>NC_069380.1:206424285-207674285 GCF_027475565.1 Acinonyx jubatus
CAAAGGAAACAAAAATAATATAAAAACAGGAGGGGGACAAAATGTAAAAGACTCTTAAATATAGAGAACAAACGGAGGGTTGCTGGAGGGATTATGGGAGGGGGGATGGGCTAGGTGGAAGACATTTGTTGGGATGAGCACTGGGTGTGGTACACAGGGGATGAATCACTGGAATCTACTCCTGAAATCACTGTTGCACTATATGCTAACTAATTTGTAAATTTAAAAATTAATTAATTAATATTTAAAAGTTTTTTTAATATTAAAAATTAAAATTTTTTTAAATTTTTAAAAATTAAAAATTACTTGTGGACACTCTTTTAGAAGAGTGTCCACAAATAAATGTAGATGAAATAATGGAATTTAGAAAATCACCAACTTACAACCCTCAATGACATAACTGATTCAGGTACAAATAAGCAATGGATGCTAAACTTATTAAGTGAAGGGATGAGGAGAGTGCAGATATTTCCATGCTACCAAGTATCTCCCCACAAAGTCCTTGCCTATCTCAAGTATATAATACTAACTTCACAATGGAGGAATCAAATGTCACCAACTTAATCCAGGAATTAATCTTAACTGCTAGTCACAAATAGCAGCAACAACTAGACAATACATGCCACTTGATGTGATACAATGTAGATTACAACCGAGCCTTTGGCCCTTCTATCGGAAATACCGGAGACAAAGAAATAAATTAAATGATACCATAACGAAACAATTAGAAAATTCAGGGAGGAAGAACCTTATAGAGGACAACTGGACCTGTTTAATAAAGTCATGGGAAAGAAAATGGTTTGGAAAGAGACACTGTTCTAGATTAAAAGATATGTCAGAGACGGACAAAAGAAATGGGATATGTATTACTTGATTGGATCCATGTTTGACAAGCCAGCATTACGACACGTATGAGGATAAACTGGGGAAATTTAAATATGGAATGATTATTAGAAATATTAAGTTCTAAAGAATTTTGTTAGAATAATTGGAGCTGTATTTATATAGGGAAATGTCTATATTTTTTAAAGATTCATGAGGAATTATGTCAAAGTGAAAGCTATGTATGTCTTTACTTTTAAATACTTCAAAGATTACAAAAATGAGATGAAGCAAAGAGAGAAAAATGTAACCGTTAAATCTAGGTAGAAAATGGCTATTTCACTAATCTCTCTACTTTCCTCCATGTTTGAAATTTTTCACAGTAAAAAGTAAATTACAGATGGATATATAAAGAGATAATAAAATACACGTTAAGTAATATACATATTGTCATAAAAAGTAGAGTCACATTACTTAGAGATTAGGGACAAATAATAGCAAAGTTAAACCATCCTCATGATTTAAAATAGGAACATTCACAAAATGTTTGCAGTACTAGAGTTTATGTTAATCTTGTATGGATTGTCAAGAATTCTGTTTATTCCCATCTACCCTTTGATAGTTCACTATGACATGTAGGATGTAATAATTTAATTATGGAAGAGAAAATAAGCTTTTTCTTGGGCTTTTCTGCATTTTCAATTACAACAGTGTAGCAGATGACACAGTTTAGTAATAGAGTAGTGGCTTGAGACTCATAAGGCACGATTCTATTCAGAGCTGATCATTAATGGAGAACTGGATAATCCCGAACAAGTGAATTTATACTTGTAAAAGCAAAGGGGAGGGGCGCATGGGTGGCTCAGCCGGTTAAGCATCTGACTCTTGATTACAGCTCAGGGCATGATCTCACAGTTCGTGAGGCTGTCAGAGCAGAGCCTGCTTGGGGTTCTCTCCTGTCCCTCTGTCTCTCTCTTAAAATAAACAAATAAATATTAAAAAAGAAAAAAGCAGAAGGGGAACACAATCCCTATACAAACCAAGAGAATACCATATAGGAATAAGGGTTATAACATTGTATTTTTAAAAAGTCATCATACTGGGGCGCTGGGTGGCTCACTCAGTCGAGCGTCCGACTTCAGCTCGGATCGTGAGCTCACAGTCAGTGAGTTAGAGCCCCACGTTCAGCTCTGTGCTGACAGCTCAGAGCCTGGAGCCTGCTTCAGACTGTGTCTCCCTCCCTCTCTGCCCATCCCCCACTCACACTCTGTCTCTCTCTCTCTCTCTCAAAACTGAATGTTAAAAAAAAAATTTTTTTTAAAGTCATCATACTAACTCAAGATACCAAATTAACTATTTTAAATAATGAGAGCTTTATTAAATACAGCCATCACTGGGAATATCCTGTTTTTAAAATTTTTTTTTCCGGGGCATCTGGGTGGCTCAGTCGGTTAAGCATCTGACTTTGGCTCAGGTCATGATCTCACAGTTCTTGAGTTTGAGCCCCGCATCGGGCTCTGTGCTGACAGCTCAGAGCCTGCATCAGATTCTGTGTCTCCCTCTCTCTCTGCCCCTCCCCAGCTTGGACTCTGTCTCTCTCTCTCTCTCTCTCTCAAAAATAAATAAACACTAAAAAAAAAAAATTTTTCCAACTAAATCCTTTCCAACTAATCAGAGATCTATGTTCACTTAGGGAACCCTCAAATCTTTACTGAAGATAGCTTAAGAGTTATGACTTCAAAATTTACAAATCAGTATGATCTATACAAAACTGGCCAGAGCCACGTTTAGATACAAACTCCATTCATGCAAGAGTAGAAAATTGGGCCTCTATTAATTTCATCTAATTCACATATCTTGAATGTATTTACATTTAGTCAATAAGAGCTCATTTCCAACATACATTATGCAAGTTAACAAGATATCAGTTTCACCAATAAAAATCTATTTTTGATATCCAATATACTAACAGATCAGATGTGGTCAAAAACAGAAAAAAAGAGGGTAGCTGTGGTAACAACATGTAAAGCCCTTTCTGATATAATGCTAGCTGGCCATACCTACACAATGGAGCACTGACTACCACCTGGTTATTGGCTTAACATACATCATACACATATATGTAACATTTCATGGTATTTACTGGAGTATTAAAATAAACTAGGAAAGGTAATAATCTCTAAATACAAATATTTTTTACAAAACAACAAAAGACTGAAAATGTCTTTAAAGTTTTCATGGTTTAATGAAACTAAAGGAGAGAAACTCAAGGTACATTTTTCTTTCATTTGAATAATGAAGGTAAATACAGTCATATAAACAGTGTATTTTCCTACAAAGCATTATAGATGGAATTACTCTGTCTGCAAATATGAAGGCATTAAGTTGTGCAATACATACCATTCACAGGGCTGAAGGGATCGAAATGCCTTAAAAGAGGCATCCATTCCAGCAAAATCCCAAAACTTAACATCATAGTCATATCCTCCAGTCACCAAACGTGCACCTGAGGGATCCAGACCCAAAGCAGAAACCTGTAAAAAAAAATAATAATAATTAACTGGAGAAAAGCTACTTATATTCTATAATAACCTGCATTTCCTTTCTCTAACCTTACCTCTTATAGGTATTGGAAGTACAGACCACAAGCTGTTGTTACTTCTAAAAAGCGGAACTGGATAGCATCTTCTATATTATTTGACTTTGTTACTATTATGAATATTATTTCTTTTGAAATAAAATAATATTTTACCTTAATGTAATTGCCAGCTTTGTCCCAATTTATCTACCAAACCCCATAAATAATTCAGCTTTTTTAATAAAAAAGATTTTAAGGAAACCTTTTGAAATATTTTAACTACCACTAACTAAATACCACATGAATCTAAAATTACCAAAATGAGAAAATGCCAATGGGAATGTTAAGAAATCTATTTAATCAAGTAGGACAAAGTAGAAATTATTTTCTTCTGTATATGGCTAACTGACTCAATATGATCACCTTAAACAATTATTTTTAAAGCTGAATTTATAAGTGACTAACTACATTATAATAGCACTTTTATATTGGTTCCAAAAGATAACTGCCTTCCCCATGAACTTTCGTAGGTCCAATGCACATGTGAGTGTCCAACTGATAACCTAATATTCTTAAGAAGGAAGTCCCTGAATCTACTTCCCTCTCAGAAGGAAAAAAAAAAAAAAATGCATTAGAAATAATTAATGTGTAAAACAAAACAAAAAACAGAACAAAAGAATTAATATGTGGAATGAAAACAACAAAAAAAGAAATAATGTGATTACTGTATATATGAGAGAGTAAAAGGATCAAAGTTTCATATAAAGGAAGCAACTATAAATCAGTTCTCCTAATACCCTTGGAATGTTATTAAATGTAACAGAATTACTACAATTAAAACCATATAGTTACAAAATAATTTATACTCACTTCAATCACCACCTATAAACACTGATTTCAGAAGATAAGGGAATTATACATGAACATAATTAATAAATTACACATTTAAATTAGATACGTACCACTTTAAATGTGTCAAAGAAAGCGTACAAATGAGAACTAAGTCATTTTTTATGTCTGAACAATTATGTATCTTAAAACCTACAACAACAAAAACCAAAAATAAACAGTAGCTTTCGAAGTCTAAGCAGTGACTCCTGCTACTACCAACCACAAACTTACTTGCCCCCATGCCCATTCTATCTTTCCACCCTCCTATTACAATTAAAAGGGTGCCTTCTTCCTGATACGACTGACCACACCAGTGTTCATCCCATTACAGTACAATTCGAAACTGCAAATTCATTTGTGGCTTGTCTCTTCCCTGCCTGTCCTCCCCGCAAGGGTGGAAGCTCCTCCTCCTTGCTGCAATCGTCAGTGTGGAGCAGCAGGGGCAAAGGCCTGCAGTCAGGGTGGGAGAACTAACGACTGGCTGACTGGCTGCAGGCATCCTTGGTTGAGTCCTCCTGGGGAAGCGGAAAGGCCTGTGGGGAGCCAGCAGCCTCCAAATTCCAGGGAGTTGTTTGGAGTTCAGTGCAAGCTGGGAAGAATGTGCTCAAAAGGAAACCTGGAAAGAAGCAGCTCTTCCCCTAAAAAGTGTTCTTTGTCCTGGCTGTGAATTCTTTCATTAAGAAAGAGAAATTAACAGTATGTCACTATATTAATGAAAGGAGAGGTAGATGTTGACTCATGACTTTGACCCAAATTAGCATACGGCCTTTAAAAAAGTTGGAACTGGATTTCTGGGGTTTAAAGGAACACAGCTAAGAAATGATTTGGAATATCTGGTAGGAAACAAAGGAAACCATCTCTAGGTCCTGTTAAGGAATGGAAAGGTGGGTATATTGGTGGGAGACACTAGAAACGTAAAGTACAGGAAACAAAGACTGGCCTAATGTAGAGAACTGGTAAGGCTCAGAAGTAAATATACGGGATTCCTCTTAGTATCCTCTATTCTTCTGTGAATGTGTAAATATTTTACAATAACTAGCTGAAAAAACCAACCAGGCAAAAGGGTCACCTTGCTAATCTCCGACATATATAAGATGAAATAAATGCAGGGCAAAGGCAGGACTGCAAAAAGATCAGGTACCCTAACAGTACAATTAGAAGCTCTGACTTTTAACGTGTAAAACAAGTTGGCAGTATATTTCTATTTCTTTTTCAAAGATAAAATTCTACTAAAAAATATAAATATTTAACTAAAACATGCGTGAAACCCATGAGCTCATTCAGTAAAAAATCTCTCAAGTGACAGGGAAGCTTCTGTTTAAGTACTAATAGTCTGTAATTCCTTTCCTAATTTGCTTAAAAACATGAAAATTAGTAAAATTCCATCATAATTTCATAATAAAAATACCAAAAGTCTGATTTCATATAAAGTAGATATAATATCACAAATTAGATGGAAATGGTTTCTTAAAGCAGCAGTTCTCAGAAACTTTGGTTTTAAGACACTTTACACTATTTAAATCTTTTGAGGACCCCAAAAAGCATTTGTTTATGTGAGTTATGTGTTTCAATATTTACCACAGTAAAAATTTTAACTAAGACATTTAAAAGTACTTATTGTTCACTTCATTTAAAATAACAATAGGGGTTGGGGCGCCTGGGTGGCTCGGTCAGTTAAGCTTCCGACTTCAGCTCAGGTCATGATCTCACAGTCCGTGAGTTCGAGCCCCACGTCGGGCTCTGTGCTGACAGCTCAGAGCCTGGAGCCTGTTTCAGATCTTTGTCTCCCTCTCTCTCTCTGCCCCTCCCCTGTTCATGCTCTGCCTCTCTCTGTCTCAAAAATAAATAAACGTTAAAAAATAAAAATAAATAAAAAATTAAAGGTAAGCCTTTAAAAAAAATAAAAATAAAAATAAAAATAAAATAAAATAACAATAGGCGCGCCTGGATGGCTCAGTTAGATGAGCATCAGACTTCAGACTTCGGCTCAGGTCATGATCTCACAGCTCTCGTGGGTTCAAGCCTCATTGTCAGGCTTTGCACTGACGGCACAGAGCCTGCTTCGGATTCTCTGTCTCCCTCTCTCTCTGCCCCTGCCCTGCTTGTGTTCTATCTCTCAAAAATAAATAAACATCAAAAAATTTTTAATAAATAAAATAATGATAAACCCACTATACCGTAACAAATATTTTTATGAAAATAGTATTTTCAAAGGCAAAACATTTGGCAAGAAGAATGTCACTGTTTTAATATCTTTATTAGTTCCATCATTTGTGTAATTTCTGGGTCTATAACTACCGATCCATGTTTTCCTCATCATGGGATGTATTTTCCTACTTTCTAGGTGTTAGACACCTAGAAAAAGGCAGTTTCATTGAAAAGAAAAAGCAAGATGATTTTATTCTTTCATTTGTAATATGTTTCATTCATTCTACTACCACTTTTTAATGGTTTTACAATAAAATGAGTCCATCTTATGACTCAAAATTTTATATTATTAAATCTTTAAGTAACATAAATATAACAATACAAAAATAGAAATCTGTAATTCTAAGTAATATAACCTTACAACAATACAGTAACTATTTTATGTTCATTTCTTATCTCAATGTACATCTAAAAAATGAACTCGGGCCTTTTACTGATACAGAAATAAAGCTAAGAGTAATGAGAAATTTTCCCACACCATAAAAAGGAAAACTGTATTTTAGTTTCATTTCTTTTTTTCACTTGTAATGTTCCTATATCAAAGCAAAAGGTTTTAAAGCCAACAATAACAATGGCAATAATAAGTGTTCCTATTTTAAATGAAACACAATGGTTATTTGATTGAATAGAAATGTAATCTTTCTTTTTCTTTAATGTCTATAGCTGTTGTGTTATCAGTTGATTGTATAATTAGCCTTCATACAAATGTATCATCGGTTCACTTTAACATGAGAGCCTTGTTACTGAAAGGAAAGAATCAAATTCTTCAAACTTACTGTTTTGGTGCCATGCTTTAGAGTTATTTCATGAGAGTCAGGAATCTTTTGGACAGGATTCTGAAAAAAGAAAATTCCATGACATCAATGAGTAACCAATGTATTTAGGGTGTGGGGGGGAACTACATACTACATCTACAGGAGACACAATTTTTAAAAATAGCATCGCTAGCTTTTTAACACAAAGTTTTAAAAAAAAACAGGAAATGAAAATTGTGAAGATAGCTTATTTCTGCACTTCTAGATAAATTACAATTGTTGAGCTGATAATAAATTTATATTAAATCTCAAAAAAGATAAACCCAAGAAACTTTTTAGGTTGTATGAAACCATAAGGTCCTCTCAGCATTCAAAATATTTGAAGTCCTCTCTTCACTGAAAATTGGGCATAATTTAAAGTGCTTATGTACTTAATTTAAAATAGGCAACAGGGGCACCTGGGTGGCTCAGTTGGTTGGGCATCCGACTTCGGCTCAGGTCATGATCTCACAGCTAATGAGTTCGAGTCCTGCATCGGGCTCTGTGCTGACAGCTTGGAACCTGGAGCCTGCTTCAGATTCTATGTCTCCCTCTCTCTCTCTGCCCCTCCCCCACTTGTGCTCTCTGTCTCTCAAAAATGAATAAATGTATAAAAAAAATTTTTTAATAGGCAACAAAATCTGCACAGGGTAGATATATACCTTTCAACCCTTAAAAGTTTATAAAACTAAAACCTCCCGTTCAAAAATGACACAAATAAGGAACTGAGTCATTTACTGACTCAGTTAAATAAATAAGCATTTATTTAAAGTGAGATTATACCAGATGGGTAGCATTAGACATAACCTCTACCATTCTCCCTCCCAAGAAGCATATGGTCTGGGGAAGAGGAGGTGGCCAATCAGTCTAATTCAATATAAGAAATGCTATGGTAGACCGGGGGTATGGGCAGGATAACTGAGGAAGAGAGAAGATGGATGCATAAATCAGACATAAGGGGGTCACAGTGATAATCTGAGCAAGAAGTTTCATTGTTTAGTCAAGTTTCCATTATCCAAGAGGAGGGTAATCATACTCAAATTTTAGGGCCATTCCAAATTCATGTTAGGATCATCTTGCAATCTACTTAACTAAATATGTGCAGTCTAACAGACTTTGGTCCCTGTCTCCCCTCATTCTTTAGCATCCTTGATGAATCAATCGCAAGTTCTATTTCATCATAAACTTTTCTCCTGCTATGGCTCTTTCTCCTCAGCACATAAACAATTAAAGTACTTCCCATATTACACACACACACACACACACACACACACACACACACACACAGCAATTTCCCCCACATTTACTGCTGTATCATTATCTTTTTCTTTGCAATTAAGCTTCTTTATATGACAGTTTTCACTCAAATGTCTCTACTTCCTCTCTTCCTTCTACCTCTATCACTCAGGCACGTGTTCTTTTATTCCTAATGCCTAGCACAGTTCTTGGCACTTAAGAGACTGTCTGTAAATATCTCATGAATAAACAAACACGTCACTATAAATGCCCCTGGACACTTTTCAGAACTTAACCTGCATAACTGACCTTTCAACAACATAACTACTTAACTATTTCTTCCATCTTGAAATTGTTCTCTCCTGGGAGGAAGCAGCCTAGACAAGAAGCCAGAAAAGCTAGGGTTTTTATTTATATGTTTATATAAGGTCTAACATTTTTTAACATTATATTTTATTTTTAAATAAGTTATACATCTAACATGGGTCTTGAACTCATAATCCCAAGACCAAGAGTTGCATGCTCTACTGACTGAGCAAGCCAGGTGGCCCAAGAAAAGCTGGGCTTTTTAATCTAGCCCTGCCGCTCCTTAACCTTGTCATAACTCCAGGATAGTTATGACTCTATTTCCTCATTTGTGAACTGAGGATAACAGCACTTGCCCTTTAGGTTACTGGTAAGTGGTTTAAGCCATATAATGCAGTGTTGAGCACAAAGTAGGTACTCAATAAATGACAGCCACTGTTTATCCTTAGACTTACCTCCTACCTCTCTGGTCATATCAACTTAATCTATTTCCAGGTTTCTCTTTCTCCTTACCAGGCTAATTCCTACTCATCCTTTAAGACTCAATTCAGATGTGACCTGCTACTGGAAGCATTTCTCAACAGTTCAAACTCTGGGTTAAATGGCCCTTCTAATGCACTCTCATGTCTCAGATAAGGAGACAACCTCTCCCTATCTCTATCATAGAATTTATCAAAATCCGTTATAATTTTTTTTAAACTTTTTCTTTTAAGTAGGCTCCACGTCCAACATGGGGCTTGAACTCATGACCTTGGGATCAAAAGTTGGATGCTCTACCAACTGAGCCAGTTGGTAGCCACCCCCAAAATCCACTGCAATTTTTTACCTATTTCCATCCCAACCACTCCCTAACCAAATTGCAAAATGGACACTTCTCAAAGATTGTGTATATCTATTATCATCTCTGGATCCCCAAACCACAAAACAGATGGTGGATGGCAGACACACACAAAAGTGTCTTGGAATTAATTAATAGCCTAATATCTACCTTGTAGATCACACTAGATTGTAATTTTTACTTTACCTTTAAACATTGATGTTTGTGTCCATAAAGAAGAGCAGATGCTATCCACCAGATCAGCCAGGTAAGCGACACTCAGGGATAACTGAGGTTTTCAAAAAGTAAAACCTGAGGTGCCAGGGTGACTCAGTCGGTTAAGCATCTGACTCTTGGTTCTGGCTCAAGTCATGATCTCACAGTTCATGAGTTTGCGTCCCACACTGGGCTCTGCACTAACAGCACAGAACCTAGTTGAGATTCTCTCTCTCCCCTCTCTCTCTGCCCCCTCCCCAATTCTCTCTCTCTCTCAAAATAAATAAACTTAAAAACAAAAAACCGTTCACAACCAAATGATTATATCCCAGACTAAAAAACAGATGTAAAGCTACAAGTTTAGGGGTGCCTGGCTGGCTCAGTGGGTACAACATGCGACCCTTGATCTCCAGGTCACGAATTCCAGTGGGGAATATACAGTGTTGGGTGTAGAGATTACTTAAAAAAAATTTTTTTTAATAAACTTGCAGGTATAGAGAAATAAAGGCAATTTTGTTTTAGACTGCCTGCATCTGAGAGATTACTATAATCTATTACCACCACAGTGCATTTGAGAAGGAGATTAGGAAACCACAGGCACTGAACAAGAACCCTAACCTCACAGTAAGTGCTGGAGAGTTTACAGTTTATTTCAAGACAAGATGTTACGGTATGCTTTACTATGCTTTGGAAAGTACTGCACATACCTTGATTTCAGAGATACCAATATTCCAACACAAATTCCAAAATAATTTGAAAGTCAAACAAATGAATTCTGGACTACCCCTATATTAAATTGTAAGCCACTGCTCCCTTTGCAGTTGACAATATTTATAAGCAATAAAAGCTCATGCATAAGTACTAAGTAAGTACTCTTGCAGAAAACAGGAGAATAGTTCAAATGTTTCCCTTCAAGAAGATTCTATTATAGTCAGTGTCTCATTTCATAACTAATTACTTTTTCATCACTCAGGAAACAGAAACACTGTCACCAAAAAGAGGGATGAAAATTATTTCACTAAATTCAATGCACAATATGCCTATATATAGACAATTTCTGACATGTCAAGTAAAAACTTACAAGAAGACAGAACAATTTAATATTTACATCAGCAGTGAATTAAATGTTTAAATAAATGTTGTTTACATTTAAAATCAAAGTTTTACTGGAAATCATGTAGGGCATAACTCATAAAAGGCTCATATAACTGGCACAACTAAATCATCTAGAATAGTAGCAATCCATCTTTTAGCAGCATATCACTTGATGGTGACTGTTCTTTTTCCAAAACTTCTACTAATGGCTTTTTGAAATATGGCTTAGTGTGAAATTTGCTCTAACAGTAAAATATTTTCATGATTTTCATGCCAGGGCACACCATAAGCTACGAGACTTCAATGAAGTCATTTATAATAAGAATTCATAACAAGAGCTAGTCTTAATGGAAGAGGGGAAAAGATACCAGCTTTTGTTTTGGTTTAGTTTTAAATGCCAACCAAAGGATTATTTCCCAGGCTCTTTAGTTTGCCCTCAATAACAACGATAGCAAATATATCTGGAATAACATGAGCAATTCCATCTGACACACATCCTTAAAGTGTTTTCAAAAGACTTGCAAAATAACCTTTCCAGGGTAAAGATGTCATAAGTTTAAGAAGTTGTATATGTATGGTACTATAAGCCATAATCAAAAGTCTACCCAGTAATAACGATCTGCCACAAAGTGGCTATGAATTATGGGGAGAAACTGGGGAGTGCTAACCAGGAAATTGAAAAGGAGTGCTAAGTTCTCCCAGAAAGTATTTTGTAAATAGTTGCCAGTGTGGTATCACAGAAAACCAAAATTAGAGTCTATTCTAGTAGAACTCTGGAGATCCAATAGAGTGACTTAACAATAGTTACTCATCATCACACATTCACTCAACAAACATTTATTGAGTAGTTAATTACATACCATATACCAGGGACTACAGTTAAAGATTTAAAAATAACAATAATAAAAATAACAAAGACTCAGCTCACAAGGGCTGTCAATCCAATAAAGCAAAACTAACTGACAGGTAAACAAATGGGAAACACTAAAATGTTTCAGATGCTGTGACAGAACACACAGGGTTCAGTGCTCAATTCCACTCTGCCTGGGAAATAAGAGGATGATTAGAAAAGACTTTATAGAAGAGATGCTTGAGATGCCTTTGGAAAAATAAACAGAGGTTCCCCAGGTGAATGTGGAGGGCATCCAGAAGAGCATAAGACAAATCCTGACAGTTACTGAACTGCAAATAATTTTGCCTAGACAGAGTTTACATTGCTGGGCAGGAAAGGAAGGAAGGTTGTGTGTGTTGTGTGTATATACAATTTTTGTGTGCAAAAAAATTTTTTTCTTACCCAGAGAGTTAGAAGCCAGATTGTATACAATGCCAACAATCTGAAATTTAAGCTCTGAGCCTTGTAATTTGATAAGATTTGAGTTTTCAAAAAAATCACCATGTTATTCTGTTCTGCTCATCAAAAGAATCAAGGGGCACCTGGATGGCTCAGTCGGTTGAGTGCCCAACTCTTGATTTCAGGTTGTGATCTCATGGTTCGTGAGATCGAGCCCCACATCGGGCTCTACACTGGCAGTGCAGGGCCTGCTTGGGATTCTCTCTCCCCCTCTCTCTCTTTCTCTGCCCCTCCTCCACTCACATGAGCTCTCTCTCTCAAAATAAATAAACATTAAAAAAAAATTTTTTTAAAGACAGAGTCAACACAGTGAAAAGGCAACCACTAGAATGGGAGAAGATGTCTGCAAATCATATATAAGGGGTTAACATCCAAAAAAACAAAACTCCTGCAATTCAACAACAAAAAAACAAACAACTCAATTCAAAAATTGGCACAGGGCCTAAATAGATATTCCTCCAAAGAAGAAATACAGATGACCAACAAGTACATGAAAAGATACTTTACTAATCATCAGACAAATGAGAATCAAAACCACACTGAAATACCAGTAACAGGATAGGTATTATTTTAAAAATAAGTAAATAAGAAATGTTGACAAGGATGTACAAAAAAATGGAACCTTTCTGCATCGCTGAACAGAAATGGTACATCTTCTATGGAAAACAGTATGGTAGTTCCTCAAAAAATTTAAAATAGAATTACTTTATGATTCAGCAATTCCCCTTTAAGTATATACACAAAAGAACTGAAAGCAGGGTCTCCAAAGATGTTCACAGCAGCATTGTTCACAACAGTCAAAAGACAGGAACAACCCAAGTGTCTACTGATAGATGAATGAATGAACAAAATGTGGTATATACATACAATGGAATATTATTCTTTAAAAAAGGAAGGAAATTCTGACACACACTACAACATGGATGAACTTGGAGGAAATAATGCTGAGTGAAATAAGCCATAAAAAGAAAAATATTGCATGATTTCAATTATATGAGGTATCTAGACCAGTCAAATTCATAGAAAGTAACATAGTGGTTACCAGAATTGGGAGAAAGGGGAAAATGGGGAATTATTGTTTAATGGGTATAGTTTCTGCTTTGCAAGATGCAAAAGTTCTAGAGACTGAGTATACAACAATGTAACACTACTGAACTGAAAATTTTTAAATGGTTAATACTGGGAGCACCTGGGTGGCTCAGTTGGTTGCACGTCCAACTCTTGATTTCGGCTCAGGTCATGGTCTCATGGTTTGTAAGCTGAGGCCCCATGTTGGGCTCTGCGCTGACAGCACGGAGCCTGCTTGGGATTCTCTGCTTCCCCTCTCTCTGCCCTTGCCCCACTTGCGTTCTCCCTCTCTCTCTCAAAAATAAATAAATAAGCATTTTTTAAAGATTTAAAAAATGAAATGGCTAAGATTGGGAGATGGGTAAGGGGAATGGATGAAATAGGTGATGGGGATTAAAGAGTACATTTATTATGGTGAGCATTGAGTAATGTATAGAATTGTTGAGCCACTATATTGTACACCTGAAACTAATAAAAATATTGTAAGTTAACTATACTGAAATTAAAATTTAAAACTTAAAATTTTTAAATTTTTAGGGGCACCTGGGTGGTTCCATCGTTTATGATCTTCAGCTCAGGTCATGATCTCACGGTTCATGAGTTCGAGCCCCACATCAGGCTCTGTGCTGACAGCTCAGAGACTGTAGCCTGTTTAAGATTCTGTGTCTCCCTCTCTCTGCCCCTCTCCCACTTGCACTGTCTCTCTCTCTCTCTCTCTCTCAAAAATAAACATTAAAAAAATATTTTAAATAAATGACTAAAAATAAAAATGGTTGAGATTGTATATTTTATGTTATATGTATTTTCCCAAAACTAAAAAGAAAAAATTGTTCATAGATATAACCCCCATAAGCAAACAAAAAGATTAAACGATGCATAATATTAAGCTTGAATACTTCTTAATGTTCTAATAAACATTAGGTAAGCTTCAAAATAAATAATTTATCAAATGTTTAAAATCTTCCTCTAAAAATATAAAGTTATATGTCTAAAATATTGCAGGAAGGAAAGACAATTTCCTATCGAATTCTCACAGCTGGTTCCAATCCTTCAATGAGTAGTGTTCCCAAACCACCTCTAAATTACCCTCAAACAGTTTATGCAAGCTGCAACCTTGAAGAACATTTCCAAGAAACACGACTTAAAAGTACATTGTTAAATAACTTTTTATACCTATGTGAGGGCTGAGAAACTCAAAAAGGATAGGTCATTTTTTTTTAAGATTTATTTATTTTTGAGAGAAAGCACAAACAAACAGGAAGGGGCAGAGAGAGCAGGGACAGAGGATCCAGAGAAGGCTCTGCACAGACAGCAGTGACCCTGACGCAGGGCTCAAACTCACAAACCATGAGACCATGACCTAAGCTGATGTCTGATGTTCAAGTGACTGAGCCACCCAGGTGCCCCAAACAAAGAATAGGTCATTCTTATATTTTATCAGAAATTATATTATTTTTTAAAACTCCATGACATTCTCAACAAACACAAAGATGACAATTTTATATGTTTATCATACAACAATGGCAGGTAATAAGCCAAAAAGATTTATACCAGAAGACACATTTATTTTCAAAAGCTACCATGAACATATGCCTTATCATTCCCTGACAGCCTAAAATTTTATGAGTATTTCCACACTTACTCTTATTGTTATTTCTGAAGACTTGAATCTAGACAGGACTCTGCACCTAACTCTACTTGTAATCCTCACTAAGCCACTCAATTGTATAGAAATTTAGCTTTTCCACTTATAAAAGTGATAGAGTCAGACTAGGTAATTCAGATCATTCTATAATGACATGGTTTACCTTAAACTATTCACATCTTAAATTATGAACACTCCCCTATGTCACTGAAAAGTGCTTCCCTGACTTCTAGCTTCTTCACTTCTCTCCACTTGCTCACTACACCATGGAATTACTCTTCCTAGGATGTTTTTCATGGAAAAACAATAGCTCTCCATTGGCGTTAGTAGTAATCAATAACTTTTCACATCATTCACACATTTTTGTTTTAGAAATTTTCTGCAAAGCATAAGAGACTCTTAAAAACTGAGAACAAACTGAGGGTTGATGGGGGTGGGAGGGAGTGGAGGGTGGGTGATGGGTATTGAGGAGGGCACCTTTTGGGATGAGCACTGGGTGTTGTATGGAAACCAATTTGACAATGAACTTCATATATTGAAAAAAAAAAAAGAAATTTGCTGCAACATTTGACTAAACTCTTGATCCAAGTTAAGTTTAAAAAAAAAATTAATGTTCTTAACAAGTTTCTGGTCAAAGGATACAGACTTTCAGTTATGAGTAAGTTCTGTACAGCATGGTAACTATAGTTAATAATACTGTGTTGTACACTTGAAATTTCCTAAGAGAGTAGATATTAAGTGTTCTTAATAAAAAATAAATAAAGTAGCTACGTGAGGTGATAAATATGTTAGTTAACTTCTTGACTATGGTAATCATTTCACAATTTATACATATATCAAACCATCACATTGTACTCCTTAAATATAAACAATTTTTGTCAATTACACCTCAATAAAGTTGGAAAATAAATATCATTGGGGGGAAAAAGACTGAGGTGCCTGGCTAGCTCAGTCAGTAAAGCATGTAATTCTTGATCTTGGGGTCAGTCATGAGTTCAAGCCTCCCATTGGACATAGAGATTAAAGAAAAAAAAATCCCTATATAATTAAAAAGCAGAGAGTTTCTTGTGAGATACTAATCTCTAAAGGGCCTAGCAATATTGTTATCGTTTGCAGTGGTACTTTTTTATTTATTACTTATTAACATACATATTCAGAGCCCACCCTTACCCACAGCATTAACCACTCTGGGCAGGAATGGAGAGACAAAGGAGTTGGGCTCGCGGGGCAGGGGGGAGCGTGGTTTGTGGGAGAGTGGTGTAAGAGAATTAAGAAGGAACAACCTGGCTTTCTTAGAACACCTAATGAAACTCCTCCCTCCTACTCCTTCACCCCCACCGAAGAAGGCTTTATTTTACAACTATAAACAAAGGAGAATTTCACTTGTTCAGACTGAGTCTCTGGGTTTTACCATTTGTCTTATTCCTAAAAACAGGCCCACCTCCACCATGTCAGTGGCAAAAATGTACACACCATTCTCAAACCTTCACAACTTGAATTAATTATCCACTCAAAGCCTCAAGTCCTTAGCCTCCTGTCTACGAAGAATTCATGTTTACCAGAATGATTCATTTGAGAAACAAAGCACAGAGTTGCTGTGATGACCAAATGAGTTAATGTGACAAAGTACTTTATAATTATAACCCAATATAAGTAAGAAATTATTATGAGCCTACGGCTACAAAGGTTTTTTTTTTTAAAGTACACATTTCAGAAACTGCTGGAGACCAGGTACAAAATGCCTTGAGATAAAAAAGTTAAAAAAAAAAAAAAGAAATTTCATCAAGTTGCAGAATCTCAGATATGTAGGGCACAAATTACTTCAACACAGGTTATGTACTGTACTATTTTGAGTCATGGTTAATATTTCATATCTGTTTTTTAATAAAAATTGAGTTATTGCTTGGACAATCTTTCTCTATTTGGTTAAAGATGCACAGACTTTACTAACTTTAAATACAAAAAGGTGCCATGGTCTCAATCCAATTGGGTAAGAATTAACTTATTTCGGAAAACAAAAGAAGCCTGAGCCATAATAAATTTTTATGAAGCTTACCTGATACTGAGATATCTTTATCCTTTTCCTTTACAGGTCTTTTAAAAATCTTACACTGCAGAATAGATACCATATCTGATCATATCTGATTTAATATAACTTTCCATATGGGTGCCTGGGTGGCTCAGTGGGTTAAGGATCTGACTCTTGATTTCAGCTCGGGTCATGATCACACAGTTTGTGACTTCAAGCCCCGTGTCGAGCTCTGTACTGACAGTGGAACTTGCTGAGATTCTTTCTCTCTCTCTCTCTGTCCCTCCCCCACTCACCCTCTCTCTCTCAAAATAAACATTTAACTTTCCATACATGCAAAAGCATGTATATGCTTCAACAGGGACAGTGAAAATTAGAAACACCTTAAAAGCCAATCTATGTTCTCTTGGAACAATTCTACAATTCCAGCTCTAGCCGTTAATTATACATCCAATTCATCCTATCAAATACAGAACTTCATACCTACCATAATGTCTAAAGCCACCAACAACCAAGTATTTAAATTTTTTTTAAGTTTATTTATTTATTGAGAAAGAGAGGGGTAGTACAACGGAGGAGAGAGAGAGCAAGCGAGCACAGGGGAGGGGCAGTGAGGGAGCAAGAGAATCCCAAACAGTCTCCAAGCTGTTAGTGTGGCGCCCAACACGGTGCCCAGCACAGGGCTTGATCTCACAAACCCTGAGATCATGACCTGAGCTCAAATCAACAGTCGGTGCTTAACCAACTGAGCCATCCAGGTGCCCCACAGCCAAGTATTTTAAATCGCCTTTGGGCATTTCTTGCTAAAGAACAAAAGCAGATTATTTACTTGCCAGGTCCCCATTAGTCTTTAAGATCCTTGAGGACAGGCACTATGTCTTACTTGATTTGTGTCTACAATACTTAACAGCATACAAATACGAAATATATCTTCTTAGGTATATCTCAGTCGGTTAACTGTTCAACTCTTGATTTTGGCTCAGGTCATTATCGCACAGTTCGAGTGTTTGAGCCCCACATCAGGCTCTGCGCTGACAGCATAGCGCCTACTTGGGATTCTGTCTCCCCCTCCCTTTGCCCCCCACCTCAAAAATAAACACACATTTAAATATATATATTCTTAACTAAAAATAATAAAGATTACCTACTAATGACAGCTTGTTTTTAAAAGAAAATAAATAAAGGGGCACCTGGGTATCTCAGGTTCAGCTGAGCATCTGACTCTTGATAGCAGCTCAGGTCATGATCCCAGGGTTGTGGGAGTCTCTCTCCTTCCCCTCTCCCCTGCTCTCTCTCCCTCTCTTAAAAAAAAAAAAAAAAAAAAAAAAAAAAAAAAAGACTCCTTGGGCTTTTGGATATCATATAAAAAAATAAATAAAACAAAAGAAAATAAGTATGAAATCTGTGAGAAAAAAATAATACACAATCATGTTTGTACTTATCATAGTGTGTTTATATATCCTTCTGTTTTTTTTAGTATTTCTTCAATGTTTATTTTTGAGACAGAGAGGGTGCAAGTTGGGAAGGAGCAGAGAGAGAGAGAGAGAGAGAGAGAGACAGAGAGAGAGAGAGAGAGAGACAAAGCCAGAGGATCCAAAGCAGGCACCATGCTGTCAGCACAAAACCCAACTTGGGGCTCGAACTCACAAACTGTGAGATCATGACGCAGGCGTCTATAAATATAAATATATATTTATATTTATATTTACATTTACATTTGTATTTATATTTATATTTATATTTATATTTATATTTATATTTATATTTATCTTTCTAAAACATAGACATATTAGGGCACCTGGCTGGCTCAGTCGATAGAGCATGAGACTCTCAATCTTGGGATTGTAGGTTCAAACCCGACATTAGGTGTAGAGATTACTTAAAAAAATAAAATCTTTAGGGGCACCTGGGTGGCTTAATCTGTTAGGCATCCAACTCCTGATCTCAGCTCAGATCTTGATCTCACGATTGTGAGTTCAAGCCCCAAGCTGAGCTCCACACTGGGTGTGAAGCCTACTTTAAAAACAAAGCAACTTTAGATAAATAAATAAAACATAGAAACATATTTATTAACTATTTATATTTCATGTCTACTCTTTAAATTTTTCTGTGTACTTTCAAGATAAAATTTTCGAAGCCACAGGCAGACTTCATAAAAGCTGTACCTAGTAAATACTTAGATTCCCAAAATAAGGAAGATACAGATACTATATTCATAAGCTCAGAAACTATGAAAGGTGCATACTTGTAAACAAATAATTATATCACAATTATGATCATTTTATCATGGTTGTGACAATAACAGAAGAATGCTCTATATAAATCACACCCAAAAATGAGCCCAAAATGTATCAAAGACCTAAAGGTAAGAAATAAAACCATAGATCTCTTTAAGAAAAGGGAGTAAAACTTTGTTGACCTTGAGTTAGTCTTCTTAGATATGACACCAAAAGTACAGGCAACAATAGAAAAAATAAATTGGATTTCACAGAAATTTAAAGTTATTGTACTTCAAAGTACACCATCAGGAAGGTTGACGGTACAACCCACATAATGAGAGAAAATATCTGAAAATCATATATCTGATAAGGAACTTATATCCAGAATATATAAAGAACCCTTATAATTCAACAGTAGACAAATTAAGCTAATGGAAAGAGGAAAAAGATGTGAAGAGACATTCCTCCAAAGAAGATATACAAATGGCCAACAAGCACATGAAACAATGCTCAACATCACTGTTCTTTAGAGTAATACAAATTAAAACCACAATGAGATACCCCTTGACACTCACTAGGACAGTTATACACAAAAAGACAAACAATAACATGCATTGGTGAGGATGTGGAAAACTGAATCCTCAGAGACTACTGGCGGGATTTAAAATGATGTGGCCACTTTGAAAAACAGTTCCTCAAAATATTAAACACAGAGTTATCATACAACCTAGTAATGTCCAGTCCTAGGTATAAACCACCCCCCCAAAACAAAAATATACATCCATACAAAAACTTCTGCACAAATGTTCATAGCAGCATTATTCACGACAGCCAAAAACTATAAACACTATAAATACCCCATCTCCATCAATTAATGAATGCATTTTTTAAAATGTGATATATGCTACAATGGAATACTGTGTAAAAAGGAATGAAGTACTGATATATGATACAACTGAAAGGAACCTAGAAAACATTATGCTATGTGAAAGAAATCAATCACAAGACCACTTATTGTATTATTGCAGTGATATGAAATGTGCAGAACAAACAAATCCATAGTTAGAAAGTAGATTAGTGAATGCCAGGAACTGGGGGTAGGGTAGTGAAAAGAGAAAAGGAGATGGAAATTAAAGAATGCAAGGTTTCTTTGGGGGAGCATGAAAATGTCATAAAATTAGGTGGTAATAATGGTTGCACTCCTCTGTGATTATACTAAAACTCACTGAACTGTATACCTGAAAATTGTGAATTTTAGTGCATATGAATTATATCTCAATAAAGCTGTTATAAAAATATACAATAGGCAGGGCGCCTGGACAGCTCAGTCAGTGGAGCATCCAACTCTTGATTTTGGCTCAGGTCATGATCACAGGGAAGTAAAATTGAGCCCCACATCAAGGTGTGTGCAGAACCTGCTTAAGATTCTGTCTCTCTTTCCTTCCACCCCTTTTCCCCAGATTGTACGCACTCTAAAATTCTTTTTAAAAATCTATTCCTTTGTTAAAGAAAAAGAATATAAAATAGAGCACCTGGCTGCTCAGTCAGTAGAGCACACAACTCTCAATCTCAGGGTCCTGAGTTCAAGCCCCATGTTGGGCCTGGAACCTACTGTATTAAAAAAAAAAAAAAAAAAAAAAGAATATAAAATAATAGAGGAATATAACTAATACAGGGGTAGCATAAAGAAGGAGGTATTAAACTCTATTTTTGTGAGTCAATGAAGGTTTTTACAAAGAGAAAATGCTCTCCTTTTACAAAGAGAAAAGCTAGATCCATAAAACTAAAAAGGTTATTTCCTGATGAAGGAGACAGGTCTGCTACAATGTACCTACAAGGATCAATGCTTACACAGACTGGCAAGTGAATGGAGAGGTACTAAGTGCTGGTCAGCATCCAGAGAGAAGGAAAAGCATACTGGAATGCATGAAACAGTTAATCACATTCAAAGACTTCATACTTTACATGGATGGGGCATGAAGTAAGTATAAGACAGAGGCAAGAGCTGACTCTTGAGAAGCAGGATAGGTTACAACCAGAGGTAGAGGAGAGTGTAATGGTTAAGTACATGGACTGTGGAGTAGATTCCCTAGATTCAAAAGCTGGCTCCAACGTTTACTACTGGGTGGCCTTGCGGAAGTGACTTAGCATCTGAGTGTCAGTTTCCTTATCTGTCAACAGAGGATAATAGTACGAGGAGGATTAAATGAGTTATTTCACCTTCAGTGCTTAGGACACTGATGCACAAAAGAAGCATCCACTGTCAGAATATTATTTGGTGCTAGATTTGGGCATCTACTTATTTCTTTATCGTAAATCAAATAAAAGCATACTGCAGAGACAGAAAACTGTGGCTTAGCAGTGAATTCCTGGCTTATCGGAGCATCGCTTTCTATGATAGTAAAAAAATCAAGAGCATACCACTAACTTCTTCATTTAATCAAAGAAAACATTTAATCCCCAGTTATACTCTGCAAGGCTCTTGGGATGCAGAAGTGAATAAAGACTCCCTGACTCTGATCCAGATCAGTAGTGAAATGGCAAAATTACCAACCAACAGCTGCCTGGTAGGCTATGTGAATCAACTTGGTGGTCTTGGTCTTATTTCAAATTCACAATTAGCTGCACTTCTAGCAGTCAGCACAAATAATATGAACAAAATATCTTTCCAAATAAGGACCAAGGTCTATAGAAGAATAAAGAAAGTAAGCTCTGTTGGAGCTGCGTCAATATGTACTTATATGCTACTCTGTCAATTTGGCACTTAAAAATATAAAATTTATTCAAATGTAAACCTTATAATCATGGTAACAGGAAAGTACCTAATTCTACCAAAAGACAAATTATATCTATTTTGGTAAATATTCATGATTTTCTAAAAATTATTTATAATAGCACTTTTTTAAATTATAAGATTAAAGCATTGAGAAATCTTCTCAAAATTGACACATGTAAATCTCCCACTTTTACTCATGTAAATAGAAAGGGTGAAAGATCAAGAGAGCTGTTTCATTTTCAAATACTGTATTTATACCTACTAAACTGAAAAAAGTTTGTGCCTTTTCTGTGACTGTCTTAACACTTAGAGGAGTATAAAAGCTAGTTACATAATCCTCACTTTTAATACTTACTAGTTTGGGCGCATCAGTGGCTCAGTCAGTTAAGCGTCTGACTTCGGCTCAGGTCATGATCTCACAGTCAGTGAGTTAGAGCCCCACATCAGGCTCCGTGCTGACAGCTCAGAGCCTGGAGCCTGTTTCAGATTCTGTGTCTCCCTCTCTCTGTCCCTCCCCCACTCACACTCTGTCTGTCTTTCTCTCTCAAAAATAAATGAACGTTAAAAAAAAATTTTTTTTAAGAATATTTACTAGTTGAGAAGGCAGGAAAAAAAAACGAGATCAATAAATAAAGCAACCCAAAGCAAAATTTTGTTTTCTTTTGTTTGTTTTTTTTTTCTGTTTTTGTAAAGACTCTATTTAAAAAAATAAAAGTAAAATAAAAATAAGGACCCTATTTTTTTATTTTTATTTTTTTATTTTTGAGAAAGAGAGAGAGAGAGAGAACAGAGGGAAGAGGTAGCGGGAAAGAGAGAGAGAATCCCAAGCCAAATCCGTGCTCAGCAGAGAGCCCCATGCAGGGCTCGATCCCACAACCCAAGGATCATGACTTGAGCTGAAATCAAGAGTCAGACACTCAACCAACTAAGGCACCAGATGGCCCCAAAGCAACATTTTTAAAAAATAAACTGAGTGGGGCACCTGGTTGACTCAATCAGTAGAAAACGTGAGCACTGATCTTGGGGTTGTAAGTTCAAGCCTCACATTGGGTATAGAGATTACTTAAAAATAAAATATTTTTTTAAAAAATTAAATTAAAAATAATAAACTGAGAATAAAAATGGGGGAAAAATTAATTACACTAAATTAAGTTAAAGAAAAAAAAAGCTTTAAGGTAAAATGAAACATGAGTGAAACAGAGCCAAGAAGTGAGGCATATGTAGGCAGATGTTAGGATCTAGAAAGAAAAGTGAAATGAAAACAAAAGATAAAAAAGGAAGATTCCACATAGATAAATAACAAGTGAAGGACACTGGAAAGGCCAATACAACAGTATTTTTTTTTAGTGCCAATTATAACTGTATTAATAGAACTCTGGAGTGTGAATAATTCAACTCTCAGAACCTAGGATCAAAAAATATAAAGTGTGAAAAAAAATAGCAGTGTTATGAGCAGAGAGAGAAGGGAGGGAGCAGAGAAGAGGATGGGGTCACCTTTCCAACTAAAATTTATGACAGTATAACATGGCATCACAGACTCTATAGGACTAACTTCAGCAAAGATTATTAAGAGAGCTGCTTATGCAAAAAATATTCAAGGCCTTCATCAAATTTCTCAAAGTCTCTAAATCCTATGATATTCAAATCATTTATCACCCTTGTCAATTTTCTTTTTTTCCCTTAAGAACTGGTATAACTCAGGACACCTGGGTACCTCAGTCAGTTGAATGTGTTACTCTTGACCTCAGCTCAGGTCATGATCGAGGATCACAGGATGAGCCCCACATCAGACTCTCTACTGAGCATGGAACCTGCTTAAGATTCTCTCTCCCTCTGTCTTTCTCTCTCTCTCTCTCTCTCTCTCTCTCTCTCTCTCTCTATCTCTCTCCCTCTCCCTCTGCCCTTCTCCCCTACTCACCTGCACACTCTCCCTCTAAAAAAAAAAAAAAGAAAAGAACTGGTGTAACTCAACTAGATCCTCACTTGACAGTGGCTTTGCGTAGAGAAAAGGACATCCCTAACATTACTTCCATACACTTAATGACATTTTACATCTGTAAGATTTTCAATTCACTGCACAAATTTACCAGAATAAATACTTACATATTAAAATAACTTGTAATTAAGGAGACTACAATCAGTCAGTTAAAAAGTACCTCCTGCCTTCCTCATTGTACTTACATTAGGCTTTGCATAATGTAATTTGCATAAACTGGTCTATCTTTGCTACTACACACTGACTACTGCAAATAAATAAAGTGGTTCATGCCAACAGTGCCATTCACATTACAATTACATAAAATATTCGTCGGGGGAAAAAAGCCACTGCTCAAAGGCAGAATGGACACATATTAGTGACTCTTCCCGGCAGCCGCCTGAAAGGATACAAAAGCCTACCTGGCAATGGGAGCTTAAAAGGACTGCAGCCTTTTGACAAAGGAATTGTGCCAGGACTAGCCTGGCAATGTGAGGGTGAGTATTGACTCCCAAGCTTCTAAAGAATAATGGTGATTACATCAGAAGCTAGCTTTAACTCAATGAAATGTTTAGGGTAAGAGAGTAACTATGACCACAGCCAAGGATGGCCATTCACTGACCAAATATTCCTTGAGCATCTACTACGTGCCAGGTACTAGTCAACCCACTGGGGATACAACAATAAAAGAGACAATGTAACTGCCCTCATGGAACCTATACTACTGTGAGGGGAAAGACAACAAACCAGTAAACAAAAAGTGTCAAATAAAGTAAATACAACAAAAGCAGTGTCAGGAAAAGCAGTGGAGTAGAGAGGAGGTACTTATATAACAAGGTGGTTAAAGAGGTAACACTTACACAAAGATCCAAATGAGGTGAGGGAGTTACCTAAAGCTCTCAGCGCTATTCCGTGTATAGGAAAGAGTAAATAGGCCCTGTGGCAGAACGAGCACAGCTGCTTAAAAGAAAAGCGGAAAGGTCACTATGGGCCGAGAAAAGTGAGCAAGACTGGGAGTGCAAGGGGATGAAGTCAGAAAGATGTGAAGAGGCCAAGTCATACAGGCCTTAGAGGTCAAGGCAGGGAACTTGGATTTCTTAACATTGTGACAGGAAGAAACTGGAGGGTTTACTGACAGGAAAGTGATAAGGGAAGCAGAGAAGTGACAAGACCTGATACACTTTTAAAAGTTTGGATTACTCTGGTGATGAGAGAAATTTAAACTTTCTTATTTGACCTTATAGACTTAAATCTTAAATTATAAAGAGACTATCCTTAATACTCCTGCCACTATCATGTAGTTACTCACCGAAAAAGCTTAAAGATACAAAAAAAAAAAAAAAAAAACCTGTAAATATGTCTGTTATAATAGTGTCACATCACAAAAGAATATGAAAATATTTTCTGCATTATTCTTTAAAAAGTAATTATTCCAGCATTTATCTCAACCTAAACTTCACTTATTCCAATTTCTAAAAGACATTGTTTATAAGATTCTTTTTTTTTCTTCCACTATAGACAAGACACAGTTGAAAAAAATGGAGTTTTGCCAAAAGCCAAAATGTCTCTATTGCCCCCTAGTGCCCATCTTAAAGAATGAAGACCTTCACACATTTGTGGTTTGGAAATGGAAAGGAACATTCACTGGATTTTGGAATAGAGCTTGTAGCATCCTCTGCTGACAGAATCTTGTAGGTGTAATGAAACTGCTCTGTTTTAAGGAACATAAATTTCCTCTGAAGTTAAAATCATTAAGCTTCCTCGCATTGTTTTTTTTAAGACTTTTCTCTCTAGTCCACTGCAATTTAATTAAAATTGGTCATTAATCAAATATTGGTAATGATAATGAAAACAATGATAAAGCCCAGCAATTGTGAGTGCTTAGTTATGTGTCAATCCCTATGTTAAGTGGTTACTTAAATCATCTCATTCTCATATCAACTTCTGAGAACTAAAAGAGAATTTTTACCTACTTTTAATTCCTCAACCTTTCCCTATGCATGAGGGAAAGAGACTGACTGATACAGGTGGCTGGCAATGACCAAGGCTAAGGGGATGAGAAGCCTCAGACCAGAAGGCAGAGAAGCACAGTGGTGACCCAAACTTGGACTCTCCATCACAGAACGTGCCAGCCAGGGAGTCAGAGAAAGTTCATGGAAAACAGGTGCTCACAACTAAAAAGTCACTGTTACATCCAGCCTTTAGTTACAGTCATAAAAATGCAACTTTCAGTTTTCTGGGGTAATGGGAAAGAGGATAGCAAGGATAATAAAAATCCTCAATAATCCCAAAGCCTCCACTTAATTATAAGTTACAACTTGCTTCACATTTAATTAAAAAATCAAAATCAGGCACAATAGATATGGTTTAAAAATTGGGGCACCTGGCTGGCTCAGTGGAGCATGCAACTCTTGATCTCGGGGTCATGAGTTCAAGCCCCATGTTGGGCATGGAGCCTACTTAAAATAAAAAGTCTAAAAAAATAAAATAATAAAAAATGTTTTTTACCTTTTTTCTCTGACCCCACCTACTTGAATTTTTGTTCACTTATTAAATTCAAAGAAAGATACTACTAATAATAAATCTTCAAATATTAAATAGTTCTAATTAGTTGACAGCTGGTGTAGTCTGACAAAGTTGAGTAATGGTTTGCATACAATTTTCAGATGCATTCTACTTGAAAGAACAATCCCATTATCATCGTAGAGAAGTAAAATGGAATAAAGTAAGAATAAAAAAGCAAGCTTGTCATCAGAAGAATTATGATATACAACATTAACATTCCTGATCCAGTGACCTCAGCAGTGACACGAGACCAACTACTAACAGGCCACTGATATAAACTGAATATAAAAAAAACAACAAGATGAATCACAGCTAGGTGATATAGTTTTTAACGTACTTCCTGATTATGTTCTCTCATAATTTTCCTTCCAATTATACTGCTAATCAAAAACTCATTGTTTGGGATGCCTGGGTGCCTCAGCTGGTTAAGCATCTAACTTAAGCTCAGATCATGATCTCATAGTCCATAGGTTCGAGCCCACATTGCGCTCTGCACTGACCTGACCATGCAGAGCTTGTTTGGGATTCCCTCTCTCCCTCTCTCTCTGCCCCACTTGCACACTCTCTCTCCCTCTTAAAATGAATAAACTTTAAAAAGAACTCAATCTTTAAACTTTTGTTGACTAGAAGGGGGCACAAAGAACTATTTGGGTGTTTGAATGGTGCCTAAACACAGAATATGAATATACAATTATCAAAACTTACCAAACTAAACCCTTAAGCTCTGTGTACATTATTATATATAAATTACACCTCAATAAAAACAATCACCTTTCCTTTTGGTTTTGTGAGACTGTTTTAAGAAGAGAAAGCTGTAACTTTTTTTGCCTCATTTGACAGGTTCATAAGGAGTTAGACTCTGTACAATTAAATAAATATCATTTGACTCAGGGAACAACTTCTATATTATTAAACTATTATGCGACTAAATTGTAAACGTAGATAAAATAATTAAAAAATAAGTCAACTGTAAACTAGGACAAGGCAAATATAATGATTCTTCCAGAAATAGGTGTCTATATATATTTCTATACTCACATTACCTCTGTTCACTCCTCTAACCCCTAATTCCATTTTCCATGTAAAAACGAACGACTGCTATGTCACAAAGAGAGAACACTCTCAAATGTCATGAAATGAACTGTTCAATTATAAAAACAAAATACACTCAATTTCACTTGACAAATGTTTACTTTGTATGCACTATATAAAGGACATTACACTGGAGCTTTGGAGAGTTTTAAAGAATTATGAACCATTTATATACAAGTCCCTGTACTTGAGATCATTAAACATGATTGCAAAGTGGAGGCAGAGGAGTTAAGACAAGCATATAAATAATGATTTAACAAGGACAATACTTTGTGTTTGCTACAGAAGCAGAAACCAAGCCTGTGAAGGGAAACATGCAATTGGAATCTGGAGAGGCTGCTTGGAGGAAATTACATGTGAAATGGCCCCTAAAGGCTAAACAGAATTTTAACAAGCAGAAACTAGAGGAATGGAAAGGAAGCATTACGGTTTTGATCAGTAGCAACTCAAAACTTCGTTAGAGAGAATTAATGGGCAAACAGGAATTGGTGGAGTATGACACATTTATAAATAAGATCTTACATATATTTGTCTATAGTGATGAAAAATTAGATACGTCCTTGAAAAAATATATCCTGAGTTACTGATACAACTAGTGCTAGATGGGAACTGAATTATATGTCAGTTGCAGAAAATAATAAAAGAGAGCGGGAAAAAGGTAAAACTCCTCTTAAGAAATAATATCATAAACACAATTGGAAAAAAATGCTTATTTTGTTTATAGGTATAACTTGCTTCACTACAGAGACACATTTCCCTAAATTGAAGCATTTAAAATACACTTTCTCCAAAATGGTACCTGCTAGGGGAGAAAGGGGAGTTGTTATTTAATGGGTTTAGAGTTTCAGTTTTGCCAGATGAAAAAGTTCTAGCAATCTGTTGCAAAACAATGTGGATATAGTTCACACTACTAGACTATACACTTTAAAGTAGGTAAGATGGGGGCGCCTGGGTGGCTCAGTCGGTTAAGTGGCCGACTTCGGCTCAGGTCATGATTTCGCGGTCCGTGAGTTCGAGCCCCGCGTCGGGCTCTGTGCTGACAGCTCAGAGCCTGGAGCCTGTTTCAGATTCTGTGTCTCCCTTTCTCTGACCCTCCCCCGTTCATGCTTTGTCTCTCTCTGTCTCAAAAATAAATAAACGTTAAAAAAAAAAATTTTTGTAAGTAGGTAAGATGGTGAATTTTATGTGTGTTTTACCATAATAAAAAAAATTGGCATGTGAAAATAAACTCATACCTAAGGTTAAAAAAATTAAAATTAAAAATTAAAAGTAATGAAATAAATTACAAAATAAAATGTACTTTCTCTGTTAAGGAATCCTTCTGTAAAAAAAAAAAATAATTAAAAATATAAAAATAAATAAAATTTTAAAATTTTTAATATTTTATTTTTATCTTAAATTTTCTTTAATGTTTTATTTATTTTTGACAGAGCACAAGTGGGGGAGGGGCAGAGAGAGAGGGAGACAGAGGATCCAAGGGAGGCTCTGCATTGATAGCAGTGAGCTCACTGTGGGGCTTGAACTCATGAACTGTGAGATCATGACCT
The DNA here is from genome assembly GCF_027475565.1 of Acinonyx jubatus. Classification (NCBI taxonomy): domain Eukaryota; kingdom Metazoa; phylum Chordata; class Mammalia; order Carnivora; family Felidae; genus Acinonyx; species Acinonyx jubatus. Next base: position 206,453,516 of record NC_069380.1, read on the forward strand.
GAGCTGAAGTTAGATGTTGAACCGACTGAGCCACCTAGGCACCCAAATAAAAAAAAAAATTTTTTTAAGGAATCCTTGTGTAAAGTTTTATAAAAGTCCATTTCTATACCTCCATTTCCCTTGTGAATATTTCAATGCTTCTCTGTATAAATGTACTTGACAAATACATAGTTGAACTTGACTAAATCTTGGCCAAGGCTAGTGTTAATGGAATCTTTCTTTGACAAAATGAACCAAAAAGACTGCAACTCATTTTTGAAGAGAGAACAGTACAGTAACTAAACAGCAAGATGTAACAGACACAAAAGAATTCAAATGAAATTTGTGCATGCTAATATAGTAACCAAATCCTAGGAGTTTAAAGATTGCATTAAATTTAAAATTAAAAATTTTAATCCATAAATTTTATCCAAATCCATAATTTAAATTTTAAATTTAATCCATTTTAAATTTTATTTAAATCCATAAATTTTATGTCTTCTGTTCCTTTGGAGAAAGGGAGCTAAAATGTTTAAGCTAATACATTTACAATGAACAAAATAAAATCAAGTAGAGTCTATGTCATACAATATTAAAGGACTATTCACAATGACTAAAAAAGTTTTTTTAAAGTAAATAATTTGTCATTACTCTAATTGAAAGCACCAAACACTGAATATAAATTGATGCTCACTACAGAGTTATTAATTGGCTCCCCCCCTCTCCACATTATCCATCCTTTGTAATGGAAGCACTGAATTTTAGCTACAATCCTGGCTTCCTAAAGGAAATTATTATATTTCTCATGTGAAAGATTAAGTTCAAAATCAGTACCCTTCTTTATCCCTTCTGCCTTCCTGCTGACAAAAATGAAAAAACCATGGATATAGCTTGAGCATACATCTTGAAGTCCACATATTGAGGATGGCAGAACAAAAGGAAAGAAGTAACCTAAATCTATGGTACCCTGTACCTGCAAAGTAGTTCTGGTCCATTTTACTGTTGATTGCATTTATGTGAGATAGAAAAAAAAGTCTTCTATCTTGTTTAAGCCATTGTATTTTCCACCTTGTCAGCATCACCCAAATTACATAATACAGAATTCCTCCCTTAACCATGGTTTCACTTTCCTGTTTCAGCTACCCGCAGTCAACCGTGGTCCAGCAGCATATGGTCAGGTCTAATGCAGCCTAACACATTGCAGCATAATGCCTACGTCATTCCCTTCACTTCACTTCATCACATAGGCATTTTATCATTTCACATCATCACAAGACAGTGAGTATTTTGGAAGAGACCACATTCACGTAACTCTTATTACAGTATATTGTTATAATTGTTCTACTTTATCATTAGTTGCTGTTAATCTCTTACTGTGCCTAATTTATAAACTAAACTTTACACAAATATATATATATACATACATATATATACACATGTATATAAACATTAAAAAACATTTAAAAACATTAAAAAAATTTTTAAATAAGGTACAAAAGGTTCCTTTTAGTTTCATTTTTAGATGTTTCTAAATTTTTCTTAACGTTTATTTATTTTTGAGACAGAGAGAGACAGAGCATGAGCAGGGGAGGGTCAGAGAGAGAGGGAGATACAGAATCCAAAGCAGGCTCCAGGCTCTGAGCTGTCAGCACAGAGCCATACGCGGGGCTCGAACTCACAAACTGTGAGATCATGACCTGAGCCGAAGTCAGACGCCCAACTGACTGAGCCACCCAGGTGCCCCATCATTTTTAGACGTTTTTATTAGAAATCACTTTAAGGGGAGCCTGGGTGGCTCAGTCAGTTAAGCACCCAACTTTGGCTCAGGTCATGATCTCAGTTTGTGGGTTCGAGCCCTGCGTCGAGCTCTGTACTGACAGCTCAGAGCCTGGAGCCTGCTTCTGATTCTATGTCTCCCTATCTCTCTGCTCCTCCCCTGTTCATGCTCTGTCTCTGTCTCTCTCTCTATCTCTCAAAAATAAATAAACATTTTTTTAAAAAAAAATTTTAAAGAAACCACGTTAAAATTTTTTAATTCACTCTCTGCTATATATTAAAATAGGTGACCATCATGATAAATAATAGTCACCATTCTAAGGGTTCCAAATACATTTATTCACTCATTAAATCATCTACACAATTCCAGTTAAGTATTTTATTAGTCCTATTTTACAGAGAAGAAAAGACCAAGAGAGGTTAAGTAACTTGCCCAAAGTCACACAGCTTGAAAGTAAAAGCTCCATGAGGCTCCAAAATCCACTCGCTTAATCACTATTCTATACTGCCTCCCTGTATCTATATTTTGTTTCTTTTTATTGTCTGGATTACTATTATAGTACTCCAGTTAACAGCAGAAGCTGGGAGACAACTTAAGTAGCTATTGCTGTTGGAGTGATGCTGGATTCATTAAGGTGGTAGTAATGGAGATGGACAGAAAAGGAGAGATCTGGCTGGAGATAGAGCTAATAAGACTTGGTAATGAATTGGACGTGGGGTAGGAAGGAAAGAGGAATCAATGATGGTGACTAGGTTTTGTGACCTATCCATCAGCAAATGTTTAAAACTCTGCCTCCTATGCTTTATGTAACTTTATTTATGTTACTTGTTGTGGTTTTTTTAATGTTTATTTACCTTGAGAGAGAGAGAGACAGTGGGGGAGAAAGGAACAAAGAGACAGAAAGAGAGAGAGAATCCCAAGTAGGCTCCATGCTGTCTGTACAGAGCCCAACACAGGGCTCAATGTCACAAACCGTAAGATCATCATCGGCTGAGCCAAAATCAAGAGTCAGATGCTTAACCAACTGAGCCACCCAGGGGTCCCTATGTTCCTTGCTTTTCTATTTTCCTTCATTCTTCCTAACTTATGCTTTCTTATAGCATTTCACTTCATTAAGTCCTTTTTGGAACAAGTTAAGATACAAATTTACTCATAATACTTAAGATTTATTTTATATTCATGTTCAATATTCTGTTTGGAGTTTTTTTCCCTCTATCTGTTCTACTTTTTAAATTAAGATCTTAATCGGCTTACAATGAAAGAATGTTAACTGATGTAACCCCATTGTTTGTTTCTTTTTTTTTTTTAATGTTTATTTTTGGGAGAGACACAGACAGACAGTGAGCAGAGGAGGGGCAGAGAGAAAGGAAGACACAGTATCTGAAGCAGGCTCCAGGCTCTGAGCTGTCAGCACAGAACCTGATGCAGGGTTAGAACCCACCAACTGTGAGATCATGACCTGAGCTGAAGTCTGATGCTTAACTGACTAGGCACCTAGGCGCCACTCCATTATTTGTTTTCAATCACAGATACAACTTATGATCAATATGGAAACTAGAAAAGAATACAAAACTATGCAGCAGAGAAAAACAAACAAACAAACATTATCCTCAGGTCCAACAATCCAGAAACAAGCAATGGAAATACTTTGTTCCATACATATGTATCATTTAAATTTCTGAAATCATACTGTCTAGACAGTTTTACATCTTTTCACGGTGCTACTGAAAACTCTTACTAAACACATTTAATGGCTGCATAATATTTTATGACTACACAACAATTTACTTGTCATTCCTCCTGTTATTAGACATGTATTCACATTATTTCTAATTATTCTAATATTTCATATATATCTATCATTTTCAAACATTTTTAGACATGGAATCTTTCTGACTAGAGAAAGCTCTGAGCAAGCCCAACACAACATAAACGTAACACTTTTTTCGATAAATTATAAAATTTACTTATATTTTGCCTTTAAAAGCCAGAACAAATTTCACTTTCTGGAAAGTCAGCTTATCAGAAATATATGAAGTACACTTAAGATAAGGAAGTCAGTTTCCTGGTACCACCAATGATATGGACATGCTCTCATGAGTTCTCTCAAATGAAAACAGATGAGAGAGCCAATATCACCACCTATCACTCTCAGATAATGTTCCATGGAACACATTCTGAAAAATCACTATTATAAATAGTACTGTGATAAACATCTTTGGGCATGAAGCTTTTTCCAAATTTCCTCAGGATAGAATCCCAGAAGTAGTATTACTGAGATTAAAGGAAATAACATTTTTAAGGCTCTCGATACTTAGTAATTGAGTTTCAATAATAAAAACAGCTATTAGAGCTACTGGCCAGTTCCTAGCCTATTTACCTGCTCACAGTCCTTCAAAGACTATGATGGTTATGATTTAATAAGTATAATTTAAGGTAGTCACAAAAAGATATAAAAATGGATATGATACAAAAGGCCAGGCACTTACCATCGCTCTCATGTCATTCTCAAAAGCAGCTAACAATAACACTTTTTTTTTTTTTTCAATGTTTATTTATTTTTGGGACAGAGAGAGACAGAGTATGAACGGGGGAGGGGCAGAGAGAGAGGGAGACACAGAATCGGAAACAGGCTCCAGGCTCCAGGCTCTGAGCCATCAGCCCAGAGCCTGACGCGGGGCTCGAACTCACGGACCGCGAGATCGTGACCTGGCTGAAGTCAGACGCTCAACCGACTGCGCCACCCAGGCGCCCCAACAGTAACACTTCTAAAGACATCAACCACCACATATTACAGAAGAAATATTTTTCACAAAATAATAATCAAAATAAATATTACTTCTTGGTTATTTGGGAGCAAGAATATTCTTACAAGTCTTATATGAAAACTTCAAAGTGGCTTCACTGTCACAGACAAACAAGGCAGCAATTCCATATCCTTCTTTTTGAGAAACATTATTTTGTAAGCAATATCCCATGTCCTTAAATATCCATGACACATGATACAGATCACAACTTACAGAGGGACCCTAACATAGTTAACCTATTTAAGCAAGCAGCCACAGCAGGTTGGGAAGTGGCGCTGCCACAGGTGGACCGGGAAGAGGCTTACCTGTGCAGCCTTTTGTTACAACACAGATTGCAGATGTTGAGACAGGATCCACCCCAGTCCTACTGAATCCATCTCCAGATTACAAAGCCTAAGCATACTTAATTTTTAATTGTACCAAAGATGATTCTTACATTCAGAGTAAGAACCACTGGGTTAAAAAAAAAAAAGGTTATGTTAAAAATATTTTTCCATTACTTTCAATAATACTTACTGAAGTATTTAGCCAGTCAAGTATGTGAACTTGGCTGCTTTCCTACTAAGTAGAATGTCTCTCTAAAAAGCCACAGTGCTTTGCAAGTTTCTGAGCAACAAAATAATCAAATTGTATTCAGGAATCCCCAGATGGAGTCCTGCCTGCTGTAGTGGTTTATTTTCCCTCATTTAGGGAATGAGTACTATTATTTGCAACGTGACTCGTGTTACAAATAGTTTAATCTTGAAGCAGCGAGGAAAAGGATTGAACAGAAGATCCTAAAGGCTAAGAGACAAGTGGCTTCAGCAAAAGTTTAAATGGGAGAAAATGAAAGCCTGAGTTTGATCGCAGAAGATGAATTTAGAACACTGTTGGAGCTTAAACATGGACATGTTTCATGAGTCATTAGAAAGCTGGAAGTGAGGAGCCCCTGGTTGGCTCAGTGAGTTAAGCATCCTTCAACTCAAGTCATGATCTTGCAATTCATGAGTTTGAGCCTCGTGTTGGGCTCTCTGCTGTCAGCTCGGAGCCCACTTCGGATCCTCTGTTTCTCTCTCTCTCTCTTTCCCTCTCGCCCACTGGCTCTCACTCTCTCTCTCTCTCTCAAAAATAAACATTAAAAGAAAGAAAGAAAGGAAGGAAGAGAAAGAAAGCAAGCTGGATCTGAAGTTCAAATGAGATGATGCAATGCTTCCAGCTGCTCTGAGTGAATAGTAGTCATGAGGGAAGAAAATGTAAGATGTAAGAAACTTCACCCAGGGGCACCTGGGTGGCTGGCTGGTTAAGCGTCTGACTCTTGGTTTCAGCTCAGGTCATGATCTTTCAGCTTCTTAGTTTCAAGCCCCACATCGGGCTCTGTGCTGGCAGCACAGAGCCTGCTTGGGATCATCTCTCCCCTTCTCTCTGCCCCTCCCCCACATGCACTGCTTCTGTCTTTCTCAAAATAAACTTTATTAAAAAAAAAAACTTCACCCAGGTCAAACATGAAATGGTAAGGCAAGCAAGGACAAGTCTTCAGGGAATGCTTATTATTGGGGACATGTGAGGAAATAATGAAAGTTTTGAAAGAGACTTTCTAGAAATGCAAGCACCATTGGAACAGGGATTTTTTGGCTTTATTCACTGTTATATCCCCAACACCTGAGAAGTATCTGACTCAAAAAAAGTGCTCAATAAATATCTGTTGAATAAAACAAAGAGAGAGGCAGCAAACCAATAGTATAAAGAAACAGCAAAGAGTTTCAAGAAAGAAGAAATCAACACTGTCCAATATTGCAGAGGTACAGAATGAGAATGAAGAAAGGGCCTTTGGATTTAGATATTTTGACTTTGTCTGTGAGGACAGTGTCTTAACAGAAAAGATTTCCAGAGAAAATGTGGTAACAAAGCAAAAGTAGCAATACAGCTACTACTTTTGAAACATTTGGTGAGAAAGAGGAAATTAGACAGTAGCTTGTAGGGAAAACTGAATTAAAGAAAGATTTTAGTATGCTTGCAAGCTTAGAGCCAACAGCTAGTAGAAAGGAAAAGGATGAAAACACAAAAAGAAACAAAAGGCACAAAAGATTGGTGATGATGAAACCAAGTATGGGCAAAAAAAGGAGAGGAAGTCAAGGAAAGGAGGGAAAATTCTGATATGTCCCAAACCGTTAAAATATAACTAGCATTTTGATATATAAAACAATCTCCTGGGTGGCTCAGTCGGTTGAGCATCTGACTCTTGATTTGGCTCAGGTCATGATCCCAGGGTCATGGGATCAAGCCCAGTATCAGGTTCCACACTGAGCTTGGAGGCTGCTCAGGATTCATTCTTTCTTTCTTTCTTTCTTTCTTTCTTTCTTTCTTTCTTTCTTTCTTTCTCTCTCTCTCTCTCTCTCTCTCTCTCTCTCTCCCCCTCCCTCCCTCCCTCTCTCTCTCTCTCTCCCCTCCCTCCCTCTCTCTCTCTGCCCCTGTCCCCTGCTCTCTCTCTCTCAAATAAATAAAAATAAATAAATAAATAAAACAATCTCCTATAATTTTGCTTAGCATTACTCCAAACTGATTTCCTAAAGGAACTAAATTCAGTTTCTAAATCAACAAAGAATTACTAGGGCCGAATTCCAAACAACCATAAAAACAAGATTTCTTCAAAGGCCTGAAACATTTGAACTCAATGTTGAAACATACGCCAAACACTGCTATGCAAATTATGTAAAATAAATCATGCTAATTTGTCTGGCTAGATCCTACAACATTCACATTCAAGACAGTAATCAGCAGATTTTCCTTTGCCTATGATCCCTGACTCTAGAGGCTGCCAAAATCCCACATATCAAATACAACATAAGTTGTAGTCAAAAAGTCGTGTTCTCACTCAGAACCTAAAAAACAGCCTAAGGTTGCCCCGCTTCTACTACTATTAAACCACAGTCTGAAAACTGAAGGACTCAATTCAAAGCCAATATAATTTATCCAAATCTAGGAAGGCCACTGCAAAGCCACATTCACATTTGCAAATTTCCAAGCTGGCTGCTTTACCCTCCATCTCTGCCCTAGCCTTGGAAATGTTAGTTATGATAGACACCCAAAAGACATTTTTCTTCTTGGAAAAGAAACAAGGAATCTCCCACTCTTATCTCCCTTCCAAAAGTTTAATCAGTTAACAATGCCAATAAACTTTGCATTATCAATTAGTGCACACTTTAAGGCTGTTATTGGTACACTTATCCACAGCCTTGCTTTGACCTGCATATTATCAGCATTTTCTTTTACTATATTTGCAAAGAAAAAAAAGGTACACCATAAAAAGACTTAATAATTTTCTTTCAAGAGACGTGACGTGTATAATCTTATAAAAAACCAGAAAACTAAAAAACAAACAAAAACAAACAGAAAACTGTTATTCAGTCCCCTGATACGCTTTAATTACAGCCATGAAAGGCTAAAGCTTACAGACAAGCTTCTGAGTCCCACACCTTGACATGCTTTTTACTTCTTTGCCCAGCTGCACTTCAGGCTTACTCGCACATCAATTCCATGTCAAAAGTTTGGCCTTCTTTATCAACTTTCCATTCTAGGCAAGTTGACTTTCGCATCATCTGGAATCTAACCTTGTATATATTGCATGTGTTCCTGCCATTTACTCTTCACAGACAATACGTGGCCTATGTGCACATGTCCATCAAAATGTAACCCTCTACAAGGTTCATTCAAATTCCACATCTTCCAGAAAGGTGCTCTTCTCCGTACTGATCTCTACGTTTGTTCTCAGCAGCCTTATCTTTCCACCTCCCCCTTATGAGAAAACTCAGCCAGGTGCTATTCATATGACATTTCACCACCATATCATATACTTGCATACATTTGAGCCCTCACTATAGCAATTTTTTTCTTACTCAGAACACCCTTCTTTTTTCCATTCTCTGTTCTCCAGCTTCTTGTCAGCCTTGCAAACCTGTGTTAACCAGCTGAGGCTACGATAACAAAATACCACAAACTACATGTCTTAAATATCAGAAGTTTATTTTCTCATCATTCTGGAAGCTAGAAGTCCAAGACCAAGGTGTCAGCAAATTTGATTTCTGTTGAGAGCTTTCCTCCTGGATTTTAGATGCCTACCTTCTTGCTTTGTTATATGCAGACCTGGTTCTCTGGTGTCTCTCTTCTCTTTTTTCCTCTTATTTTATAAAAAAAAAAATTTTATAGAGAGAGCATGAGTGGAGGATAGAGGCAGAGGGGGAGGGGAGGGGTGGGAGAGGTGGGGGGGAGAGAGAGGGGGAGGGGGGAGGGAGGGAGAGAGAGAGAGAGAGAGAAAGAGAGAGAGAGAGGGAGAGAGAATATGAATATTTCAAGCAGGCTCCATGCTTGGCACAGAGCCTGACATGGGGCTCAGTCCCATGACCCTGAGATCATGACCTGAGCCAAAACCAAGAGTCGGACGCTCAACTGACTGGGCCACCCAGGTGCCCCAGTGTCTCTCTTCTCATAAGCACACTAATCCTATAACATCAGGGTCTACCCATATGACCTATAATTTAACCTTAATTACTTCCAAAGAGTCTCACCTCCGAATGCCACACTGGGTTAGGGCTTCAACATATGAATCCTGAGGGCACACAAACATTCACTACACAATATTCTCACATTTCATGATCAACCTAATTATTACCTACTCTGTGAACTACCCAAAATAATTAAGCGTATCTTTCTCATGTCCATAGCATATTGTGACCTAGATGTGACCTTCTTATTGCTTCTGATTTATCTTTGTGTGCTTGAAAAGAAAATGTTAGATAAGGATTCTATATATATATATATATATATAGAGAGAGAGAGAGAGAGAGAGAGAGAGAGAGGGAGAGAGAGAGAGAGAGGGAGAGAGAGAGAGGGGAGGGAGAGATGTGTATATATAAATGTGTGTATATATATATATATATATACACACACACACATTTATATTGTCCGGTACTATACTCTTACTAATTGTCTTAACAATTTCTGAATCTCCCATTATGACTGTAGATTTGTCTATTCCTCCTTATAATTCTGTCAATTTTTGCTTTGAATATATTGTGTTAAATTCATGGAGATTAAGAAAGGCCAAATTTTCCTAGAGAATAAACTTTTCCTTTTAGCATTAAGTAATGACACTCATTTTGCTACTTTGACTAATTATGACATAAAGATTATTTTGTGTTACATTAGTTTTATAAGACTAATCAGTTATCTTTTGGTTAGTATTTTCCTGCTATAGTCATGGAGCAGAGAGACATGGAGCCCAACACAGGGCTTGAACTCACAATCCTGAGATCAAGACCTGAGCTGAGATCAAGAGTTGGACACATTATTATCCAACTGAACCACCCAGGCGCCCCTATTCCTTTCTTTCAACCTTTCTATGCCAGTACATTTTAGGTCTATCACTCATAAACAGAATATATCTAAATTTTTTAAATCTAATCTGAGAAATTTAAGTGGCAAGTTGAGTCCACTTACATCTACTGTGAATACTGATATACTTGCATTCACGCCTACCACCTTATTTTGTGATCTCTATTTACCAAAATTTTCCTCTACTTCATTTTTCTCCTTTCCTGTCTTTTACTGCAACGATTGAGTTGTCTTCAAAGGCATATCAAGAGCATTGCAGTGGAAGTGGTGCAGACAATAAGGGGGTGCATTGTCTGTAAAGAACCTTAAAACATTATTAAAATCAACTGAAGATGAGTCTGTTTTCCATTATCACCATTTGCTGGCAGTTCTAAAAATGTCAGTTCAGAAATGTGTTTTTTGTTGCTTTTTACTATGATTAGTGCTGAGTTTTGATAATATATAAGTCTCAAATTAGCAAATTTTTATTATTTCAATAAGCATTATACTATACATGCAGTTGATTTAGAGAACTCCCAGTTACACACTCTGTACCATATACATACGCATACATACTCATGTACTTATGTTTACAGATAACATTGAGTGGTTCAGAATCATTCAAGCTTACTTTAAGGGTAGTTTCATATCTCCAATCCTTGTTGTCTACACATTTCTGCATTTAAACAGCAGATTCAAAACAAAGTGATATATTAAGACAAAGAAATAATACTTGAGTATCTTCCATTCTGTTATTCTTTGAGGAAAAATAAAAGATGGGAGACTAGGTTGGCAGAAGAATCCAAAAGAGCAATGCTTGAACACCTGAATTGTTTTCACCAAAAACATTCTAAAGCAGATAATTTGATGATAATATTTACCATAACCTAGTCATTTTCTGATTTTTATGGAAGAAATCTTTAGAAGTTTTTATCAAATGTATTAGAAAATGGTATTTTTTCTAGAAAAGACATTTTAGTGAAACCAGGTATTTTTTAAAAGCCACTAGAATTGATATCAAGATAAAAAGAGATATGGTCAACACTGCAGTTTCAGAAATCTATTATAAAACACAATTTTTAATAAAACTGCCAAATTTATCCTTATGTGCCTCTTTTTTTTCATTTCACATACATGTGCACAGACACACATGTATGTGTGCACGTGTATATATACATACATCTGTCATTTCATGAGAAAAAAATTTTTCAAAATTAAAAGTTTTCTTTGATCAACTATGAATAAATATAGATTGACAAATTTTGTATACTGGGTACTGAACAAGAATATGCAAAGAATGCCCATTTTGTGAAGTCACTGACAGATTTGCAAAAGTTGTTCCTTTTCTGACCATCATTTGTTTCATCTCATAATCATTACTGAAAATAATCTGTCAGAGGATGACATTAAAAAATTATCCACTCCAGGTGTCAAATACATAAAGTAAACCAGTGGTTTTCTTTATGTTTTCTTTTACCATTTTGGAGGTTATACAATTTGTTTCTATTCTTTGGGTAACTACTCTTAAATTTTTAACTTGCATACTTGACTTAACCTAATCTGAAGTTAACAAATATCTCTAGCTTCCTCCGAAATAATACAAGGACTTCAAAATGAATGAACTGATTCTACTCTCCCATCTTCCATATTATTGTTTACAATAATTTGAGATCTACTTTGTTTTTATATCCCCCCAAATTTATTCACTATCATTATGTACACTCAATGCTTATGTATATTTAACAAAATTGTATTCCTTTTTTTTTAAGTTTATTTATTTTGGGAGAGCGTGAGCACATGCATGCACACAAGCAAGGGTGGGGCAGAGAGAGAGAACGCGCAAGAGAATCCCAAGCAGACTCCTGACTGCCAGCATGGAGCCCAACGCAGGGCTCAACCCCACAAACTGTGAGATCGTGACCGACATCAAGAGTTGGACGCTTTACCCACTGGACCACCAGGTGCCCATTAATTCCTTTTTAACACATTGCTTCTTATTGTCCATTTATTATTTTTGAGTAACACTGCCTTGTTCCTGAAGTACATCGTTTCAAGTTCTTTCAACAAGGGTTATCAGTAGTACACTCAAAACTATTCCTTATTTCCTCTCGCACATGAATAACAATTAGCAGGGAACTGATCTCTACGCTATTCCAATGAATTGGTAAATTACTACTGAAATACTTACTTCCTCCTCCTCTGAATCACCGTCATCATCATCATCATCATCTTCGGCATCTTCATAAAGAGGTGGAGGTAAAGGACCAACGATATCTTCCTCAATATGATTACCTGGTTCTTTCATCATTTTAAGAGGTAAAGGAGGGCCAATTAACTCATCATCAGAAGAACCAGAACTCTCTTCACTTTCACTGCTGCTTGTATCCCTGAAAATACAGAAACAGAAACTCTTTGCCTCTACTGCAACAAAGAACACTCTAGAGATAGTACTGATTTCCCAGGAAACTCTGCCTCTCTTTTTAACTAAGTTTTTATTTTAATTAATTAATTAATGTGTAGTTTGTTAAAATTGTAATTCAGACATTAAATGTGTAACTCAGGTATTATTTTATCTTAAGAAAGTAAAAGTTTCTTTTATCTACTTACCCTAAACATAAAGTCAGAGTTAAAGGTCACAGCAATTATGTTACGGGCCCCTGAGATAATCCTCACTCACGAAGAGCCAGCAGAACTGGGATGTGGGAAAAAACTACAAACTACTATATCCATAAGAAAGAAAACCACTGAGGTAACCAATCCCTCTGTTTCCTATATCTGAATCCAATCACTGTTTTTACCACAGGAGCAAATAAAGGCAGCCATGTAAGAAAGTTAGTATTACTCCCATAAGGTTTCAATATATTTTCTGAAACACAAATTGTTTCCCAATTTTTATTCAAATTTATTGAGTTGCTAAAATGTTTTATGTAGCATCCCTCGATTCTAAAACTATCTTACTGTAAGGAGCATCACACTGATTCTCAAGGTGTTTTTCTACCCAGCACACCGGAGGACCATTACGCAGTTGCATTGAGGTCTTTATCACGCACCTCTAGGCATTCTGAAATCCACCACCATCCACCATATGCCTCCACTTCCCATCCCATCCCAAAGGGTTGAGAATTGTGTTCATAATTGTGTGCATTAATCTATCAAATATTTTATAAAACTCAAAGTATTATTGCCCTCTAATAAAGTATTTCTAGTTTGTAAGCTCCATGAAAACAGAAATTTCTGTGTGTTGTGTTCACTGCTGTCTCTAGCACCTAAATGAGGCCTGACGTAATTAATAGGCACTCAATATCCACTGAAGAAAAAAAAATGTGATTTTTCTTTTTATTTTCATCTAAGATCAATATTGAGGGGAATACATACTTAAACACTTATCCACATACAAAGACAGAAGCAAGCAAACCTCACGAAGAGCTCCTCTTTGTTTTTGCAATGGTTTAGCTCGTGGTTCTCCAGCCCTACAGGCCTTCTTTCAAACCATATAGGTTAAGCTTGGTCCAGCATGAGGGTCTTTGCACTTGCAGTTCCCTCTGCTGGAACTGATCATTAAATGGCCTCTTTCTCATCTTTCAGGTCTTGTCCCATGTCACCTCCTCCAAGAGGCTTTAATGCCCCCCCTTTCTTAATCTTCAAACACATCCCTATCAGTCACTATTATCTTCATTCTCTTAGTTTATCTTTATTAAATACCTCACTAAGTTATCTTATTTGATTGGTTACTCAGTTGTTTACAATCTGTTATCCATCTCCTCAAATATCCCAACAATATGAGCTCAGAGATCTCATCTGACTCCCTAATTGCTGTATCCCCAGTGCCGAAACCAGTGCCTAACCCACAATAGATGTTCAATAAATAACAGCTGGATGACTGAATACATTTTTATTAAAGTAGTCACTCTCCAAAATTTTCTCCCTTGTGATTAAAATCACAAATTCCCAACTGTACTAGTTTAGAAGTCGCAGACTTTCTTAATGCAAAATTATTCAGAGCACAGAGAGCTCTAACTAAACTGTTAATCTTTAGCACCAATGCTTTAACTGAATTAACTAGTTCAGAAGCAAGCACTGAACTGACAACTACATGAAGCCATGTTGATTCCATGGCTGATTATGCAGTCCTCATACCCACATGAAACTAGATGGAATGTATCAGCTTCTATGCAGCTTCTAAGTCCATTTCTGTCTTTTTGCTTCTAATATACACAAGGCAAAAAAATAAACTATTTTAACATATTTTCAATTTCTGAAAAACAAAGTCTGTAAAATTATGCCCAAAAATGTCCGTGACAGAAAACAGAGCACATTCCATGTTTAAAATATGCCTTGACTCAATGTGGTGCCAAAATATGAACCAGATCCTGAGAAACAATATGCATCTGATGAGAAAACAGAGGAGTCAAAACCTAACATTTTTCTCAGCTGACTTTTTAAAAGAGAGCTTAGCTAAGCATTAAATAAGATGTGTAAGTATACGATTTCAGTTTAGAAATTAAATTCATAAGCAAAATTCATTATTTCTGGTACTAATTTCTTTAGAGAAAATGTAAATGTCTGAATGATTCCTATCTTACAAATTATGAGTATATCAATATTTCTCTCCTATCCTGCAGCTATATTTCATTGAATAAATGACATATTTCTTCCCAGTATTTGATTTTGAAGGGCAACTTACATTCATATACTATTTCTTTAAAGCCAAGAAAAGGGGGTAGTCTTAGGGACGCCTGGATGGCTCAGTCAGTTGAGTGTCCAACTCTTGATTTCACCTCAGGTCATGATCCCAGGGTTGTGGGATCGAGCTCCACATGAGGTTCTATGCTGAGTGTGGAGCCTGCTTGGGATTCTCTCTCTCCCTCTCTTTCTTTCTCTCTCTCACCTTCAGCCACTCTCCCCTGCTTGCACATGCTCTCACCCTCTCTCTCTCTCAAATTAAAACAAATGTTTTTAATTTATTTTTTTAAGTTTATTTATTTTGGGAAAGAGAGAGTGTGAGCAAGAGAGGGTTAGAGAGAGAGGGAGAGAGAATCCCAAGCAAGCTCCACACTGTCAGCGTAGAGCCGATGCGGAACTCCAACTCACAAACTGTGAGATCACGACCTGGGCTGAAATCAAGAGTCAGGTGCTTAACCGACTGAGCCACCCAGGCACCTACCAAAAACTTAAAAAAATTTTTTAAGAAGTGGTAGTCTTAAATGACTACCTTCCTCTAAAATTTTAACAACATTGTAGATTTTTTAAAAAATTATTTGGGGGCGCTTGGGTGGCTCAGTCGGTTAAGTGTCCAACTCTTGATCTCAGCTCAGATTTGATCTCAGGGTCATGAGTTCAAGCCCTGCATTGGGCTCTGTGTTAAATGTGAAGACTACTTAAAAAAATAATAATAATGAATAAAAAATAAAAATGGTTAAAGGACTTCAATAGTTATTTCTCCAAAGAAGATATATAAATGGCCAATAAGCACATGAAAAAATGCTCAAAACCTTTAGACATTAGGGAAATGAAAATAAAAACTACATGATACCAATTCACACCTACTAGGATAACTATATTAAAAACATAACAAAACAAAATGGAAAATAACTAATGACAAGAATGTGAAAAAATTGGAACCCTCGTACATTGCTGACAGGAATATAAAATGGTGCAACCACATTGTAAAACAGTTAGGCAATTCCTCATAAAGAAAGTTAAACAGGGGTGCCTGGCTGGCTCAGTCAGAGGAGCATGCGACTCTTGACCTCATGATCGTGAGTTCGAACCCCATGTTGGATGTAGAGATTACTTAAAATAAATAAGGGCACGTGGCTGGCTCAGTCAGTGGAGAGCATGTGACTTGATCTTGGGGTACTTAGGTTCAAGCACTACGTTGGGTATAAAGATTACTTAAAAATACTGGGGCACCTGGGTGGCTCAGTCAGTTGAGCATCCAACTTCGGCTCAGGTCATGACCTCACGGTTTGTGAGTTTGAGCCCCATGTTGGGCTCTGTGCTGACAGCTCAAGGCTTGGAACCTGCTTCGGATTCTGTGTCTCCCTCTCTCCCTGACCCTCCCCTGCTCATGCTCTCTCTGTCTCTCAATAATAAATAAACATTAAATATATATATATATAACTTAAAAATATTTTTAAAAATGAATCTTAAAAAGTGAATAAAAATTAAAAAAAAAAGAAAGTTAAACATAAAATCACCATATAACCCATAAATTCCACTCCTAGGTATATACCAAAAAGAATTAAAAGCAAAGACTCAAAAACATACGCTTGTACACCTATGTTCATTACATTCACAAAACTCAAAAGGTGGAAACCCAAAAATAGTCAGTAACACATGAATGGATAAACAAATTGTGATATATACATACAATGGAATACTATTTAACCATTTAAAGGAATGAAGTTCTGATACAAGAACTTTGAAAACATCATCCAAAGTGAAAGAAGCCAGATATGAAAGGAAAACAGTGTATAATTCCACTTATATGAAATATCTAGAACAGGTAAATTTCAAGGAGACAGAAAGTATATCAGAGGCTATCAGTGGCTAAGAGGAGAGAACAGTGAGAAATCATTGGTTAATGGTCAAATTTCTGCTTGGTGTGTAAAAAAATTTGGAAATAGAAAGTTGCCACAGTAGAAAAAAATCAAGACAGTGGTAAAAGGTTACAATTTAGAAATAGGAAGGTAAATAAAAGATGAAAAACAAAAAAAATTTAAGTAGTTTTTTTCTGGAAAGTAAGAATCATGAACAGGGAAAAACAATGTTTGATTTCATAATGTGTATAAATTCTTTGACAAAAATTTAAAAGATCAGTGGTTGTTGGGAATTAGGGGGAGGAAGGAATGAAAAGGTAGCGCACAGAGGATGTTTAAGTCACTGAAACTACTCTGATATATAATGGTAGCTACATGTCATTACACATGTGTCCAAACCTACAGAATGTACAACCTCAAAGACTGAACTCTCATGTAACTATGGATTCTGAGTGATGATGATGTGTCAGCATGGGGTTTTATGAGCCTAAAACTAATCTAAAAAATAAGGCCTTGGGGAGCCTGGATGGCTCAGTCGGTTAAGCATCTGACTTCGGCTTAGGTCATGACCTCACTGCTTGTGGGTTCCAGCCCCGTGTCTGGTTCTATGCTGACAGCTCAGAGCCCGGAGCCTGCTTCAGATTCTGTGTTACCCTCTCTCTGCCCTTCCCCCACTCATGCTCTGTCTCTGTCTCTCTCTCTCAAAAATAAACATTAAAAAAATTTTTTAATTAAAAAATAAATAAAATAAAAACTAAATCCTATTAAAATTAAAAATAAAGGGACAGGGAAAATTGATTAGCCATATGGAGGAGAAAATAAAATTGGATTACAACTTCACATTACTCACAAAAAGCAATTCTGGATTGATTAAAGACATAAATGTTAAATACAAAACTTGAGAACTTCAAGAAAAACATAGGAAGTTTTCTTTATGATCTCAGAGCAAAGACTCATTTCTTTTTTCTTTTTTTTAAGTTTATTTATTTACTTTGGGGGAGAGAGAGTGCGTGTGCAGGAGCACGAGAAGGAGAGGGGCAGAGAGAGAAAGGGAGAGAAAATCCCAAGCAGGCTCCATGCTCAGCAGCTCAGCACAGAGCCTGACACAGGGCTTGATCCCACAACCGCAAGATCATGACCTGAGGGGACATCAAGAGTCCGACGCTCAACCAACTGAGCCAAACAGGCACCCCAGGACTCCTTTCTTAAGCAAAACACAAAAACACAGAAGAAAAGATTAATAAACTAGAATACATTAAAATGTGAAACTTGTGTTTATTTAAAAAACACCATTAAAAAATAAAAATAAAAAAATTATAATAAACCATCAAGCAACCCAGTATAAAATCTGACAGAAGATACAGTTCTTTTCATATCTTCAGAAGAAAAAATATATCTCCAAAAAACTTTTAAAATGATGCACAACTACACTAGTAACCAGCAAAGTGCAAACGAACATCATAAGGCTATTACTTCACAATAATCTGATTGGCAAAAATGAAAATGTGTAACAATAATGGGTGTTGGCAAGGATGTGGAGCAACAGGAATTCTTACACTCTGCTGGTGGTAATGTAAATGGGTACAAACTCTTCAGAAAATAATTAAGCCAAATATAGTAAAAGTAAGTATGTACTTAAAGACCTAACAAGTCTACTACTAGATACATACTGTAAAGAAACTTTTGCACATATAAAACAGAGGATGGCTACAAGGCAGTAAAAACATAAAAAATATGTCATAATAATACAGAAAAACAGCAACCTAAACTGACTAGACAATGGAAAAAATTAGTGTATTTCTAAAAAGAAAACCAAACTGCACTGAAAATAAACTATAACCTCACTTGTGAACATGAGTGAATCTCAAAAACATCTTGGATTAAAAAAAAAAACACCACCACCAAAGTGAAAAAAAATCCAAGACAGCATTAACAGCATCAATATAAAATAAGAAATCATGAGGCCCCTGGCCTCAGTCAGTTGAGTATCTGACTCTTTATTTCAGCTCAGGTCATGATCCCACGGTTTGTGGGATCGAGCCCCAAGTCAGGGCCCTGACAGTGCAACGTCTTCTTGGGATTCTCTCTCTCCCTCTCTGCCCCTCCCCGACTCAACACTCACTCACATGCATGCACTCTAAATAAATAAGTAATTTTAAATAAGAAATCATATAAAACAACATACTGTTTAGGAATACACTTATACCTAATAAACTATTTAGAAAAAAAGGAAGTAAGGGTAAACAAAGTGAAAATTTCCCCTGTGCAAGAAAGAGAAATATGAGCAGAAAGAGGACTTCAAAGATACTAGTAAAGCTCTATACTGTCTCCCAAGCTAGGTGTTCACTTCATCATTCTCTCTACTTTAAATGTATGATATACAGAACTTTATATGTATAATATACTTCATAACAAAAATTTTTTGTTTAATTAAAGGGAAAAACAACCCTGACTTTACAGTGTCCATAATCTTATGAAAGAACACACAGCAGAAATAGTTTACATAATAGTGTATAATACGCTAAGTGCTATACTAGAAAGGTTGTAAAATATGCAAAACAATATTATATATGTCTTAGGGATACAAAGATACACAATAACGTTATAAAGAGATACATAAAAAAATTTAAATTTAGAAGATTGGTTACTTCTGCCAAGAAGGGAGGGGGTGGCAATGGAAGGCAGTTCTGAGAAGTGTTCACCATAACAGTAAAAGTTTACTTCTTAAGCTGTCTAGTGGATACTGTCCTTTATCAACTTTTTGAAAGTCTTAAATACTTCATAATAATTTCTCACTTATAATTTAAAGTAATTTTTATTAAATCTAGAAAAAAAGAGAATAGCATAATAATCTCATATCTGAAGGACAATAACTGCCTAAGAAATATATCTTAGAGAGCCTACCTAAGTGGCTCAGTCAGTTAAGTGTCAGACTTTGGCTCAGGTAATGATCTCACGGTCCATAAGTACAAGCCCCATGTCGGGCTCTGTGCTGACAGTGCAGAGCCTGGAGCCTGCTTCTGATTCTGTGTCTCCCTCTCTCTTGACCCTCCCCTCCCTGCTCGTGCTCTGTCTTTCTCTCTCTCTCAAAAATAAACATTAAAAGAAATTAGAAACGTATCTTGAATAAAATATGCTCAAACACATGAAAACAATGTTTGTACAATGAAATGTGATATAACTGAGATTCTTTAAAAGCTAGCGAATGTTGGGGCGCCTGGGTGGCTCAGTCGGTTAAGCGTCCGACTTCGGCTCAGGTCATGATCTCGCGGTCCGTGGGTTCGAGCCCCGCATCGGGCTCTGTGCTGACAGCTCAGAGCCTGGAGCCTGTTTCAGATTCTGTGTCTCCCTCTTTCTCTGACTCTCCCCTGTTCATGCTCTCTCTCTGTCTCAAAAATAAATAAATGTTAAAAAAAAAAAATTTTTTTAATTAAATAAATAAATAAATAAATAAATAAAAAGCTAGAGAATGAGAAAAAATATCAAATCCAACAAGTTTATCAATATAAATTATGAGGTCCAAATTCAAGTGGAGAAATAAATGATCAGCTTTATTTTTTTAAAAAAAGACGTAAAAATCACAGGAAAAACTGCACAGCCTTATAGCAATTAAAATTATGCAGAAATTATACAACTTCGAGTTGCCTCATTGAAGAAAAAAGTCATTTAACAGTTTCCTCCCACCTATATGTTCTAGCATTTTGTCCTAGTACGTGAAAACCATTATCAAAAGGACCTTTAAAAGTCCTTAACTAATGTTGGGGCGCCTGGGTAGCTCAGTCAGTTAAGCACCCAAATGCAGCTCAGGTCATGATCTTGAGGTTTGTAAGTTCAAGCCCTGCATTAGGCTCTGTGCTGACCACTCAGAGCCTAGAGCCTGCTTCGGATTCTGTGTCTCCCTTGCTCTCTGCACCTCCCTGCTCATGCTCTCTCTCTCTCTCTCGCAAATAAACATTAAAAAAAACATTTTTAAAAGTCCTTAACTAATGTGTACTTTCTCATTTATCTAAAAATGTGTATTTGTTTACAAAATTTCAAGAGAATTCTTTTTAATTATGGGCTTTCGCTTCCCTAGGAAAAAGGTCACCCTGTCCCTTCTCAGAACCAGTAAAGACTGCTCCCCCTAGTGCCAACGCATAGTCATTGTGGTGACTGACAAAAGAAGCTGTCACTTGCTTTATATTTCTGAGAAAACTAAAATCTGATAGTGTTTACTTGCTGACCTCTAATTAGAACTGAAGATCTTTAATTAAAAAAAAAAACTGAAGATATTTTAAAAAAATTTCTTAGAACAAAATCTCTATCTTTATCCTCTTTTTTCCTTTGCAATGACTACCAGTTTCAATTATCTAAGATAATCAATTATCTAGATTCAATTTAATCTGAGATTAAACACCTAAATGGGAGCGATAATTTAACAGAATCCTTTTGAGAAAATCAAGCACCTGGAACATGATTTAGAGCAATCTCTGACCACATTTGAGCCTGAAGATGTTGGTTCAATATCTTCATTTTGCCTTCTTAATTCTTTCTCTCTGTTCATTTCTTCCTCTTTTTCTCTTGCTTCTGAAAAGATTAAAAAATTTTCCAACAGTTACTCTTCAAAATTTTTCACTATTAATAAAGGCTAAAAATTAACATAGTCACAGAGATGTAACTTAGAGTGGTCCCAGTAACAGCAAAAAATTATCAACCTACATGTCTAACAATGGGAAAATAACTATTGTAAACCACGATAATATAAAATACAGTCAATAAAATTAGTGATGGAAAATGTACAAATCTGGGAAAAATAGTAACAGATGTGCTAAGCAAAATTAGCATGTGAATAGCATATGAACCACAATGTACTATCTAAAAAGATACGGGAGGAGTCTGGCTGGCTCAGTCAGTGGAACATGTAATTCTCGATCTCCGGGTTGTGTGTTTGAGCCCCACATTGGATGTAGACATTGTTTAAAAATAAAGTCTTTAAATCAATTAATTATTAATTAATAAAAATAAAATAAAAAGGTGTGGAAGGTTATAAGTAAAAAAGTATCTAAAAGTAAGATCTTAGGTAATTTTACTTTTCATTTTCAATGTTTTACGCTATAAACAGAATTTTGTTCATTCCCGGGTCACCTGGGTGGCTCAGTCAGTTAAGCGTCCAACTTTGGCTCAGGTCATGATCTCATGGTTCACAAGTTCAAGCCCTGTGTCGGGCTCTGTGTAAAAAAAACATTTTGTTCATTTCTGAATTTCCCACACTGGATTTGTGGTCAAGGACTTCCCACAAAAACCATGAGAAAATTTCAGATTTCTAGAGTTATTTACCTTGGAAAGACAAAAACAAATATCCAAAGAAATTAAATCTTTTTCCTCTGATAATCTCACTCTACAATTGAGGGACACATAGGAAGGAAATTAATTATATGAACAGTCTGGTTCTAAACTACCATGATCCTCAATAACTTAAGATAATCTTTAACATTTTTCCTTAATGATGAAAAAACAATACACCCAAACTTAGGCACTATTAAAGGGTACTTATTAATTGGAATGTTGTACTCTTTAGGGTCTTCTGTTGCTAGGACCTGGACGATGAGAAACAAGGAGATAACAAGCAAGTGTCAACAAGTAACTAGATATCCTCTGAATTCAAACAAGGAAGATTAAACTGCAGGAAGAGGTAAGGCCAATACATACTACAGCCCTAGCTTGTGTTCATATTTTTTGTGCTCACCACTGGGCTAAGGTGACTTAGAAGTTGACAATTCTGCACTCTGATGCTGAGGTTGAAAAAAATAAAAAAGAGGAAGATAATGTCCTATAAGAGCTGCCCCGGGGCACCTGGGTGGCTCACTCAGTCAAGCGTCCCATGTCAGTTCAGGTCATGATCTAACGGTGGGCAGGTTCAAGCCCCTTGTTGGGCTCTGTGCTAACCAGCTCAGAGCCTGGAGCCTGCTTTGGATCCTGTGTCTCCCCCTCTCTCTCTGCCCCTCCCTGCTCACGCCTTATCTCTCTCCTTCAAAAATAAACGTTAAAAAACACTTTTTTTTCAAAGAGTTGCCCTGTTTGGCTCCTACCCTTATCCTGCTTCTCCAGTCAATCCCTCTGTACTCTACAGGGTGGGAGGAGAGGGGTTCGGGGGTCAAAAACACTTGGACATTTGATCCTAGGCTCAGGTCTTGGGGCAGTTCTGACCTTACTCAGTAAACACTTGGACATTTGATCCTAGGCTCAGGTCTTGGGGCAGTTCTGACCTTACTCAGTAAACAGTACCTCGGCATACATTATTAGCTATCCAACAGCCATTTCTCCCTTTTTCCTTTGCTCCAAAAACCACAATTTTCTCCAGATAAGAGCAAGTGCTTCAGCAGATCCTGGGCCCCTCCCCGCCCAGAAAGGGTTAAAACTTGATTCCAACTCAACTTTATCACTCTTGTCAGTGGCTGTTTTTTGGAACTGATGTGCCACACTAATACTAGTCAATTAAGATCTGAGGAGAAGTCAGCTGGAAGAAAACTTGACAAAGGTTTTCTTACTTCTTTTATTTATTTTGAGAGAGAGAGAAGAGAGAATCCCAAGCAGGCTCCACTCAATCCCATGACCTTGAGGATCATGACCTGAGCTGAAATCAAGAGTCAGTTTAACCAACTGAGCCACCCAGGCACCCCTTACTTTTAAAACATATATCAAACAGTATCCTTTCAGCCTGTGGAGGTGGTCATCTGCATGTAACAAAATTTCACTTACAATTTTAGGTCATGAGAATATACCCAGCTTGGGACAAGCCAATACCCTACAACTGGCAAAGCAGAAAAAGAGGGAAAAACTTAATATTCTTCAGGTCAGGACTCAGAAGATGGAAGAGCCCCATTCCAGAGTTATTGTCATGTGCAACAGTACATTTTTCTTAGTTATGCCATTTTTATTTTTTTTAATTTTTTAATGTTTATTATTTATTTTTAAGAGAGAAAGAGAGAGAGACAGAGCATGAGCAGGGGAGGGGCGGAGAGAGAGGCAGACACAGAATCCAAAGCAGCCAGCACAGAGCCTGACGCGGGGCTCAAACTAAGGAGCCGCGAGATCACGACCTGAGCCAAAGTCAGACACTTAACCATCTGAGCCACCCAGGAGCCCCTTGAGCCATTTTTAATTAGGTCTTCTAGGACTTCTTTGCAAGTAACAAAAAGTATCTTAATAGCAACCTTAATTTAACAAAAATTAGAGCAGCTAATATTTAACACAGAGCTAACTATGTATGAGGTATTGTTCTAAGCACTGCCTATAAATTAACTCTTTTAATCATCACAACGACCTCTGAAGTAGATATTATTTTTTAGCTTTATTGAGGTATAGGTGACAAATAAAATTATAAAAGATTTAAAATGTACAATGTGCTATAATATACATATACATTATGAGAGGATTCCCTCCATGGAGTGAATGAACATACCCATCATCTCACATATCTACCTTTTTTTTTTTAAGTGAGAACATTTAAGTTTTACTCTCCTAACAATCTCAATTACACAATACACTTGAAGTAGGTACTATTATTCTCACTCTGCATTTGAGAAATCTATGCCATTGAAAAGTCAAGTAACAAAGCTATAAAGTCCCAAAACAGTGAATTGAGGCTCCAAAACTGGATCTTTCTGAGATGTGACCAGACTTTCTTAAGAGACTAAAATTATCCAATGAGCACCACCCACCTTAAGTAACAATTTGCCTGCCTTTCTCTCCAAGAGGCAATAAAGCCCACCCCTTTCACTGCATGCTTGTGGCCAGACTATCCGGAAACTGGCCCACCCACCTGTTTAACTAGAGTTCCTCAGCAGAGGATAACTACTCCAAACTACTTGTCCCTAGTGAAGCATCTAATTTTTTAATTTAAAATTTTAATTTTTTAACACTGGAAAGGATCTTCTTTTTTTATTTATTTTTTATTTTTTTAAATTTTTTAAAATGTTTTTATTTATTTTTGAGACAGAGAGACAAAGCATGAGCAGGGGAGGGGCAGAGAGGGAGACACAGAATCTGAAGCAGGCTCCAGGCTCTGAGCTGTCAGCACAGAGCCCGACACGGGGCTCAAACTCAGAGTGTGAGATCGTGACCTGAGCTGAAGTGGGACGCTTAACCGACTGAGCCACCCAGGAGCCCCAACACTAGAAAGGATTTTCTAATCAGAGAGGTTCTTGCCATCACCTGATGCTTCATTAAAGCAAAGGATAAAGATAAAAGGGGGATTAAGACATTTTAGAGGAAAAAAATTTTTCTTCCTCATTGTTAACTGAGGACAAAAACCAAAACCAAACAGAATTCAGTAGTCTATAACTCCCTGACAGAGGGTATCATTTCATGCACTTTAACCCAATGTGGAACCAAGCACACTGTAAGCACTATAAAAATGCTCTGTATCTTCTCTCAACCAAAATGAATTAATCTACTACCCAACACTTAATTTTATACTTCCAAGCACCTCATTTTATTGTTCTCTACTTTCAGTTATCAACTATGGACAGCCATTTCTGCAAAAGCCCCTCCAAATGTACGCAATTTTTGTATAGATTACCAGCAAACTATCCAAAACCTCCATGTCCCATCTGGGCTGATTCACACAAACTGCAGACTCAAAAGAATGTAATTCAGCAGCTGAAAATCTCAGAGCCAATCATTATAGCAACCACTTAACTTGAAGAAATGAAACTTAAGATAAAATATAAAAGAAATAAAGGGGTGCTTGGGTGGTGCAGATGGTTAAGTGCCCAACTCTTGATCTCTATGATCTCAAGTCTGTGAGTTCAAGCCCTGCATCAGGCTCTGCACTGATGGCGTGGAGCCTGCTTGGGATTCTGTCTCTCCTTCTGACCCTTCCCGACTTGTGCTCTCTGTTTCTCTCTCAAAATAAATAAACTTAAAAAAAAAAGTAAAAGAAATAAAATTACCAGAAATAATAGCTAAAATAAATGTTCTCTAATCATGATACTCTTTTTACCCACGGGACTTAAATCTTGCTAAATGTTTTTGTTATTCTACTTTAAAATAATGCATTACCCTACAAATTTCATATAAATTTACATTGAATTTAATTTTTTTTAATGTTTATTTATTTTTGAGAGAGAGAGAGCACAAACAAGGGAGGGGCAGAAAGAGAGAGAGAGAGAGAGAAGAGACACAGAGGATCCAAAGTGGGCTCTGTGCTGACAGCAGTGAATCCTGATGTGGGGCTCAAACTCAGGAACGATGAGATCATGACCTGAGCCAAAGTCGGATGCTCAACTGACTGAGTCACTCGGGTGCCCGTAATTTTAAATATTTATTGCCAAAATACCAGGAAGTAAAGAATAAGAACATTTTAACTACATTTATGACGTATCTCCATTAAATATTTAGGGATATAACCATTATGTACCCAGCTCTGTTAGGCACTGCAAAAGTGAAGAACAAAGTTCTTATCTTTAATACGTGAACAATATTAAGATAAAATCTATAGTGTTTTTTAAAGTGTCATGGAAACAAAGCCATTATATCCAAACAGGTTTTTAAAGAACACCTAGTGAGGTGCCTGGGTGGCTCAGTTGTCTGAGCGTCCGACTTCAGCTCAGGTCATGATCTCACAGTTCGTGGGTTCGAGCCCCACATTGGGCTCTGTGCTGACAGCTCAGAGCCTGGAGCCTGCTTCAGATTCTGTGTCTCCCTCTCTCTCTGCCCCTCCCCTGCTCACGCTCTGTCTCTCCCTCTCTCTCAAAAATAAATAAACATTAAAAAAAAAAAAAAAGAACACCTAACAAAAGTAAAATATGAGGCCTTAAATGATGAGGTAGTATTCAACTAGGTAGAGAGACCATTTCAAGTACACCGGAGGGGGGGGGAGAAACCTTTAAGCTTTTCTAATTTCTAAAATGTACAGGACAGATTTTCTTTTCAGGATCATTAAATCATCCATTGAAATCATTTTCAAATTCTTTCATGTTTTTTTTTCATTTTTTCCAGTTACATAACTGAGAAAGTTCATAAATCCATCTAAAACATAGGCACAACCAAAATAAGCATTTGAATAAAAAAAAATTGGGGGGGGGGGCGCCTAGGTGGCTCAGTCGGTTGAGCATCCAATTCTTGATTTCAGCTCAGGCCCTGATCCCAGGGTCGTGGGATCAAGCCTTGCATCAGGCTCCTTGCTAAATGTGGAGCCTGCTTAAGATTCTCTCTCCCTCCCTGTGCCCCTGTCCCCAGCTCACAATCTCTCTCCCTCTCTAAAAAAAAATAAAATAAATAAATAAATTTTTAAAAAGAAATCTTCCCTCCCCACTTAGGTCCTCATAGTATTACAGTCCTAAAAAAGGACCTTTTATATGACTTAAACAAACTTAGAGCTTTCAAAAAATTTAAAAACTTAAAAAAAAAATTGCACCACTACTATTTCCTGACATTTTAAATAATGCATACTTTATTGAGGTTTTATAGTAATTCATCCTTTCTACTACGGCATTTACCAACCAAAACAGTTCATATTCATATATACAAACTCGCTATTAAAAGGGACCAAAGTTTTTATTCTCCTCAAGTTTCATGTCAATGCTCACAGACTCCAATCCAAGCATAAGATAAATTATGCCCATATCAGTTTTTGAACTTTCAAGAAAAATAAGTCAAACTTTGGATTCATGTGTTGAGATCAGGGTAAAAACAGCAGTCTGAGGATATAATACTATATCCAAGTCCAACAATACTAAATCAAGGAAGTTCAATACATTTAATTCATCCACAAACATCACAGAAGAACTTGGTCCTGAGATAATGTTTCAAATTTTAAAAACGTAGTAACTCTTCACTGTAAGTCCTCTCAGGTGCTAAACGCATATGTGCTTTTACTAAGAAAAACTCTAGCAATTAAAAGTGGTATTTTTAGGGTGCCTGGGTGGCTCAGTCTGTTAAGCATCTAACTGCAGCTCAGTTATGACCTCATGATTCGTGGGTTCCAGTCCTGCACTGGGCTCCACGCTGACAACTCAGAGACTGGAGCCTGCTTTGGATTCTGGGTCTCCCTCTCTCTACCCCTCCCCTACTTGTGTTCCCTAAATAAATAAATAAATAAATAATGAATAAACAAATAATACAAAATAAAAGTGACATTTTTCAAGTACTTAACTGTTTAAAAAGTACTATGCCCGGGGCACCTGGGCGGCTCAGTCAGTTAAGCATCTGACTCTTGATTTAGGCTCAGGTCACCATCTCAGAGTTTGTGAGATCGCGCTTCATGTGGGGCTCTGTGCTGACTAGTACACAGCCTGCTTGGGATTCTCTCTCTCCCTCTCTCTGTATCTCCCTCACTAGCATGCATGTGCTCACTCTCTCTCTCTCTCTCAAAATAAACTTAATAAATAAATAAATAAATAGATAGATAGATAGATAGTACTATGCTCAACATCTTAATCCTTTCAAGAACCCTCTAAGGAAGACCTTATTATCACTTCCACCTAACAGACAAAGAAATTAAGGCTCTAAATTTGAAAACTCATCCAACATTATCTCTAACCGGATGTGTGGCTGACCCTCAAACCTAGGTCCTCCAACTCCAAATCCCAAGCTCTGTATCCATACAAAGGATTTTAAAACATTCTCCAAAGAAGCAGCGTTTTTCAAAAGGCAGTATTACAGTTCCAAATTCAATTTAGCCTTCTCAAGTATATATTGAGAACTTACCTTGCAAGGCATGGTATAGGGAACTATAGAACTTATTCAGGTGAATAAGACAATCTCTGTGCCAAATGTTTCGTTATCACATGCT
This sequence comes from Acinonyx jubatus, assembly GCF_027475565.1. Classification (NCBI taxonomy): domain Eukaryota; kingdom Metazoa; phylum Chordata; class Mammalia; order Carnivora; family Felidae; genus Acinonyx; species Acinonyx jubatus. The sequence goes on from NC_069380.1 coordinate 206,481,743, forward strand.
GAAAGAGGTAAATACAAGAATGCTATACTATAATAGTATAAGCATTCACTAAAATGTTTAAAAATCAAGCGGTTAAAGCATTTGTAAATAGGCCTCAAATACAAAATGTCTTTGTATCTTGTCTGATGATACCAAATTATTTAATATTTTTAAGTATGCTAAGATAAGAGGATCGGGGGGCACCTGGATGGCTCAGTTGGTTGAGCATCCGACTTTGGCTCAGGTCACGATCTCACAGTTCACAAGTTTGAGCCCTGCATCAGGCTGGCTGCTGTCAGCACAGAGCCCACTTCAGATCCTTTATCCCCCTCTGTCTCTGCCCCTCCACAACCTGTGCTGTCGCTCAAAAATAAACATTTTTTTTCAAGGATCTGTATCTCTTAAAAACATATACTAAAATATTTACAGGTGAAATAATGTCTCAGATTTGTGCCAAAATAATCTGAGAGGGGAAGTAAATGGAAATAACACCAGCCATGAATTATTATAGTACTTAAATCCGTGTGATAAGAGTTCATTACCATACTTTTGTGTATTTTGTGTGAGATTTCACATGACAGTTTTCTTAATAGTATATGTACATAGTGGGCCTCTCATCACACACACACACACACACAAAAAACAACTTATTCTTCCAAAGACCAAAAAAAATCACATGTAGCTCACTTTCCAAATATTAGGTATTACTGTTATATATCATTTTAAACCAAAAAGGACAACTGGCAGAACAACAGTCACTTAAATTTGTCTAAAAGTCCTATCTCTGATTTCTAGCCCGTTTTACTCTATCAGGATACATCTATTCCTTCTCCAATGTAACAACGATCTGATTCAGATCCAAAGAAATCAGTAGAGAAGTCAGTCTACTTGGAAGACCCCAAGGCGCTTTCCAGAATTGCCAACCACCTGGTATCAAACCAGACAGTCTGGAAATTAAGGCCTTCATTACATGTGTGATACAATTCATTAATGCAGGGGTTCAACAGCAGCAGCCACATTCACTGTATGTCTCAATTTTCTAAACTGAGTCAACACTCAGTGGTGTACACAGCTCTGAGTGCCACCTCTTGCCCAGCCTTCCAAATACTGGTTCCGCTGTAAGCAGGAAAAGAAAAAAATGAAATGAAAATCAGATAAAGGTGAAAGGAGAGGCAATAAAGAAACTGCTATTCTGATACTTACAAATTAATTTAGAATCCTTGCTTGCTCATAGCACACACTTCAAAAAGATTTTAGCATCCAGGCTTTCTTATCCTACTTAGATGCAACTTTTTACGTTAAAATAAAAATAATAACCTCTGCTTCCAAAGGAATGAACACATGTGGTCTTTTAACAATTTTGAATTTTTTTTTTCTGTTTTTTTAGAAAGAAAGCGCACAGGAGCGGGGCCGAGGGAGAGAGAGAGAATCTTAAGCAGACTCCACGCTCAGCACGTAGCCAGACAGAGGGCTGGATCCCACAACCCTGGATCATGACCTGAGTCCAAATCAAGAGTCTTGGATACTCAACCGACTGAGCCACCCAGGCACCCCTTTCTCAGTCTTCTATAACTGTCGATATACTTGTTTAAAGCGTGTACAGGATTTAAACCAATAGAAAAGGACATAACTGTACTTCTTACCCAGTGTTTTCCGACTTCTCTCCACAGCCGTTCTTCGTGTTTGTTCAAACATTGCTTCCAAATCAAATGTTCGAGCTTTTTTTCCTAAACAGAAATAAGTAGCAGACTGTGATCTTCTTGCACTAAGCTGGGCAAACTTTAGGTACTCAATAAATACTTATAACCATTTAGTCTGTTTCATTTATAGCATGGCTACAAGATAAGTATCTAAGAAGAACGAGTTTATTTCAGGGAATTTTTATTGACAGTCTCATCATTAACCAGCCAACTTTCCCATCCTCCTCTAATCCCCTGGACTCTACCCTTAAACCTAACACTGCTGTCATAGGCAGAACGGAGAATGTTCACACCCTAATCTCGGGAACCTGTGAATATGTTATATTACACAGCAAAAGGGACTTTGTAGATGTAATTAAGGTTATGGACTTTAAAATAGATTATCCTGGTTTAAAACAGAAGATTGTCTTAATCTAAATCACAGAAGCCCTTGCAAGCAAAGATGCAGAACAGATACAGCAGAAGTCAGGGAGATACAGTGTGAGAAGGACTGGAAACACTACTTCATTTTAAGATCAAGGCAGCAAGATGACAAGTAATTCAGGTACCTTAAGGAGCTAAGAGACTCCCACCTGACAGCCACTAAGGAAACTGGGGCCTCAACCCTAAAACCACAGGAAATCAAATTCTCACAACAACCTGAATGAGTTTGGAAGCAATATATTTGTTTTCGTCGTGTTTTTTTATAGTAATGTCTACTCCATGTTAATAAGAATATGGTAAAAATGTCATTCTTACGTGATACTGACTTTTGTATAAATTGAAACAAACTTTCTGAAGGGCATTATGACAAAAATGTATCAGTTTAGAAGACATATACCCAAATTTTTGGTTACTTTTTAATATTTATATGTTTTATTATAGTCCATTCTTTAGAAAACTACCCTATGAAAACACACAAAAGTTCCTTTTACAAGACATGAAAGTTATTTATAAAAATATTAACTTTAGTATTACTGAAAAAAATTAGAATTATAAACTATGTAGGAGAAAGTTTAAAATATTACAAACTACGCATTTATATTAAATGGACTACTATTCAGCCATTTTGAAAGAGCATTTTATAACATGGGAAAATCCTTAGAGTATTACGAATTAAATAAAGCATATAATTAAGAGTAATATAAACTTGTACACACATATGATCTTAAGTTTCTTGATAAATACACAACAGGGAAAACTGGAAAACGAAGTTCTAGGTCTTGATTTCTAGATCACGAGATTATTAATGGCTTTACTTTCTTCTTTCTCATCTTTTGTGTTCTTCAGATTTCCTGCTATTAATATATGTTACTTTTGACATCAGAGAAGAAGCTAAAGAACTGAAACAAAGTACTGTAATAATACATAAGTATGCAGTATTTTTGCAAAAACAACTACCTAGAAGTAAAAATGTGGCATAAGACATTACCATAATAGATGGGTAAATGAACACCAACAAGAGACCTGGACACATTAGCCTGATATCTGTTCTGTCCAAAACCCAAAAGAAATGGAAAAACAATTTACGTCGCTTTCTTACAGTAATGTTTTCAACAGATGACTACATCTCTGTTTGAAATGTTTTTCTTTATCTCATAACACGGCTTCACAGAGAGATTGAAGTAACGATGCCGGGGAAGAAAAGCTTGAGTCAAAAAGGATTTAATAACCGTTATAATATCACTTAACGGCTCACCTGTTACCAGAAAGGCCATCTCGTTACAGACCACGGTCAATGGTTAGCTCTCAGTCTCTGGACACAAAAAGACAACTCCCTCCACCAACCAATACCGTCCACCACGTGGGTCAGTCACAAAGCTACCTTTCTCTCTTACAAGGCTTTCCACTCGTGTCACCTGAGCTGGTCCCAACAGACAGGCAAGAATTGGAAAATGGATGGAGAATACCCAGAAATTGCAAGGTGTACACACTAGAGTTAAAGTAACTAGGACTTGGCACAGCGGAGGGTGCGGAACAGAGGTGACAGCTGGGTCTCCCCTCTCAACCTGCGGTTCTTAAAACCTGTGCAAAAAAAAAGGAGACGGAGCTAAGCGTAAGGCAGTCACTTACCGAACCCGGTGAAGCCCATGGTGACCGCCAGCTGCGGATCCGGTCCCGACGCGTCTGAGCCTGTCACTGGGGCAAGAGGAGAAGGAGGAGACCTCGTTAGTGCGGCGACGCCGGCACCCGCTGGCCCTACCCACCCTGCCTAGGATCGCCCCACGGAACCCACCTTCACTGGGCCCCGGGCGTTCCATGGCCGGCCGCCTGCCGCAGAACGAGCCACAGCCACAGAACAAGCAGCTGCGAAAGACTCCCGGCAAAACCAGCAGGAACTATCGCCTTTCAGGTACTGCGCCGCCTCCAGGACCAAGAGCGTCACCTTCCGCGAAGGGATCGCGGCCCCCGGAGCTGCGCCGCCCTAGCGGGCTGGCGGGGCATAAGCACCGCAGAGACTACCTGCTAACTCCGCCCACTGGCTGGGAACATCACCTAGTTTTGTCAACACCCTTTCTTTTCTTTTTTTTTTTTTTTGTATTTTGTAGATTTTATTCAATGACTATATATTATTGGTATACTAAGCATCTAGAAAAGATAGAGAAAGAATGAGTCCACAGGTCTTTCAAGGAACAAGTAAACCTTGTGGTTTACTTGTGGAAGCCCTCAGACTTTATTTCTCAATCTTGGCTGCATATTAGTATGCAAAACACCTGGAGAGGTGTTTTGTTTTGTTTCATATTTTTTATTCAAGTATAGTGGACACACAAAGTTACAATAGTTTCAGACATACAGCATAGTGATTCAACTAATCTGTATATTGTGCCCACAAGTGTAGCTACCATCTGTCACCATACAACACTATTACAACACCATTGATTAGATTCCCTTTGCTGTGCCTCTTGTCTCCATGACCTATTCATTCATTCCATAAGTGGAAGCCTCTGTCTCACACACCCTTTCCCCTCTTTTGCCCAACCTCCTTCCCTCTGACAACCATCAGTTTGTTCATTGCATATATGAGTCTGTTTCTGCATTTTGCTCATGTGTTTGTTCATTTCTTAGATTCTATATATGAGTAAAATCATATGATGTTTGTCTTTCTTTGTCTTATTTCTCTTAGTATAATACCCTCTAGGTCCATCCATATTGTCGCAAATGGCAAGATCTCATACTATTTTTGTGAGCATCCTTTATTTTTCAAGGTGCATTTACTGCCAAGATGACACAATCCTCACAGAACTCTAAAGAAAAGCCAATATACTCCCTTTCTTTGTGTTTTGTCCTTCTCTATGAGGAAACCCTCACAACTCTCCACATTTTAGGTATATTTTAATTAAAAAATGTGTATTTACTACATGACCAACAAGCACATGGAAGCCAAAAAGACTTGAGTTGCTGTAAGAGTTGTCAAAAAATGCTCTAAGGCTCATAGTCTTAGCCCAAGCCTCCCTCTGTTAGGCATGATTGGTTATAGAGTTTCCCAGCTCACAGCAAGCATTCCCAAAGCACTTGATTCACATACTTACTATATTTTCACTTCATATTGGTTTTAATTCCTTCACAACATAACTCCTTATCTGAAGTTCAAACTAATGGTATATTATTTAACTATATACTTCTGAATTCTAGCAAAACCATGTATAGTCCTAATAAGTGTTGCTGAATAAAAATATTTTTATAGAATTAGTCATTGGCCCCACTATTACCTTAGTCTCCTATTTCAAATTATGCTTTAGCTGTACCCACTAAATGATAATTATCAAGTCTAATATCATTTCCATTGCTCTTAAAATAAAATGCAAAATTACCAACATGTCCCCCAAAGCTTTTTGAACCTCATTTTTTCTATTTTCCGCTGTACCTGTCTTCTCTAAACAGCTTCAGAACATCATGACCTGAAAACTCTGACTCTTCACCAATCCCTATACCCTTCATTGAATTCTACTTATTCTTCAAACTCAAATTAAACTTCAGTGCTCTTCTAAGCATTTACAGGCCTTTATAGACCTCCAAGTAAATTAGACCCCTCTAACTATCATGTAATCTAGTACTCTTCTTTAATAGCATGATGACTAGATGGTCACTCAGTTTTTAGCAAATAAATGGGAAAAAAATGTGGTGCCTTGGTGGCTCAGTTGGTTAAGCATCTGACTCTTGGTTTCAGCTCAGGTCATGATCTCCCAGTTTGTAAGTTAGAACCCCGTGTTGGGCGTTGCCCTAGCACCACAGCACCTGCTTAGGATTCTGTTTCCCTCTCTCTCTGCCCTCCCCCGCTTGCTCTCTATCTCTCTTTCAAAATAAATAAAAATAAACTTAAAAAATGTTTAATGAAAGAAAAAAATGAATGAATAAGAGAAAAAAAGTAGTTGTGAAGACAAAAGTTACTCCTCTTTTATGAAGGATGTTTTATAGCTTGGGACAACAACGTTTGGTTTAATCCTAAGAGATTACTCAACCTCTAAAGTCAAAAGCCAATGTGAACTCCAATCAATACAGCCAGTTGATTATGCCTTTAACAAAGTGATATTAATGCCACTGTCTCTTCTCTGAGTACAAATAAGCAGGCCTTAGGTCGTAAAATAGAACTTTATGAATACAACTCATTAAGAAAACCATTGCCCAAGCTTATAACTAGCTATTTCAGCTCCTTGGTAGTCAAGGATTTATAGATGAGAACTTGAGAAAATATATAATTTTTTTTCTTTTTATTAAGACTTTAATTTTTTAGAGCAGTTTAAGGTCCACAAAATAAAATCGAAGGGAAGTTACAGAGATTTCCCACACGTCCCCTTGCCCTTACACATGCATAGCTTTCCCCATTATCAATATCCCCCACCTGGTGGTACACATTTTATAGTTGATGAACCTACACTAACACATCATGATCACCACAGTCCATAGTTTACATAGGGTTCACTCATGGTGCTGTACATTCTATGGTTTATGACAAATGTATAATGATGTGTAATCATCATTATGGTATCAACATTATGATGTGCTTATTCAACCCTCCTCTCCCTCCTCCAACCCCTACCAACCACTGGCATTTTTACTGTCTCCATAATTTTACCTTTTCTAGAATGACATATACTTGGAATCGTACAGTATATAGCTTTTTTCAGATTGGCTTCTCTCACTTAGTGATATACATTTAAGTTTCCTCCATGTCTTTTCATGACTTAATAACTCATTTCTTTTGAGTACTGTTTAATATTCCATTGTCTGGATATACTACCATTTACTTATCCTATTTCACCTACTGAAGGACATCTTGGTTGCCTCTAAGTTTTGGCAATTATGAATAAATCTGCTATAAACATCATGTGCAGGTTTTGTGTGGACAGTTTTCAATTTCTTTAGGTAAATAGCAAGGACCAGGATTTCTGAGTAATATAGTAAAAATATGTTTAGTTTTGTAAGAAACTGCCAAACTGTCTTCCAAAGTGGCTGTGCCACTTTACATTTTCACTAGCAATGAATGAGAGGTCCTATTCTGCCACATCTTCACCAGCATTTGGTATGTCAGTGTTTAAAGATGTTGTCCCCTCTAATAGGTACCTAGTGGTATCTTATTGTTTTGATTTGCGTTTTCTGGATGACATGATGTGGAGCATCTTTTTATATGCTTAACTGCTATCTGTATATCTTTGGTGAGGTGTCTTAAAGTCTTTAGCCCATTTTTTAGTCAGATTGTTTTCTTATTATTGACTTTTTAAGAGTTCTTTGTATCTTTGGATTACAATCCTTTATCAGATGTCTTTTGCAAATATCTTCTCCCAGTCCGTGTCTTGTCTTCTCATTCTCGATGTTGTCTTTTGCAGAGCAAAATTTTTTAATTTAAAAAAAAAATTTAATGTTTTTATTTTTGAGAGAGACAGAGACAGAGCACAAGTAGGGGAGGAGCAGAGAGAGAGGGAGACACAGAATCTGAAGCAATCTCGGGGCTCTGGGCTGTCAGCACAAAGCCCTACGTGGGGCTTGAACTCATGAATCGCAAGGTCATGACCTAAGCTGAAGTCAGATGCTCAACAGCTCAACCGACTGAGCCACCCAGAGCACCCAAGTTTTTAATTTTAATGAAGGGCGGTTTATCATTATTTCTTTCATGGGTCATGTCACTGGCATTGTATCTAAAAAGTCATTGCCTTATCCGAAGTTACATACATTTTCTTCTATGTTATCTTCTAGTAGTTTTATAGCTTAGTGTTTTACATTTAGGCCAATGATCCATTTTGAGTTAATTTTTGTGACAGGTATAATGTCTGTGTCTAGATTCATTTTTTTTTGCATATGGGTGTCTAATAGTTTCAGCACCATTTGTTGAGAACATTCCATTGTAGATATATAACATTTTAAACTACAAAGTGCTGGAGAAAAAAAAAGAAAAATGGAAGATATATATCAACAACCAGTAGAAGTAGATAATCATGATCATTACAGAAAAATCACAAAAATTTATTGTGATAAAAAAAAGAAACAATAATTGCACTACCGGAGACTTCTGCACTAAGCTGTTTTTTTTTTTTTTTCTGGCTTTGCCTGCATGAAACGTCTTCATAATAAAAGTGATAAGTGTGCCAGAGTAACTTTGATTTTCTTGGCGCAAAGTAAAATAATTTATGAATCAAATATTTGAGAGGCAGGATAGCATAGCATTAAGCAAATGAGTTCCAGAACTAGAATGTCTCAGCTCAAATCCTGATTCTAGTAATGTAATTTTGATGATTTACTTCGTCTCTCTGTGCTTTAAATAGTTCACCAGTTAAGTGGATAATATAAGGATAGCACCTATCACCTCGTAGATTTTTCTGATGATTGAATGAGTTAATTTTCAAAAAGCAATTAGAATAGTGCCTGGCATGTATTGCACACCCAATAAACGTTGGCCATTTTTAAAAAATTTTTTAATGTTTTATTTATTTTTGAGAGAGAGGGAGACAGAGTGCAAGCCGGAGAGGGGCAGAGAGAAAGGGAGACACAGCATCTGAAGCAGCTTCCAGGCTCTGAGCTGTCAGCACAGAGCACGACAAACCCACGAACTGCAAGATCATGACCTGAGCTGAAGTCCGGTACTCAACCAACTGAGCTACCCAGGCGCCCCAAATGCTGGCCATTATTAAGTGCCAGATACTAGTGAGAGTAGTGCAGACATAAAGTATAGTCTCTGCCCTCATGGAATTTCCATTCTAATGAGGATATTTTTAAAAACCCTAAGTGCCTCATGGGACTAGATAATCTACTTAAATACAGAGCTACTTGAGTAGTAGTTCTCAAAGTGTATTCTGCAGGTTCCTTTAAAGGTGTTCATGAGATCAAAGTTATTTTCATAATACTAAGACATCATTTGCCTTTTTCACCCTATTGACATTTGCACTGATGATGCAGAAGCAACAGTGGGTAAAATTGCCAGTACCTCAGCATAAGTCAAGGCAGTGACAAGCAAATTGTCGTAGTAGTTCTTGTATTCCTCACTGTTATATACCTATTTTAAACAAAAATGAATGAAATGAGTGTCACTTTGAGGAAGACAACTCATTGTACTTGTTACTAATGAAAATTAGAGCACTTAAGAGAAGAATCTTGAAAAATTCATCAAGATTGTATCAAGGTTGGAAAAAAAGATTGTATCAACTAGCATAAGCTTAACAACTCCCCAATACTTATAAGATTTTTTTTATTAAGATAGATTAACACCATCATTTTTTTCTATTGGTTAATGAAATAGGTCAACATTTGGAAGTTCTGCGTTACTTAGAGAACCAGTATTTCCCAAATGACCAACATATAATGTTTCAGAATCATGCATGGATAGGTCCATTCAAAATACAAGCTAGACAAGTGGTTCTTAACAAATTTCAAAAAAAAAAATCACTGATGGTTTCAAATTCCACATCATAACTAACCTTTAAGAAACTGTACCACTTGTCAAGTTCGTGTATACTATCAAAGAAGAACTTTCACATCTAAGAAGTTATTAAAAGACCTCTTATTTTCCCACTACATAACTGTGTGAGGCCTGCTTTTCTTCATATACTTCAAGTAAACAACATATCACAACATATTGATGGCAGATGCAGATATGAAAATCTAGTTAACTTATCTTCTTAAGCCAGACATTTAAGAGATTTGCAAAAATGTAAAATAATGCCATTCTTCTAATAGTTTTATTTTTTTTTTAATTTTTTAGTGTTTATTTTTGAGAGAGAGAGAGAGAGAGACAGAGCACAAGCAGGGGAGGAGCAGAGAGAGAGGGAGACACAGAATCCGAAACAGGCTCCAGGTTCCGAGCTGTCAGCACAGAGCCCGAGTGGGGCTCGAACTCACAAACTGTGAGATCATGACCTGAGCAGAAGTTTGACGCTGAACTGACTGAGCCACCCAGGTGCCCCTAATATTTTAGTTTTAGAAATATGGTGATTTTTCATGAAGTATGTATCATTTATATTAAAATGGATTAGGCTTATACTTTTATTTATTTTTTTAGGCTCATTCTTTTAAATGACTTTTTAAATTTCTAATTTTTAGGAGACGTGTAGCAACTATTACCAAATATAACCCACACGAACAAAAACTCTTCGTAATCCTTAATAATTATTAAGATTCTCAATAGTCTTGATTCCACAACCCTAGGGTCATGATTTGAGCTGAAATCAAGAGTTGGACGCTCAACCAAGTGAGACACCCGGGAGCCTTGCAGTGCAGGAATATTAGCCTAATATTGCCAGATCATCCAATTTGTGGAATTGGAAACTCTCAATCGTGTATTTTATCTCAAATTAAAAACAAACAAACACTGTACCAGACCATCAGTTTTCAATCTATGGTCTACCAAATAAGAAAATCGATAGCTGGAGACCCATCTGCCTGTTTATCCACGAACAATACAAACCTATTTTTTCCTGGTATATTTACTATGAGGTATAAAATTATACTTATAGATCTGTAATGTTATAGAGATTTTAACATTCAGAAATGTAGTCAACCCCTTATTTGAGGGAATAAAAAATAATTCAAGTAGCAAAAGATTATAGTTTAGCAAAGGCCATAGTTTCGTATCCTGGACACACAGGCACAAGAGCATCTGGCTCAAGGGATCCCAAACACAGGAGGTTCGGCCACTTGCCACTGACAAAATCCAAAGGCAGAGAGACCAGCAAGGGTAAAACAAGAAAGGAATGTATGTCAGTAAGGCCAACACCCGGAAGACAGCAGACTAGCATCTCAAAGACTATCTCCAAAGTGCTGAAAATTACTTCTTAGGTTCATGTAAGTAAAATGTGAGACAAAGGTCAGTAAGTATGTGCAAGTGGGTAGCAAAGGTCAGGTCAACCATTATCTCGGGGGTCAAATACAGATGGGGTCTTGCTGGCTCAGGACAGTCCTTATTGCTTGAGGGGGTAGTTTCAGTTCCCATCACAGGATGGTTTGCCAGCAGGATCTTTTGCCTGACTTAAGAGATACGCTGGAAAGATGAACTTAATCAATTAGAAAGTTTGAGATCAAAATGAAGGTAGCTGAAGTCCTCTTTCAGTTTAGCTAGTCAATAAGGAGTAATGCATTCACTGACTAGCTAGACTATGAAGAATATAACTGGATGAAGCTTACTTAAGTGTGGTTCTAAATAAGGACTAAATGAGGACAGCTACTGTTTCCAAATAAGGATTGCTTTTTGAATGAGTACTTTGATTTGACCACTCAAGTTGCCTTCTGTATGAAATGAAGTCTATCTCTCCTTGCTCATTTCTTATTCTTCTGCAGTTAATACACACCTCATAAAAAATTAGAGTGATACACTTTACTGCTTTACTTTGTGTGTCCCTGCATGAATCATGCACCTCAAGGACAGGAATGTGTCAGTGTGATATTCCCAGCACCAGGCACAGTGGGTGACACAAATTATAAATTCAATTTTTATAGTACTTGGAGATCTATTAGGTGGCTTACTTTATACCAGTCCCTCTAATTTGTGCTGGGGGATCAAACGATGAATTAGAACACTCTTCTTCATCTCTGTAATAATAAAGGAAGGCAGCCACCCCCTGCATGGAACAGTAAACAGACAATTCTTAAAGTTTTGTTGTTGTTGACGGTGGGGGCGGTGGGGAGACACAAGTCGGGGAGGGACAAAGAGAGAGGTGAACAATCCCAAGCAGAGCTGGAAGCAGGGCTCCAACTCACAAAGTGTGAGATCATGACCTGAGGGAAAATCAAGAGTCAGATGCTTAATGACTGAGCCACCCAGGAGGCCCTACAATTCTTTATAGTAATGGTAACCACACACAAATAGAAAAGCCTGATGAATTTTTTTTTTAAGTAGGTTCCAGGCACAAAGTGGGGCTTGAACTCAGGATCCAGACATCAAGAGTTGCATGCTCTGATTGATGACTGAGCCGACCAGAAAAGAATTTACACTGAAGCCTGTAAGATATATAGCGGAATTTTGGTTCCCATGTGAACTCCTACCAACTCCTATCCACTCTCACAACAGAAGTTATTTGGAGTACCAAAGAAATTGACGTGCAAACTCATAAGCAGTTGCAGTTGAAGGATTCCAACCCGGGAACCTCGAGATATAAAGATCGACGGCTCGCGATACCCACCCGAGCCGAAGCAGTCTGTGCTGCCACGCACTACCCAGCTCCCACTTACCCGATACCCGCTCCCTTCCCCCTCCCCACCCCTCCTAGCCCTGTCCTTTCCCAGCCCTTTCCCTTTCCCCTCCTTTCCTTCCTTCCCCATACAACCTAGACGAACTTCCTACTCCCCAACCTGCCAAACCTCCAGCGACGCCCAGGGAAGTGCCCGCTCCACCCCACCCCCCACTCGCTCCGCCTCTAACGTCCAGCCCTTTCAACTTCTTCCTCTCGGAGTCTGCAAAACACGGCCTTCAAATTCCCCTCCCGACGAACCGGAAGTGCGTCATGCAGAGGCGCCGAGGCGCTCGTTTGGCGCGCGCGCCCTAAGCTGCGGGTCTGAGTTAGGGTCTTGGGTTTTCTTTCCTTTCTCCTTGGTTCTTGACTATTTCCGGACGCTGGTGTCTCCGAACTTCGACATGCCGTCTTCTTTACTAGGCTCGGCGATGCCGGCCTCCACGTCGGCCTCAGCCCTGCAGGAAGCTCTGGAAAATGCAGGGCGGCTCATCGACCGTCAGTTGCAAGAAGACCGCATGTACCCGGACCTTTCCGAGCTTCTCATGGTGTCTGCCCCAAGTGAGTGATCAGTGCCCATTTGTTGGTAACTGCTTTCTCAGCCGAAAGGACTCTCGCCTGAATTCCTAACTAGGTCCTTATCCCTAGGGTGGACTCGGCGAAGACGTTTTGAGATTTGGGGCCCTGTTCGCTACATTTTGAAGAGCAAAAAGAGCCTGTTTTCAGTTTATTTTCTTCCTCACTTCACTGCCGATATTTGAGAGGGTAGGAGTGACGAGCACTCTACCATTTGAAGCAGAGGGAAAGACCCCAACCTTAATGAGCTGCTCACTGCCTCCAAGTGTTCATCACAGAGGCCAGATGAGTAGGATCACCTGATCTAAGTCTCATTCTTGTTAATTCCTCCTATTAACATTAGAGTAAATCAGACGAGCAAATGAAATTAATTTGAAAATTTACCATCTTTCTCAAAGATATTCTTTATTACGTGTAGAGTTAGTGTAATATAAAGTCTTAATATGAAGGTTGTTAAAAAGAACTACCGCTGGAATAAAGGAAGAGAATGGGGATATTAGCAGTGATGATGGACAGGGAGGGTAAGGCAGTGTATGTGTCAACAAAAGAGAGGTGACTGGAAAACATTTTAATGATTTTAAATTATGACTAGGCTCCTCAAGGCATATAGAATTACATAAGTTGCTAAAAAAAAAAGTGACCCCTTTTTGAGACGGATATGGGAGAAAAGCAGAGAAGTGTAAGTAAGATAGAGACAAGATTTGGGGTAAGCAATAACCAAGGTAAAATAACAAGGACAGTCTGTGCAATGGAAACCTAAACGACACTTCTGACAATTTATAAAAATCGTTGAGTAGGCTTGTAGTCAGAGAAAAGATAGAAACAGAACAAATTTAGTACTGTTCCTGACTGCTACTTACTGGTGAGCTTGTCTTCTAAGAACTGAGTGGCCTATTAGCAACACTCATCTTGAAGAGCATTACTCTCTTTGACCTCCTCAGGTTTGAAAACCAAGATATAAAAACAGTGGATACATTCGAGTACTCTTATCTGACCCCAATCGATTCTATCCACCTTTACACATACCTCTTCAACCTAATCTTCTCAGCTTTGTTCCAGTCACACAGAATTTAACATGTTTTTCATAAGAAGCCCTTTCTTCAGGATGCTTTTATGTCATCATTTACTTCGCATCTGGAATTTTCTTCTTTGCTTGACATTCCTCCAAAGTTCGTTAAGTATCACTTCCTTTGTGAGGGGTTTCTTAACCATTCACATCCTCACTTGAGTTATTAATTCCATCCTTTGTGTTCCCACTGCCATTTATCATGTCCTGTTAATATTTAACATTTCCACTTAGCAATATCCTGTTAAAATTAGTATGTTTTAAGATTAAATGGGATGTCTGGGATTTCCTTCAAAAAAATTCATTAGAGGGGCACCTGGGTGGCTCAGTTGGTTAAGCGTCCGACTTCAAATCATGTCATGATCTCATGGTTTGTGAGCTCCCCGCCGTTGGGCTTTGTGCTGACAGCTGAGAGCCTGGACCCTGCTTCGGATTCTGTGTCTCTGTCTCTCTCTGCCATTCTCTTGCTTGTGCTGTCTCTCAGTTTCTTTCAAAAATAAGCATTAAAGAAATCCATTAGAAAAGGAGTAGCTAGGGATATAAATGAAACCTGATTGGACATGTTATTAGTAATATTGAAGCTGGGTAATCAATCGGTACATAGGAAATGATTGCATTTTTCTCTCTCATATATTTTAAATTTCCATAATACATTTAGAATTTCTTTTTTTGTTGTTTATTTATTTATTTTGAGAGAAAGAGAGAGCGTGGGCTGGGGAGGGACAGAGAGAAAATCCCAAGCAGGATCCATGGTGACACCTTGGAGCCTAAAGTCAGGCTCACCAATCGTGAGATGACCTGTGCCAAAATCAAGAGCTAGATGCTTAACCTACTGAGCCACCCAGGTACCCCTAGAATTTCTTTTATATGTCAGTTTTCCCCAACATCTTTGTACTTAGAGCCTGGAAAGGTGCCTGGATAAAAAGGTCATGAGATCTAAAGAATACCTCCCTGTTCAAGACATAGGAAATAGATCAGCCCACTCCTGCCCTTAGTTGTCTGTGTCTTAAAGCAAGAGAAAGGTTGCCAAGTGAGAACACTTTATAGAGCAGTCTGTGGTTTCCCCCAATAAAATACTGCTTATGTGGCATCATATGTATTTATCTTATTGGTGTGGGAGGGGTGGTCTAACAAAAATAAAAACACAAGGATTGTTTTAATCTATTAATATTGAAGTGGGAAAGGAAATAGCTATTTCCCCCATCAATATTTTTTTTTTTGTTCATGGTTGTTTCATTTGACAGTCACAAAGTAGTTTTATAAATATTTTCCCATTTCAGATTAGTAAAATAATAGAAAGAAACTAAATTATTGAACTAAATATATCCTTACTTACAGAGTAAGTCTTTGTGAAGGATAACTGTCTGGTTAGTGCTGAAACCAGTAATTAGCCCTCTTTTAACACTGGATTTTCTCAGGCCTCTTTTGTATTGGGTCAGAATTACTTTATTTTCTATTTTTTTAATGTTTATTTATTTTTGAGAGAGAGTGTGAGTGGGGGAGAGGCAGAGAGAGAGAGGGAGACACAGAATCTGATGCAGGCTCCAGGCTCTGAGCTGTCAGCACAGAGCCCGATGCGGGGCTCAAACCCTTGAACCATGAGATCATGATCTGAACCAAAGTCAAACGCTCAACTGACTGAGCCACCCGGGTGCCCCTTCTTTATACCTTTATAACTATCAGATACACAATTTTTTTGTAGCTTGCAGTGCTTCGATATGCCCAGTTGATGTTCAGTATATTATTTTAATAAATGCTTTGTTTTATTACTTGTAGATAATCCCACTGTTTCCGGCATGTCAGATATGGATTATCCTCTACAAGGACCTGGTTTGCTGTCGGTACCCAACCTTCCAGAGATCAGTTCCATCCGAAGGGTTCCTCTCCCACCTGAACTTGTTGAACAGTTTGGACGTATCCTTTTACCTTGTTTTTAACTCCCTAAAATTTTTAAAAATTAGTATTCTTATTCTAATTCTTGCTTTGTGTTTAATTGGTGTGTTGTATGTAAGTTCATTTAAGACTTTTATTTAAAAAACATTTTAAGGGGCGCCTGGGTGGCGCAGTCGGTTAAGCGTCCGACTTCAGCCAGGTCACGATCTCACGGTCCGTGAGTTCGAGCCCCGCGTCAGGCTCTAGGCTGATGGCTCGGAGCCTAGAGCCTGTTTCGGATTCTGTGTCTCCCTCTCTCTCTGCCCCTCCCCCGTTCATGCTCTGTCTCTCTCTGTCCCCAAAATAAATAAAAAACGTTGAAAAAAAATTTAATAAAAAACATTTTAAGTATGTCAGTAGTTTGCCATGTGCCTAGAAAATATCATATAAAATTGAGTGTTGAAAATTGAATCACATCTTAATTGTTCTTGGACATTGAAGAGAGTGAATCATTTACAAGGAATTCTGCATTTTTGAATGATATTATTGCAAGGTAGTACTTTCCAGTTAAGTGCTATCCAAGGAAGCCTTTTTACCCCATTTTAGCTTGAAGACTCCTGATTTTCATTTTTATTTTTTCTCATATTTTAACACTTTAAAACTGGGATGTTGTTCTAAAAATGTTTAAAAACAAACAAAAACTGCCATGTGCTTCTTTTTGCCCATCCCCAAAAGTTTTTGGTATGGTTTGGCACTTAATGGTATCTTAGAATTAAGGTTTAGTGCTACCTGAGTGTCTCAGTTGGTTAAGCGTCTGACTGTTGATTTCAGCTCAGGTCATAATCTCGTAGTTTGTGAGATGGAGCCCCGCATCAGGCGCAGTGCTGAGTGCACGGAGTCTGCTTGGGATTCATTCTCTCTCTCTCTCTCCTTCCCTCTCCCCCTCTCCCCCTCTCCCTCTCCTCTCTCTCTCTCCTCTCTCTTTCTCTCTCTCTGCCTCTACCCTGCTCACACTCACCTTCTCTCTCAAAATAAATAAGATAAACTTAAAAAAAAAATCTTAAGAAAGAATTAAAATTATAAGTGATTGCATTTCTAAGGATCACAATAAGAATGAAACACTAATGGAATCTTCATAGACTGAATTGCTAGAGGAGTTTTCTTACCCTCTAAAAAAAGATCTCATCTGATTCTTTTAAAGTATGGCATACCCTATAAAGGCATTAGATTTATAGTTATTTGCAGGGCGCCTAGGTAGCTCAGTCGGTTGGGGGGCCGACTTTGGCTCAGGTTATGATCTCATAGTTAGTGGGTTCAAGCCATGCGTCGGGCTCTGTGCTGACAGCTCAGAGCCTGGAGCCTGCTTTGTACCTTCCTCTCTGTCTGCCACTCCCCCACTCCTGTGTTCTCTCTCTCTCTCTCTCTCTCTCTCTCTCTCTCTCTCTCAAAATTAAATAAACATTAAAAAAAAGATTTATAGTTATTTGTTAGGAAGCTTCTGTATCAATCAATAGCTCTCATAATATAGACATTAAGATGATACGCTAAAATTTAATCTGAGGGGCACCTAGGTGGCTCAGTCGGTTAAGCGTCCGACTTCAGTTCAGGTCATGATCTCATGGTCCGTGAGTTCAAGCCCTGCGTCAGGCTCTGTGCTGACAGCTCAGAGCCTGGAGCCTGCTTCCGATTCTGTGTCTCCCCCTCTCTCTCTGACCCTCCCCCGTTCATGCTCTGTCTCTCTCTGTCTCAAAAATAAATAAAAACATTAAAAAAATTTTTTTTTAATAAAATAAAATTTAATCTGAGACTTTTAAAAATATATTAAACTATTTAAAGGAAAAGTGTTTCAAATTTCAGTACAGTCTGCTTTAGAAAAATAAAGGAAATGGAAAATTAAGAAAATAGTTATAAATAGAAAAACTAGTAGAATCTAATATTTTTCCTAAACTTTTCAGTATTTCTCTGAGACTTTGTAAAATAACGTTATTAAATATACAACACTTCTTATCCCATACTCTATCTTTTCTTAGTTTCTTAATATTCTTTTTTTTTTTAATTTTTTTTAAACGTTTATTTATTTTTGAGACAGAGACAGAGCATGAACGGGGGAGAGGCAGTGAGAGAGGGAGACACAGAATCTGAAACAGGCTCCAGGCTCTGAGCGGTCAGCACAGAGCCTGACGCGGGGCTCGAACTCACAGACCATGAGATCATGACCTGAGCCGAAGTCGGATGCTTAACCGACCAAGCCACCCAGACGCCCCAGTTTCTTAATATTCTTTAATCTTCTGATAATACCATGCAAAAAATTATCATTTAATTAAGAAATTATTTTATTTCACAATTTTTTCTTCATCTTATGATTACATAATATAATTCTTTGTCTATTTTTCAATTGCACTATATATAAGAAGCTTGCAAATTGTCACCTGGCCTAACTTTAGCATGCCTTATGTTTGTTTTTTTTTTTTTTTTTATCACTCTTGCTGTTATGCAGTTGGGAGAAAGTGGTCCAGTAGAACAGTTTTTTCATGTCAAAATTTAATGGTGTTATTCATGATCAATATTCATCTTTAATAATGGTAAAAACATTGTATTTGTCCTTTAAAATACATTTTAAGTGGTCAAATGGCATTATTTAGGAATTGTAAATTGCAGGTTTATTTCTGTCATACACTATGTCTTTAAACTCATTAGAAATCAAGATATTTTATTTGCTTTTTCTTCTTTTTTAAAAATTTTTTTAATGTTTATTCATTTTTGAGAGACAGAGCATGAGTGGGGGAGGGGCAGAGAGAGAAGGAGACACAGAATCCAAAGCAGGCTCCAGGCTCTGAGCTGTCAGCACAGAGCCTGATGTGGGGCTCGAATTCATGAACCCTGAGATCATGACCTGAGCTGAAGTCAGACACAATGGACTGAGCTACCGAGGCACCCTTTATTGCTTTTTCTATTAAAAAGTGGACAGATCATGATTTTTTAATCATAAATTTTAAATCAAAATCTTTCAAAACAAGCTTAAGAAAGAGAAGATTGAAATCTTTTTGCCTTACATCCACACTACTTCAGATATGCAGTGTAACTGCATGATGGGTGTGTTCCCTCCTATCAGCAGAGCTTGGCTCACAATTGACAGTGACATATTCATGTGGAACTATGAAGATGGGTATGTATTTAATGCTGGTTTGCTTTAGCATGATTAGAAGTTAGATTATCTTAATGGCAGCTAGTATTCTACTCATCAGAAGCTGCCTGGTTTATTTTTCATTCAGCTAACATCTGGGTCAGTGCTTCTCAGTATGCATACTGATCACCTGAGAATGAGGTTAAAAGTGCGGATACTGTTATAGTACTTCTGAGTGAGCCTCGAGAGTCTGCATTTGTAACAACTTCCCAGTGATGCTGCCAGTCTAAGTACCACTCTGAATAGCAGGGGTCTAGTTTCCAAGCTCTTATCTTCCAATAAGATAATCTGTTAGTAGTTTTTTGAGAGATGGTTTGACATCTTTAAAGACCTGTATTTTTGATGCATTTTTATGAATTGGGAGGCTCTTAATTCATTGAAGTGACTAAACAGTTTTATTCCATGAGGTTGGCCATGTGTAATTTGAGTGTATATAGTAATCTGAGTGATGGCTCAAGACATTCTTGCTAAAATAGTTTATTGATCTGGTAATCTCACTCTGGCTTTTTGAAGATAAATTTTGGCTTACTACCATTTCTCTCTCATAATGTCTTTAGGGGATTAGTGGGATAACCAGAGGAAGGCCCTTGTAGTTGTTTCTCTTGCCCTTGGGTAATTAAAGCACCTGTTAGGAATGCACACACGCGTGCGCGCTCACACACACACACACACACACACAATCACTGAATTAAAGTGATACTAAATGAGAACTTGTAGCTTAAATAAAAATATTTTTGTTCTCTGATTTTTTTTCATTTAGAACTTTTCATAGCTATTTTTTATGGTTGAACTGTTATATAGTTCTAATAGCAGTGATGTATGGTTGTGATTTGTCTTCATATACCCTGAACTTCAGTTGCTTTTATTATTGTAACATAGTCGTTTTGATACTAAGGAATAAAACAACTTCATTTAGGTGTGGATCTATTTAGAAAAACAAACAAAAAAAATTATGTTATAGACAAATGTAAGGATAATTTCCTTAAAAAGGGTTTCTCTTTAATGAAAATTTCTGTATTTCCATCAACATGTAATGTATCCATGTAATAAAATGTTGAGTTTATTATGTATCAGACACTCTTTTGTGCTAGGAACAATATTGAATGTGGTAAGTGTAGCTCCTGTCCTCATGGAATATACACTCCAACCTTACCGTGTTCAAACTAGAACTTATTTAAAGAAAAATTATTTGAACAGTGTGCTTACTGAAAAAAATCAAGGCACAAATCCTCGGTATATAAATCTTTAGTTCACAAATTCAATTCTGCAAAAATGTTAGGTTTCATTTCAATTATTCCATTAGCTTTTTATTATAAATCCTAATACCACATGAATAATAGGAATGTAATCTTGTTCAATTCATTGTTCTGAAACACCTAACATCCCCAGTATTGGTCTTAGTTTCTGGAGGTTGTGCCAGTTTTCACAGCATGGGGAAATGGGAAAACCTGGTCCACATATGTGGCCATTTAGGAGTTTTCTTTCTGTTTGCTTGGCTCTTTTCAGGACAACCAGAAATTTTCTTCAAGGTCTGGATCATGTGTGTGTGTGTGTGTGTGTGTGTGTGTGTGTGTGTGTATGTATATATATGAATATCCCTCCCCCACCCCCCACCCCCCCCGGGCATATTTATCCTACTTGGTGTTCTCTGAGTTTCTTGGATCTTTGGTTTGATGTCTTTCATTTTTGGAAATTTTTCAGTGATTATCTTCAAATATTTGTTCTGCCCCATTCTCTTCCTCTCCCTTCTGAGATTTTTACACTTCCGTTAGAGTGTTTGATTTTATTCAAAACAGATTTTGGATACTTTGTCCTGTTTTTGTTTCTCCATTCTTTTTGTTTGTTTCAATTTGGACAATTTCTGTTGACCCAAATTCAAGTTCATGGATTCTTTTGTTAAGTATGTCAAGTCTACTTAAAAAATTCTTACAAGATGTTCTTTCTCTGTGCTGTGCTTTTTATTTCTAACATTTTCACTTATTTCTTGTAATTTTCATCTCTCTGCTGAAATTCCTTATTTGCTTATTTATATTGTCCCCTTTTTTCATTAATACCTATATGATAATCATTTATTTTAAATTTCCTGTCTTATAGTTCAGACATCTGTCTCCTAGCTGAGTCCATTTCTGTTGATTTCTTTGTTTCTTGACAGGCTTTTTTTTCCTGTGCTTTTTTGTGTCTCGTGTTTATTTTTAAGCCAGATGCCATGTGTAGGACAGTGGACACTGCAGTAAGTAGTGTTTATCCATCCTAAGATATGGGTATGTCTCTTTTTTTGCTAGGGCCTATCAAGTAGGTCTTTATTTCAGGGAAAGTTAACTTTTTCCAAGTCAAGAGTTGAGTTGAGTTTGGTTTTGTTATTGCTCTGGTTACCCTCAGTGGACCACAGGTTTCAAATTCCTTAGAATTACTTTGCACTTAGAATGTAGGTTGGGTTCCTAGAGACTTTTTCTCAGTGTTTCTGTCCACCCTCAGCCATAGGCTTTCCCTGTGAGTCTGTTCTGAGAGGGTCTTAACCCAACAGAACTGCTATTACTTGAGATTTGCAACCTGGCTGAGGAGAAGTTTGGAATGGGGAGCAGCTGTCTCTGTTTGCCTGGTTTATGCTTAGCTTTAGACAGGCCTGTGTGCCTGAATCTTGGAACTGAAACAGTTTTGTTTGCTGGCTTATTTTTCACTACATCCTGTAGTCTTAAAGAATATTTTAGGATAAAACTTTGTTTTCTGTGTATGTATAACATGTTTTTCTTTACCGTTTGACAGAGGAGACCTTGCCTATTTTGATGGACTTAGTGAGACTATTCTTGCTGTGGGGCTTGTGAAACCAAAAGCTGGTAAGAAATAAAAATGTAATGATAATGTTTGTATATAATGGTTTAGAACTGAGTAACAACACATTTTAAGTAGCTGAAATTTTTATCAAATATTTGTTCTGAATTCTAAGTAGAAACATAGAAAGTGATTAGGAATATTTAATAGTTTACTCACTTTATGGTAGAAATGAGTCTGTCTTTAAAATTATTAAATTGGGGCACCTAACTGGCTCAGTTGGTAGAGCATGTGACTCTTGATCTCAGGGTCATGAGTTCAAGCCCCATCCTGGGTGTAGAGCTTACTTAAAAAATTTTGTGGGGACAGGGGAGGTAACCTGTGTGGCTCAGTTGGTTGAGCATGCAACTCTTGATTTTGGCTCAGGTCATGATCTCATGGTTCATGAGTTTAAGCCCTGCATCTGGCTTCGTGCTGGTAATGCAGAGTCTGCTTGAGATTTTCCCTCCCTCTCTCTCTGCCCCACCCCTGCTGTCTGTCTGTCTGTCTGTCTCTCTCTCAAAATAACTAAATAAACTTAAAAAAAATTTTTTAGGGACGCCTGGGTAGCTCCGTTGGTTAAGTGTCCGACTTTAGCTCAGGTCATGATCTCGTGGTTTGTGGGTTTGAGCCCCGTATCGGGCTCTGTGCTAACAGCTCAGAGCCTGGAGCCTGCGTTGGATTCTGTGTCTCTTCTCTCTGCCCTCTCCTGGCTCACACTCTGTCTGTCTCTCTCTCTCTTTCAACAATAAGTAAACATTAAAAAAAAATTAAAAGAAATTTTTTTAATAAAATTGTTAAACTATAATTTCTGCATTTTATCTTGCTTATTTTTTGTTACTCTTTGATGATTTACCTAAAGTTTTTTGCAGTATACATTTTTCATCAGTTAGTAAATTTAATGTTAAAAACCATTTTTGTCTCTGCGTTTTTGGTTTGTTTTCTTTTTGTGGGTCTTTTTTCCTTCTTGAGAGTGAGAGAGAGACTGATTGCCAGAGCACACTCAGAGGAGGGGCAGAAGGAGAGGGAGAGAGAGACTCTTAGCAGGCTCTGCACCCAGCACAGAGCCCCACAAGGGGCTTGATCTCACCACCATGAGATCATGACCTGAGCTGAAATCAAGAGTTGAACATTTAACTGACTCAGCCATGCAGGCGCCCCATCTCTGCATTTTTTTTTTTTTTAGTCTTGATGTCCAATGGAAATGAAAAGAGAATTCAGAATAAATCTTAAAGAAGTGAGAAGTGGTGTTTAATTTAACAGTTTCAACTTCATTATACAGATTTTTTATCAGAGCTAATGACAAAATAATGGATTGATTTAAATTTATTATAGATTTTTTTTTTGATATATGAGACATCTTACTACAATGGGAAATAGTAGACAAAATTGTTTGTAATGCCTGAATAAAATTTTGAGGTCACAACTGTTTTGAAGTTATAATTCACATGGTACAGACATGTAGTCTTAAACAGTTTATGTGATTATATTATAAACTTATTTCCTTAACATAGAACCTCAAAGTATTCTCAATCCTGAGGTATGTATCTCTCTTTTCTTCATTTAAAAGTTTATTCATAATAACAGTCAATGACTGTCCCTGCCCTCTGTTGTAATAAACATAAATTGTCCGTCTAAGGTAAATACTAAAATTTTGTACTACTCAAACGTAAACTTCAGTGCAAAATTAAAATTATGGCATAGTCTTTGATACGGCAACAAAGGTGTTATCTTTGATAATGAAACAATTCTGGCTTTTCTATCAGTAAGCACTGAAAATTTTGACTCTTGAATGTAATGTTAAAGCTGACGAAGTCCATATATTACTTTGCTTTTTCCAAGAAAATACTATTCTTGGGGCATCTGGGTGACTCAGTTGGTTAAGCGTCCGACTCTTGATTTCAGCTTAGGTCATGATGTCACAGTTTATGGGATTGAACCCCTCGTCAGGCTCTGTGCTGTCAGTGCATAGCCTGCTTGGGATTCTCTCCCTCTCTCTCTCCCCCTTCCCCACATGCACACATGCTTTCTCTCTCTCTCTCTCTAAATAAATAAATAAATAAAAAATAAAATATTTTTGAAGTTAAAGTCATTGTTTTCTTTTTTTATTTTTTTTTTTTAATGTTTCATTTATTTTTGAGACAGGGAGAGACAGAGCATGAACAGGGGAGGGTCAGAGAGAGTGAGAAACAGAATCTGAAACAGTCTCCAGGCTCTGAGCTGTCAGCACAGAGCCCAACGCGGGGCTCGAACTCACGGACTGAGAGATCATGACCTGAGCCGAAGTCGGACACTTAACCGACTGAGCCACCCAGGCGCCCCTAAAGTCATTGTTTTCTAAGTCAGGCTTTTTGGCACGAGTTTGCTTTATTGGTGAATTCTGTGTAAGCAAGAAGAGTATGAATACATGTTTCAATTTTATGATTGTTGGAATAAAACATAGGAATTCTTCAGTGATTTTTAGCATTTGCAGGTTTTTGTCTACAGACAAATTGACAAGGTTTAGTTATTTTTTGAGTTCAGGGAAGCATTTCTCATGTATTGAAAGATTCACATAGTTGTCTAGTTTCAATCTCCTCTTCGTGGGAGGTAACTTACCTGAAAGAGCTTATGGCTTTTGGACATTATTCATTATAGTGATTGTGAGTGATTAGTGGTTATGAGTCAATTTACCTCATCTGTATGACCCAGTGGGACTGCCACCAAAGTCAAATCATATGTAAACTCCTTCCTGGAAGTTATTCTTGGAATGGTCTTTCTTTGTGTTTCGAATACAGTAAACCTCCTACCTCAAATGTAGTCAGTTCTGTCTATTTATTTAGAGAGTGTGCAAGCGACAGGGGAGGGGCAGGTGGAGAGGGAGGGAGAGAGAGAATATTAAGCAGGCTCCATGCTTTGTGCGAGCCCAATATGGGGATCATTCCCACAACCCTGGGATCATGACCTGAGTCAAAAGCAAGAGTTGGATGCTTAACTGACTGAGCCACCCAAACACCCTTAGTCAATTACTTCTGGAAAGCCAGTGGACTTCGCAGTAGAAGAGGAGAACTTTGTATTTTCATTTCTGAATCAACATCTCTTGAAAAGGTACCAATTCATACTGTCATTGAAGTTGCCTTAGAAGTAGAAGGTACCATTGGCCAAGTTTTCAGTGCCAAAGCATGCCTTTGTAAAAATGCAGTGAGTTATGTATGGTTCTGTTGAGTTTCTTCATCAAAGCAGCAAAAGCAGATGGGTTAGCAAAGGATCTTAAGTGCTTATATTTGTGCACAAGTATTACACTTTTTCTTTCAAAACTTTTTCAAAACCTTAAAACTTTTTCATTCAAAAGTAGTGAAATTTGGAACTGGTCCACAGACCTAAACAACTTATGTTAATTTCTAAAAGGTGCTAATAAGATAATGCACTTTATAGATAAGAAGTGAAGGTTGACAAAAGGAAGAAATGTCAGTCATTTAACCTTGCTGCATCCTGAAGGGAGATGGCTTCCAGTTCTACCATTTTCTGTTGCAAAATACTTGAATAAATGATGAGAGATTTAGAGAAGATGACATCATTTGACAAGATACTACTTTCCTTACCTTTCTTTACTCAAAGTCGTAAACCAGCTCCATCATCCATAGAATTCCTACTTCACTAGAGTTTCTGTAATCAGAGATGACTTCTTTGGCATCGCCTGGTGACTGAATACTTTGAGATAAGGCTTCTATTAAGGAAAACATAAGTTTTCATAAAGTTTAGGCTTTTTAAGTCAGTTTTTCATGAAATATCAGGTATATTTTGAGTTCATTAGGTGGAAGATCTGTGCCTTCAGCCTAATTGACTGGAAGCTTCATACACAAAGCTGACTTTTGTACCCCTCAGTGTTCATCAGTGAAAGTAAAAGTTTTGTACTTTCTGTGGCATTATATATGTTTAAGCAGGCCAAAGGTATATACATGAAGAGATGTCCATAATTGTAACATAAGATATATTTCCTTTTATTCCTATCAGTAAGGCACTGTTTTTGGACATTGTAACATGACGTGTCATCTTGTGCCTGTACGCATTTCTTAATGTTAATACCATAAAAAGAAAATAAAGTTAAACAGTACCTCAGCATGAATTTTTAAAAAAGCTTGCACTTGGTAATGTCCCCTCTGAAACTATAAATTATCTGGTTTTGATATATAAATTCATCTGGGAAACTCATTTAATATATGAACTCATATCTGTTTCTATGAATTTGACTATAGGCATCTGACGTAAGTGGAATTATATGGTATTTTTTCTTTGCGACTGGTTTATTTCACTTATAATGATCTTAAGATTCATTCCTGTTACAGTATGTGTCTGAATTTCCTTTTTAAAGACTGGATCATATTCTATTTTATTGTATATGTAGACCACATTTTGTTTATCCATTCATCTGTTGGTGGACACTTGGATTGCTTCCACTTTTTAGGTACTGTGAATTATGCTGCTGTGAATGTGGGTGTACAAATAGAAAGCTTTATATTTTAATAAACAGACTATTTTATGCCATTCTGATTTTGGAATTAAAAGTTTTTTTTTAATACAGTTTTTAAAATTTATTTTGAGAGAGAGCACATGTGCATGCATGGAGTGGGGAGGCCAGAGAAGGAGGGAGAGAGAGAATCCCAAGCAGTCTCCACACTTTCAGTGCATAGCCCAGCATGGGGCTTGAACTCACAAACTGTGAGATCATGACTTGAGCTGAGATCAAGAGTCGGACCCTTACCTGACTGAGCCATTCAGGTGCACCATGTAATGCTGATTTTAAATGGCATTAAATACTGAAGTGCTTCTTTTATTTTTTTAAAGTTTTTTTTTTTTTTTGACAGAGCTTGCACGAGAGGAGTGGTAGATTAGAGAAAGAGGGAGAGACAGAATCCCAAGCAGGCTCCTTGCTGTTAGTGTGGGGCATGATGTGGGCTTCAGTCTCAAGAACCATGAGATCATGGGGGGGGTGGTTCCTGGGTCATTCACTCAGTTAAGCATCTGACTTCGGCTCAGGTTATGATCTCACGGTTTGTGGGTTCAAGCCCCACGTTAGGTTCTGTGCTGACAGCTCTGAGCCTAGAGCCTGCTTCAGATTCTGTGTCTGCCTCTCTCTCTGCTGCCCCTTCCCCCTGCCCACTCATGCTGTGTCTCTCAAAAATAAAAATAAACGTTAAAAAAAAAAAATAGAACCGTGAGATCAAGACCTGAACTGAAACCAAGAGTCTATCGCTTAACTGACTGAGCCAACCAGGTGCCCCTGAAGTGTTTCTTTTTTAATATCGTTCTTTTTTGTATTACTATTTACTTATTTAAATGATCACAGGTAGTAATATTTTAACATCAAATTAAAGTGAATTCAGACATTTCATATACTATTTAAATGATTTTTGGTTTTTTTTTTAAGTAGGCTCCACACCCAACGTGGGGCTTGAATTCATGACCTCAGGATCAAGAGTCGCATCCTTTACCCACTGATTCAGCCAAGGTGTCCCCTTCATATACTATTTAATCACTAGTTCATTTTAATGATAAAGCCATTAGTCTATTAATGCTTAGATAGTGGATGTGGATGTAATGGTAAAACCATGGTGTATTAGTGCTTAAATAGTGTAAGTGGAGTTTTTTGGAATAATCCCTAACCCATGTCTCCTCTATCTTAGGCATCTTTCAACCTCATGTACGGCACCTGCTGGTTTTGGCAACCCCTGTGGATATAGTGATTCTTGGACTTAGCTATGCTAATTTACAAACAGGTATAGCAATCCATATGTGGTATTTTTAAAATAAACATGTTAGCCAGTTTAATATAATTAAAAGCTAATGTTTTTGACTAAGTTAACTTTCCAGACTATTTGCTCATAGCAAAATTATATGTCCCCACAGGGATGGTACCTTTCAGGTTAGTAGCTTCACCAAGCAAATATTTTGAATATGTTTACCATATTAACATACACTCCTTAAATGTACAATATAAAATGGTAGTAAAAGAGAAACAGTTGACACTAGCGAGTTTTTCCAGTAGTGCTTTCAATTTCTTCGTTTCTAGTTTTTTGAATAGCCATTTTAACATACACAATACCGAAATGTACAATCTTTCCTTTAACATAAGAAGACCTTGGTTTATTACTAGTACATTCAGTGGTTTCTTTTGCATTGTGGCAATCTGGGTGAAATGTTGAATTTCAGTGACTCAAATTAATGATTATTGCTATCACATCCTTAGGCTTGTTTGTAAAATTTAATAATTTGGGAGAGTTTTTGATGTTGTATAATGTTACATATATTAAACTTATTATATGTTATAAATTTTTTATGTATGTACATATTATAGGTTCTATTTAACTTGAATAAATCGTATCAGACTTTTTACAATAATTTGAAAATTATGTTCTACAAGCTTTTGGATAGATCAATAAGAATTCAGTAAAAATAACAATTCTGAAGATAATGCAGTGATTGTCTCAAACTTTAAACGAGCTCATAAGCTGATTCCTGTGTTCTTTCTTTAAAAAAAAAAATAGGTTCTGGAGTTCTTAATGACAGTATGTGTGGTGGAATGCAGTTGCTTCCAGATCCCTTATATTCTCTTCCCACTGATAATACTTACCTTTTAACAATAACTTCCACTGATAATGGCAGAATTTTCTTGGCTGGAAAGGACGGCTGTTTATATGAAGTAGCATACCAAGTAAGTCTAGCATTTATAAACATTTTTTTGTCTCGATTTTTTTCATTTTTAGGGATAGCTTTTGCTTTTGTTTTCTAATTATATAAGCATACTAATAAATTCTTAGGGAAAGTATTCATACATACAGTTAAAACCATAGTCTTCCATGACTATACCATGCCTATGAAACCCAGTCCTCTCTTCTAGAAATAAATAGCATTATCAGTTCTGAATATTATTTTTTTAGAAAATGATCCACTGATAATTGTAACTATAGCTATGTATTTATGTAAGTATGTCTATATATATATATACACACACACACACACACACACACATACACACACGTATATAATTACATAATGTACTTTTCTGTATGTATGTTTTTACTTAGGTTATTACTTATTGTTACATAATTGGCTTCTCACTAAATTGTTGCTTTGTGATTACTGCATATTTGTCTGTAAAATGCAGACAATTGTTAACAATTTTCTTCTTCTTTTTTTTTTTTTTATTTTTTAAAAATTTATTTTGAAAAAGAGGGAGAGGGGGAGAGAGAGAGAATCCCAAGCAGGCTCTGTGCTGTCAGTGCAGCCTGAATTTGGGCTCAAATTCATGAACTGTGAGATCATGACCTGAGCCAAAATCAGGAGTCAGATGCTCAACTGACTGAGCCACCCAGGCGCCCCTTAGCAAATCCTTTCTTGATGGACTTTTAAGTTTTCAGTTTCTCTCTTCACAGATAATGCTTTTGCAGGCCTCCGTTGTATATGTGTAGATACTTTTTTGTTTAGAGACTTTTAATTCTAATGGTTGGGTTATAGAGTATGTGCATTTAAAATTGTATTTTCATGTTTTCATGTTGCCCTCTAAGAGTTTTAGACTCTTAGAAGACTTCTGTGAATGTACCCCACCACCAACCCCCACTAATGCTACTATTATCAAATTTACTAATTTTGGCTGATGTGATTAGAGGGAAATTTTTTTTTTTTTCCTGGTTGAGTTGAGGGAGGATCTTTTCATGTATTTTTGGTCATGTATGTTTTCTCTACTCTGAAATGCCCTTTTATGTCTTATCCCTATTGTATTACTGCCTTTTTCATAAGGTAAATGTTAGGGAACTGATAAAGTAACATTCTTAGAGTCACATAATTAGTGGCAGAGCTAGGACAACAACCCTGGTCAGCTGTGTTTTTTATATTACATAGTATCTCTTGCCCATTTTCTCTTGGCTTTGTTCATTATCAAAAAAGTAGGGAGGGGCACCTGGATGGCTCAGTTGGTTGAGTGTCCGACTTCGGCTCGATCATGATCTCGTGGTTCAAGAGTTTGAGCCCTGCATTGGGCTCTGTGTGGGCAGCTCAGAGCCTGGAGCCTGCTTTGGATTCTGTGTCTCCCTCTTTCTCTGCCCTCCCCTGCTTGACCTCTGTCTCCCCCTCTCAAAAATAAATACTGAAAAAAAAAAAAAAAAAAGGTCTTGTATGGCAAAAGTCAGTCATTGAGAAGTACACTGTAGATTGTGATTGTGATGGCTGCTGTTGTTAAAATTTCTTTTTAGCTGAAGTGGGAAGAGATGATACAGGTACCTCTCTCCTGTGTTCTTTGAGCTCTTATAAACTGCACTTACTTGCTTTACTACTTTTATTTTTTATTTATTTAAAAAAATTAAAAAAAAATTTTTTAACATTTATTTATTTTTGAGAGAGAGCATGAGCATGGGAGGGGCAGAGAGAGAGGGAGACACAGAATGTGAAGCAGTCTCCAGGCTCCGAGCTGTCAGCCCAGAGCCTGATGCGGGTCTCAAACTCACACACTGCGAGATCATGACCTGAGCTGAAGTCAGATGCTTAACCAACTAAGCCACCCAGGTGCCCCTATTTTTAAATATTTATTTTTGAGAGGGGTGGGGAGGGGCAGAGAGAAGGGGAAATACAGAATCTGAAGCAGGCTCCGGGCTCTGAGCTGTCGGTACAGAGCCCGACGCAGGGCTCAAACCCACAAGCCCTGAGATATGACCTGAACCGAAGTTGGATGCTTAACCTACCGAGCCACCCATGTGCCCTTGCTTTACTGCTTTTAAATAAAAGAATTTTTAAGATAACTAAAATATGGGTGTATTAACAGCACTGTGAGGTTTTGAAATAGCTGATTTCATTGAGAGCAGTGATATGATTATGGCTAACTACATTTTCTGTTTTTAATTAAAAGACTAAACAATATTCTGAATAGTATGTCTATTGACAGTTGTTGGTATTTCATTACCATTTGAGGATTTTTGCACACATGGGTATATGGTAGTTGCTTTGATGGGTGTACCTACATTTACAGGTCTTCCTTCTTTCAATTTTTCCTTTTAAGGCAGAAGCAGGTTGGTTTAGCCAAAGATGTAGGAAAATAAACCACTCAAAGAGTGCACTTTCTTTCCTTGTTCCTTCATTGCTACAGTTTACATTCTCAGAAGATGGTAAGTAGAAAACAATAAATTTGGCAGTTTTTTTTTTAACAGATTGTTGACTTCACAGTTTTCTTCAGAAATTCTTTTTTTTTTTTTTTTTTTTAATGCTTATTTATTTTGGGGCTGGGGGAGCAGAGACAGAGACAGAGAATCCCAAGCAGGTACTGCACTTGTGCCTGACTTAGGGCTCAGACTCACAAACCATGACATTATGACCTGAGCCCAGATCAAGAGTTGGGCACTAAATTGACTGAGCCACCCAGGTGCCCCCAGAAATTCTCATTCTTAACTGAAAGTTTGTCTTATTAAATAACATTTGGTATATATTCATAAGGTGTTTAAAGGAAGAAGAGATTATAAAATAGACAGTGTTGGTTTTATTCCCAAGTTCCTATGAATGTAGCATCACAGAGCGTGGGTCTAAAACAGCTGTATGTACTTAAACCAATACTGTGTATATGTGAGAGAGAGAGAGAAACCTCTAATACATGTTTTGTCTGTCTAGAAGAAATTGAATATGAGTAAATGAATATATCTGAGTTTTTAATAGAATTAGAGATTTAGGCAGGTGAAATAATTAAAAACTAGTGAGATAAGATAAATACATTCAAAAAACATTGTGACTGAAGTTTTAAGCTTTTTCCCTTCACACAGTGATTCATTAAACTAAACTGGAAGTTTCTTGAACACACTGAGTATAATTATTTCTGTGTTTCTAGCATATAGTAAACAGTCATTAAATGTTGGATGAAGAAATGAGAATAATGTAGAGTTTTTTTTGTCTTATAGATCCTATTCTTCAAATTGCAATTGATAATTCTAGGAATATTTTATATACACGATCTGAGAAAGGAGTAATACAGGTAAGTATTAATATTACACCGCCATTTAAGTGGGGGGAAGAACATCCCTGTTTTTAAGAAGGAGATTCAGTTACTCTTAGCCTTTTCCTATAGGCTGTGTGCTTTTTTTTTTTTATTTTAAAAAAAAATTTTTTTTTCAACGTTTTTTTATTTATTTTTGGGACAGAGAGAGACAGAGCATGAACGGGGGAGGGGCAGAGAGAGAGGGAGACACAGAATCGGAAACAGGCTCCAGGCTCCGAGCCATCAGGCCAGAGCCTGACGCGGGGCTCGAACTCACGGACCGCGAGATCGTGACCTGGCTGAGGTCGGACACTTAACCAACTGCGCTGCCCAGGCGCCCCTGTGTGCTTTTTTAAAAAACTACTTCTCGGGGTGCCTGGGTGGCTCAGTCAGTTAAGCATCTGACTTCAGTTCATGATCTCATGGTTTGTGAGTTCGAGCCCCACGTCAGGCTCTGTGCTGACAGCTCAGAGCCTGGAGCCTGCTTCCGATTCTGTGTCTCCCCTCTCTCTCTGCCCCTCCCCTGCTCAGGCTCTGTCTCTCTCTGTGTCTCTAAAATCAATAAATATTAAAAAAAATTCTTTAAAAAAAACTACTTCTCAGGGTCCCTTTATTGTGAAATTTTAAATCTCTGAATGTTACCAAATCTGTTTGAAGTGCCACAATTAAAGGATCCCTGAAAAGGAGGAGTCTCTTTAATAAAATATTACTTAAAAGATTATTTTGTAAAGTACACATGGGTTATAGTTATGTTTAAGTGGGTACAATTTTTTATTCACAGGTTTATGATTTGGGCCACGATGGACAAGGAATGAGCAGAGTTGCCTCAGTTTCGCAGAATTCTATTGTCTCTGCTGCTGGAAACATTGCTAGGTAATATGTAATTTATTGTCAGACATTTCATTTACAGGCATAGTTAAGCTATTTGTGTACAGCATACTAAGATTCTTTTCTCTTCAAAATATCTCTAAAAGATCAGGAATGCTGAAGGAGATGATATTGGAGGCTCTGTTTGAGCTGCTAGAGAAAGACTCTTAATTCTGAAGCTGGATGGTTTGAAACAAGGCAGACTGGTTTTACAGTGTAAAGTACAGTTTGACATGTTTAGGTTGTCTGTACAGGCAGTTACAGGAGTTATGACTAAGAAACTACATGCCTCAAAGTTCCCCACTTGTAAACACTCCAACCTTTTAACAGGCCTGCGTTGTATAAGATTAGTTGGTCTGATAATTGACACAAGTGCCCTTTGGGAATACAGGAACTTTACAGTCGTATTGTCCGCATTGTATTCTTGAGGAAACTAAAACTAATGAGTGTGATGATTTATCTGAAGTGTGACTCCTCAATAAATACTAGAATCAAGGCTACAGCCAAGTCTTCAGACACTATACACTATGATTTACATGTATCACAACTAATTTAGCTCAAGTGAGAAAATTCTCTTATAACAAAGGCCTCAAATTTTCAGCTTCAGTTTTCTGTGTGCTTGGGTCATTGCTGCATTGAGATATCCTAGTGAAAAATCAATGTTTTCTTTGCTTTTCAGTGACAAAAAAAATTCTCAAGGCAGACCATCTAAAACAAAGTTTTTCCTTTTTCGGCTCCCGACTTTTTTTTTCTTTTTCTTTTTCTTTTTTTTTTTTTTTTTTTTTGAATTGTTTTCAAATCCCAGAAAAACTAGAAGAGTAGCATGGTAAAAACTGATACACCCTTTATCCAAATTTAACAGTTGTTAACCATTTTCCCTTATTTGCTGACTTTCTTTCTTATGAACTACTTGAAAGTAACTTGCAGACATGACTTGACATGACTTTCCTCCTTACATCCTTCAGCCTTCATTTCCCAACTCTCTTATATAAGCACAATACCAATTCCACACCTAAAATAATTAATAATTTTGTGATACTATCTTGTAATTATACAGTTCATATTAAATTACTTAATAGTCCCAGAAATCTTTCGTAACAGTTTTTCTTTTCATTTTTCTCCAGATTCAGTCAGAGCCCATGAATTACATTGGTCATTTGTCTTATTGACATAGAACAGATGTCTCACTGTCTTTCTTTTTCCCTACATTTGGTGGGGTGCTGGAGTCTTATTTGTAGAATATCTCATTTTCTGTATTTGTCTTTTTCATTGTCATTAGATTAAAAAAATAGACAATTTTTTTTTTTGGCCAGTATTACATAGATGATGTGAACTCCTTGTAGTGTTACATCAGTAGGTACCCATTACCAGTTTTTGCACTATGGAATACTTGGCTAAGGTGCTGTTTACCAGGTCTCTCTGTTATAAAGTTTCATTTTTCCTTCTTTTTAATTAGTGGTAATCTTTACAATGATAATTTGATGCTCTGAGAACCCCTTGTTCCTCATTAACCATTTACCCAATGGAATTAGTCTTTTATGATCTTTCAGAAAAGGGTTACTTGTAACAATATTAATGTAAACTCATATTCAGGGGTTTTTGCTGGCGCTTGCTGCTGTTGTATTAATTTTCTAAGAAGTTAGTCTTATTTTAGCATATTTAGATGTTTAGTAGACCATTTTAAAAATAAACTTTAGTTTTTTTCCTTTCTTGTAGGACCATAGATCGTTCTGTTTTTAAGCCAATTGTTCAAATAGCAGTGATTGAAAATTCTGAATCGCTGGATTGTCAGTTACTGGCAGTCACACATGCAGGTATGTTGTTTAATTCATATGTCTGCTATTGCTGTTAGAACTTGATAATCTTCAGATTTGGAAAATTATTATTAGAAATGTATTTTTACTTGTGTATTAATTATCAAACAATATTAATAACTCATTAAGTTAAAGATTTTGAAAATTAGAAATTTTTCCCTGGTTCTTTCTCCTCATTTTATAGATGTAAAGCTAGGCCTAAAAAGTAAAGTGGCTAATATTCAGTGACAGAGCCTGAATAGGAACAAGGACTCCCTTGGCTTAAAATTGCAGATTCTTTCTACTAAAATGTGTTGATTCACCTGTCAGTTCCAAGTGACAGCTTCTTAGAAATCTACTTCAGGTCATATTACACATGAGGACTTTGCATCAGTCAGGAAAGTGATGTGTGGCTTTAACAGGTGTCTGGTGTTACTCTGTGGAATTGCTTCAATAACACACATACCTCGGGATTTTCATTTTCTGTTACTGATGTATAATTTTACTCCATCATCAGGTGTAAGGTTATATTTCAGCACTTGTCCATTCAGACAGCCATTAGCACGACCTAACACATTGACACTGGTTCACGTTCGCTTACCTCCTGGATTCTCAGCATCTTCAACAGTGGAAAAACCTTCAAAAGTACATAAAGCACTTTACAGTAAAGGTAAATTCTGAAATATTATCAGATTTAAGATTGTTTTTTTTTTTAATTGTTAAAATTAGAATGTCTTTTGAGCCATTTGAAAATAACAAATTTTCCAATAAAATTTAGAATGTTTTAGTTTTTTACCTTAATTATGGTTTTAAAACCTAGAACCTTAATGGACTTAAGACTGATGTCACTAAAGTCAATATAAAGGAAAGAAGTTAGCGGGAGGGTCTGGAATTGAGCACAGCAGACTAAATTTCAAAATCAAACTGTCATGTCAACTAGTATTGCTGAGATGATGCTTTTATAGTCTTTTTTATCTCTGCCATTCCACTAGTTTAGCTTCATCATTTTTATTCATGATGTGTTTGGGATAACCAGTACATGAATTTCTATTTCATTGAATATTAGATACCATTGACTGAAAGTGACAACACTTTTATGTACTAAATATGCTTTTTTAAAGTTAATAATTAATTCATAAGCCCATTGATTACAAACTATATCCTAACTTTAGAAATTTTAAGATGTTGGGGTACCTAGGTAGTTCAGTTGGTTGAGCATCTTTTTTTTTTTTTTTTAATTTTTTATTTAATTTTATATTTTTAGTTTACATCCAGGTTAGGATATAGTGCAACAATGCTTTCAGAGGTAGATTCCTTAATGCCCCTTACCCATTTAGCCTATCCCCCCTCCCACAACCCCTCCAGCAACCCTCTGTTTGTTCTCCATATTTAAGAGTCTCTTATGTTTTATCCCCCTCCCTGTTTTTATATTATTTTTGCTTCCCTTCTCTTGTGTTCATCTGTTCTGTGTCTTAAAGGCCTCGTATGGGTGAAGTCATATGATATTTGTTTTTCTGACTAATTTCGCTTAGCATAATACCCTCTATTCCATCCATGTAGTTGCAAATGGCAAGATTTCATTCTTTTTGATTGCTCAGTAATACTCCATTGTATATATATACCACATCTTTATCCATTCATCCATCGATGGACATTTGGACTCTTTCCCTACTTGGGCTATTGTTGATAGTTCTGCTATAAACATTGGGGTGCATGTGGCCCTTCAAAACAGCATACCTGTATCCCTTGAATAAATACCTAGTAGTGCAGTTGTTGGGTCATAGGGTAGTTCTACTTTTAATTTTTTGAGGAACCTCCATACTGTTTTCCAGAGTGGCTGCACCAGTTTGCATTCCCACCAGCAGTGCAAAAGAGATCCTTTTTCTCCACATCCTTGCTAACATCTGTTGTTGCCTCAGTTGTTAATGTTAGCCATTCTGACAGGTGTGAGGTGGTATCTCATTGTGATTTTGATTTGTATTTCCTTGATGATGTGTGATGTTGAGCATTTTTTCATGTGTCTGTTGGCCATCCGGATGTCTTTGGAGAAGTGTCTATTCATGTCTTTTGCCCATTTCTTTGCTGGATTATTTGTTTTTTGGGTGTGGAGTTTGAGAAGTTCTTTATAGATTTTGGATACTAACCCTTTATCTGATATGTCGTTTGCAAATATCTTCTCCCATTCAGTTGGTTGCCTTTTAGTTTTGCTGATTGTTTCCTTTGCTGAGGTCCCAATAGTTCATTTTTGCTTTTGTTTCCCTTGTCTCTGGAGATGTGTTGGGTAAGAAGTTGCTGCGGCCAAGATCAAAGAGGTTTTTGCCTTTTCTCCTCAAGGATTTTGATGGCTTCCTGTCTTACATTGAGGTCTTTCATCCATTTTGAGTTTATTTTTGTGTGTGGTGTAAGGAAGTGGTCCAGGTTCATTTTTCTGCATGTCGCTGTCCAGTTTTCCCAGCACCACTTGCTGAAGAGACTGTCTTTATTTTTATTCCATTGGATATTCTTTCCTGCTTTGTCAAAGATTAGTTGGCCTTACATTTGTGGATCCATTGCTGGGTTCTCTTTTCTGTTCCATTGATTTGAGTGTCTGTTTTTGTGCCAGTACCATACTGTCTTGATGATTACAGCTTTGTAATACAGCTTGAAGTCCGGGATTGTGATGCCTCCTGCTTTGGTTTTCTTTTTCAAGATTGCTTTGGCTATTTGGGGTCTTCTCTGATTCCATACAAATTTTAGAATTGTTTGTTCTAGCTCTGAGAAGAATGCTGGTGTTATTTTGATAGGGATTGCATTGAATATGTAGATTGCTTTGGGTAGTATTGACATTTAGCAATATTTGTTCTTCCTATCCAGGAGCATGGAATATTTTTCCATTTTTTTGTGTCTTCCATTTCTTTCATAAGCTTTCTATAGATTTTTCACCTCTTTGGTTAGATTTATTCCTAGGTATTTTATGGTTTTGGGTGGAATTGTAAATGGGATCGATTCCTTGATTTCTCTTTCTGTTGCTTCATTGTTGGTGTATAGGAATACAACTGATTTCTGTGCATTGATTTTATATCCTGCAACTTTGCTGAATTCATGAATCAGTTCTAGCAGTTTTTTGGTGGAATCTTTTGGGTTTTCCATATACAGTGTCATGTCATTTGCAAAGAGTGAGGAGCATTTGACTCTTTATATCAGCTCAGATCATGATCTCACGGTCATGAGATCAATCCCTACATTAGGCTCTGCATTGAGCCTAGAGCCTGCTGGGGATTCTCTCTCACCCTCTTTCTCCCTGCCCCTCCCCCACTTGTGCTCTCTCTCAAAATAAATAAGCAAACATTTTTAAAATAGAAAACTTAAGGGGCACCTGGGTGGTTCAGTTGGTTGAGCATCCGACCTTGGCTAAGGTCATGATCTCCTGGTTCATGGGTTTCAGCCTCACATCAGGCTGTATGCTGACAGCTCACAGCCTGGAGCCTGTTTCGGATTCTATGTCTCCCTCTCTCTCTTTGCTCTTCCCCCAGTGTCTCTCTCTCTCTCTCTCTCACAAAAATAAACACTAAAAAATAACAGAATCATGGGAATCTACTCCCGAAACCAAGAGCACACTATGTACACTTATATACTATAAGTGTACAAGTACACTTATAGTATACAAGTGTATACTTGTACTATATACACTATATACGCATGTTAGCTAACTTGACAATAAATTATATTTAGGGAAAAAAAATAGAAATTTTAAGATGTGAAAAAAGTGTTTACCCAAAAGAAATGAAGTAGAAGATCTGGAACACTTGATGATTCTACCCTACCAATAATTATATGTCCTTTTAGGGGATTAATTTTTGTTTATTTTGTAACTTATTTACTTATTGTGATGCACGTTATGTATATGTGTTATATGTATTAATATTAGTAGTAACTAATATTACTAATTAAGGTAATTAGGGATGCATATTATTTGGCATTCCATAAGATTTTGTGTTTTAAACTTTAGGTATTCTACTGATGGCAGCCTCAGAAAATGAAGATAATGACATTTTGTGGTGTGTTAACCATGATACATTTCCTTTCCAAAAGCCAATGATGGAAACCCAGGTAAGTTATCCTGAGAATCTTAAGGAACTTTTTATATATTTTATAATATTAAGTGAAGAGTAAAATTGTAAGCATGTTGTGATATTTATCTTGTGTGATATTTATCTTGAATACTCATATATGATTAGAAATCGAAAATAAGTGAATTCTGTTAATTCTTTGTTTTTCCTCTGAGGTTGGTTAATCATTAAAACTATGTTTTGACATTGGAACCCTTTTAGAATGGTTTTCATAATGTACCCCAAAATGCATGTTTTTTCTGAAATGACTTTTGTCCCATTTAAATATATTGGATTTTCAGTTATTTAATTATGAGGCCATCCACTATAGTTATGACTTAGAATTTTATCTTAATGATGCCTTTAATTTATAGTTCTGCCCGCATTCAAAAATTTGTTTAATTGTAGAAATTTTCAAGCGTGCACAAAAATAGAATGATAAATCGAACCCCCATAATTAAAGAATTACCAACCCTTTCCCCATCTTGTTTCATATCTCTTCCCTGCATATACAGATGTACACACACAAACACATGGTTGTGTTTTAAAAGCAGATATCACCACATACTCCATGATGTCGACACGGAGTTCCTAAGTAAGGTTTGCCGCCCCGGCCGGCCTTGGTCCAGTCCCACACCTGGGCTGCTCATCTCAGCCCTCAGCATAGAAGGAGCTAAGGAGAGGCCAGTGCCACCAAGAGTATGGCTAAGGGAGCCATCTATGCTCCTTCCCATTGGTATCCCCTATTTACCCCTATCTGTTAATCCTAAATGCCCTCGCATGACCCATGCTGCTTGGCCCCTGAGGATGCTGATCAAACCAAATAAATATACTCCTTTTGGAATCATCTCTTTAAAGGCATTTTTGGTTCCAGCTGCTGCCAGCTGCTTCCTGGTTATTCTCAAACTTAAGCCCTTTTAGTTATGAGGAGCAGGAAAGGTATGTAGATGACAGGAAGAAGAAAGCATCCCCAGGGATGGGGGCATGGTTTGAATGGGCTCTTCCAAGTTTCTGACATGGCCCAGGGAGCTGGGGTAGAGGGTAGGTATGGAAGCAAAAAGCATTTTTCTCATTCTTTTTTTTTTTTTTTTTTTTTCCCATTATTTAAGCTTTACTGAGCACTGACTATGTGTCTCATCCTGTGGTAGACTGTGAGGATTCAGAACTCATTAAGATACAAACCTTATCCTGATGGAAGCACATTGTTAGAAAGTGCAGGTTTGAATTCTGGCTCCCATTTCCTTAAAGCTGTGGCTCAAAGTGCTTAATGTATCTGTGGCCCTCAATTACTTTGTCTATAATAGGTATAAGAATACCTACCTTTGTGGGTTTGTTGTAGGATTAAATGAGTTCATGTGTGTAAAGCACTCAGCATACTGCCTGGCATATATGAAGCACTCAATAAGTGATTAAAAATGATAACTGTTATTTTTTTTTTTAGCAAATACTATGCATCGTATCCTTTCATTTGTATAATACTTGTTCCCAAATATGGACTTTTAAAAAGAAAAACAGTTACCAAATATAAATGTGTAGTGCATGGACTTTAACCAAATTATACTCTCCCCAAAACAGCTGTATAAGACATTAGAACAATGGGGAAATTCTGTATTGACTGGGCATTAGGCTATTGTTAACATTCTTAAATGTTACAGTAGCATGGTTATCTAAGAAAACACCCTTATTTTTAGGAGATGCATGGAAAAGTATATAGCAGTGACATATGTCATTTTCAAATGGTTCAGTTAAAAAAATATATATATATATATATTTATATATGGCAAAATGCTAATAGTTATTGAATCCAGGTATTGGGAATATAGACATTTATTGTGCTTTAAACATTTTTAGAAGTTTGAAATTTTTTATAATAAAAGTACTTTAGAAAATTAAAACACTTTAAAAAGAAGTAGCTTAGAAAGCAAAAACTTCAGAAGAGAACAAAAATCTGTATGTCAGCAAAGGGAAGTATTAAACCTATCCAATCTATCCTGGAAAGATGGTAGGATCTAGTTTTTGGTTATTGAAAGAATTGTAATCCTAGTAAATACTGTTTACAGTTAATCTATTTTTTAAATGAAGTTTATGTATTTATTTTTGAGAGAGAGGCAAGAGAGAATCCCAAGCAGGCACCATGCTGCCAGTGTGGAGCCTGACCCTGGGCTCCACTCCATGACTGCAAGATTATGACCTGAGCTGAAATCAAGAGTCGGACACAACTGACTGAGGCACCCAGGCACCCCTGTTTACAGTTAATCATAAGAAAATTTTGCCTCTGCCCTCTAGTATGAAAGATTATTGTCATAGAAGATGGCCTTATTAGAGGAATAGACAGTAGAACGTTAAATAGAAACTTGAGAATGTTCACATTCATGGGTTATTAATTTAGGAAATTCTGCATTTTCTTAGAGATTAGACCTATATATTTTCCTTCTTAGAAGGTTTTGCTTTATGTAACTTTAATAACAGGTATAAAATGTTTATTTCTTCTGTGTAGATGACAACCCGTGTTGATGGTCATTCATGGGCTCTCTCTGCAATAGATGAATTGAAAGTAGATAAAATTATTACACCCTTAAATAAGGATCATATTCCCATAACTGACTCACCAGTTGTGGTACAGCAGCACATGTTGCCTCCAAAGAAATTTGTTCTCCTCTCAGCACAGGTATGTACACGTTCTCTTAAGGTGGGGTCAAAAAAGAAGCAGTGTTTAATGTTAAGATATTCTGCAATATTTGCTTAATAGAGTCATTTACTTAAGTGCTTCAGGAAGTTTTACTCTTAAAGATATTCTTAAGGAATAATTTGTTAAGTACCAAAAATGCAACAAAAAACTTATTTATAAAGTGTTATACTTTTTCTAAAGCAGCATTTCTAGTACCAGTGTTGAGTG
Organism: Acinonyx jubatus; assembly: GCF_027475565.1. Taxonomy (NCBI): domain Eukaryota; kingdom Metazoa; phylum Chordata; class Mammalia; order Carnivora; family Felidae; genus Acinonyx; species Acinonyx jubatus. The sequence goes on from NC_069380.1 coordinate 206,523,194, forward strand.
GCATAAAATAAAATAACCCAAGTTTTTTATAATTCTCACTTATTAAAAACATTGCTTGGCATTTGTTTTTTGAATAGTAATGCATTAACAAAAGTCAAATGGCATAACAGGGAGTACGCAGTGTAAATCCTTCCTTGCAGTTGAGGTCCCTTCCCTACAGACCCATGTATGTCATCAGCATCTGTGTGTCCTTCCAGAGGTGCAGATGTACAAACTATAAAATAATGGTAGCATATTCTATACACTGTTTTATATCTTGTTTTTTATATTTCAGATATATACTTTAGAGATCTTTCCATATAATCATATAAAGAACTTTCTCATTTTGTGTTTGAAAGGTTTTCTTTTATATGCATGTGCCATATTTTATGAGGCCCCTATTAATGGATTATCTTTTGCTGTTTGTAATGCTACAATCTTGTGCATGTATCATTTTCTGTTTGTATGAATAAAGCTGTAGCACTGCATCTGCTGGGTCAAAGAATATGTGCATTTCTAATTTTGATAAATGTTGCCAGATTCCCCTGTATTCATACATATATGCATATACTCAATATTGATGAATATTGAGTGCCTATTTCCTTACATCTTGTCCCAACTATAATACATCATTTTATTAAGAGTAAGATGGACAGTCTTTTTAAATGTTTATTTTTCTATGAACTATCTTTTCCTATTTTATCGAATTTTCTTTTTCTTTTTGATTTATAGAAGCTCTTTATTAAGGAGACTTTTTGTAATTTTAGTGTCATATTTTTCCTAGTTTCTCATTTTGTTTATTGAGAATTTTCCCCTAGGGATAAAACATATAAGTAGTCAAAATTTTCTGTTATCTTTGGGAATTATGAAATTAGCAACAAAAACAAAAACTTCCTCATTCTGGGGTGTATAAAAAGTTCACCTATAGTTTATTTCAGTACTAGTATAGTTTTATTTTGTCATTTAAATCTTTGATCTGTTTGGAGTGTATCTTGGTGTATGATTAAGGATCCAGCATTTTTTTCTAAATGGACATACTTATGCCAACATGATTAATGGATAATCTAACTTTAATCCTCTGCTCTGAGGGACAGCTTTTATCATATTCTAAATTCGAGTATTTACTTGAACCTATATCAGAACTTTCTAAATCTAATAAGAAAACACTGACCTTAACCAAAGAATAAATCCCAAATTAATTTAAAAGGCTCTGGCTCTGTAGATAAGACATTTTATAAACCTGTGTTTTATGCCTGGTGATAGTACATGCCCTGTGAACATGTCATGTGTCTTACAGAGCAGTGTTTTCTTCTTTAATTTTGTTTATGGACATATAGATCTAGTATAGATTGGGAATTGAAATGTAGATGTTCCTTTTGACTGGTTTGCTTGGTATTCTTGAAGGGTTTTGTTTTATTGATTTTATTAAGTAAAATATCAGGGTCAGTTGATCCAGCCATGCTCTATAAATCTATTATTTATGTATTTATGTGGTTTTTTTTTTAACTTCTTAGGGGAGTCTTATGTTTCATAAACTTAGACCTGTAGATCAACTGAGGCATCTACTTGTGAGTAATGTGGGTGGAGATGGAGAAGAAATTGAAAGGTTCTTTAAATTACATCAGGTAATTATTTGTATTTTTTTTTAAATATATTTTAAAGGGGCGCCTGGGTGGCTCAGTCGGTTGAGCGTCCGACTTCAGCTCAGGTCATGATCTTGCGGTCCGTGAGTTCGAGCCCCACGTCAGGCTCTGGGCTGATGGCTCAGAGCCTGGAGCCTGCTTCCAATTCTGTGTCTCCCTCTCTCTCTGCCCCTCCCCTGTTCATGCTCTGTCTCTCTCTGTCTCAAAAATAAATAAACATTAAAAAAAAAAAATTAAAAAAAATATATTTTAAAAAATGAAACAATGGGAGTCAAAGCTCAATTTTATGTAAGTTAGGATCAAAATACTATAATTAACAGGCAATCTTAGCAGCCTTCCTTTCTTTAGTCACTATGTATATACTAATATTTGGGAGCAGTATCAATAGGTAAAGCTTATGCAGTAAACTCAGATTTTCATTTGTTATTGATAAGTTCTTATTAAAGTATACTAGTAAGAGACTGATGTTCCAACTTATATGATAAAACACAAGGCATTTATGAACAAATCTTTTTTTTTTTTTTTTTGCCAATGACCTGAGGAAAAAATTAGGGGCAATAGTGATGGGGCCGTTAGTATTTCAGAGCCACAGCTACAGTTGAAAGGTAAAATTCAGAAAGCTTAAGATCAAGAATATCAGATCAAAGTTAAATACAGAGACACTGGATTCAAATCACCAGCTCCACCACAAGGGCAGAGTACTTGAATTCTGTAGGCTTCAGTTTCTTCATGTGTAAAACATGCATTCGACAGGGGCGCCTGGGTGGCTCCGTCGGCTAGCTTCCAACTCTTGGTTTCGGCTCAGGTCATGATTTTAGAGTTCGTGAGCTGAAGCTCCTTATAGGGCTGTGCGCTGACAGTGTGGGGTCTGCTTGGGATTCTCTCCCTCTCTCTCTGCCCTTCCCACACATGCACGTGCTCTCCCTTTCTCTTGCTCTAAATACATACATACATACATACATACATACATACATACGTACGTACCAAAAAGTATGCATTATAGTAGTATATGATGTGGGGATTGATATATGTTGTCCTCTTAAAATAGTACCTGGCACGTGACAAGTACTCAATAGATACTAGCTACTGTTGTTATTTTCTAAAAGGTAAAAAGACCATGAGGGAAAAAAATTAGGGGAATAAACTAAAATAGAATCTAGATAAAAAGAAAAAGAAAGGACCCTTTAATGATAGTGCCTATGATAAATTTTCTCCTTTTTCATACCACCTGATCTCATTCACTTAGCAAATATATATTGAGTACCTGCTCTGTGCTAGGCACAGACTTAAACACAGGGTACAGCAATAACCAAAACTTCTTTGTAAATGTTTATGTTTGGGGCGCCTGGGTGGCACATTCGGTTGAATGTCCAAATCTGGATTTCAGCTCAGGTCATGATCTCTCAGTTCATGAGATCAATCCCCACATAGGACTCTGCTGACAGCACAGAGCATGCTTGGGATTCTCTCTCTCCCTCTCTGTTCCTCCCCTGCTCATGCTCTCTCTCTTTCAAAATAAACATTTAAAATAAAATATAAATAAATGTTTATGTTTAATATAAGGCAAGGTACTTTTTTTTTTTTTTAACAGGAAGACCAGGCTTGTGCAACTTGCCTTATCCTTGCTTGTTCCACTGCTGCTTGTGACAGAGAAGTATCTGCATGGGCTACTCGGGCTTTCTTCAGGTATATGTCCGTTTTCTTTTGTTCTTGCCCACTTTTTTAAGTGGTTGCATTGGCCAGCATGATGGTTTTTAAGGGCTTGCCAAACAGTTGAAGTATTTAGGCAAGTTACTAAAATTCTTTTGCAAAAGGTTGAAATCTGGAAAGATTATAACACTAATGGAAGTTGCTAGATTAGCACAATGTATGAATTGTTACCCTTGCTCTAGGTAACTTCTGTCTAATATTCTTTTTTCACCTCTTTCTACTCCAGTTACTATATCTTTTGTATTTCCTGAAACACTATACCGACTCTGCTTTATTTGTATCATTGGCATTGAGGGATTCTGAATCACTTTAAGGAAACTTGGTATCAAAGAAATATTTTTATTTGGAAAATATTTAGCTAAAGATAAGAATTTGAAGTCTGATTTGTTTAAAACAATTTTTCCAGTGCTGTCTAACCATAATCTGTATAAAAATTACAGTGTCATATACTCTTAAGTAAATTCTGGATAGTACTGACCCTTCTTAGAATTGCTAAAGTCCCTTATAATTCTTTCTGGTAGAGATTCAAGTCAACATTTATTAAGTATTATAAATCTATGCTTATATGTAAGCATTATAAACACAATACATGAAGTCTCTAATGTTTAAAGGATTTATTTGGGAGCTAAGCAAGACTCGGAACAATTCCAGCTTTTAAGGTGGATAATTTCGCTGAATAAGATTAGCTTTTTTTGTCACCAAAACAGGTATGGTGGTGAAGCACAGATGAGATTTCCAACCACTCTCCCTGCTCCAAGTAACGTGGGTCCCATCTTAGGGTCTCCTGTCTATGCTAGTGAGTATGAAACATTGAAATGAGACTATTTCTTTTTTTTTTTTCAATATTTATTTATTTTTGAGAGACAGAGCACCAGTGAGGGAAGGGTAGAGAGATGGGGGAAGGGACACAGAATCCAAAGCAGGCTCCAGCCTCTGAGCTGTGAGCACAGAGCTCGATGCAGGACTCGAACTCACGGATCGCGAGGTCATAACCTGAGCCAAAGTCGGACGCTTAACCAACTGAGCCCCCCAGGTGCCCCAAAATGAGACCATTTCTTTTTTTTTTTCTTTTAATTTTAAATGTTTTTATTTATTTTTGAGAGAGACAGAGTGGGGTAGGGGCACAGAGAGAGGGAGGCAGAGGCGAGCTCTGTCCTGAGAGCAGAGAGCCCAATGGGGGTCTTGAACTCACCAACCGCAAGATCATGACCTGAGCCAAAGTCAGACACTCAACCAACTGAGCCACCCAGGTGCCCCGAGACTATTTCTAATAGTTTGAATTTTAGAAACTATGTAGTTTCCATATAGCATATTTTAACGAACAAACCTTTTCATTATATCTTGTTTACTGCTACTGTTTTATTGGGTGAATAATTCTATAGATGTCCAACTCTTGAAAGTGATGATATGGTAACATTGAGTTCTTTATGTTAGAGAACAAATAGTACATAACCAGTGTATTTACAGAACTCATTTGACATTCAAAAGGAAGGAGGTGAATGATTTAATGAGTAAACTCCCACCTCAATGTTTTCCAAAGTGGAGATAGTTAGAAAGTTGCTGAGAAATAAGAGTAGTCTCTAAATCTTGAATATGTCACAGATGGTACCACTCCTCACTCATGCTTAGAAACAGCTTCTCTAATTTCATCAGATTTAAAAGATTGAGAAATTATTTTATAAATCTTTATATTCTTTTTTTCAGGTTCTCCTATTCCTAGTACTAGTTCATACCCAAATCCAACATTTCTGGGAACACCATCTCAAGGTACTTGTGTTCTTTATTTTACATTGCTATACTATTTGAAGAGCTAACACTGTTATTATCCTTAATACTTAGTTAAAGATTAACTTGCCCTATTGTCTTGAAAATCGTAATTTAATACAAATCACATCCAAGCAAGTATTGACATTTGGCCATGAATGCCTTTGCATAGGAACACCTTTAGCTGTGTACCTGGAAAGCTCTTATTTGGGTACCAGAATTTAATTAGCCATGTCATCTGTATAATTAGTTCTGTTTGACTCCCAGTTGAAGGAGTAGTGATTGCAAGCTTTCTTTCCTTTTATCCTGCAGGCTGACACTTGAAAGCCTACCTGGGAGCACCCATCCAAGTCTGAGTCTCTTCTTTTCAGGGAAAACCAAATTCAATATCTGTTTATACTAGTATTTTTGTAAATATTCTTACCTTTGGGTCTAGACACGCAGGCTTGGGTTATTGAGAATTCTGAATGTTTAAGGTTAAATTTAAAGGTTTGTCTTTATTATGTGCATATAAGGTATACACCCTCCTGCCATGTCAACACCAGTGTGTGCTTCAGGAAATCCAGCAACTCAGGCCGCAAGTATGACTTGTATGGCTGCACCAGAGATCGTGTACTCTGGAAAACACAATGGTATTTGCATCTACTTTTCTCGAATCATGGGGTAAGTTTTGTATGGAATAACCCAACTATTGCTCACCTTGTCCCATTTTGTGTGAATATTTTTAACTCTAAATTTGGGCCATCATTTATTTCTATTAATTTTACTTACAGTTTTAGTTCATTTGTTCATTAATAAGATTGTATTCTATTGTTTAACTATTTTATCATATAACCACCTATATTTGTTGCTGTGGTTTACATATATGCATGTGTATACACGTACATATTAATATGTAGTGTTCCAAACCACCCCATAACTCAGTGACATGTGTCTGCAAGTCAGCTAGGCAGTTCTGATCTTGGCTAGGCTCACTCATTTATATGCAATCAGCCCTGAGGTTGAAGAGAGCTCTGCTAGTCTTGGATTCGCACATGTTTAGGGTCATGTTTGTATGCTGGTCTAGAATGGCATCTGCTGGGACCGCTGGGTGGTTCTTCACATGGTTTCATCCTCTAGCAGGTTAGCCGGTGTTTATTTACTTGGTGGTAGCAAGGTCCCATGAAAAAGGGTAGAAATTGGCAAAGCCTCTTGATAACTGGGTTTAGATTTGGCTTTACCATCACTTTCACTTCATTCGCTGGACGAGGGGAATGTCTCCAGGCCAACCTAGGTTCAAAAATAGAATCCAGGGGTACCTGGGTGGCTCACTTGGTTGAGCGTCCAACTCTTGATTTCAGGTCAGGTCATGATCTCATGGTTTGTGAGTTCAAGCTCTGTATCAGGCTCTGTGCTGATGGTACAGAGCCTGCTTGGGATTCTCTGTCTCCCTTTATCTCCACCTCTCCCCTGCTTGTGCGTGCGTGCTCTCTCTCTCTCTCTCTCTCTCTGTCTCAAAATAAACTTTAAAAAAGAGTCCATTGAAAAATGGGAAATATATTCCTTGTTATGAGAGGCACATCAAACTCATAAAGGATAGGTATAAGGAGGGATAAAGAATTACAACATTTTTGCAATTAGTCTGTCATATCTAGTTAATTGTCCTGTCTGCTGTGTATTTGTCTTAGATTTGAGATGTATGCTTTCATTTCAATCATTTGCTCAAAAATGTGAAACACTGCAGCACTCCTTTATAAGTTTGTTTTTGCATTATAAGCTTTCTTGTTTATAATTCACTGCCCATCGTGTTTTGATTTTTCTTCGACAGTATTATGTAAAATATCTTAGGTATGTCAGGTTTAGACATTTTCTTGTTTTCCATCTTTTGGATAACTTCATAAAATGTTAAATGAAATCATTGCTGTCCTTTAATAAATACATAGAGAGGAATTTAGTACATATTGTAATTGTTTTGTTTATACGGCATAATTGTTAAAACATTTTTTTATTTCAGAAATATCTGGGATGCTAGTTTAGTTGTGGAGAGAGTATTCAAGAGTGGCAGCAGAGAGATCACCGCAGTAAGTGTGTCGTATAATAGTATTCCATTGTTGCGATGTAACCAGTTTATGCTGTTAATTGGACAGATTGTTTCACATTTCTTGATGTTTAAAAAGATGCAGTGGTCGTTCTTTTGTGTACATGTCCAATAAACTCCTTGCCCAGGTCTGTCACTTATAAAATGATGAGTAACTTCCTTAATATTTCAGTCTGATACTTCACTAAAAAATGAGAATAATAAGACATCTTTCTCTTAAGGTTGTTGTGAGGGTTAAGCAGAATAAGTCCTAATACTTAATATTACTCAAAGCTACTATTTAGTGCTTTGTTTATATGCCCCCCCCCCCAAAACTCCACAGACCAAGTACTGATTTCCATGTGTTGGTATACTTTGTAGAGTGCTTTAAAAAAAGATTCTTTAAAACTTTGTATTAACATAAATTCAGGTAGTAAAATTCTTTTAACATAAAATAGAAATGCAATTTATTTTAAGCTTTTTCTTTTTAAATTGGAAAGATATCAAATATCTTTTCAATTCTGATACTCTTTTAAAAGTTCATGTTTCTAAGAATAAGAATGTATTTACTTAACATAGTATATGATTTCATTTATCTGAAGTTCAAGAACAGGCAAAGCTAACCTGTGGTGATAAGAAAAGTGGTTACCTGGGATATGGAATAACTAATGACCAGGAAGGAGCATTAGAGAACTTTTTGGGTATTAGAAATATATTGTGGTCTGGGCAGTGACTGTATTAAAAACGTAAAAAGCTATCAAGATGTTTGTTTAAGGTGTACTGATTTTACTGTCTGTAAATTATACCTAACAAATCAGAGCAGGACAGGAGGGATGTGGTATCTAACCCTTTATTCTGGTCATGAAGCATAAATTGATAAATAATTATGTTTTTGAAGATAGGATACTTCAAAATTGAAAGTTTACATTGAGTTACAGATATAAAAGTATGTGTTTTACATATACACTTTTTCAGTGTTTTAAAACTTTGGAAAATACTTTTTTTCCTTACAGATTGAAAGTAGCGTTCCCTCCCAGCTGCTGGAGTCAGTGCTACAAGAACTAAAAGGTTTGCAAGAATTTCTAGACAGAAACTCCCAATTTGCAGGAGGACCATTAGGAAATCCAAAGTAAGAATAAATAAGATTTATTTACTCATTTTCCCTTTTTTCTCCAAGATATAGTTCACGTTATAGAATTCATCCTTTTAAATGTTTAGTTCAGTGGTTTTTAGTATATTTATGAGGTTATGCAATTATCACCTCGATCTAATTCCAGAACATTTTCATCATCCCAGAAAGAAACTCTTAACCCATTAGCAATCACTCCCTGTCTTAGGCTGCAGTAACAGTAATACCATAGAATGGCTTAAACAGCAATCATTTATTTCTCACAGTTCTGGGGGCTGCAAGTCTGAGATCACAGTGCCAGCATGGTTGGGTTCTGGTGAGGACCCTCCTCCTGGTTTACAGATAACTGTTTTCTTTGTGTGTCCTCACCTGGCAGAGAGAAAACTAGGTGACAGGTTCTCTGGTCTCTTCTTCTAAGGGTGCTAATGTCATCGTGGGGGCTTCACTGTTGTGACCCCATCTAAACCTAATTACCCCCGAAGGCCTACATCCTAATGCCGTCAGATGGGAATCTGGTGAGACACACTCGGTCCATAGCTCTCCCTGCTTCCCTTCCAGCCCCTAGCAACCACTGATCTGTCTCTATGCGTCTGCCATATTCTGGGTCTTTTATATAAGTGCAAATGTGTGGCCCTTTGTTTCTGGCTTCGTTCTTTTATTCTGTTTTCAAGGTTCATATGTTTTAGTGTGTATCAGTACTCTTTGTTTCATTTTTCATTTCATCAGGTGATGCTCATTTGGTTGTGAAGCTTTTTCGTTGTTATGAATAAGGGTGATGTGAACATACCTGTAAAAGTTTTTGTGTGGACATGTTTAGGATGAGCTTTTTTTTAATTATAGAAATGGGTTTGTTGTAAAAAATTTCACTGCCCAGAAAATTTATGATCTGAAGTATAACGTAAAATATCTTGATACTCATAAAATATCTCACTGTGCATTTCTTTAAAACTATATTGCAAACATAGCACTTTCACAGGTCCTCCCCCAGACAGTGGGGCCCGGATTTGGTAGCTGGTGCTGAAAGAAAACCCTTGATTGCCTCCTTGCCTTGGGACTATGCCAGTGGCAGCTGTCACTCAGTGGGACAGAGAGACTGTTCTGTGACATCATATTCAACATTGTACATTTTCTCCTGCTGTTCTAACCTTAGGTCTTCTCCCTAGATAGGTAGATAGATAAAAATAGATAAATCTGCAAATAGAGTCTAACTAGGCATACTTTTATGAAACATTATATGTACTTAGTGTATCTTTTAGAAAATTCCAAATCAGTGGAATAAATTATTTTTATATTGGCTTCGTATTTTTCCATTATTTATAGGTGTTGGTGTACTTGTTTAGTAATCTTCAGATGAATTTTTTGGCAAGTAGAATTGGGTATGAGGGCTTTTTAAAATGTTGGTATGTAGTATTTAATTGTGTCATGAGAAAATTATACCAATTTTCTTTAATATTAACCTTTGGAACACTTTAACATATATATATATATATTTTTTTTTTTTTAATGTTTATTCATTTTTGAGAGAGGAAGAGTGCAGGAGCACGAGCAGGGGAGAGCCGGCTGGCAGGGGGGGAGGCGGGGCACAGAGGATCCAAAGCAGGCTCTGCACTGTCAGCACAGAGCCCAATCTGGGGCTTGAGCTCATGAACCGTGAGATTATGACCTGAGCCACCCAGGCACCCTAAATTATATCTTCCATACAAATTGATTTCTTCCCTCTTCTGTTAACTTAGTTTAAGAGTCTTTATCTTTTAATAGGATAATTTAACTTCTTCCCTTGTAGTTGGCATTAGTTATATGTTTGATCGTATTCTCACATCCTTAATTTGTGCTTTTTGTTGTGTTTTCTGTTTGTTTTTCTTTCCTTTCCCATCCCCTTATTTTACTGTATTGATCAGACCTCTCCCTATCCCAAACACAGACTTAGAAGTTTTATATAGGATTTTCTTTCTCTGGTAGTTAGTTTTAAATTCTGAAAAATACACGTCTGTCAGCATTAATAATTGGACAGAAGCTATTAATCTTTGTTTTTTCCCCTGCCCTCCACCACTATCCTTCCTGGAAATTATCTGGAATTTTAGTTGTAAGGTACTTTTGTTGTTGTTGTTTATTTGTTTTGTTTTTTCACATTATGTTCTTCTTTTAATAGTTCCTCAGTGTATTGAACTTTACAGTTATAACTGCAAATGTCTGTTAATTTTATACCCTGCACCTTTACTAATTTCTCTTTAGTTAGTAGTTTTCTTGCTGAGTTTTTTGGATTTTTTAAATATGTAATCCTGTCATCTGCAAATAGAGATAGTTTTACCTTTTTCCTGTCTATCTGTAGTTGCTTTCTCTTGCCTGTGTAAGTTAATGTCTCCAACACAGTGTTAAACAGTGATGGAGATAAAGTGGGCATCCAGATCTTATTCCTGACTTTAGTGGGAAAGCTTGTAATGTTTCCCCATTAAAGAAGATGCCTGCACAGATACAATTTATCATACTAAGAAAGTATTCATCCATTTCTGTTTTATTGAATATTCATATAAAATGAGTATTGGAGTTTGTCAGATGTCTGCATTTTGCAGAGATGATTGCATTTTTTTCCTTTATTAACAAATTTCCTAATTTCAACCAATATCCTTCATGTCTGCAACATTAGTCTCACTGAGTATTTTTTAATAGCTTCTTAAGATGTAATTTATATGCCACAAAATTCACTTATTTTAAATGTTTGGTTCAACAACTATTAGTAAATATATAGAATTGTGCAATCAGGGCACCTGGGTGGCTCAGTCGGTTGAGCGTCCACCTTCGGCTCAGTCATGATCTCACAGTTCGTGAGTTTGAGCCCCACGTTGGGCTCTGTGCTGACAGCTAAGAGCTTGGAGCCTGCTTTAGATTCTTTGTCTCCCCCGCTCTCTCTCTCTGCTCCTGTCCTGCTCAAACTCTCTCTCTCTCTCAAAAATAAACATTAAAAAAAAGAATTGTGCAACCATCACCACAGTCCATTTTTAGAACATTTCCTTCAACCCCAAGACATTTCTCCTGTCCATTTGCAGTCATTTCCTCCTCTTAGTCCCAATTATTACTCTATCCTATCTCTGTAAATTTGCCTATTTTTAACAGGTCATATAAATGGAATTATATAACTTGTGGTCTTTAGAATCTAGATTTTTTTGCTTAGCATATTTTGAGGTTCATGTTCAAGGTCCGTGTTGCAGCATAAATCTGTACTTCACTCCTTTTTATTGCCTAATGGGTATGGAATTGTAAGGTCGTAGTCATTTTTTTCAGATCTTTGTTTACAGTTTGTTCCATTTTCTTCCTAAATTTTTATATTGCAGAGGAAAAGTGCATTACTTTTCTGATTCTCTTTTCTCTGTAAATAGTTTGTGTTAATTTTGAAAATTTTTATGCTATTTCTATTACTGAAGATTTAGCAGTTTTCCATAACATCTTTACTATGTTTTTCTTCACTGAGTGTTGAGAACTAAACTTCCTTAATGAGCATTTAGAACTAGACTTTTAAGCCTTGGTGAATTTTCTTTTATTATTTTTTAATGTACTATCTGATCATTTCCCTTCTCTTTGGAAAATCCTATCAACTCTCCTAGTTCTAGCCTCTGTTTCTTCTCTTTTCTTCCATAACTTCCTTCATTCCTTTTGTTGTAATGGTGGTCATTCTGTGAAGTACAGAATTCCTAGCATTGATGTTCTCAATCGTTAATTACATTTTATTTCTTAAAAATTTTTTTTTAATATTTACTTTTGAGAGAGAGAGAGACAGAGCATGAACAGGGCAAGGGAAGAGAAAGAGGGAGATACAGAATCCAAAGCAGGCTGCACGCTATAAGCTATCAGCACAGAGCCCGATGCAGGACTCAAACCCACAAACTGAGATCATGACCTGAACCGAAGTCGAATGCTTAACTGACTGAGCCACCCAGGCTCTCCATCAATCACTTATTATATTTTAAATAGCATCTGTTCAGTTTCTCTGATAAATTTTTTTTCTGGCCATATTTTTAACTCTAAGAGCTCTTTTATTTTCCCTTTTTCATGACAATTAACATTTCTAATGTGAATCCCAAATTTCACTAAGAATACAATGGATTTCTTTTTCAAGTTTTTCATATTTTCTACATTAGTTATTTCATTGGGAGCTGTTGGTTTCAGCTGCCCAGCATAGTCTGTCTTTTCCCAGCTAATAAATACATTGTATCTGGTGATATTTTTCTGGCTATATTTAGAATTTAATGTATATACTGACTAGTATAGGTAACCAGTATAGATCTACTCAGCAGTTGTTGTCAGTGTTCAGTAGCAGATCATCGTGTGAGAAAAATTCTTGTGACAGTTTCATGGCTAATTTTGCCCCAGAATATGGTAAGAATATGGTAGGAAGCTGAAATTAGGTCAAGTGCTAGATTTCAACTCTCAGCATGCCAGACTAGTGAAGCTGAGGTTTCTCTTTAAGTGAGTTGGGAGACTGTAGCAATGTCAACCCCCTGCATTGTTTAATGTACTATCATTTGGTTTCGGAGGAAATCTGAGCCTGGATGCTAGGGAGGAAATATGAGCCCGGATGCTAGGGCCAACCAGATGAGATGTGATGTTCGTTTTGTTTACTTTTTGCCAACGCTCTCTCCAACCCTTAGCAGTTGGATCTTAGGGTTCCCAGTTAGAGCGTAAAGTTGCCAGTGGACTCAAAGAAGGATCTATATTAGCAATAGGGTATTCCAGTGGATTACCCTGCTATGTTAATCCCATCTAATCTGCCTACTCCCCCTTCCTCATGTTTGTGATGATAACCTGGATTTTGCTAAGGAGCAGTATAACCAGCAACAGTAGACCCTACTGTAGTCCTCTGCAACAAATCCACCATCTTGCTTGTGGGCAGTTTACCTCACATAGAAGAAGGTATGTGATTAAACTCTGCCCAGTCACCCTGTGTGGTAGAGGAGACACACTTGCTGCACTGATGTCCTGCGTAATAATCATTTTAAATCCTCCCTTCAGTTATTTGGCTACCCTGATATTCATTTTATTTGGAAAGTATGGATAAATGGTTACTTCTTTGCCTTTATTTGCCAAATTAATAGAATGAATTGGTTTCTAGCAGCCTTTAGAGATGAGCAGTTTTGGCTTTAAGGTACGTAGTAAAATCCACCCTTTTTCCGTGTGAGGTTTTAAGAGTTTTGGTGGATGCGTAGTGTCATGTAACTATCACCACAACCAAAATACAGAACAGTTCCATCCTGCCCCCAAGTTCTCTTGTGCTTTCTCTTGTATTCATACCCTTTTCTCACCCCTAAGCCTGGCCACAAATGAGCTCTTCTTTACCCCTCTACTTCGCCTTTTCTAATATGTCATATACATTGATTCTGGCTTCTTTTCTGTAGTCAGAGATTGATCCATGTTGTTGCATATATCATTCCCTTCGAGAATGTCAGTCTTGTTTATTTCAGCAAGTAATCTACCTACTTAACTTCAGACCACAGGTTCTGCCTTGGATTCTGTGGGCACTGATTTCAGTATCAGCTTAGTTTTCAAAGCTGTTGCTGTACTCTTTAGGTCTGTCCCACGCATGAGCCTCTCAGGGTTATTCTGGGACTTGTGCAGTAGTTTATATCTCAGTTCAGTTCTTTGAGTCTTTGCTGTGCTTCTTTGAGTATGTTCCATATATATGGCTTCAGGGGTGAGCCCAGAGGTTGTGTTGATCATACACAGACTTAGGGGATCTCCTTTCCAGCCCCTTTTTGTTCTGATTTCCCACAAATTCTCTAGCTCCCAGGAACTCCTTTTACTGGTCCTCGGGATAGAAAGCTAGTGTTCCCTTTCATTTTTCACTCCTTTGATGTCATAGTATTGTGGAAATGGTGGTACCTTTGGGGCAAATCGTCAAGAGAAAGAACTGATTTGCTTCAAACTTTTGGGACCACAAGCCCCCTTTTCCCAGTTTATCTGTTCCGGGGTTTCTCAGTCTCAGGACTGAAGACACTGGGGACTGGGTAATTATTCATTGAGGGGACTGTCCTATGCGTTATAGGATGTTTACGAGTATCCTTGGCCTCTGTCTACTAGATACCAGTAGTCCTCCCCAGTCGTGACAGTTAGAATGTCTCCAGACATTGCTGCATGTTCCCTGGGAAATTTACTGCCCATACAGTTTTGTTTTGTTTTGTGTTTTTTGTTTTGTCCATACAGTTTTGAAACTCAGTTCACTTTTGAACAAAGCCGAAATAAAGGAGTACGGGAAAATCCCAGTATGAATGGCTTGTCATTTAAGTTTTGACTTCCAGCTAAGTCTGTTTGCACTTAACTGACTTTTCAGAGTCCTCAGTGAGTAGTTGCTCTTTATATTCCATCCAGGGTTTTCGGTTTTGTAGTCAGTGAAAGAGGCTGTAGCAGGCTTACTCCATCTAGGCTGGTGCCATCAGTCAAGGTTTTTATTAATAACCATTATGAATACATGGTTTTAATGTATTTAGTGTGTTTCATTCACTGCAGATTGTTTTTGTAATGCAAGATGTCCCAATGTTTTGCCTCTTCAGTCTGCTTGAGTTTTGACGGTTTTCTGTCAGTATTTTGAGTTTTCTTTGGTAACTTCTTTGCTTCCTAATATGACAAGATGTTCTAGGTTCATTTGGTACAATTCCTGTCCTCTGCCTGGAATCAGCCATTTCTCCAGGGAACCCTGATTTCTTTTGGTAGGAAAGGGTGTTAAGGATTATAGCTAGAGGTGTTCTTTGCTACTAGTCATGCTGTATGTTGTTTTGTCTGTATTTTCTAATAAAATTGCAAGTTTGTACTGTTGTGAAAGGTTTAAAATTACAGGGTTTTGCTCCATTTCTTTTATTTTTGTATTGCTTTTTCCCTAAAAGTCTTATTTTCTATTAATATTGACATAATCATTTGCTTCATCCTACATTATACCTACCATAGTTTCAATAGTCATATACTTTTGAAGTTAAAATCTTTTTTTTTAGCTTTCCAAAATTTTTTTAATATGAAATTTATTGTCTCTATCAGTTGTCAAACAAAAATTTCTCCTGAAAGTTCATCATTCTTTTCTTCACATCCCCTGAAGTTACATTAAGAGCTGAAGTATCAGATTCTTCACGAAACGAGCCCCAAATGCTCTTATCTGCTCATTTCTCTCAGTGGCCAGTATTACCTTACAGTAGGTTCTTTGCTTTTTACTTTTGTCCTGATGTTTCTTCATCTGTAAAATGGGATTCTTTTTTTTTTTAAAGTAATTAATTTTTTAAATTTACATCCAAGTTAATTAGCATATAGTGCAACGATTTCAGGAGTAGATTCCTTAGTGCTCCTTGTGCATTTAGCCTATCCCCCCTCCCACAACCCCTCCAGCAACCCTCTGTTTGTTCTCCATATTTAAGAGTCTCTTATGTTTTATCCCCCTCCCTGTTTTTATATTATTTTTCTTTCCCTTCCCTTATGTTCATCTGTTTTGTATCTTAAAGTCCTCATATGAGTGAAGTTGTATGATATTTATCTTTCTCTGGCTAATTTCACTTAGCATAATACCCTCTAGTTCCATACATGTAGTTGGATGGCAAGATTTCATTATTTTTGATTGCTGAGTAATACTACGTTGTGTGTGTGTGTATACATACATACATATATATATATATATATATATATATACACGCATATACATACATACACACACACACACACACACATATATACTTTGGCTGTTGTTGCTAGTGCTGCTATAAACATTGGGGTGCATGTGTCCCTTCGAAACAGCACACCTGTATCCCTTGGATAAATGCCTAGTAGTGCAATTGCTGGCTCGTAGGGTAGTTCTAATTTTAGTTTTTTGAGGAACCTCCAGATAGTTTTCCAGAGTGGCTGCACCAGTTTGCATTCCCACCAGCAGTGCAAAACAGATCCTCTTTCTCTGCATCCTTGCCAACATCTGTTGTTGCCTGAATTGTTAATGTTAGTCATTCTGACAGGTGTGAGGTGGTATCTCATTGTGGTTTTGATTTGTATTTCCCTGATGATGAGTGATGTTGAGCATTTTTTCATGTGTCTCTTGGCCATCTGGATGTCTTCTTTGGAAAAGTGTCAATTCATGTCTTTTTCCCATTTCTTTGCTGGATTATTTGTTTTTTGGGTGTGGAGTTTGAGAAGTTCTTTATAGATTTTGGATACTAACCCTTTGTCTGATATGTTGTTTGCAGATATCTTCTCCCATTCAGTCAGTTGCCTTTTAGTTTTGCTGATTGTTTCCTTCGCTGTGCAGAAGCTTTTTATTTTGATGAGGTCCCAGTAGTTCATTTTTGCTTTTGTTTCCCTTGCCTCTGGAGAGGCGTTGGGTAAGAAGTTGCTGCAGGCAAGATCAAAGAGGTTTTTGCCTGCTTTCTCCTCGAGGATTTTGATGGCTTCCTGTCTTAAATTTAGGTCTTTCATCCATTTTGAGTTTATTTTTATGTATGGTGTAAGAAAGTGGTCCAGGTTCATTCTTCTGCATGTCGTTGTCCAGTTTTCTCAGCACCACTTGCTGAAGAGACTTTATTCCATTGGATATTCTTTCCTGCTTTGTCAAAGATTAGTCGGCCATGTGTTTGTGGATCCATTGCTGGGTTCTCTTTTCTGTTCCATTGATCTGAGTGTCTGTTTTTGTGCCAGTACCATACTGTCTTGATGATTACAGCTTTGTAATATAGCTTGAAGTCTGGGATTGTGATATCTCCTGCTTTGGTTTTCTTTTTCAAGATTGCTTTGGCTATTTGGGGTCTTTATTGATTCCATACAAATTTTAGGATTGTTTCTTCTAGCTCTGTGAAGAATGCTGGTGTTATTTTGATAGGGATTGCATTGAATATGTAGATTGCTTTGGGTAGTATGTAAAATGGTATTCTTAATAATATTTACCTTATAGAAGTGGGAGTATTGTATTAAATCATTGGTGGAGGCAAAACAAGTGTTCAATAAAAGGAAGCTATTATTTATTATCCATCTATTCTCAGTGAAACTTTAAGCATCTCAGAGATTAAAATGCTTCAGTTTCAAATCATTATCATTGATTTGTCAGTGATTATTTCACTATTCTACAGAGGAAAAGAATATTTATAGTGTATTCTAGTTCATTTGTGTGAAATAACCAGAACAGGCAATCTTACAGAGACAAAGTAGATTAGCAATTACTTAGGGTAGGAGTAGGAGAGATGGAGATTGGCTACTAATAGGGAGTGGGTGAAGATATTCTAAAATTAGATTGTGGTGACAGTTGCACAACCCTATGGGTATATTTTGAAAAACTAAATTGTGTACTTTAAATGGTTGAATATATCTCAGTAAAGCTGTTGAAAACACAAATTCTGGAATTTCTGTTTTAGTACAACTGCCAAAGTGCAGCAGAGGCTGATAGGATTCATGCGTCCTGAAAATGGAAATACCCAGCAAATGCAGCAGGAGCTGCAGAGGAAGTTTCATGGTAAGTTATTCCTTCTGATCAGTTAACTGAACATGCCCCCAATAAAGAGTTCTATTCAGTGAATAGAAAACAGTGGACATCTCTCAATAAGATTTAGTTTTTTGGTAACCCAAATATTTTTTATTAAAATAACATCAGTATGGTTGGGAAAAGTGGGACAATATGGATCTCTTGTATTTCCATAACTTTCAACCCATTAATTTTTTTTCCTTTCCTTTACTAGAGAACATTATACACACCTGTGTTTAATGAGTTTTTAATTGTAAAATAGACATAAAATAGGGGCGCCTGGGTGGCGCAGTCGGTTAAGCGTCCGACTTCAGCCAGGTCACGATCTCGCGGTCCGGGAGTTCGAGCCCCGTGTCAGGCTCTGGGCTGATGGCTCAGAGCCTGGAGCCTGTTTCCGATTCTGTGCCTCCCTCTCTCTCTGCCCCTCCCCCGTTCATGCTCTGTCTCTCTCTGTCTGAAAAATAAATAAACGTTGAAAAAAATAAATAAATAAAATAGACATAAAATTTACCATTTTAACCATTTTTAAATATAGAGTTCATTGGCATTCAGTACACTCACACTGTTGTGCAGAGGTCACCACTATCCATCTCCAGAATTTTTTCCATCCTCCTATACTAGAACTCTGTACTCATGAAGCAATTTCCCCTGCCCCAGCCCCTAACAGCCATCATTTTTGTTTGTTTTTCCTCTCTGAATTCGAGTACCTTATATACCTCCTATAAGTGGAATTATACAGTGATCAGCTTTGCAACTGGCTTCTTTCAGCTAGCATAATTAATGTCTTCAGAGTTCATCTGTGTTGTAGCATGCGTCAGAATTTCCTTTCTTTTTAAGACTTAATGTTATTTCACTGTATGTCTATATAGGTTTCCCCTGCTCCCTGAAAGTGGAGTGTTCCTGGGAAACCTTTCATAAGCTAAATGACATAAAGTGAAGAAGCAATTACCATTCGTTGATATGGAAAAGGTTTTGAGCATTCCCAGACACAAAAAATAACCTTTCTTAGGCTTTTCTGTTCCTTAAGACACATTTTTTTAAAGTTTACTTATTTTAGTAATCTCCACACCCATCTTGGGGCTCAAAGTCACCACCCCAAGATCAAGAGTATCAGGCTTTTCTTTTCTTTTTTCCTGTTTTTAATGTTTATTTTTGACAGAGAGAGAGACAGAGCATGAGTAGGGGAGGAGCAGAAAGAATGGGAGACACAGTATCCAAAGCAGGCTCTAGGCTCTGAGCTGTCAGCACAGAGCCCTACATGGGGCTCAAACTCATGGACCACGAGATCACGACCTGAGCCGAAGTCGGAGGCTTAACCGACTGAGCCACCCTGGTGTCCCAGAGTATCAGGCTTTTCTGACTGAGCCAGCCAGGCGCCCCACCTTAGGACACATTTAGAGATAAAACACAGATGCCCAGAGACACATTTCAAAGCTATGGCGGTTTAACGCTGAGATGCTGTGTGTGGTTTCTGGGGAGGGTGCTTGGAGGGGTGCATGCTGCTTCTATAATGGCTCACTGCAAAACCAACAATGAATGCTGTTTTGGGGGTTTTTTCCATGAAAGCGAAAATCCTCTTTGAATTTCTTTCAGTTAATGATATGAGGTAGTAATGTAGGTCTTTCATAGAAGCAAAGTGATGTAACATGAACTTTCAAAATGCAGAGAATACCTATACCACACTTTGTTGATCCATTCATCCGTTGTTGGTGGGCACTGGGTTGCTTGCATCTCTGAAGCATTGTGAACAATTCTGCTATGAACGTGGTGTACAAATAGAAATTTTCAGTTCTTTTCAGTTCTTTTGTTATACATCCAGACATGGAATAGCTGGATCATATGGTATTCTGTTTTTACCTTTTGAGGCACCACAATACTGTTTTCCATGCACCATTTTACATTTCTGCTAGTAGTTCACAAAGTGTTTCAGTTTCTTCACATCTTGATTAGTAACACATTTTTCTAGAGTCAAAAATGTGAATTGAACTTTTTTTTGGTCTGTTATAAATAGTAACAACTAAGAACAAGGGAATGGGAAACTTCTTCTAATCATCAATTATTCCAGAAAAAAATTGGAATAATTATAAATAGTTATTTGGCCTGCCATGCAGTTTTTAAAAGTTTTTTTAATTTTATATTGTTTGAGCCACTTATTCTGACTGATAGAAATTTGCTAATTGAGACCCAGCCATTTACTTTTGTTCCTGCTAAATCTGTTTTCTGTTTACTGTTTTGTATATGTTTTTTTCATCATTGCTGTTGGTATTTCACTAAGGCCTTAAGCCTGACAGTACCAAACATTGGTAAGGGTTTAAACAAAAGGGAGGATTCAAATTGTTAGCAGTGTATACTGAAATGGCTATTTGGAGATCATTTTGATCATATCCTATAAAAGCTGAAAATGTATATATTCAAATCCAGCAGTTTCACTTCTAAGGATACATCATGAAGGAGTCTTTATGAGACTTTCTTCCCCACAGTGAGAAATAATTTTACATTATGACCCTGATGTTTGAAAGCATACACACACAACTGAAACAAAACTGTAGGAAATAACTACCTGTTTTATACTCTAATATTTCTTTTCTTTTTTATTGTTTCCTTTTTTTTTTTTTCCTATTTCTTTTTAAGAGAAAAAAAGCTGTCATGCCTGACTGGTTTCATGGCTCACCAGTTTGTCTTACTCTGTGTGTGTGTGTGTGTGTGTGTGTGTGTGTGTGTGTTATTTATTTTTAAAATTTTGGTTAACATACAGTGCAATATTGGTTTCAGGATCGCCAATTTATCTTTATTGTTTTTTGCCAGTTTATCTTAATCCAGGGTTTAAACAACATAATCCTAGAAAAATCTGACTGTGCTTTCCAGAGACCTTTCTTAAGGATGTTTATTACACTCTTGTTTTAGTAGCAAAGCATGGGAATATAAATATCCTTAAGGAGGAAGATGGACCGAACTGTGGTATACTTACATGATAGAACATCTAGTAATACTAGATTTATGTTTTTTAATATAGATAGCCTGTGAAAATGCAAGTGGATGGAAAAAGCATCAGTTTGAATTGTTTAGAAACTGCAGTGTTTTTGTCGTTTATGTGTACACACATGCACACAGAAGCACATATACATAATGACAGCGTGAAATCATGAGTTCAACAAGTCATGATCATGGTTACCTATGATAAGGGGAGGGAGGAGAACAATGAGGATTTCACCTTTAACTGTAGTTGTTTTTATTGATGTTAAAGTGTTGCCTTACTTTAAAATGAACTATGTCATTTTTTAAAACTTCATTAGTTGTGTTTTGTAATTAGAGGCTCAGCTGAGTGAAAAGGTTTCACTTCAGGCAATCCAGCAGTTGGTTCGAAAATCATACCAGGCTCTGGCTTTATGGAAACTTCTTTGTGAACATCAGTTCACTGTCATTGTAGGAGAACTTCAGAAGGTAGGATTTTTTTTCCCCTTAAGATCATACTGTTAATACTATGCTTATTTGTTTTCTTTTGAGTGAGCTTTAGTCTTACACTTGGGTTTGAGAGGGGGTTATTTTCGGAAGTATTTAGGTTATGATGACAGTGTGTTATAGCAAGATTGCACTAAAGCATGAAAACTTGGGGGATCCACTTGGTCAAAACTGTAAATTTTTACAATACATGAGAACTTTATCTTGGTATGTGAATGAAATCTTTACCAAAGATTTTTTTTTTTAATGTTTATTTTTGAGAGAGAGAGAGACAGAGCATGAGTGGGGGAGGTGGAGAGAGAGGGGGAGACAGAAAATCTGAAGCAGGCTCCAGGCCCTGAGCTGTCAGCACAGAGCCTTGAACTCATGAACCGTGAGATCATGACCTGAGCCGAAGTCAGAAACTTAATCAACTGAGCCACCCAGGCACCCTAAAAATATCTTTTTAAATAGATTATAACCTTTATTTGGACTTCAGATCCTTTTGGCAATCTGATCAAAACTCTCCCCACCCTCAAAGAATGCATACAGACACATACACAAAATTTTTGCATGTAATTTCAAAGAGTCCAATGAGTTAAACGTTCTTTTTTTTTTTTTTAATTTTCTTTTTAATGTTTATTTTTGAGAGAGAGACAGAGAATTCAAAGTAGGCTCCAGACTCTGAGCTGTCAGGACAGAGCCCGATGTGGAGCTCAAACCCATGAACCATGAGATCCTGACCTGAGCTAAAGTCAGACCCTTAACCGACTGAGCCATCCATGTGCCTCTAAACATTCTGTTTAAAGAAAGGTGTTTACCATTGTAAGAAATGAATGGTTCATATTTCTTTTGCTGTCCTCATTTGAATCCTTTTTAAGTATAATGGTAATTTGCATTTATATAAATGTTAGGCATTCCACTGGGGGGAATGTATTCCTATCTATGTTTTAATTGTAAACATTTCTATTTTTTTTTTTTAAGTAGGCTGCACACCTGCTTGAACTCATGACCCTGAGATCAAGAGTCACATGCTCTACCTTCTGAGCCAGCCTAATTAGCCACCCCTAATTGTGAACTCTGTGAACATCTCTAAACATACACAAGAATAAATACTACATTACAGTCCCCATATACACTTTACTTGTATTCAGCATTTTCAAGATTTTATCAACTCTCATTAGTCTGTTCTCTATTTTCTTTACTGAATTGCTTTAAGGATGATCCTAGTCATCGTGTCATTTCATGTCTATATATTTTAGTGTGTAGTTCCTTTTTTTAATGCTTAGTTATTTATTTTGAGGAGTGTGCAAGCACAGGGGAGGGACAGAGAGAGAACATTCCAAGCAGTCTTATCACTGTCAGTGCAGAGCCTGATACAGGGCTCGATCCCACGAAACATGAGATCATGACCTGAGCCGAAATCAAGAGTTGGACGCTCAACCAACCAAGCCACACAGGCATGCCTACTATGTATTTCTAAAAAATGGTCGGATGCAAGAACGACCTGGCTGTGACATCTGTCAGCCCCATTGATCACCACTGTTGACTTGGCCTATCTGACTGGCTAAGCAAGTGTCCCATTCTTCCCTCAACATTCCATGTGCTTTCCTTTCAAAGCTGTGTGCTCAGAGGATGATCTTCCCTGATAGAGGAGGACTATTCTTTGGTCAAGGGTATATGAATAGCTGTGCTCCCCTACTAAAATCTCCAAACAAGCTCTCAAGGTCCATTTGTAGGAGAAGTAGGTGAGTCAAGCTTCCAAGGTTCCAGACATCCAAATGAGGCACTGTATTTGTATGTGGCAGTTTGCCTGAAAAAAATAATAAATAAATTTTTTAATAAAATAAAAATTTTAAAGGGACATTTCTTTAGGGCACCTGGGTGGCTCAGCCAGTTGAACATCCAACTTTTCATTTCGGCTCAGGTCATGATCTCACAGTTCATGGGATCATGCCCCAAGTTGGGCTCCATGCTGAGAGAGTGGAGCCTGCGTGGGATTCCCCCACTTTCCACGTTCTCTTTCTCTCTCTTTAAAAAATAAAAATAAAAGGTGGACGTTTCTTTGAATAACAATTTTATTATCATATTTAGCAGTATTAACAATAGGGGCACCTAGGTGGCTCGGTCAGTTGGGTAAACATCTGACTCTTGATCTCAGCATAGGTCTTAATCACAGGGTCATGAGTTCAACACCGCGCCGCCCCCCTGCTTGGGCATGGAGCCTACTTAAAAAAAATATAGATAGATAGATAGATAGATAGATAGATAGATAGATAGATAGATAGATAGATAGTTTTTTGGTAAAACAATGAAAGTTCTCTGTCTTAAAAATATCTTTTTACAGATTGAGTCTTTCAAATCAAAATCTAAACAGTTGGTTCGCTTGTTGAATTTGATTGTTATTTCTCTTAAATCTCTGTCAGTCCAGAGCCATTTTCCTTTCTTTTTCCCTTGCTATTGCCAGGAAGGAATCAGGTTATTGGTCAAAGAATGTTTAACATTCTGAAGTTATCTTTTCCTCCTTGGAGTGAACTTGTCCCTCTGTTTCCTGTATTTTCTGTAAAATGGAACTTAAGTCTACAGAGCCTTGATTAAATTCAGGTCAGTTTATTTGAGGATGAAAAGAATACTTCGTATGAAATGGTTAGTGTGTCAGATTGTAGTTATTAGGAGACACAGAAGGTTTAATTGTACCCTTTTAGTGATACTGTTGTCCCACTTTTAGTGATACTAAGATTGATGACTGGATTTAGGTACTGCCAGTGTGAAATTCCCCATCCAACTTTCATCAATCGTTTGATGAATCATTACCTGAATCAATTATTTCATTTAGGATTATAAAGTGATCATTTTCTCAATGTGTGATTTCCTCCATACTTAATCACTGTAGTCCTATGAAAAAAAATTTTTTTTCCTGGGCTCCTAGGTGGCCCAGTCATTTAAGCATCCAGCTCTTGATTTTAGCTCAGGTCAAGATCTCATAGTTGTGGGATCCAGCCCTGCAGCATGGAGCCTGCTTGGGATTCTCCCTCTCCCTCTCTCTCTACCCCTGCCCCACTTGCACGTTTGCTTGCTCTCCCTCCCTCTCAAAATAAATAACAACAAAAAAAATCCCTTGGGGCACTTGGGTGACTCAGTTGGCTAAACATCAAACTCTTGATTCTTGATGTAGGCTCACAGTTCATGAGATCAAGCCCTGAGTAGAGCCTGCTTGGGATTCTCTCTCTCTCTCTCTCTCTCTCTCTCTCTCTCTCTCTCTCTCTCTCTCTCTGCCCCTCCCCTGCTCACATGCTCTCACACTCACTCTCTCTCTCTCTCTCATACACAAAATAAATAAACCTTTTTAAAAAAATTTTCCCTTATCCTCTAGTCTATTTAGTTATTCTGAAATGTTTAATTCTTGACTTTTGAGTACCAATTTTCAGTTAAAAGGCAATTCCCCTCATTCTTTCCAGTAGTGTCCAGTGCATAGTTTTGTTAATGGTTTTGTTTGTTTGTTGTACTTTTTTTGCCTTTTAAAAACTCAAGCAAATGTGTTTAACTATGAAAGCTATTTTTTTCCATGCCAGGTAGATTAATTTTTAGTTTTATTGGTTGGTAAACATAATGTCGGTAAATTTTAAGGCTAGATGTCTTATTCGTGATCCATCTTCAAAGCTTCCTTCCTCACATCATGGATTTATGTTCAAGGAATGCAAATTAAATATTAGTTCAAAAAATTGGAACGTAGATTGGATTTGAGCAGAAATTTTAGAAAAAAGAAATAGTAGTAAAGCATTCAACAGAATATTTTACAGGGGCGCTTGGGTGGCTGAGTCGGTTAAGCATCCAACTCTGGCTCAGGTCATGATATCATGGTCCGTGAGTTCGAGCCCTGTGTCGGGCTCTGTGCGGCCAGCCTGCTTTGGATTCTGTATCTCCCTCTCTCTCTGCCCCACCCCCTCACACTGTCTCTCACTCTCAAAAATAAATAAACATTAAACAGAATATTTTACTATAGCATAAATCATCACAGTACTATAGAGCTCAGGTTTAATAAGCAAATTTGTTCAAAATGAGATCAAACTCCCATGTTGGAAGGCTTTAAATAGAATTCTAACATTAAGGAAAAATAAACATAAGCCCAAGATTTTTTAATATAGCTAAGTGATTATTCTTTCCTGGTTATGACTAAAATCGGGAGACCTGTCTCTAATTTTGGTTCTGCTTAGGTTTTACTTTGCTCATTTGTAAATTGAGATATTTGGACTGGTCACACCATGGGTTCTTCAACTCTGTATGATTCTGTGAAAATTTGCAAAAATGGGTTGGTCTGTATAGTATATCTTCTCTTTTTAATTAAAGAGTCTATTAATGTCAGGGCACTTAGGTGGCTCAGTCTGTTGAGCGTCCGACTTTGGCTCAGGTCATGATCTCACAGTCAGTGAGTTAGAGCCCCGCGTAGGGCTCTTTGCTGACAGCTCGGAGCCTGGAGCCTGTTTCAGATTCTCTGTCTTCCTCTCTCTCTCTGCTCCTCCCCTGCTCATGCTCTGTCTCTCAAGAATGAATAAATGTTAAAAAAAAAAAAGAATCTATTAATGTCTTGGTTAATTTATTAACTATTAAGGAAATTTTATTCTGGGTGGAAAAAGGATATTCCTCTGTGATAGAAAAAAAGGATTTTTCTCATACTTCTAGGAATTTCAGGAGCAGCTGAAAATCACCACATTTAAAGATCTGGTCATCAGGGACAAGGAACTGACTGGGGCATTAATTGCTTCTCTTATCAACTGCTACATCAGAGATAATGCTGCTGTTGATGGCATTAGTTTACACTTACAGGACATCTGCCCCCTTCTGTATAGCACTGATGATGCAGTTTGCTCTAAGGTATGATGCTTTAGTAGCTGTATCAGTATTTCTTACAGGAGGTTTCATGGTATGAAAAACCCACTAGAACTGGAATTGGGAACCGTCTTTTACTTAACATATGAAGTCCCTTGGGTAGGTCTCTTAACCTCTCCTGGCCTCAGAGTCTTTGTGCATAAGGGATCGGAATATATCATTTCTTAAAATCCTTGTATATTTAAGTTTTTCATAAAGAATTTTGATAGCATTTCTAGTGCATATATTTTTAAATGGTTAAGTAATGTTTCTCTTTAGAAATTAAAAATCACTAAAACTTTAAGTCTGTAATGAATTAGAGTTAATTGGGCAATTTTTATTGATCCTTTCCTACAGGTGAAAATAATTTAAAAAATCAGTATCACAATGGACTGCCTGCTGACCAATAATGTATTGACTAGGCAAGAGATTTACCAGTCAAAAGCTATCTTGATTTAAATATTTGTGAGAGGAATTAAGAATAGCTAGGATTTTTTGGTCAAAAATTTTTCTGCCTAAAATTAAGAAGAAGTAAGTTTGTAGAGTTTTTATTTTTTGATGAGATTTGTATTGAGACACAGATCAAAACTTGTGTTGATAGCATCATCTGTGTGCTGAATTTTATATCTTAAGTTCTTGTCATCTCTAATTCTAGGCAAATGAACTTCTGCAGCGTTCCCGACAAGTTCAAAATAAGATTGAAAAGGAAAGAATGTTAAGGGAATCCTTAAAGGAATATCAAAAAATCAGCAATCAAGTGGACCTTTCCAATGTTTGTGCTCAGTATAGACAAGGTGAGAAACAAAATGTTCATACCTTGTTCCTGACTCAGGGGACAAATGACGGAACAAGTTACTGATGAAGAGCTTCTTCCCAAAAGCAAATCCTCCTTCAACTTCAGTTGCTCAAGTGATACCACACAGGAAATTCATGCCTTGTGTTTTAGTATTTGATGACTGTACTAGCCTCTGCAAAATCTATTGTGCTCTTTTTATATCTTGAAACGTAACTTTCCCACACTGGAGTTTCAGTCCTTGTCCAGTTAAACTACTGTCTGTATTAGATAGCTTCCTGGGTTTCATTTATTTTTTGGATGCTTTAAATTCTTCTGACTAATTTTTAAAATAGTACCTGTCTGCTTGCTTTAAAATTATTTTAGGGGCACCTGGGTGGCTCAGTTGGTGAAACGTCCAACTCTTGATTTCAGCTCAGGTCATGATCTCACGTTTAGTGAGATCCGAGCCCCAAGTTGGGAATCCACGCTGACAGCACGGAGCCTGCTAGGAGTTCTCTCTCTCCCTCTCTCTCTGTCCCTTCCCTGTGACGTGAGGGCATTCTCTCTCTCTCAAAATAAGTAAATAATCTGTTAAAAATAAAATAAAATTACTTTAAATCAAATCTAACATGCAAAAGTAATAACTGTTAGCACAGATATTGTTTTGAACTCCGAGATATTTTTTTTTCCATCCAGGAACTGAAACCTTCCCTTTTATTCTAACTATGAAAATGTTTTTCCAATGAAGAAGATGCATTTAATAGCTGCATTTTAGGCATATTGATACCTTGTTCTTTGGTAGATTCACCAGGCATATCTTATATGATACTGTCATCAGGTGACCAGTGTACAGTAGAGAAATAATAGCCTTGATCAGTATTTTTATAAACCAGCTAAGGGAAAACACATCCAGCCTAGTAATAACCCTTAACTTGGTCCTTTTCCTTTCTCATTAGTCCGTTTTTATGAGGGTGTGGTGGAGCTCTCTCTTACTGCTGCAGAAAAAAAAGATCCTCAGGGTCTTGGACTTCATTTCTATAAACATGGAGAACCAGAAGAAGACCTTGTGGGCCTGCAGGCTTTCCAAGAAAGGCAAGTTTCATCACCTTAGCAGATTGTTGACTTACAGACTTTTCTTGGTGTAAAGTTTGATTGATAGTACTGTATTAGGAAATAATATTTTAAGTACACTTATAAAATTGGATTTTGCTTTCACTTAAAAATGTCTTGTTTTAGGGGCACCTGGGTGGCTCAGTTGGTTAAGCATCCGACTTTGGTTCAGGTCATGATCTCACAGTTTGTGGGTTCAAGCCCCAAGTTGGGCTCTGCGCTGACAGTGTGGAGCCTGCTTGAGATTCTCTCTGCCCCTCCCCCATGTGCACGCATGTGGGCTCTCACTCTCAAAAATAAATAAACTTTTTTTTTTTTAAATGTCTTGTTTTTTTAAACTGAATTAGGATAATTCGTAGTTTAGAAGATTTAGTCTGGTGAATATTCTTAAGGACTTGCCTCTCTAGTTTCTATAACACTTTATTAATGTCAATTTTAAGTGAAATAACTTGGGGGCACCTGGGTGGCTCAGTTAGTTGAGTCTCTTGGTTTTGGCTCAGGTCATGATCCCAGGGTTGTGGGATCGAGCTCCAAGCTGAGCCTGCCTGAGATTCCTTTTCTACTCTTTCTCTCTCTCTCTCTCTCTCTCTCTCTCTCTCTCTCTTTCTCTTTCTCTCTTTCTCTCTCTCTTTCTCTCTCTCTTTCTCTCTCTCTTTCCCTCCCTCTCTCTCCCCACCTCCCTCCCTCACTGCCTCCCTCTGCCCCTCTCCCCAACTCATGTGTGCTCACGCTCTTAAATAAATAAAGAATGAATGAATGAATGAGCTAACTTATTTGGAACCATCTCTTCCCCTGCCTAATTTCTGGTTCTGGGTGAAGATGCGTATTTTATTTTAAGGGATGATTTTTAAATGTTCACAATTAGTAATGACTGTTAAAAAATGTGTGTCCACAAAGAAAATATATAACCTATCTAAAATGTGATTTTATTGATACATTCATTTTTATAACTTCAGTCTTTTTTGGTTAACCAGATGTTCCTAAAACCTAGAAAAAGTATACAATTTGTATTATTTTATCCAAATACATGTGTGTACATACATCTGTTTCCCAAAATAGTCTTCAAATTCTTCTGTGTATTTAAATTAGATAAGTCATTTGCTGTCTCATTAAATAATGCAGTTGTTCCTTTTCCATTCTTTTTCAGATTAAACAGTTACAAGTGTATTACAGACACGCTTCAAGAACTGGTAAATCAAAGTAAGGCTGCTCCTCAGTCTCCCAGTGTACCCAAAAAACCTGGGCCTCCAGTACTGTCATCTGACCCCAATATGCTGAGTAATGAAGAAGCAGGACATCATGTAAGAGACATAGCATATTTTTATTTTGAAATTACATTGTTTAGTTCCGTGTAGTAGTGGTGACAGCTCCTCTTGGGAAAGGTAGTAGCTCTGAGAACTTAGCATTTAATGATTCTCGATTTCAGGATTTTATAAGGTTGATGGTCATGATGTTCAGCAACAGCCTTTAACTGGTAATTTTTCCTTTTTTTTTTATTTTAGTTTGAACAAATGCTTAAACTGTCTCAACGATCCAAAGATGAGCTCTTTAGTATCGCCCTTTATAATTGGCTAATACAAGCTGATCTTGCAGATAAGCTATTGCAGGTAAAAAATACTTTTATTCTAATATTGTTAATTTGTATTTTCAAGTAACATAACACAATGGATTAAGCATATATATATTTACAGGAAATTCATTTTCTTATCCTGAACCTACCATTAGGTGTTAGAGTAAAGCCAGGTAACGTAATAATCTTTTCCTAGTGGGCAAAATAAGTTATTGCTCTAATTTTCTCATTATTTTAAGGCTGATATGGGTTGTTTATATAGTGGGGTGGAAATCACTGGATTATGAATTAGGAGACCTAAACTTGGTGTTACCTGTGTGTTAATTCAGTATGTGACCTCACACATGTCTTTTTACTATCCTAAGTCTCAGTGTTCTTCAGTCTGTAAAATAAATGTATGACATTTGATAATGGCAAGGATGTCTTTGAGCTAAGAGTCTAGGAATCTGTAGCTCTGTTTTCAAAGTTTATTAAGATTTATAATTGGATTGTAATTATTTTAATCAGCTTCATTTAAGTATCATAGCAGCTCTTTAACTCTGATAAAACAAAAGTCATACATATATAATGAGAAAAACTGTCCTCTGTTGGATTATAATTTTGCTAATGTATTCATGAAACACGGCACACCTGTAGTCTTAAAATGTTATAGTTACTACATAAAGAGCAAGTAAATAGTTAGAAAATGTTTCTGAGTAACTGTATAATTTGCAGATTGCTTCTCCATTTCTGGAGCCACATCTAGTCCGAATGGCCAAAGTTGATCAAAACAAAGTTCGTTATATGGATTTACTGTGGAGATATTATGAAAAGAACAGAAGCTTTAGTAATGCTGCTCGTGTACTGTCCAAATTGGCTGACATGCATAGGTATGGTATAATATTCTCACTGTGAAGAATTATTGATAACTAACCTAGATCTAGTTACATCCAGATTTCAGAAAATAAATAGCGTCTGGCTGGCTCAGTTGGTAGAATTTGCAACTCAGCCTCAGGGTTGTGAGTTTTAGCCCCATGTTGGATGTGGACTCTACTTAAAAAAAAAAAAAAAAAAAAGAAAAGAAAGAAAACCTCATTCAGGTTATATGCATGTAGAATTTTAATGCTTTTACTTGGACTGAAAGTTTACAGTTTTCTCTTTTCGTTTTTCATAGTGTGTAGAAGGTACCAAATACCCAATACCTTCTCTATCCAAACTGTCTTCTAAATCCTTTTTTTTTTTTTAATGCTTATTTATTTTGAGAAAGAGAGAGAGTTGGGGGAGGGGCAGAGGGAGAGGGAGACAGAGAAACCCAAGCAGGCTCTGTGCCATCTGCATAGAGCCTGATGTGGGGCTCGAACTCATGAACCATGAACCATGAGATCATGACCCAAGCTGAAATCAAGAGTCAGACGCTTAACCAACTGACCTACCCAGGCACCCCCTGAAACTTTTCTTTAAAGTTTGTCTTTAGATTCTTTCCTACTAAAAGCAGTTAATTAGTATTCTTAATTAAAAGGACAAAAACTTCTCAAAGGCTTTACAATTTTAAGTGTTTTACTAATTCTAGACTTATTTCCTCTGCTCTCACATTGTTTTAAATTACTGAAAAAGTTTTGAGCATATATGTTGAAGATTATTAAGAATCTTGTTAAAGAAAGCATTGAAATTTCTAGTTCGATTATCATATCAAAAAACAATTTTTTTTTTAAGAGAAAGAGCAAGTGAGGGGGAGAGAGAGAGAGAATCTTAAGAAGGCTCCCCACTGAGCACAGAGCCCATTGTGGGGCTCTATCCCACAACCCTGGGATCATGACCTGAGCTGAAGTCAAGAGTCAGACACTCAACCAACTGAGCTGTGAGCTACCCAGACAACCCTCAAAATACGATTTAATACAATCTGGATAGATCATTAATTTGACCCTGTGTTTTCATTTGGAATTTTCTTTGCCAAAATAATGCAAGTGCTATTTCTAAAAACTGTAGATCAGTTAAGTTAGGAGGAGGATGTTGTTGAAGCAAAGCGGTTATTAAACCAAACTAATCAGAATGGTCATTTATGGGGATACCTGTTTGGCTCAGTCAGTAGAGCTTGCAACTCTTGATCTCAGGGTTGTGAATTCAAGCCCCACCATAGGCATAGAGCTTACATTAAAAAAAATAAATAAATACATACATATGTACATACAATAAAGTAAAATAAATTTAAAGAGTCTAGATGTGACTAATAGCAAATGTGAGTATGTATATATGTGTTCTTAATTGCTCTTCCATTAGTATTTATTGTCCTTTTTCCTTGTTATAACAATAATTTTATTGTTATTAAGTATTCAGAAATTCTCTGACTTTTAAGAATACTTGTTATCCATATCTTCATTATACATAATACAATGTAACCGAATTTCTTCCTCATGTGAGATACCCTGTCCATCCACAATTTAGCTCTCAGCTTACCATCTCTCTCCACAATAAAATATCTTTCCAACTATAATGTTACTTTTTATCACTATACTTTTTGTATATATAGTCTGCAAAAAATAAATTTGTAGTTATAGAATGTTCTATTTTAAGTAATTTAGAAATGTTACCACTTTTAATATGTTTAATTCAAGTATGTATTTTTTAGAGATGAGAGGGGAAAGAAAGGGAAGCTCCTTCAGAAATGGGTTCTAAATGTACTAAACAGACTCCTAAAATAGTCCTTTATGTGCAACATTAAGAGATGGTGAGTGCGAAGTAACTGTCCTCTACACCTGTACTTTGAAAGATAGAAGGGAGAAAGGACTTAATTCTTTTTCCCTTTTGCTTTTTGCAGGGGGGGAGCAGGGAGGGTGAAAATATGGAAGCCATAGTTATACAGAAGGACAGTTTGAGATCTCTGAAAGGAAAAGCTAGTTTTTTCCTGATTCAAATCGAAAGTAATGGGGATATCAAAAGTTACATTTAATACTGGTTGCTTTGAGAGGTTCCCACCAACCAAATGAATTAGCGTGTTTGTTTTTAATGCCAAGTCACTTTATAATGTCAAAGAACCACATCTGATAGAGTTAGGGGATTGGAAAGGACTAAAGATGGTAACCATGGAGATGGATACATGTTTGGGGCTTTCTGACATCTGCCAGCCAGCCAGCGAGAGCACCAGTGATGTATGTTCAAGGAGTAGTGAGAAACATAAACACCATTTTTATTCCCAGGGAGCTCCCATTCCAGTGGGTAGATTTCATGCATGCAAGTTCAGGGTCTGTGAATACAATAAAAATAGGATAGTATGGTAGAAATTGCCGGATGAGGACGAGAGTGAGGAGCTGCTCTAGTTAAGATTGGTCAGAGGAGGCCTCACAAATTGTCATAAAAATTGATTCTTAAGTGACACGGATAGGCAGCTGTTAAAGAACAGAGGAAGGGGTCCAGGCATGGAGCAGTGGTCTCTGCAGAGGCAATCTATTCGATTCAAGTTTATCATGTTTAGAGTACAAAAAAAAAGCCATTGGCTTGGAGATGGTGAACAAGGGAGCAAGTAGAAGGAGCAGAGGTTGAAGGAGTGGGTGAAGGCATGTGACATAATCGGATGTTTGTTTTTAAGAGGTCAATCTAGTTGTTTTGTGGATGATCACATGTAGATTGGCCATATTCAGGTAGAGAAGCGAAGAATGTGAGGAGTAATCAAGAATGTTTTCCTTAATTTTAGTTTTAGAAGAATCCAAGTTTTAATATACTGAATTAAAGTTTTAAAATAGGATGTAACTTTTTTGGCTATAAACTTAAGTATTTCTTTATTTGATGCCTTAAATTGTAGATCTCTTTTATTAGAAATCCTATAATAATTTTTTCAAGTTTTAAATGACCTTTTATGTTCATTTGGTGTATAAAAAATAATGTGTCATAATTGATATATTTGTATATTGGATCCTTAAGAATTCATATAAATAAAAATAAGAGTTTTTCCTCCCAGCACAGAAATTTCACTTCAGCAGCGACTAGAGTACATTGCTCGAGCCATTCTTAGTGCCAAAAGTTCCACTGCCATTTCATCAATAGCCGCAGATGGTGAATTCCTTCATGAATTAGAAGAAAAAATGGAAGTAAGTGCTAAAGATACTTAAGCTTTGTCTGCATTGATCAGTAGCCACATTTATTCCATTTTTCCTTCTTCCTTCCAGTCAATAACAGGTCAGTAGCAGTCAGCATTATTCTAGTCTCTTCTGCCTACATGTGTTTATTTTCATATTTAGATATAAATATTTTAAAAGATTTTAAGTCTGTAGCACTTGGGTCACAGCACATTACTGTAATTAAAATTTTTTCTCTGTGGCATTTTTGAAGGTTTTTTCCAACTGTTCCAACACCAAGGACATTATATCACAATTACCATCTATTCTGGAAGCTAATGAGTAGATATATGAAATAGAGTAGGTTGAACTGCCCTAATTAAGAGACCCAGAAGTATATAATGGTCCAAATACAAAAGCTTATTCGTCATTCACAAATATCCACAGAGTGGGTGTTCCTGATTGGCCATTGGCTTTCTTCCACTTGATTGATTTCAAGACCCTATTTTACAGCTTTATTGTCTCCTATGGTCTTACCTTTTCTTCTCTCAAAGGGAGTTAGAGAACAAAAAACATGTAAGACGCATATTCACTCTCTTAAAGACCTAAACCCTGAAGTGACATACTTTACTTCCACTCACATTCCTTTGAAGAGAACTTAATTTTATGCCGTATCTCCCTGCAAAGGAGTTGAGAAGTATAATCTAGGTATTGTCTGGCTACAGTCATGGGAAGAACGAATGTTAGAGGTAGCATAGGCTCTCTGCCACAGTATACTTCCTTTGAAATCTTTTATGTTGTGATGAAGAGTTGCTGGTCTCCTAGGTCTTTATTTACACATTTTTCTTATTGAGGTGTAATTGACATCTAACATATTACAGATGTGTAATGTAATGATTCAGTATTTTTAGATATTGCAAAATGATCACCGTATTAAGTCTAGTTAACATTTATCATCATACATAATTACAATTTTTTTTCTTGTGATAAGAGCTTTTAAGATCTATTCAACACCTATCAAATATGCACTATGGTGTTATTAACTATAGTCACTATGCTGTTTTGTATACGTTAGTTTTACTTTAACAAACTTAAAGTCAGATACTAGGAATCATTCCTTCAAGTACTTGTTGATTTATCATAAAGAACATAAGACTTGCTTTTTTTTAATCCAAACTAGGTTGCTAGGATCCAACTTCAGATACAAGAGACACTACAAAGGCAATATTCCCATCATTCTTCTGTACAGGATGCAATTTCTCAGCTGGATTCCGAACTAATGGACATAACTAAGGTAATAAAAAAGCAAGTTGAATTACTCTAGCAGTCACCTAATATCTACAGATTCCTTGTTTCTTTTGTGTTCTACTCTGTGTTTCATGGGAAAGATTAATCTATCTCCACAAAATAAGATAAGCCATTCTTGGGAGCATGTTGCTGGGCTGACAAATCACTGCTGTGGTATCTTACTCTTAGGAAGAGTTTACTTGCTCTTTGCAGGCCATTTTCTACCAAAAATCTATCAGCCTCACGTGGGGCTTTGTTAAAATTCCTGCCATCTATTTTATGGCCTTGTTTCTTGTCTTGGAAAAGTAATTTATGTTTCCTTGTATCTTCAAGCCTCTCCCACTCTGTATTTCTGAGCAATTCCTTTTTCAATTATTCTTGAACATTTCTCCAAATACTGTGAAACACTCTGAGATTTGTCAGTATTTCCAAGATTTTGGAAACCCTAGTTTAGACAACACTAATTATAAAAGAAATATCATTGCAGTATCTCCCTGCCAGCCAAGGGGGGAAAAAGGCACAGATGTTGAAATCTATTTAAATGTATTTACCGTGCCTTCACCATTCTTAATCGGGGGTTATGACAGCTGTATGTCATCATGTCTTTATATCATGTATTAGGAACTTTGAATAAAATCCTTGATTACTTTTAATTGTCAAAGAGTGCATCACTGTTAATTTCTGACTGCTGACCTCTGGTTGCATGTATAATGATGACATTTTCTCTGACAGCTTTATGGGGAATTTGCTGACCCGTTTAAACTTGCAGAGTGTAAGCTTGCAATAATTCATTGTGCTGGTTATTCAGACCCTATATTGGTGCAGACACTTTGGCAAGATATCATAGAGAAAGGTAAGTGCTCACTTACGGGTATATTAGCATACATTATTTAGTGACTTGGTAGAGGAATGCAAGCTGCTAGTGGCTCTCCTATATCTAGAGTAGAGGGTGAGTGGAGGGTACGTAGACATGGCAAAGGGTGGTCCTCCAGAGAATGACCTCAGTTTATACTGGAGAGGGCTCTCAGAGAAAAGGATGTGTCATTTTTGTGGTTGTACTTTTTTTTTTTTTAATGTTTGTTGATTTATTTTGAGAGAGAGGGAGGTGCACGCAAGCTAGGGTGGGGCAGAGAGAGAGGGAGACAGAGAATCTCAAGCAGGCTCCACACAGCCAGCATAGAGTCTGACACAGGGCTCAAACTCAAGAACTGTAAGATCATGATGTGAGCCGAAGTCAAGAGTCAGACTCACAACTGACTGAGCCAGCCAGCAGCCTCTGTGGTTGTACTTCTTAATAAGGGATTCTGAGACACTTTCCCAGAATCCTGTAACGAGCGCCCTGGTAAGACAAGAGCATTTCAAACACTAACAGAAACAGAGTATCTGCTCATTATATTAGAATCATTTCTAGGGCATTTGTACCTCGAAACAGAATAAAATAGCCAATTTAAACATTTCCCATTAAAAAACAATTTAGGTTTCTAATGGTGTGTCTTTTTCTTGCAGAATTGAATGAAAGTGTGACGTTGAGCTCCCCAGATAGAATGCATGCTCTTAGTCTCAAGGTTGTGCTCCTTGGCAAAATTTATGCTGGCACACCTCGCTTCTTTCCTTTAGGTAAGCAATAACCTTAAGTGCTATCAGAGGTGTTTTGTTTTCTTTTGATGGTTTTCTTCATTGCAGTGGAAATGCAATGTTCTTCAGAGTCGAATTGTTTCTTTGTTGCTGTTTAGCTCAGCAGTTTATTTCTGCCTCTCCAGAAAGACTTCCAAAGATAGCAGAAATTTGTTGATAAATAGATAGGAAACTTTCTTTGACCTTCCAGGTTTATATATCTATCTGGAAACAGTGCTAACAAACTGTTATGATTATATTGTTGGTAATGCTATGCAAGTTCAAGGAGAAAAGAAAAATGGCTGGTGTTTTTCTGCATGGGCAATCTGTGATTAATTCAACTGCAGTCTATTATACTGAGGACATATTTTTCTTTAAAATAGCAGATAGTTGTGTTAAAAATGCAATTTTGAACCCCTTTCTTATCCAAATATACTGACAATAATTGTTATCTATGTAGTGACTCTTAATTATTAGCCATTTGCCAATGTGTAATGTTTTCTTCAACTGTAAATTAACATAAATACACCCATAACATAGAATGTTAAGCACCTAGTGTTTTTGAAAAATGTTGAGAACCAGGAAAGTGCTCACAACATAACATTAAATTGGGTTTTGTTTTTGTTTTTTGTTTTTAGAGAGAGAGTGCACACGAGCAGGGAGAGGGGCAGAGAGAGAGAGAGAGAGAGAGAGAGGGAGAGAGGATCTTAAGTAGGCTTCATGCTCAGTGCCGAGCCCAATGTCTGGCTCGATCCCACAATCCTGGGATCATGACCTGAGCTGAAATCAAGAGTCAAACACTCAACTGACTGAGCCACCCAGGCACCCCTAAATTGTTTTTTGTTTGTTTGTTTGTTTTAATGTTTGTTTATTTGTGACAGAGAGAGATTGAGAGACAGAGTGTGAGCAGGGGAGGGGCAGAGAGAGAGGGAGACACAGATTCCGAAGCAGGCTCCAGGCTCCAAGCTGTCAGCACAAACCCCAACACGGGGCTCAAATTCATGAGCTGTGAGATCATGACCTGAGCTGAAGTCAGCCGCCCAACTGACTCCGCCTCCCAGGCACCCCTGTTTTTTGTTTGTTTGTTTGTTTGTTTGTTTTCTTTGTGGGGTTTTTTTGTTTTGTTTTGTTTTTTGTTTTTTTAATGTTTTTATTTATTTTTGAGACAGAGAGAGAGCATGAGCAGGGGAGGGGCAGAGAGAGAGGGAGACACAGAATCTGAAGCACATTCCAGGCTCTGAGTGGTCAGCACAGAGCCTGACGCGGGACTCGAACTCACAGACTGTGAGATCATGACCTAAGCTGAAGTCGGATGCTTAACTGACTCAGCCACCCAGATGCCCCTTTTTTGTTTTGTTTTTTTTAAAATGAGGATAGAGACTTGTTTATAGACCATCTCTGATTTAGGACCTCTTCCCTGAAGATGTCAAGAAATAAAACCATTATAGTCATGCCATTTTTCTTGTAAGTATAGATTGAAACTGCCATGATATTTCATTAATGAGGAAAATAAAGACAAAATTAAAACTTAACAATTTTAATAATTTTAAAAAGGCCACGTTATACATAATTTCTTTTGAGGTATTTCTGCTTTGACTTAGGTTTTATTTTTATTTTACTTTTTTTTAATGTTTATTTATTTGAGAGAGAGTGAGCAAGGGAGGTGCAAAGAGAGAGGGAGACAGAATCCCAAGAAGCCTCCACACTGTCAGCACAGAGCCCGATGCAGGGTTTGAACTCGTGAATCATGAGACCGTGACCTGACCAAGAGTGAGACAACCAACTGACAAAGACACCCTGGCACCCATTGACTTGGATTTTTAATTTTTGAGCCCAACAAAGTTTAGGGTAGAAGAGTCCTTTTTCTTTCTTTCTTTCCTTTTTTTTTTTTTTTGGTCCATCTTTCAATGACAAACTTCTGAGGGCTTCAAACTAGAAGTTTAGGGCTTTTGAATTTTGATTACCTATGCAAAATTTTTGTATGGTAAATACTAGAGGAGACGCAGGTTCAGTAGCAGCCTTTTCGGTGATTCCTCTTGCCCATCGATGTTCACATTGGTCAGTCTCGGATTTTAAGTATCATAAATATGAATGTGAGTGTTATTGTTACAATCTTATGACATGACAAGTAGTAAAAAATGAGAATAAGGCCTACTTGTTAGTATCAGGAATTACCAATTCTATAACAACAACAAAATAGTAATTATGTGAGGTGAAGTACATGTTAACTAACCTTACTGGAGTAAACATTTCACAATATGTATGTGTATCACATCACATTGTATACCTTAAACTTACACAATGTAATATGGCAGTTATAGCTCAATAAGCTGAGGGTGGGGAGGGAGTTAACAATTCTAATTTCTGATCTTTTTCCCTCTCCAGATTTTATTGTGCAGTTTTTAGAACAGCAAGTTTGTACTTTGAACTGGGATGTAGGTTTTGTAATACAGACAATGAATGAAATTGGAGTGCCATTACCTAGGCTACTGGAAGTATATGATCATTTGTTCAAGTCACGGGTAAGGAAAATATGAAATAAAATGAAATAATATTTTTTTTATTTAAAAAATTATATTTAATGTTTATCTTTAAGAGAGAGGGAGAAGTAGAGTGCAAGCAAGGGAGGGGCAGAGAGAGAGGGAGACACAGAATCTGAAGCAGGCTCCAGGCTCTGAGCTGTCAGCACAGAGCCCAACACAGGGCTTAAACTCACAAACTTGGAGATCATGACCTGAGCTGAAATCGGACGCTTAACTGACTTACCCAACCAGTCACCCCTGAAATAATTTTATTTAAGGTAAATGAACATTTTCTGGATAAAAGAGGGAGAGCATTTTTATTTACATCTCATATGATAAAATCGATCAGAAATTTGCTTCATTTGTTGAATATAAATTATCATATTTTAGATTCCTAAAACCGAT
This sequence comes from Acinonyx jubatus, assembly GCF_027475565.1. Lineage (NCBI taxonomy): Eukaryota > Metazoa > Chordata > Mammalia > Carnivora > Felidae > Acinonyx > Acinonyx jubatus. Next base: position 206,562,556 of record NC_069380.1, read on the forward strand.
GAGTTGTTTTGCTTTATATTATAAAAATAAAATATTTCATAATAGTAAATATAGTTATATTTGCTATACTCTTGGTGGAATAGGCTAAACCCATACATTAAGAATTACCATTTAATGGGGCATCTGGGTGGCTCATTCGGTTAAGCGTCCCACTTTGGCTCAGGTCATGATCTCACAGTTTGTGAGTTCGAGCCCCACATCAGGCTCTGTGCTGATGGCTCAGAGCCTGGAGCCTGCTTCGGATTCTGTTGTCTCCGTCTCTCTCTGCCCCTTTCCCACTTGTGCTCTGCCTCTCTCTGGCTCTCAAAAATAAATTAAAAAAAAATTTTTTTTTAAGTAAATTGTAACCTTTAAAAAAAAAAAGAATTACCATTTACTTTAACAAAACAAAATAACAGTGTATTTATTCCTTGTAACTTCATTTAAAATATACCAAACATCTTCCTCCCCACCAGAAAAGAAAACTTTTGTTAACTGTGATGGTGATGCCTGGTAACTAGATTTATGGTGATCATTTCTTAGTATAAACAAATAGGGAATCGTTACAATGTACACCTGAAATTAACAGGTGTCAGTTATACCTCAATGTAAATAAAAATCTTTCTTACCACATTGAGCCTTATCAGACTATGTATTTTGTAATTTTTATCCTAAGATAAAAGATCCAAATTAAATCTTGTTGACGTATATATTATTCTTTTATGGTAGCACCATCAAAACGTTTATGCAGTGCTTTACAAGGCTCTTGTATATCTCATTTAAGCCCCACAATGAGCCTACGATGGAAAATGAGCAAGTAGTAGTATCCCCATTTTCTGCTACATCTGACAAGGGCTCAAGTCACATAGCTAATAACTGGTAAAACTAGAACTAGAATTAAGATTCTTCACTGGTTCATGGCTCAGTCAGTTGAGTGTCCACCTCTTGGTTTCAGCACGGGCGCCTGGGTGGCTCAGTCGAGTGTTTCAGCTCAGGTCATGATCCCAGGGTCATCGGGCTCTGTGCTGAGTATAGAGCCTGGTTGAGATTTTCTTTTTCTCTCTCTCTGTTCTCTCCCCACCCCTCCTCAAATAAAAAAATGAGAAAAACATTTTTTTTAATTAAAAAGATTCTTTACTGGTTTAGTCTTTTATTTACAGTATCAGACTAAGTGTGCATAGGTGTAAAGTAAAAGTGATGTCACAGCTATCAAGAAGAGAAACATAAATGATTAAAAAATCAGTTGACAAAAAAGAAAAGAAAAATCAGTTGACACAGTTTGCTTTATAACTCATGATGTGTATTTTCTTTATAGGATCCATTCTGGAACAGAATGAAGAAGCCACTGCACCTTTTGGATTGCATACATGTGCTATTGGCAAGATATGTTGAGAATCCTAGCCAAGTTTTAAATTGTGAGAGGTAACTATAACCGTTTCAAATGTTTCTAATAGGTATCTGGGCAACTAAGTTGGAGAGAATGAAGGAAGATGTGGAGACTAACTGGTTGAATGATACCAATTAGCATGTATAAAAGGTTAGAGTTTTTACCATTTTTCAAACCTTGTCCTAAATCCTTTCTATAGGTAAAGTGATATGAGTTATGAATTACTTCTACACTGCTTCTGTTTTGAATTAGTGACTTAGTGTAGTTCAGTTATGCCTTTGTGATATTATTGGCCATTTCAAGGTATATTTGTTTGAAAAGACCAAAAAAATGTAAATAATTTCATTTTAGGAGTCATACTTAATTGCTTCTTTCCCGTTATAATAATCTTCCAAAGGAAAATGGTGGTTATGTGGTAATTCACCTATCTCCTGCATTTCTTGTCTGTTTTCATTTATTTACCATTTACTTAATCCTATAATCCTTGCTCTTTGTGGGACTATACTAAAATTAGCAGAAGTTGGAGAGAAGTCTTATGGGAGGAAATGTTTCTTGGGAGAAAAAAAAGCAAACTCCCGTGTGAGAAAGGGGAGAGGAAATGTTTCTGAATGTATTGATAGTTGATCAGGTATCTTTTCTTTTACAGGAGAAGATTTACAAATCTGTCCCTGGATGCTATCTGTGGTTATCTGGTTGAGCTTCAGTCTATGAGCTCGTCAGTAGCAGTACAAACCATCACAGGAAATTTTAAATCTCTTCAGGCTAAACTCGAACGGCTTCATTAATATTATAATGTATTTTCATCTATGTATTTTGATCTGTAAAATAAAAGCTCAGCTGTCCAGATATCAGGTGCTGTAAATCTAAGAACAACTTTAATAGAAATGTGGTTTTAAAAGTGGCTACTATCTACAAACAGTACATTTGCCAGATGAATTATTTTTTACTATTTTGTTTTTTAATCAGGTTAAGAAACACCTGAACTAAGATTACCTATGATCTTAACACAAGAATAAAAAATATTTAGAAACTCTTATTTTTAATTTAATGCAGGCAGAAATTTTGAACTTATGCTATTCATTTTCAAGTTAGTCCAAGGATATGGATACTAAAACTTAAATAGGCTAGCTGAGCAGGTCCCATAATACTGGATTCTACAACAATCCTTTTTTTTTTTTTTTTTTTTATGTTTATTTATTTTTGAGAGGGAGAAAGACAGAACATGAGCAGAGGAGGGGCAAAGAGAGAAGGAGACACAGAATCCAAAGCAGGCTCCAGGCTCCAGGCTCCGAGCTGTCAGCACAGAGCCCAACGCAGGGCTCAAATTCACAAACCACAAGATCATGACCTGAGCTGAAGTCGGACGCTTAACCGACTGAGCCACTCAGGCGCCCCTACAACAATCCTAATACAGGCAAATAAACACTGTCTCTTTTTAAAAATTATTTAGATTTTGGGTTCATCTTTGGAAAGGAAATTTCTTTCCAGCTACTTTCTTTCCAGCTACTAATTTTGCCACAATTCCTAAAGATTAATACATACCTGGCTGTTTCTTGAGCAGGTGGCAAATGTGTAACAAATGTTCTATGTCCTAAAAACCTACACAGAGAGATACTGTTTTCCTTTAGTGTCTACCTACCAGTCCTTGAGACTGATTACTGACTCCATTAAAGCAGTGGTTCTCAAAGTACGCACCAAATGGCCACATAAACATCATCTGGGAATTTGCTCCCTGTTTGATTCCCCCTCCTCCCTCCCCAGTCAATAACCATAATAAATGAGTTTTACCCAAGATATGATATATAAAGCAAAATCGTTAGGAATGTAGTTTTTAGCCTTCAACAAATTGGAATAAACTTAACCAAGTTCCCCAAAGTCATGGCAACAAGGGAGGAGAATAGAGTGGGAATGACCAGGACTAACAAAAAGCAGGAACATGGACTTCTTTCCTTTCACCTTTTATGCTATCAAGAGTAATCACCTTCTGCTTATTGTCACTAAAACATGTCTAACAATTTTTACAGTACATTTTGAAAATATTTTTCTTTCTTATACTTTCCCAAGATCATGGGTTGACCTTTTCATATTCTCCTAGAATGTAGTTCCCTTTTTCCCATAATCTTCTAATTCATAATATTTAATAGACTGTCAAAATGTCATACATAGGTACCACTAACTCTCATAATTTTCAGCTTTCAGTTCCTTTAGTTTTTTTAATATGTAAAATTTAAGTTATACACTGTTAATTTTCTAAGCTTAAAATTCTGTGATGTCTACTTAAAATGAAAGTCTTGCTTAAATGTTATTTAGCCATGACTCCAGTCCTGGGAAAAAAAATGTATACACACACACGTATATATAATTAGACCATTTACACACAAACACATTAATATCCATGTTAAATATACTCAACTCACAATATTAAAGCTATATCTTTCAAAAGGAAAGCTAACAGGGCTAAATGGTCCTTAGGAGTCAGAAATCTTAACCCTGTTCCTTTCATCACAGAACATCTTCTGAGGTTTATAAAACTTCCAGCTACTCAGCAGATGTTTTCCATATCCTTGGGAGAGTGAGACCCCTAAGAGACATTAGGTCCTCTCCTTTTTAACTGTCTAGAACAGTGTTTCTAAAACTTTTAATTCATAAGAACCACCTGGTGTCCTCAAAAAAATAAATGTTCCACCTGTAATGTGATGCTGATACTGGTGGTCATTGGATCAAACTTGGAATAGCATTGTTCTAGCACATTTATCTACTGTATTAGTGTATTTTGTACTTGGTATGTATTCAACACATTTCTTTATAATGACTATTAAACATATAGACAATGAATAATAACATTGTTTATGCAACAGTGCATTCATTGTAGGCAGTGAGGAGTCACTGAAGATCTTGATTGTGACATATTTGTTTTAGGTAGATCATTTTCATGTGGCAAAATGGTCAGGAAAGAAGAGAAAAATCTATTTTGAGTAACTGCAAGATATGGGATATTGACCCTGAAATGCATGTGATGTATGTCCAACATTTCTTTAGTTATAACATATGTGACTTTCTAGTGACTTGTTCATTGAACACACTTCTCTACACATCACATGCATTTCCTCCACATTTATGTTTTATAGTTCATTTCATCTCAGGATCACAGATTGCTCATTCTCTTCCTCAGGATACTTCCCGCCCTCTTTTCCTCTTTTTCATGAGAGGAAAAATTATGAAAGTGATATAGTTGTATCAAGAAAATGAAAAACTGGAATATTAAATGTAAAGGTCTTGAAAGGGCACATAATTTTCTTTCATTTTTCTATCAGTTTTTTCATTTAAATTCTCTTAATAATAAAACATTTTTTCCAGAATATTTTTGAGCCTTCTAGTAAATCATTTAAACTCTACAAACTTTTATTTTCCTAATAAGCACATTTTCCTCATAAGAAGATTAAAGTAGAAGACTTACTTAAATCTAAAACTTGGTAAGAACTAATGTAATCTATTTTTATTTAGTTTTGTTCTATACTTCAAATATTAATTTAACAATGCTATTATTTTTACTTCTTTTTTATTGCAAATTTTTTTTTTAAGGGAGCTCACCCATGTGTAAGTGGGGGAGGCGCAGAGGGAGAGAGAGAGAAAGAAAATGAATGTCAAGCAGGCTGCATGCCCAGTGTGGAACCCAACTCTGGGCTTGATGCCACAATCCTGGGATCGTGACCTGAGCTGAAATCAAGCGTCAGACGCTCAACGACTGAGCCATCCAGGCGCCTCTAAACGTCATTTCTAAACTGCATTATGACATGCTTGAAATGAAACATTTGTTTTAAAGCCCTCAGTTACGCTTTTTGCATTTAGGAAGCTCCTATCAGCAGGATGCTAACCCTTTTTAAGATTAATCAGTTTACCATGCAGGAGCTAGGATTATCATATCTCCAGCCCACACCTGAGTTTTCGCTAGTGCGATGAACATTTGTATTTGGTTGACCTCCAAAGCTCCTCAGTCAAAATATGACTGGATCTGTGTTCACTCCTCTCCCTGCAATCTGCCCACTCCTGTTCCTCCTCCTCTATTTTCTTTTTTTTTTTTTCTTTTTCTTTAAGGTAAGCTTTATACCCAACATGGGGCTTGAACTCATGACCCTGAGATCAAGAGTCTCATGCTTTACCAACTGAGCCAGCCAGATGCCCCTCACCTGTATTTTATACCTCAGTCTTTATCATCTGAAATTTCCACTCAAATATGAGTAGTATCCTTAAATTCTTCCCTCTCATTCCAAATCCAGTCGCCAATTTCTTAGCAAGTTTGTTTTCTTAATATCCATTTATCTGTTCAATTATCTCACTATTTTAGGTTTTTAGGGTTTAATGAGGTTATTCTACTTCACTTGGATGTCTACAGTAATGTCTAACTGGTCTTCCTGCCTCTAATTTGACACCCCTTCTTTGTTCCTTTTCCACACTAACATTAGTGCAGGGTACCTGGGTGGCCTAGTCAGTTAAGCGTCCGACTTTTAATTTCAGCTTAGGTCATGATCTCACAGCCCTGTGATTGAGCCCCATATCAGGCTCTGCGCTGGGCATGAAGCCTGCTTAGGATTTTCTCTTCCTGTCTGCTGCTCCCCCAGCTCAGGCACGTGTGCACGCAAGCTCTCTCAAAAAAAGAAAGAAAAGATGTTGAAAAAACAAAATGTACACCTACATATATTATACTCCCACGTTTTCCCTTGGAAGAAATTCCAAATTTCTGGTGTGGCATTAGGACTTTATTGCAGTTGGCAAAAACAAAAATAAGAATTTTAGTTTAAGCCAAAGAAGAATTTATTAGCCTTCAAAACTAAGAAGTCCAAGTATAAACCTACTTCTGCATGGCTAGTTCCAGAGCCTTGATATCTTCAGGGCTTTCTCTAGGTCAGTTCTGCTCTTCTCTTCATGTTTATTCTTTGTGTCTGCAGACAGTTTACTCCATACCTCCTGGGAGAATGCAGGGAGTGTCAAGTGACTTTATCTCCCTCACTCTAACCCAGACATATAGTCAATGGAGAAGTCCTAGGAAAGGTTCTGGTTAACTCAGCTTGAGTCATGGACTCAGTCTTGGGGTGTGGTGGTACAGGATCATCACCCAAAGTATACAGAACAGGAAAGAAGTGTTTTCTTAAAGAATTGAATGCTAGGCACACAGCATTCCACATAAGTCCACTGTATCTGTCCACCTACCTTGCTTACCACTTACTTCCTAATGCTATATATAATGAAGACGATAAGCCCATAGAGCCAAGAAACACAATGAATCCAGAGCAGGACAGACACAAAATCACACCAAAGCATATCATAATCAAATTCTCAGCAAATAAAAAATAGAAGGGAACCTATTCAGTCTGATAAAAAGACATCTATGGAACATGTACAGCTAAAATCACACCTAATGGTAGAAGACCAAAAACTTTCTCCTTGAAGTTGCGAACAAAATATGGATGTTTCTTTTCCACATTGTGGTTGGAGGTTCTGATCATTGCAACTTGGCAAACAAAAGAAATGTAAAAACGTATAAATTAGAAAAGCAGAAATAAATACATGGACAGGCAATTATATAGAAAATCCTATAGAATATACAGAAAATACTAGAACTACTAACTAGGAAAAAATGGTAGAACTAATAAGTTACATCACAGGACACAAGGTCAACATACCAATTGCATTTCTATGTACTAGCAAGAATTAAAAATTTTTAAACACTCCTTTAAAATAGCATTTAAAAAAACAAAAGAAAGAAAAAATACCCCCTCTCTCTGCCTTAAAATAAAATAAGAGGGTCACCTGGCTGGCTCAGTCAAAAGAGCATGCGACTCGATTTCACGGTCATGAGTTTGAGCCCTAGGTTGGGTGTAGAGATTATAAAAAAAAAAAAAAAAAAAAAAAAATATATATATATATATATATACACACACACACACACACACACACACACACACACACACAATAAGACATTTTGACAAGATATGTGTAAGACCTGTGCAATGGAAACTATAAAACAGTGCTGGAAGAAAGTAAACCCCTAATGAGAAAGATAAAATGTTCATGGGTTGGGAGACTGAACTAATAACACACCAATTGATAGATCCAAAGCAATCCCAACAAGATTTCCAGAAAACTTTGTAGAAATTGACAAACTGATCCTAAAATTTATATGGGATTGAGAGATTCTAGGATAGCCAAAACAGTTTTGAAAAAGAATAAAATTGGAGGACATATTCCAATGATTTCAAGATTCTATTATTAAGTTACAGCAAGGTAATGATGTGGCATTGGTGTAAGGATTATACATATGAATCAATAGAACAAAATAAGCATACAGAAATACATGCACACGCTTGTACAGGCAACCAATTGTCAACAAAAGTGCCAAGGTAGTTCAGTGGGGGAAAGAACAGTCTAATGAATGGCACCAAAACAAATATCCACACGGAAACAAAACAAAACCCTCCATTTTTACCTTGTAACATATACAAAAATTAACTTGACATGCATCACAGATGTCAAGTTAACAGGTAGGACTGAAACTTCTGGAAGAAACTAGTAAAAAAAAAAAACCAAACGATCTTTGTGATCTTTGATTAGGTATGTTCTTAGGATGCAGAAAACCTGAATCAGAAAAAGTTGATAAATTGAAATTCATCAAAATTTAAGACATCTCTTCAAAAACCACATTAAGAAAATGAAAAGGTAACCCACACATTGGGATAAAATATTTGCAAACCACAGATCTGTTAAAGACAGACATACATTTGATCCTTGAACAACATGGGTTTGAACTGTAGGACTTCACTTTTACACAGGTGTTTTTCAATAAATATATCGGAAGATTTGGGGAAATCTGTGACAGTTTGAAAAAATGCACAGATGAACTCCACAACCTAGATATAACCAAAAAAATGAAAAAAAGTATGCTATGAATGCATTAATATATGTAGATACTACTGTTTTAGCATTTACATAAAATGTACACAAATCTATTATAAGAAGTTAAATTTTGTGGTGCTGTCTGGCTCAGTCGGAAGAGCATATGACTTAAAACAAAAATTTGTTTTAAGAGAGTGAGTGCAAGTGGGAGAGAGGGGCTGAGGAAGAGGGAGAATTTCAGTTCGGTTCCACGCTCATCCCTGAGCCTGACTGGGGCTTGATCCCACGAATCATAAGATCATGATCTGAGCAGAAATCAAGAGTCAGACACTCAACCAACTGAGCCACCCACTCTCCCTGAGCATGTGACGCTTGATCTCAGGGTCCTGAGTTCAAGCACATATTGGGTGTAGAGATTACTAAAAACAATAAGTAAACTTTAAAGAAAAAGTTAAAATGTATCAAAACTTATACACACACTTAGACTGTGCATGACAAACACCATTTGTAGTCAAGATGTAAACAAACATAAAAGTGCAGTATTAAATCATAACTGCATAAGATTAGCTGCAATAAAAACTATACTGCTGTAATAATTTAGTAGCTCACCTGTGTCTACTGCAGTGAGCTCAAATGTTGCAAGTATCTGCTTAAAATGCCAAGTGATACTAATCATCATGTAAGCAATTGTCTCTCCAGTAAATTGCACAATACAGTAAAAAAGATCTCTTATGGTTCTTGTGCACTTTTCATCATATTTAGTGCTATCCCATAAACCTTGAATAACACCAGGAGACCCATAGGAAATGCCTCCAGTGATGCTGAAAGGGCTCTCGAAGGAAATTCATGATAATACAAGAAAAAGTTGAATTGCTTGTTCTGTATCATAGAGTGAGGTCTGCAACTGTCGTTATGCACCATTTCAAGATAAATTAATCCAGCGTAAGGACCACTGTAAAAAAAGAAAAGTCATGAAGCCAGCACTGCAGCTACACCAGCAGGCATGAAAACCTTGCATTTTTTGCAAAATACTTTTTTATCTCATTGAAAATGCAGCTTTTATTTGGGTGTGAGATTACTGTAAGAAAGGCATACCTTTGGACACATATGATTCAAGAAAAGGTGAAGTCATGGGGTATCTGGGTGGCTCAGTCGGTTAAACATCCCACTCTTGATTTCAGTTCAGGTCATGATCCCACGGTCATGATCTCATGGGATCGAGCCCCTTGTTGGGCTCTGCACTGATGGCACCAAGCCTGTTTGGGATTCTCTCTGCCCCTTCCTTGCTCTCTTTCTCTCTCTCTCAATTAGGGTGAATAAGTAAAGGTTAAAAAAAAAAAGTGAAGTAGGGGCACTTGGGTGACTCAGTCAGTTAAGTGTCTGACTTCAGCTCAAGTCATGATCTTGCGGTTTGTGGGTTTGAGCCGAATTGGGCTCACTGCTGTCAGCATGGAGCCTGCTTCAGATCCTCTGTCCCCATCTCTCTTTGCCCCTCCCCCGCTCATCCCTTCCCCTCTCTCTCCTCTTTCCCTCTCAAAAATAAACATAAAAAAATACTCTTTATTTAAAAAAAGTGAAGTCATTATATGACAACTTAGAACAAAAGGAAACAACGACCTAAAGCTGGAGAATTTAACGCCAGCAAAAGATGGTTTGATAATTTTTTTTAGCTTGTTTGCTTGCTTGCTTGCTTTCTGAGTGAGACAGCAAGTGGGGGAGGGGCAGAGAGCAAGGGAGACACAGAATCCAAAGCAGGCTCCAGGCTCTCAGCTGTCAGCACAGAGCCCAACATGGGGCTCTAACCCACGAGTGGTGAGATCATGACATGAGCTGAAGTCAGATGCTTAACTGAGCTACCCAGGCGCCCCTGGTTTGATAAATCTAGAAAGTGGTTTGGCTTAAATATAAAGGTAGGGGTGCCTGACTGGCTCAGTCAGATGAGCATGTGACTCTTGGTCTTGTAGTTCGAGCCTCAAGTTGGGATTACCTAACTTAAAATAAAACTTAAACATATATAATAGGGGAAGCAGCTGCCAAGTAAGCCAAGTAAGCCAAGTAAGCCAAGTAAGCCAAGCAGCTGCCAAGTAAGAGGCAGAAGAGTTAACAGATTCCTGCCATTAAAATCATTGAGGAGAAAGGATATCTGCCTGAACAGGTGTTTAGTGTAGACACAAGTTCTTTATTCTGGAAAAAAAAATGCCACGAAGAACATTTGTTACTAAGGAAAAGAAGTGAACATGAGGATTTAAGATAGGAATGGATAGGTTAAATTCACTGTTTTGTGCAAATGCAACCAGGTTTATGATCAAGACTACACTCACATATAAAGTTGCTAATCCCTAGGCTTGAAGGAGAAAGATAAACACTAGTTGCCAGTCTTTTATTTTATTTTTTTAAGTTTATTTATTTATTTTGAGAGAGAGAGCAGGGCAGGGGCAGAGAGAGAGAAGGAATCCCAAACACAATCCACACTGTCAGTGCAGAGCCTGACGTGGGGCCTGAACTCATGAGCCATGAAATCATGACCTGAGCCAAAATCAAAAGTCAGATGCTTAACTGACTGAGCCACCCAGGCACCTCTCCCAGTCTTTTCATTGTACAACATGAAAGTCTGGACAATAAGAACCCTTTTCCTGGATTGGTTCCATTGATACTTTGTCCCTGAAGTCAGGAAGTACTTTGCCAGTAAGGAACTGCCTTTTAAAGTTCTTTGGATATTGGACAATGCCCCTGGTCACCCAGAACTTCATGAGTTCAACATGGAAGGTGTCAAAGTGGTCTACTTGTCCCTAATCACAACAACTCTAATTTAGCCTCTAGATTAAGGGGGTCATAAGGACCCTTGAGGCTCATTACACATGGTATTCTATGGAAAGAATTATCAATACTTTGGCAGAGAAACCCAAGAGAACACCATGAAAGTCCGGGAGGATCCCCCCACTGAAGATGTTATTGTTGTTACAGAAAAAGCAGTGGAAGCCATCAAGCCCGAAACAATAAATTCCTGCCAGAGAAAACTGTCCAGATGTTGTGCCTAATTTCACAGGATCTACAACAAAACCAATTAAGAAAATCATGAAAAATATTGGATATAGCAAAAAGGTGGGTGGTGAAAGTTTTCAAGATCTTGGAGAAATTCAAGCGCTAATAGATATCACACCAGAGGAATTAACTGAAAACAACTTGATAGAGAGGAGTGCTTCTGAACCAGTGCCAGATTTTGAGGAAGACGTAAAAGAAGCAATGCTAGAAAACAAACTGACATTAAAGAATCAGGCAAGAAGGGTCTGATTATTCAAGACTGCTTTTGACTTCTTTTATGACACGGACCCTTCTAGGATATGGGCACAGAAACTGAAACAAACAGTGGAAGAAGAATCGGTGCCGTACAGAAATATTTTTAGAGAAATGATAAGAGCAAGAAGTCAGACAGAAATTACAAAGTATTTCCATAAAATACACGGAGTGTGCCTCCTCTCCCACCTCCCCTTCCACTTCTTCCATTTCTTTTGCCTCTGCCACACCCGTGTCTCTGTGCAAGACCCGTCCCTCCTCCTCCTCCTGCTCAGCCTACTCAACTCAACATGAAGACAAGGATGAAGACGTTTATGACGATCCATTCTCACTTGGCGAGTAGCAAATAATAATCATCCCACACAGCTAATAAACATCTGCAGCATATGTGTGTGTTTTGTGAAGACCTAATAGCTGTGCAGTAAGAACTATGTGAGATGTCTTGTGTCAAGTTATTATCATCATCACCGAAATATTCATTGTGTAGGACATTGTATACAAGATGTGTATGCAAGTGGGTAGCCTTTCCTTACACAGGCGTAAGGTGAGTGATATTTAATATACAATGAATAACGTGGTAATTTTCTTAGTGTTTTATAACTTGGCTTTCAAAAAATTACATTACCATACAGTATGCCTCTGTCTTGTAACGGTGAAACTGTGTATCTGCCATTCATGAAGAAGTAAAACAGCTCAATAAATTGGTTAAGGTATTCCCAAAATGATTGTATACTCACAGACCAACACTTATGAATTATTTTTGGACTCAGATATTGTGATCTGTGTTTTTCAATACAATTTTATGGGATAGGCAATCCATCATGAACCTGCATGTCCCACGCCCTTGCAGGCATGCCAAGAATGCCCTGATTGCTCTTTGCCCAGGCCATTTTTTTTAAGTTTATTTATTTTGAGAGAAAGAGAGTACATGGGAGGGGCAGAGAGAGAGAGGGAGAGAAAGAATCCCAAGCAGGATCCGCATTGTCAGCACAGAGCCCGATGCAGGGCTTGAACTCACAATCGTGAGATCATGACCTGAGTGGAAACCAAGAGTCTAATGCTTAACTGACTGTGCCACCCAGGTGCCCCATCCTTTTTTTTTTTTTTTTTTAATATTTATTTATTTAGAGACAGAGAGAGCAGGGGAGGGACAGAGAGAGAGAATCCCAAGAAGGCTCTGTACTGTCAGCTCAGAGCCTGAAGCAGGGCTTAAGCTCATAAACCATGAGATCACGACCTGGGCTGAAATCAAGAGTTGGACTCTTAACTGACTGAGCTACCCATGTGCCCTACCCAGGCTATGTCTGAGGGTTGTGTTTGCTGATGTAATGAGTTGGCCTACTTGTCACTCACTATAAAATGGGAAATCTACCAGCTCAACATTCCTCTCCTATAACACAACACGTTTCATCCTTCTTGCTACCTGTATTGCCCTGCGAGAATTGGGAGGTACGGGGAACCTCATGGACATTATACTGACACTCTTGCTTACTGCTTTTGCCTTGAGAAAGTCTCTGACTTCAGGAGTCTTATGGGTTTTTCCAGTCTTCATGAAATAGTAACAGAAGAGTTTGTTAGCTTTTATATCGGGTAAAATCCCAAACTCTTCACAGACTCTGACAAGTAACAACTTCTGACGACCACGAATGTTGGTGATGAGGCATTTCTAAGTGTTCCGCTAATAACTCAGGAATTTTCTGGCGAGGTGTAGACAGCCACTGCATGTTTTGAAGCACAGGCATGGGTAACTACCACCACCTGTCTGACAACTGTTGTAAAAGTCATCCCATGGGGTGCCTGAGTGGCTCAGTCGGGTAAGTGTCTGGCTTTTGATTTTGGTTTTTGAGTTCGAGCCCCACATTAGGCTCTGTGCTGACAGGATGGAGCCTGCTTGGGATTCTCCCTCCCTCTTTCTCTCTACCCCTTTTCTGCCCAAGCTCACATTCACTCTCTCAAAATAAATAAACTTTAAAAAAATTATAGAAAATAAAAATTAAAAAGTCATCCCAGTTTTAAGATGGCAAAATGGGAAGTGCATCTTAGGATGGATGAAATATGGTACTTACCATATAGATATTTTTTGTTTATTTATGATCTGTTCTTCAGCATCTTGATAGCAATCTGACTTGGGATATCTCATTATTAGGGTACTTGATATAATGAATTTTTAAATCTATCCATTTTCTCTTTCACTTTCCTAACAGGTACCCAATTTCATGAAGCTACCTTCCCTTCCCCAACACAGACCAGACTAGATCCTCACAGCTAAAGTCCAATCCAGATAACTCACCCACGTTCACAGTGTTTGTGAGTCATGAAATCTGAAAATGTTATATTCAGGGCATGTGACTCAATTTAGGTTAGTGAGATACGAGAAGTGGTCTTATGGGAAAGAAACATCTTCCTTCTTCTGATGAATCTATCAAAAGAGATGTTCTCCCACTCAGGATAACTAAGTCAGTGGTATGCTAAAGCCGCTGGTACTGATTTTAGAGAGCTAATTGTTGCATTTTCAGGAAATTCGTGAGCCAGTTGATGTCAGGCTTTAACTTGATATCAGTCACGGTAGAAAAATTTTCTGTACAAAAATTGGCAAATGCCACACATCATGGCTTCTTCCCCACCCACTAAAGCAGGTTAAATATTTACCAACATACCACTGCCTTAAGTCCTTCCTACCGGGTCCAGTTAGTTAGCTGAGATGGGGCAATGTGGGAGGGCAGGCTTGACTGCTTAGGTCCATCTTAGCAGTGTGGAGCACCCATAGGAGGCCTCGTATTTACAATCTGCCTCAAGGAGCTCACTTACATTTCCTGAATGTGTCCTACATTTACTCCATATGATGGAATGAACCTGAGCCTGAAACTGGGAACCCGGAGATTTTAAGGAGATTCTCCTTTGTAGCAGCAGCTACCCCTCCCTCTATTAGGGGCAGCTTGCCATTTTGACCACATGCTTGCATCAGCTGATAACCTTTCAGGGCTATGAGAAGCCTCATCAGAACATCTGGGAAAAAGTGGGGCGCCTGGGTGGCTCAGTTGGTTTAGGCATCTGACACCAGCTCAGGTCATGGTTCATGGGTTTGAGCCCCGCTTCGGGCTCTATATGCTGACATCTCGGAGCCTGGAGGCTGCTTCGGATTCTGTCTGTCTCTCCCGCTCTCTCAAAAATAAATAAAACATTAAAAAAAAGAGAGAGAACATCTGAGAAAAAGATACTTCTCACCCTCAGATTAATCAAATAGTTTGTCTTCTTAGTCCCCTTAAAAATTAATAAAGAGGGGCGCCTGGGTGGCTCAGTCAGTTGAGCGTCTGACTTCAGCTCAGGTCATGATCTCCCAGTTCATGAGTTTGAGACCCGCGTCGGGCTCTGTGCTGACAGCTCAGAGTCTAGAGCCTGCTTCTGGATTCTGTGTCTCCCTCTCTCTCTGCCCCTCCCCTGCTCATACTCTCTCTCTCTCTCTCTCTCTGTCAAAAATAAATTTTTTTTTAATTAATAAAGAAAAAAGAAAGAAAACCACCCCCAAAAACCTGAACTCATGATCTTTCTCCACTTTCCTATCAAAATCCTCCTCATCCTTTAAAGGTGAATCTGGGAGCTGATAAATCTCTTTTTTATTTTAGTCAGAATTTTTTGTTTGAATATTAGCTTTTAGTATATGATTTTTATTTTCATTTTATGTATGTATGTATGTATGTATGTATGTATGTATGTATGTATGTAATCTCTGCACCCAGTGTGGGACTCAAACTCATGACTTCAAGACCAAGAGTCATATGCTACTGACTGAGTCATCCAGGCACCCCAATGTATGATTTTTAAAAAACTGATTTTAATTGAAATAACATACAGAATAGTACACAAATCACAGATAAGTTTTCTCAAAGTGAACACACTTGTTTACCACCCAGTGAAGATATAAAGCCTTATCTAAAAGCATGTATATTCTTTCCTATGTTCTGTCTTGATGGCCAGGGAATTTAGGCCCAGCCTTACTTTTGGACTTAACTTTTTTTCCTCTGTGTGGGATGTCCTTTCCCTTTTGATGGGTTTTCGGAAAATAGAAAGAAGAACTCCAGTTTTTCTTTAAACAAGAAGAGACTTTAGGACTTGAAATTAAAACGATGCATGTTGCAATAGAACTGTTACACGTCTATAGATAAAGACCAAACAGCAGCTGGGTAAACTATCAAGGGATCCCCTCACAGTCCACCTATCAGGTTACACAGTTGAGGGGCTTGTTCTGAAGTAGAGCCTCAGAAGACAAATCAGAGGCTGAGTCCCCATTACTGAGAGGACATATGGACCCACAGTACTTGCTATGAGAAAGTCTTCTGTCTCTGACAACTCTAACCAATGCCGTGATTCAGTTTAATAGTTTTTGTTGAACTGGAAGACTGTCAAAATGGCTTCCAGACAATTGTCTGTCCAAGTACATGATACGTTAATCTTTCAAGTCAATGGGAAGCATACTTAAGTATAAAATGGCCGCATGTCAGATGACAGGGAAAATCCACGATTAGCTATTGCTACTGCAATCCTGCAACTCACCTTGTCACAGTGATTAGTCTATGAATGACACTTAAATAAAGCCTAAACCAATCAATGCTTTTTTTTTCTTTCTTTTTTTTAGGACTAGTGATTGACTCAAAGTGGATGCGTGACTTAAATTGTTCCAATTGGAGTGAAGCACAGGTTGGGGAAGTAGATTTTTTTTTTCCAGGATGGTGCGGTGTGATAGTGTAAGACCTGAGACATCTGTAGCCTTTTGCTACCATAGCAGAAATTATATTTTTAAAGAATATTTGGGGACGTAATTTTATATTCATTAAAGTATTATTGCCTTACATATTACAGCAGGGTTCTGAGAAAGAAACACTAGAAAATGTGTGTGTGTGTGTGTGTGTGTGTGTGTGTGTGTGTATGTGGTATATTTTTACAGGAATTTGATATTATGCAATCAAGAGAACTGATTTAAGCAGTCTCTGTAAGGTTCTTTCTTTGTGTCAGATGTGGAGCTTGAATTCATAGAGCAGTCAGGCAGCATGGGAAGATGGCTGCAAAATCTAAGACAGTTAGGACACGTTGGGCCCTAAGCTGGAGATCAGGAGGATGGACCAAAATCCATGTTAGTTGTTGTTGCTTCTGACTTTGGTGGTACTGATGTCCTGCAGAAGCCGAGGCCTTCTTCAGGGAGCTAAATACTTATACCTGGCCCAAGAGTTGGAGACTTTGAAAGAGGATCCAAGGGAAGTTAGAGCAGCTGCAAAGCCAGCAGGTAAGGGACCAGACATGTGGGCTACAAGGTAGCTGCTTCACTTCTGCCCTTGAAATCTCCCATAAGAATCTCCCTTGTGGTCTACTCTAGCTAGAAACATACAGGGAAGGGATTCAGCCTAGCCACCTTGACACAGTGAAAAGCCAGTGCACTACCCATTCACTGAATCAGTGGCATTCACTTCTTTATATAGAAGATAGATACCACCTAAAGCGAAGTTTTCATTTTCAGCTTCAAGTCTCCAAGTAAAATTATTATTTGATTCTTTAACAAGACAACTGTCTGAACAGTTCAGCTTCATTCACAAAAGTGTATTCTAAATATCTTGTTAAATATCAAAGTCAAAACATTAAAGTCTGAATATGGCATTTTTCCATATGCCACAATGCAGGAGCAATCCAGAGAAGAGTCAGAATATGTGTAAGAGGAGTCCTATCTGGAGAAGAAGAAGAAGGTGGAGGAGGAGGAGAAGAATGAGAAGGAGAAGGAGAAGAAGGGGGAGGAGGAGAAGGAGAAAGTCCTCTGACTCAGTGGAAACAAGGAATCAGATATGCATGTATTTCAAGATAAAAATCTCATGAGCATGGGGTTGAGGATAAAGTTGAAAGTAGAGTAGATTTTCTGTCATTGGAAAAGACAATATGGGTGTGATCCCACCAGAATAAAACATGGTAATGTGATAGGGAAAGGAAAGACCTGCTCTCAGCTCTTTTGTCAAATTCAAAGCATATAACTCACATGCTCTGGGGAAGTTGAGAACAAGAGCATCCATTTTAAAGGCACAGAATGGAAAGACAAAGGACGTGGCTGAACCTCGGTGGGCAATGTTGCATCCTCAAGGGAGAAAGAGGCTTCGCAGCTGAGCCACAGTAGATACCAGTGCAAGAGATCAGAAGCAAGTATCAAACATCCTGAAACAGTGATGGGTAAAAATACAGAAAACAAAGTTTGAACACAAGCACTCTCTCCCCCATTGCCTTTAGGGCACATAGCCTCTCCTACCACTATCACTATGAGTCTACTCTGTAAGTTATGTAGAATGAGAAGAAAATCCACAAGGTACAATATTTATTTGAAATTCTTACCAAAGAAGTGGAAGTATTATTAATTGTCAAGGCAAAGACTTTCCCTGCTACACACTGGAGTGGAGGCTCATAAAAAATATTCAGTTATAGAAAAAAAAATGATAAACTACATTTTCCTTATAGAATGGTAAATTTGCCATATTCTCACTGTACCACAAAAGAAGCCAGCCTGAAGACAAAGGGCAGAGCAAAGAGAATCAGGGAAAAATAGAACCAGAGCCTTGCCTCATCAAACTTGCAAGAAACCTGCTGACCCCCTGCATTAATAAGCCAAATGTGTTGTTTGGCTTCTTTTATTGTTAAATTCTGTAAGGTTCTCTGTTACCTTAAGTAACCTTAAATTACCTCTGTTACCTTAAGTAACCTTACTTAAGGTCTTAAAAATCTTGCTTAAAGGTAAGCATTTTTTTTTTTTTTTAAGTAGACTTCACACCCAGCACTGAGCCCAGTGTGGGACTTGAACTCACAACCCTGAAATCAAGACCTCAGCTGACATCAACAGTCAGACACTTAACCAACTGAGCCACCCAGGTGCCCCTAAAGATAGGCAGTTTAAATCAGCCAGTAACATCCAAACCTGGTCTTAATCACCATAACACATACGTATAGCTCAACTGTCATTCCCTCTGCCAAACCTGCAACTATTTGCTACTCAAAGTGTGGTCCCAGGACCTGGAGTATGACATCACCTGGAAGCTTGTTAAGAAAGCACATGTCAAGGTCTCACCCACCCCTTCAGTCAGTTAAGTGTCTGACTCTTGATTTTGACTCAGGTCATGATCTCACAGTTCATGGGATCAAGCCCCATGATGGGCTGTGCGCTAACAGCAAGGAGCCTGCTTGTGATTCTCTCTCTCTCCCTCTCTCTCTGACCCTCCCCTGCTCTCTTTCTCTCTCAAAAATAAATAAACTTAAAAAAATAAAAAAGGTCTCACCCACCCCAAGCCTACTGAATCAGAATCTGCATTTTAATAAGAGTCTCAAGTGATTCATATGTACCTTAAATTTTGAGTCATTCTTTTCTTTGTATTCTTACAGCATGTTCCTTTTTCATTGCTAGTTAAATATTCATCTGTCTCCTCACCAAACCTGTGATAACTTTGAAGGCAGGAAATGTGTATTATTACTTTTTAAATCTAACTACTTGTGATAATTGTCCACCAAATTAATTGTCCGTAATAATTATTGTCCACCAAAACATTCCTTCAGTATTACTGGGTACATTGCTAATCTACATTTCCCAGACTCCCTTGAAATGTCCACATGATCATGTTCTGTCTAATGCAGCGTATACAGAAATATTGTGTACTACTTCTGGGCTCAGATCTTAAGACTGTGGACATACTTTCTCATTTTCCCCTTCCCTTGACTGGAATCCACCAAGACCCAGTTTGATTAGGCAACAAAACAGTGGAGGATGCCAGAGCAAGTACCTTGGGGCAAACTGAATCTCTGAATAAATGTATGGATGAGAGCTACTGCTTGAGACTGAATCATGCACCTTGTAATAGTTACATAGAAATAAACATCTCTGTTCTTTAGGCTGCTGGTTTACTGTAGGGGCTTTTTGACATGGTAGCCTATTCTTATTCTAAATAACTAACTTATCACCTTTATAATAGACCTCAGCTTAAAATGATTCCCCTTGTGGTGAAATAATGGCCTCAAATACACACAAATAAGCCCTCAGCAGCCATTTCTGTTCTATGTGATCCTAGCCATAGCTAACTGATCCAGGAGTGGATCCCTTCCCCACTGCACTGTTTGCACTTTCCCTCCAAGAGATTTGCAATTGTGAACTGAGAATGACGGGAGTTGAGTCATGTTAGTGGAAAGGCTTTAGAGCTGTACTGTACAATACAGGAGCCACTAGCCACATTTGTTGTTTGAATTTAATTAAAATAAAATAAAAAAAATCAGTGTCTCAGTTGTACTTAGTTACATTTCAGTACTCACTACATGGTGGCTAATGGCTACCATATTGGACAGGACATAGAACCTTTTCACCATTACAGAAATTTCTTTTTTTTAATGCTTATTTATTTATTATTGAGAGAGAGAGAGAGAGAGAGAGAGAGCACAAGTGGGGGGAGGAATAGAGAGAGGGAGACACAGAATCTCCAGCCTCTGAGCTGTCAGCGTAGAGTCTGACATGGAGTTTAAACCCACAAACCTTGAGATCATGACCTGAGTTGAAGTCAGGCGCTCAAGCAACTGAGCCACCAAGGTGCCCCATCACCATTACAGAAATTTCTACTGGAGAGCACTGTTCTACAGAGAATGTCTACAATCTTTCCTGGTTGTTGAAACCATTCCTTAGATTCTGTGGGATACACCAGAATGTCAATAAATTCCTTCTCTTGCTCAAGATCAGATTTGATGTTATTATCTGCTATCAAAAGGATTTCAGTTGTTATATATCTGGCACTATAACCACAAAACACCAAAACTTGGGCTATGAGAATGCTCAGGCTTATTGTTATTTGACCTTACTCAGATTTTCATACGGTTGTCTATTCCTTCTTAGATTCATCCCTCCTAGGCTTTCATGACACCACTCTCACCCCTCTGACATTCTCGTAAGAATTGGTATTGTCCATTGAACACTTATTTATCATTATAGGTTAAAGGGAGGCAATCCTTAAAAAGTTCAGGTAAGGCTAAAGGAGATACTGATGCTTAGATTACATATTCTATATCTACAGCACTTCCATTGGGCTTCTGAACCATGTATCTAATTGGTCACTAGATAGTTCCACCTTGAATTCCAAAGGCACCACAAAATGGAAGTGCTTCAAACTGAACTCTTCCCTGTTTAAGACCTATCTTAAGTATTTCTGACTTCCTCATATCTCAGGTAGAGAAAATGCACTGAGTATACTGCTATCATGGAGTTTATTACTACACTGTAATTTAAGTGTTGATGAGTCTCTTCTGAACTAGGGACATTGTCTTCCTCTCTTTATACCTACCATAGTGTGTGACCCATAATAGGCATTCAATAATTTTTTGTTTTAGCAAATTGTAGTCATTTCCATAAATTTTAAGTAATGAATGTGTAGAAAGTCAACCTCAGAATTAAACCAATACCTGTAGGTCTGATGGCCATACAGCAAAATCAACCACTGCTATCCCATTATTGTCACACCTAAGGTCTAGAAATGGGAACACAGCAGATTGTGGGACTAGGTTAGAATTTCTTAGTTCTCAAATTTTTCTGCTGGAGATTTTTTTTTGGTGCTGACTCGAGCAAGATTTATATAAGGTGTTTGTTACTTTAGGTGGACTTGAACCTCTGTTCTATTATCTTTGAGATAAATGGTGCTGAGTTGCCAGTATCTCCTCTGCCACTTATCCTACACAGAGACACAGGGATGGCTGTGGTTTCTGAAGTTGTGAGAAGACTTCCTGCTCTGCATCCTTTGTGAAGATAAACCAAACTCACAGCTCTCTGAGAGGGCTGGGTGATTTACTCAATAAAACATACCAAGCCTAGACAAGGGGTAGCAAGCCAAAATGCCTTAAAAGACCAGGCCCATCACCTTATGCAGTCAGCTGCCCAGTAGGAAGCATGAGAAGGACAGTGATTTGTGTATGGCAGTAAATTTAAGAATCCTTCTTGGTGGCTTCATCTAAAAGGCTCAGTGAACAAGCAGTCTGTGATGGTCAGTGGGGTCACATTTGGCCTTCGGTTCCCCAGACTGTAGGCTGAGAATAAGAGAAAATTTGAGGATGAAGTGCACTGTCAGTTCAAATACTGCTAAAGCACACATGGAAATGTGAGAGTGTCCGCAGGACAGTGGAAGGAGGCCACATCTGATAGAGCAAGGGAGCGAACAGCCTATAGCATTTATAGAGGGCAGCCATAGAAACCTATTAAGAATATGGTAGGAAACACTGGAAAAACATCCGTAATCAATTTTGGGCTGGGATCTGGGACTTACGCCTCTAGAGGTTCAGAGATGGCATGGTGCCCGACACACAGAAGGTAGATGTGCTTAATTCTTTTTTTAAAATTTAAAGTTTATTTATTTAGAGAAAGAAGGAGAGGGAGAGTGAGCAGGGAGGGGCAGAGAGAGAGGGACACAGAATCCCAAGAAGTCTGCACTGCCAGCACAGAGCTGGATGTGGGGCTCGAACCCATGAAACATGAGATGATGACTTGAGTCGAAATCAAGAGTCAGACACTCAATCGACTGAGCCACTGAGCCATGTTAATGATATAATGTCACCATTCTATTGTGAAATAGATTTTAGTGATTTAAACTAAAACAACAACAACAAAAGCCCAGGCCCATGACTTAAAGCAACCATTTAGCTACTATCCAGTGCTATGGTAGAAGTAGCTACGGTAGAGAGGCAGCTATGTTCAGTTGTTCAGGAACCCTGAATTTTTTTGTTATGGAAAAGTAGATGGAAAAAGAAAGAAGCCTCAGTTCTTTTCACTGCCACAGTAAAGAATTGCAGGCAGCGAAAGGAAAGCAGAACAAAGTTTTATTAAAGTACACTCCAAGGGAGAAGGGGGGCAAGAGACAAAGGGGCTTGGAAACTCCAGGATGTGGGCTTATATAGTTTTTTTCTTTTGGGTGGGTCCTAGGGTGGCAACATTTGAGTGGCAGGTCTGAATTATACAATAATTAGCCAACTACTGCATGTCCTTTCCCAAACTGTATTCAAAATACCTGCAAGGGGTAGGAAACCACATTATTTCCATTCTGGAGACACAGGTCAAATAAGAACAACCCAGTGTTTTTTGCACAAGTGCAGCTGGGACTACACATTTCCCTCTTCCTCTGCCAGGATGCTATACCACTGACGGACTACTAGATGGGCGGAACATGATGCTCCCTGGGTGGTCCTCTGTTGGGGCTCTCGGTCAGGACGTCTAAGGTCCATCCTCCCGTTGTGCATGCCTAGCTTTCTGCCTAAGGCTTCCATCGTGTGTTTCCACCGTCTTCTTTGCTTTCAAAAAGCAGAGGTCAAAAGAGAGAGAGTTTAGAAAAGGCACAAATGGGGGCACCTGGGTGGCTCAGTCGGTTGGGCGTCCGACTTCGGCTCAGGTCATGATCTCGCAGTCCGTGAGTTCGAGCCCCATGTCGGGCTCTGTGCTGACAGCTCAGAGCCTGGAGCCTGTTTTGGATTCTGTGTCTCCCTCTATCTCTGACCCTCCCCCATTCATGCTCTGTCTCTCTCTCTGTCTCAAGAATGAATAAATGTTAAAAAAAAATTAAAAAAAAGAAAAAGAAAAGGCACAAATGCCCTTCACTGCCTTGTTCTTAAAATAACACGCATCCCTGACACACATATTGGCAAGAAATAGCCACATGGCTGCATCTAGATACAAAGGGGCCCAGACACATGGTCCTTGTGTGCTGAGGAAAAAGAAGAGCCATGCACAGTGGTATTCAGTAGCAAATTTCACAGGCCTATCAAGGCATTTTCCTAAATAATGAGGGTGTCGTCTAGAAATAAATTCTCATCTCAGATGGCAAGAAAACTAATTCTTTATATGTTACATTGAAAGACATTCCATACTCTGAAATCAAAAAATATTCAACAATATTTTATCTAGTTATTTCATGATTTCATTTTTTGTATACCCCTGAAAAATATTTTGGGGTGCAGTGCAGAGCAAGCTTCATTCCAAAAAAGTGGCTTAGTTGCATTGACCTATGGAGATTTGGGGAGTGTTTGTTATAGGAGATATTGTACTCTGGCCAAAATGAAGTTATAGGACTTAGATGGATCTAAGAGAAATATTTAACCTGTTCTGTGTTAATATTAATTTGGTGTTTGTAGAAAAAGATGTGGATTAGAGGAGAGGGAAGAGCTAGCTCTACATAGGAGATGGTCCATCAAAACAGAGGCAAGAAAGTCTTAAGAAAAAGGACGCCTTTTTATTTTATTTTATTTTTTTATGAAATTTATTGTCAAATTGGTTTCCATACAACGCCCAGTGCTCATCCCAACAGGTGCCCTCCTCAATACCCATCACCCACTCCCCCCCCCCTTCATCAACCCTCAGTTTATTCCCAGTTTTTAAGAGTCTTTTATGGTTTGCCTCCCTCCCTCTCTTTTTTTTTTTTTTTCCCTTCGCTTCTCCCATGGTCTTCTGTTAAGTTTCTCCGGATCCACCTAAGAGTGAAAACATATGGTATATGTCTTTCTTTGTATGACTTCACTTAGCATAACACTCTCCAGTTCCATCCACGTTGCTACAAAAGGCCATATTTCATTCTTTCTCATTGCCATGTAGTATTCCATTGTGTATATAAACCACAATTTCTTTAAGGGATGTCTTTAAAAAATTTTTTTTTAATTTTATTTGATTTAGAGAGAGAGTGAGTGGGTGTGGGTAGGAGAGGGGCAGAGAAAGAATCCCAAGCAGGCTTGGCCTGTCAGTGTAAGCCCGATGTGGGACTTGATCTTATGATCTTGAAATCATGATCTGAGATGAAACCAAGAGTCCAACGCTTAACGGACTGAGCCATCCAGGCACACCAAGAAAAGGGACATCTTAACATGGAATATTGTCACACAGTTTCCCCCCAAACTCTCAAAGTCCCTACACAACATTGTCATATATGATAATTAGTAATAAATTACAGAAAAATCCAAGCCCACAGAATGTACAACACCAAGAGTGAATCATAATGTAAACTATAGACTCTGAATGATGATGATGCGTCAGTGTAGGTTCATTAATTGTAACAAATGTACCAATCT
The DNA here is from genome assembly GCF_027475565.1 of Acinonyx jubatus. Lineage (NCBI taxonomy): Eukaryota > Metazoa > Chordata > Mammalia > Carnivora > Felidae > Acinonyx > Acinonyx jubatus. The sequence goes on from NC_069380.1 coordinate 206,587,196, forward strand.
GGTGAGGGATGTTAATAATGGGTGAGAGGCTATGCTTTTGTGGGGGCAGGGGGTCACATGGGAACTCTCTGTTCTTGTCCTTCCGTTTTGTTGTGACCCTTAAACTGTTCTAAAAAAACTAAAGCCATGAGATGGTAGTATGATCATTAAATTGAACTAATTCAATGGAAATGGAGCCTAAGAAAATGAATTTCTAGATGTGTGGTTTTATTTTGGTTTTAAGTATAGTGGGGGCACCTGGGTGGCTCAGTCCATTAAGCATCCAACTCTTGGTTTCAGCTCAGGTCATGATCTCACAGTTGTGAGATCAAGTAACCCCTTCCCCAAACCCCAGGTCAAGGTTTCCCCAAGCCCTGCATCAGGCTCTGTACGCTGAGCATGGAGCTTGCTTGGGGTTTTCTCTTCTCCCCTCTCTCTGCCTCTCCCCTGCTCGTGCTTCCGTGCTCTCTCTCAAAATAAATAAATAAACTTAAAAAAAAAGAATGGTGACAGGAGCTGAAACTTGGTTTAAATGAGGATAAGAATCATGAAAACCTTATCAAATAGATTTAGTTATTTCACATTCTCATGTAACTTACATCAACAAAATTAAACGGTAAATGGCAGACTTGCTCCATTTGGCAGAATAATTACTTAATTCTCATAAGTAATTATTTAGAATAACAAAAACTTGGACATTGCAATTGAACAAATGGTCAAGGAATATAAAGAGGCAATTCAAAAAAGAAATTGGACAAATGGATAAATATTTGAAAAATGTTCAATCTCACTAGAAATAAAAAATATATAAGATAATGAGTTAGCACTGTCACCTGTTTGAAGACTCAAGTGAGGCCAATATGCAATGTTCATGATGCTGGAGGCCTGGGAATTAGTATTATGACTAAGAATGTCAATTTGGTAATATACATATCAGGCTCTACGTTGACTTCCCATTTGAATCACCTGGAGAAATTGTTTATTTTATTTTTAAGTGTGCGATACTTTTTATTTTTATTTTTTAATGTTAATTCGAGTATAGACCTGGGGAACTTTTAGGAAGAGCAAGAGAAACTTGGGTTCTATCCCAGATCAATCAAATCAAAATCCTTAGTAGTGGACCCCGAGCGCCAATGTTTTTTCAAACTCTCCAAATAATTCTCATATTCAACATGTGAAAAGGAAGATGAGGAGGGAAAACAGAGCATGCCACTGCCTAAGGCATTCAAATTTAAGTTACAGAAAAAAATGCTTTTCCAGGCTAGTCCGGGTTGCTTGCTCGTGACCCCTGTCCCGAGTCAGTCGGCTGGACCCAAGACTGGGGCAAAGGAAGCCAAAACAGTGTCAGAGACGAACAAGTCACTAGGATGGCGAGCACAGAGACACTTCCCTTAGTGCTGTAGGTTGCCCACCGGATCTGTGGGGGGGCCTTTTGTTTTCGGGTCCGGGAAGGACGCCCCACGGGAGGGGACGTCCCGCGAGTGGCCCATCAGTCGGTTATTAAACAGTTTCTCTGAAAAGCGCTGCACAGTTCCCGGGCACGCAAGACGCGATTCTCGGAAGCGCGCCGGCGAGAGGAACGAACCCCCGGCGGAAGCTGAGGCGACCGAAGGCGGGGGGAGCGGAGGGAGGCCGCGGAGGAGACCGGGAGCGGGAGGCGGAGGCAAGGAGGCCGGGAGAGGGTGCGGAGTCGAGGGGCGGCTCGGAGGACGAGGGGCGGGAACCTGGAGAGCCTGGAAGAGGAGGAGGGAAGGAGGAGCATCGCGAGCTTCCCGCCCGCGCTCCCGGGCGGCTCTGAGCAGGCGCCCTGGCGGTGCCCGCCGTCTCCTTCCCCGCCCGCCGCGGTCGCCAGGGTACAGGCTCGCGTCCGGTGGCCCGCTGGGCCCGTGGCCGTCGCCCTCCCGCCTCCTCGCAGCGCTGCCCGTTTCGCCCTCGGCCTCGCCTTCCCCGCCCCGGACGGGCCAGGAGCCCCGGCGGAGGTAACTAAGGGCAGATTCCTGCCGCTTGTGGCCCCAGCCCCCTCCCCGCACCGTTGGGCCGCCGGCGTCCGCGGGCTCCTCGGGTCCAACCCGCACCCTAGCGTCTGGCCGGTGCGCGACCTCCCCCCGCCTTCTCCTGCCGCACCCCGTCCCCTCGTCCTTTCCCGCTGCCCTGTCCGGGCCCTTCCCTCTCCCTCGGCCTGCCCCAGCCTCCCCGCGTCGTTCTCGCGCCGCAGCATCCGCAGGCTGACGGAGGCGCGGGAGCTCCGGGGGTCGGGTCGCCCTCCGGCCGGCGCGGGACGAACTCCGGTCCGCGCCAGCCCTGGGCGGGACCCCCTCCTGGTCGTCCACCCTTGGGCGTCCCCGTGGGCGCCGCAGTGAGCACCTCGCGGGGGAGACGGCGGCTGTCCCCGCCAAGCCTACGCTGCAGGGTCCGGTGGGAAACCCCAGAGGGTTCTCTGGATATGACCTGATGACCTGTGCGCGGTGGTCGTGGCGAAACTTCTGTTTGACTTTCTTTGGTATGAATTGAGCACTGGTGAATGAATGGACACGATTTCTTAGACTCTTTTTCCCGGGAAATTGTGTTCGCCAGTGTGTTTTGAATAAACGTACTTTTTTAGGGTAGACTTAACCATATTTTCCCTCCTAACATACCTTGTGTGATTGAGTTTCTTTTTTATTTCTTTCTTCCGTTAGTTAATTGTACTTGTTTCATGGTGTTATCTGTAGCTTTAGTGTTTCGAATGCCAGTTCACCATGAGGCAGAAATAATCTTTGCCACCTAACAGGAGGTGAGAACATCTTTTATAGTTACGACAGGTGAAAGACCGTCCATCATCAAATCCTGTAGGGCTGTCTTCACATCTTGAGCTGTCTTTTTATCCTTTATGTTTTAGTTGCGAGGCTCATCTATGACGATACATCTGGAGTATTTTAAAGCAAATTCCTGGCATAAATACTTAGGTGTATACTGTATCTCTCCTATCTAGGAGAGGTAAGGACATTAACCCCCCCCCAAAAAAAACCTCAGAATTACCACATACTCCCCAAAATAACATTAATTCCTCAATAACATCTAATACCCTGTCATATTCCAGTCTCCTCTTTTTTTGAATTTGAAATTCAGGTTTACAGAAAAATTACAAGAATAATACTAAGGAATTCCTATACTCTTACCCAGTTGAACCCTTTGTTTATATTTTGCCCATGCTTTTTTCTTTTCTTTATACTTGTGCACACACTTTGTTTTTTCTGAACTATTTGAGAATGGGTTGCATGCGTCATGCCTCTTACCACTTTTACATAAACAAGTACATTTACCAAATTCAGGAAATTTAATTACTTTTATCTGTGCTATAATCCATATTTCTAGTTCTGTCAGTTGTCACAATAATATCCTTTATAATAAATTTTCGGGGCGCCTGGGTGGCACAGTCTGTTAAGCGTCCGACTTCAGCCAGGTCACTGTCTCGCGGTCCGTGAGTTCGAGCCCCGCGTCGGGCTCTGGGCTGATGGCTCAGAGCCTGGAGCCTGTTTCCGATTCTGTGTCTCCCTCTCTCTCTGCCCCTCCCCGGTACATGCTCTGCCTCTCTCTGTCCCAAAAATAAATAAACGTTGAAAAAAAAATTATAATAAATTTTCTAGTACAAGATACAGTTCAGTTTATTTTATTTCATTTAGTTGCCTTATATTGTTTATCTTCCTTAACTTGGAGTGTTCTTGAGCCTTTGTTTCTCATGATACTGATATTTTTAAGGAATAAGAGCCCATTTATATCATATTCTTCGATATGAGTTAGTTTCCTCATGAATAGAGTTAGGTTTGAATTTTTTGGTTGGAATACTATATAAATAATGTCATGTCTTCTTCACATTATCACAGAGGTGCATAATGTGTCCCTCTTATAGGTTAAGATGTTATCCCTTTTTTCCACTCTCATTTTTTTTCTATTAACAGTTATTTTCTCCTTATTTTCCAATTAAGTACAGTTGACCTTTAAACCACATGGGTGTTAGAGGTGCCACCCCCTCCCCCCAAGCAGTTGAAAGTCTGCTGAATCCCCAAATCCTGAACTAATAGTATACTGTTGACCATGCCTTACCAATAACAAAAATGATACATATTTTGTATCTTGTGTTAATTATATAATGTATTCTTAAAGCTAGAGAAAAGAAAATTGTATTAATAAAATCATAAGGAAGAGAAAACACATTTGCAGTACTATATTAGATTTATTGAAAAAATCTGTGTATAAGTGGACCTGTATAGTTCAAACCTCTGTTGTTCAAGGGTCAGCTGTAATTTGTGGGGAAATACCTCTAGATTGTGTGTGTGTGTGTGTGTATATGTATATATTTTATATATGTTTTGTAAAAATATATATATATTTTATATTTATATTTGAGAGAGAGAGAGAGAGAGAGAGAGAGAGAGAGAACCTTAAGGAGGCTCCACACCCAGCCTGGAACCCAACACGGGGCTCAATCCCATGACCCTGGGATCATGACCCACCTGAAATCAAGAGTCAGACCCTCAACCGAGAGAGCCACCCAGGTGCCCCAGTACCTCTAGATTATGTAAATATCTTGTTCCTTATCAGAATCCTCCCCCTCCCTCTGCCTGATTTAGCATCCATTGATGGTTCTTTCCTAAATTAGTTTTTACTATGATAGTTTTTTTTTAAACGTTTATTGATTATTGAGAGAGAGAGAAAGAGCATGAGCATGGGGGGGTGGGTGGGCAGAGAGAGAGGAAGAGATACAGAATCTGAAACAGGCTCCAGGCTCTGAGCTGTCAGCACAGAGCCCGATGCGGGGCTCGAACCCACAAACCTGGCGAGATCATGACCTGAGCCGGAGTCAGATGCTTAACCAAGCCACCCAGGCGCCCCTACTATGATAGTTTTAAAATAGTGGTTTTCCATATCTACCCTTGAATCAGTGTGGCCTCATTTATTCCTTTTTTTTTTTTTTTGAGAAACTCGTTATTTTATTTTGTATAAACAGAGGAAGGGAGGAAAGTTTTAAACTTCAAACTTTGTTCAGCATGTGTGCAGTTAGCATCCACAAAACACCCTCATTTATTCTTTTTTTTTTTTTTTTTTTTTTTTTTTTTTGTGGGGTGGGGAGAGAGAGGCAGAGGGAGAAGGAGAGAGAAAATCTCAAGCAGGCTCCATGCCTAGTGCAGAGTCTGACTCGATCATACCATGGTGAGATACAATCTGAGCCAATATCAAGAGTTGGATGCTTAACTGACTGAGCCACCCAGGTGCCCCATATTTTTTATTTAATAGATTGTAACCTGTTCATCATCTTCTTTGATGCTGAGAGTCTCAAATTTGGGGGATTTGGCCCTTCAATCTCGATCCTGTTTCTTTTGACATGTCTCTATCATATGTTTGTTTCCTTAACTTTGGAACAAAAAAATGTTCCAGGTCCATCTGTTTCCTTTTCTATCCCTGCCCTGAAATCAGCTGTTTTTTCAAGGAGTCCTGGTTTCTTTTACTGAGGAATGGTGTTTCTTTTTGGTTTAGAACCCAAAATCTGAGTGCTAGGTTTGCTCGTTGCTACTGGAGTATCATTGCTCTTAGCCTCTTTTAGAGGACAGAGCTAGAAATCATGAGTTTTTATACAGATACTTCCAATTATAATCTAGCCTCTTAGGGCTTTTCTTTACCTTTCCCCTTTCCCCATTCTATAATTGTTTCCTCTTTCTTCTTCAATGAGAATGCTGGCTCCCATCAACAGCTGTGTGTGTGTGTGTGTGTGTGTGTGTGTGTGTGTGTGTGTGTGTGACACATATGTATGCACAAACATACACATATATGTATGCATATGTTCATTTGCTCAGCCCTACAATACACAAAAAGTAGCTTCATAATTTTTGTATTTATACCCCTAGGGAAAACAACCAAGAAGAATTTGACATTTGTTTGTTGTTCTTTTTATCTTCAGTTTGAGAGCATATCGTCAAAATATTCTGTTTAAAAGTTATTTGGGGGTGCCTGCGTGGCTCAGATGGTTAAGCCTCCGACTTCAGCTCAGGTCATGATCTTGCATTTCATGGGTCTGAGCCCCACGTCAGGCTCTGGGCTAACAGCTCAGAGCTTGGAGCCTGCTTTGGATTCTGTCTCCCTCTCTCTCTGCCCCTCCCCTGCTCATGCTCTGTCTCTCTCAAAAAAATTAAAAAAAAAAGTTACTTGAATTAATCCTTTTTTTCTTCATTGGGGTTATTTTACTCATTTGAAATATAGTCAGATTTGTTTCTCTTTGTATTTTTATGTACCCCCTCCATTCTTGTTTTTACTAATATGATTCTAGAAATCAAAACTGTACAAAAAGGTATATTAAGAAGCATCCCTCTCTTTCTAGCCTTTCCACTTGGTCACCCTCCCCCCAGTGGAAGTTAGTTATTAGCCTGTTAATTTTTGTTTTCTTTTTCTGTTTCTTTTTGCAAAATTAAATGATGCATATGTTATTTTCATCTCTTTACATATAAGGTAGTATACTAGGTATACTCTTTTTTTTAAGTAGGCACCACACCAGTATGGGGCTTGAAGTCATGACCCCAAGGTCAAGAGTTGCTTGCTCTACCAACTGAGCCAGCCAGGTGCCCCTATGTATATTCCTTTGCACTTTACTTTTTTCAATTAGCAATATATTCTAGAAATCAGAGAGATCTTCCTTATTCTTTTTTTTTTTGAGAGAAAGAGGGAGAGTGCAAGCAGAGGGGGGAGGGAGAGAGAGAGAGAGAGAGAATGAATGAATGAATGAGAGAGAATATCCCAAGCAGGGTCCATGCTCAGTGCAAAACCTGACTCGGGGCTTGAACCTACAACCCTGGGACCATGACCTGAGCCAAAATTAAGAGTTGGGTGCACAACCAACTAGGCCATTCTGGCGCCCCTGGACCTTCCTTATTCTTTTTGGCAGCTGCTGAATATCTATTTCTAACTGGTTTATTTGAATTAAAGTCCAAAATAGATCTTTGTATATTACATTTGGTTATTATGTCTCTTAACATTACCCCATATATGCATATCTATATCTATGTAATACATATATAAGTTTCTCCCTCTCCCCTGTAAAATTTTTTTTAATGTTTATTTATTTATTTATTTTTAAATTTTTTTCAACGTTTTTATTTATTTTTGGGACAGAGAGAGACAGAGCATGAACGGGGGGGGGGAGGGGGGGCAGAGAGAGAGGGAGACACAGAATCGGAAACAGGCTCCAGGCTCTGAGCCATCAGCCCAGAGCCTGACGCGGGGCTCGAACTCACGGACCGCGAGATCGTGACCTGGCTGAAGTCGGACGCTTAACCGACTGAGCCACCCAGGCGCCCCAATGTTTATTTATTTTTTAAGAGAGACAGCAGGGGATGGGGAGAGAGAGAAGGGGACAGAGGGTCCACAGCAGGCTCTGTGCTGGCAGCAGAGAGCCCGATGGCGGGGCTTGAACTCATGAACTGTGAAATCATGACCTGAGCCAAAGGCAAATGCTTAACTGACTGAGCCACCCAGGTGCCCCACTCCTTCCCCCTGTTAAAATACCATTTATTTGTTGAACCAACTGCATCATTTATCCTATAGCATTTTTTACATTGTGAATTTGGTTGATTTTATTTTCCTGGTGTGTTTAATATGTTCCTTTATTTTCTTTATTTCTTGTTCATTGATGTTTAGAGTCAGATTAAGGTTCAGTTTAAAATTTTTATCTTTTAAAGAATATTTCTTAGATGGTTCTGTGTACCTCCTATCTATGTAGCAACATATCAGGAGGGATATAATGTCTTTGTCTCACAGTAACTTAAAAAAATTTTTTTTTTAATTTTGAGAGAGAGAGTGCAAGCAGGGGAGAGATAGAGAGAGGGTGAGCGAGAATCCCAAGCAGCCTCCACACTGCCAGCTCAGAGCCTGACTCGGGGCTCAAGCCCACTGAAATGCAAGACCATGACCTGAGCCAGAATCCAAGAGTCCAGTGCTTAACTTGACTGAACCACCCAGGTGCCCCTGTCTCATAGTAATTTTAAGATTTATTAGTGAGTGTAGGCCATGTCAGTTCATCTGTTACAGAGTTCCCCATCTACTTTCACCTAATAGTTTTAGCAACCACTGATACTGTTGACTAGGCCTATTATTTCATTAGGAGCTACAAATGATGCTTTTCTGATAAAATCATTCCTATTGCTTTTGGTTCACTTTTTTAAATAATTTCTTTTATTTATAATTTTAGTTATATTTAAAATTTATAAAAATAGTGTCTCGGGAAGTAGTCATTTAGATTTTTAGAGTTCTGAGTAATTGAAAAACATAATGTTACAGTATAAAATATGAGGTTGGCTAGCATCTTAATAGGTCGTCTTTGCTGTACTTGGATAGTTTTTATTTTAAAGCTTATTTTATTAAAAAGTTCAGCTACTTTCTTTTTAAAGATCTTTAATCATACCAAATCAACTATTTTGGAATTCATAAACTAAATAGAATTAGAAATATAGAATTTAAATTTTTTTTTTTTTTTTTTTGAGGGAGAAAAAACACAAATAGGGGAGGGCAGGGCGGGGGGGACAGAGGATATGAACCAGGCTTGTGCTGACAGCAGTGAGCCCAGTGCGGGACTTGAACTCATGCACTGGAAGGTCATAACCTGAGTCAAAGTTGGTCACTGAACCAACTGAGCAACCCCGGTGCCCCAGGAATATAGAATTAAAAAAAATTTTTTTTTTACATTTATTTATTTTCGAGAGAGAGCGAGCACAAGTGGGGGAGGGGCAGAGAGAGAGAGAGGGAGACACGGAATCCGAAGTAGGCTCCGGGCTCTGAGCTATCAGCACAGAGCCCGAGGCAGGGCCTGAACCCACAAACTGTGAGATCATGACCTGAGCTGAAGTCAGGTGCTCAACTGAATGAGCCACCCAAGTGCCCCAGGAATATAGAATTTTTTAAAAAGGAGGAAAGAATATGGTTAATGATTGAATACAGTCCAGACCGATGACCAAATTACACCATTGTTCAAGATTTCACAATTTTGAGAATTAAAAAAAATTAATTTGTAACAGAAACTTACAGGAAAATTGCATATATAGTACAAAGAACTTTTTTTCACAAACCATTTGAGAGTGACCAACTGATGTTCCCTTACCTCTGAATATTTTAGTGTGTATTTTCTGCAAACAAGGACATTCACCTCCAAAATTGGAAGACACCACATCAAAATCAAAACTAGCATTCATACATTACAACCATATCATCCTCAGTTTCTCTTTCTATTTAAGTTTTGCCTGTTGCCAATATTGTCTTTTATCATGAAAAGATACTCATTGCAATTTATTTAGTTACCAGATTTTCCACTTGGGACCAGTTTCTCTTTCTTTTTTCTTTTCTCTTCTCTTCTCCTCTTCTCTTTTCCTTCCTTCCTTCCTTCCTTCCTTCCTCCCTCCCTCCCTCCCTCCCTCCCTCCTCCCTCCCTCTCTCTCTCTCTCTCTCTCTTTCTCTCTCTCTCTCTCTCTTTCTCTCTTTCTCTCTTTCTCCCTTTCTTTCTTTCTTTCTTTCTTTCTTTCTTTCTTTCTTTCTTTCTTTCTTTCTTTCTTTCTTTCTTTCTTTCTTTCTCATTTAGAGAGAGAGACTATGCAGTGGGGGAGAGGGTCAGAGGGAGAGAGAGAATCTTAAGCAAGTTCCATGCTCAGTGGAGCCTGATGTGGGGCTCAATCCCATGACCCGGGATCATGACCTTAGCCAAAATCAAGAGTCAGACCCTCAACCAGTTGAGCCACCCAGGCATCCTGGGACCAGTTTCTTGATCTTTTTCCTGACTTTCATACCCTTGAAACTTTTCAAGGTTTTTGAAAGTTTTCAGATGAGTTATTTTGTAGAATGTCCCTTAACTTGGGTTTTCCTGATATTTCCTTGTGATTAGATTCAGGTTATGTGTCTTTAGCACAGATGTCACAGAAATTTTTCTCATTTTACCTATTAGGTGATACATGATTTCCAGTTGTCCCATTTCTGATAATTTTCATTTTGATCACTGGATTAAATGGAGTCTGCCTGGCTTTTTCATCATAAAGTTACTCTTTTTTTGTAACTAATGAGTACCTTATAGGGTATTTTTATACTTTATAACAATGCAAATATGCCATTTTTATGAAATGTTCAATTTATTTGTTTACTTATTCATAATTCTATGGATTCATGGTTTTCTATTTTATTCTATGGATTTTAAGTCCATTGCCGTAATATGTTTTGATCTTCCACCTGTTTTCAGTTTGGTCAGTGGGATCCTTTTCAGTGTGACTTCTGTGTTTCTCTCTGTTTGGGCTCCAGCACACTGTGCCAGGCTGTCATGTCACACTGTGTGAACATCCTCCCAGGATTCTCCCAAGAATGGATTATGCTTTCCTCACCGTGCTTGGGCTCTGACAAACTCTTCTTGGCTTCCACTGCAACTATCTCCATACCCAGCATGGGTACTTGCTAACGCATCTTCACTTCATGTTTTCTTGGGGCTTCATCTTTATATGGGCTAGTTTGGACTTTCTTACAGCTCGATGGCTCAGGGTGGTTTGTTTATATGGCGATTGAAGGCTTCAAGAGTGTAATTACTCCAGGGGGTAAGGTAGAAGCTATGATTGCTTTTTATGATTGAGCCTTGGGAAATGTATAACATCACTTCCATTTTACTCTTGGTTAGAATAATTAAAATCTCACCCACTTTTAAGGGATGAGGCATGGGGCAGAGCTCTCAATGAGAGAAGTGTCAAAGTCATAGTTGAGGAAGAGTATGTAGGATGGGAGATACTGTTGTGGCCATCTTTGGGAAATACAACCTATGGCACTGAGAAAAGCATATCACATAGAAACTTCATTGTCAAGATCTTTTCCTACTTTATTTTTATCTTCATAGCCCGAGAAACAACTTGTGAAAAAAGCAAATACATTTTGCTTGACTATTCAAGACATAAGATGAGATACTGAATGCATTCTTTATATCATACCTTAAAAAGACAGTTAACTTGAGCCGATGAAAAAAGTGATTTACCAAAACTTTGTGAACATTCTAAATTAGAATCCTTGTAAATCTTATGGGCTACTGATTATTATTATTATTTACAGCATCTTGTGACTTTTTACCTAATTGGTCATTGCAAGAAGCATGGAGATAAGATTAGAAGTTTTGACATCAACAAGTATCAAGCAGAAAAAGCCCTGGCCACGAGTCTCCTGGTTAGGACAGGTAGGTTTTTCTTTCTTCATACAATACCAGCTATAATAATGTGTTAAATGTGTACTTTAACTCTAAGATAGATGTTCTATGGTCTTTAAAAAAAAAAAAAAACAAACACCATCTATAGCAGGATCATCTCACTGAACAGAGTTTTTTGTGTTTGTGTTTTTTTTTTAATTAAAAAAAATTTTTTTTAACATTTGTTATTGAGAGAGAGAGACAAAGTGTGAGCAGGGGAGGGGCAGAGAGAGAAGGAGACACAGAATCTGAAGCAGGTTCCAGGCTCTGAGCTATCAGCACAGAGCCTGAGTGGGACTCGAACTCACAGCAAGATCATGACCTGAGCTGAAGTTGGACGCTTAACCGACTGAGCCACCCAGGCGCCCATTTGTTTGTTTGTTTGTTTGTTTGTTTGTTTTTGTGTTGAGCAAGTTAGCTTCTCAAGAAAGTTAAATGGTCTGTGTAGAAGAAATACTTTATTTTCAAAAAAAAAAATTTGTCCTGTTACATTTAAGGTTGAGATGGCAAATATCAAAAGGAATTTTAAAATTTAAATATAATTGACGTGCAATGTTATATTAGGTTTAGGTGTACAACATATCCTATAATTCCATGCATTACTCAGTGCTCATCACAATAAGTACAGTCACCATCTGTCACCAGACAACACTATTACAATATTACTGAGTATATACTCTATGCTGTACTTTTCATATCGGTAACATACATTTTATGACTGGAAGTTTGTACTTCTTAATCCCCTTCAACTATTTTGCCCATCTCCCCACTCCTCTCCCCTCTGGCAACTACAAGTTTGTTCTCTGTATTTAAGAGTCTGTTTATTTTGTTGTTGTTCATTTTGATTTTTAGATTCAACATGTAAGTGAAATCATGATATTTGTCTTTCTCTGACTGACTTATTTTACTTAGTATTATACCTTCTAGGTCCATCCATGTTATTGGAAATGGCAAGGTCTCATTCTTTTTTTTTATCACTGAGTAATATTCCATTTTATACATATCACTTCTTTTTTTTTTAACTTGTTTTTTTAATGTTTATTTATTTTTGACAGAAAGAACGTGAGCCAGGGAGGGGCAGAGAGAGAGGGGGACAGAGGATCTGAAGCAGCCTCTGTACTGACAGCAGAGAGCCTGATAGGGGGCTCAGAATCATGAACCTTGAGATCGTGATCTCAGCTGAAGTAGATGCCTAACCAACTGAACCACCCAGGCGCCCCCTCTTCTTTTTTTTTTTTTTTTAAGTTTATTTATTTATTTTGAGAGAGAGCGTGTGCACACAAAGTGGGGAAGGGGCAGAGAGAGGGAGGGAGAGAGAATTCCAAGCAGGTTCTCCACTACCTGATGTGGGGCTTGAACTCATGAACTGCAAGATCATGACCTGAGCTGAAATCAGACGCTTAACTCACTGAGCCACCCAGATACCCCTATACCACCACCACCACCTCTTCTTCCTCCTCCTCCTCCTCCTCCTTCTTCTTCTTTTAAGTTATTCATGTATTTTGAGAGAGAGAGAGAGCATGGGAGGGGCAGTGAGAGAGGGAGAGAGAGAATCCCAATTAGGTTCTGTGCTGTCAGTAAGGAGCCTGATGCAGGGCTTGAACTCATGAACCACGAGATCATGATCTAAGCTGCATTCAAGAGCTGGACAATTAACCAAGGAGCCACCAGGTGCCCCATACCACAACTTTATTCATTCATCTATTGATAGACACTGGCTTGCTTCCATATCTTGGCTACTATAAATAATGCTGCAATAAACATAGAGGTGCGTATGTCTTTTTGGATTAGAGTTTTTGTTTTCCTTGGTAAATACCCAGTAGTAGAATTAATGAATCATATGGTATTTCTATTTTTAATTTTTTGAGGAACGTCCATACTGTTTTGCCAGAGTAGCTGCACCAATTTACATTCCTACCAACAGTGCATAAGTGTTTCTTTTTCTTTATATCCTTGCCAAATACTTGTTATTTCTGTCTTTTTTTTTTTTTAATATTTTATTTGTAAGTACCAATGTGGGGCTCACACTCTCGACCTTGAGACCAAGAGTCCCATGCTCACTGACTGAGCCAGCAAGGTGCCCCTCTTGTCTTTTTGATTCTAGTCATTCTGACAGGTGTAAGATGATATATCTCAGTGTGGTTTTGATGTACTTCCATGATAATATGATATTGAGCATCTTTTCATGTATCTATTGACCGTCTGTATATCTTCTTTAGAAAAATGTCTATTCAGGTCCTCTGCCCATTTTTAATCAGGTTATTTGGGGTTTTTTGGTGTTGAGTTGTATAATTTCTTTGTATACTTTGGATATTAACCCCTTATTGAACATATCATTTGCAAATATCTTCTCCCATTCAGTAGATTGCCTTTTTGTTGATGGTTTCCTCCTGTGCTGTGCAAAAAAATTTTGTTTTTTGTAACCAAAGGGAATATTTAATCTTCTGAATCCTTTCTTACCGGAACAGTCAGTGGACTGTTTTCTTACCATTGTGATTTTCATGAGTATGCCCTATGCCCCTTAAAACTAGGATAAAGTTGGGCCAGGATACACCAGAAATCCAGGAATACCATTCACAATATATGGAAGAGATTCGTCACCTTAGGGAAATTTAGCAAGCCTATAAAATCCTCTTAGAATATGTAATAATTATGAAAATTTTAACGATTGGCGTTTTAGTGTTAGTGTCATTTCCTGTGAGAAATTATATCGTTAACTTCCTCTAGTCTCTTCTTTCTTTTTAAAGATGCTGTTTTTTTTGTTTTTTTTTTTTTAAATGTACATTTGAGAGAGAGAGCGTATGGACAAGCAGGGGAGGGGCAGAGAAAGAACGGGAGAGAGAGAATCCCAAGCAGGCTCCTGATGTCAGCACAGAACCCAGTAAGGGGCTAAATCTCACACACCATGATATCATGACCTGAGCCAAAATCAAGAGTTGGACGCTTAACTGACTGAACCACCCAGGTGCCCCTAGTGTAGGTAAATAATTAAAAAGCTTGCCCATGCTACTGATCAAATTGATGAAATTAAACAACCCGTAACCCAATTTTGGCTAGCAGAATTGTAAGACACTTTTATAATTAAAAAAAAATTTTTTTAGTGTTTATTTATCTTTGAGAAAGGGAGAGAGTACGAGCAGGGGAGAGACAGGGACACAGAATCCAAAATAGGTTCTAGGCTCTAAGCTGTCAGCACAGAGCCCAATGCAGGGCTCGAACCTGTGAACCATGAGATTATGACCTGAGCTGAAGTTAGACACCTAACTACTTAAACAACTGAACCACCTAGGGGCCCAGCACTCTTATAATTTTATCTTATTTATTTTATTATTTTTTTTCTTTAATTTTAATTTTTTTTTAATTTACATCCAAATTAATTAGCATATAGTGCAACAATGATTTCAGGAGTAGATTCCTTAGTGCCTCTTACCCATTTAGCCCATCCCCCACTCCCACCACCCCTCCAGTAACCCTCAGTTTGTTCTCCATATTTATGAGTCTCTTCTGTTTTGTCCCCCTCCCTGTTTTTATATTCTTTTTGTTTCCCTTTCTTTATGTTCATCTGTTTTGTCTCTTATAGTCCTCATATGAGTGAAGTCATATGATACTTGTCTTTCTCTGACTAATTTCACTTAGCATAATACCCTCCAGTTCCATGCATGTAGTTGCAAATGGCAAGATTTCATTGTTTTCGATTGCCGAGTAATCCTCCATTGTATATATATACCACATCTTTTTTATCCATTCATTTATCAGTGGGCATTCGGGCTCTTTCCATACTTTGGCTATTGTTGATAGTGCTGCTATAAACATGGGGGTGCATGTGTCCCTTCAAAACAGCACACCTGTATCCCTTGGATAATACCTAGTAGTGCAATTGCTGGGTCATAGGGTAGTTCTATTTTTAGTGTTTTGAGGAACCTCCATACTGTTTTCCAGAGTGGCTGCACCAGCTTGCATTCCCAGTACTCTTATAATTTTAAAGGTCAAAAAGGTCTAGGTGCAGCCATTAGGTCATCTTACCTAGTAATTCTAATAAATATTTTAAGATAGAGTGAAAAATCTCCAGGATACCTAATCAACCTTATTTTCATTTTATGATTTGTGGTACAAATGTATAATCTTTCTTGAATGTCACTTTGTTTTCCTTTCTGGGATAATTTATTTAGATTAGAGGTTGAATTACCTCCTGGCACCTCTTAAGTGTCATATGTTTCTTCTCTTAGGAAAATGAAGCTGTTTTCCTTTTGGATAATAAATTTATAAATGAAATTAATTTGCTCTCTGGAAGAACAAAGAAGAAAATTCCTTGTCTGCAGCCTTTGTTGAAGGATGCTATTGTCCTAACAACATCCAGTAATGGTTAAGTAGTACTGATATTTTCAAAAGGCTAGATTAATTGTATTCATAAAAACTTGGGGTAATATTAAGGGAAATATTAGATTATAACTATTGTATTTCCTTTTTGGAAACAGATGCCTGGCTGGCTGGGGTACTCACTACAGGGGAGCTTTTTCTTTGGAACAAAGATCAAGATTGCTTGAAAACTGTACAGGCAGCTGAAAAGCCTAAGAGAATGATTCAAGCTGCAGTAGGTGGGAATTTTTTATTTGTTTAAATTGGTTTCCTTGATAAATGGGAGGAAAAGAAGATGAAACATTTTCCTATTACTATTTTAAAAATATCTCTGTATGTGTGCATAAATATATCTGTGTATATATAAACATATACATATACATATATATGTTTTCTTGTATATATATATGATTTTTTTGATGGTGTTTGTTTTTTACTATTTAGGGAGAGCACACAGGTGAGTGGGGGAGGGGCAAAGAGAGGGAGAAGGAGAGGGAGAGGGGGAGAGAGAGAGAGAGAGAGAGAGAGAGAGAGAATATGAATCTTAAGCAGGCTCCATGCTCAATGCAGAGCCCGATGCAGGACTCGAACCCACAAACCATGAGATCGTGGCCTGAGCTGAAATCAAGAGTTGGTCATTTAACTGACTGAGCCACTCAGGCACCCTGATGGTGTTTATTTGTGATACTTAGATTCATCTTGAAGAAAAGTCTGGCTTGCCTAACATATCTGATAACAGTGGGTTCCTAATATCACATGACAAGTACATGGTAAATATTATTATTTGTACTTTTAATTTATTAGTAGTGCCTTAGTTTTATCCTGAATGGAAATGAAACATCATTTAGGTGTCTTATTGTCAGGATAGATAAATGATGTACTTTCTGGGAGGAACTCAGACTTCACAGGTTTAATTGCCTTTTTTTGTTTGTTTTTTTAAAGCAAGCTCTTTGAGACTGTACTTGTATGTATCTGGAAATGGGAGAAGAGTTCTGCTTATAACTCCTGGATGCATATTTCTTTGGGAATATTTGGAATTCAAGAATATCTTATCTTCTAAAAGCCCTTCATTGGTAGGCCAGTGGTCCCAGATCATACCTGAAGAAGCAGTTCATTTGCCTTCTAATGAAGATAAAGAAGCTGTAGTGCATGCTGTCTTTATAAAAAATGAGGTAAAATCCAAATCAGACAGGGTGTTCTAGAAGATGAGATCTCAGACTGTAAGAACAGGCACTGTTTGTGAAGCTGTTGAGCAGAGTGTGTGATAGCATTGCTGTATATCTTTAATCGTCATTAATTGTCACAGTAATTGCAAAGTTATTGTGGAAAAGATATTTTTACATTTCTTGGTCATATTTTTTAAAATGTTTATTAAAAGTAGTTTGAACTCCACCAAAAAACTACACTACAACTGACAAATGAATTCAGTAAAGTCACAGGATATGAGATGAATATACAGAAATCTGTTGCATTTTTCTACACTAGTAATGATGTAGCAGATTAAGAGAATAATTTCATTTATAATTGCACCAAAAATAATAAAACACCTAGAAATAAACCTAACCAAGGAGGTGAAAAATCTGTACTCTATAAAACATTGACGAGAGACATTGAGGGTGTCACAGATGGAAGGATAGTCCATGCTCATGGACTGGAAGAACCAATATTTTTAAAATGTCCAAACTACCCAACATAGTCTATAGATTTAATGCAACCCCTGTCAAAATGCCAACATTTTTCAAAGAACTGGAACAAATAACCCACAATTTGTATGGACCCATTAAAGACCCCAAGTAGCCAAAACAGTCTTGAAAAAGAAGGACAAAGCTGGAGATACCACAATTCCAGATTTTAAGTTATACTACAATGCTTAGTAATCAAAACAGTATGGTACTGGCACAAAAATAGACATACAGCTCGATGGAACAAAATAGCCCAGAAATAAACCCACCTGTATATGGTCAATGAATCTATGATGAAGGAGGCAAGAATATACAGTGGGGAAAAAGTCTCTTCAACAAATGGTGTTGGGAAAACTGGACCACTTTCTTACACCATACTCAAAAATAAGCTCGAAATGGATTAAAGACCTAAATGTGAGACCTGAAGCCATAAAATTCCTGGAAGAAAGCATAGGAAGTACTTTCTCTGACATCAGCCATAGAAACATTTTTCTAGATACATCTCCTCTGGCAAGGGAAACAAAAGCAAAATTAAACTATTGGAACTAGACAAAGATAAGCTTTTGCACAGCGCAGGACGAAACCATCAACAAAACAAAAAGACAATCTACTGAACGGGAGAAGATATTTGCAAATAATATATCCAATAAGGGGTTAATATCCAAAGTATACAAAGAACTTAACTCAATATCAAAAAACCACAAATAACCCAATTAAAAAATGGGCAGAGGACCTGAATAGTTATTTTTCTAAAGAAGACAAACATGCATGAAAAGATGCTCAACATCACTCATCATCAGGGAAGTGCAAATCAAGTGCTGAGATACATCACCTTACACCTGTCGGAATGACTAGAATAAAAAAGACAAGAAATGACAAGTATTTGGCAAGGATGTGGAGAAAAAGGAACCCTTATGCACTGTTGGTGGGAATTGGTGCAGCCACTCTGGAAAACAGTGTGGAGGTTCCTCAAAAAATTAAAAGTAGAAATACCGTATGATCCACTAATTCTACTACTGGGTATTTACCCACGGAAAACAAAAACACTTATTTGAAAAGACATATACACCCCTATGTTTACTACACCATTATATACAGTAGCTAAGATATGGAAGCAAGCTAGTGTCTATCAATAGATGAATGGATAAAGAAGATGTGGTTTATTTTTAAAATGTCATAATTACTCAGTGATAAAGAATAATGAGATCTTGCCATTAACAACAACATGGATGGAGCTAGAGGGTATAATGCTAAGTGAAATAAGTCCAATCAGAGAAAGGCAAATACCATGACTTAAATTATATGTTGAATCTGAAAGACAAAAGGAACAGACTCTTAAATACAGAGAACAAACTGGTGGTTGCCAGAGGGGAGGTGGGTGAGGGTTGGATGAAATAGATAAAGGGTGTTAAGAGCACACTTACCTTGATAAACACTGAGATGTGTAGAATTGTTGAATCATTATACTGTACACTTGAAACTAATATAACACTGTATGTTAATTATACTTGAATAAAAAAAATGGTTTGACCTTAGAGCTTCCTTTCTCTTTTCCTAGTATTTTCCCTAGTTTTATTTATTTATTTATTTATTTATTTATTTATTTATTTATTTAGAGAGCACGAGCAGGGTGGAGACGCAGACAGAGAGAGGGAATCCTCAGCCGGCTCCACACTCAAGAGTAGAAACTGAGTGTGATTGCACAACCCTAGGATTATGCCCTGAGCTGAAATCAAAGAGTCGGATGCCTAACTGACTGAGCCACCCAGATGCCCTAATTTTTATTTATTTTTTAATTTCAGTATAGTTGAGACACAATTTTACATTAGTTTCAGGTATACAACATGATGATTCATGAACCCTTTATGTTATGCTGTGCTTTCCACAAGTGTAGCCACCATCTATTACCATCAAAACTATTATTATGCCATTGATTGTATACCCTCTGTTGTACCTTTTATTCCCATGACTTATTACATAACTAGAAGCCTGTATCTCCCACTCCCCTTCACCCATTTTGTCCACGCCCCTGCCCTGCACCCTACTCCCCTCTGGCAAACATCAGTTTGTTATCTGTATTTACAAGTGTGATTCTGTACTTTTCTCCATTTTTAAAATATAACTAGTTTTATAATTTAAAAAGCTAGAATTGGTGATAATTAAGCCATTTAATTACCAGGAAAGAACACATTCATTAACTAAAAAACATTATCAATAGCTGCATGCACTCTTTATATGTATGGACCAACATTTTATTACCCAGTCCACTGTTGTTAGAAATTGCATTTTGAATTTTTTTTTCCTTTATCTTCTTCCCACCCCTGGGGGTAGTGCCCTAATTTAGATAATAAATAACTATAAAATAAGAGAAAAAAAATTATAAGAATCCAGTTTCAGCCACAGTAAATTACAGTGTTTTCTTCCTTTTTTAATTTAATTTTTTAAAGTTTATTTATTTATTTTCAGAGAGAGAGCAAGCATATATGTGGGGAAGGAGCAGAGAGAGACAATCCTAAGCAGGCTGTGAGCTCAGTGCAGAGCCTGATGTGGGACTCAAACCCACAAACCGTGAGATCATGACCTGAGCTGAAACTAAGAGTTGGATGCTTGCTTAACTGACAGAGCCACTCAGGCGCCCTTAATTTTTATTAATTTTTTTCAAATTTCTATTTAAATCTAGTTACTTAATATATAGTGCAATATTGGTTTCAGGAGTAGAATTCAGTGACTTATCATTTACATACAACACCCAGTGTTCATAACCAGTGCCCTCTCAAAACCCATTCCCCATTTAGCCCACGCCCCACCCACCTGCCTCCATCAACCTTCAGTTCCCTATCTTAAGAGTCTCTTATGCTTGTTTCCCTCTTTTTTTCTTTTTTTTCCGCTCCCATATGTTCATCTGTTTAGTTTTTTTTTTTTTTAATGTTTATTTTTTAAGGGAGAGACAGCATGAACCAGGGGAGGGGGCAGAGAGAGAGGGAGACACAGAATCAGAAGTAGGCTCTAGGCTCTGAGCTGTCAACACAGAGCCCAATGTGGGGCTCAAACCCATCAACCACAAGATCATGACCTGAGCTGAAGTCGGACGCCCAACCAACTGAGCCACCCAGGTGCCCCTCATGTGTTTTGTTTCTTAAATTCCACATATGAGTGAAATCATATGGTACTTGTCTTTCTCAGACTGACTTATTTTGCTTAGCATAATACACTCTAGCTCTATCCAAGTCATTGAAAATGTCAAGATTTCATTCTTTCTGATGACCGAGTAATATTCTGTTTTATATATATATCACACTTATCCATTCATCAGTTGATGGACACTTGGACTCTTTCCATAGTTTGGCTATTGTTGATAATGCTGTTATAAACATTGGGGTGCATGTACCCCTTTGAATCTGTATTTTTGTATCCTTTGGGTAAATACTTAGTAGTGCAATGCTGGGTTGTAGGATAGTTCTATTTTTAACTTTATGAGCAACCTCCATACTGTTTTCTGGGGTGGCTGCGCCAGTTTACATTCCCACCAAGAGTGCAAGAGTGTGCCCCTTTCTCTGCATCCTCGCCAACACCTGTTGTGTCTTGTGTTGTTAATTTTACAACACATTCTGACAGGTGTGAGGTGGTATTTCGTTGTGGTTTTGATTTGTATCTCCCTGGTGATGAGTGATGTTGAGCATCTTTTCACGTGTTTGTTAGCCATCTGGGTGCCTTCTTTGGGAAAATGTCTATTCTTCATTGGCAGTGTTTTTTTAATTTTTAAAAATTATGTTTATTTTTGAGAGAGAGTGAGAAAGAGTGTGAGTTAGCGGGGAAGGGGCAGAGAAAGAAAGACACAGAATCTGAAGCAGGCTCCAGGCTCTGAGCTGTCAGCACAGAAACTGATGTGGGGCTGGAACCAACAAACCATGGGATCATGACCTGAGCTGAAGTCGGATGCTTAACTGAGCCACCCAGGTGCCCCAGTATGTTTTCTTAAGCCAATAAGCTGCACCTTGATTTCCCATTTGGTTCATGCCCTGGCTCAGAAATAAATTACTTATTCTTTAGCCTTATGTTAAGAATAAAAATACAAGCAGGATTTCTGTATGTTTCATTTATTTTATTTATGATGAGAATATATGTTTTACATATCTTGGTTTATTTTCGGATTAATTGTATACTAAAGTTTATTAAATTTATCTACAGTTATTTGGAGATTGCTGCTTGTGTTCATTTACTTTTTATTCTGGAGAATGTCTGAAGTTAACATTTCTAGCAATTCGGTGGCATGAGAATGTATTTACACCTGTAAGGTGAGATAAAGGTTTTCTTTTTCCTTATTTTCTGTCCCTTTTAAAATATTATTATTTTTTCACCCATAAATACATAAGATTAATTAAATGAAATGTAAATTTGAACTTTTGAGACCTTACAGATCTATTCTTCCCATAAGTACTGTTGTTATTTTAGTTTTCATTTTAATGTTTTGTTTATTTTTAGAACAAGCAGGGGGAGGGGCAGAGAGGGAGGGAACAGAGGATCAGAAGCAGGTTCTGCAAGGTTTTTCTCATTTTTATTTCCTTTCATGGAATTAAGAACATGTAAAAGGTAAGACAGGCTATGGTCTTGCTTGTATTAAAATTATAGAGATAAGTATTTTGGGAAATAATTGAATTTTAAAAAGGATATAGCTCGAATTTACTACTGTAACTTTTAATTTTTTTTTAATGTTTATTTATTTTTGAGACAGACAGAGACAGAGCATGAATGGGGGAGGGGCAGAGAGAGAGGGAGACACAGAATCGGAAGCAGGCTCCAGGCTGTGAGCCATCAGCTCAGAGCCTGACGCGGGGCTCAAACTCACGAACCGCGAGATCGTGACCTGAGCTGAAGTCGGATGCTCAACTGACTGAGCCACCCAGGCGCCCCACTACTGTACCTTTTAACTACTCAAGTACTTTTTATTATTTTTTATTTAAATGTTTATTTTGAGAGCAAGAATGTGTGCACATGAGTGGGGGAAGGGCAGAGGGAGAGAGAGAGAATCCCAAGCAGGCTCTGCACTGTCAGTGCAGAGTCCAGCTCGGTACTTGATCTCATGAACTGTGAGATCATGACCTGAGTCAAAATCAAGAGTCAGATGCTTAACTGACTCAGCCACCCAGGAGACCTGCTCACATAGTTTTTTTGGTTTTTTTAATGTTTATTTATTTTTGAGAGAGAGAGACAGTGTGTGAGCAGGGGAGGGGCAGAGAGAGAGAGGGAGACAGAATCTGAAGCAGGCTCCAGGCTCTGAGCTGTTAGCACAGAGCCTAATGTAGGGCTCAAACTTATGAACTGTGAGATCATGACCTGAGCCAAAGTCGGACAGTTAACCAACTGAGCCACCTAGGCACCCTTGCTCACATACTTTTTAAACTAGAAATAGTTTTATATATACTACAAAGCCCAATAAAATACATAGTGCATTAAAAGCATATCATGCCTGGGCACCTGGGTTTCTTAGTCAGTTAAGCTTTGGACTCTCGACTTTGGTTCAGGTCATGATTTCATGGTTCATGAGTTCGAGCCCTGCTTTGGGCTCTGCACTTACAGTGTGGAGCCTACTTGGGATTCTCTCTCCCTCTCTCTCTGCCCCTCCCCCACTTGTGAGCATGCACTCTCTCTAAATAAACTTTAAAAAAAAGCATATCATGCTTCAGTAAGATTTAGTAAAATAGTGTGATTTTTAAAATTTTCTTAATTTTCTTATGCTCTGGTACTTTATATATTAGGTGTATAATGAGTTGGACTCTAATAAATATACATGTGTGTAACCATATACCAAATATAGAACATTGCCACTATGTTATTTTTATTTTTTAAAGATTTTATTTTATTTTAAGTTTATTTATTTTGAGGGAGAGAGAGGAAGGGGCAGAGAGAGAGAGGGAGAGAGAATCCCAGAACCTTTAGATCATGACCTGAGCAGAAATCAAGGGTCAGATGCTTAACTGACTGAGCCAGTTAAGATTTTATTTTTAAGTAATCTCTACATCTAACATGGGACTTGAACTTATAAACCCAAGATCAAGAGTCACACGCTGTCCTGAATGAGCCATCCATGGACCCCAGAACATTGCCACTATTTTAAAAATCCATTCTTCTCTATTTAATTTCTGTGAAAATGTTTACAGTGATGTATATAATATGTGTCATCTAAATCTTTTGTCAAAACAGATGCATTTGGGGTTGACTATGGAACATGCCATTACTAACAAAATGCTGATACTGAACCTGTTTAACTGGCAACTGCTCTTTTGTGGCATGGATGAAAATTCTGAGCAGTTGCTAAGAGGGCCTCTAATATTCATGCACATATAGGAATTGGACCCTTAAGTTTTTATGATGAGCTAAATATTAAAAGTTACTATATTTCCTATTTTCAATTATTTCATTACTTACTTAGATCGTTGCCATACCATGTTCATTGGGCACAACAAGACTGCCTTCTGTGCCATCTAATTCCCAAATGTGGATCGGTAAAGTCAAGAGGAGCTCTAATTTCTGCCTTTTCAAGAGATGGCATTACTCTGGCAGTAACTCTTAATCAGAAAGACCCAAAGGTCAGTATATGTAATCTGTCTTGAAAGTAACCTATGAAAGAGTTCAATTTGGAGTTGTTTTGTAATACTACTTTATGTTCTTTATATTGGTGTTTTCTGATCCAGTTTAACATTGTGGTGTTTTCTGATCCAGTTTAACTTTAACATAAAGTTATTTTATCCAGAAGCTATAATTTCAAAACTTGGCCTTCAGAAGTGAAAAGAGGGTAACAAAAAGGAAGAAGGGCAAAGTGGTAACTGATGTCCTTAAAATATAGTATAAAAGAGTGAGGAGTTTCAGTTTTCAGTATTGTTTTGCCAGTTGGGAAAGACTTCCAAGATAGTTTATTAATATAATAATAGGTCTCTAGAATTATAAGTAATGATTAAAGTAAAATAATTTTAATGTTTTTTTGCATTCTTTTTTTTTTTTTTTTTTTTTTGCTTTCTAGGCAACTCAGGTATTGTTTATAAACACGTTGAATTTTGTTACTCTCTGTGGTAGCCTGAGAGGGTGTAGTAATAAGAATCCTGTGGTTCCACCTACACTTATCAGGTATGAACTCTTGTGTTTCTGCATAGCATTTTTATTTTCTCTTCTAATAGTTTAATAAGTTTAAGGCTCTGATAATACAAAAGATATCTAAATAGATATTTAGGTAGATAATGCAGCTTACTTTCAGCATTTGTGCTTGATTAATTGCTATATGAAGGAAAATCTTATCTTAAGGAAGGATCTGGTAGGGTGGAAGATACATGAACATATTTTCTTTTCTCTTTTATTTTTTTCTGTGTTATCTCAGGAGGAGTGGAATCATAACTGGATAGGGGATATTGGGCTTAATTAGAGACTGAAATGAGAAATCCTGGACTGGGAAGATCATTATATACTTGGGGTGGCTGAGGTGTTTATAGCTTTTTAAACAAAGTTGGCATGCTCTGCATGTGGGTTAATAGCAATAATCAGGATTTTTGATAGCACAAGAGCCTCTGCCAGGATCTATTTGGGATTATAGAGTAGGAAGGTTTCCTCTTGGACTTCCTAATTTCCTTTTCTGAACATTTTTCTTTGCTGTTCTCTGAATTTCCAAAGTTTTCAGATCTATCTAGTCTTGCCTCTTCATTTTCTTTCCCCACCCAAAAGTTCTTTTCTGAAGGTATTACTCATTCTTACACCTGAAATTAATGTAGCATTGTGTCTTGACTCTACTTCAAAAAGAGAAAGAAAGAAAGAAAAGAAAAGAAAAGAAAAAGAAAGAAAGAAAGAAAGAAAGAAAGAAAGAAAGAAAGAAAGAAAAAAGAAAATGAATGAATTGCTGGTCTCAGTGCAGTGGTCTCTTTGACTTAGAGTGTACGTCATTATTTACATAAGGAGCTACTTTTTGTCGCCATGAAAGATTAATATTACTAGATAGTTAAGGAGCTGTAAGGATGACTTTGGGAAGAGGGAGTCTGCTGCTGCATGGAACCTCTAGCAAGCTGCAGAGAGAGGGCAGGCATGGTATTGACTGACCTTTAAATCTATCAGTAGATTTGAGTTGTAGACACCAATAGAATTAAAGTTGTTCTAATTAAAATGTGAGTGACTAAAAAGCTTACCTCTTTTAGGGACTATTTTCATCTTATCATTTGCTTATGTGCCTATGTGAATTTCTAGTTTGTATGTTTTATGGAGTAGATGTTGATGAGCAAACTCCTTTTCTTCCTTACCTTTTTTCTGGGAAGTAAAATACACGAAATGTATGTGGCAGTTTGCTACTATTCATTCTTTCCTCCTTATTTTTTGAAGTGTTTCAACTCTGCTTGGCCATTTTAAATTGTTAAAGACATTGTAGAGAGTCCTTTCTAAACATACTGTCTTGCTTTTTCTAGGTCCTACTGGGTAGGTGATATCAGCTGGACTCATGATAGTCTTTTTCTGGCTTGTATGTTAAAACGTGGCTCCCTGGTTTTATTGACCTGTCAAGGTGAATTGGTAACATTAATTACATTTGGTTGCTCTATAGAATTTGGGCCAGCAGAATTTATTCCTTTTCACCCACTCATAACATATAGGTGAGACATTTGAATTATTTTAATTTGTTTGTAGAAGGTTTTCTCTTTTGGTATTACTTTACTGTGTATTTTTAAAAAATAATTTCATCTTTCGAATTGTCTTTTGCTCTCTTTGAGTCTGTCCTTTCAATATCTGTTTCTTATTTATAGTTTTCTTCTATTTCTTTTTGTTGCTAAATCCTGGTGAAAATATGACATTGTGACTATGTAAGTATAAGTTATTTAAATATTCAATAGCACTGAAACATTTGTCTTCTTTTATGTAAAATTCAAAGAAGTGTGATATGTCTTTTATTGTTTCTTTAAAAGAAGGCCACTTAAATAAATGAGTAACTCAAAATTAACTTGGCACATGGATTTATCTGTTTTTTTCCCCCAAAGGGAAGAAGGGGAAAAGTTGTTGGAAATGGATAGAAGAATTTAGAATTTAGCCATGTTTTAATTTTTAATTGTGGGATGGGGTAGCAGTTTGGCTTTGGAGTCAGATCAAAATTTAAATCTTCGTTCTTCTACTTATTAGTTGTATGACTTTGGGTAAGTTATACCTTAAGCTCTTTTTCTTTTACTGGGAAGTGAAAATGACTATATTTGTCTCTTAGGGTTGAGGGAATGAAGTAAAATAATAAATGGTTATAAATAAGCACAATTCTGACATAAGTGCTTAGTAAATATTTTTGTTATTGATGTTAGTATTAGATATGACCTGACATATACACATAGGTATTTACAAAACAAAAACATTGGAAAAGGATTTTGAAATCACTCCATTGCTATTGCTTCACAGAAAGGAGATTAAGGGATTGTCCTTGATTATTTGTAGCAAAAAGTGATGCTTAATTTTTAGCACTGGAAAATTATAAGTGAAAAAATTGTTGGGGAACCTGGCTGGCTCAGTTGGAAGAGCATGTGACTCTTGATCTTGGGGTTGTGAGTTGGAGCCCCACTTTGGGTGTAGAGATTACTTAACAATAAGATCTTTTAAAAAAAATTGACACTTCCTGCAGTGAAAGTATTTTTTTTTCCTTATTTCTTTATGGTCCAATTTATAATTGACTTGAATGTCCTCATATTCTTATTTATTTAAAATTTTTTTTTAATGTTTATTTACTTTTGTGAGAGAGAGCGAGAGAGCGCGTGTGCGCGCATGTGTGAGCAAGTGGGGGAGGGACTGAGAAGGAGACACAGAATCTGAAGCAGGCTCCAGGCTCTGAGCTGTCAACACAGAGCCCAATGCCGACTAGAACTCACCGACAACGAGATCATGACCTGAGTGGAAGTCGGATGCTTAACGGACTGAGCCACCCAGGCACCCGCCTCGTAGTCTTCTTTAATTTAGGGAACTCCTGGGTGGCTCAGTCTGTTAGGCATCTGACTCTTGGTCTTGGCTCAGGTCTTGATCTCAGGGTTGTGATTTTAAGCCCAGAGTTGGGCTCTGCACTGGGCGTGGAGTCTGCGTGAAAAAAAACAACAAACTAATTTAGGACCTTTTTTAAAAAAAAAGTGTATTTATTTTGAGAGAGAGAACATGAGCAGGGGAGGGGCAGAGAGAGAGGAAGAGAGAAAATCCCAAGCAGGCTCCGCTACATGGGCGCAGAACCCAATGTGAGACTCCAACCCATGAACTATGAGATCATGACCTGAGCCAAAACCAAGGGTCAGATGCTTAACCACTGAGCCACCCAGGCACCCCAATTTAGGACTTAAAAAAAATTTTTTTTAAGGCTTATTTATTTTTTTTTTTTTGAGAGAGATAGAGTCAAGTGGGGAAGGGAGGGGCAGAGAGAGGGAGACAGAGAATCTGAAGCAGCTCCAGGCTCCAAGCTGTCAGCACAGAGCCTGATGTGGGGCTCAAACTCACTATGAGGTTATGACCTGAGCTGAAGTCAGATGCTTAATTAACCGGCTGAGCCACCAGGTGCCCCCAGTTTAGGGCCTTTTAAAATGGATTACTTTTTCTGATTATATAAGTGATACATATTTATTATTAAAAAATAAATTTAGAAAAATGTCTGTAATGAATACACCAGTTATTAAGGAGGAGAAAGAAAAAACTGAGAAAGACATTTGGAGAAGATAGTAGTAGGTAAAATTTTATCAGCTGAAGATTAAATTTGACTTTCTTCGTAAATGTACTTACTTACTGTTATGGTGGTGTACCTGATTCTGATTATTTAATATTACTTAATTATGTATTCATAACTCATAATTATATTCTTATAAGTATATTTAAATATATAGTAAGAAAGAAGGTTAATTACTTAATTCTCTGTAATAGTAAAACTGAACTGCCTTAATTCTTTTCTGAAATAGTTTGTATATGAACTGCCTTCTTTTCTGAAATAGTTTGTATAAAACTAAATTAAAAACAAAATAGAGTGAATGCCACAATTCAGGGAATATTTAAAAAACACATAAACCTACATTTTATTTAATCACTTATGTCTGCCTTACATATATATACAATTTAATGTTAGTGTGTTTAACTGGCTGTTTTATCATTCTGTAGCTTTTAATTGTTGTGTTGCTTTTCTTTGGAATAATCTGATTGTTTCCTTTAAGATTTTTCTTTTACTAATTCTTCAATTTTGTGTTTGTTTGCTAGACCACAGCAGCTTACATTTCAAGATTCAAATAATTCTGTAGATTCAACAGCTTCTGATAGTGACCCTATGAGACAGAGATTTTCTATAAAAGCACACGCAAGATTACCCTACCTCATTATTTCTGATGGATACATGGTCACAACCCTTCGATTTCTTGATAACCTCTCTCCATCAGTGCTCATGAGATCCCTTCTACTTGATTCAACCCAGAGGCTTGAGAAAATGTACCAAAGTATGGTATTGTCTAAGGTATAGTGCTTTTGGTATTGCTGGTAAAAGTTGGCTTGTCTTTTCAGATCTAAAACCATACTGACAGTAATGTCCTTGGATTGTATATAGTTGTCTATAGAATTTTTAATTGCTTGTGATAGAATTACAGATAAAATTTTGCTCTTGGGTGTCTTTTATCTTTTCTTCTACAGCCAAAGGGCAAAGGACTGAACTTGCGATCACTGGATTCCCTAAGGTCTAGCCTGTTAAAACACCAAGGAAATAAAAGTGTAGCTGATTCTACTGTCCCCAGATTCTTACAGGCAGAAGAAAGAATGAACTTAAATGAAAAAGCAGAAGATTTTCAGGTACTTAGTAGGTCTTTTATTTACTTTGAACAGTTACATATTGACTTTATTCCAAGAAACATATTTTATTTTTCTCTTGTTCAAGGGAGAGAAATTTGAGAACACCAGTGATTTTACTTATAAGATATTAAATTAAGCATGATTTTCTTCACTCATGTTTTAGGATTTTGAAGCAGAAGAAACTAATGAAGGCAAACACTTTCCAAACAACTTATTCTCACTTTGGAACCAAAAAAAGGATCCATTGTTCAGTAATGTCAAGGAGGGAAGATTGGAATTTGCGTCTATGTTTGATACAATACATGCAGAGGATAATACAGAGGAGACAGACAGAACCATTACAGAACTGCATTCTGTCCAGAAGAATCTCCTTGCAGCATGGACTATAGGAATTTCAAAAAATGTAACAGAAAAAAATTTAATGTTAAATTACACAGTCGTTTGTATCACTCATTTTTTCTACATTCTTCAATTTATAAGATGTCCTTTCCCCAAACTTGATCCTTTTTCAAGCAAGAGCACAAGACATAATGCATGGGTACTTTGTATCTTTCAACTTTTTCATCAGTGTTTGTCAATCCATTATTGGGATATGAGATACAAACAAGATGTGGGACATTTGGTAAAGCTGACCTCAAATACTATAAAGCTTTTGCTGATTCAGCAACAGCAGGGTCAGTTATTTTCAGAGAAGCTTTTGGCTTGTTTTCATTTACTCAAAATGGTAGCTGCTTATTTAAATGGCATATACATTCTTCAGCCTGAAGTTATTTCAACGTCAGTTGATGGAAGTAGAACAGCAAATCAAGACAAATTGGTGGTACCCATTTTTCAAATGTTTCCAGATAGTGGTTCTCAGGAAAACTGGTCTTGGAGTTCATCTTTCAAGATTCATCCTCAAGTAGTAAATCTTGCTCAACAACCAGGACACAGGTATAATTACTTTATATTAGGGTACCATTAACATTATAGATGTTTTCCTTTTTGAAAAGTTGAGATATAATTCTCATGCTGTAAAATTCACCATTTCAAAGTGTAAAATTCATTGATTTTTAGTATAGTCACAAGGCTGTAGAACTCTTAGCACCAATTCCAGAATGTTTCTATAATCCCAAAAAGAAACTCTGTATCCCTTACCAGTCAGCATTAATAGATTTTTATATTTAAGTCAAATGTTATTCAACAGACATATTAGTCTTGGGCAGCCATGATACATGCCCAAGTATTGAAAGATTTTGGTTTAGGTAAGAAGAATGACTATAGAAGAATGACCATGAAGATTTATGAAGATTTAAAAAATGTATTATACTTTTTTTGATCAGTGGACTTTGTGCTATATTTAAATCTGATCAGTTTGTATATATATTATTGTTTCAATGAAGAATACAGGCAGAAATAATAAGACTAAGTAGGAGGCTGTACATATTTTTATTCCTAGTCTGAAATTTGGTTTTGATGATTACTTAATTTTGTGTGCAGATTGGCTGTTCTCTGGAGAGTGTTGTACAACAAAACTTTATGGTATCAAACACAGTTAAATCAAAGACTTCCTGATGGTGACAGACAGTTAACTGAAAAGATGACACAGGAAGCATCTACTGTCAAGGCTCTGCTATGTCACATACAGGCTAACTTACAGACTGCTGGAATTCGCTTGAACCAGGCGTTAGAACTTAAATCTATCAATGGTCAGTAATTTACAAACATTTTTTTTAACTCTGTGAATAAGCAATATAAGTAACTGGGCTTCTGTTTTATTAATTAGTTTCAATTATTTGTTTTTCAAAATAGTTTCTGGCTGAGCTTTATTTACTGAATTTTAAAATGAAGTAAATTTTTATAA
This sequence comes from Acinonyx jubatus, assembly GCF_027475565.1. Classification (NCBI taxonomy): domain Eukaryota; kingdom Metazoa; phylum Chordata; class Mammalia; order Carnivora; family Felidae; genus Acinonyx; species Acinonyx jubatus. The sequence goes on from NC_069380.1 coordinate 206,618,079, forward strand.
AGTAATTTCATTAACTGTGACTGATTGTTGGTTAAAAACTTTGTAGGTGAAGAATGTTTCCTGTTAGGATCATATGAAAAGTCTGTCCTAATGTGGAAGAAAGCTCTACAAGAAACTCAAGAGAAAGGTAGGGTAGTGTTAAAAAATAATAGTTGTCATAATATTGGTAGGAATGTATTTTGACATGCTGTAGAGCTTAAAAATAATTCCAGATTTCGGAGTGCTCACAGTTTTTTAATGCTCAAATGGAATACGTATGGTAGGCATCTTTAGTGTCAGAAATGCTTTTAAAATTATTTTTGGTCTTGGAATTTGTAGCATGAAGAGTTTTTTCTGTTATCTATAGGTAAGGCTCCTTTTGTCCTTTTTTTGCTTAGTGATGGAATCTGTGATTATTAATGGGAAAAATGAGTTTTAGATACTAAATAAAATAATGTTTTGTTGGGCATTTACCACCTTTTTTACAGACTTAGAGAAACACAAAGCTAAGGCTCTCTGCCCTTACATAATTCAACTTCAAGAATTTCCCTTGAGTTATACTTATTGTTAGGTTAAGTTTGGTCTCCATGGGGTTTTTGATGAGACTATAAAGATGTAGATTCTAGAAACTGGTGATAGCTTTCATGATATTGAGGATGTGACTAGGATGACAGAAGTTCTCAGCTAGCGACCTGGGAACTAGCCATGACTGTAACTACGACATGGTCAGGTTTGGCCAATTATTAAAGTTATGTTCTGACTGCTGTGGCTTTGTATATTTCATTCATTCACCTATTTAACCAGTATTTATTGAGGTCCTACTGTGTCCCTAGTACTGTATTAGGCACTAGGAATAAACAACAAATTGCCCACAATATGGAAGAGAGATTACATAAACAACTAGCACTCCTCTTGTTATGTTGTATGGTACATGCTGGAGAAGCACAGAAGAACATTTCCCACAATCTGAAGCTGGAGCGTAAGCATTGGCCTGGGGAAAACCTGGACTTGACATTTAAAATTGAGTATAAATTGGCCAGTTAAAGCAGTGGTAATGGTTTAACAAAGGAGATAGCATTATAGAAGCAAAAAGGCACGAGAAACTATGGCAATTTGGTAAACTGCAAGTTGTTTCATAGGACTAGATCAAATGACATATGTATGTAATATTGGGTGTGGGGTGGTAAGAGGTAGGCAGAGAAAAGGTGATAAAGGAGCATACTATGCAATATGAAGGGATCAAAATTTTATCCTGAAGACATTGGGATCAGTTAGATACTTTATGTAGGAAAGAGAACTTTCCAAATGAATATAGGCCATTTGGAAAGATTCCTTTGGTACAATGTGGAAGATCATTTGTAGGAGTGTGGTGTAGATATGTGGGTTTTACATTGAAGCAGGAAAATCAGTCAGTTGAGGAGGTCCTGAATCAAAGCAATATCAGGAGTACTAGAGAACAGAGGTAACACTTGACAGATACCAAATAGACTTGATCAGCTGGACTTGTGACTGAGTAGATCTGGAGAAAGAAGTCTAATGTAGTTCTCAGGTTTGGGGATTGTCCAACTGGATGAAGAAGAGTGGCATTCAAGGAGATGAAAAGTTCTGAGGAAGAAAAGTTTTCATAATGAGTTCCATTATGGACCTTTATGTTTAATTTCATTTCCAAGTTGTATGTACTAGGAATGGCTTTTAATAATGGAGACTGGAAGTAGTAGTGGCTTCAACAAGAAAGAAGTTTATTTCTCTTTCTTATGAAAGGAGACTAGAAGTTGACAGTCTAGGGCTGATTTGGTGTTTCTGTGGTCTAAGTAAGGACCCATGCTCCTTTAGTTTTTCTACTCAGTCATCCTTAGTGCATTGCTTCCAATCTTAAGGCCATCACATGAGCTAAGATGGGTATTAGAGCCCCAGTCATCACATGCATATTCTAGACAGCAGGAAGGAGGAGGGCAGGAAGGGCAAGAAAGGGTACACCTCCCTTTGAGCAGCTTTTCTGGAAGTTCTACACAGTATTATCTCTTGGTTTGGAACTTAGTCATTTTTTCACTTGGCTACATCTAAGTGAGAAATTGTGATGTGGGTTCATTATTAACTCCAAATAAAATTGGAATTCTTTTGCTCAGGAACAATGGATAAGGGTCAGGCAACCGACAGTGTCAGTCCTAAACACCCTCCAGATATTTGAAGGCAGTGATCAGGGGCTCCTATCTCATTGGATAGTGCTTCTTCTCCTTTGGGAAGTCTCTTTGACTAACTGTTTGATAGACATATGGTTTCTTGGGGTTTTCTTTTTTAGCATGTCTCCTTCTGTTTTATATCATGTACTTGAGATATTGTTAGTGGATTTTAGTGCTGAAATGATGAGGATTTGTAGCTCTTTTGGGATAAAATCTTAGTCATCCTAGGGCCTGATGAAAGATAATAAAATCATTCAGAACTTAAAATGAAAAAGAACAAATTATTGCTGACCTGTTTTAAGATAAAAACTCTTACTAAAGTATAAAACAAATACAGAGAAAAAGTCACATAAACTGAGTAACAGCTTTCATAAATTGAATATTCCTGTCTACTTTGCACCCAGATCAAGAACATTACCTTTCTGGGGATCTTGGCTGGCTCAGTCACTAGAGCATGTGACTCTTGATCTCAGGGTTATGAGTTTGAGCCCCACATTGGGTGTAGAGATTGCTTAAATAAATAAACTTTATTGTTTATTTTGAGAGAGAGACCAATCATGTGAGCCAGGGAGCGGCAAAGAGAGGAAAAGACAGAGAATCCCAAGCAGGCTCCACTCTGTCAGCGTGGAGCCTGACACGGGGCTCTAACTCACGAACTGCAAGATCATGACCTGAGCTGAAACCAAGAGTCCAGTGCTTAACTGACTGAGCCACCCAGGTGCCCCCTAAATAAATAAACTTAAAAAAAAAAAAAAAAAGAACATTACCTTGCTAACATGTTTTTTTGTTTTTTTTGCTAAGTTGTTTTTATTTTTTAATCTAGTTTATTTTACCTTTTTATTTTTTAATATAATTTATTGTCAAATTGTGCTAACATGTTTTTAATGTAAACTTAATTCTTGTTTAAGGAGGAAGAAGGACATGTTTTCTTCAGATACGCTATTATCTTTCTCTTTTCTACTGCTACATCTATAGCTATAATTTAAATGATGCTCAAGGATTGTGTGATCAGCTAGTAAGAGAAATATTGAAGTGGTCCCACCTACCTGTAAAAGAAAATGAGGATTGTTCAGGTATGCATTTCAGCAGTCAGTATGTTTAATCTCATTAATTTGTATTCATACATTTAGATATGAAATTGCTTATACATAAAAGTTGGTTGCTCTGACTAAATTATGTCATGGTGAATTTTGGCCTGTCAACTTCTTATTAGCAAAGATCATGTTTTATTTTTGCTTTTGTTTTTTAAATCTTTGTCTCCTCAGGGCTTAGCAGTAGTTACCTGCCGAGTTAATAGCATTATTTTTTCATAGCCATATTTGTTAGGCATAATATCAGGTATCCGAGTATTTTTCCTTAGTATATTTATATTTTCTTTAACCATTGCTTAAGGTGGTTTAGTAAAATGATGAAAATCACTTTCTGAGGTATTCTGAGTCTTTTTTAAAAATTCACTTAAGAGGCTGCAGAGTATCTGAGTTCCCCTTTTTAAAAGAGGTCTATTTTGGGGCGCCTGGGTGGTTCAGTTTGTTGAGCATCCGACTTCAACTCAGGTCATGATCTCGCATTTGATGAGTTCAAGCCCTGTGTCGGGCTGTGTGCTGACAGCTCAGAGGCTGGAACCTGCTTCAGATTCTGTGTCTCCCTTGCTCTCTGCCCCTCTCCCGCTCATGTTCTGTCTCTGTCTCAAAAATAAAATAAACATTAAAAAAATTTTTAAAGAAGTATATTTAAACTAAGCAATAATGAGAGTGAAAGGTATATATGAACATAGAATATATCTCTAATGGTTATAAGTACTAAACTATTAGGTGTATACTATGCATGCAAATGTGTCTGAAAGGCCTAGTGTATCAGAAGTTTTAAATGGAGTCCATGCCAACTTAGGTTTTTATTGTTTGAGCCACTGTTTATCGATTTCTTGCTCTTTGTGATTTTTATCTTTTAAAATCTTTGTGTTCATTAGGGAAGTAATATGTGTTCATTTTAGATAATTTTGAAAATATGGAAAATATAAAGAAAATAAAATTACTTATAACTTACCATTTTTTGGTATACATTTATATGTATATATTATTAGAGCTGTGTATTGTTTTGTAGTCTTTTAAAATTTAATATTTTGATGAATATTTTCTAATGTAAATAATATTCTTTTTTGAAGCCTATTAAACCTTTCCCCCATTATTGGACATTTCAGTTGTTGCCACCTATTTACTGTTTTAAATAGTGCTGAAGTGTACATAAATTTTTGTGAGCATTACTAATAATTTCTTAAGGTTAAATTTCTGTAATTGCCCTCCAGAAAGGTCTGTTAGCTGTGCATTGACAGATCTTTCTATATGACTTTTTAACTGATTGGACATTCTTCTTTTTTTTTTTTTCCAGTGGTGTTATCATTATATGATGTAACTTTTTAAGTCAATTGAACCTATAGTAATGTATGTTTTAGTTTTTAATGGCTATTGTTTAGAATATATTAAGTGTATCCTTACTGGGTTGGGGGTCTCAAAGACTACCCCTCATGTTCAGTGTTCACAGGGAGGATGCTAGGACTCAGAATATAGTTGTACTCAAGGCTATTATCTACTACAATGAAAGGCTCCAAAGCAAAATTAGCAGAGGGAACAGGTGCATGGGGTGAAGTCCAGAGGAAACCAGGCACAAGCTTCCAAGACTCCTTTCCTAGTAGAGTCACACAGGACAGACACACTTAGTTCCTCTAACAACAGGTTGTGTCAACACATGTGAGATATTACTGACCAAGGAAGCTCATTTAGAGACTCAGTGCTCAGGTTTTTTTTTTTTTTTTTAAGTGTATTTATTTAGTTTGAGAAAGAGAGATCACAAGTGGGGGATGGTTAGAGAGAAGGAGAGACAGAATCCCAAGCAGGCTCCACACCATCAGCACAGAGCCCAGTGTGAGGCTTGAACTCCTGAATCGCGAGTTTATGACCTGAGCCAAGATCAAGAGTTGGATGCCGACTGTGCCATCCAGGCACCCCAGTGCTCAGGGTTTTTAATTAGAGGCTGGATAGTCATGTAGTCACCCCTCTGCCTAGCCCTTACCAAAATTCTACACTCTCAGAAGAAAAATAGGTGTTCAGCATAAACCACATTGATTGTACAGTTAGGTCTAGTGAGCCACTCTCATTAGTTAAGGTGGTAGGAATCTTTCCCAAATCCAAGTTCCCAGATGCTATCCAAGGGTCAGCATTATAAGCAAAACTTTCAAGTAGTCAGGCCTGCTATGTTATCTTTTTCCTGCACACTTACCTCATTAAATCATTTTATATAGTTATAATTTTTATTGTGTAAGATTGTCATTATTAACATCATCACAGTGCTACACACAGAATTACCCTTTCAAAATTGTTTTACTTATGAATTGATACAGTTTTACTCTGTGATCATCTTGTAGAATTAGGTTGCTCTCCATTTAAGGAGCTTATTTCTGGCTTTGCATAATGAATTTTGTATGATTAAAATTACTGGAAATCTTGCCTTTATATAATTCCTACAGTAAATTTTATCCAGGAGAGAATAATTCTTACCTATGTATTTTTAACTTTAATGTGAAGAAATAGTAGGATTTTTCCAAATGTTTAATGACCAAATGAAGAATACTACTTGGAGGCTAATAAGATTTTCTCAAGATCCCCTTTATGAAAAAAAAAGTTTATTAATAATCTTGAGTACCTACTCTATGAGGAAGAGTAGTGTTAAGTGCTGAAATATACGGTGACAAGACAGAAATGGTCCATATGCATATAGAACTTAATATCCTTATGAATATATCAAGTGACTTCTGGGAAAGAAAAATATTTTGCTACTATTGGGGCCATAAATTTCATAAAAATTAATGTTACTGTAGTATTTATATTTAACAGTTTCACTATTTTCAAATTTCTGAATGCCAGTTTGTGTTACTGAGTTTTGATTCTCAAATAGGGATGACATGTTTGCTCCTGCTAATTTATACATCAGAATCACTGCAGAAATCCTGACAGGGGCACCTGGGTGGCTCAGTCAGTTAAGCGTCGGACTTCTGCTCAGGTCATGATCTCGCGGTTTGTGGGTTCGAGCCCCGGGTCAGGCTCTGTGCTGACAGCTCAGAGCCTGGAGCCTGCTTCAGATTCTGTGTCTCCCTCTTTCTCTGACCCTCCTCTGCTCATGCTCTGTCTGCCTCTGTCTCAAAAATAAATAAAACATTAAAAAAATTAAAAAAAAGAAATCCTGATGTAACTCCCACTCCCTTACCCGCTTTCTCCCTCTACCCTACACATTCCTTTTGTCCCTACCTTCTAAAAGAATCTTATAACAATGAACCATTCTTACTAATGGGAGTGTATTGTAATTCCCAGATCTAATGGTATAGAAGACAGCATTAAGAATCAGTGTTGTAGTGCTTTTCAGATTATATACGTAGTAAGCTCTGCCTCCTTTAATAAAAGAAAAAAAAATTAGGGAAGGAAGAAGGGAAAATAATGAAATCTAAGCTTGTGAATCCATCATGGCTGGATTGTTTTGTATTTATCCTTCCATGTTTTGAAATAAAACTGGTAGCTAAAAGTCATCAGTGGTTCTTAAGTGCATGTGCTCGTAATTATCAGCTAATTATTTCTGTTCTATTGTCCTCAAGAAGCATAAATACCTATTATGAATTAGCTCAAGGATGCCTGGGTGGCTCAGTCATTTCAGCCGCCAACTCTTGATTTCAGCTCAGGTCATGATCTCCTGGTTTTTGAGTCTGAGCCCTTTGTCGTAGGTCTCTGTGCTGACAGCCTGCTTGGTATTCTGTCTCCCTCTCTGTCTGCCCCTCCCCTGCTTGTTCTCTCTCTCTCAAAATAAATAAAAATAAACCTAAAAAAAAACAAATTAGCTCATACAGGTAATGGATGCTCATCTCAGAAAAAATTTTAAATTATAATTTTCCTCTTAGGTAATGTTGGGAACCTAAATATTATTACCTTTTGACAGTTTGATCAGAATCTCCTTTGGTCATTTGCTGTATTCCTTAGTTCCTGAGAAGTCTCATTCTGAGTTTGGAATGACGAGAAGTGCTCATCCTGAGGCGGCAGTAAAGGTTATCCAGTCCATGGCTCGCTTCATGGCCGCCTATTTCACCAATCAGCCGCTTTGCATTTTGCCACCTCACAATGTGAATGTTCTTCCTCCCCTTCATACTAAAACAGGTAATATAGTAAGCAAATAATTTTCTCACTTTGTTTATTCACATAATATTTAAAATCATATTATACAGTGATCATTATTCTTTGGGAATAATACTGTTCTAGCTTAGTGTATGACACATAGGAGATTCTCAGTGACTGTAAACGAATAAAATCTGAGAAAGGTAATTGCTTGGGTTTGTTTTTATTGAATATGGATTGTTTAATTACAGTATTATAGTTGACCAATGAACAATGCAGGGTTAGTGGTGACGACCCCCTGTGCAGTCAACAATTCACATATAACTTCTGACTCCCCAGAAACTGTCAATAAACTACTGTTGGCCGGATGCCTTATCCATAAGATAAACCGTTAATATGCATTTTGTATAATATACTGAATTCTTATAATAATGTAAGCTAGAAAAAAGAAAATGTTAAGAAAATTATACGAGGGGCTCCTAGGTGGCTCAGTTGGTTAAGTATCCAACTTTGGCACAGGTGATGATCTCATGGCAGTCTGTGAGTTCGAGCCCCGTGTCAGGTTCTGTGCTGACAGCTCAGATTCTATGTCTCCTTTTCTCCCTACCCGTTCCCTGTTTGTGCTCTGTCTCTCTCTCAAAAATAAATAAACTTAAAAATTTTTTTTAAAATTATACAAGAAAATACATTTATATTACTGTACTGTATTTATCAAAAGAAATCTGCATGTAGGTAGACCTGCACAGCTCAAATCCATGTTGTTCAAGGGTCAACTGTATTTATTATTTATTATTATTTATTATTTATTTATTATTTATTTATTTATTTATTTATTTATTTATTTATTTTGGTGGTTTTACATTTAAGCTCTCTTTTTGTTATAGCCCTAGGTATTTATCACTTGTGTTCCCTATCTTTGGTAGTAATGTTTCTGACAACAAATTGTATCCTTAGTTTGCATCATTTTACTGAATAGAAGAAGTAGCACTCCGTGTGGTTTTTAGAAAAATCTTAAAAAAAAAGGTCAAATCCTGACTTAGAAAATTTGTCTCAATTTCTTGTCTTTCCTATCCTATATTATTTATAGGACTTGAGCTGTTTGGCATGATCTTTTCAGATCACTTTGCATACCTAGGGAACATTGATTTTTCTCACACTGTAGGAGAAAAGGTGATAGAATTATTGAATTGATTTTGGACATATTCATAAACATTTATAAAAGCTCAAAGACACACCTTTTAATTGCTTTTAATTTATATTTGTTTGTAAATATCTTCCCAGTGAGAGGAGAGGCTAGGAAAGAAAATTTTGTGATCTCTTCCTAAGCCTGAGACAGTAATTACTGAAAATCTAAATACCTGGAACTTGGTATATAGCCTTTAGTTTCTTTAATTTCCTAGTATCTTGAAAAAGGGTATCTATAGTCTTGACTTACAATAGATTTCATATTAATCTTTTAAATCAGAACTAGTGGCAGAATGTATTGGGGATTTGTGTTGCTTATTTGATGTGATGTTTATTGTATGAAAGCAAAGCAATAAAATTTTCAGAACATTAAATCATTCAAGTTCTTTCAATATTACAGTACCTTTCTCATAGTAAATGAAAAGCTAGGACAAATTTAATCAATATCCTGGCTGTTTGCCTATGCAGAATCAAACATTCAAGTGAATGACGAAATTTTTTGTTTCTATCCAAATGTGTTTGTCAAAGAGCCAAAGTGTTAGTGTTTGGTGTGGGGAGAGGCTATGTTGATCACATGAGAAACTAATTGTTTCAAGAAGCAGAAACCCACATATACTATTTGCCAGTTTTATTTTGAGGGAGTGAGTGGAAATCTTAGCAATATATATTTTTATTTTATTTTTATTTTTAAAAATGTTTTATTTTTGTGAGAGATCGAGAGAGAGGGGGGCAGAGAGAGAGGTGGACAGAGTTGACAGCAGTGAGCCCAATGTAGAGCTTGAACTCACAAACTGTAAGATCATGACCTGAGCCAAAGTTGGACGCTTAGCCAGCTGAGCCACCCAGGCACCCCAGCGATATGTATTTTTTTTAAAAAAATAGCAGTTCAGGGCACCTGGGTAGCTGAGTTGGTTAAGTATCTGACTCTTGATTTTGGCTCAGACCATGATCTTATGGTTCGTGAGATCTGAGATCCATGCTAACAGCATGGAGCCTGCTTGAGATTCTCTCTCTCTCTCTCTCTCTCTCTCCCTCTCCCTCTCCCTCTCCCTCTCCCTCCCTCCCTCTCCCTCTCCCTCTCCTCTCCCTCTCCTCCCCTCTCCCCTCTCTCCCTCTCCCTCCCTCTCCCTCTCCCTCTCTCTGCCCTGCTCCCTCTCCCTCTCCTCTCTGCCTGCTCACATTCTTTCTTTCAAAATAATAAATAGACTTAAAAAAATAGTTCAGGCATTGTATTTCCAAGTGGCTTGTTCATGTTACTTTTTTTTTACAAAGTATTTATTTTGAGAGAGGGAGAGAGAGAGAGAGCAAGCGTGCGAGTGAGCAGAGGGGCAGAACTCACCCCAATGTGGGGCTTGAACTCACCAACTGTGAGATCATGACCTGAGCCAAAATCGAGTCAAATGCTTAACTGACTGAGCCATCTAGGCGTCCCTCATGTTATTTTAATTAGGGGAAAATATAGAAGGCTAGGGAGAAAGATAGGACCCTTTGTATTTAATCCCAAACCAGACTGAAATCTTGTCATTTAGTCAGGACTTTTGAAAATCGTTCTTTTCTACTCTCTTAGAGACACTAATATACTGAATACTTAATGCTTGAATTTTACCTCAAATTAGTTTTTTATTGTATGACACTATAAGGAATGCAAAGTCATGTAAAATGCAGTCTGCCCTCCAAATTTCTAGTAGGAGAAATAGAGATGTATTTCAGAGCAGCCCACAGTAATAAATTGTACACTGTGGCCCAGTACATTTAAGTGTACATTTGTATGTTTATATTATCTGATACAGCATTTTCATTAAATTGTATTTATATTTGTTTTATGTAATGTACTCTGATGCTATCTCTTCTGTTTCTGTATCCTGTTCTGTTCCATTTTTTAAGAATGCTGGCATTTATTTCATGACCCACTAATGAGTCATATTCTTCAGTGCTAAAAAAAACCAAACAAACTGGAGTATGTTAAGTATTATTTTAAACCATTTTGTACCTTATTTGCTTCCGTTGAAGCAAGTGTGCACGGGATGGACACTTGCTTCAAAGATGGGCCCTCCATGTAAGGTGTGTGACAAATTCCACCAGGTTTAGGTTCAGAAGATACCCATAGTCCTGCTTCTACCTTGATTCAACCAACATTTCGTTTTAGATCACTTTCTTGAGAACTTTATTCATCAAAGAATCCCCCAAACGGTTTAAACGTCTATGGAAGTTCTCTTTCACTTTATGGGGGTGTGTGTACACATATAGCTACTACACTAGCACTTTAGAGCATTTCGTGAGCTGCTATCTCCTTGTCTAACTTGTATTTTACCCAAAGTTAACAGGGAAATAGCTGGAGCACTATTTCAAAAAACGTATCTCCAATAACATATCAGCAGTTGAGGCTGATTATTAGAAAATACTAATTAAAGAGATAGGGGCTCCTGGCTGGCTCAGTCAGTGAAGCATGCAACTCTTGATCGCCAGGTTATAAGTTCAAGCCCCATGTTCAGTGTAGAGATTACTTAAAAATAAAATCTTAATAAAAAAAAGGTATGTAAGTATGTGAGGAGGAGTGATTCTGATAAATGTAATTGTTAATATCCATTTTCTTTTATTTACACATAGAACAGTCCCTTCGACTTATTCCTCTGCAACACTCTAAGGTGGCCAGTGTTGTAAGAGATCAGAATCTTTCTAATGTTTGGACAGTTGAATATGCCCTTGAATTATTACTTATTGGTGGCCTAGTTCCAGAGGCTGTGTGGTTGGCACATAAACTTGGAGACTGGAAGACATCTGTTTCAATTGGTGTGGCCTTCCAACTATTCTGTAAACATGATAGTAATTTCACAAGGTATGTATTTTTAGGCAAACATAGGTTGAGAAACAGTATAATAGTATCATCTAACTATTTTTTATTTCTCTCATTGCTGGCATTTATGCACTTTGTGGAATCCTTAGTCCAGAATTGTCCAATAAAACTTTCTTCAGTGATGGAAATGTTCTCTATGTGCAGTTCAGTATGATAGCTGTTAGCCACATGTAACCATTGAGCACTTGAATTGTGGCTAATAAGACCAAGGAATTGAATTTTCAACCTAATTTAAATAGCTAAATGCAGTTAGGGGCTACTGTGTTGGACAGCTCAGCAGCTTTTTTGTGTTAAATCTTTTATTTAAAAAAAAAAACAACAATCTTTTTATTTAGCACATTTGTTAGTAATGTCCTCAAAGTGCTTATAAGTCAATGGGAGAGTTTGCCTATTTTAAGTAGGGTTTGAATTTTAAGCTAATAAATCTAATCTCTATATTTTAACTTTTCTATTATAGTACTACTATATCTTTGATATTTTTCAGTTCAATAATTCAACATATGTGTATTTCTTAAGTAAGTGCTCTGTACTAAGCTCTGTGCCAGGTAGTTTAATGGATATAAAGTTAAATGGTACATAGACTCCATGTTTAAGGCATTTATAGTTTAGTAGAGAAATTAAGGCAAAACATTATTATAATTTAGTGCATGTGCTGCCAAAGCGAGCACAAAACATTATTATAATTTAGATAATATGGTAAGAAAAGTGCCAGTGGTGCAGTGGAGAGAGCAATAATATCAAATGGGCATAGGACAGGAAATGGAGATAACATTTAGATGGGCATTGAAGGAAAGACAGAATCTCAACAAATTCAGTAGCTGTGGAGAGAGATAACATTCCAAACATGAGCAAAGGCATATGGCAAAAGACAAGTTTGGTTCAACTTGGATCGAGTAGTATGGAGGGCAGCAATGGGAAATAATGATGGGAAGATATATATTAGTATCATAATCCTGGAGACCCTTAAAAATCTCCTTAATGTAATATTTCCCCAATTATTTTCCCCCAATTATTACTTTTTAAAATAGAGGATGAATAAAAGTAAATTTCACTGTTCCTTAACATTTCATGTTTAGCTCTTAATGTGTTAATATTTCCTTTTTTCAGAATTTGGATTCATTTTCCTTAATTTGATGTTATTTCAGGTCCAAGAAAAAGGGTCTGAATTTGCCAATAAATATGACTCCAGCACAGATTTTCCAGGAAAAACTGCAGTGTTTTTTAGGTCGGCCAGCCTCTTTGGAAACAAAAAATGAAATGGGCTCAAAATACAAACAATTTACAGGTGTGTTACCTACATATAGTCTGACATATATATCAGCTTAATTGATATAAACCTTCTGATATTTTAAAAAGCTTATTAATATCCATAAATATATTAACACTTTGAAGTAAGCTTATCAAATATAAAAGTATGCTATTTATTCTTAATCATGGGAGCTTCTAAAATTTATGCCAGCTCAAAAAACAATGATCAGTAACCGAATGATACTCTGATTTTTCATACATATTTTTTGACTAGTTGTATTTTGCTATATTTGGATTATTTTCTTTTGTAGTCATAGAGTCGTAGAATCTCATAAACAGGAGGGTACTTAAAAGTATTTAGTTCAACTCTTGCCTAGTGCATAAATCACAGAGTTGGTTTTGTTTTTAATTTGAAAGTTTTATAGTAGTATTACAAAATTAAAAATAATGTAATATCACATATATTACATAGATTTACTCAGGAGCCCTGTAAAATTTGTTTTATAGCTGGAGACATTTAGATGAAAAGTAATGAAGTTGGGTACTTAAAGTTGTATGTGCTGACTACTGTAGGACCCTTTGGTTTTATTAGTTCTTGTCTCCATTAAGCAGAGAGGCTTCTAACTCTAGATTCTTAGAACTTACTAATTGTAACTTCTCTTTCCAGAAAGAATGCATAATACCTGGAAATCTTACTGAAAACTTTGATAATTACCTGCCAATATTTTTGAAAATAAATGGAGAGAAAATGTAACTACATGAAAGTTGGTTTTGAAAAAAAAGACTAAAAGGGACACCTGGGTGGCTCAATCAGTTAAAAAAGTACTATGGTGGAATGTTAAGAAAAAAAATTACTCTCCCACTAGCTGCATTCACATAATGTTGTATTTTATTTTGGTGTCTTTCCTGATATTTTTTTTCCCATCAGTATTTTTTCATTTATTATTTTTTAACTCAGGACTATGTTCCAAGTATATTTTTGTTACATAGTTGTTGTTATTATAATATCTTGTATAATTTTGCAAAAGGTCTTATGCTCTGATCTTTTAAAATTTTTTAATTTTTATTTGTTTATTTGATAGAGCGAGCATACACAGGAGAGGCAGAGAGAAAGAATCTTAAGTAGACTCCATACCCAACACGGAGCCTGATGCGGGGCTGGTGCTCATAAACCATGAGATCATGACGTGAGCCCAAATCAGGAGTCCAGTGCTTAACCTACTGAGCCATCCAGGCACTGCCCCCCTCTATAATCTTTTTTTTTTTTAAATATTTATTTATTTTTGAGAGAGAGACAGAGAGACAGAGCACAAATTGGGGAGGTACAAAGAGAGGGAGACACAGAATCAGAAGCAGGCTCCGAGCTGTCAGCACAGAGCCCGATACAGGGCTCGAACCCACAAACCATGAGATCATGACCTGAGCCGAATACCTGAGCAGATACTCAACTGACTGAGCCATCCAGGCGCCCCTGCCCCCCCTCTATAATCTTAAAGTAACAGAATAGTTATTAAATTTCTGTGTAGAAGTTGAGATGTTTTGCATGTCAACCATTATGTTCATTTTTGATGATAATTTTTTTCAGATACGAAATTTTATACTACAAAATAGGATCAGCATAATATAAATTTTAACTATTTTACTTAATTTTGTATTTGGTAGATCCCATTGAAGAAGAAGATGCAAATCTCCTCTTTGGTTCAGTGCAGGAAGTACTGAAAGCAGCAGTTATGGCTGATGCAGATATTCTTTCAGAGACGTTTCAACTTCTGCTAAACTCTGCCAAGGACTTCAGTAAGAGACTGTGGGGCTTAGTCCCGGTCGGCTTGTATCTCCCGGCTCCTCCATTATATTGTCCTCAGCCAGCTATTCTTAGTGAAGTAAGCTTATTTCTTAACCTTTTAATTGATTTAAAGTTGATTTTATCCAAATTTTACAATAGACAACTTGATAATATTTATCAAGTTAGGAATGCAAGCTCTGAAGACAAACTTCCAGATCCTAGCTTTGCTGTTTATTAACTGTATAATCTTAAGCAATGTACTAAACTGTTTAAGTTTCCTTATCTGTAAAATGCAGATGATGATAGTACCTGTAATAATATTATTGTTAGGATTAAATGAGATATTCTGTAAAAGCTTTTACCTTAGGGCCTAGGCCACATAGTACACATTCAATAAATATTAAAATTATTGCAATAATAAAACAAAATCAAGAGAGGATTCTCTATATGCAGGTTTTAAAAAAATAGATGTTTGTTTAGGGTAATAAATAATAAATGTCAGATTTTAGAAGACCTACATTATTTTGGTCTTTTATTTACCTCATTGTCTTTGATTCTTTTGAAAGACTTCTTTTGATTTTTTTTTTTTTTTTAATTTGATAGGTCATTTTTTTCTCCTGCACTATTCAATTGATAGTTCTGTCATATAAACAGCAAGACAGTGTTCCACTCAGGAACTTTTTCTCTGCTCTCACTAAAAATCACAACATTATAATTAGCTGGCTTTAAGATTTAAAGTATGAATGCAAATTATTTTAATGTTTGATTGATATTTTTAAGTGATTCTGGTATTGTTTCTTTACTGCTTACTGTTTTAATATTAGCAGCCTCTATGTCTTACCTGGTTTTTTCTTTTCCTTTTTGAGTTTTTTGTTATATTGTTATTTGTTATATTTAAGGTTATATTTCAATAGGTTAAAAATATTTCGTTTATTGATATTTCAAATATAATATGTTATACATGGAAGAAATAAATAGTCCATTGTATTTCTTAATAATTCTCTTTTCTGTCACATCTGAGTCTTCAACACATTGGTTTAGAAATTAGGAATACCATTTAAGCTATTTTTGGAATAGCCTATGCTGATATTAGTTTGAGTGGTTACTATCCTTAGTAGTGATTCATTTTATTATTTTGTTTTTATTAAAATAATCCTCAGTGGTAGGATTTCTCCTAAGTATCGCTCTATATCAATTAGGACCCTTTGGATTGGGTATAATAGAAAACTTGGTAAGTTGGCTGGCATAATTAAGAAGCCCAGTTAAGTAGGGTAGCCTTTTGACTCAGTTATGCTACCACAGACTTGAGCTCTTTCTCTCTAGTTTATTTTCTAAGGTGGCAGTTTCAACTTAAGTCCATCTCTCTTTGTGGGAGCAGAATGGCTGCCAGCAGCTTCTAAGGATACCTTGTCCATGTCCAGAGGGAGAGAGAAGGGGAAAAACAAAAACAGTACAAGTATTTCTTCTCCAGCATTCCAGGCAAGGGTACTGGGAGTCACTCTTGGCTAGGGATAATGCAAAGTACATTTTATAGCCCCTTAGGGCCTTCCCCTGAGAGCTGGGGAAGTATCAGCTCTCACTGAATCGTATGGGCTATGTAGGGGAAGGGCAGATACTCCATTAAAAATTGAGTACTGTGAAGAAGTAACTGTGGTAGGATGATGGGCAAGCAAATGTTTAGATACTGTCTCATTCTCTAGAATCTAATTTTTAGCTACTGGCTTGTTAGTGTTTATTCAGCAAACGTTTGTTGGATCCTACTACATGCTGGACTTTATGCATTATGTTAATACAAAGATAGATGACAAGGTCTTTGCTTTTGAGTAGATCTCAGTATGGTGGGAAACATACATGAATCAGTACAGAATAATTTAGTGAAAATTGTCATGGATGTCTGAGCAAAGTGCCATAGTCACACACAACAGGAGAGCTTCACAGAGGGGCCGACATTGAAATATAAGGATTTTTCCAGGCATAGAAGGGAAAAGGCATTCTCCTTAAAAGGAGCCCTCTTTATAACATTCTACCAATGGAGTCTGGAGTGGTGGGCTTTAACTCCTTGTAGGGGAAGACTTAGGCTTAGGGTCAATTTAGCCCTTTACATTATTTGAGATGAGAGATTGACACTAGAAATAGCTATAGTTGAAATCTATGAGGCCATCCCTCAAAATATCCTTCATAAATCTCCAGGAACATTCTAGTTTGAGAAGCACTATTTTTATTTTCACTGTAACATTTAAAATTTTCATATTACTATCTACTAAGAATCGATTGTTTTATTTTCTTTAGGAAGATGGTGATGATCTTCTTTTAAAAGCTGAAAAGGATAATCGCCAAAAGGTGTCTGGAATCCTTCAGCGTGTTCTCTTGCTTTTCCGGGCAGCTCACTGTTCTTTTCCGGTAGCACAGTGGTACATCTTGCAGTTGAGATGGGCAAGAAAAGTCATGCAGAAGGTGTGGAGATGTCTTAGTCATTTATGTGCTATGCTATGTTAAACTATTTAAATATACTAATATTTATTAATATCTCCAAATATTTATAATCATGACATTTTCCCAAGGAATCCTATACTATGAACCAATAGATTTCAGGTTTGTTTATAATAAGCAACCTAGCCAGACTAAATTTTTTCTGCTGAAAGATAAGGATTCTGAACTGAGTCTCTTTGTTAGTCCCATCCTGTCTGACAATACAAAGTAAAATATAGTAAGTTATATATAACTGGTAGTTATATGTAGGTAGTTTCAGTTACTTTTTTTCTTTGTCCCACCATCATTGAAGATGTAAGCTCAGTTCAGGATTTTCCCCGACTTCGCTCTGAAATACTATCTACTGTGTTCTGTGGGGACTAATGTGGGGTCAAGCCCTGGGAGGTTAGAGTTGGTTCTTGGCTGTGTGTTTTCTTTCAGTACTCTCCACCAGTTGGAGTCTCTCCCTTGCTGTCTTCTGAGATGTTCAATTCAGTGTGATTCTGGGGCCATCATCCCCTTCCACACTGACTTCAGCTAAGTCATAGTTGCGTTCTTACCTGATCAACAGTCAGATGGGACATTTGTTGGTATGTCCCTTCTCCAGCTGCACATCCTTTGTAGGCCAGTTGTCTGTCTCTGTGAAATGTGGAACTAAATATTATTAGCCCTAAATGTCTTTAATTTGGCCCTTGATTATGTTTAAAACAAGAATTTACTATTTTTGGTAGGAAACTTTAGACTTTGAGAAGTTACCAAGTTGTTTTTGAAAATTAGACTTTTTTTAGAGAGAACGATTTGTGAAATTTGCATACAGCTACTATAAAAATGTAAGATGAGGGGCGCCTGGATGGCGCAGTCGTTTAAGCGTCCGACTTCAGCCAGGTCACGATCTCGCGGTCCGTGGGTTTGAGCCCCGCGTCGGGCTCTGGGCCGATGGCTCAGAGCCTGGAGCCTGTTTCCGATTCTGTGTCTCCCTCTCTCTTTGCCCCTCCCCCGTTCATGCTCTGTCTCTCTCTGTCCCAAAAATAAATAAACGTTGAAAAAAAAAATTAAGAAAAAAAATGTAAGATGAAACTGTACCCATTCTGTATCTTGTTATCCCAAAGTTGTTTTTAAAGTATGGCAAAGAGTTTTCCTGTATTATTGAAAGATTGGTTTTAATAGTTTCAAGGTCTGCTGAGCCTGATTATTTGTTATAGGAAACTTCATTTTAAAAATTATTTAAGTAAACAGTTTTCTACAATAAAGTTGTAATTAGGTTTCCATTGAGGTTTTACCTTATGTACTAAATCCCAACAGTCATCTCATTTAATCTAGCTTTAATTAATGCAGCTAGCATAAAAACTGTGCAGATTCTCTTAAAATTATCAACACAGCTAAAGACATTCCTCAAAGGAGTAACAGGCTGCAGACTAGGGCCTTTGGGTGTATAGTCATTGCCACTCTGACTGTCCAGTGCCCTTTGTCTTGCGGCTTACCTTTAAAGCTTGTCAACCCCTCAGCTATACGCACAAGTAACCTGTAAATTCCCTCTAATTCAGTCTTCCTAAAATACATCTGATAGTTTTATTGTTAGCCTGTGTATTTATTGATATTGGGAGAGGTGCCAAGGATGTGGAGATCCATTCTTATAGAAGTATGTACAATATATAAGTGTATATACTTCTATATTCTCCTGTATTGCTGTTTTCTCTGCCTTTTTCATTTAGACTTTATCGGGCATATAATTTAACTACAGATTTAGTTGTAGTAAATTAATGTTTTCTAATTGGTGGGAATGGCGGAACACTTGTTGCTACCAAAATTATAAGGTCTTTATTCACAGAAGCAAAAAATCATGTTTCTCATGAAGTTCATACTAAAATGTGACCTGGAGCTGCAGGAATCTGAACAATTGATAGGGGCCAGACATCTGATTACAAGATGGCTTGTGCGCATGGCTAAGAAGTTGGTGCTGGTTGTTGGCCAGAGGCGTCCCCCTGAGGAAGTGATCCAAAAGACAGCAAGGTGGAAGCTACAATGCCGTTGTGATTTAATCCCAGAATCCCATACAATCACTTCTGTATTCTGTTCGTTAGAAACTAGCTGGTCTAGGGGCACCTGGGTGGCTCAGTTGGTTTAGCGTCCGACTTTGGCTCAGGTCATGATCTCGCAGTTCGTGGGTTCGAGCCCTGCGTCAGGCTCTGTGCTGACAACTCAGAGCCTGGAGCCTACTTTGCATTCTGTGTCTCCCTCTCTCTTCCCCTCCCCCGCTCATGCTCGTGATCTCTCTCTCTCTCAAAAATAAATAAAAAAACAATAAAAAAAAGAAACTAGTTGGTCTAGTAGGGTCTACCCTCAAGGTGAGGGAAGTTAGGCTGTACCTTTGAAGGAATGAATTGTTAAGAATTTGTGGACATATTTTAAAACCATCATACCATTAAAGTGAACAATAACTCTTTATTAATTCCAATACCTGGTCCATAATAAAATTACTCTGATTATTTTGAAAATGTCTTTTTTATAGATTTTTGAAATCAAGGTCCAACTGAAGTTAACCCATGTTTGATTATGAGATAATAGGAAGGACTATATTTTCAAGTCTGACACATAAGAATCAAAAGACTTAACCCAGGATCAAACTTTAAACCAATAATTTCAAGGATATAGGTAACTAAAAGACACAGGTGAAACCTGGACTTACATTGCTCCCAAGATTTTTCTTGCTGTGGAAGGATGTGACCTGGCCTCTGTTTAACATCATGACACAAAAGAGAACTATATCACTTATTTAACATGTCCTTTTTATATCTCTTTAATTATATAGCTTGTGTGACATTTTCCAATGAGCCATACTCCATAAATCCATGCATTATAGATTTATTTATAATAACCAACCTAGCTAGGCTCTGTACATCTAGTAAATACCATTGTTTGACAAGAAGTCTGTCATTAGAATGCTTACAAGGGGATTTGACAAGATCCTGTCTTTATAGAAATGAATAGAAGAGGGAGAAAATAGATTACAAGCCTGCCGCTAATCCTTTCATTTTTGGGTGTATGTCCCTTAGATTCCTTTCCTTTTATTCTATAGCAGTTTCCTTTAATTTCTTTTTCTTTTCTTGGTTTGTAGAGAAACTTGGTCATTTGTTCTGTACCGTATTCTGCATTTGTTTCATAGTTTATTCATTTAGTGTCATTTGACTTGTTCCTCTTTCCTTTTATTTCCTGTGAACTGGTAATTAAACTATATTCATTGAGATGCAGAGGCTTGATCAGGTTCACATTTTCTTAGAAAAAGTTATGTAGGTAGGGGCAACTGGGTGGCTCAGTTGGTTGAGACTCCAATTCTTGATTTCAGCTCAGATCATGATCCCAGGGTTGTAGGATAGAGCCCCACGTTGGGCTGTATGCTGAGCATGGAGCCTGATTAAGATTCTCTTTCTCAAATTAAAAGTAGAACTACCCTATGACCCAGCAATTGCACTACTAGGTTATTTATTCAAGGGATACAGGTATGCTGTTTTGAGGGCACACATGTACCCCAATGTTTATAGCAGCACTATCAACAATAGCCAAAGTATGGAAAGAGCGCAAATGTCCATCAACAGATGAACAGATAAAGAAGATGTGGTATATATACACAATGGAGTATTACTTGGCAATCAAAAAGAACGAAATCTTGCCAATCGCAACTACATGGATGGAACTAAAGGGTATTATGCTAAGCGAAATTAGTCAGAGAAAGACAAATATCATATAACTTCATTCATATGAGGACTTTAAGACAAAGAACAGATGAACATAATGGAAGGGAAGCAAAAATAATATAAAAACAGGGGGGGCGCAAAACAGAAGAGACTCTTAAAGGTGGAGAACAAACAGAGGGTTACTGGAGGGGTTGTGGGGGGTTGGGCTAAATGGGTAAGGGGCATTAAGGATTCTACTCCTGAAATCATTGTTGCACTATATACTAACTAACTTGGATGTAAATAAATAAATAAAGTAAAAAAAAAAAAATTCTCTTTCTCTCTCCCTCTGCCCCTCTTCCCCCTCACACACTCTCTCTCTCTCAAAAAAAAAAAAGTTATGTAGGTAGATATACCTTTTGTCATATTTATTTTTAGGTACTGCACATAGTTTTATTTTGAATGAGAGTTAGATGCTTAAATTTCTTTATTATGCCTTTGGGGAAAGGACAAATAGCATCAAGTTCTATATAGGCAAAACTGAGTGACAGAAAAAATTGCCTACAACCTTCTTTTCTCTTTTGTGTTCTAACTTAGTGAATTTCTTGAGTTAAATTTGTGAGCGGGGTACCTGGGTGGCTCAGTCAGTTAAGTATTCGACTCTTGATTTTGGCTCACGTCATGATCTCAGGGTTTGTGAGACTGAACCCCGCCATCAGGCCGTGAGCTGACAGTGCGGAACCTGCTTTGGATTCTCTCTCTCTCTCTCTCTCTCTCTCTCTGTGTCCTTCCCCGTGCACATTTTTTTCTCTCTCTCTCTCAAAATAAATAAACATTTAAATATATGAGCCAAGTTTCTGAAAGGATAGTTCATTTCAGAGATACTTTCTTACACAGTATAAGAACCATGCTGTATTTTTCATTCTCTATGGTTTATGTTACCTGTCTTGTTTGTTGCTTTATAGTTTCCTTAAAAATAGATTTAGATGACTGATAACTAACATAGTCTATCATTCTTTCAGATTCGAATGAAAGGGTCCCTTCCTTCATTGAGTCCTTTCCCTGAGTCATTACTTAATTATTGTAAAGGAGGTGTAGCATTCTTTCGACCTGGAGCAGCTGGAGACAGCAAGCTTGATGAAGTTTCTGTTAAAGCAATAGGTTTGTCCAAAATGAACTGCTTGCTTAGAAATTAGGCCTAAATATTGATAATGATGTAATTTGCAGTTGATTTGGTGAAGTTTCTATACAGTGGAATATTATGCTGGCAATGAAAAGATATGTGTGTGTAACCACCGTTGAAATGTATCCAGGATACATTAAGTGAAAAGAAGAGCTAGTTTCAAAACAGCATGCATAGTATAATTATATATATATTTGTGTACTTGTGTTGCTTTTAATAAAAACATTGTTCAATAATGGAAAGTATGTTTCTAATATTAAAAAATTTTAAACTTAAATGCCTATCATAAATGATTTTCCAAATAAATGAGCTATACAGTATTAAGTAGAGCTATGTGTGTTGGCTTTGAACATTATCTACAATGTACTATGAAGTTTAAAGCAAGTAAACTACTAGAGTAATTTACTTACTCTAGTAAATAGAGTAAGTTATTTATTCTAAAACTGTTTTCAATATTTTCATGCAACTGACATGCGTGAAATGCTCTAGAATAATGTGTATAAAAATTATGAAAGTATTTCCATGACTTCTATTTAAGGTGTTGGCAATGAGCATATGTTTGTTGCATAATCAACAAAATAAAGACATTGGTTTTGGAAAAAAAAATACCCAGCAGAGGTGAAGTTGTTATAATAGTAATATACATACTAATCCAATCTTTTATGTTTGTATCCCTGGTTTAGGTTGCTTCAGAGAACTTTGTGCTTTGTGTTGGATGCTACATGTTCGTGATAAGTTATCCTATAGTTGCAGGCAATATCAGAAAGCAAGAGAAAATGTGGAGGGGAAAAAGGTATTTACCTACACAAGAATAAGAAAAATGAACAAACATTACATGGGAAATTACTGCTTGATAGAAGGTTTTATTGTTTTCTGACAAACTTTCTTTTGAACTCATCCTGATCTATCCATCTAAAGTGAAAGGAAATGTATTTCTCAATACCCATTTAGGACGTCGAAGTGGAGTTTGATTCTTGTACGGTTGAGCACGGTCTCAGTGCAGTGGAGTGGGCACACAGAATGCTGCCCTTTTCTCGGTTTTCTAATACTGAAGAACTTATTCAGGATCTAATTTTGAGCCTTATTGGAGAACTGCCACCAATCAGAAAGGTAATGTGAATGTAGGTGAAAAAAACTAAATGAAAATCAGAGACATTAAAGGATTTTTACTTTATTGTAATTAAAAATGATTTTGCTCATGAAACTCTTTTTTTAATTTTTCTGAAGGTAGCAGAAATTTTTGTGAAAGCACTTCCCAATCCTGAGGACATAAGGGTTCCTTTAAGAGAAAAATATCACTGTCTTCAACAGAGACTCAGACACTGTGTTGTGAAAGGTAGTATTTGTCATTTCTTAGGTATCTGGTAGATAAATTGCTGAAGATTCCTCGGAGAGCATATAGTTTCTAGTGCTCATGTCTTTATGTAGTTCTCCTTTCCTTGAAGATAGTGTAAGAAGGCAGAAAGAAGCACTCCTCTATTACTGAAGCACCAGTTTTGCTTTGGAACCAGATAAAGATGACTTCATGTCATGGCTCTGTCAGTTAATGACGGTGTGACTATAGGCAAGTTGCCCAGTCTCTCTGAGCTCCATTTCTTTATATGTAAAACGGGTGTATTATTACCTACTTTATGGATGTGTATTAAAAGAGGGTTAAATAAGGTAAAATATATAAAATAAGCATACAGTGCTTTGCGTAAGGCAGATATTTTGTTGAAAACTAGTATTCTTCTTCCTTCTAATTTTACCCTATACATTCAACATGCCCTTGTGGAAAATTTTTTTTATTGTGGTTAAAACATACGTAATATAAAATTTAATATTTTAAGTGTACAATTCAGTGACATTAACTACATTCATAATGTGGAAATTTTTAAAGAATTCAAATTACCTTTTTTTATAACTTAATCTAGTATTTAAGTCTAGTTATGTCCTATGATCATACATTATTGCATTAATATATTTTTGGTTTATATTTTTCTTAAGACTTTTTTGACATTCTCTAAAATGTATAGTGTATACATTTTATATATATGTTAATGTATAATAATGTTTAAACTTTTTTCTGTAGGCAGCCTTGAAAAACTTACATTCCTGTTGAAAAACTTACATTCCTGTTTCCCACTATTTGAAGTGAAAAAGTTGTCCTTGTTTCTTTGACTAAAATTGTACTCATTTTCTTTTATTCACCACTCTTGGGAATGAAAAAATAGTAGTGATTCTTTTTATAATTATCTGTCTGATTTTTTAAATAGTTAAGTTACTTCTTAATTTTTTGTTTTCCAGAGCACATGTTTTTATGGAGTCTGGGCTCTGTCCCTTTTATTGTTCTTTAATGGACCTTCTCTAACTTCTGCAATTCTACCTTAAAACATGCACCATAGCTTTCTGACAAATACAAAGCATGCTCTGTAAGAATGTGGAAATGAGTCTTAGTCATCAGTTGGATTCCATGTTCCCAGGAGGGACTGGAATTGGGTCCCCTTCTGTCTTTTTAAAATTTTTTAAAAATGTTTTTAAATTTATTTTGAGAGAGAGACAGAGAGAGTGAGTGGGGGAGGGGCAGAGAGCGAGAAGGGGAGGGGAATCTCAAGCAGGTTCCATGCCATCAGCACAGAGCTGGATGAGAGGCTCGAACTCATGGAACTCATGAATGGTGAGATCATGACCTGAGCCAAAACTAAGAGACACTTAACCGACTGAGCCACCCAGGTGCCCCGGATCCCTTTGTGTCTTGAGTTGAAACATTTTAATGTGTTGTAATAAGGCTTTTTGTTTTTTCCTTTATAGGTCCCCAAACTGAGGAAATGATGTCTGTTATTATGCATTCTATTCATAAAGTGAGAATGAAAGCCCTAAAACGTGTGCAAAGAAATATAGGTTCTTTTGAAATGAATATCTGGGAACCAATTGAAGAAGAAAAACCAGCTGAGGTTCTGGGTTTTGATAGGTTTTCCCTAGGAACTAGTTTGAGCAGGAGCACACTCACAGAACTGGGGAATTCTCTAGTCCACAGTGATGCAGATACAGCAGATACCTTCTCTGAAGCATTGTCAGTTGAAGAAAAAAGTAGGATACATTTCTCTGAAAGGTACAGTTGAGATCTCTTAATAGTAAGCATTCACTTCCTTTGGAAAAAAATATTTTCAGCATTTCACGCAACAGATGAGTTGATTTCTTGTCCCAGAAACCTCACTGATTGCAGTGTTAACAATATGAATGATAAGTGCTACCCTCCTTTACTCACAAGAATATTAGGAGTGTAAAATGAAACTATATATTTGAAAATTTATTTAAAATATTATTGAGATATGAAATAATTTTGCTACCTGATAGTATAAAATCAGGTAAGTAGATGAAATTATAGAGTTCACTGGGAGGCTTTTACTGTTTTTAGTAATCTTCAGATTTAAATAGTTTAAGATTATTGGGTTAGCTATATTATTTTTAAGGGATTCCAGGGAAAGAAATTGCACGTTCATCTTTGAAACTTGTCTACAAATTGTTGAGAAATTCTTATTATTTAAACCTCTATTAGTCTAGCTAGATTTTTTCTTTATAATTCCATTATCTGCAATTAAGTTTATCCTTCCCATGACTGAAAGACTAAGTAATCAGCCATAATCTTGTTTAAATGAAATAACTTTATCGACTTCAAATATAAGCATCTGCTTAAACCATGCCTCATAGTATTAGAAATGGTGTGCTTGTTTCACCAGACGATTTCAGTGTTAGCACAGGAATACAATGGCGGCTGCTTGTTGTGCCTTCTTAATAAGAGACATAGACCTCCAGCCCAGGTGCCTAACACGAGCCCTTTCTTTCCCTTATTGGGGGAACTAGGAATCTGTTCTTCCCTAAGGACCATGGTTAAAGGAAACAGATTTAAAAGTAATTGTGACCCAATGCTAATATCATCTTCAATGGGGAAAAACTGAGAGCATTCCCCTAAGGTCAGGAACAAGACAGGGATGTCCACTCTCGCCACTGTTATTCAACATAGTATTGGAAGTCTTAGCCTCTGCAATCAGACAACACAAAGAAATAAAAGGCATCCAAATCGGCCAGGAGGAGGTCAAACTTTCACTCTTTGCAGATGACATGATACTCTATATGGAAAACCCAAAAGATTCTACCAAAAAACTGCCAGAACTGATTCATGAATTCAGCAAAGTTGCAGGATACAAAATCAATGCACAGAAATCGGTTGCATTCCTATACACCAACAATGAAGCAACAGAAAGAGAAATCAAGGAATCAATCCCATTTACAGTTGCACAAAAAACCATAAAATACCTAGGAATAAATCTAACCAAAGAGGTGAAAAATCTATACACTGAAAACTATAGAAAGCTTATGAAATAAAATTGAAGAAGACACAAAAAAATAGAAAAAGATTCCATGCTCCTGGATAGGAAGAACAAATATTGTTAAAATGTCCATACTACCCAAAGCAATCTACATATTCAATGTAATCCCTATCAAAGTAACACCAGTATTCTTCACAGAGCTAGAACAAATAATTCTAAAATTTGTATGGAACTAGAAGAGACCCTGAATAGCCAAAGCAATCTTGAAAAAGAAAACCAAAGCAGGAGGCATCACAATCCCGGACTTCAAGCTATACTACAAAGCTGTAATCATCAAGACAGTATGGTACTGGCACGAGAACAGACACTCAGATCAGTGGAACAGAATAGAGAACCCAGAAATAGACCCACAAATGTATAGCCAACTAATCTTTGTCAAAGCAGGGAAGAGTATCCAGTGGATTGAAGACAGCCTCTTCAGCAAGTGGTACTGGGAAACTGGACAGCGACATGCAGAAGAATGAACCTGGACCACTTTCTTATACCATACATAAAAATAAACTCAAAATGGATGAAAGACCTCAGTGTAAGAAAGGAAGCCATCAAAACCCTCGAGGAGAAAGCAGGCAAAAACCTCTTTGATCTTGCCCGCAACTTCTTACTCAACACATCTCCAGAGGCAAGGGAAACAAAAACAAAAATGAACTGCTGGGACCTCATCAAAATAAAAAGCTTCTGCACAGCGAAGGAAACAATCAGCAAAACTAAAAGACAACCGACAGAATGGGAGAAGATATTTGCAAATGACATATCAGATAAAGGCTTAGTATCCAAAATCTATAAAGAACTTATCAAACTCCACACCCAAAAAACAGATAATCCAGTGAAGAAATGGATGAAAGACATGAATAGACACTTCTCCAAGGAAGGCATCCAGATGGCCAACTGACACATGAAAAAATGCTCAATATCACTCATCATCAGGGAAATACAAATCAAAACCACCATGAGATACCACCTTACACCTGTCAGAATGGCTAACATTAACAACTCTGGCAACAACAGATGTTGGTGAGGATACGGAGAAAAAAGATCTCTTTTTGCGTTTGTTGGTGGCAATGCAAGCTGGTGCAGCCACTCTGGAAAACAGTATGGAGGTTCCTCAAAAAACTAAAAAGAGAACTACCCTACGACCCAGCATTTGCACTACTAGGCATTTATCCAAGGGATATAGGTGTGCTGTTTCAAAGGGACACATGCACCCCAATGTTTATAGCAGCACTGTCAACAATAGCCAAAGTATGGAAAGAGCCCAGATGTCCCTTGATGGATGAATGGATAAAGAAAATGTGTGTGTGTGTGTATATATATATATGTACATACATATATATATATACACACATATATATATATACACATACACACACATGTATATATGTATATACATATATACACACACACACACACACACACACATACACAATGGAGTATTACTCGGCAATCAAAAAGAATGAAATCTTGCCATTTGCAACTACGTGGATGGAACTAGAGGGTATTATGCTAAGTGAAATTAGTCAGAGAAAGACAAGTATCATATGACTTCACTCATATGAGGACTTTAAGAGACAAAACAGATGAACATAAAGGAAGGGAAATAAAAATATAAAAACGGAGAGGGACAAAACAGAAGAGATTCATCAGTATGGGGAACAAACTGAGGGTTGCTGGAGGGGTTGTGGGAGAGGGGATGGGCTAAATGGGTAAGGGGCATTAAGGAATATACTCCTGAAATCATTATTTCACTATATGCCAACTAATTTGGATGTAAATTTTAAAAAATTAAAAATAAAATTAAAAAAATAAAAGTAATTATGATTGGCAGTTAAAATGTTCGCCTAGCAGGTTTAATAGCAGTAGAAAGTTTAGAAAAAATGCCCCGCTCTTGTGTAGTAAAGAGTCTTGAAGGCATTCCTGCTTGTTGTACCTGGTACAGGGGGAGCTGAAAGGTGCAGATGCAAAAAACAAGAAACCATAAATTAGGATGTATGTTGGTGGCTTGTGATTTCTGTTGACTTTGGATTCCTAAATTCTCACTTGTTAGAGGATCTTTTTGTTTTTTTCAAAAATTCATGTTTTTAAAAGTGAAATTTCTGTGAACACATTTCAGTCTTTTTTAACTCAAATTTCCCCTTTTGATATTTTGTTTTATTTTTTCACTAAGAATGTTCAGCTCTAGTCAACACTCAGAGATCATTTAATCTAACCCCTCATTTGAAAGATACGTAATTGAGGCATTAAAAGTATATATATATAATTCAGTCACGGAGAGAATTTTCATTGTCAATTCTAACATCCGTTTTTGCTATTAAATAATCTTTAATTTTGTCTTTTTCAATTTTGTTTTGCTGTAGAAATGCCCCAAATCACATGGAATTAAAATTGATTAGTAAGCCCAAGGAAAAAAAGAAGATATGTAATCAGAAAGAAAATCTTGAAAGAAAAGATAATGAAAAGCTATTACAAAATGCACTGCCTGTAATAGGTGTTTGGGAATTTGAACGTGATGATGATGAATATATTAAATTCCTTGATCTCTTCTTGAGTTATGTTCTTGAAAGAGACCTACTTGATTCTAAGGATCCTGGCATTCCATTTCTAACCAGTTTTTCTGGACATCTTAGAGAATATGAACTTAATTCTTTACTTTTTGATGTACATACAACATTAAAACGACGTCGAAGCAAAACCAAAAGCCAAAATGTGTTTAGAGCTGGCTCTTGTTTTGTTGTTGCTCCTGAGTTATATGAGTCTGAAAAGCCAGAAAACCAAGCACTTTCAGCTTCAGTACTGGATCAAGGAATCAGGTCATTTTTAGAGAACCCTTTGAATGAAGTCAATAAAATTGAAGTGACAAGTGGATTGTTCGGTTTAAAACGAAAGTCAGTTTACAGAACACAAGATGACAGTTCAGGGAAACCTTTAGTCCAGAGATTGTCGAACCATATGTTTTGGACTCCCAAGACCGACAAAACTAGAAGATGTATTTTCAAAGCAGTTCAATGCAGTGATATTAACCCTCAAGAAGATCTTCCTTTAGTACTAAATAACACATTTGGCAGTATAAGAAGGCTGCTGGAATGGATGATAAGGTGGTCTGACAGAAGACTGCTCTGTGATCCTAGTCTCACTGAGTTATCCTGTGAGTATAGTCCCATCATTCGTGTAAAGACCTCTACAGCTGCCATTCTTACATCATTGTGGCTTTTGGAACAACCCTATTTTGCTACATATAAGGCAAAAAATGCCATTTTTAAGGTAAGTCCTTGAATTCTTTATTGCATACAAATGAGAATTCTCATTGTAGATTGAAACTATTTTTATATTTCTCCATCTATTAAAGAATCACCAAGCAACAAGTTAATGACAATGTTAATTATATAATCTGCATCATCAGATTTTTTTTCTTCAAGTGATTCTTTTAATTCTTAAAAATAATTAGGGTAAATGCGTTTTCAAAGAGGCTTTGAGATTTTGAGGTTTTATGTGTGTTTATAAAAAAAAAGGAGGAGGAAAAAGGAGATAATTTTAAGTGATACTACAGGCGGTATAACATTTATATTCTTTCTCTTTAAAGTTTCAGGTTTGGTTCAGATGAAGAAGGGGTAGGCAGCTACACAGTTTTTATTACTGTAGTCTCATCATATACATTAAGGGATCATTTTTCTTATAGTCTTGGCCAGAAGTTGGAGAACCAAACTGGGGAAGGCAGATAGGTTTCAGTAGAGAAGTTAGTGCTTATTAGTTATTTTTTCTTTTCTCTCCTCAATGATAACTGGAAGGCTGCTGTTTTAACCTGTTTGTGAAGACAACTATTTTTATGTAAATATGATTGAGTGATTGTTATTGCACTGGAAAAAAACTACAGAGGTGAATTTTTTGGAAAACAAATTTATGTTTGTTATAGTTGTTATAGTTGGGAAATGGACCTTTTTTAATATTTGGAAGATTCCATAGTTTCTAATTTTTCCTGTTTTGTTCCCCTCAGTTTTATTGAGGTATAATTGACAAAATTGTAAGATATTTAAAGTATGTATTGTGATGATTTAATATGCATATACATAGTAAAAGGATTCCCCTCATCTGGTTAACACATTCAATGCCTCACATACTTTGTGTGTGTGTGTGTGTGTGGCATATAAGTTCTGTCTTAGCAAATTTGACATATAAGTTCTACTCTCTTAGCAAAATTCTATAATGTGGTGTTGTGAACTATAGTTTCTATGATACTGCATTAGCTCCCCAGACCTTATTTACCTTACAACTGAAAGTTTGTATAGGCATACTTAGTTTTATTACACTTTGCTTTATTGCACTTTGCAGGTACCATGTTTTTTACAAATTGAAGATTTGTGGCATTGAACATTGAGCAAATCTGTCTGCATCATTTTCTAACAGCATTTGCTCACTTCATGTCTCTGTGTCACATTTTGGTAATTCTTGCAATATTTTAAACTCTTTCATTGTCCTCATATTTGTTATGGTGATTTATGACCAATGATCTTTAAAAAAATTTTTTTTTAACGTTTATTTATTTTTGAGACAGAGAGAGACAGAGCATGAACGGGGGAGGGTCAGAGAGAGAGAGACACAGAATCTGAAACAGGCTCCAGGCTCTGAGTTGTCAGCACAGAGCCCCACACGGGGCTCGAGCTCATGGACCACGAGATCATGACCTGAGCCGCAGTCAGACACTTAACTGACTGAGTCACCCAGGTGCCCCTGACCAATGATCTTTGATGTTACTATGGTAATTGCTTTGGAGTACCACAAACCATGCCCATTTTAGATGGTGAACTTTATCAATAAATGTGTGTGATTTGACTCTACCACCAACTGGCTGTTCCCCCATCTCTCTCTCTCTCTCTCCTGGGATCTCCAAGTGAGACACAACAGGGTTGAAATTAGGTCAGTGAGTAACCCTTCAATGGCCTCTAACTGTTCAAATGAAAGGAAGAATCACATGACTCTCACTTTGAGTCAAAAGCTAGAAATGATTGGGGCGCTTGAGTGACTCAATTGGTTAAGGGTCCGATTTTTTATTGCAGCTCAGGTCACAATCTCACAGTTTGTGAGATCAAGCCTTACATCAAGCTCTGCGCTAACAGCGTGGAGTTTGCTTGGGATTCTCTGTCTCCCCCTGTCTCTGCCCCTCCCCCACTTGCATGCACACGCTCTCTCTCTGTTAAAATAAATAAACTTTAAAAAAAAAAGCTACAAATGATTAAGCTTAGTGAGGAAGGCATGTTGAAAGCTGAGATAGGCCAAAAGCTAGACTTCTTGAGCAAGGTAGCCAAATCCAGCTTTTCCAAAGGAAAAGTTCCCAGAGGAAACTAAAAGTGCTAGTCCAGTGAACACATGAATGATAAGAACACGAAACAGCCTTATTGCTGATGCAGAGAAAGTTTTAGTAGTCTGGATGGAAGATCAGAGCAGCCATAACATTCCCTTAAGCCAAAGCCTAGTCCAGAGCAAGGCCCTGACTCTCTTCAATTCTATGAAGCCTGAGGGAGGTAAGGAAGCTGCAGAAGAAAAATTTGAAGCTAAGCAGAGGTTGGTTCATGAGGTTTAGGGAAAGAAGCCATCTTCAGAACATAGAAGTGCAAGGTGAAGTAGCAAGTGCTGATGTGGAAGCTCTAGCAAGTTATCTGGAAGATCTAGCTAAAATAATTAATGAAGGTGGTTACACTAGAAAACAGTGTAGTCAATTTTCAGTGTAGACAAAATGGCCTCATACTGGAAGAAGATGCCATCTAGGATTTTAATAGTTAAAGAAGAGAACTCAGTGCCTGGATTCAAAGGATAGGCTGACTCTTTTATTAGGAGCTAATGTAGCCAGTGTCTTTAAGTTGAAGCCAGTGCTAATTTACCATTCTGAAAGTCCTAAGGCCCTTAAGAATTATGCTCAGTCTACTCTGCATATGCTCCATAAATGGAGTAACAAAGTCTGGATGACAACACATCTGTTTATAAACATGGTTTACTGAATATTTTAAGCCTACTGTTGAGACCTCTTACAAAAAAAGATTTCTTTCAAAAGATTACTGCTCACTGAAAATGCACCTGGTCATCCAAAAGCTTCAATGGAGATGTACTGTGAAATTAATGTTTTCATACCTGCTCACAACTACATCCATTCTTCAGCTTGTGGATTAAGGAGTAATTTTGACTTTCAGGTCCTTTTTTTTTTTTTTTTTAAGTTTATTTAAGCAATCACTACATGATCATATGGCAGTTCTAATTTTAATTTCTTTAAAAATTAAAAAAAATTAATGTTTTTATTTATTTTTGAGACAGAGACAGAGCATGATCAGGGGAGGGACAGAGAGAGAGGGAGACATAGAATCTGAAGCAGGCTCTAGGCTCCGAGCTGTCAGCACAGAGCCTGATGTGGGGCTGGAACTCACAAACTGTTGAGATCATGACCTGAGCCAAAGTTGGATGCTTAACTGATTGAGCCACCCAGGTGCCCCTTTAAAAATTTTTTTTTAATGTTTATTTATTTTTAAGAGAGAGAGACAGAGTGTGAGTAGGGTTGAGGCAGAAAGAGAAGGAGACCGAGACAGAATTCGAAGCAGGCTCCAGGCTCTGAGCTGTCAGTCAGCCCAGAGCCCCTGCGGTGCTCAAACTCACAAACTGTGAGATCATGACCTGAGC
Organism: Acinonyx jubatus; assembly: GCF_027475565.1. NCBI lineage: Eukaryota > Metazoa > Chordata > Mammalia > Carnivora > Felidae > Acinonyx > Acinonyx jubatus. Next base: position 206,650,805 of record NC_069380.1, read on the forward strand.
CGAAGTTGGATGCTTAACCTACTGACCCACCCACGTGCCCCTCTAATTTTAATTTCTTGAGCAGCCACCATAAGGCTGTACTGTGTTTTCCTTTGTGGCTGTACTGGTTTACATACCCCACCAACAGTGTACAAGGGTTCAGTTTTCTCTGCATTCTTCCCAGCATTTGTTTCTTGTCTTTTTGATAATAGCAATTCTACCTGGTGTGAGGTGATATCTCATTGTGGTTTTGATTTGCATTTCCTTGATAATTAGTGATGTTAAGTACCTTCTTATGTACCTGTTGGCCATCTGTATGTCTTCTTTGGAAAAATGTTTACCCAGATCCTCTGCCCATTTTTTAATCAGATGTTTTTTTTGTTTGTTTGTTTTTTGTTTGCTATTGAGTTGTAGGACTTTTAAAATATATTTTAGGTATTAACCTCTGATCAGATATATGATTTGCAAATATTTTCTTCCAGTCGGTAGGTTGCCTTTTCATTTTGTTGATGGTTTCCTTTGCTGTGCAGAAGCTTGCCAGTTTGATGTAGACCCACTTGTTTATTTTTGCTTTTGTTGTCTTTGCTTTGGTATCAAATCCAAAAAAAAAAAAAAAAAATCATTGTCAAGACCAGTTTCAAAGAGTTTACCATCTGTTTTCTTCTGGGAGTTTTATGGTTTCAAATCTTACGTTCAAGTCTTTTCATTCTTTTCGAGTTGATTTTTGTGTATGGTGTAAGATAGGGGTCTGGTTTCATTCTTTTGCATGTGGTTATCCAGTCTTCCCAGCACTATTTTCTGAAGAGACTATCCTTCCCTGGTTGAATATTTTTAGCTCCTTTGTCAAAATAATTGATCATATATGCATGAGTTTTTATTTCTGGATTCTCTATTATGTTTCATTGATACATATGTCTGTTTTTATGCCAATACTATACTGTTTGATTATTAGTTTGGTAATATAGTGTGAAATCAGGAAGCATGATACCTCCAGCTTTGTTTTTCTTAAGATTTCTTTGTTTTTTTTTTTTTTTTTTTGTGGTTCCATATAAATTTTAGGATTATGTGGGGTTTTTTGTGTGTATGTGTGTGTGTATAATATACCATTGGAGTTTTGATAGGGATTGCACTAAATCTCTAGATTGCTTTGGGTAGTATAGACATCTTAACAATATTAATTCTTGTAATCCATGAGCACAGAATATCTTTCCACTTATTTGTGTTGTCTTCAGTTTCTTTCATCAGTGTCTTCCAGTTTTTAGAGTACAGGTCTTTCACCTCCTTGGTTGAATTTAATCCTAGATATTTTATTTTGATTAAGTTTTCTTTCTGATAATTCATTGTTTGTGTATCCAAATGCAACTGATTTTCATATTGATTTTGTATCCTGCAATTCATGTATTTTAACCTTTTTTTTTTTCAGTAGGGTTTTAGGATTTTCTTTTTTTTTTTTTAAGTTTCTTTATTGAGAGAGAAAGAGAAAGAGAGAGAGAGAGGACATGCAGGGGAGGGACAGAGAGAAAGAGAGATTCCCAAGCAGGCTCCACACTGATAGTGGAGGTTTGAACCCACGAACCATGAGGTCGTGACCTGAGCCGAATTTAAGAGTTGGACGCTCAACTGACTGAGCCAACCAGGTGCCCCAGGATTTTCTGTATATAACATGTTGTCTAAAAATAGGAAGTTTTGCTTCCTCCTTTCTGATTTGGATGCTCTCTTTTTTTCTTGCCTATTTGCTTGTTCTGGCTAGGACTTCCTGTACTATGTTGAATAAAAGTGGTGAGTTTGGGCATCCTTGTCTTGTTCCTGATCTTAGAAGAGAAACTTTCAGGTTTGTTTGTCTGTTTGTGGTTTTTTTTGGATTTTGAATGTGATGTTAACTGTAGCTTCTCATATTATACCCAGTTTGTTGAAAGGTTTTTTTTTTTTTTTTTTTTTTTTTACCATGAGTGGATGCTGATTTCTGTAGAATGTTTTTTCCGCAAATATTGAGATGATCATATGATTTTAATCTTTCATTTGGTGAATGAGGTGTATCAGATTGACTGATTTGCAGATATTGAACCATTTTTTCATCCCTGGAATAAATCCCAGTTGATCATGGTGTATGATCCTTTTAATGTACTGTTGAATTCAGTTTGCTGATATTTTGTTGAGTATTTTTGCTTTTGTTGTTCATTAGAGATAGTGGCCTATACTTTTCTTGTAATGTCCTCGTCTGACTTTGATATAAGGCTAATACTGGCCTTATAAAATGAATTTGGGAGTGTTTTTTCTCTCTTCAGTTTATTAGAAGAGTTTGAGAAAGATTGGCATTAATTTTTTAAATGTTGGGTAGAATTTGCCAACAGTGAAGCCATCTGGTTCTGTTTTTTTTTTTTTTTTTTTTTTCTGTTAGAAGGTTGTGATTACTGATTCAATGTCTGTACTCATTATTGGTCTGTTCACATTTTCTGTTTTTCATGATTTAGTCTTAGTAGATTTTGTGTTTCTAGGAATTTATTCAATTCTTATAGGTTGTCTGATTTGTTGGCCTATAATTGTTTGTAGTGCTCTCTTATGATCATTAGTATTTTTGTACTATCTGGTTGTAGTGTCTCCTCTTTCATTTTTAATTTGTTTAAGCCCTCTCTTTTTTTCTTTTCTTTCCTTTTTCTTTTTTTGAGTCTGGCTAAAGGCTTGCCTATTTTGTTTATTTTTCCCAAAATCCATCTCTTAGTTTCTTTCATCTTTTCTCTTGTCTTTTTAGTCTATATTTCACTTATTTCTGCTCTGATCTTTATTTCATTTCTTCTACTAACTATATACTTACTTCTTCTTTTTTCTAGTTTCTTCAGGTATAAAGTTAGGTTGCTTGAGAGCTTGAGTTGGTTGACTGACTGAGTCACCCAGGTGCCCCAATAACAACTTAACTTTTAATGCATACAAAAGCTGTGCTTTTTTACACTACTTTTCCTCCCACATTTTTATGTTTTTGATGTCAGAATTTACATCTTTTTACACAGTGTATTTATTAACAAATTATTTTAGTTATGTTTCTCACTTTTAATACTTTTGTCTTTTAATCTTCATACTAGAGTTAGAAGTGTTTTAATCACCACTATTACAACACTAGGGTATTCTGAATTTGACTATATATTTACCATTACCAGTGGGTTTTATACTGTCATATAAAATTAGTGTTTTCTTGTTTCAGCTTGAAGAACTTCCTTTAACATTTCTTGTAAGGCTGGTCTATGGTTATGAACTCCTTCAGTTTTTGCTTGTCCGAGAACTCTTTTAGTTTGCTTTTAGTTTGCTGGGTAGAGTATTCTTGGTTAGCAGTTTGTTTTTTTCCCAGCACTTTGTATATATCATGCTACTTCCTGTAGTCTGCAAAGTTTCTGCTGAAAAATATACTGATAGATTCAGGGGGTTCCTTGTATGTAAGAAATTGTTTTTCTTTTGCTTTTTTAGATTCTTTATTTGTCTTTAACTTTAGACAATTCAACTATAATGTGTCTCAGTGTAGGTTTCTTTGCATTTATGTTATTTAGAACTCCCTGAGCTTCCTAAATCTGGATGTCTGTTTCTTTCTTCAGATTTGAGAAGTTTTCAGTTATTATTTCTCTGAATAAGCTTTCTGCTCCTTTCTCTTTCCTCTCCCTTTGGGACTTCTATAATGGATATCTTGATCTGTTTGTTGGTATCCCATAAATACCTTAAGTTTTCTTCATTCTTTTAATTTTTTTTTCTTTTTGCTCCTCTGATTGGATGAATTCCACTGCCCTGCCTTCTACTTTTCTGACCCTTTCTTCCACTTGATCTAATATGCTTTTGAACCTTTCCATTGAATTTTTTAGTTCTATTATCATATTTTTTAGCTTTGTAATTTCTGTTTGTTCCCTTTTTGTATTTTCTATCTCTTTGTTGAAATTCTCACTTTGTTTATGTATCATTTACATAATGATGCATTTTTTTCCAAAGTTTTATTTAAGTTCTAGTCAACATATAAGGTAATAATATTCTCAGGAGCAGAGTCTAGTGATTCATCACCTACATACAACACCGAGCACTCAACACAAGTACCGTCTCCAATACTCACCACCCATTCAGCCTGTTCCCCCGACCACTCCCCCTTAAACCCTGTCTTCCTCCATCACAGTTTCCCATGGTTTGCTTCCCTCTCTCTCTCTCTCTCTCTTTCTTTTTTTCCCCTTCCCACATGTTCATCTGTCCTGTCTCTAATTCCACATATGAGTGAAATCACACAGGTTTGGCCTTCTCTTCCTGACCCATTTTGCCCAGCACAATACACTCTAGCTCCATCCATATCATGGCAAATAGCAAGATTTCATTCCTTTTGATGACTAATAGTCTATTGCATATATGTACCACATCATCTTTATCCATTCATCAGTCGGTGGACATTTGAGCTCTTTCCATACTTTGGCTATTGTTAATAATGCTGCTATAAACATCAGGGTACATGTACCTCTTCAAATCTGTATTTTTGTATCCTTTGTGTAAATACCTAGTAGTGCAATTGCTGGGTTGTAGGATATTTCTATTTTTAACTTTTTGAGGAACCTCCATACTGTGTTCTGGGGTGACTGCACCAGTTTGCATTCCCACCAAGAGTGCAAGAGCGTTCCCCTTTCTCTACATCCTTGCCAACACCTGTTGTTTCTTGTGTTGTTCTGATAGGTATGAGGTGGTATCTCATTGTGGTTTTGATTTGTATTTCCCTGATGATGAGTGATGTTGAGCATCTTTCCATGCATCTGTTAGCCATCTGGATGTCTTCTTGGAAAAATGTCTGTGTCTTTTGCCCATTTCTTAACTGGATTATTTGTTTCTTGGGGGTTGAGTTTGATAAGTTCTTTATAGATTTTGGATACTAACCTTTTATCAGGTATGTCATTTGCAAATATCTTCTCCCATTTTGTAGGCTGCCTTTTAGTTTTCACTTTGTTTATCCCCTGACCTCTGTGACCATTCTTTTGAATCTCTATCAGGATATATCATTATTTCCATTTCATTAACATCTGTTTCTAGAGATTTATCTTGTTCATTTGTTTGGAACATAGTCCTGTTCATTCATTTTACTTGACTTTCTGTGTTGGTTTCTGTACATGAGATAAAGCAGTCACATCTCCCAGTCTGGATAGAGTGGTCTTGTGTAGGAGATGAACCTCATCAACCAGCTTGGTCTGAGCTTTTGATTGGCTCTGAAACCTTTGTGATTGCCTAAGCCTCCTTCTTTGTTCTTAGTGGCTCCCAGTAGTTGGGGGTATGCCAAGACTGGGGGTATGGCCACTTATCAGTGTCCCAAAGGGGTGGGTTAGTTTAGCATCTAGATACAGCCTGATTGGAATTTGGACTCTTAGGCAGCATATGGCAAAGTCTGTATGTAATCCCTTTCTGGGGAGAAACTGGGAGAAGGATGTTTTCCCTGCTCCCTGTGAACTCCTGGACCCAGGTGTATAGCTAAAGGGGGGTGCTCCTGCAGTCACTAAGAACTGCTTCTCTGTTTGCTGCACTCCTGTGGGCCTCATAAATGCAAGTTCCATTGGTTATCAGAGACGGGTGATCTCAGGACCTGTCCTTCAGTCAGCAGCTACAAAAGCTGGGGCACCCAGATGTGTGTACAGGCTGCTTCCTGGAATATGCTGGTAACTTGGAATGGGCTAGATAGAGAAGGCAGGGGAGGTGTCCATCAGCTTTCTTGTTTCTGAGGTATTGTAGCTAGCCCCCAGATGTATGCAGCTGGATACCTTCCAGGAGAAGACTATGAGATGGGTGTTTTTGCCTGCTCCTCTGTGCTGAGCCCTTTGGGGATAGCTGCAATGAGTTTTCATGCACCTGTTAATAACTGCTGCTTTGTTTGCTGTGGTCTTGTGGGACTCATGGATGTAAGCCTCATTGGCTTTCAGATCTAGGTGTTTTGGAGGCCCATCCCTCAAGTGGGAGTCTTAAAAGTTAGGGTGCTAAGTGTGGGTCCAAACCCTCACTCTTCAGAGAAAAGTTGGGAGTTCCCTCCTGCTTATAGGGTGGTGTGCCAAGGGTGGGGTTTTTGGTCAGAATGTGTCTCAGCCTTTTCTGTGTGTCTCTGTGTAGATATTTTCTCATTTGCTTGATATGTAGGAATCAGTCGGCTAGTTTCTAGATTTCTTACAGTGGTAATTGCTTTGTGTGTAGTTGTACGTTTAGTGTTTCTGTGGGAGGAGGAGAATTCAAGGGCCTCGAATGTCACCATCTTGGTTGACTTACCTCCACATTTTCTAATTCTATATTCTATTTTAAAGTGCCTTCATTCTGGGGCACCTGGCGGGCTCAGTGGTAGAGCATGTGACACTTGATCTCAGGGTTGTGAGTTGAAGCCCCACGTTGGGCATAGAGATTATTTATAAATAAATAAATTAAAATTAAAAAAATAATAAAGTGCCTTTATTCTAAAATAGTTTAGGGTATTATGGAGGGTACTTGTGATGAACACTGGGTGTTATATGTAAGCAAAGAATCACTAAATTCTACTCCTGAAACTAATATTACCCTATATGTTAACTAACTAGAATTTAAATAAAAACTTGAAATAAAAACAAAAACAGAAATAAAACAGTGTATTGTAGGTTGCAGGGTGTGTGTGTGTTTTGTTTTTGTGAGATTTTTTTCATTTTTTGAGATCAGTGTCTATTATCCTAAGGTAGCTTATTTAAGATACTGTGATATTTGTTGTCACTGAAATTTGTGTTTCTAGGTGATGCATACTCAAATTTCTAAATAAGAGACTTAAAAGAGATACATCCTGTGTATTTTTACCCTTTGTGTCATTTTGGAATAATTACTAAGTGCCTTTGTTATAGCAAAGAGAATTAAGTGAAAGCAACTTTACATTTTTTTTATTTAAAAATTTTTTTAAGTTTATTTATTTCTTTTGAGAGAGAGAGAAAGAGCAAGCAAGGGAGGGGCACAGAGAGAAGGGGACAGAGGACCTGAAGGAGGCTCTGTCCTGACAGCAAAAAGCCCAATGCAGGGCTTGAACTCACAAACCATGAGATCATGACCTGTACTCAAGTTGGATGCTTGACTGACTGAGCCATCCAGGCGCCACAGCAACTTTACATTTTTAATGTTATTGTTTTGTGACTTGAAAACATTGGTAACATACCTTACAAATTTGTAAGGCTGAATTCTTTTGAATACTATTTAGATAGGTTTGTTTTTTCCAGGTAGAATAAAGACTTGATCAGTGCCTCAACATAAAATACTGAGTTGTAGAAATGCAGTAAATACTTGATAAATGAATGAGACATTTAATCAGGAGAAGGGCTGTAGAAAATATTATTAATCTAAAAAATATAATGAAAAGTATGGGATTCAATAGTGAATACTAAGTACTGTAAATTATGGTTTGTTTTTAGGTGCTAGAGAATCATTACTCTCGGTCTCAGAGTGGACCTGACATTGTGAGTGATTGCAAAACAGATGCTGGCTGTTCTGTTGCAGTATCCACTCAAAGTGGGACTGATGAAAGAAATGATCAAAACAAATCTCATCAAAGTATGTTGAAGTAAGTTTTTGATCATACATTCCTTTTCAGTTGATGATACCTATTCGATGGTGTTTGGCTTAAAGTCAGGAATTGAACCCTTGAAAGGTAAAGGAATGAGCATTTCTTTGAGTCATAGAGGAGGAAGTGAGTATTTTCTGAAGTGCTTTTAACAATTCATTGCAAAATGTATTTCTTCCCTGTTGATCTAGCTTACATCTTCTGAGAAAGGTGCTAATTCTCCTGAGAGATTCTCTTATTATATTAATTGATTTCCTGTGTCAGAGGATGCTGAGTTAATCACTTCATCCATTTTTACATATGAAGCAGTGTATCTCTGAATAACAAGGTTGAGCCTTTAATAGCAGGAAGATTCCTTTGTGAGAATGGCAAGTGTAGATAAGTTGAAATTATTTCAATTATTTGAGTAAATAAAAATGGGGATGTTTAGTCATTCATTGAACAAACTTTTATTGAGCTTCTACTATGTACCAGACATGGTTAAAAAACAAAAGACTATAAATATTAAACCTAATGTTCCTTTTCAGTAAACTGAATCAATTCAAAGGAAGCTTTTTGTTTCTAAGAATGAATTATAATTTAGCTGCCTTATTTTTGTCAGTGGAATACCACCTGAAGCATTCAATCCTGAAACAAAGGAAACCAAAGATAAGATTATTTCTGTTACTGATGATACTGAAAAAGAATTTATAGATATTGATGAGGATCTTTTAGAGGTAGAAACATGTAACCAAGAGGAAATGGAAATACAGCTATCAGACCATGAAGGTAAGTTCATTAATCTTTTTATTTGGCTTTATTAATTTGAAGTTGGTGAATGATTATCTGGGATAACTTATTTAGTCTTCTATCTAAATTAGTATGTTTATAATAGCTTAAAACCAAAAGTTAAAAGAGAGTATAATATTTATAAAATGTTGAACATACTAACTCAAAACCCGAATTTATAATTCTTGGGCCTTTTGCCTTGCTTATGTAGTTATCATGGGCCTCTTCATTTTGTGAACCAATTCTATGAGCCTTTCCTTGGCAGTCTTTGTTAAAACAGAAACTCTCAGAGCTTTAGCATGGCGTTTAAGTATGCTTATCTGAGGTGTTTCAAGGCTCATCTGGGATTCACTTGAAGAGAGGTTGTCTCCATGTGTTTTTAAAGAACATTTATAAGGGGGTTAGAAAACATTTCTGCCATTATACATGTTTCCTGTAATATTTCTGAACCTTCTAAAAAGTAAACTGGTTTTTTTCAAATGGTCCCTTTTCTCTTCCTCCTTGTTTCCCTATAGAAGTTACCAAAGAGCCTATTGGAAATCTTAAAAGTTCCCATATTGCCATTTACATGCAGACTTTACCGCAGCATTTAGAAGAAGTAAGTCAATAAATAGTGGATAATGTTATTTAAATTATACTTATGTGTTTTTGTTTAATGCATCCAACCAAGGCTACAATCTTTTTAAAAGTACATTGTGGGTTGTAGAGAATCACCAGGCATGCAGCATTTTTCTTTCACTGAAATCCTGTCATTCATAAGATGTCTAATAATTTCAGGCAATGAAAATTTTATTTCATAAACTGCTTAGCAAATTAATTAAGAATAATGGAAGTGTTGTATATTCAAAATGTACAATTCAGCTGTAATATGCAGTCTTTGCACTTATATCACTTTTATGTATTCTTTGTTTTCTCAAAACTCAGTGCACTGCATTTCCAGGTGGAACACAGACATTTCTAATTATTGAAAAATTTCTTTTAAAAATGCTTAGTTTTCCAAATGTACTTATTAATCATGTAGCGATGGGTGTATGTAATTTACAGTGTATTTGTAAGTGTAGTGTAAATAATTTGCACTGGCATTATTTGTCTTTGTACTTTACTGTGCTCAGTGGCTCAGGGTGATGGGCCAAAGGCAGTTCACATGGTTAAAAATCTGATCAGAGCAGCATTGGCAGTTCATTTTAATGTGTGATTTCTCGCTTGCTTTTAGACTGTTGTTACTCCGGGCCAAGTGGCTAATGTGAAACTCCAGACACCTAAGAGAGTAATACCTATTTATTTGACCTCTTTTTTTTTTTTTTTGGGTACTATTAATTTTAACAGCATTCCACAGGAGAGGTTCAGTGTCCAAGGGAAGAACCATTGGAGACATGTATGGAGAAAAAATCAACTGGACAGAAAGGGTAAGGGGGAAGAAAGTAAGGAAGTGATTATTACTGTCTTGTTTACCTCAGTAAAAGAGGCTCATTGCTCTTAAGGATTCATCTGGGATTCATTTGATGAAGAGGTTATTTTTCTCCTAATTTGCAATATATATTTTATGGTGATATTGTGTTCCTAGTGAAATTTAACTTCAATTTATAGCAATGGTAAATTCTGATCTTTAGTAGATGTTACAGACCTCTAAATCTTGGTAGAATGAAATAAATGATATCTAAAGTGGCTTTTGTTCTCCCATCATGATTAGCTTTATTAAAGTAAAATATAGCTGTAAATAGACCAGAGTTTGTTCAGTTGCTAATTAGGGAAACGCCTTGTCATACTGGTTCCATTTTTGTTGGATCAAATGAAGAACCATTATGAATTAATATGTGTGTATAATTGTTTACTGTTGTGGTATGATTACCTCACACTATAGGGCTATTCTGCTGGCTAGCATATAATTGCTTCAAGGAGAGCTAAAAGCAATTTTTACCTGTTGCAGGTGGAACATTTCTTAATTTTTAGAATTTTTGAAGTTTTAGAATTTTAGAACTACCTTGGGTAAGAGAGGCAACATGATTAGATTTTCTTTCTCTTCTCAATATTCAAATTTTGTTCATTTCTGTGGACAGTTAGCCAAAAAGATATATTAAATGTGATGTGCCTTTACAAGTAATATAGATATTTCTACTAATAAAAAACTAGTCTTTACAGTTTCCAAATGTATTAGGGGCTTAGGAGTGTTCCTGAGCAAAATGTCTGCCTCTGCCAGAGGTAGAATTTGAGGTCCCAGCTAACCTCATTTTGCCTCATTTCAGACTCTTCTATTTCTCCTGGGCAGTCAACAGTGTTCAAATTATATGTTCAGCTATCCTGACATATTCTTTGCTTTTTATTTGAATCTGTTACTAATTGCTATGGAGACAAATGTAAACAGACTGTAATTATGAGCTAAGCATTATAGAGAGTTAGAGAATATTTAGACTCTTAGATGGCTGAGCATTAGATCACCTGTACCTTAGAAAATGTGAAGAATATCTTCCTAATCAATTACTAACCTTTAATTATAGTATGATCGAAACCTTTTCAAATCCTGAACACACCGCTACTTATTCATTTTGTGTAGATACAAGTTCAGAAATTTCTAGGTAAGAATTTCTGTATACTTATACCCTTTTGATATAATCATGTTTTACAAATAGATAAGAGAATGAAACAATGCCTACTGTGCTATTTTGAAATAATTACTGAATGTTTTGACTAAAAACAGTAAAATGAAAGCAACACGAAGCATTGAAAGAGGAACGTAGGTACACATTTCTGACACCTCTAAGTTTATTATTGAAAGATTTTCCTCTAGGGACGCCTGGGTGGCTCAGTCGGTTAAGCGTGATTTCGGCTCAGGTCATGATCTCGTGGTTTGTGAGTTCGAGCCCCGAGTCGGGCTCTGTGCTGACAGCTCAGAGACTGGAGCCTGATTCAGATTCTGTGTCTGCCTCTCCCTCTCCCTCTGCCCCTCCCCTGCTCACGCTCTGTCTCTCTCTGCCTTTCAGTAATAAATAAACGTTTAAAAAAAATTTAAAAAAAAAAAGATTTTCCTCTAACAGTTGTGTTTCAAAGATATACAAGAACTATTCTAGAACAATCTTTTCTGGAAAAAAAGGTACAATTAACCCTTGGACAATATGGGTTTGAGTCACTCAAGTCACATTACACGCAAAATTTTTTTGATGAATATAGTACAGTACTATAAATTTATTTTTCTTATGATTTTTTTAATATGAAATTTATTGTCAAATTGGTTTCCATACAACACCCAGTGCTCATCCCAACAGGTGCCCTCCTCAATGCCCATTACCCACCCTCCCACCCCCCATCAATTCTCAGTTTATTTTCAGTTTTTAAGAGTCTCTTATGGTTTGGCTCTCTCCCACTCTCCCTCTCTAACTTATTTTTTTTCCTTCCTCTCCCCCATGGTCTTCTATTAAGTTTCTCAGGATCCACATAAGAGTGAAAACATGCAGTATCTGTCTTTCTCTGTATGACTTATTTCACTTAGCATAACACTCTCCAGTTCCATCCACGTTGCTACAAAAGGCCATATTTCATTCGTTCTCATTGCCAAGTAGTATTCCATTGTGTATATAAACCACAATTTCTTTATCCATTCATCAGTTGATGGACATTTAGGCTCTTCCCATAATTTGGCTATTGTTGAGAGTTTTATTATAAACATTGGGGTACGAGTGCCCCTATGCATCAACACTCCTGTGTCCCTTGGGTAAATTCCTAGCAGTGCAATTGCTGGGTCGTAGGGTGGGTCTATTTTTAATTTTTTGAGGAACCTCCATACTGTTTTCTAGAGCGGCTGCACCAGTTTGCATTCCCACTAGCAGTGCAAGAGAGTTCCTGTTTCTCCACATCCTCTCCAGCATCTATAGTTTCCTGGTTTGTTCATTTTAGCCACTCTGACTGGTGTGAGGTGGTATCTCAGTGTGGTTTTGATTTGTATTTCCCTGATGAGGAGTGACATTGAGCATCTCCTCATGTGCCTGTTGGCCATCTGGATGTCTTCTTTAGAGAAGTGTCTATTCATGTTTTCTGCCCATTTCTTCACTGGATTGTTTGTTTTTCGGGTATGGAGTTTGGTGAGTTCTTTATAGATTTTGGATACTAGCCCTTTATCCGATATGTCATTTGCAAATATCTTTTCCCATTCCGTTGGTTGCCTTTTAGTTTTGTTGATTGTTTCCTTTGAAGTGCAGAAGCTTTTTATCTTCATGAGGTCTCAATAATTCATTTTTGCTTTTAATTCCCTTGCCTCTGGAGATGTGTTGGGTAAGAAGTTGCTGCGGCCAACGTCAAAGAGGTTTTTGCCTGCTTTCTCCTCAAGGATTTTGATGGCTTCCTGTCTTACATTTAGGTCTTTCATCCATTTTGTGTTTATTTTTATGAATGGTGTAAGAAAGTGGCCCAGTTTCATTCTTCTGCATGTTGCTGTCCAGTTCTCCCAGCACCATTTGTCAAAGAGACGGTCTTTTTTCCATTGGATATTCTTTACTGCTTTGTCAAAGATTAGTTGGCCATACTTGTGGTTCCAATTCTGGAGTCTCTATTCTATTCCCTTGGTCTATGTGTCTGTTTTTGTGCCAATACCATGCTGTCTTGATGATTACACCTTTGTAGTAGAGGCTAAAGTCTGGGATTGTGATGCCTCCTGCTTTGGCTATTTGGGGTCTTTTGTGGTTCCATACAAATTTTAGGATTGCTTGTTCTAGCTTTGAGAATAATGCTGGTGCAATTTTGATTGAGATTGCATTGAGTGTGTAGATAGCTTTGGGTAGTATTGACATTTTAACGATATTCTTCCAATCCATGAACACAGAATGTTTTTCCATTTCTTTGTATCTTCTTCAATTTCCTTCATAAGCTTTGTATAGTTTTCAGCATACATATCTTTTACATCTTGGGCAGACCCATAATCAGTGAAGAAATTGAATCAGTTATCAAAAATCTCCCAACAGATAAGAGTCCAGGACCAGATGGCTTCCCTGGGGAATTCTACCAGACATTGAAAGCAGAGATAATACGTATCCTTCTCAAGCTGTTCCAAAAAATAGAAAGGGAAGGAAAACTTCCAGACTCATTCTATGAAGTCAGCATTACTTTGATTCCTAAATCAGACAGAGACCCAGCAAAAAAAGAGAACTACAGGCCAATATCCCTGATGAAGATGGATGCAAAAATTCTCAATACAATACTAGCAAATCTAATTCGACAGCATATAAAAAGAATTATTCACCATGGTCAAGTGGGATTCATTCCTGGGCTGCAGGGCTGGTTCCACATTCACAAATCAGTCAATGTGATACATCACATTAATAAAAGAAAAGATAAGAACCATATGATCCTGTCAATCGATGCAGAAAAAGCATTTGACAAAATTCAGCATCCTTTCTTAATAAAAACCCTCGAGAAAGTCGGGATAGAAGGAACATACTTAAACATCATAAAAGCCATTTATGAAAAGCCCACAGCTAATACCATCCTCAGTGGGGAAAAACTGAGAGCTTTCTCCCTGAGATCAGGAACACGACAGGGATGCCCACTCTCACCGCTGTTGTTTAACGTAGTGTTGGAGGTTCTAGCATCAGCAATCAGACAACAAAAGGAAATCAAAGGCATCAAAATTGGCAAAGATGAAGTTAAGCTTTCACTTTTTGCAGATGAGATGATACTATACATGGAAAACCCGATAGACTCCACCAAAAGTCTGCTAGAACTGATACATGAATTGAGCAAAGTCGCAGGATACAAAGTTAATGTACAGAAATCAGTTGCATTCTTAAACACTAATAATGAAACAACAGAAAGACTAATAAAGAAACTGATCCCATTCACAATTGCACCAAGAATTATGATTTTCTTAATAACATTGTTTTTCTCTAGCTTACTTTATTGTAAGAATAAAGTATGCAATACATATAACATACAAAGTATGTGTTAATTGACCATTTATGTAATTGGCAGGGTTTCTGGTCAACAGTAGTAGGCTATTAGTAGTTATGTTTCTAAGGAGTCAAGTTATATGTGGATTTTCAACTGCACAGGGGTTGTTGCTCCTACCCCCTTGTTGAAAGGTTAACTGTAGTGGATACATTACTTAAAGTTGCCTATGTTCATCCTCTAACAGATTTCTAATAGTGTATGAAATGCTTTTAATTCTCTCATAGAACAGATTCATCCAGTTCTGTCTTTTAAACTTCTTTTACAGAGACTGCAGTATGTTTTTAGTGCTTAGAAATCTTGCTGAATGGGGTAACATAGCATAGCCTTACTTTAGAAAACTTTGCTGTTACTAGAATTTATCTCTTTGCTACTTTTTGGAAACAAAGGCCAGTAAAGTTGTCTTAAAAAAAGCAAGTCAGTCGTAATGCCTGTTTTTCATGAATTTTCCAAGTAAAGTTTTGTTATTGAGCTTATTAGTATTACGTTTGATAAAAGACAAATATTATTGCTGACAGGGAATGAATGTGCACCGAAATAATCTAACTGCAACTTAATATGTTCTTTTCTTTTTAGAGACATGGTCAATTTATTTGGATATAATAGGCCTGCTCCCTTAGTTTATGAAATCAATTTCCTTAGAAAACATTTGAGTACCTGCTGTATTTAAGGAATCATCCCCACATATTTTATTAAAAAAAACCAAAAATTTATTTTGATCTTTAACTTTTATTCCTAAGTAAGCATTTTTTTGTTAGCATTTAATTATAAACTTTGGGATTTGTTTGGAAATGAAATGTTTATAATACTGTCATTTCACATTTAATGATGATAAAGAGGAGTTTGCTCTACTCATCTTAGAATTAAGCAATTTTTGTAACCCATATTTTCTCTAGTTTTAATTCCATTCTGGATCATTAAATTTAGTGACAAAAAATATTTCTGGTATAGCTAATCAGAATAATTGCACAGGTCTCAAACTCAGATGCATGCAGGGACCAGGAAACTAATAAATGTGTGAACTTTCCTGGATTGTAACACCATAGGGAAGGGACCGTGGCTGACTAGACATTATATCTCCCTTAATAAAACGGCATTCATACGAGTCACTGTGCTGATGACAAATGTGTCTGGTGGCTGAAGAGTACACAGTGATAGGCGTTAGGGTTTAAATTTCCTGAAAACTTCCAGAAAGCCTTAAAGTAGAAAGAAAAGGTGATCAAAATATTCAGATTGTAGACAACTAATTTGTTTTTTTTTCTTGATTGTTTTTTATTTACACGCTTCCACACAGTGGCCAGATCTCTGCATTTAAAGATCCGTCTTCCTCAGTTCCACCTTTCATATCAAATGGAGTCAGTGTGTCTTCACAAACACCTATGCCAACACCACAGCAGACCCAGAGAAATGAACCTAGGGCTCAATTACCAGATTCTTCAGATTCTGTGAGGCAGATGCTCCAAGATGAAATGTTTAAATTAGTTCAGGTAAGTACATATCCATATCAATAAGTAAATCGACATGTGTGATACATATGTAAGGGTTTGAAATATGAACAAACTTTTAGAAACTAGAAACGGACAAGTTGAAATTAAGTTGCAGGGTTTCTCTGCTTGGGCACTCAGTGCTCCTGTATTATTTTTTAATAATTGGAGGGAACCTGTATTTTTTTAACCTTTGGTGTTTCCCTACTGGTGTGTTTCATTAAGTACAAATTCTTCTATTGGGCTTGAAGGACCCACAGCCAGTTTTTACCTTCCCTCTTTTCCCATCATACTCTCACGGGTCCAGTGGTTCCCAGAGTGTGGTCCCTGGATCAGGAGCATCAGCATCACTTAGATGTTAGAAATACAAATTCTCAGGCCCCCATTCCAGACCTGTTGAAATCAGAAGCTCTGGGATGGGGCTCAGCAAAGAGTGCTTTAAGTCCCCTAGGTGATTCTGAATCATGCTAAAGTTTGAGAACTAACACACTCACCTGTCCTCATTATAGCTGCTATTAATTTCCCTTGCCATTTAAGCCAGTGTTTGTGCTAGTGGTTCCTAGGCTTTTCTGCATCCTGAAGTCACCTTGTCATCTTAAAAAATACTAATCCCCAGATAATCTGATTTTATTGCTGTGTGGTGTGGCGTGGCCGTGGGGATTTTTAAACGTTTCTCAGGTGATTCTAATGTGCAGCAGAGTTTATCAACCACTGGTGCATGCCTTTGCCTTTCATCTAGTCAGCCTTTCTATGGAATTCTTCATTCTTCACCTGTTTGCTAATCTTTGCTTTTTTTTCCTACTGAAAACCTGGTCACAGCACACTCATTTTAGGACTTCTTTAATTATCCTCATTTCATCCCATCAGATCACTACTTTATGGTCCCCGGGATGTTTATGTAAACTGCTTTATTGATAGTCCCAAGTCTCATTATGATTTTATATTTCCAGTTGACAGCTTCTTGAAAGCGGGGAGCTATTCTTTTCTTCCTTTAAAAAGAATCTCTCCCAGCTTTGCTTCCTGCTCAGCATTCATGGGTCTGACAGATAGTAAGACAAAAGTATGACTGTTGTGGGAGTGCTTGGGTGTGGCTCAGCCAGCTTAGCCGACTTTGGCTCAGGTCATGATCTCACAACTCTGTGAGTTTGAGCCCCATGTCATACTCTGTGCTGACAGCTCAGAGCCTGGAGCCTGCTTTAGATTCTGTGTCTCCATCTTTTTCTGCCCCTGTCCTGCTCATGCTCTGATTCTATCTCTCAAAAATAAACAAACAAACAAACAAACAAACACTAAAAGTATGACTGTTGTGAAATACTCAGATGATTGTTGTTGATTCTTTAGATTCTTTTCATTATATTTTAAAATGTTTAAATTTTATTTTATTCTAGCTGCAACAGATCAACTTCATGAGCCTAATGCAAATAGTAGGATCATCCTTTGCCAACCTCCCAGATATACATCAACTTCTACAGCAGTCTCAGCCTGTTCGTTTGGTGGGAAGCCAAGTATCAAACCCCACAAGAGGGAGTAGTGATGTTGATGACACCAGTAGAAATTTTAAGGAAAAATCTTTTATTAAGCCACAGTCCATGGGAGAGTATACCAGAGAGCCTGGTGAGAAGAGTCCACACTGCCATAAAGGAATTGTGCAGGATGATCAAAATAGTAATGGAAATGTGCAGGTAATACATTTAAAAATATCATTAAAAATGGTTCTAGTAGCTCAGTTTTTGGCTTTTTGTGATTTGAGCAAATAACTTTTTAGCACTTATTACATTCCACCCCCTTCAAAACACTTTGCACATCATTAACAAAATAAGACTTTTGTAATATATTCTAAACTTACATAATAGCTTTTTTTCTCTTCTAGAATATACCACATGGGAGTATTCCTTTATGTGAGTCAGAAGGCCCACCTCAGAATACAGGATTAACTCCAGCATCTCAAAGCTTACCAACTCCTGCACTGTCTTCAGCTCCTGCTGGAAGTACTGCCCTCTACCTTTTGTCCCCATCTTCTGCCATTCTGAAGACACCTAGACTAATCCCAGCTGCAAAAACCTTCAGGCCTGGTGATGGTTTTCCTTTGCTTCAGTTTCAGCCTAAGCATGAATTTAAGCCCCTTTCTTTCCATACAGGAAGAGCCCCACAAGTTCCCTTCAGGCCCCCGCCACAGCCCAGAGAGGCTTGGGGATTATCTGATTCCTTCCAGCCTCCATTGCTACAGAAAGCAATGCACATGACTTCAGTGCCCCATCTGAATTTGAGCCAGTATAATACTGAAGCCACAAAAAAAGCAATGGAGCAGAAGAAATGGGCAGAATCTGTAATTACAGAAATCCCTAAGCGTGTGAACGTGGATCAGTGTGTTGGACATGAAAATTTGACATCTCAACAGGACTCTTCAGTGTTTATAAAACCAGAAAAACTACTTGATGTTAAGCCAGAGTCCCTTGAAATATGGCCTCAGAATTCCTTCGGACTTCCATTATTGCACCTGCAACTTAAGCCTCCTTATATATTTTCCTCTGCCTCAACAGCATCAGTAACAATTCCCTCAATACCTATGAGAACTGTAGCAGAAGAAAGAAAATACCCAAGGCTTTCATTACTTCATTCATGCCTATCCCCGGAAAATACGGTAATGATTGTGGCAGAGTGATGCAAAAGCAGTCCTGCATTTTTCATACCATAAATCCTATACGTGCAATTACACTACATTCCTTTTTTTTTTTTTTTAATTTTTAAATTTTATTTAAATCCAAGTTAACATATAGTGTAGTAATGATTTCAGGAGTAGAATTTAGTGATTCATCACTTACATGTGACACCCAGTGCTCATCCCAACAAGTGTCCTTAATGCCCCTTGTCCATTTAGCCCATCCCCCCACCCAACACCTCAGTTTGTTCTCTGTATTGAAGAGTCTCTTATGGCTTTCCATATTTCTTTTTTAAAAATAATGCTTCTAAAATTTTTTCAATAAAACTAATGCTTCTGTTATTGGAAATAACATAAAAATCCAGTTTAAAATGGTAATTAGGTATTTTAAAGCTTTTGGATCTGTCTTGTATACCAATACTAGAATTTGTCAGACTTTTTCATAGGTATTTCTTCTGCTTAGACAAGAAATAAGTAAAATGATCGGTATTCTTGTTCATATGGGTAAAGGTGTGTGTGTGTGTGTGTGTGTGTGTGTGTGTGTAGAGAAAGGGAGAGCATACGTACAAGTGTGCACACATATATTATTTAACATTCCTAGTAATTGTGATATGATTGCCTTCAAATCTGTTACAGTTTAAAATTGTTAAATAGACCCAGGTCTGTAAGTAGTTGTACATAATGGTGTATTTTTAAAGTAGTTAAGAGGTTGAATGTTTATAAACCCACAAAATCCCCTTTAAAGTTGTAAGCTTTAGTTTATGAAATTCAAATTGTTTACGCTCTAATTTTTTAAGTCAGTAGTACTGTCTTAGGAAGGTAATTGAAATTCTCTGGTACACTTTTAATTTTAAGATTTGAAGATAGTACTGGGAAAAGAAATGGTCACTCTTTAGAAGTACTTATCATGCCGCCTTTTTTTCTGAACATATTATGAACAAAAAGGATTAAAGGTACAGAAAAGTAGACATTTTGAGAGGGATTTAAAGAAATTATTTTTATTAGAACAGTATAATGAACCAAGTTCTATCATCTGACATCAATATTTGTCAACACACTGTTAATCTATCCCATCCATAACCTCTACTTGTCTGTATCCTCCCTGTTCCAAAGAATTTTAAGTCAAATGATAGACATTATGTATTTTATTTATAAGATTTTTAACATAGAATAGAAATTAAGAAGGTGAGGACTTCCAGCTTAGCTTCTGAAGTAGGAGGACCCAGCTGGAATTTCTAGCACTCTAAACTTATTTATTCTTTAAGCTCTAGTTACTCATTTTACAAGTCCAAATCAATTTGTTATCTTTGACATGTTCTGTCTCTCACATTTTAATTTAAACAAAGGTTTTTCTCAAAAATTTTTAATGTATTACATAATTGAGGTTTATAACTTTAAATTATTATGCTTTATTTCTTATAGTACAAAAACCCACAACTTATTCCCCTTGAGAACCTCATTGCATTCAAACAAAGCCAAGAGAAACTAGCACCTAATTTATTTGAACAAGGCGATTTTGGACACCTTCGGCTTCTAAAGGTCAAAATAGAACCATCTGAAGTGAGACAAGGAAAGGACAGTAAAAAAAGGCAAGTTTTAAGTGGAATTTTATTTGAGACTATCACTTATCTGCAAATCTATTATTAGTTGAAAAAATATAGTTAGAAAAGTGAAAGTTATCTGGTTCAACCTCCCAGCCTGTACACAATTGAATATTCTATTTTCATATCAAGTGTCATGCATTTGAACACGTCTTGTGATGAGGAAAATTCCTATATTGTGACAGATAAATACTGTTATTTTTTCCATTTTATTAAGGAATTCCTTACTGGATTTCTTTTTTTTTTTTTTTAATGTTTTTAACGTTTATTTATTATTGAAAGATAGAGTCAGTGTGAGCAGGGGAGGGGCAGAGGGAGAGGGAGACACAGAATCTGAAGCAGGCTCCAGGCTCTGAGCTGTCAGCACAGAGCCCGACACGGAGCTCGAACTCACAAACCACGAGATCATGACCTGAGCTGAAGTCAGAGGCTTAACTGACTGAGCCACCCAGGCGCCCCCTTACTGGATTTCTTAGGCCAGAAGATTCTTTTACATTTTTCTGTAACATTATGAGCAGTTTTATTTTGTAGGATAAACATTTGGCGTCTCATGCAATATTCCATGTACTATCTAATACACTGAAGTAATATTGTTAATTCATCTTACCATATCCTCCAGATTCTTACATAAGGAGCAGGGGGGTAAGTGATGTGACTTGTTTCAGGACACTAAGAAACATGCATGTAAAAAAGCAAGGCTATGACTTCTAATAAAGAACATTTATAATGTTTTATTCATAATGGGTATTCAAAAATGTATTGACTGGTAGGTTATTAAATAAACATGAACAGTTTTGTTTATAAGGATTTTTTTACACATTGTGTATTGTGTATTGAGTCCAGAAAATATTTTTAAAATTTCACATTTATCAGACCCTAAAATCTGATACCAGTGCCCTTTTTCCAGAAATAGTTCCTTCCTTCCATCTTTTTCAGGTATTCCCTCTTCAAAGTAAGTCTTCTTCTTGACTTTTTTGGGCCTTCTTTCCTCCTTGCTGGGATTTCAAGGTCACTTAAGTGTGCTTAACTTCTTCAAAAGGGTCAGTGGAGGTATCCCATAGGGCTTCTGAGGTCAGCTTAGAGTCTGCAGAAAAGAGAGTTTGAAAATTACCTAAAAGGTATGACTCTGACCTGAGATTCCAGAAAAAGTTCAGTAGTTGAGGAACTAGAAACAGCTTTCGTGTGTCCCTGACATTTGCTTATATTTGCTTGTGTTCTAGCAGAGTATCCTGCTAATTTAATTATATACCATTGAAAATAATTTATTGACATAATTTTGATAACTGTCTCCCTGTATAGCATGATATAAGTAAAAAACTGATGTTACTAAAACAGTAAAAACATATTTTATGCTATTTAACAGACAAAGACGACGAGCTGAGAAAGAGCTGCAAGAGAAAATATCAGAGAAGCTAAGGAGAAAACCAAGTGTGGCTTTCCAACCAGAGAGTTCCATTGTTAATGATAATGATTCAGAAATAGTTATGAAATCCAAGGTACAGAAAAACTGCTATACATTCTTCCCTGCTTTGCATGTACACAGAGTTTGGAATGTCTCTGTGGTTTATCTAGTCTTCTGATTGCCAAAGCTTCTGATTGTGACTAGGAGAATCTTTACATCATTTAAGATGTGAAGCAGATACATAAACCTTGCTGCATCCCTTCATGGAACAGTGGACATACAGTTGCAAATGTGAAAAGCAAGTTGGTGGTAAATCAAAAACTATAGTGTAGAGCATCTGCCGGTGTGACTTTCTTATATTTAATCACTCCTTGCTTTTTTCTCTGATCTCTTAATGCATACCATATATGTTCTTTGGGTTGCTCCTAATACAGTTTAATCTCTTTTAGATGCCTCCAGCATTTCCCACACATAGGTTTGTTATGTAACCTATATATTTAAGTCAGATCTTTTCAAACATTCCTTCCAACTTTGATGACTGTTTACTTATTTTTGCAACAAATTAAATAAACATGAACAGTTTTGTTTATAAGGATTTTTTAAAAGCACACTTCACTAAGTCCTCAAGAGCATGTGCGGAGGCACTTAGTAAAAATGTTGACTTCCTGAGCAGTTTTGATACGGTGGGTTACTATTTGAGTGTTAAAACTGCTCTGCAGTAGAGAACATTGCAGTTTAGTAACTGCATTAAATTAGTAATGTTCTTTTTTATTGTTTGACTTGTGAGTTTTGTGAACTCCTTCGTAGAGTTACTTTGATAGAGTAAATATTTCTAGGATAGGTTTCAAATCTATACCTGAAAATTCAACAATTCTCTTAGCTATTGAATGTTTGCTTCCCCCCACCCCCGCTGCCCCCCAAATAATGAATGTCTTTGAGTTACAAGATTGATCATTTGGGGATTCATTTAGGAGCAACAAGAACATGGTGGTTCCCAGCCTTTGGATGATTTTGACATTCCTTTTGGTATGTATAAGCATGATTAATGTAGTATCTCAGTTCAAAGTTAAAATCAGCTTTCTAGAATTATGTGTATAAAAATGAGACAATTATTTTCAGTTTATCTTTGACAAGATTGAGTGTGTGTGTGTGTGTGTGTGTGTGTGTGCACGCGCGTTGTGTTTTGATGTGTTATCCGGTAGAGCAGTGGTTGACAAACTATGGCCCACAGGCCAGATCCAGACCATGCCTGTTTTGTAAATCAAGTTTTATTGAAACACAGCCATGCCTATTTATTTACACATTGTGACAGGTTTTGCACTGCAGCAAGGTTCACTTGTTGCAAGAGGAGCCACATAGAATGCAAAGCCGAAATATTTATTATCTTGCCCTTTACAGAAAAAACTTGCTGATCTCTACCGTATAGCAGTGCAATTAATTAGAATCTCAAATAAGATACTGATATATAAGGCCTAAAAGGAAATTATGGAAGAACATGCCTGTCGAATTCCTCATAGAAAATACATGCACATTAAAGTAAGGAATCAGTTCAGAAAAGAGTACTTGCTTAGAAGATAGTAAATTCTCTTCTTTCTTTAGTTGGTCAGTTTACTTCTTGCCACCAAATGCATGTATTCCCCAGGGCTTTCTCCTTAGTAATTTTCATACACACAAACGGTCACTCTCAGGACTTCAGCTACACTCAAATGATACTCAAAGACACATCTACCCTCCCTCATCTTTCTTTTATACTTTCACCTTAAACTTAACATGTCCAAATTTTAAACTGGCATCTTGCCATTAGTGATGTCACCATTCACTTGATCGGTGAAGATTTTTACCTTGAAAGTCACCCTTGGTTTACCCCTCACCTTTGTTATCCCACTCCTTCACTCAGTCCTTGATGTGGTCCTCCCTCTCTTTGTTGATATCACTGCCCTGCATCAAGCTTTTGTGTGCTTAAACCAAGCAGTTTTTTTTTTCCTAACTGACCTGCTTGCTTAGCTTGCTAATCCGTTTAGCATTCTTTCCCACTCACTTGTCTTAAAACCAGTTTCTTTTTCATTCTTAACAGTGGTTTGGGTTTTTTCTTTTCTTTTCCTTTCTTTTCTTTCTTTCTTTCTTTCTTTCTTTCTTTCTTTCTTTCTTTCTTTCTTTCTTTCTTTCTTTCGGCTTTGTGAAGGTAATACTTGTTCACTGAAGAAAATTGAGAAAATACAAATAGGAATAGGAAGAACATTAAAATCTACCCCCCCAATCTCCCATACATTTTTAAAAAGTTTATTTATTTCTTTTGAGAGAGAGAAAAAGAGAGAGAGGGGGAGAGACAGAGAGACAGGATCCCAAGCAGGTTCCGCACTGTCAGTACAGAGCCCCATATGGGACCTGAATCCACAAACTGAGATCATGACCTGAGCTGAAGTCAGACACTTAACTGACTGAGCCACCCAGGTGCCTGTCTCATAATTTTTCTGTTTAGAGGTAGCCAGTGTTAATATTCCCCCAGGGTTTATTTTTTGAATGTCCTTACTCATATATATCTGTAAATACATATATACATATGTATACATTTTATTTATATACGTTTTTTATATTAGATATTCTACAATATCATTTTAAGTTTATTTATTTTGAGAGAGAGTAAGCGCACGCAAGCAGGGGAAGAGCAGAAAGAGAGGAGAGAGAGAATCCAAATAGGCTCCGTGCTGTCAACAAAGAAACCGACATGGGGCTTGATCTCACGAACTGTGAGATCACGACCTGAGCCCAAATCAAGAGTTAGATGCTTAACCTACCGAACCACCCAGGCTCCCCTCTACAATGCCATTTTTAATGACTGCATAGTATTCCCATGGATGTGTGTTGTGTGTATTTCAAACAACAATAATTCTCTACTTCTCTGACACCAGCTGGTGTCCTATAATTCACGTCAAGTCTGACAATAACCCAGAGTTAACACAGATGTCACAGATTAGTGGCTCAGTCCCAAAAGACTGACCAATTCAAGCTATCAGCTACAAACAGGTCCCTATACACCTGCATTTTTGTCCAGGCAACTACAAATTCAGGTATTGCCATGACTCACCCTCCAAGTTTACTAATTTGCTACAGTGATTCAGGAACTTAGAGAAATGCTTTACTTAAGGATTACAGTTTTATTATAAAGGATACAATTCAGGAATAGCCAAATGGAAGAGATGCATAAAGGAAGGTATGGGGACTGAAGGCACAGAGCTTTCATATCCTCCCTGGATATACCACTCTTCCAGCACATCCCCTTGCTCGTCAATCCAGAAGCCCCCTTAGCCTCATTGTTTCAGGATTTTTATTGAAGTTTCATTGTAAAGCCATGATTGATTACATCGTTAACCATTGGTGATTGAACTACATCTCCAGCTGCTCTCCCCTCCCCAGAGGTAGGGGTGTGGTGGGGTTGATTATAGTTCTAACCCTCTAACCATGTGCTTCGGCCCTTTAGTGACCAGCACCTATCCTGAAGCTATCTAGGGGCCTAACGAGTCACTTCATTAGCATAAACTCAGATATAACGACAGACACTCCTATTACTCAAGAAATTCCAAAGACTTAAGGAACTTCATGCTTAGAACCAAGGATGAAGACTGTGTGTGTGTGTGTGTGTGTGTGTGTGTGTGTGTGTGTGTATTAAGTGGGCTCCGCACCTAGCACGGAGCCCAATGTGGGGCTTGAACTCATGACCCTGAGATCAAGACCTGAGCTGGTATCAAGAGTCAGGACGCTTAACCAACTGAGCCACCCAGGTGCCCCTATATGTATGTTTATTATACTACCATGTGCCATAATTGATAATCTCTTATTCTTTTTTTTTCTTAATTTTTTTTTTAATGTTTATTTTTGAGAGACAGAGAGAGAGTGTGAGCAGGGGAGGGGCAGAGAAAGAGGGAGACACAGAATCTGAAGCACACTCCAGGCTCCGAGCTATCAGCACAGAGCCTGACCTGGGGCTCGAACTTACAGGCTATGAGATATGACCTGAGCTGAAGTCGGTGGCTTAACTGACTGAGCCACCCAGACACACTGATAATCTCTTATTCTACTTTGTCTTCCTGGATGATCTCCCAGGAAAATCCACATCTAAACCCAAACTCCCATAATAGAGTTTGGATTTTGATTCTTCTTGCTGCTGAACTTCTCCACTTAGGTGGAAATTAACTCAAGTGCAGCATATACAGTCTCAACTTGTTGTCCCTCACCACCAACTGGTTTGTTCTCCTAATTCTCCATCTTCATTTGTGTCACTACCAACTCAACCCCAAAACATTGGCTATCTGAATTCCGTCTTCCCTTGCCTTCTCATCCAGTCAATGAGCTGGTCTTCCCTATTTTACTTCCTTCTTTTTAAGTTTATTTTTATTTATTTTGAGAGAGAGACAGAGAGAGAGCAAGCAGGGGAGGGGCAGAAAGAGAGGGAGACAGAATCCCAAGCTGACCGCACAGAGCCCGATTTGGGGCTCAAATATACAAACTGTGAGATCATGACCTGAGCTGCGGTCAAGAGTGGGATGTTTAACTGACTGAGCCACCCAGGTGCCCCTTTACCTCCTTTGTAATTTGTAAATGTGTCCTCTGGCCCCCACTCCTCACCATTGCTAGAGGTTCTTATTTGAACTATTGCAGTGCCTTCATCTATCTGATTGTCTTCACTTTTATCCACTCCAATCTACGGTCCACACACTGGCTGGGGTGGTTTTTCTAGAAAATCAATCTGACCATATCATTTTCTTGCATAACATTTTCTACTAGATCCTCATCAGCCAGAAGAACATCTAGGTTTCTAGACTAGACATACAGAATCCTCCACAGTTTTGGTTTTGAATTCACTGAGCTGCCTTTGAGAGTTAACGTAGGCACCACCTCATTCAAAACGTCCATATTAGGGGCGCCTCGGTGGCTCAGTCAGTTAAGCTTCAGACTTTGACTCAGGTCATGATCTCTCAGTTCATGAGTTTGAGCCCCACGTTGGGCTCTGTGGTGACAGCTCAGAGCCTGGAGCCTGCTTCGAATTCTGTGTGTCTCTCTCTGCCCCTCCTTCCCCACTCATGCTCTGTCTCTCAAAAATAAATAAACATTAAAAATTTTTTTAAAAAGTCAATTTTGATAACATCTGGGCACCTCATACCTCACCTCCTTTGAGTTAGGTTCTCTGCTTTTGGATATGTTGGCTTCTCAATGATTGCTTTCAATGTTTTGTTACGTTTAAGAAATGCTACAAAATGATATTAAAACTTCAGCTGGATTGCATTTCATGGCCTGTGTAAGAAAGAAAGCTGTAGAATGTCAGGATGCAAGTACAAATACAGACCCAGGTAAAATGCTATTTTACTTTAATTGTTAAAATTCATATATTTTTTGCAACATTGCATATGTCTAGATTTTTTTCTTCAAAACAATGATTTAAAGTGAATTTTAAGTGATGTGATAGTAGTTACTCATCCCAGGTTCTTGTCTTCAACCCTGGTGTATACTTTACAAATATTAAACTTAAAAAAATATTTTAATGTTTATTCTTGAGAGAGAGAGAGAGAGAGAGAGAGAGAGAGAGAGAGAGAGCGAGCGCATGAGCAGGGGAGGGGCAGAGCAAGAGAGGGGCACAGAATCTGAAGCAGGCTCCAGGCTTTGAGCTGTCAGCACAGAGCCCGATGCAGGGCTCAACTCATGAAACTGTGGGATTATGACCTGAGCTGAAGTCAGATGCTTAACCGACTGAGCTGCCCAGGCGCCCTGACAAATTTTAAACTTTAAAATTTCACTTGAATTTATGGTAACTTAAGTAATACACAATAGAAATTTTTGTTCAAAATACCGTGGACTACATCCTAAATCAGTAGAGACAATTTTGAATTTGGGTTCTCTACGCCATTAATTGCCTTCACTGGGATTTTGTGCCTAAGACTGAGAGACCTGGGGCTGTGGCTGGTGAAGCTGAGTCAGGAAGAGAACTAGGTTGGATTTGCTGTGGGAAGGGCATACGTAACTATGTCCAAGAACAGAGGAAAGAAAAGTTGAAGGACCTATTATTTGGAATTTTGCCTGACAAACTTCCTCATTAGTGTAAGTGCTCTGACCTTTGTGCTGTCGCAATTCTTTTCTGTGATATGTAGGAAACGGTTGCTCTTAACTGTGTTCAGAACCTTGCAAATGCTTTTTTAAACCTCTAATTTAAGTTATTATAAAATAATATTTATTGATATGGTTTCAAAATAATATATGATCATTATAGAATATTTGGATAATGTAGCAAGTTATGTAAAGGATGAAATTAACTGTAATCATGCCACTTAGAAGTAACATTTTGATGATTTTTCTTTCAGTCTTCTGTTGCACATTTTACATAGTTTGGTACAGTAGATAGTACAGGTGTCCTCCCTCTGTGTCTGAACTCTCATCTTCCAAATATTATTACTATCTTCCCTGAGAATTTAACCCTTTGTGGGTCCCAGTGTTTGTCTTTTACCCAGATACCTTTGGACACTCTCTACTCAGTCTCTTTAATATATTACTCAGTATTTATCTACATTATAGTTCAAACATACATAGTGTATATATATATATATATGTATATAGTATATGCACTGTAGCATATACTTATAGTATTTATTTGTGTTATACTATATATTTACTTACATTATAGCATATACTATATGTTTGCAGTATAGCATCTGTATTCTATCAGATATGGTCAGTGTTATTGCATATTGCACACAAACTAATGGATTAAATGAACATTAGTTAAGAAGTGATGTTCAAAATGCCTTATATTTAGTAATCTTTGATGGATAGTTATTTAAATGTTTAAGAAGTGTTTACTAATGTTTGGCAGTATTGGATAGGCTGGAACACCTTTTTCTCCCCCATTTAAAAAGTTTCCTGGTATTTGACTATGCGGCACATTTTTTTAGAATGGATTAGATTTGGATAACAGAAGTTACCTATATTTTGGATCCTTTGCTTTTCACTTTGATGTCTGCTTATGCCAAACATTTATGTCATGAAAAAGTACTTTGTAAACATATTCCTTCTTCCAGCTGTGTCATAAAATATTTAACTAATTCTTTAAAACTTTTTTTAATGTTTATTTATTTTTGAGAGAGAGAGAGAGAGAGAGAGATTGTGAGTGGGGGAGGGGCAGAGAGAGAGGGAGACACAGAATCCGAAGCAGGTTCCAGGCTCTGAGCTGTCAGCATAGAGCCTGACACAGAGCTCCAACTCACAGACTGAGAGATCATGACCTGAGCCAAAGTTGGATGCTTAACCAACTGAGCCACCCAGATGCCCCTAACTAATTCTTTATTGTTGAATGTATTAGGTGGTTTCTTGTATTTTTCTCCTATAAATAATGCCTCAGTGAGTATCTTCTCATATATGAGAGGTTTTTCTTTTCTTTTTTTTTTTTTTTTTGTCATCATGTTGATTTAGCTCTTTTATCTTTACTCATCTGACAGGTCATGAAAATGCATCTTACTATTTAGTTTTTCTTTCTATCTGAATGAGGTTGAGCATGTAGAAGATATTTTTTGATGCAAATGGTGAATACACACTTGGGAAACATTCTTAAAAGTTAAAGCCTTTGCGAAAGCCTTGAAGGTAGTTTGTTGCTATGTAGTCTTCTAAAGCTGGCAACCTGTTTGCTAGAAGTCTCTTATCATGCAGGTATCAGGCCCAGGGTAAATAATAATAAAATCAGAAATTATCGTTAATTTTTAAAAACTAAATTCGTAAGCTGTCTACTACCTTTAATACATGATATCTAAAAATCTGCGTTCATGTATTTAATTTTTGTTTGTTAATTTTTTTCTGGTTTTTTTCTTTTCACTTCAAATCTCCTCATTGACTACAAGATAAAAAAGCTGCTTCTCAAGAAGTTGTTTCTGAATGTTGTAAAAATGAACAAATCATTTCTTCCATATCAGGTGTGATTTTTTCTTTTTTTTTCTGCTAATAGCATTGCTACTTAAAGATTATGTTTTTGTGATGCCAAAACAAGAGTTACCACCATCCATAAAAACAGGAATAAAATCAGTCAATTGAATCCATAGAGATAGAATGATAATTTAAGTATTTTCACTTTCCTTTTTTCTAGGTTTTTGGTTGTCATATGGTTTAAATTTAAGCCTTGGTACCAAGTTTCTAGTATTCAATAAAATGAGAAGTTATGTTTTACATAGGAATTTTGAAAGTAATGTTCTGTTAAAAATAAGATGCTAGGGGGCACCTGGGTGGCTCAGTTGGTTTAGTGTCTGACTCTTGGTTTCGGCTCAGGTCATGATTTCATGATCCTGACAATGAGTCCCAGGTTGGGCTCTGTGCTAGGTGGGGAGTCTGCTTAATATTTTCTCACTCCCTCTCCCTTTGCCCCACCCCTACTTGTGCTGCAGGGTCCCTAGGAAGTAAAATTAGAGTCCTACGACAGAAGGCACAGAGTTAGACCATTTGCTAACCTACTGTGGCAGGCTTCTTTATTGTACTTTTGAAAAGAAGCTAGTGACATTTGTAAAATTTCAATGTTAAACATTTTAAGGGGTAAAATTTGGCCAGGGCCTCTGTGAATATACTAGAAACTGCTGAATTGTGAATTGTGCCCTTTTAAAGGATGTGAATTATATCCCAATAAAGCTGTTAAAACAAACAAATAATAAGAAACAGTGTTGAGAATAAAAAAACAAATTAGTTATGGGTTAATTTCCTAAACTGATTTTCTTGAAGTCTCCAAAAAAAACCATGACTTAATATATCTGAAATGGAAATAGGAAATTACAGCATTTTCTTGACATTACGTCTTAGACACTTTATTATTCTTGTGAATCATTCATATGAAAAAAGCACTAATCAATCTGCATTTAATTATTAATTACTCCAGAGTAAATTGCCTTAGGATAGAATAAATTTATTTATACCTGTGAAGCTTCTACTTTGATTTTTTTTTTTTTAAGACTTTATTTTTAAGTAATCTCTATATCCAACCTGGGGCCAAACTCACAACCCTGAGATCAGGAGCCACATACTCCACTGACTGAGCCAGCAAGGTGCCCCCTACTTAGATCTTTAACAAAAATATTTTACGTTGTTTGTTGCTTACTTGTTACAATGCTAATGACTTGGAGTTATTTGTAGATTTTTTAAATATTCCTGATGATTCTTTTCTTAATTTTCAGAACATGAGCCTTTGAATGTTCCTGAAGTGTTGGCACCAGATGTATATTTAAATCTCAAACTTTCCACTGAAATATCAGAGAAACCTT
Organism: Acinonyx jubatus; assembly: GCF_027475565.1. Taxonomy (NCBI): domain Eukaryota; kingdom Metazoa; phylum Chordata; class Mammalia; order Carnivora; family Felidae; genus Acinonyx; species Acinonyx jubatus. Next base: position 206,681,459 of record NC_069380.1, read on the forward strand.
TGTCACCTTCACCATCTGATCCGGTACTAAATTTGGTATTGTGCTTTGTTCAGAGGTTATAATAATACCTTTGTGCTAAAATTTATTATGGTCATCTGCATTATTCATTTGTATAGATGAAATGAGGCTAAAATCTCATCTGCTACTTTGTTGAAAAGATCAAAAAATTAAGATTTAGAAATTATGCCCCAAAGTATTGTAAGCTAAGACCATAACACATACTTCCTGCAGCTTTCCCTAAGTTAAATTCATATAAGCTCCTCTTGTTTAGGATTAAACTTTTTTTTTTTTTTTTTTTTTTTTTTACAGGGGAGGAGGGTTCAGAGTGGCTCTATAGAGTAAAAAGAATATAACTCTCTTTGATTTTATGTGTTTTGGTTCAGGTTGGACACACTTACATAAATGTTGTTGACATTAAAGCTGATGATCTACAGGAATTTCCTGTCAGAGAAGAGCCTTCAGATGATAATATTATCAGACAGCAAAGTGATCATCTGGAAGTCCCATCTTCTGCAGAGTTACATTATATGGCAGCTGCAGTTACAAATGCTGTCCCCCTGCACAGTTTTAAGAGTGAAGGTAATAATTTTTTCTTGCTTTTTAAGTAGGTTAAAAACATTTTGGAAAATTCTTCAGTATAGCCTCATTCCCCCTTCTTAGGTCTCTTAGCACTCCTCTTGCAAACCTACTATACTTCTGGATGTTTATATTCACATCTAGAAATGTTCTACTCATCTCTTAAATACCTTATTTAGAAGGTTAGAATCAATCTTTGTATGCTTTTCATATTCTTGATAGAGTCTGCCACTTCCACCACAGATGTATTTTTTAAACCTGCAAAAGTGTCTCCATCCTGTCTAGATGGAAGAAGCTGGAGGGCAGCAATTTCAGAAGAGGAGGAGCCTGCTATCGCCTCACCTATACCGTCAGAAATACAGCAGGACACAGGTGAATGCTCTAGCTGTAGAACATGATTCTCCCCCTTCTCTAAATTACTGTTGTATAGAGATAAGCTCTAAAACTTGGTAATTGCAAAAGAAGCCAGGAAAAGGCTTTTCCCTTGGTAAGGAGAGTGGGGGCAGATAGGTAAATGAGGTAGAGTCATGGTTCCAAGGCTGGGACTCATGGGTGTTTTGCAAGGAGACTACAGCTCTGTTTCCACATATGTCTTTTCTTTTTTTTTAAATTTTTTTTAATGTTTTTATTTATTTTTGAGACAGAGAGAGTCAGAGCATGAGCAGGGGAGGGGCAGAGAGAGAGGGAGAACCAGAATCCGAAGCAGGCTCCAGGCTCTGCGCTGTCAGCACAGAGCCCGACGTGGGGCTCAAACTCACGGACTGTGAGATCATGACCTGAGCTGAAGCCGGATGCGTAACCAACTGAGCCACCCAGGCGCCCCACATATGTCTTTTCTTAAGTAAGGAGGCTAAAATAAATATCCTGTGGGATGTCATGAGTGCTTTGGTGTTAAAAAGGAATTCTCATGTTTAAAAAGGTAGGAGAGGCGGCTCACTTAAGCCTCTGACACTTGATTTTAGCTCAGGTCATGATCTCATGGTTCGTGAGATTGAGCCCCGAATTGGGGCTGACAGTGCAGAGCCTGCTTGGGATTCTCTCTCTCTCCCTCTCTCTCTACCCCTTCCCTGAACACGTGCACGTGCTCTTCTTTCTTTCTCCCCCCCACCCCTTCGTCAAAAATAAACTTTAAAAAGGTGGGAGATTCTAGAATAGCACAAAGAAAATACACAAGTATGTAGCCAACCATAAAATATTACTAATAAAACATTCAGTTTATAGTTATAAACCAAGTTGTATTATTGCTAAATATTTGTAAGATTTATAAGAATATTTCTCCAAAACCTAAAGCTATTACATCCCGTAGATGATTAGAATAATCTTAATATGCAATCAGACTTCCTGCAATAGAAGCTCAGTCTGTCTTCTGGGTTCCACAGCTGTTGGGAGGAGTGGACCCAGCCTTATGGTTGTCAGATGCTTGGGGGGCAGAGTCCAGCCCTGCCTGCTAATTGTGTATCAACAATGTGCACTCAGGAGATTTGAGGAAGGATGGGTGGCAGGGAAACCTCACCTTAGGATGTGTTGGGGCATGTGTGTTACAGCTGTGTGTACCAGTAAGTGCTATCATTTCAGATTTTGAAGGCTTTGCCCTTTGTCTCTCCTGTCTTGGGGCTGTTTGGTGCATGGGTACTGGAGGGAGAATGTATGAAGCTAACCATCTTTCAGGCTGGGGAAGTGTGTGGGGAAGTGAAAAGAGCTTGACTTTTATTTTTTTAATTAAAAAAAAAGTATTTATTTTTGAGAGAGCGAGAAACAGCACAAATGGGGAAGGGGCAGAGAGAGAGAAAGAGGGAAACACAGAATCTGAAACAGGCTCAGAGCTCGAATCCATGAAGTGTGACCTCATGACCTGAGCTAAAGTCAGATGTTTAACCGACTGAGCCACCCAGGCACCCCAGAGGTTAACTTTTAGATTCAAATAGAACAGACCTGGTTTTTAGTCCCAGCTCTGTCACTTCAGAGTTTGGGTACTTTTTGCAAGTAAATTAACTTTATCTGATCTTTACTTGTATCACTGTGAGATACAACCTCATAGGGTTGTCATGTGGGTTACATCCAGCCAAATACCTGTGGGCTACTTAATTAGTTTCCCTTCATTTTCACACCCATCAACTGGAACCACACCCATCTCCCTGTGATCCCTGACTGTGCTCAGCCAGCATTTCAAATTACTTACAAGCTACAGGTTAATTTCCTTCATCAGTGAGATCAAGTCTGTTCCACCTTGTGGAAGATCATTCTCTGGATCTGGTTATAAAAATATGTCAGCGGACCCTTCTCCCCTTATTAAATCAAGCAACTTTAAAATGCCAATGAAAAGGACGAGTTTTATATTTTGAAAATAAATTCCATCATGGTATTTATATAACATACTTTAAAGATTCAGAAATAGGGGCGCCTGGGTGGCTCAGTCGGTTAAGCATCTGACTTCGGCTCAGGTCATGATCTCACTGTTCGTGAGTTCGAGCCCATGTCGGGCTCTGTGCTGACAGCTCAGAGCCTGGAACCAGCTTCAGATTCTGTGTCTTCCTCTCTCCACCCCCCCCCCGCCCCCCCGCCACCACCACCATCCCCTGGTCACACTTTGTCTGTCTTTCTCTCTCACAAGTAAATAAACATTAAAAAAAATTTTTTTTTAAAGATTCAGAATATAGTTATACAATAGAGTTGAGTGGGATTTGTATTATAGCAAAAGGCTGGCAGAAGGAAGGACAGGGTCCCTAAGTATTTAAAACAAGCAAAACAAATAATAATTTCTGCTTTTAGTGATACTTGCTCACCATTTTGAATGACAGCAGCTTCCTATTTTAGAAACCATCTCCAAAAGGAATGCTTTCAGCTATTAATAGCAAGCAGAGCTTTGCTGGATGGACAGATTTCAGTGTCAGTGGAACTCAGTTTTTAACCCTCCTAGATTTTTGCTATTAGTCAGTGGAAGTGGAGCAGATTCTCCAGAGAAAGGGAAGCTATGTTTCATTATGTATGTAGGCCATTCTGGATTTTGAGCATGTCTGGTTCTTTTGCTACATTTTCTACGTGAAGTTTGTATATGAAATTCTTTCCTGAGAGTGACTAAGGGAGACACTTCAGGCTGCTGAGAAACAGGAAGGATAGATGGTAAAGTACTGTGAGTCAAGCTAAAAAAGGTAAGGCCAGGGGTGCCTGACTGGATCAGTCAGAAGAGCATGCAACTCTTGAATCTCAGGTTCATGAGTTTGAGCCTCACGTTAGGTGTAGAGATTCCTTATAAAAAAAAAAAGTAAGGCCAAAACAGGGGAAGATAATACAACCACCATTGCCAGCATTGGAATTTACCATTATCTTCTCATTGGAAGCTTCACGCTAGACTGGGGCTGGGAGATAATAAGCACTATATATTTATATATTTAGTGATTCCATGTATTTAGTGATTCACATTTTTCAGAGTGTTTTGTTGCATAATTTGATCCTCACAAACCTCTTTGAGTTAGGTAGGACAGGCATCATAATCCTCATTTGAGTGACTATTCAATAAACACTAAGACAGGGGCCAGATATCAGGGCTGAAGAAGAGAGTACTACCAGGTTCTCTGCCTGTGGGCTCACCTATAGGAGGAAAGGAAGGCAGAGAAGGAGATGATTATGACACAGCATGGTAAGTGCTGTCAAGGTGGTATGGATGAGATTCTTGGGGAATACAGTGTGTAATCCATCTCCAGGGAGGACTGGACTATTGAGAGGAGAGATGCCTAAATGGAATCTTAAAGGAAAGTAGGACTTGGTGAGACAAAAGGCATACAGACTGAGAGAATAGGTTGTGCAATGACTTGGAAGTTTGATGAAGCCTGCAGAGATTGAGAAAATTGAAGTTCATTTGGTTTAGAGGCAGTAGAGCAGTTTGCTTGTTTAAGAAACAGCAAGAGATGAGCTGGAGAGGGGGGCAGAGGAAAGACTGAATGTCACTGTCCTCACAGGCATTTGGACTTTTAAGATGAAGGCATTAGAGAAACACTGAAGACTTTGAGGTGAGAAAGGAACAATATCAGATTTGTCTTTTAAAAGATGTTGAGAGGGGGGGCACCTGGGTGGCTCAGTCAGTTGAGCATTTGACTCCTGATCTTGGTTTGGGTCATAATCTCATGGTTCGTGAGATCAAGCCCTGGGTCAGATTCTGCTCTGAAGAGTGGATCCTGCTTAGGATTCTCTCTCTTACTCTCTCTGTGCTTTCCTGCTTGTGCACACATTGTACTCTCTCTTTCTCTGAAAATGAATAAATAAACTAAAAAAAAAAAAAAAAGAGATTCTCTCTCTCTCTCTCTCTCCCCCTGCCCCTCTCCCCCACTTGCATTCTCTCTCTCTCAAATAAAAAATTAAAAAAAAAAATCTGTGTGGAAGATGGACTACATGAGGGCAAAATAGAGATACTAATTGGCGTCTATCTATTGTGAAAGCTTCACCTAAGCAGTGGTAGTAGGAATGGAGATTTTGGTTGGTAATCCTCAATATTCGGTGTTACTTTGGATGAAGGAAAGAGAAGAAGCTTGAATGACTCTCAGGCCTGTGGCTTAGGAACCTGGGTGAATGATAGTGCTGTTCACCAACCTGGGGAATCAGGAAGAGGGAGCAGGTTGGAGGGGCAGAGTTTCAATTGCTGTGCTTTGGGACAACCTAAATGAGATATCCAGGACACAGGGCTGGAGCTCACAAAGGTGCCATGTGAATTTGAGAGTCACCTGTGCATCAGTGACATCACCCAGGGAGAGTGGGCAGGGTGAGAAGAAAAGTGAGCAGAGATTGGCACCCTGGAAATACTGATGGGTCAGAGGGGCAGGTGCAGAAGAGAAGAACAAGAAGACAACTGAGATGGAAGACCAGTAAGGGGAGGAAGAGACCCAGAAGCCAGAAAAAGGATGCATTTAAAAAAGTGTTTCAAATTTGGGACAAGAATCAATTGACTTGAAGAGTAAGGGAGAATCATTGGCTTTGATATTGGTCTTGGGAGGTTTGGTGTTAGCCTGAGATCCCATGTAGAGTTGGTAACGGCCCACAGCAGGCCTGGCTTTTACTGTGTGACATTGTTGGTTTTCAAGTAGAGTTTTTAAAAAGTCAAGAATATTAAATAAAGTTGCTTTTTGATGAAGCAGAGGGTAAAAGTAACATTCAAACTGCCTTGTATATGGAGTCCTATGGTAATAGTAATACTGTTACATATTCTTATTTCACAATAGACAACTCTCAGAAGTCAGGAAGCTGAAGTGTTAGAAAATTTCTGAAGGAATGTTTTGTTGACTTAAACTGAGGTCTTCAAAAAAATTAGATCATCAGCATCTACTTCTCCCTTAATTGTAATCAATTCTGATATTACCTTTATTAATATTTAGATATGCTGAAGCCAGATTGCCGATTCAAAGAGCAGAGCTCAAAGTCATCTGCCGCAGAGGAGTATCTGCTATGGGAGCTACTGCGGGATGTCTCTGCGGCTCGTCCCGCACAGAGCTCTACAGCTCGCCGGCTAGAGCATCTTACCTCTAAGCTTCAGAAAATTGATGAACAACTGTTAGCAATAGAGAACATTGCTGAAAACATAGAACGGGATTGCCCCAGACAAAAAGTGCTAGATCGACATTGTGATAAGGTAGACTGTCTTTTATTTTAGCTATTTGTTTGTTACTGAGTTACTAGAGTTTGGTGTGATGTAAGTTTGGACATTTGATTTTTCAAAATAATGGGAAATTAATTAATTAATTTATTTATTTTTTGAAATTAGGTTTCTCAACCTCAGCATGACTGACATTTGGGCCAGATAACTCTTTGTTATAGGAGGCTGTCCTGTGCATTGTAGGATGTTTAGTAGCATAATAATAATAACAATGTCTTCAGATGTTGCCAAATGTTCTTTGGGTGGCAAAATCACCCCCAGTTGAGAACCACTGCCTTAAACTTTTAAGAAGTGAACCAGTGCTTCCTACCATGAAAAGAAATAGTTGAATTAGAAAACAAGAATGTGGTTTTAAATGAACCCTGCCCTTAATTATCATTTTCTTCAGCAAGATTTTTTTTTAACTTTACAAATATTGTTGTCTTTATATTTGGAATTCTCGGTTTCTTTTAAATATTTTATACAATGGGAATAGGAGTCCTTAGATGGTTTCTGTATCTTTAAAAAATACTCATGAGAAAGAGATTATTTATGTGTATTATCATGGTAGTTAGACAAATAGAAAGGAAGTCTTAAACATGAATTAATTATTTTGCACAAACTTTTTTTTTAGGAAGTAAAATTCACATCAAATAAAGATTAAGGAACTAACAGTAAAAATATTTTGAGTGTGTAAAAGCCTTGTATTGGGAAATGCAAATTGGTCTGCAGGATAAGAATTCCATCACTGACTTACCTAACAAATATTCCAGGTTGCTAGCAGGTTGAGATTTTAAAAGATGTATTTATTAGGTTTATAGTATTTCTTTAATTCAAACATTTAACACATATTAAAAAGTTAAGATTAAACACATGTGAAATTACACTGAAAAAATACGAGGTAGGGCTACTATTAAGTAACATTATTATGATGTTTATTTGGTTGTTTTCCTTTTTGTTTTTTTAACCCAGACTTAAATATATCACTTCAAAATGAGTGTTAAGTTTCAGAGTCATCTTTCGAACTCCTTATTTCAAGGAATCACTTTCAAAGTTGCTTTATGTCCTAGTATATTAAGCATATCTAAAGTCAAATATGTTACTTAGCCTTGAATCTAGTCTTAATCCTGGCTTGCTCCAGAGTCCAAGAGTTTGTTCCTTCAGTAAACATTGAGCTTCTGCTATATGCTGGGCCATGTGCTAAGTTGTGGGAATGGAAAGATAAACAAGGCATACATAGTCACTACTCTCAAGCAGCTTAGAATCTAACAAAGGAAGACAGATGTATACTCCAGTATATGCATATGAACAGGGTGCAGCGAGAACAGTATTGGACACACGACCTGTTGTGACTAGAGAAGTGAGTGAGTGAAGGGGTGGCATCAGAGAAGGCTCTGTAGAGCTTACTCTTGAGCTGATAATGAATTGATATTCATCAGTGAGATAAGGAAAGGCTGATGGGACATTGTGAGGTAGAGGTTGATGGTACTGACTTTTAAGACATCTGGCAGTAGAGGTAGGTAGGGGCAGCTAAGGCATGATGGAAAGTATTGTTTTCCATGTCAAGTGATTAGGATTTTATCCCATAAATAGGCAGTAGGAAACCATTGAAGAATTTTAAGCAGTGAAATGATATGATCAGATACTCTGGCAGCAGTGTGGAGAGGAGATTGGAGAGGATAAGACTGAGAACAGGGAGATCAGTTGGGTCACAGTGGTTTTAAACTGACTCATTAGAGTCATCTTGGGGAACTTGTTAGAATTGCAAACTTATGGTCTCATACCCCTGAGATTCTGATTTTAAGTAATCCTAGGGTGGGACCCAGGAATTTGTGTTATTAGTAAGCTTCAAAAATGATTCTTATGTAGCTAGCTCTGTAATTTTTGTAGTTAGCTCTATACTGGGTTTACTGATTGATGTTTGAGATCCACTGAATACCAAGCCAAGAAGTAACAATAACCTGAACTTTAGCATTGAGGATGAAGGGAAGGATGTTGCACGACTCAGAGGGTGATTGGTTGTGGGAAGGTGAAGAATAGAAAGATCACAGTGGTGTCCAGATTTTGAGCCTGGAGTCATTTTCCAAACTAGGGAAGAAGTAGTATGTGTGTTTTGGGAGGAGGGAGGCACAGTGATTTCAGTCAGAAACATGTTAAATTTGTGGTGCTGTGAGATTAGTAGGCAGTTGGATATATGCTTCTGGAGCTTAGGAGCTAGATTTGGGTTGATGGTACAGATTTTAGAGTCCTTAGGAGGAAGTTCGAATCATAATAGGGCATTCACCCAGAGAGAGTACACTGAATGAGGAGTAAAAGAGGATAAAGGGCACAATTTTGTGGGTGCACAAACTTTTAAAGGTGAAGATTCAACCACAAAGCTTGAGAAGGAGCATTCTGAGGTAGTAAGAGACTCAGGAGAAAGCAAGCCAAAGGAAGAGTTTCGAGAAGGAATTTCCACATATCTGGATCCATTACATAAAAGGACAGATCTTTTTCAAAATATACATGGCAGGCCTACTGAATCTGGGGTGGTAGGGTATGGACAGAGGAAGGGGCAGTGGCTTGGCAAGGGGAAGGGTGCAGATCACACACATGTATTTTGAAAAAGTTCCTAAAAATTCTGTAACCGCTCCCCTCTCGGCCCAAGCCTTTTTTAACATTGGAGGACAGGGATTGTGCCTTTTGCTTGGCACATGTCAGGCATTTGATGAATGTTTATTTAATGGCTATCTTTGCTCTCTCAGTTTTAGATTCTGACAGTAATAAAATCACATTTATATAATAAAGACTTATCACCAGAACAGTTAATAATAATTGTAGCACAAGCTTGGGAGACAATTTCAAAGGAAGAGAGGTTGCTCAAACTCCAAAAGTATTTAGTCTGCTAAGGTGACTACTTTGAAGGAGCTAGCACTAATTTAAATGAAACGTTGGGCATATTGTTTTAAAATATTCTCATCCTGTTGTAATGTACACATAAATACAGAGGTTTTGACTAGTGTATTTTAATTAATAGAACAGACTGTAAGCCTGGAAGAGGCAGAGGGATACTTTTGCACAAGTGCTGACTAGGGGCTTTGAAGACCTAGGTTGAGAGCCATATTCTGCCACTAAGAAAGTCACTCAATTTCTTTGGGCCCTCTTCTCTCATCTGTAAAATGAACGTTTTGTCTAAGTGGTAATTAACATTCCTCCCCAGTCTAAAATTATGTGATGCTGTTTTCCTTAGGAAAGGTTAAATCATTTAGACTACAAATAGATAAAAATTTCCTTCTCTTTATCTGTCCCCACCATTTAGCTCTTACTGGATATAATCCCATTTCTTTCACTTGTTCCCTTAATATTTAAAATGTACATAAAATTATTTAACAATGTTGTGAAATTATCAAACTAAAATTTTCAAGTTATTTTTTTGTATGTGTTTTTCTACAGGGTGCATCTTTAGACCATATTGAATTGTCCTCTGGTCTTGAATCTGAAAAAACATCTGCTTCAAAAGCCACTGGTATTTCGGAAGGTTTGTGTGTGTGGGGGGGGTGGGGGGCTGGCCTTGCTCTGAAAGGGGAAGCATTGCCCTTGGGAGTGCCAGAATTGGGGACAGTTTTCATTTGTGAGCTGAAGCCATCAGTCCCCTAATTGTTAGATTAGGTATTTTTGTGATCATGTGATTGGCTCCCACCCATGCCATTTTTTCCTGAGAAGCCAGTGCTGTAAACTCCTAGAGTGGGGCAGCACCAGCCACACACTCGCTGAGGTTGCACACAGCTTTGTGCTGTGGTTGCTCTTTGTCCCTGGTCATCTGCAGAACTGGAATTTGAGGTTCTGATTAAATGGCCAGGCAGTGGTGAGATGGTATGTTTTTGCATTTCTCATTGAAATAATGAAACGAGGGTACTTAAAAACTTTTCTATATCTATAGTTGTGTTATCCTTACACTGTCTTTCATTCAGTCTTGTCAGCAATGTAATGCGTTTTTTTAAAAACAGGCTTTGGTTTGTTGATTCTGTTTAATTTTTTTTAATGTTTATTTTTGAGAGAGAGAGAGTGCAAGTGGGGGAAGGGCAGAGAGAGGGGGACAGAGAATCCCAAGGAGGCTCTGTGCTGACAGCAGAGAAGCCCAATGCGGGGCTCAAACTCATGAACTGTGAGAGTATGACCTGAGCTGAAACCAAGAGTTGAATGCTTAACTGACCGAGCCACCCAGGCACTCCTAATTTTCTTTTTCATAAATTTCTATTCTTAGCTTTATGATTTCTTCTGTTTTTGAGGGCTTAACCTGTTGACTTTTTCCTAACTTCATTCTTTATCTTTTTCTAATGTGTGCATTTGATGCTGAACGTGTTCTTGTAAGGACCCAGACAGGAGTGTTGATATGAACCACGTTTTGGTGTTGTTCAGATCTAAGTAGTTTGTAATTTGTATTAATATGTCTTCTTTAGGGACATCTGGGTGGCTTACTCTGTTAAGTGTTCAACTCTTGGTTTTGGCTGAGGTAATGATCTCACAGTTCGCTTGGGTCTCCATGCTGACAGCACAGAGCCTTCTTGGTATCTCTCTCTCCCTCTCTCTTTCCTCCTCTCTCTCCCTCTCTCTGCTTCTCCCCCACTTCTGCTCACTCACTCTCTCAAAATAAATAAATAAACTTAGAAAAAAAATATCTTCTTTAGTTTGTAAAAGGGATTTTTAGATTCTCAATATTATGGGGTTAGGGCTATATTTTTTAATTTATTTACATTTTCATTGTATTATGTTTGTTTGAGAGAGTAAGCACACACATGCAGGGGAGGAGCAGAGGGAGAGAGGGGAGCAGAGAGAGAGGATCTTGAGCAGGCTCCATGCCCAGTTTGTGATCTCTCACAAACTGTGAGATCATGACCTGAGCTGAAAAATAAAGAGTAAGATGCTTAGCCAACTGAGCTACCCAGGTGCCCCTGGAATTTTCTCTTTATTTTTGGCTTATTTTATATTTTTGATACAAGTGTGTCTCAGTGTATACATTTTAAAAATTTATTCTATATGGGAGAGGAATGATTCTTTTAAGTTGCAGGTTTAATGTTGGTTATTTTTCATCCATTTCCTTTTGGAGTATTGCTTCCTCCCCATTCTTTCTGTTCTGTTTTCTAAAACACCAGCTATTTGGACCTTCTCGCTTTATTCTGTCTCTTAACTATTAATTGCCATCTTTTTATCTCTCAGTGATATATTCAGGGTGATGTCATCCAATCTGTCTTTTAGTTTACTAATTTTCTCTTCCGTGTCTTCTTTGCTGTAGGATTTAATTTTTTTTTACTGCATTCTTAATGTCTACAGGTTCTGTTTATTTCTTTTTCAAATCTGTTTGCTGGATGTACTATCCTGTTCTTTTATTATGGTTTCTATGCCCTTTTATCTATTTAATGATTTTAGTAATATTTTATGCCCTTTCATACTGTTTTACTTCATGTGTGCATATTCTCAGTAGTCAAATCTGCATACTGCTCTCTTTCATGGTTGTTTCTTTGTGCGATTTGTAATTAAAAAAAATTCTTTTTAACGTTTTTATTTTTGGGGTAGAGAGAGATAGAGAGCAAGCAGGGGAGGGGCAGACACAGAATCTGAAATAAGCTCCAGACTCTGAGTTGTCAGCACAGCGCCTGGCGTGGGGCTCAAACCCACAAACCATGAGATCATGACCTGAACCAAAGTTGGACGCTTAAATGACTGAGCCACCCAGGCACCCCTGTAATTTTTTTTTTTTTTATCATGAACTTATCTTTAGGAGAGTTCTGCTGGGTTGTATACACTTGTCTTTGAAGTGGTTTTGTATTTGCTTCTTGCTATCTGCTGAAGTAGAAAGAGTTTGGGGAACAAGTTTTCCTATACATTTCTGGGCTTGGAGTTGCTTTACTACATAGATGGTATAAATTCAGATCCCATACCTGCTTGTGGCAAGACAGAGGTTTTGATTTCTCAGAGTTGACTTATTTTTCTCCCGTCTACCATTCAGGAAGATAGAAAACGTCTTTGCTGCTTCTCCATGGTTTTTCTTATCCTCATGTTATGGACAGACCTATCCTTCAGTGCTCTAGGCCATGTGAAGGTAGCTCAGTTCTCCCCACGGCCGATGGCAGAAACCACATCTCCTGTTTCTCTATGGACTATCCCAGCATCCTTCTCCATATATTGCCCAGCTTTGATTCCTTTTTCTTTTCTGGCACTGGGGGATTTCTTTATTTACAGGGCTTGTTTGCATATTAATCTATTTATTTTATTTTTTAATTCCTTTTAAGTAGGCTCCATGCCTACTTAAATGTGGGAGTTGAACTCACAACCACATGACGTTGAGATGAGGAGTCACATGCTCTACTGACTAAGCCAGCCAGTGTCCCTAATCTTTTTTTTTTTTTTAATTTAGCATTTCTTCTGTGTTTTTATAACAGGGTATGAACCTGTCCACTTCAGCTCAGTCTGCCATGTTTTCTGAAACGGATAATAAACTTAACAGTTTTGGCATGCCTGGGTGGCTTAATTGGTTAAGTGTCCAGTTCTTGATTTCAGTGCAGGCCATGATCTCATGGTTCGTGAGTTCAAGTCCTGCAACAGGCTCTGCTCTGACAACACAGAGCCTGCTTGGGATTCTCTCTCACACTCTCTCTCTCTGCCCATTCCCTGCTCACATTCTCTCTCTCTCCTTTCTCTCTTTTGCTCTCTCTCAAAATAAATAAACTTTAAAAATATAATAAACTTAATTTAAAAAAAATAAGCATAATTTTTTTTACTATGAGAGAGGTTAAGTTTTAAATGTATTCAATTATATCATTATATAGTGGAAAGTTATCAAAATAATACGTTGTAAACTTCTATCTGTTGCCATGTAAAAGGGTTAACTAAGCGTTGTATCTTTTTTCCCTGTGCTTTCTTTCTTCTACTATTTTCCTTTGGATTAGCACATTTCCTGACTCATAGGAATGAAGAGGATCAAAGTGACAAAGAGGAGATTTCAGAAGCTGAATTTTCAGTAACAGAAACTCATTCTAGTCAGAAAACCTGTGTATTTCCTTCTGCTGATTCAGCGGTCAGCCTTTTCAGTGGCCAGAGTACAACTTCTCCTGGTATTGTTCTTCCCTTTTTGTTTACACTCTTATCTTCCAATATGCTATTGCTGAAGAGTGTTTACTGGGAACACAGTTGTGAAGGATTTGTGAAGCTATTTTGCAATATTTATAAATTTCGGGGCAAGGGAAGTTACAATTTGTACCATTTATTGAAGAACTGTATTGTCATCTTCATTAGATATTGCAAGGATATATCTCTAACAAGATATAATGTATGATTAGATATCTCCAAGTTATTTTAATAAAATGTTAAGTGTATAGCAACTGGAATTACTGTACTATCTGATTTTTACAAAAATTGAGAAATTCAAACTCTGCCAACATTGAGAACCTTGAGTTTTAATTATGAAAACAAAACAACAGCTGTAGTGTATTGAGCCTCTGCTGGGTCCCCGATATTGCTGTGTTACATGCATTGACCCTGGTGTAAGCCTAACCTGTGAGGTAGATGCCATTATTGTCCCCATTTTATAGTGGAGGATATTGAGACTTAGAAAAGTTTAGTGCTATTTTTCTGTTTCATTTGGAGCTGGCAGTTAAAATGCTATTGTTTAGTCCTAACAAATACATTTCGTCATATGAATAATAGGTTATACTAAATATAACACTTGGGCTACTGATAGTGGCTTTGAAATATATATTTTTTAGCCCTTAGCTATTGATGGTCAAAAATGATGAATTTACTGAGGGTTTATAGTATATTTTATTATCATTTTTAAAGTTAATATAAGCAGTAAAAATGCTATTTAAAAAAACTGTTGTGTAAGGTTTATTTATTTATTTTGAGAGAGAGAGAGTTGGGGAAGGACACAGAGAGAGTGAGACAGAGAATCCCAAGCAGGCTCCATGCTGTCAGCACAGAGCCTGACATGGGGCTTGAACCCATGAGCCATGAGATCATGACCTGAGCCGAAATCAAGAATCAAAAGCTCAATCAGCTGAGCCACCCAGGCTCCCCAAAGATGGTATTTTTAAATGACATTGCTGTTATTTAAATAAAACTATTAAGAATCTGGCTTTAAGTCCTGTAATTTTTTTCTCTAAGTTCTTTGTAGACTCCATTTGTGTTTTAGTCATCACAGGGAGACAATCATTTCTGCTTCACCAGGTTGTTGTGAAGATTGACTATTGTATATAAAGCACCGAGCTGCGAACCTGATTCCTCTAGGGTCTCCGTCATCGGCAGCTTTTCTCTCCCCACTTACAGGGGAGAGTTGACAAATGACGTTAAGGAGGTTGCAGAGAGTTCTGACTGTATGTGAGAAGCATAAACTCCATTTTATCCCAGGGAATCACTGGAGAATTCTGAGCAGAAAAGTATAATGAGGGGGTTTTGAGAAAGACTAGAATGGAGGCAGAGATCCTTTGGTGAACTGTTAAATTCATCTGGCCTGTGAAACAGTGAGAACCTGGGCAGTGTGTGAGAAAGCGAGAGACATTCTGAATAAGCAACTGCTGTCACTAAGTGGATAAAAGAGGAGAAGGAGAAAATGAATGGCTACTTTGTGTTGTTAGACTATAGGAATGAGGATATCCTAGCTCTGATGTCAAATTCGAGAGCACCTGTAGACCAAAGGTAATAGTTGAATGTGATGCTGGGGTATATAAATGGCCATATTTAGGATCCAGTTTTTTATAGGAAGTGGAACTTGATGAGAGGTTTAAGCCTGAAAAACAGATGTAAGAGCTTTTATATAATTATATAGTTAAGAATTAGTGCATCTGTTATCACCAAGCAATATGGAAAAAGGGAAAATGCCAAAGAGCAACCTGTGAAATGCCACCCTGTAGAGAGTAAGGGGAGCCTCCCAGTGAGGGACATGGACAAGTAGACTCTGGTGAGGGATTTTCAAGAAGTAGTAAGTGGCTAACAGTTTCACAAGAATCCATAAAGTCAAGAATAAAGATTGAATTTGTTAAGGACATTGGGTACTTTCAATATAATATGAAGAGTAGAAGAAAGCTGGCTGGGGATAGAGATAGGCTCAAGAAGCTGTAAGTAAACACTACTTAAGAATTCTGATATTAAAAGGAAGTAGAAAAATAAGATAAGAGAAATGAAGTCAAAGATCATTTCAAGATGGGGATAAAGACAAAATCTTTAATGTTTAAAGGAAGAAGAAAAGAAAGTAGGAAAAGTGAGATGGAAAGTACCAGGTTGGGGAGGTGATTCATTCAGGATTGTAATAGCTTCTTAAGTTAGGAAGTGAGAGAAGAAAGGAGAAATGTCAGTAAATGGCATAACACATATAAAGATGGATAATTAAAATGTTTTCCTCTAGTATTCAATATCTAATGTAAATTAAAAAGGAAACCAAATTATTTTTTAGAGTACAGAATTTAGATGCCCTAATGGGTGTTTTCTCTTCCAAAATTGGCATCTTAGAAGGATGGATAGTCACTCCCTTACTTCTAATGCTCAAAACCAGCTTAGATTTTCTCCTTTGAAATTGACTTCTGTTTCTTAGCATATTCTTGTGGGTTTTTAAAAAAAATTTGTGAGAGAGAGAGCACAAGTGGGGAATGGGGCGGGGTGGGTGGGGGAAGAACAGAGGATCCAAAATGGGCTCCGTCCTTATAGCAGAGAGCCCGATGCAGGACTCAAACTCTACAAACTGCAAGATCATGACCTAAGCTGAAATCAAGAGTTGGATGCTTAACGACTGAACCATCCAGGTGCCCTTCTTGTGATTGATCTTAACGGTGGCAAATAATTTACTCACTGAAAACAGATTTAAGTTTTGGAAATAGCTACAAGATTTCCAGAGGCATTTCTGAGAAATGAGATAGATAATCAGGCTGAGAGTCACTGTTTGGAATTAAAAAAAAAAAAAAAAGGAGGGGCGCCTGGGTGGCGCAGTCGGTTAAGCATCCGACTTCAGCCAGGTCACGATCTCGCGGTCAGTGAGTTTGAGCCCCGCGTCAGGCTCTGGGCTGATGGCTCAGAGCCTGGAGCCTGTTTCCGATTCTGTGTCTCCCTCTCTCTCTGCCCCTCCCCCGTTCATGCTCTGTCTCTCTCTGTCCCAAAAATAAATAAACGTTGAAAAATAAAAAAATAAAAAAAAAAAAAGGAACTGTGATTTTCAAGGAATAAAGCTGATCTGTGTGTTCAGTAAATTATGAAGGCAGTCTCATAGAAGAGTTCCAAAACTGGTTTGAAAATGAACTAAGGATCAAATCATCCTGTGTAACTACTATGAAAAGTTATTTATTTGGATATAACACTTTTCTGCCCTTTGATAAAAGGAATCAGAAAAGAAATTTATAGTTATGATCTCATGGTTCAGGAGTTTGAGCCCTGCATTGGGATCCTCTGGTCCCCCCGCCACCGCCCCTCCTCACTTGCACTCTCTCTCTCTCTCTCAAAAATAAAACATCTTAAAAAATTAGATATTCTCCCAAATGTATTACTTTTAGATCACCAGAGCTTTTTTGTTTTTTGTTTTAGTAAATTGCACTTCAGTATTTTAAACTGTGTAGTAAGCAAAGGACTGTACTTCCTAAAGTATATTATTCCGAATACTCTGGATAGAAAAGCAATAATCTGAAAATGCAGAGAGTATTCACTACCACATAGCTTATTCAAGAGGAGGATAAGAATACTACACATACGTATCTTTAAACCTATTTGGAGGTTTAAATATATTTCAATTTCTGGTTATATAATTTCTAAATCGGATTAATAGATGAAAGTAAAAAGATAACTGACGTAAAATTTTTATTAATAATGTTTCTTTTTTTAGGTGTGAATAACAGTGATGAGTTATTCGAGAGGTAAATATCTTAAGAATTAATTCACAGTTTTACTTGAAGTTGGGCATAAACTGAGTGGAAAACTTTGTTGTTCATGTGTATGTGAGCTGCTACACTACATATTTTTTCATGGACTCTAGAAATATAGTTAATTTTCACTGAGAATGGAATGTTTTAAGAAGCTGAGGTTTACTGTATTACATCCTTTACTGTTTTAGCATAAGGAATTAGAATATAATAGACTGCATTTGCTACATTTCTTTAACTGCCTATATATTCAGCAGGCAGGACGGGTAGAACTGATCTCCTGAGCCTTATGTTCACTTTTTTAAGAGCCCCTAAGAAGTCACCAATTATTAATGATTAGACTTTTGCACTGAGGATTACTGGAGAGTAGAAGGAACATTAGTTCTAGGTTTATGATTTTGGTGTTTGTTTATGCTCTTGGAAGGCATAGTTTTACATGTTCATTTTTTAAACTTTACATGTTCGTTTTTGATTAATGTAATTAAGTTACAGATACTGACTTATATTTCTCAAATTGCATTTGAAAATGAAGTATTTCAGTAGACCCACTCCAGATGACTGGATTGACTGATATTGCCGACATTATTGAGGACCTTATAACAAAAGACGGAGTTTCCAGTGAAGAGCTCGGTTTAACAGAACAACAAGCTAAGACTATCTCCAGGTAATAATTGAATAATTCATTTTTAACCCATTTAAAATGTTTATGGTTCAAGAATATGGTTCAAAATTAGTCATATTTTATTTTATTTTTAATTTTTTTAATGTTTATTTTTGAGAGAGAGCAAGCAAGCATGAGTGGGGAGGGTCAGAGGGAGAGGGCGAGAGAGAATCTGAAGCAGGCTCCACGCTGCCAGTGCAGAGCCCCATGTGGGGCTCAAACCCACAGACCATGATATCATGACCTGAGCTGAAATCAGGAGTTGGTGGCTCAGCTGACTGAGCCACACAGGTATCCGCAAAATTTGCCATATTTTAATGTGCTGTTTATGTGCCACTCCTTCCCTTTCCCAACAGTAGACAGACTTGTGTATTTAATACAGCAGCACATCTGTATCCTCTGAGTTTTCCCAAGGTCTCATCACTTTATTTTTGTTGTCATTATTATATTTTAATTTATTTATTTTGATGTTTTTAAAAATTTCATTATAGTAACAGAGAGTGTTAGTTTTGGATATACAATACAGTGATCCAGCAATTCTATACATTACTCAGTGCTCATCGAGACAAATGTACTCTTAATCCCCATCACTTCTTTTCGCCCATCCCCCACCCACCTCCCCTCCGGTAACCATCAGTTTGTTTTATAGTTGAGAGTCTGTTTTTTGGCTTGTCTCTTTTTTTTTCTTTGTTCATTTGTTTTTCTGAAATTCCACATATGAGTGAAAACATAGGGTATTTGTCTTTCTCTGACTTACTTCACTTAGCATTATACTCTGTAGCTCCATCCATATTGTTGTAAATGGCAAGATTTTCTTCTTTTTTTATGGCCGAGTAATATTCTACTCTATGTATGTATGTGTATGTATGTGTGTATATATACACACATCCATTCATCTGTTGGTGGATACTTCTTTATCCATTCATCTATTGATGGACACTTGGGCTGCTTCCTTAATTTGGCTATTGTAAATAATGCTGCAGTAAACATAGGGGTGCATATATCCCTTTGAATTTTTGTATTCTTTGGGTAAATACCTAGTTGTAGAATTATTGGAGCATAGGATAGTTCTATTTTTAATTTTTTGAAGAACTTCCATACTGTTTTCCACAGTGGCTGCACCAGTTTGCATTCCTACCAGCAGTGTATGAAGGTTCCTTTTTCTCCACATACTTGTCAACACTTGTTATTTTCTGTGTTTTTTTATTTTAGCCACTCTGACAGGGGTAAGGTGATATCATAATGTGGTTTTGATTTGTACTTGCCTGATGATGAGTGATGTTGAGCATATTTTCGTGTGTCTGCTTGCCATCTGTTTCTTTGGAGAAATGTCTGTTCATGTCTTCTGCCCATTTTTTAATTGGATATTTGGTTTATTTGGTGTTGAGTTGTGTAAGTTCTTTACATACTTTGGATACTAACCCTTCATCATATATGTCATTTGCAAATATCTTCTCCCATTCAGTATGTTATCTTTTAGTTTCGTTGATTGTTTCCTTTGTTGTGCAGAAGATTTGTATTTCAATGTAGTCCTAATAGTTTGTTTTTCTTTTTGTTTTCCTTGCCTCAGGAAACATATCTAGAAAAATGTTGCTATGGCTGATGTCAGAGAAATTATGGCCTGTGCTCTCCTCTAGGATTTTTGTAGTTTCAGGTCTCACATTTGGGTCCTTAATCCATTTTGAGTTTAATTTTTTTGTATGGTGTAAGAAAGTGGTTCAGTTTCATTCTTTTGCATGTTGCTGTCCAGTTTTCCCAACACAATTTGTTGAAGAGACTGTCTTTTCCATTGCATATTCTTTCCTTCCGTGTTGCAGACTAATTGACTATATAATAGTGTGTTTATTTCCAGGCTCCCTATTCTGTTCCCGTGTGCTTTGTGTCTGTTTTTGTACTTGTGCAAAACAAGTTTAGTGCAGGTTGGTAGTATATCTTGAAATCTGGGATTGTGATACCTCCACTTTTGTTCTCCATACACATTGTGGGGTTATTTGTTCTAGTTC
This sequence comes from Acinonyx jubatus, assembly GCF_027475565.1. Taxonomy (NCBI): domain Eukaryota; kingdom Metazoa; phylum Chordata; class Mammalia; order Carnivora; family Felidae; genus Acinonyx; species Acinonyx jubatus. Next base: position 206,701,193 of record NC_069380.1, read on the forward strand.
TGTCTGTGAAAAATGCTGTTGGTATTTTGATAGGGATCGCATTAAATCTATAGATTGCTTTGGGTAATAGGGACATTTTAATGGTATTTGCTCTCCCAATCCATGAGCATGGAATATCTTTTCATTTGTTTTTGTCATCTTTAATTTCTTTCATCAGTGTTTTATGGCTTTCAGAGTACATATCTTTCACCTCCTCAGTTAGGTTTATTCTCAGTTATTTTATTATTTTTGATGCAATTGTAAATGGGATTATTTTCTTAATTTTTCTTTCTGCTGCTTCATTATTAGTGTATACAAATGCAATGAATTTCTTTATATTGATTTTGTGTCCTGCAACCTTAGTGAATTCAATGATCAGTTTTAGTAGTTTTTGTTGGAGTCTTTAGGGTTTTCTATGTATAGGATCAGGTCATCTGCAAATAGTGAAAGTTTTATTTCTTCCTTACCAATCTGGATGCCTTTTATTCCTTTTTCTTGTATGGTTGTGTGGCTAGGACTTCCAGTACTGTGAAGTGAATTACAGTGGTGAGAGTGGACATCTTGTCTTGTTCTTGATATTAGGTGAAAAGCTCTCAAATTTTTTACCATTCAGTATGATGTTAGCTGTGTGTTTTTCATATATGACCTTTATTATGTTGAGGTATGCTCCCTCTAAATTACCTGCTTTGTTGAAGGTATATATCATGAATAGATGATATTCATGTCAAATGTTTTTTTTCTGCATCTGTTGAAATGATCATATGGTTTTTATCCTTTCTCGTGTTGATGTGATGTATCATGTTGATTGATTTGCAAATATTGAACCACACTTGCATACTGCATACTGGAAATAAGTCCCACTTAATCAAGATGAATGATATTTTTTTTTTAATTTTTTTTAATGTTTATTTATTTTTGAGACAGAGAGAGACAGAGCATGAATGGGGGAGGGGCAGAGAGAGAGGGAGACACAGAATCGGAAGCAGGCTCCAGGCTCTGAGCCATCAGCCCAGAGCCCGACGCGGGCTTGAACTCACGAACTGTGAGATCATGACCTGAGCTGAAGTCGGACGCTCAACCGACTGAGCCACCCAGGCACCCCTGGTGAATGATATTTTTAACGTATTGTTGGATTTGGTTTGCTAATATTTTGTTTAGGATTTTTTCATTTGTGTTCATCAGAGATAATTGGCCTATAGTTTGCTTTTTTTGTAGTGTCTTTGTCTGGTTTTGGTATCAAGGTAATGCTGGCCTCATAGAATTAATTTGGAAGCTTTCCTTCCTCTTCTATTTTTTGGAATAGTTTGAGAAGCATAGATGTTAACTCTTCTCTACATGTTTGGTTGAATTCAGCTGTGAAGCCGTCTGGTCCTTGACATTTTTTGGGAGGTTTTTTGATTATTGATTCAATTTAATTGCTGGTAATTAATCTGTTCAAATTTTCTGGTGGTTCCTGCCTCAGTTTTTGGAGGTTGTTTCTCAGAATTTTTCCATTTCTTCTAGATTGTCCAATTTGTTGGCATATAATTTTCCATTATATTCTCTTACAATCCTTTCTATTTCTATGGTGTTGGTTGTTACTTGTTATTTCTCCTCTTTCATTTCTGATTTTGTTTGAGTCTTCTGTTTTTTCTTTTCTTTTCTTTTTCTTTCTTTTTTTTTTTTTTTTTTTGGTTGGGTCTGGCTAAAGGCTTATCTATTTTGTTGTATTTTCAAAGAACCAGCTTCTGGTTTCATTGATCTGTTCTGTTGGTTTTTTAGTTCCTATTTCATTTATCCCTACTCCAATCTTTATTATTTCTTTTCTTCTACTAGGTTTGGGTTTTGTTTGTTCTCCTTTTTCTAGCTCCTAAGGTTAATTGTTTATTTGAGATTTTTCTTGCTTTTTGAGATAGGCTTGTATTGCTGTAAACTTTCATCTCGGAATAACTTTTGCTGTATCCCAAAGATTTTTCACCATCGTGTTTTCATTTTCATATATCTCTATGTATTTTTTAATTTCCTCTTTGATTTCTTGGTTGACTCATTTGTTGTTTGAAAGCATATTATTTAACTTCTATGTATTTATGCTCTTTCCAGATTTTTTCTTGTAGTTTATTTCTAGTTTCATAACACTGTGGTCAGAAAAGATGCATGGTATAACTTTTATCTTTTTGAATTTAAGACTTCTTTTGTGGCCTAATATGTGATATATCCTGTAGAATGTTCCATGTGTACTTGAAAAGAATGTGTATTCTGTTTTAGGATGGGATGTTTTGAATATATCTGTTAGATCCATCTGGGTCCAATGTGTCTTTCAGAGTCACTGTTTCTTTGTTGATTTTCTGGTTGGATGATCTATCCACTAAAGTCCCCTACTATTATTGTATTAGTATCAATTACTTCCTTTATGTTTGTTATTAGATGCTTTATGTATTTGGGTGCTTTCGTGTTGGATGCATAAATATTTACAATTGTTATATTTCCTTCCCTTCCCTTCTTCCTATAAAAGGATTCTTCCCTTTATGATTATGTAGTGACCTTCTTTGTCTCTTGTTACAGTACTTTTTTTTTTTTTTAACATTTATTCATTTTTGAGACACAGAGACAGAGTGCTAGTTGGGGAGGGGCAGAGCAAGGTGAGACACAGAATCTGAAGCAGGCTCCAGGCTCTGAGCTGTCATCACAGAGCCTGACGCTGGGCTCAAACCCACAAACCACGAGATCATGACCTCAGCCAAAGTCAGATGCTTAACTGACTGAGCCACCCAGATGCCCCTACAGTCTTTTTTAAAAATGTTTATTTATTTATTTTAAGAGAGACAGCACGTGAGAAGGAGAGGAGCAGAGAGAAAGAGAGAGAGAGAATTCCAAGCAGGCTCCATGCTGTCAGTACAGAGCCAAACCGGGGCTAACTATGAGATCATGACCTGAGCCGAAGTCAGGAGTCAGATGCTTAACTGATTGAGTCACTCAGGTGCTACTAAATCTTTGTTTTAAAGTCTATTTTGTCCAATATAAGTATTGCTACCCCAGCTTTTTTCTTACTTCCATTTGCATGGTAAATGTTTCTCCATCCCTTCATTTTCAATCTGCTTAGGCCTGAAATGAGTCTCTTACAGTCTCATATAGATGGGTCTTGCTTTTTATCCATTCTATCACCCTATATTTTTTGATTGGAGCATTTAGTCCGTTTACATACCAAGTAGTTATTGATAGGTATGTACTTATTGCCATTTTGTTAATTGTTTTATGGTTATGTTTGTACTTTTCTGTTCCTTTCTTCTCTTGCTCTCTTTTCTCATGGTGTGCTAGCTTTCTTTAGTGATATTCTTGGATTCCTTTCTCCTTGTTTTTTACAAAAGTAGTACTGGTTTTTGATTTGTGCTTATCACTTAGTCTGTATATAACATCTTATTCATATAGCAGTCTATATGAAGTTGATGGTTGCTTAAGTTTGAACCCATTCTTTACTCTTCTCCCCACCCCCAATATTTTAGGTACATTGTGTCATACTTTACATCCTTCTTTTTGTGAGTTCCTTGACTAATTTTTATACATATATGTATTTTTATTACTTTTGTGTTGCCTGCTTTTCTTACTTGTACTTATGATTTTTTTTTGTTTGTTTCCACTCAAAGAGTCTCATTTGACATTTCTTATGGGGAGTTTTAGTGGTCATGAATTCTTTTAGCTTTTGCCTAGGAAGCTCTTTATCTCTCCTTCTATTGCTAATGATAGCCTTGCTGGATAAAGTATTCTTGGCTGCAGATTTTTTCTACTTTGAATAGATCATGACACTCCTTTTCTGACCCAAAAATTTTCTGCTGAAAAATCAGCTGATTGCCTTATGAGGTTTCCCTTGTATGTAACTGTTTTCTTATCTCTTGCTGCTTTTAAAATTCTCTGTCATTTTTTGCCATTTTAATTATTATGTGTCTTGGTGTGGACCTCCTTGGGTTGATTTTGTTGGGTTATCTCTGTTCCTACTGGATCTGTATTTGTTTCCCTCCCCAGATTCAGGAAGTTTTCAGGTATTATTTTCTTGAAATAAAATTTTGGTCCCCTTTTCTCTGTCTTCTCCTTCTGGGATCCCTATAATGAAAATGCTATTATACTTGATGGTGTTGCTGAGACCCTGACACTGGTTTCATTTTGTATTATTTTTTTTCTCTCACCTGTTCAGCTTGATTGCTTTCTATTACTCTGTCCTCCAGGTTGCTGATCCATTTCTCTACTTCCTCTCATCTACTATTCATTCCATCCAGTTTATTTTAATTTCAATTATTGATTTCTCATCTCTGGTTCTTTTTATGTTTTCTATCTCTTTGTTAAGGGTCTCATTGGTGTCCTTCACTCTTTTTTCAGTGAGTGACTATATGACCATTACTTTAAGTTCTCTATTAAACATATTACTTATGTCTGTTTTGCTTAGGCCTCTTTCTGCAGTTTTTGTCCTGTTCTTTCATTTGGGACATATTCCTCTGTCTCCTCATTTTGTCTAACTCTCTGTAACTGTTTCTGTGTGTTAGGGAAGTCATCTATGTCTCCTGCTCTTGCAGGTAGTGGCCTTATGAAGAAGTGGTCCTGTATTGCCCTGCAGTTCAGTGTTCTCTCTTCACCAGAACCTGGCACTTCAGGGTATCTCCTCTGTGTGTCGCATGTGCCCTGTTATTGTGGCTGAGCCACTTTTTCCTTCAGTCTGTTGTCCACATTGGCTCTCTTTGCCTGCTGTGGACAGGGTTTGATTCCTGTGTTGTAAGTGGGCCAGTCTGGGGCTGCCTTGGGCTTGAGTTGAGTCACTCCCAGGTGTTTGCCAGAGATGCAGTAGCACCGAACAGCAGGGCACGTTCCCTGTCCTGCCCCCTGAGAAGCTTTTTATGTGGGCGGGCCCTGCAGTCAACCGAGATGTCTACCCCACGTCCACTGCTGGTACCACAGTCTGAGTGTTGCGTGTGGTTATTTTTCCTTCTCCCTGGGGCAAGAGTCACTGTGGTGTTGGCTCCTGTTGGGGCTGCTTGTATTGCCAGGCTTGTGGCAGTTTTGGATGGGCTGTGACCGAGAGCATATCAGTGGGGGTGAGTCCACAGGACAGCGTTGGGGCAGGACGTGTGCCGTTATCATGATTTGTGTGGGTTTGCCGTTGGAGGACAGCTGGAGTCGAGTCCTGGCTGGAGGGTAAGGGTCCACAGGAAAACATGGGGGTGGGTGCACCATTAGCATGTTAGAAAGGGAGTGTCAGTGTTGCGCTAGTTCCCACAGGATTCCCTGTGTCTAGACTGGGGGGTGGGGGATGGATGGTGCGTTCCAGCTCTTTTGTTCTTGAACTCTCCCAAAGATCTTTGCCCCTCCAGCACAGTCTCTGAGATTAGTAAATAAACCTCCCTCCCCTATGCCTCAGGTATTTTTCAAACTGCTGCTTCCATGCTGTATCCTGCAGGGCTGTTTCTTGTGCTGTCTCTTTAAGGGCAGGGGCTCAGTTCACCTTAGGTTCAGAGAAGCACATGCAGTAAATTCCAAGGGAAACCAGGCACAAGTTTGCAAGTATCCTCTCCCGGTGCAGTCACAACAGGACACACTTAATTCCTCCAGCAACAGGTTGTGACTACACATGTGAGACAATGTCCACCAAGGAAGCTCATTTAGAGACTTAGCTCCCAGAGATTTTCTTTGGGGCTGGTTGGGTAGGCAGCCTCTGCCTGGCACATACCGAATCCATATTTCCAGAAGGAAAAGCAGGTGTTCAGTATAAATCACATCGTTTGTACCTGTGACCCACCTTCCATCTAGGAAGACGTTCTCCTCCCATGCTGGGTGATGAGTCTGCCCCATACCCCTATCTCACACCACCTGGTTTCTTGGACCACTCTCAGTACTACTTGTGTCGGTTTGTATCATCTGAGAAGTAGAAGCCAACGTGAGATTAGATGTGCAAGACATTTATTGGGAGAAAGCCTGTGAGGAGAAAGGGGGAAAAACACAGAAGTCAGAGGAAGCATCAGACCACATTGTAGCTGTGATCCAACTCTGTGAAGGAGAGAGGGAGGGGGAAGGGGAGAGGGTTGAGTAAGTAAAATCTGAGTACAGTGTTGTTCCAGGAAAGTTTCAGCTGGGTCAGTGGTGAGGTGTCAAGCCAGAGTTGCCCACCAGAGGAGTTCTGTGTCTTGCAGGAATGGGCCGGTCATAACATCCCTGCTGTGCTCAGTCATTAGCTCAGGCCAGCCCATGGGAAGTATGGCATGGGCATGAGTTTGAGGCTGGATTCACAAGGGCAGCTGTTTTAAAGTCAGCTCTGTATATAAGTTTTAGAAGTGATTGAGATAATCCAGGAATAGATGATGGGTGAAGAAGCCCAAAACAGAACGTTTAATCATTTTTCTTTCTTTCTTTATTTTAGAGAGAGCAAGAGTGGGGAAGAAGGGCAAAGGGAGAGAGGGAGAGGGAGGGAGGAAATAGAGAGAGAGAGAGAGAGAGAGAGAGAGAGAGAGAGAGAGAGAGAGAGAGAATGAATCCTGTTCAGGCTCCACGCTTAGCATCAACCCTGATGGGGGTTTGATCCCACGACCTGGGATCATGACCTGAGCCGAAATCAAGAGTCAGTCTCTCAACCAACTGAGCCACCCAGGTGTCCCCCAAAAGAGAACCTTTAAAGACATTAAATTGAAGTCGTGAGCAGAGAAGAAAGGAGCCAGCATAGGAAGCTGCACAGTGTTTTCAGAGTTAAAATAAGATGGCCCAAGTAAGAGAGAGTTTAAAGCAGAAAATAAAAGCCAGTTTATTAAATGTTATAGAGAAGTCCACAGGAGGAAGAGGCTGTTGGTGAGCTCTGAGATCATTTTCAGTGGATTTCAGGGAACAGGATGGAGCAAACTGATAGAGATCTTAATGTATCCTACTTTTGAGAATGGGCAAAATCTTTCCAAATAGGGGTGCCTGGCTGGCTCAGTCAGTGATGCATACATACGACCCTTGATCTGAGAGTTATAAGTTCAAGCCCCATTTTGGGTGTAGAGGTCACTTAAAAATAAACAAAATATCTTGGGCCACCTAGGTGTCTCAGTTGGTTAATTGTCCAACTCTTGATTTCTGCTCAGGTCATGATATCACGGTTCTGAGTTCGAGCCCCACATGGGGCTCTGTGCTGACAATGGAGAGCCTCCTCCTCTATCTCTCTGCCCCTCCCTGCTCATACTCGCTCTCTGTCTCTGTCTCTCTCTCTCAAAAATAAATAAGTAAACATTAAAAAGTCTTTCCATAGAAACAGTATTTAGTTGTGATACTACTTGTATCCATAAAAAATTTAAAATCAAGTGATATCCTGACTGTGAAATTTCTCAGAATTCAGCATTCTTCTGGTAGACCAACACAAAGACCTGAGAAGGAGAGAAGAGAAATTCAAATGTGGATGAAAAGAAAACGAAAGGAAAGAATGGCGGAATACTTAAATGAGCTGGCGGAAAAGAGAGGGCAAGAACATGATCCTTTCTGCCCCAGGAGCAATCCAGTAAGTTTGTAAAATCAAGGGCAATGGAATTGCCACAGAATATGTGTAGTTTTTCCCTGGAAATTAGTCAAGGAAAGGATTAACAGACAGAAAGGATTATTAGAACAGAAATGTTACCATTTTACTTAAGTCAGAAAATGTTAAGAAATTACCTTAACAAAATGTAGCAAGGTATTCTACAAACCGTGTCCTCTTGAACTATTTTAAATATTTTTTTTTACCCCAGGTTAATTATGGCTGTGGCTAATTTGGCCAAATGAAGATGTTGAGTGATTAGGTGACCAGTTGGAGCTATTCCCTTAATTTTCGATGAGAGTTAATAGCAGTTGAACAACTGACTGTGTGTATAGTAAAGCCATTTTAAAAATCAGTCTTCTGGGGTGCCTGGGTAGCTTGGTCTGTTAAGCATCCAGCTCTTGATTTTGGCTCAGGTCATCATCTCACGGTTTGTGAGCCCTGTGTTGGGCTCTGCACTGACAGCGTGGAGCCTGCCTGTCCTCTGCTCGATCTCTCTCCCTCTCTCAAATAAACTTAGAACAAAGTTATAAAAATCAATTTTCTATCCATAAGTTATCTACAAAAAATAAAGTGTAAGGTCCAGTCACGTACCAAGGGTACAGTGGTGTGGTGTGTGTGTTTGTGTGCGTGTATGTGTGCGTTTCAGCTAGCCTTTATCAACATTTATTTACTGAGCCTTGACTGTGGACATCACCGTTTTCTTCAGAAGTTGAGATAAAGCAATTTTACTTTATAATCTGAAATACCATAACAGTACTTAATTTTTTCAGCATCATTAGGGAAATAACATTCTATAAAAGTATATTTTCCAGATAAGGCTGTCACATTTAAGCACCAAATGGTGCAAAAGTAGGTGAACTATATGAAGTGCATAATTTACTTAATTTATGTCTGCAGAAGTCATGTCAATGTTAATATATAACATTTCTTCTGTTGATAGTTTTAGGGACCTGGTAATGACCTTCGGGCTACTGAGGTACATGACTAGAATCTTTTTTTTTTTTTTGCATTTTATCTATCTATCTATCTATCTATCTATCTATCTATCTATCTATGTATTTAGTTAGAGACAGCATGAGCAGGGGAGGGGCAGAGAGAAAATCCCAAGCAGGCTTTATGTTGTCGGCACAGAGCCCGATGTGGCGTTTGAACTCAACAAACCACAAAATCACAACCTGAGCTGAAACCAGGAGTTGGACGTTTAACTGACTGAGCCACCCAGATGCCCCATGATTAGAATCTTAAAGCGTATGTGTTTGTGTGTTCCTCCACCCCATGGGGGTGGGTTCTGATATCACCCTCTCTGTGGATCAAGTAAATACCAAAGGTAGTTAGAATTGTGCCCAAATTTAGAATAAATTAACTCTGAGGGCACTGGGACTGCTTGGTTCATAGACTTTGTGACCTCTCCGTCATGACTACAGACACCTATTTCTTTATTTTTAGCTTCTATTTAGGTTAAGGTATGGGATTAGTGAGGGGTTAATATAATTAAAAATGTCATTTGAATTTATATCAGAAATTAATAAGACCTTTAATTTGTTACTGACTACTTCCATGCAGGACCTACAGAGAGTGAATCCACTTCTATGTACACATTTTTATATACACAATTGTTTGTAAAAGGACTAGACTTCATTAGTAACTCAACAGTAATTCTTAATGTTCTGGAATAAGATGTATGTAGCTGACATTTGCCAATTGCTTCATGATGCATAAGTTTTGAAGAGCTTACAAGTCACAGTGAACGTACTACAGTAGGTTTCTGGTAAACATTTTAAAACATCAAAATGATGGCTTTCAAGGTCTGACTCCTTTCTGCTTTATCAAGCAAGGTCTTTGTGAGATTAATCACAAGACTGAGCATGAAGAGTATGTGTCTCCATCCTTTAAATGCTCTTGTTTTCAATTTTAAATGCAGCAGATAATGTATTTTCTCAAAAGGAGAGAACTTTAATTTAGCTACTAAAATAGATTTTGCATTCCACATATTAAACCAGATTTTGATTACATGATGCTTTAACATTTTTCACATTTTGTGCTGGGATAGGAAGCTTCATCAAATAGGACAGTGTTTTTGCACTGTTTCCTAAATAGCAAAAATATGTTTTAACCTCCTATTAAAATTGATTAGTGGAATTTTCATGTTTTCCGTGGATCATAATGGCTTAATTATTTGCACTCAGCAATAATGAACTAACTGGGTATTTGTTATGCAGTTTTACATGACTTCAAGAGAAATCAGGCTAAGAGCGAAGATGAAGGATGAAAAAGACAGGTGAGCTGGCTAGCGGTGCACGAGTGTTTTCTCTAACTTGCTCACCCGAGGCCTGGACAGTGTCATAGGAATTCCAGTTTTCGCAGTAGTCCCTGTTTGTCCATAAACAGAAAATTATGGGTGATAACTCCAGGGAAAATAATTAGACTCCACTAGCCTTTTTCAGGAATCTGCTTTCAAATATTATTTATCCCATTGAATTTTTGTGACTTCCATTCCTGCCATTCTCTCCCTCTCCCAATCCAGATATGTGCATTTTGAAAATACCCAAAAGGCCATACAGATACCTTTACTAAAACTACCTAAGGGTTTTAAGAAATCTGAAATATGAATTTGCATTTGAAAAGGTTTGAAAAACACAAATGCTAGGTGATCTCAAACATCATGTTCCCTCCAGAAGAATGAACTGAAAATTAATCTTTTATTAAATATTGTTTAATTCTTTGTTTGAAGATTGCTACTCTCTGACCACTATAATCGTCGAATCTCACAAGCGTACAGTCTGATGAATGAATTGTTATCTGAATCAGTACAACTACCAACTACTGCACAGAAACCATTGCTTAACAGACCCAGAACTGCTCACGTTTCCAGACAGCAATGTTCTCTTTCTCCAAGAAGGTAAGACAAATTTTGGCAAGTCATTCAACGTGATTATGTCATGTCAGGCATTATAAGAAGAAACTCAGTGCTTTTGTAAACCAAGTTCTGTATATTTGTACCTACCCTGCTCAGAAAAATGATAATCAAGTAAAGAAAAAAATGGTCCTATAATTACGAGGTCTTTATAAGCTTATAGAAAGAATCACCAAGGAAAAAGACAAAAATGGCGTTAAATCTCTAAGATATAGTAACACTTCAGCATACCTAATACAATTTTGATATCCATTCAGTTATTTCCTTCTTTTCTGTAATTTTTAATATTTCCTTCTGTAATTTGCCTCCTAATTGCTCTCCTGTTTCTCCACTTGGCCCCATTCTTGCAGAAGCAGTCCCCAAAAGCTTATCACTTCTTCTCTGCTGTCTCTTACAGCACAAACCCAGGCCTAATCATGTCACTTGTGGTGTAGGATTTGGGGTCTACTCAAAATACCAGAGACTCCCTTGAAATATTTTCTTGAATAAAACAGGGTATTAAATACATAAATAGCTGCCAATAAGCAATTTGAAATGGACAAACGGATAAGCAGAAATAACTTCTTTGAAAAAAAATGAAGCTTGAGGTATGAGACATGGAGAATATTTTGTTGAGAACTGTTGTAACACTAAATGTATCACTGAAGTACAGAATAAGCAATGTCAGGTGAATGTATTAATCTGAGCTAGAATTTGGGCTTTTTGAAATATAGTGATTTGGGATTTAAGGAACATAATAATTATATAATTTCTACTTTAGAGAATATCAACATGGTCACAGTATTCCAATAAATCAACCTGGAAAATTCAGATATATATTCAGACCAAGTTGTACCCGAAAGGGAAAAGCTTTTGGACAACCTGAAGGCCCTCCTTGGCCACATGGTAAGGTATTTTAAATTTTGTATAATTTTGTATTCCTTGGAGGAATAGGTCCTTGTCTCAAAAGTTGGTTTTCATTAGTAAAAGCTATAAATCTTCATGAAAAGCAATTCTTACTTCAGTAGAATGCAAGGGATTGATAAACACTTATCTGTGCTGGGATTTTGTTCTATTGCTTTGAAATAGGAAGACCCCAGGAATCTTACTAAACACATGGCTTTTTTTATACTAGAATCTGATCAGTCAGTATTTTAGATATGACTCATTTGGGAATTTGTTTCTTGTGTGTCTCTGGCTAAACATGTAGGCATTTTTACAAATCTAGTTCTGACATATATCGGGATGGGTTAGATAGATATCAGGATATCACAGAAGAGAAACACTAAGAGGCTCATATCGAAATATCATGTTTTTACCCTTTGAACATTTGAAGATATAATATCTGTTATTTATTGCTAGCCTTCCTTTAGTTAATTTTTCCATTTTTGGGCTTTGATTACCAGAGTAAAACATACTTATTTTGTGAAATGATTACACATTAAAAATGTATAATCATAGCTAATATGTAGTATAAATGCACACAGCTAAAAATGTATAATAAACCAATGTGCCAGATTTATTTACAACCCTGTGAGACAGGTACTATTTATTATGTTCCCATTTTAAAGATGAGAAAACCCAGGCAGAGAAAATTGAAATAACTGCCTCAGATCAGATAGCTAGGAAGTAGCAGAGCTGGGATTTAAACCTCGTCTGGGTCTGGAGCCTGCATACTTAGAACGTATGCTTCATTATGCTGTCTCAGTTTAGAAAACTGAAATTTCCATGAATTCTAATCCTTTTAATAAAACTTAATAGTTTGGTTAACTCTTGCTCTTGATTAACAAGTTATAGTAAGAAAATGCTACGCTTGGGGCACCTTGGTGGCTCAGTCAATTAAGCATCCGACTTTGGTTCAGGTCATGATCTCAAGTTCATGAGTTCGAGCCCCGCATCTGGTTCTCTGCTGTCAGCACAGAGCCTGCTTCAGATCTTCTGTCTGTCTGTCTCTCTCTCTGTCCCTCTCCCTCCCCCTCCCCCACTCATGCTCTCTAAAAAATAAACATAAAAATAAATTCTGCTTTTTTGGGGCGCCTGGGTGGCTCAGTCAGTGAAGTGTCTGACTCTTGATTTTGGCTCAAGTCATGATCTCATCCTTTGTGAGATCGAGCCCCATGTCGGGCTCCATGCTGACATGGAGCTCTTTCTCCCTCTCTTGAAAAAATAAATAAATAGGGGCACCTGGGGGCTCAGTCGGTTAAGTGTCTGCCTTTGGCTCAGGTCATGATCTCACGGTTCGTGGGTTGGAGCCCCGCGGGTTGGAGCCCCGCATCAGGCTCTGTGCTGAGAGCCCAGAGCCTGAAGCCTGTTTCAGATTCTGTGTCTCCCTCTCTCTGCCCCTCCCCCACTCGTGCTGTCTCCCCCTGTCTCAGAAATAAACATTAAAAAATTTTTAAAAAATAGATAAAATAAACTTTAAAAAACTGCTCTTTTTAAACTAAAATTTCAAAATAGTAACCATGTTTTCTTTTTTTAATTTTTATTTTATACCTGATACATTTGCCAAGATTAAATACCCAAGGTTGGCAAGGATCTTAAACTCGAACCCATGGTTTCTTAATATCAAATGGAAAAATCTTGGATTATATGGAAACTTGTCTCTGTCCTGGACCTGTCCAAGGTCAGGCCTGTATTGTTGCACTGCGCTTGCCTCTGGTCAGCTCACCCGCCCTTGCTGGACCTTGAAGAGGTACTCCTGCTGCTCTGGGTTCAGAAGCCCTCAGTGACCCCACCCCACACAGAGCAGTCCAGAGCTTGTCCCTGGCCTTCGACGCATCCTCCCCTTCGGCCTCCTTAGCCTCCTTTCCCCATTTAATTGGTGCTGCGTGCCAGCTTGTTTTCCAGCCCCCTTCTGTGCTTTGGTGTCCCGTTCTTTCGTTGAACTTCTCCCTTACCTTGAATGCCTCACCTCTGCATCTTGGAAGCCATCCCTATCTTAACTCTTTAGTTCTTCTAACCTAATGTCATGAATTTTAACGTCCATAATTTCAGTTTTAAATTGGGGCTGATATTTACCTTGCATGGTGGTTGTGAATATTAGAACTTTTTTTTCCTGTTTTTTTTGAGAGAGAGCATGTGCCAGGGTGAGCCGTGAGCAGGGAGGGGGCAGAGGGGGAGAGAGAATCTTTTTTTTTCAAACAACTTTTTATTTTTTATTATTTAAAAATGTTTTTTTAATGTTTATTTTTGAGAGAGAGAGAGAGTGTGAGTGGGGCAGGGGCAGAGAGAGAGGGAGACACAGAATCTGAAGCAAGCTCTGAGCTGTCAGCGCAGAGCCGGACATGCGACTCGAATTCACAAACTGAGATCATGACCTAAGTCAAAATCAGAGGGTCAACAGACTGAGCCACCCAGGTGCCCCTTTAACACCTTTTTAAAAAAAAGTATTTATTTTGAGAGAGAGAGTGTATGTGCCCGTGTGACGTGGGGGAGGGGCAGAGAGAGCTAGCATCCCAAGCAGGCTCCTCATAGTCAGCTTGGAGCCCAATGTGGGACTCTGTTTCACGAACCATGAGATCATGACCTGAGCCAAGATCGAGAGTTGGACGCTTAACTGAGCCACCCACGCTCCCCTAGAGATAACTCTTTTAGCTACCATTGTAACTGGTTTTTTTTTGTGCTCTGACCCCTCAATCACATGTGCATGCAACACGTCTCATGTTGTAGTTGCTTGTAAACTCATGTCCTAGGCTTGACTATATTTTTTGAGGGTAGCAACACTCTCTTCTTTATCTCGTACTCTCACACTGAACAAATGAAATAATTGAATACTTGGATAAATGAAAACAATGGCTATTTAGCTTTTCTGCCTAAAAATAGCTTTTTATAAACTCCTGTCCGGGAATACCAGTGGGTGGGTATTGCTGTATTTATATCAGAGAAGACCAGTATATGACCAGCTGTTACCCCAGCTCACCTGTCACTTAGCTTCCTCAGAATGTGAGAGACCAAAGCAACTTGAGGGGCTGGTGAACAAGCTGGCTTCTCTCTCCAGGTCGTGCCTACATGTGGCCTCTTCCACACCCAGAACCCAGCCATTTCCCTTGGCCGCATTCAGAGGCTTAGACACCCCAATATTGTGGGGCAGTGGGAGAAACCCATGCATAACTGATCCCAGGTCCTATCCTAGTCAGTGACCCATGTCACCTGGGCCCACGTGGGGCAAGTGCAGTCATTGCACAGATAGGGAGGGAGAGCTCATCAGGATTTTAAAATTCATTATAGCTTATTTTGTAAAAGAAGAGTTGTTCTGAAGATACTGGTGAGTCTTTGTGTTGTTACCTGTCTTGTAAAGCAGTGTGTAATTTCTGGCTAATATCTTCAGCTCTGATTGCAAACTGTTACCCTTAGTGATCGCCCTGCCTTTTTTTTTTTTTTTTTTTTTTTTTTGCTTGTTTTATGTTTAGTTTCATCAAAAGCAATATAAAGGCTGTATGATAAGTAACTAAGAAGCATCAAAGGCAGAGTTCTAGCCTGTGGAACCATGCGGGCCTGTGTTCATAACCCAGCTCTGCGGCTCACTTTGTGCCCTCAAATATGTTATTTACAACCTATCTTATAGAAGTGTTGAGATAATAAGGAAAGCATTTTGGGACACCTGGGTGGCCCAGTCAGTCGAGTGTCCAATTTTGGCTCAGGTCATGATCTCACAGTGTGTGGGTTTGGGTTCCCGTGTCGGGCTCTGTGCTGACAGCTCAGAGCCTGGAGCCTGCTTCGGATTCTGTGTCTCCCACTCTCTCTGCTCCTCCCTGCTCGTGCTCTCTTACTCTCTAAAGGAGATAGATAAGTATTTTAAAAAGATATGGAAAGTACTTTGCATACCAAAAATAGTAAATGGTGTTCTTAACCCTAGAACTTTCTTATCATTCTTGATCGTTCTTTCCATACAGTGTAACTTGGCATCCGTCAAGGTGTTTACTGCTAAGAGGCTTATGTGCCTGGCTCTTCCAGTTGTCAGAGAGGGTGTCCAGGCACATTTGCCGTTTTGAAAAAGGACCATGGTTGTGCTGTGAGGGTCCCAAGTTTCAAAGCAGAGTTTTCCTTTCCTTCCTCTGCACTTCTGTTTTGCTTTCTTGGTTCAAATCGACTACCGTGTATCGGGTCCTCTTAGTCACAGGTTTCTGTCCTCGAAGAATTTCTAATACGATATGTATACAGAAGGTTAAAGAAGTTTGCCTGCTTTTCTAGGAACTGCTACTTTTACCACACAGAATAAAGGCGATGGAGCCAAAGTGGCAGTAAGAAAGCCTGTGCTGTCTCCAGTTACCTTCCACAAAGGTAATGGGAAGTAAAGTTCTTTTTTTGTTTTAAGTAGGCTTCGCACCTAGCGGGGAGCCCAACGTGGGACCCGACCCTGAGGTCAAGACCTGGAGCTGGGATCAAGAGTCAGATGCTTAGCCGACCGAGCCACCCAGGCACTTCAAGAATAAAGTTCTTTTTAAAAAAATTTTTTAAAAAGATCTTATTTAGTTTTGAGAGAGAGGGAGAGACAGAGTACGAGCAGGGGAGGGGCAGACAGAGAGGGGGAAACAGAATGTGAAGCGGGCTCCAGGCTCTGAGCTGTCAGTATAGAGCCCGATGCGGGGCTTGAACTCGTGAACCGTGACCTGATCATGACCTGAGACAAAGTCGGATGCTTAATGGACTGAACCACCCAGGTGCCCCACGAATAAGGTTCTCGAACTTAAATTTTTAAAAATCATAAGACAAGGGGTGCCTGGGTGGCTCAGTCAGTTAAGCGTCCTACTCGTGATTTGGGTTCGGGTCATGATCTCATAGGTCGTGAGTTCGAGCCCCATGTCAGGCTTCGCATCGTCTCTCCCTCTCTCTACCCCTCCCCCGCTCAAGTTCGCACTCTCAAAATAAACAAAAATTTTCTTAAGTCATAAGACACTCTTAGAGATTTCAAATACAGGGCACCTGGGTGGCTCAGTTGGTTAATTGTCTGACTCTTGGTTTTGGCTCAGGTCATGATCTTGTGGTTCGTGGGTTTGAGCCCTGCCTTAGGCTCTGCACTGTGGAGCCTGCTTGGGATTCTGTCTGTCTCCCCCTCTCTCTCTGCCCCTCCCCTGCGCTCGCTTGCTTGCTCGCTCGCTTGCTCGCTCTCTCAAAATAGACAAACTTTAAAAAAAATTTCAGATACCGATTTCAGAGTGAAGAGTATGGCTGTGTGTGCAGCAGTTCAGAGAATAGGCTGTGGGGTTAGCTTTGTTTGGAACCCTAGTTCACCACTTACTCTTTAGCCCTAGGAAAATTCCTAACCCATCTGTGTAAGCCTCGGTTTTCTCACCAGCAAACTATGGGTTACAATATTGAGAACATATATATTGTGGGCTTAGCACAGTACCGAACATAAAAACAAGTACTCGGGAAGGTGCTATTATCACATGGTCATGCAGCACACAGACTCATAAGTTTGGGGATTCCAAATTAGCTGTGCTCTGATCAGCCAGACAGGGGGTGGTAATGATCTTAAGAATGAAGGTCTAACCCACCATTCACTCCATGTTACTCTTCACCGTGTAAAAGGTATTTTCACTATGCTAAGTGAGATTAGTCAGAGAAAGACAAATATCATGACTTCACTCATGTGAGTGAAGATACAAAGATACAAAACAGATGAACATAAGGGAAGCAAAAATAATATAAAAACAAGGAGGGGGGCAAAACATAAGAGACTCGTAAACAGAGAACAAACTGAGGGTTGTGGGTGGGGGGATGGGCTAAATGGGTGAGGGGCATTAAGGAAGATACTTGTTGGGATGAGCACTGGGTGTTATTTTTTTTTATTTTTTATTTTTTTTAAATTTAAAGCTAAATTTATTTATTTATTTATTTTTCAATATATGAAATTTATTGTCAAATTGGTTTCCATACAACACCCAGTGCTCATCCCAAAAGGTGCCCTCCTCAATACCCATCACCCACCCTCCCCTCCTTCCCACCCCCCATCAACCCTCAGTTTGTTCTCAGTTTTTAAGGGTCTCTTATGCTTTGGCTCTCTCCCACTCTAACCTCTTTTTTTTTTTCCTACCCCTCCTCCATGGGTTTCTGTTAAGTTTCTCAGGATCCACATAAGAGTGAAACCATATGGTATCTGTCTTTCATTGTATGGCTTATTTCACTTAGCACCACACTCTCCAGTTCCAACCACGTTGCTACAAAAGGCCATATTTCATTCTTTCTCATTGCCACGTAGTATTCCATTGTGTATATAAACCACAATTTCTTTATCCATTCATCAGTTGATGGACATTTAGGCTCTTTCCATAATTTGGCTATTGTTGAGAGTGCCGCTATGAACATTGGGGTACAAGTGCCCCTATGCATCAGTACTCCTGTATCCCTTGGGTAAATTCCTAGTAGTGCTATTACTGGGTCATAGGGTAGGTCTATTTTTAATTTTCTGAGGAACCTCCACACTGCTTTCCAGAGCGGCTGCACCAATTTGCATTCCCACCAACAGTGCAAGAGGGTTCCCGTTTCTCCATATCCTCTCCAGCATCTATAGTCTCCTGATTTGTTCATTTTGGCCACTCTGACTGGCGTGAGGTGATATCTGAGTGTGGTTTTGATTTGTATTTCCCTGATAAGGAGCGACGTTGAGCATCTTTTCATGTGCCTGTTGGCCATCCGGATGTCTTCTTTAGAGAAGTGTCTTTTCATGTTTACTGCCCATTTCTTCACTGGGTTATTTGTTTTTTGGGTGTGGAGTTTGGTGAGCTCTTTATAGATTTTGGATACTAGCCCTTTGTTTGATATGTCATTTGCAAATATCTTTTCCCATTCCGTTGGTTGCCTTTTAGTTTTGTTGGTTGTTTCCTTTGCTGTGCAGAAGCTTTTTATCTTCATAAGGTCCCAGTAATTCATTTTTGCTTTTAATTCCCTTGCCTTTGGGGATGTGTCGAGTAAGAGATTGCTACGGCTGAGGTCAGAGAGGTCTTTTCCTGCTTTCTCCTCTAGGGTTTTGATGGTTTCCTGTCTCACATTCAGGTCCTTTATCCATTTTGAGTTTATTTTTGTGAATAGTGTGAGAAAGTGGTCTAGTTTCAACCTTCTGCATGTTGCTGTCCAGTTCTCCCAGCACCATTTGTTAAAGAGACTGTCTTTTTTCCATTGGATGTTCTTTCCTGCTTTGTCAAAGATGAGTTGGCCATACGTTTGTGGGTCTAGTTCTGGGGTTTCTATTCTATTCCATTGGTCTATGTGTCTGTTTTTGTGCCAATACCATGCTCTCTTGATGACAGCTTTGTAGTAGAGGCTAAAGTCTGGGATTGTGATGCCTCCTGCTTTGGTCTTCTTCAAAATTACTTTGGCTATTCGGGGCCTTTTGTGGTTCCATATGAATTTTAGGATTGCTTGTTCTAGTTTCAAGAAGAATGATGGTGCAATTTTGATTGGGATTGCATTGAATGTGTAGATAGCTTTGGGTAGTATTGACATTTTGACAATATTTATTCTTCCAATCCATGAGCAGGGAATGTCTTTCCATTTCTTTATATCTTCTTCAATTTCCTTCATAAGCTTTTTATACTTTTCAGCATACAGGTCTTGTACATCTTTGGTTAGATTTATTCCTAGGTATTTTATGCTCCTGGTGCAATTGTGAATGGGATCAGTTTCTTTATTTGTCTTTCTGTTGCTTCGTTGTTAGTGTATAAGAATGCAACTGATTTCTGTACATTGATTTTGTATCCTGCAACTTTGCTGAATTCATGTATCAGTTCTCGCAGACTTTTGGTGGAGTCTATCGGATTTTCCATGTATAGTATCATGTCATTTGCAAAAAGTGAAAGTTTGACTTCATCTTTGCCAATTTTGATGCCTTTGATTTCCTTTTGTTGTCTGATTGCTGATGCTAGAACTTCCAACACTATGTTAAACAACAGCGGTGAGAGTGGGCATCCCTGTCGTGTTCCTGATCTCAGGGAAAAAGCTCTCAGTTTTTCCCCATTGAGGATGATGTTAGCTGTGGGCTTTTCATAAATGGCTTTTATGATGTTTAAGTATGTTCCTCCTATCCCGACTTTCTCAAGGGTTTTTATTAAGAAACGGTGCTGAATTTTGTCAAAGGCCTTTTCTGAATCGATTGACAGGATCATATGGTTCTTATCTTTTCTTTTATTAATGTGATGTATCACGTTGATTGATTTGCGAATGTTGAACCAGCCCTGCATCCCAGGAATGAATCCCACTTGATCATGGTGAATAATTCTTTTTATATGCTGTTGAATTTGATTTGCTAGTATCTTATTGAGAATTTTTGCATCCATATTCATCAGGGATATTGGCCTGTAGTTCTCTTTTTTTACTGGGTCTCTGTCTGGTTTAGGAATCAAAGTAATACTGGCTTCATAGAATGAGTCTGGAAGTTTTCTTTCCCTTTCTATTTCTTGGAATAGCTTGAGAAGGATAGGTATTATCTCTGCTTTAAATGTCTGGTAGAACTCCCCTGGGAAGCCATCTGGTCCTGGAATCTTATTTGTTGGGAGATTTTTGATAACCGATTCAATTTCTTCGCTGGTTATGGGTCTGTTCAAGCTTTTTATTTCCTCCTGATTGAGTTTTGGAAGTGTGTGGGTGTTTAGGAATTTGTCCATTTCTTCCAGTTGTCCAATTTGTTGGCATATAATTTTTCATAGTATTCCCTGATAATTGTTTGTATCTCTGAGGGATTGGTTGTTAATAATTCCATTTTCAGTCATGATTTTATCTATTTGGGTCATCTCCCTTTTCTTTTTGAGAAGCCTGGCTAGAGGTTTGTCAATTTTGTTTATTTTTTCAAAAAACCAGTCTTGGTTTCGCTGATCTGCTCTACAGTTTATTTAGATTCTATATTGTTTATTTCTGCTCTGATCTTTATTATTTCTCTTCTTATGCTGGGTTTAGGCTGTCTTTGCTGTTCTGCTTCTATTTCCTTTAGGTGTGCTGTTAGATTTTGTATTTGGGATTTTTCTTGTTTCTTGAGATAGGCCTGGATTGCAATGTATTTTCCTCTCAGGACTGCCTTCGCTGCATTCCAAAGCGTTTTTGGATTGTTGTATTTTCATTTTCGTTTGTTTCCATATATTTTTTAATTTCTTCTCTAATTGCCTGGTTGACCCACTCATTCTTTAGTAGGGTGTTCTTTAACCTCCATGCTTTTGGAGGTTTTCCAGACTTTTTCCTGTGGTTGATTTCAAGCTTCATAGCATTGTGGTCTGAAAGTATGCATGGTATGATTTCACTTCTTGCATACTTATGAAGGGCTGTTTTGTGACCCAGTATGTGATCTATCTTGGAGAATGTTCCATGTGCACTTGAGAAGAAAGTATATTCTGTTGCTTTGGGATGCAGAGTTCTAAATAGATCTGTCAAGTCCATCTGATCCAATGTATCATTCAGGGCCCTTGTTTCTTTACTGACCGTGTGTCTAGATGATCTATCCATTTCTGTAAGTGGAGTGTTAAAGTCCCCTGCAATTACCACATTCTTATCAATAAGGTTGCTTATGTTTGTGAGTAATTGTTTTATATATTTGGGGGCTCCCGTATTCGGCGCATAGACATTTATAATTGTTAGCTCTTCCTGATGGATAGACCCTGTGATTATTATATAATGGCCTTCTTCATCTCTTGTTACAGCCTTTAATTTAAAGTCTAGTTTGTCTGATATAAGTATGGCTACTCCAGCTTTCTTTTGGCTTCCAGTAGCATGATAAATAGTTCTCCATCCCCTCACTCTCAATCTAAAGGTGTCCTCAGGTCTAAAATGAGCCTCTTGTAGACAGCAAATAGATGGGTCTTGTTTTTTTATCCATTCTGATACCCATGTCTTTTGGTTGGCGCATTTAATCCATTTACATTCAGTGTTATTATAGAAAGATACGGGTTTAGAGTCATTGTGATGTCTGTATGTTTTATGCTTGTAGCAATGTCTCTGGTACTTTGTCTCACAGGATCCCCCTTACGATCTCTTGTAGGGCTGGTTTAGTGGTGACGAATTCCTTCAGTTTTTGTTTGTTTGGGAAGACCTTTATCTGTCTTTCTATTCTAAATGACAGACTTGCTGGATAAAGGATTCTCGGCTGCAAATTTTTTCTGTTCATCACATTGAAGATCTCCTGCAATCCTTTCTGGCCTGCGAAGTTTCAAAAGAGAGATCAGTCACGAGTCTTATAGATCTCCCTTTATATGTTAGAGCACGTTTATCAGTCGCTGCTTTCAGAATTTTCTCTTTATCCTTGTATTTTGCCAGTTTCACTATGATATGTCGTGCAGAAGATCGATTCAAGTTACGTCTGAAGGGAGTTCTCTGTGCCTCTTGGATTTCAGTGCCTTTTTCCTTCCCCAGTTCAGGGAAGTTCTCAGCTATTATTTCTTCAAGTACCCCTTCAGCACCTTTCCCTCTCTCTTCCTCCTCTGGGATACCAATTATGCGTATATTATTTCTTTTTAGTGTATCACTTAGTTCTCTAATTTTGCCCTCATACTCCTGGATTTTTTTATCTTTTTCTCAGCTTCCTCTTTTTCCATAATTTTATCTTCTAGTTCACCTATTCTCTCCTCTGCCTCTTCAATCCGAGCCGTGGTCGTTTCCATTTTATTTTGCATCTCATTTAAAGCGTTTTTCAGCTCCTCCTGACTATTCCTTAGTCCCCTGATCTCTGTAGCAATAGATTCTCTGCTGTCCTCTATACTGTTTTCAAGCCCAGCGATTAATTTTATGACTATTATTCTAAATTCACTTTCTGTTATATTATTTAAATCCTTTTTGATCAGTTCATTAGCTGTTGTTATTCCCTGGAGATTCTTTTGAGGGGAATTCTTCCGTTTTGTCATTTTGGATAGTCCCTGGAGTGGTGCGGACCCGCAGGGCACTTCCCCTGTGCTGTCTTGAATAACTTGTGTTGGTGGGCGGGCCACAGTCAGACCTGATATCTGCCCCCAGCCCACCGCTGGTGCCACAGTCTGGTGTGTGCCTTCTCTTCCCCTCTCCTAGGGGTGGGATTCACTGTGGGGTGGCATGGCCCGTCTGGGCTACTTGCACACTGCCAGGCTTGTGGTGCTGGGGATCTGGCGTATTAGCTGAGGTGGATAGGCAAGGTGCACGGGGCGGGAGGGGCAGGCTCAGCTCACTTTTCCTTCGGAGATCCGCTTCGGGAGGGGCCCTGTGGCAGCAGGAGGGAGTCAGACCTGCTGTCGGAGGGGTGGCTCCGCAGAAGCACAGTGTTGGGGGTTTGCGCTGAGCGAGCAAGTTCCCTGGAAGGAACCGGTTCCCTTTGGGATTTTGGCTGGGGGTGGGTGAGGGAGATGGCGCTGTCGAGCGCCTTTGTTCCCCACCAAAGAGCTCTGCGGTCCCGGGGCTCAGCAACTCTCCCTCCCTTTGTCCTCCAGCCTTCCCGTTTTCTGAGCAGAGCTGTTAACTTATGACCTCCCAGACGCTAAGTCGCGCTTGCTGTCAGAACACAGTCTGTCAGGCCCCTCCGCTTTTGCCAGCCAGACTCGGGGGCTCTGCTTGGCCGGCAGGCTGCCCCTCCGCTCGGCTCCCTCCCGCCAGTCCGTGGAGCGCGCACCGCCTCGCTCCCCTTCCTACCCTCTTCCGTGGGCCTCTCGTCTGCGCTTGGCTCCGGAGACTCCGTTCTGCCAGTCTTCTGGCGTTTTTCTGGGTTATTTAGGCAGGTGTAGGTGGAATCTAAGTGATCAGCAGGACGTGCGGTGAGCCCAGCATCGTCCTATGCCACCATCTTCTTGAGAATCCTCGCACTGGGTGTTATATACAGGGGATGAATCTACTCCTGTAATCATTATTGCACTAAATGCTAACGGATTTAAAATTCTTAAAAATACATAAATAAAAAAAAGTCCTTTCACATTCATTCTCCTGTTAGCTGTCTGTAACAGCACTGGTAGACAGGGCAACTATTATCCCCATCTTACAGCTGAAACAGCAGAGGCTTAGAGAAGCCAGCGGGGGGCGGGGGGGGCGCTGCTTCGGATCCCCCTAGAACAATAAAAATAACAGAGAATTTACATGATGCCAAGCATGGTATTAACACTTCATGTGCATGATCTCCCTTAATCCTCCAGTTCATCCACTGAGGTCTGTTACCCTAGTTACCCTAGTTAAAAGAACTCAATTTGGTAGGGATAATGATGGAAACACTGATTACATGTGTTCCAAAAATGATGAGAAACATGAATTATTCTGGGTCTCTCCACTGCCACCTTCTTTCCTTACAGATTCATCTTTCAGTTTACCACCTCTCTCTTCAGCTGTGTCTGCTGTTTAACCTGTCAAGTTTTAATGTTGATGGCTGCATTTCTTAGAAATTCTCTTTGGTTCTTTCTCCATAGTTTTCCCCGCTATATGCCTTAAAACCCAATGCTGTAGTTAGGATTAGTTTGAGTCCTAGAAGCATCATTTCCTGTGCTTTTAATCGTGTAATCTCAGACCTTTTTTTTTTCCTCTCCTTTCAGAGTCTCTCATTTTAATATTTTGCAAAATATTTTCTAGTTTAGAGTACCCCAAGGGGTGCCTGGCTGGCTCAGTAGAGCATGTGACTCTGGATCCCAGGGTTGTGAGTTTGAGTGCCATGTTGGGTATAGAGTTTACTTTAGAATAAAATAGCGGGGGTTCTCCAGCTATTTTCTAAACAAATACCTATCAACGTTAGTTTAACAGATAAAATAGCCCCAAAATACAGTGTCGGCCCCAAAATAGCTGAACTTACATGTACACTGGTATTCTATTTATACAAGCTCCAGAGGTCCAGGGTTTTGTGTTCGTGAAGGGTGTTACGATCTAGCATGAGGCCTTGCCCATAGAAAGGCAAATAGAAGTATTTGTTTCATTACCCAGTGGTAGCCTCATCTGACAGGATGAAATTGAGTACAGCTCCACGTTTGTGGCTTGGGGGTGTGTGTGGAGCGTGGCCCCATAATTGACAAGGGGGCAAGAAGAGGAACAGGGTTTTCTCCTGGTGGAAGCAGAGGCAATGGATTCAGTTTCACCGTTCAGCTCCGGACTCCTCGGGCTAGTCTCCAGAGATACTGTTCGTCAATATGCTTTCTAAAGACACTGAGTGGCAGTGTTCACTGTCCACAGAGAGAGTGCTTCTTTGAGGTTTCTGCCTCGTTTCTGCTGTGGAGTTTCTCCTTGATGTATCATGGGTCTTTTACCTTTGAAAACATTCACTGTCCACAATGGGGGAGGAACACCCAAACTTGAAAAGCTTTTTTGCACATGCTCAGTTTCACAGCATTGTTTCCATATTGTATTTTTATTTTAAGACTGGATATCCCGAACAAATCCTAGAGAAATGCAGTCTGATCTGAAGAGAAGGAAATTACAAAGCCATCCCTGGGTAAAGCAAGGTGAGAGAAAGCCAGTGATAGCTTCTCAGGTGTGTAGATACCCCAGGGGTAAAGGTTTATCCTTTTAAATGCAGGACTGTTCACCTTAATTTCTTAATTTTGGTGGTGATTTTGTCGTTCTTTTTAGATGGCAATAATTATGTTCATTTGACAAGAGTATTGAAGTCTAGTTACCAGGTCAATTGTAGCAGAAGTGGAGGTGGGATTAGTTGGTGGCCACAGCCTTTGCTAGTCTCTTTTCACAGCCTGACTACTTGAAGCAACAACTCAGCGCCCGTCTCCATTTGTTTCCGTCTGCTTTGGAGACACGGCCTGTCCTTGTGGTTATAATACTGCTTAACCACGTGTTGGTTTCTCTTTTTATTATCCTTCAGTCTTGAGTCTTTCTGTTTTGCTGGCTGTTTTCTTTTTCAACACAGTGTTCATCCAACTTTGCAGCTGGAACTTCTCCACAGTTCCATTCTCTCTGTGGCCTCTCCTCCCTGGACTCTCTTGTCCTACAGGTTACCACTGTTTTTAAAATTAAGAGATGGCCAGAATTCATTTTCCTTCTGTCACAATGACAGGGCAGGAATTGTTAGAACCATATCCAGACCTTGTGATTCAAATATTAGGTAAAATGTGACTGCCTTAGATGTGATGATAAAAGAATAAACCAACAAACTTATAAGTGAATCGGTCCCATCGTAACTTTGTCCTTTTCCCTTGAAAGGTTCTAGTGCTCCGTGTGGGAGTCTGCAGTGTACGAAAAAACACATCAGTGCTGAGCTTTCACCTCGATCAAAGCAGGTACGTATAGAGTATGAGAGAGAGACCGTGGTGAGCCCCTGGACAACTGTTCACGAGAGTCCTGCTTCCCTTCTACAGGTAAGCATTGTTCCAGATTTCAATTTGTCTGGTGATTTCCCTGTGTTCCCTAGTTCCGTCTGTTTTGTTTTGCGGGATGTAGAGATACTGCAAGATTGAAGGGGTAATTCAGAGCATCTACACCTTTGGCTTAGGGCTCCAGCATTTATCAGAATTTTCCTTGATTTTGCATTTTCCTTTTAACTAAAAGATAACAAAACTGTAAGAACAGATCATTGTACGACAAGTATAAAAACCCACTGTGTCCACTCTTCAGATCTGGTGCCACCGTCTAGCTGTGTCAGGTGACGTTCAGCCCACTGTCGATCCCGTTGGGCTGGGCAACCCCTGTCCTGGGTTTGCTTCGCATTTCCTTCGCCAGTTGGTGCATGAGCGACTAGAATCTTTGGAAAGCTTAGTTCACGTTCCGTTTACTTTTTCCTCAGGCTAAGACCACAGCTTACTACCTTTCTTAATTTGATAGGACTTGGCAGCAACTGAAGAAGAGCTAGAGCCTCCTTTCGGGGTGGGTGGCGTCGACAGTGTGTCTGGGAGCACTGGCAGCATCCTCAGCAGACTTGACTGGAACGCCATTGAAGACATGGTGGCCGGCGTGGACGACAAGAACCTGTCTCTCCACTGGGCCTTGGACCTGTAAGACCTGCGTATCATTGTGTTTCCCGGCAGAGACTAGCATCTCATTGATGTAGTTCTGAAAGATTGGAGTGTTTAAGGGAGAGAAGCAACGAAGGAAGCAGCATGAATATACCACCTGCAGCCATATCATTCCCTGGATTAGCCGTTTCAAGAGGGAAAATAAACTCTTCTCAATAATTTTGCCTTCATGGGGAAAGGGTTATTTAACTATAGATACATGCTTTTGCATTTGGTATCTCTTTAGGCATACTTTTTACAATGATGAAAAAATGAAAAGAACCTGTCAAGCCAGTTTACATAATATTTAAGTTATTTCAATAAAAATCTTCTATATCACCTCCTCCTTTACTACCCCCCAAGTTTTGAGAAGCAACCTTATATGGATAAACCCGACGGAAAAAATTCTTTCGTTGTGGAGAAGAAAGTCACAATCTCGCCCTGAGACATAATGAGCTCCGTTTTAAAACAGAGCCTTAAACTCACCTGTGCAGGCCTGGCCCAGGAGTGAAAAAGGAACCACTTTCCACCAATACTGGACTTCTAAATAAGCCAAGTTTCACGGAGGCCAGATCTGGCCTCTGCTCTGTAACCTGAAAAGCCTTGAAGAAACAGGGCTGGATGCTTTGAGTGGGAAACAGGATTCCCGACTGTAGAAAGCTCACGTTAACTTTATAAAAACTACGGTGCAGAGATGTGGGTAGTTTCTGGCGTTGCACCCAAATAATAATTTGGGAGATAATTTTTGTGAGAAGAAACTAAAAACCTTCACCCATTTGTCAATTTTTGGTGTCGTATCAAAGAATACTACTGTCTGAAAAAGCTATGAAATATACCTCCTTTTCCAACTACATTTGTGAGGCCAGATTTTTTTCGTCTATACTTTGACCAGAACAACATGCTGGAACAGGTTGAATGCAGAAGCAGGTATGGGAATTCAGCTGTCTTCCATTAAGCCAAACATTAAAGACATTTGTAAAACTATGAGACTGCTACTCTGCTCATCAAGTTTTGATTTGGAAAATATCTTTTGTAAATGTGTCTTATAAACATTGGGTCATTGTAATTAAAAATGTTTAAACATTTCTCTGTTTTCATTTTTAACATGATAAATGTTCACAGATACACCCACATAAAAAAAAGCTCTTCAGGACCCTCGATTTTTATAAGGCGAACACAGAGTTTGAGAACTGCTGTTTTAGAGCTATGTGTGAACTCAACAACTTGACATTTCACACCACTTCAGAAATAAAGGGGTTTTACAACAGTATAATCCCTTTTACCTCCCTGCTCCTGTTCTGATTTAAACATTTAGTTGTCTTATCATTTCCAGTGCTTTTTCATTTCTTCCTGTAGATCCAAATCTCTGTCTAGTATTATTTCCCTTCAGCCTGAAGATCATTGGATTTCATATAGTGCAGATCTTGGCAATTAATTCTCGCAGGCTTCATTGACAGAACTATATCTTACCCTCATTATTGAAGGGTATTTTCTGTAGCCCTTATTCTAGGGCAAGATTTTTACTTCTAGGCTGGATGTCTGGAGTGTTAATGAGGTGTTAGCAGGGTCTCGCCGCTCTGGCTGGGCAGAGCCTCCCTCACCCCCCAGCTGTGCTCAGCCTCAGTGACCACCTTCTGGTGTGCCTCAGGGAGTCTTGCACTGAATACAGCAGCTCCGCCAGTCTGCACACAGACTTTTGGGAATCGTCTCTGTGCAGCCAGCTTCCTTCTCTCTGTTGCCCTGGCCTGCAGAAGCCAGCCACGGTTACCACCCTGACCTCTGCCTCTTCAGCATCGTAGGAGGACCACAAGTGTTCCGCTCGGACGCCAGTTATGTTGAAGTCATCGGGACAATAGCCTTAAGCAGACAGCTAGGCGTTCACGAGACTTACCTCAGGAGTCTCCCTTCTCTCCGGGATCACTGTTCTGTGTTGCCTATTTTCCAGTGTCTAAGAGCAGTTGCCTCACGTGTGTTCCGACTCACTTTATGGTTCAGACAGGCAGACGAGTCAGGTAGTAGTTACTCTGTCATAGGTGAGGTGGAAGTGTTCTCCTAGTGAACACACAATAAACCCGAAACTGTGGAGTGAACGAGGGCAGAGAGTATCAGCAGAGGACTGATATTCCTAGGCAGTCTCAACCTCTAGCTTGAGTCTCAACCTCTGGCTGCAGCACAAAAAACTGCAGTACAGTGGGGCACCTGGGTGGCATATAGCGGGGAAAACTATGGAGAACCAGAGAGAATTTCTAAGAAATGCAGCCATCAACATTAAAACTTGACAGGTTAAACAGCAGACACAGCTGAAGAGAGAGGTGGTAAACTGAAAGATGAATCTGTAAGGAAAGAAGGTGGCAGTGGAGAGACCCAGAATAATTCATGTTTCTCATCATTTTTGGAACACATGTAATCAGTGTTTCCATCATTATCCCTACCAAATTGAGTTCTTTTAACTAGGGTAACTAGGGTAACAGACCTCAGTGGATGAACTGGAGGATTAAGGGAGATCATGCACATGAAGTGTTAATACCATGCTTGGCATCATGTAAATTCTCTGTTATTTTTATTGTTCTAGGGGGATCCGAAGCAGCGCCCCCCTCCCCCCCCCCCCGCTGGCTTCTCTAAGCCTCTGCTGTTTCAGCTGTAAGATGGGGATAATAGTTGCCCTACCAGTGTTGTTACAGAGAGCTAACAGGAGAATGAATGTGAAAGTACCTTTTATTTTATGTATTTAAAAAAAAAATTTTTTTTTTAACATTTATTTTTGAAACAGAGAGAGACAGAGTATGAACAGGGGAGGGTCAGAGAGAGGGAGACACAGAATGTGAAACAGGCTCCAGGCTCTGAGCAGTCAGCACAGAGCCGGACGCAGGGCTCGAACTCATGGACCGTGAGATCGTGACCTGAGCCAAAGTCGGACGCCCAACTGACTGAGCCACCCAGGTGCCCCTTATTTATGTATTTTTAAGAATTTTAAATCCAAGTTAGCATTTAGTGCAATAATGATTTCAGGAGTAGATTCATCCTCTGTATATAACACCCAGTGCTCATCCCAACAAGTATCTTCCTTAATGCCCCTCACCCATTTAGCCCATCCCCCCACCCACAACCCTCAGTTTGTTCTCTGTTTACGAGTCTCTTATGTTTTGCCCCCCTCCTTGTTTTTATATTTTTGCTTCCCTTATGTTCATCTGTTTTGTATCTTTGTATCTTCACTCACATGAGTGAAGTCATGATATTTGTCTTTCTCTGACTAATCTCACTTAGCATAGTGAAAATACCTTTTACACGGTGAAGAGTAACATGGAGTGAATGGTGGGTTAGACCTTCATTCTTAAGATCATTACCACCCCCTGTCTGGCTGATCAGAGCACAGCTAATTTGGAATCCCCAAACTTATGAGTCTGTGTGCTGCATGACCATGTGATAATAGCACCTTCCCGAGTACTTGTTTTTATGTTCGGTACTGTGCTAAGCCCACAATATATATGTTCTCAATATTGTAACCCATAGTTTGCTGGTGAGAAAACCGAGGCTTACACAGATGGGTTAGGAATTTTCCTAGGGCTAAAGAGTAAGTGGTGAACTAGGGTTCCAAACAAAGCTAACCCCACAGCCTATTCTCTGAACTGCTGCACACACAGCCATACTCTTCACTCTGAAATCGGTATCTGAAATTTTTTTTAAAGTTTGTCTATTTTGAGAGAGCGAGCAAGCGAGCGAGCAAGCAAGCGAGCGCAGGGGAGGGGCAGAGAGAGAGGGGGAGACAGACAGAATCCCAAGCAGGCTCCACAGTGCAGAGCCTAAGGCAGGGCTCAAACCCACGAACCACAAGATCATGACCTGAGCCAAAACCAAGAGTCAGACAATTAACCAACTGAGCCACCCAGGTGCCCTGTATTTGAAATCTCTAAGAGTGTCTTATGACTTAAGAAAATTTTTGTTTATTTTGAGAGTGCGAACTTGAGCGGGGGAGGGGTAGAGAGAGGGAGAGACGATGCGAAGCCTGACATGGGGCTCGAACTCACGACCTATGAGATCATGACCCGAACCCAAATCACGAGTAGGACGCTTAACTGACTGAGCCACCCAGGCACCCCTTGTCTTATGATTTTTAAAAATTTAAGTTCGAGAACCTTATTCGTGGGGCACCTGGGTGGTTCAGTCCATTAAGCATCCGACTTTGTCTCAGGTCATGATCAGGTCACGGTTCACGAGTTCAAGCCCCGCATCGGGCTCTATACTGACAGCTCAGAGCCTGGAGCCCGCTTCACATTCTGTTTCCCCCTCTCTGTCTGCCCCTCCCCTGCTCGTACTCTGTCTCTCCCTCTCTCTCAAAACTAAATAAGATCTTTTTAAAAAATTTTTTTAAAAAGAACTTTATTCTTGAAGTGCCTGGGTGGCTCGGTCGGCTAAGCATCTGACTCTTGATCCCAGCTCCAGGTCTTGACCTCAGGGTCGGGTCCCACGTTGGGCTCCCCGCTAGGTGCGAAGCCTACTTAAAACAAAAAAAGAACTTTACTTCCCATTACCTTTGTGGAAGGTAACTGGAGACAGCACAGGCTTTCTTACTGCCACTTTGGCTCCATCGCCTTTATTCTGTGTGGTAAAAGTAGCAGTTCCTAGAAAAGCAGGCAAACTTCTTTAACCTTCTGTATACATATCGTATTAGAAATTCTTCGAGGACAGAAACCTGTGACTAAGAGGACCCGATACACGGTAGTCGATTTGAACCAAGAAAGCAAAACAGAAGTGCAGAGGAAGGAAAGGAAAACTCTGCTTTGAAACTTGGGACCCTCACAGCACAACCATGGTCCTTTTTCAAAACGGCAAATGTGCCTGGACACCCTCTCTGACAACTGGAAGAGCCAGGCACATAAGCCTCTTAGCAGTAAACACCTTGACGGATGCCAAGTTACACTGTATGGAAAGAACGATCAAGAATGATAAGAAAGTTCTAGGGTTAAGAACACCATTTACTATTTTTGGTATGCAAAGTACTTTCCATATCTTTTTAAAATACTTATCTATCTCCTTTAGAGAGTAAGAGAGCACGAGCAGGGAGGAGCAGAGAGAGTGGGAGACACAGAATCCGAAGCAGGCTCCAGGCTCTGAGCTGTCAGCACAGAGCCCGACACGGGAACCCAAACCCACACACTGTGAGATCATGACCTGAGCCAAAATTGGACACTCGACTGACTGGGCCACCCAGGTGTCCCAAAATGCTTTCCTTATTATCTCAACACTTCTATAAGATAGGTTGTAAATAACATATTTGAGGGCACAAAGTGAGCCGCAGAGCTGGGTTATGAACACAGGCCCGCATGGTTCCACAGGCTAGAACTCTGCCTTTGATGCTTCTTAGTTACTTATCATACAGCCTTTATATTGCTTTTGATGAAACTAAACATAAAACAAGCAAAAAAAAAAAAAAAAAAAAAAAGGCAGGGCGATCACTAAGGGTAACAGTTTGCAATCAGAGCTGAAGATATTAGCCAGAAATTACACACTGCTTTACAAGACAGGTAACAACACAAAGACTCACCAGTATCTTCAGAACAACTCTTCTTTTACAAAATAAGCTATAATGAATTTTAAAATCCTGATGAGCTCTCCCTCCCTATCTGTGCAATGACTGCACTTGCCCCACGTGGGCCCAGGTGACATGGGTCACTGACTAGGATAGGACCTGGGATCAGTTATGCATGGGTTTCTCCCACTGCCCCACAATATTGGGGTGTCTAAGCCTCTGAATGCGGCCAAGGGAAATGGCTGGGTTCTGGGTGTGGAAGAGGCCACATGTAGGCACGACCTGGAGAGAGAAGCCAGCTTGTTCACCAGCCCCTCAAGTTGCTTTGGTCTCTCACATTCTGGGGAAGCTAAGTGACAGGTGAGCTGGGGTAACAGCTGGTCATATACTGGTCTTCTCTGATATAAATACAGCAATACCCACCCACTGGTATTTCCGGACAGGAGTTTATAAAAAGCTATTTTTAGGCAGAAAAGCTAAATAGCCATTGTTTTCATTTATCCAAGTATTCAATTATTTCATTTGTTCAGTGTGAGAGTACGAGATAAAGAAGAGAGTGTTGCTACCCTCAAAAAATATAGTCAAGCCTAGGACATGAGTTTACAAGCAACTACAACATGAGACGTGTTGCATGCACATGTGATTGAGGGGTCAGAGCACAAAAAAAAACCAGTTACAATGGTAGCTAAAAGAGTTATCTCTAGGAGAGCGTGGGTGGCTCAGTTAAGCGTCCAACTCTCGATCTTGGCTCAGGTCATGATTTCACGGGGGATCGAGCTCCACGCCAGGCTCTGTGCGGACAGCGTGGAATTCTCCCTCCCTCTCCGCCCCTCCCCCACTCATATCTCCGTTTAAATAAACATTAAAAAGAACGCTGCAATATGATTATTTTGCCTAGTGTATCTTAACACAGAGGAATCATGCAAATGAATGTTTCAGACCCACTTCATGCCCTCCACACATAGATTAAAAGCATCAGTTTCTATATAGATTTTAGACACTTACCATGCTTGGGAAATACCTCCAGTCATCAGAAGTGTTCTCCAATTTCTCAAAACTGAATCTTTGCTCACAGTTTTATTAGAAAAGGTTATACAGGGGCACCTGGGTGGCTCAGTCGGTTAAGCGTCTGACTTTGGCTCAAGTCATGATCTCATGGTCCGTGAGTTCGAGCCCCGCATCGGGCTCTGTGCTGACAGCTCAGAGCCTGGAGCCTGCTTCAGATTCTGTCTCCCTCTCTCTTTGCCCCTCCCCTGCTCACACTCTGTCTCTCTCAAAAATAAACATTAAAAAAAATTTTTTTTAAAGGTTATACAGCATTTAGCATGGTGTATCACTAAACCAAAGTATTCTGGCTAAGTTTGAAATCCACCAGCAAAGAAAGCTCAAACAAAGCTGCCAAGAATTTATATATATGTACCTGGATTTAAAACACTGACTTCAGACTTCCTTACTTTCTCACTTCAGCCCTGTTTCCAGCCAGACTCTATACTCAATAAATGTTGGGTGGACTAATCATAAGCCATTATTGCTTATACAATTTTCCATTTCTCAATAATTCAAATTATTACATACCATGCTTTGTGTCTTGCTTAGCTTTTGTCTAGAAATCAAATCTTGGATCTTGCTGAGGAAATACGAGAAAAAGGAAAATGCACTTGATAACTGCTCAGAAGTCACACTGGGTAGCCCTCCAGAATTCCCACTTTCCTTTAAGCATTTTTTATACCCTGAACATTCTTGTGTGTTCAGCATCTGGACTATGGCCCTATGTAATGAAGGAGACCCTGGTGGAAACTAATGCTTTCATTTCCATAAAAATACTAAATCTAGGTAATAAGGGAGAAGAAAAAAAATCCTTGTTAGGTAAGGTTGGTTTGTAAGTTGGGAATGAATGGCCCAGCCTGTTCCTATCTATATATGTGGGATTGGGGCAGAGATCTGTGACACAAGTTGCTTAGCTGAAGGGAAAATTTCTATATAGGATTTTAAAAAACAATGATACTAATTTAAAAAGAAGTACTTAAAATGTATTCACACCCAGTAAATGTAAAAACAAGCTAATGAAAATAATGGCAGCATTAAGAATTTTAAAATGGTTTCTTGATAGTGTATTGCTAAATTATTTTTATTCCTTCTCTCTCAAGATCCAAGTGAAAGGATAATAAAGGAATTTTAAAATGTATAA
Organism: Acinonyx jubatus; assembly: GCF_027475565.1. Taxonomy (NCBI): domain Eukaryota; kingdom Metazoa; phylum Chordata; class Mammalia; order Carnivora; family Felidae; genus Acinonyx; species Acinonyx jubatus. The sequence continues at coordinate 206,735,138 of NC_069380.1, forward strand.
ATCAATATGAAGAAAATGGGAGAAGAGATATTGCTGGGTGAGAGAAACAGCAATCAGTGTAAGAGGATGGAGGAAGCCATGGCATAATTTGTGCAAAAGAGGATACTGATAAACAGTGGACTTAAGACTCAGAACTGACAGGCACAAAAACGGGAGAGAGAATCATGGTCGTTAAGTCTTACGTTAAAGTTCCTCATCTCTGCAAAGAACTCCCAGTTGTTAGGTCCCAGGCCGGAGTCCGGCTTTGCATTTGATCACCTTAGAGCAGAGCTCAGCAAATCTGGCCTACTCTCTGGTTCCAGAAATAAAGTTTTACCGAAACGTACAATCTGCCCACCCATTTACACACTATCTATGCTGCTTCTGTTAGTCAGTGGCAGAGCTGAATACTTGCTATATAGACTTGTATAACTTGCAAGGACTAAAATACTTATTTTCTGGCCTTTGATAGAAAAAGTTCCACCAGATGAACTGAGTCAGCCAGGCACCCCTAAAAAAATGTTTTCTTTTTTTTTTAAACAAATTGGAATGCTCAATGACAGAGGAAACCCTATTCCCACATTTCCATGATGTTATTTCTATTAAAGAGGATTTTCATTTCTGATTGGTGAAAGGCAAGAATTCTACATCAATTGATTCCCATGTTGTTGTTTTTAATGTTTATTTATCTTGAGGGAGGGGGGAAGGGGCAGAGAGAGAGGGAGAGAGAATCCCGAGCAGGCTCCTCCACAGTTGGTGCAGAGCCCCATGTGGGGCTTGATCCCAAGAACTGTAAGATCATGACCTGAGCTGAAATCAACAGTCAGAAGCTTCTATTGAGCCTCCGAGGCACCCCTGTTCTTGGTGCTTTTGAGCGAGGGGCAGCAATGACTCCTTCAGCAGGCTGAGCAGATTAAATATTTACTTTGCAGAATAGCCACACAGCAAGGCCTAGATTAGGGGCAAATGGCAGCAAGCTTGGTTGTGGTTGCAGGTCCAGACTACAATAACAATATGTTCTCTACTCCAGCTCTACTGACAAGAAAGCTGTGTGTTTTACCTCCATCTTTTGGACTCTAGCTTATAATTCTAATCAGAACTTGAAGGAGTGAGGAATGTGATTTATCAGCCTCCTCAAATCTGAACATGACGCATCATTGGCTGTGACTTGAGCTCAGGTTTCCAAATGGCAAGTGAGAAATCTCCTTTCTAATCTAATAGATATAGGGAGATATGCATTCATAAATAAGAACAAGTAATTGTATGAGAGGAACAATCAGAGAACAAGAAGAAACTCTGAAATATAAAATGTAGCCAAATAAAAAATTTCATGGAAGAGTTAAAAGACAGACCCAAAAGACCAGCCCCATCCCCAAAATGGGCAAAAACACCAACTGAGATCAGTCCAGAAGAGTTCCTGAATTAACAGAAAACAGAGAAACTAAGAACCTAAGGGGCATGGCACCTGGCTGGCTCAGTCTGTAGTGTGTGTGACTCATGATCTCAGGGTTGTGGATTCAAGCCCCAGTTGGGCGTGGAGCCTCCTTAAAAAATTAAAGAAACTAACAGGGAAGAAACTATCAAGATTCTCCATAGTTAAGGACACAGATTCAATGATTAGAAGTCCATGTACTCTGCAAAATGATTTTTTAAAAGATTCCCATTAAGGAATCAAAGTGAAGTTTTAAAATATGGGAAATACATAAAACATCCTAAAAGCTTCTAGAGCTGGAAAACACAGGTTGTCTACGAAGGAACAAAATCAGTATGGTAGCAGCCCTTTTAACAGCAACAGCACAGGCTAGATTTTAACTCAGAATTCTAGACCCAGCTATCACATCTGAGGTGAGAATAAAGACATTTTTCAGACCTCTAATGACTCAACAAGTTTGTCCTTATGTGTCCATTCTTAGAAAGCCATGGCAGTTTATGCTCAAGCAAACTGAACATTTTTAGGCAAAAAGGAGGAAGGCATGGATTCCAGACATGGGTTCTGGATCCAACCGAAAGAGGGGTAGGAAAAGTCTGGTACAGCACCTTTGCAGCAGTCCTTGAAAATCAGTCTGTACTGGTGCGAAACGTTAGAGCAGCTCCAGGAAGGAGTTTCTGGATGGAGGAACGAGGGTGGGGGGTGGGAGCGGGAGTGGGGAAGAGACTCAAACAGACCACTCTACAAGAATTACAGATTACTGGGGCACCTGGGTGGCTCAGTCGGTTAAGCTTCTGACTTCGGCTCAGGTCATGATCTCTCGGTTTGTGAGTTCCTGCTCCACGTTGGGCCCTGTGCTGACAGCTCGGCGGAGCCTGGAGCCTGCTTCGGATTCTGTGTCTCCTTCTCTCTCTGCCCCTCCCCAACTTGTGCTCTGTCTCTCTATGTTTCTCAAAAAATAAATAATGTAAAATAAATAAATAAATAAATAAATAAAAAAGAATTACAGATTACTGTGTGGAATTTATGTGAGTGAAAAGCAAAGCAATTTCACTAAAGGGAAATGAGCATATACACAAAAAGGAAACACTCATCTAGTACACTAAATGCCAGCTGTGATTTAGCAATTATTTACATAGTGTTATATTACATAAATGTTCATTATATATAGCGATATCCATACTGGGAGGGCATAAGAACTAAGTCCTTATCTTTCATAAAAAAGTTAATCGTGATAACATAAAGTCTAGACTTAATAATTCTATTACAATTAATAAATTATAATAGTACATTTAGAAATATAGCTACCCAAAGAAAAAGCTAAAAGAGTTCAAAGTGGTTGCTTCTATGAACAAGGGATTATTTCTTTAAATTTAATTAGAAAAATTAAACCAGTCAATAACAGAAACTGTATGTATTATCGCATTAAAAGCCTATCTTGTTAAAATTTTTATCTTGGGATTACTTTGTATAAAAGGCAGGATTTTAAAGATTCAATCAGCAGTTACAAGCTGTGCAGAAATCCACTAAGCCTACTTTTCTCCTTTTTGGATAATGTCACGTCTTTTGATTCCTTTCCTCACTTCAAACTGTGGTTATTCCCCCTGGGCTGTCCTTCAGATGAATCAAGTGTAAGCCATGTTGTCTTCTATGTGGAGACCTACCCAGGAAGACTTGTCTCACTGCATCTTACTAAGGAAATTCATGTTCTCTCCTTATTACAATTTAAACAATATCCAGGCAAAACCATGTGACCAATTTAACCGTTTACAAATGAGGCCACTTTTCTCCTTTGACCACCACCACCCCAACTCAAGCTATCATCACCTTTCATTCATATGGACCTTTATGGCCTCCTCAATTACTGTATAGCCTGTAGCCAGTGATCTTTTAAAAATGCAAATCTGATTTCACAAATGCAAATCTCTATTCTACTCTCACCCATCTTAATTTCTTTAATGGCTTCCTATTGCTCCTCGGACATCCTTACCATGGTCTGGTCTACAAAAGCATGATTTGGCCCATCTACATCATCAGCTTCATTCCACTGTCTCGTTCTCTGCCATTTCCTGGAACCATGAAGCTTCTGAAGGCACCTCTGCAGATACCGTGCCATCAGTTTGGGATTCTCCTTGCATCCCTTTCCTCCCAACAATTTTTCCCCCATAGAATTCAGACCTCAACCATCATGTCCCCAAGGAATGAACTGCTGAGAGCCATTAAAAATTATTTCCCATTTCTTAATGGTTCAACCAACATTATTTGGTATCTATCTATATTACATGTCAGGCTTTATCTGAGGATTAGTTTCACTTGGAGAAGGAAGCATTTCTCATCTCCCCCAGCCTTCCAGACTACTCCAGTGCTACATACTCTCATAGATTGTTACTTTCTCTCTCAAGAACACAATTCAATTGTAACCTAATAGCTGTGAAATTGTGTACTTTGCGATTCATTTCGTCTCTGCCACTGGAACACAAACTTACTGCCATTGGTCCAGCACAGTTCATTGCTTACAGTAAGCACTTAGCAAATACCTGTCAAGTGACTGATTTTGCAAAAACTAAAAATAACCAGTGTCAGTACCAAGTGACATCCAAGACAAACTGTTAGTATGACAGGAAAGAAACAAGAATCCATGTTTTAAGCTCAGGAAAGGAGTGCAGAATGTAGCTGTGGTTTCTCGCTCTCTCCAATGCCAAACGTCACCTCTTTACCTTACTAATTCATTCTTAGGGTCACATTCTTACACCTTGTTTCCAGAACCACTCTACCTCAGCATCTCACACATTTTCCTCCGACCTTTTCACCCCATTATTCCATTTCTGCTACTCTCATTACACTTGCTTTTCCGTTTGATGGAGGCCTTTAAACCTTAATCCTTCCTTTTTTCTCTCAGCCTAGCTCAATTACACCCAAGGTTTCCCAGTCCTGGCCCAGAGGCAGATCACCTTCCTTGCTGTGCAGCTGGTCCCACTAGAGAAAAATAACACAATTATGCATTTTGGCATCATCATGGTTCCCCACAATGCAGCCAGCAAGTGATCTTTCTGAACCACAACTCTGAGTATATTATACCGAGTGAAAGCCCTTCCAAACTTTTGAATGTGGCTTTTCAGGCCCTTTTATCTGCTTTTCTCTCCAGCTTCACTACTCAGCATGTCAGTACTCTGTTGTCTCTCTTCCTGCCTGGCCACTCTTCCTGACAAGATTCTCATTCATTTCTCAACTATAGTGTTTGATTTTGTTCTCATTCTTTCTGAAACTACTCTCCCTAAAGGTTTCCATTTACATCCTGAATGGCAGGATCAATACTTTCTCCACTTTGACTTTACTGCATTTCACATGTTGCTCTCTGCTTCGTCCTTGAAACCCTCTAACCCCTGGTTTCTGGATTCTTCCCATCTTCCTCTAATCATTTCTCGTCTCCTCCACAAATTCATTGTCCTCCTGCTGTACCTTAAATGTTGGTAGTCTCCAAGGTCATTCCTTTGGCTCTGTGCTGCTCACTGAACAGCTTACATGCTGATGAGTCCCCAAAGCAGGCTCAGTCCAAAGTTCCCTACTGAAGGTGTCATGTTCCCACCTTTTGGACATCATCCAAAAAGCCCTCAGATACTAGCTTCCAGCTTGTTTAAACCTAGTTATGGAAAGTAGAAAAACCTGATAGCTATTCTCGACACCGCTGTCTTCCTTTACCTCATTCAGTCAACTGTCAAGTCCTGCCATTTTTATCTCCTACATACATCTACAATCTCTCCAATCTTCTCTTTATCCCTACTGCAATCATCATCCTAGTTCAGGCTCTCACCATCTCTGAGACTGTCGCGTCAATGTCCTCTTCTTGACCCCTTCAAATCTACCCTCTACGTAGCAGCCAAAGTGAGCTTTCACTAATTCCTTGCTTACAATTCTTCCAGTGCCTATGCATTAAAATTTAAGTTCTGGGCAGTGTATGCTTAGCTGTCCTTACTTTCCGTAGCTTCATCTTTTGAAACCTACTACTCACATGCTGGTTCCTCCGCACAGTACTATCTACACTTTCAGAATTCTGTGGCCCGTATCTCCCCCACAACCAAACATTCGAATCCAAATATGCACAAAAGATACAGATTTTTTAAAAGTAATCTCTATGCCCAGTGTGAAGCTCAGACTCAAAACCCTGAGATCCTGAGAAACTTAACAGGAACCCATGGGGGAGGGGAAGGAAAAAAAAAAAAGGTTAGAGTGGGAGAGAGCCGAAGCATAAGAGACTCTTAAAAACTGAGAACAAACTGAGGGTTGATGGGGGGTGGGAAGGAGGGGAGGGTGGGTGATGGGTATTGAGGAGGGCACCTTTTGGGATGAGCACTGGGTATTGTATGGAAACCAATTTGACAATAAACCATATATTGAAAAAAAAAAAACTGAGAACTGAGGGCTGATGGGGGGTGGGAGGCAGGGGAGGGTGGGTGATGGGTATTGAGGAGGGCATCTTCTGGGATGAGCACTGGGTTGTATGGAAACCAACTTGACAATAAATTTAATATATTTAAAAAAACAAAAAACAAAAAACAACCCTGAGATCAAGAGTTGCATGCTCTGAGCCAGCCAAATACTCCAATTATGGATTTCTTTAAGCTCCCACATAACATGCTAAGTGGTTGTATTTACCAAACTTCATCACACTTATTTCAGAATCACATGGCTTCAGGCTGTGTTCTGAATTCAAAGTTAATACTCTTTTCACCACTCCAAGTTTTAGTCTTCTACTAAAGATTAGCCACGTTCAATAATTTTTGTGTTTTGATCTTACTGCATTTCACATGTTGCTCTCTACTTCCTCCTTGAAACTCTCTAATCCCTCCCTGGTTTCTGGATTCTTCCCATCTTCAAGATTAGCCAGGTAATATGGAAAAAAATTAAAATAAAAATGGGATCCATAAAATGTTCACATTTTACCTTCTCCCTTTATCTAACAGGATAGTAGGCATCTCAAAATCTGAAGCTATAAAGTGGATCTTTTGAAAAGGTATAAAAAAAAAATCCACAACATTTAGTCATTAGTTTCTCTACATTCATATCTTACGACTGAATAAGGACTTTCCAGATGAATCTTCTTTGTAAGGGCAACTGATCTGGGAGGTAAGAAAGAGCCTGGAGGGTTGCTCTTGGCTCTTGGTATAAGTAGGTATATGCAGGTAACCCTTGAATGATGTAGGGTTTAGGGACACCGAGACCTCCCGCAATCATGTGTAACTTTTGACTCAAAACTTGGCTACTAATAGCCTACTGCTGACTAGAAACCTTACGGATAACACTGTTAATAAACACGTTATATGTATTATATGCTGTATTCTTACAGTTAAGCTAGCAAAAAAAAAAGTAAGAAAATCACAAGGAAAGTAAGTTACAGTATTTGCACATAAGTGGAACTGCACAGTTCAAACTCATGTTGTTCAAGGGTCAACTGTAGCTTGTAGGTATCAATTCACCTATTTGAGCCTCAATTTCTCTTCACCTGTAGTTAATGGATTTCCAAAGCAGTTTATACATGTCACTGGTGGGAGTGACCGGGAATCCCCTGAAATTATATGCACAATTCTGTTCAGTCTTCTAAGAAGGGTTTGTTTAGTTTCCTAAGTAGAGATTTCATGGCTTTCATTAGATACTTAAAGAGGTTCATGAATATCTGGATTAAATGAGTTGTCAGATCCCTCATATTTTAAGACTCTATAGAAATTTTTTAAAACTATGGAATGTGGAGATCCATTATCAGTTTAGGTTTTATGACAAACTTAGATTATGATTACATTTTCCTGTTCTTTGTTCTAAATTACAATTCTAGGCAAGTTATGATCACGGCAAACTTAACACTGCCATTTCTTGTGGGGAAAAAAGGGTGCAGACAGTACAACTATATGACAAAGTAACACAAAATAACTTTTCATTTCTAAGGTTCTAATGACTGAAAAAAAAAGTCACAAATAGAAGCAAAATTACATTCAACAAAACTGCAATGCCTACAAACTATATACTAAAAAATAACCACAACTGATTGTCCACTTATTTCAGACAGTAGGTAACAAAATTCTGACTAACGGAGGAACTTTAATCACAGGGCAACTTCTGTTATCTGTTTAAACTTGTGTTTCCTTACTTTAGTTCTTCATCTCTAATTGCCTGTTTGGTATTTGCCAACTAAAATTCAAAGGATTAAACAAACGTTTATCACCATCTTTCTGAAAACCAGACCTACCTCCTTACTTCATTATCTCTGTAATGGCACCACTATTCTGGTTACGCAGGCTTAAGAATCAATACACAGGAGTTTGGGAGAGAGACAATGTCTCTCAAACCCAAAATAAATTCAGTTACGAAAGAGGATTACAAAGCAGAAAATAACTGTTCTTCCTCTATTTAGAACCAACTATTTCTTAAGAACCCAAGGACAAGATTCAGTTTCTTCATTAAAAAATTTGTAAAGAATAAAAGATGAAGACATCTATAGATTAAGACCTAAAACTAAAAAAGACATTTTGAGGACATTGAAAATCTGAAGTTACTGGATATTTGATGTCAAGGAGTATTACTACTTAAAGATGATGTGTTTATAGACGAAATAATGTATCTGGGGTTTCAGAAAAATATAGAGGAGGATATAGAGGGTGTAGCTGAAATAAGCTTGGTCAGAAATTCAGAATGATTGAAACTGAGTGATGGGTCTGTGGTGATTCTCTAACAAAAAGTTAAAGTCATTAAAAAAAAAATCCTGATGAGAATAAAAGAATGTGTGCATTCTGCATCAGTGTGGGCAATGAAGCCATATACAAGTGGCGTCTCACAAAGAGGGGTGGGTCGGTGGTATTCACTGGATTACCACACAAAACACACAGGGATTTTATGACCACTTGGTCAATAAACTATGCAAGTGGGAACTTGTTTGGTCAGTGACCTATTACACCAAATTTACATTCAACTGTTAGGACCAACAGAACAATGAGTGGTTAGGAAAATTTTCAAATAAAAATATTACACCAAGTTGTGTAATGAATAATATGCTTCCTATGACAAAAATTAGCTAAGGGGTTAAACCAACTTCAGTTTTAAAATGAGCAAGGCAAAACAGCAAAAGGTTCAAACAAGTAGGATTTCTGTAGAGCAAAATTTACTGTCAAGTGTCTCAAATTACATGATGATTTCAAGTGAATGATCTGATGGATTTTATATCAGCAAAAGTAACCTTATTCCAGTTTAGTATCAATAGCTTTGGATATGCAGACCACCTGGGTGCTGCACGAGTGACCACACTGAGTTCTTTGTGCAACCAAAAGCAGAGTACGGGCGAAGAAAACCACATACCTTCCTGGGTAAGTTCACTTTCTACATGAACATATGATAACTTTGCTCATTGCTCATGAAATCCACATTGGACAGAAAAGCTGGACTTACCTGTCTTCATGGATAGACTACAGTCGTCAATAACTGTGTGCTTCAGTTACCTGCTAATGGTTCAAATATTCAACATATCAACAAAGTAAGCTACATACTACTTTTCTTTAAAAGTTTAGAATTTCTCACTAGAGATTACTAAATTGTTTTCTGCCTTTGTATTTTGATACAAATTTTTTAAACTACCCATTCGCTGTCAAAATAGTAAACAATTTAAGAAAATACAAAAATTTCGTAATTAATATATTAAAGTGAAGAGGTACTTGGCACTTTTTATATCAAATAGAACACACCTTCTTTTCAATACAAATCAATAAAACATGATTTGGCATATTACAGTATCAACAAACTACAGATTAAGATTGAACTTTGTAAACCCTTAATATACACGGAAAGTTTGATTTTGTAGATTTGACCGTCAAGGCCTTAACCTATTTTACTGTTAAGACCTAAAAAATTCACATTTGAGAAATCTACTTTTTGAAAACTTTGGTTAGTATATTTTAAGGGTTAAGGCTTAGGAATTGTATCAACATTTGGCTTATATTAATAGCTAAAATACCGGAACTCAGAATGTATGGAAAATTCCTGAACACAGAAATTCACCTGGCAAGAGAAGCCTTATCTACTGTGTGCCTACCCCCTAAAGCTCACTCTGAAGAGGGTCCCTAAGTATAAACACACTAAGTATCCTTTAGGAACTGGTTTACTTTCAATAAGGATCATCTCCTTTAATTGTTTAATTAGCTTAGAATAGTGAGACACAATTATTCCAACTCCAAATTTAAATCCCTACAACATTTATAAATTACTGAATATGAGACTCAGTTTTCCTCATCTACAAAATGGGGATAAAACATTTAACTAGCAGTTTTTTTAAGAATGAAATAACAGCATGCACGATTGTCAAGCTTCATAGCATTCAAGATCAGTTTTACTACATCTTCTTTAGAACTCTACAGGCTTGACTTTATTTTCTTATATTTTTTCTACATTAGTATTTTACTCTTATTGATGAATTTCTATTGTTTTCATTAGCTACCTCAAGTCCTTTCTGATTAAACATACTACTCCATGGGGGAAAAAAAGCCAATCTAGTTTTATTCTACAGAGTTCACAGTAAAAAGGAAGAGGAAACATACAATTAAGTGGAAGAAGAGTGGGAAAACATTTCCTTCAAGAAAATGTTCGGAAAGAATTCCACATCGGAAATAGATCCTGAAAAGTTATTTTCATTGTGGTTTAATAAGTGTTCACAAAAAGGTATTTTGTGGCAATGTCACTTTTCCTCACAAATTGAGAATCTTCATTTATTGGCCAATTTCATAAAACTTAACATTCTAGAGGTCAACTTTTAAAAATGAACTTAAAAATAAGTACACATTGTTTTTAAAAGACTTAAATTTGAAACACACCTTCTCCCCTGCGATTTTAGCCATTACTATTTCTGAGCATCAACTATGCAGATCAACTGATTAAATACCCACTCTCCCCATTTGTAATAACAACCGCTCTCCAAAGAGGTATAAAATGTTTAGAATAGAAAATGAATAAACATCTCAACTAGTAAAATTACTCCTTTTTCAGCATTAAAAAATAACTTGTGAAAAATGTAATGTAAATACGAAATGTCATACTCCACTCTATTTCTAAAATAACACACAGCATAATTTTAACTAAGAGAAATGCTAGTTTCCCAAAATAGCATGACTGTTACCTTTTCCCCAGGTTTAAAAAATAAATATTACCATCATGACATCACTAGAAAGAAATTGAAGCATACAAGGAATAAACTATAGTTTCTTTTTATATCAAAATGTACTCTTGAAAATGTGTTTGGCACAGTGCTAAATCATATATAGTTAATACTAAATATTGCAGGATACAATAAAACCCTGGAGTTAACTGTTTACACCCTCTTATGGGAATGAAAATAATAGATACCAATTATTCAGAAGTCAGCCTATACAAACTGTATAAACAATATTTTATGTTTTGCTTTGAAAACCAGTGATATAATAAATTTTACATAAAAGACTGCAAAATAATATAAATGGATTTAAACAGATCTTTACAGTAAGAAATTCAAATGGAAACAGACAAGTAACAAAGAGAAGTAAAAAAATTTATTGCAGTATTCGCTCCACCAGATTGCCTGGGGATCCCTTTTCTTGTATTGTTTTCAGGGTGACCTAATACATCAAAATCTACATTTACAAAAACTCCTTCTGCAGATAGGTCATAGATACTGCATGCTTTTTTTTTTTTTTTTTTTTTTTTTTTTCAACAGAATAAATTATATATCCAGGAGAGTCTGCCATTTTACAGCCTGGAAAAAACAATGCTTCCCTGGAAACTGGGCTAAGCTAAAGAAAGCCATCCGCTGCTAGGTTAAACTCCAAGAACACTTTATTAAGAACATTAACAGACTAATTTCCAACATTCACTTGTTTATTTTTTAAACAGAAAGTTTTTTTCCAAGATATAAACAATTTTTGTTAAACTATAATACAGTGGGAGTAAAAATGAACTGAGAATCTGTTTCTGCTGCACAACAGCGAAGGGAGCTCCCACAAAAATGTTTGCCCAACATTTCCTTCTTTTGTTCCTGCATCCCAGGTTCCATTCTTACTCTTCATAAAACTGATTTTTTTTTGCCAGAATGTTGATATTTCAAGTTTTTCTGCCTTTTAAAAAAATTCCTGTAAATTTGGCTGCATGTACAAATTCATTAGCTGGAAGTCCCATCCTTGGCGGCATACAGGGATCGTAAAGTCTGAACAACTTTATTAGTCAGCTTATTAGCACTCGTTAGAGCAATTTTTTTGTAAATAATGTCTGACTCTTTAATAGTGTCTACCCAAGGCACCAGTTTGCGGCCGTCACGGCGCTTAGCCTCAGTCCAGGAGCCACTGTAGGAGCCTGCCATCCACTGAACACTGAAGCCATTGCTGGTTTTCTGTACTACTCTTGCAATTTGTGGTCGATCTTTGTACTTTGGACAGCAAATAGCGATGACATCCATGACGTCAACACTTTCATTCATCTGTGCTGCCAACTCCGTAGAGTCTGAATTTCGTTTTGACCTTCTCAATGACTAAAACATTGGGGGGGGGGAAAAAAGACGAAGTGTTACACAAAAGAATTTTAGTGAAATTTTTGTTTTTATTGCTTTTAATCCCTTGACGCCGGGAGTTTGGGATTTCCCAGCACACTTCCATTGCCGGCAATGAGACGCACCGTGACCGCCAGCGCCAAGGGGTTAACATATACTTGTAAAACCATATAACTCTTAATTTGTACCCGTGTCTTTACTCTTATTGATATATAAAATTATATATACATATGAACCATAAAGCTACATAAAACTTAGCAACAATAAAAAAGGATAACACACATTAATACAATCCAAAAAAAATTAATAACCCTTTATGCTGGATAAGTCTCATTTCTGTTTTTTCTTTTTTATTGTCTTTTATGTTAAACTTTCTACAAAAGGATGTATAAATGGTTAAGTAGAGAATCTCTATCTACAAAATGTTTTCTCTCATAAGTATTACATTACTTGGTGTACATTTAATAGACTGACATATATAAGCACATAAAAATCATTTTACGTAATACGCTGCGAAATACGTTGACTCCTCCTCCGCCTCACCCCTGAAGTGCCTCCTCCTCTATCCTCCCCATCACTTTCATCATCTTCTGTCTCTGCTGCTGCATTATTTTTAGGGCTGCCTCCTCCAAGCAGCGAGGTAATTGCTTTGTTCCGAGCATTTGTACTAGCTGACACCTCCCCTTCTTCCTCCTCTTCATCAGGGTCCAGATGTTCCATGAGAAGTTTGAACTACAAAAATTAGATACGAATTTAGAATTTTATGTACATAATTTCAAGCAAGATTGTTAAATCCTTAAATGTTTCCTTTAAAATTTTTTTCCCTAAATGTTTTCTACAGCAGTAATTGGGTGTGGGTGCTAGTTTAATTGCTAAATAGACTTTAGCTATTGTCTGCATCAGGGCCTGGTAAATATTTTCTATAAAGAGCCAGATAGTAAATATTTTTTGCTTTTGTACACCATGAGGTCTCTGTCATAACTAATACAACTCTTGTCATTGTAGTGTGAAAGCATCTAGCGACAACATAAATGAGTGGGCATGGCTGTTTTAAGAGAAGTTTATTTAAACAGGCAGTAGGGGAAAAAAAAAAAAAACCAGGCAGTGGGGGCCAGATTTGGCCCATAAGTTGGAGTCTGCTGACCCTGGTCCAAGTCATCAAGCAACCAAGTGATTAATAATTAAATACTGATAGACATTTTCCCCATTTTCTGTCCCCCTTTGCCTTCTCCGAAAGTAAGAAGATAAAAGAGGATAAAAAGAATGTTAAAGAATTTTAAATGAGAATTAAAATAATTTTCAGTTTTAGAGTATAAGGGTTACCGTCTATGAATAATATGAAAACCACCGTGTAGGTTTCATTCTTGGTCAAAAATATCATTATTAGTTATGTTTAGCTACTTGCTTGAAGTAGATTAAAACAAAAAACTATTTTTATTTTTGAGGGACAATCCTCCCCCCAGATATTTCTTTAAACATAAAACTTTACTGGGGTAAAATATACCTTAAAACTTATCATTCTAGATTTTAGTGTTCAATTCATTGCCATTAAGTATATTCACCATGTTGTATAATCATCACCACCATCATTTCCAAAACTTTTTTATCATCCCAAACAGAAATTCATTCTGTTCCTATTAAAACAATAGCTCCTCGGGGCGCCTGGGTGGCTCAGTTGGTTAAGCGTCTGACTTCAGCTCAGGTCACGATCTCGCGGTCCGTGAGTTCGAGCCCTGCGTCGGGCTCTGGGCTGATGGCTCAGAGCCTGGAGCCTGCTTCCGATTCTGTGTCTCCCTCTCTCTCTGCCCCTCCCCCGTTCATGCTCTGTCTCTCTCTGTCTCAAAAGCAAATAAACTTAAAAAAAAAAAAATTTAAAACAATAGTTCCTCATTCCTTCTGGTAACAACCTCTATTCTATTTTCTGTCTCTATGAATTTGCCTAGTCTTAAAGACATTTTAAGTGTTTTTTTAAGCTTATTTGAGAGAGAGAGAGGGAGAGGGAGAGGGAGAGAGAGAGAGAAGAGGAGAGAGACAGAGTATGAGCAGAGGCAGGGCAGAGAGAGAGGGAGAGAGAGAATCCCAAGCAGGCTCCACACTGTCAGCACAGAGACTGATGTGGGGCTTGATTTCACAAACAGTGAGATCATGACCTGAGGTAAAATCAAGAGTCCGATGCTTAACTGACTGAGCCATCCAGCCACTCCAAGACATTTTAAAAGCACTTTTTGTACATATACACATTCTTACATACTTGTTAACAGAGTACATATGTAAGAGACATACAAATATATAAGCCTGTATTACACTTCTGTAAGAATACGTAAAAAAGTACTAATACTGGTTGCCAGGAAGGAGAGCAACAGGATGGCTGGAGGGCAGGAGGATGACTTTTTCATGATTTTCTCCTTATATGAACCATAAACTATGTAATCTACTGAATTAAGAAAAATACACACATGGGCATGGCTTTTTTCCTAAAACCTGCCTAAAAGCTTTCATTCTTACTGAAATAAAATGAGCAGTGGGCTGGCCTTTCCTAAGAAAAAATAATTATGATGCAATGGGTGAAATGGGAAAGGCAAGCTTCAAGGAACTCATTAAAACCACATACAGAAAAATCATCCTGGTGGTTTATGAAGCTTCAATGTAAGGGGGACTGCTTTCTCCCAGGAAATAATTTACTTTTCAAGAAAGTCACTATTAAAAAGAAACAGATTTTGGTTTTACTACTCACATCTAGATACTGTTTTACTATACTCCTCTTCACATCTTCAGTGATTTTGGAATTAGCCATATCACTCCGCAAGAAGTCCAGTGTTTGTTTGGGATGAAAATGAACTCCTGTTTTCCGGTTTATCGCTTTATCATATACTTTTGCAGATTCAGATGGAGAGTATTTCTGAATTTTACTGTTTTGGGAAAACAAAGTCATTAACTTTAAAATTTTTTCAGGCATTTATATTTAAAGTGATTGCAGTTAAATTTAATTTACTAATAATTAAACTTTTTATCATACAGATTTCAGCCAGTGAACTTGTACACAAAAATAAACATAATTTCAAAAGGGAAGTAAAGACATAAAGACAAAGATTCACAAGAATAATATTCTCTTGTTTCCATCAGCATTTGTCTGAAATAGAGGCATCATTTAAATGAAAGTATTTCTCATGTCTGTTTTTGAGTGCTATGATCCTGATTGTACAACAGTTTCAATATAATACTGGTTTATGTAACTAGTTTACCTCCTACTTTCCTGCCCTCCCAATTATTCATCCTCTACACAGCAGCCAAAACCTGTTTCATATTATTAACAACTCTGGCTTAAAAATTCTCCGGACTTAGGGTGCCTGGGTGGCTCAGTTGGTTAAGCATCCTGGATTTTGGCTCGGGTCTTGATCTCCTGGCTTTGTGGGTTTGAGCCCTGCATCTGGCTCTGTGCTGGCAGCTCTGAGCCTGCTGGGGATTCTCTGCCTCCCTCACGCTCTGCCCCTTCCCCACGAGACGTGTGCTGTCTCCCTCTCAAAATAAATAAAAGTTAAAAAAAAAAAAATCTCCCCAACTCCTTAAAATCACCTCAAGGCCTTACAAGGTTTTACATTAAATTAGTTGCCAATATTTAACATCAAGATATGTCCATTAAAACCTGGATTATCTAGCTTCTCTTGCAAAAGTAGAAGCTCTTGGCTACATTATGCCTACCCTCTTCTATGGCAAAAAATTGATGGACATCTGAGTAATACCTGAGTCCTTTAAATAAAACATGTTTTTCCAGTTTTTTCCAGTGACCTTCTCCTGAATCCCCTTTGTTCCATTTCATGATCTCCTATGAACATTTGGCTCTGTGATTCCTTTTTTCTTTTTTTAAATGTTTTTTCATTTTTGAGAGAGAGGGACAGAGCATGAGTGGGGTAGGGGCAGAGAGAAAGGGAGACAGAATCTGAAGCAGGCTCTAGGCTCTGAGCTGTCAGCACAGAGCCTGACGTGGGGCTCGAACTCACCAATCATGAGATCATGACCTGAGCTGTAGTAGGATGCTTAACTGAGTGAGCCACACAGGTGCCCCAGCTTTGTGATTCCTAATGTAAGGTTTTAATGAAATGAAAAATGACAAGGGGTGCCTGAATGGCTCAGTCAGTTAAGTGTCCGACTCTTGGTTTCTGCTCAGGTCATGATCTCACGGTTCATGAATTCAAGCCCTGCATCGGGCTCTGTGCTGACAGCACGGAGCCTGCTTGGGATTCTTTCCCTCTTTCTCTGTCCCTCCCATGCTCTCTCTCAAAATAAATGAATTAAACTTAAAAAAAAAAAAAAAATGACCAAAGTTTCATGGGTACAGGCAGAAAAAAGATACCTAAAGATACCTACAGTGACTAATTGTGGGTAAAATTATAGGGCATTCACAAATAATTAGTACTTTACTATTTCTTACATTAGAGACTATTTGGGCTCTATGAGAGCTCAGTCTAGTTGGTCTACATCTATTCTTTATTCACAGCTCTTTGAACACTTAAATTTGCAATCTACATGAAGATCAGCCTAATTCTCTAATAAGGTCTTTTTAAGGAAATCAACAAAGTTAAGTCCTTTGATTTATAATGCATTATGACTATGAAATGTTTGTCTTCTCTTCAAGAACAAAGTGAACAAACTGTGATATATTACACAACAAAATATATAGCAACACTATGTTCCTTCTTTAAAAAGGAACATTTTTAATATGAAAATAAGCATGCAATCAAAACTGAGTTTCATATTTCTTTATAATTTGAACCAGGTAAATTTTTTTCTCTCACTGCTTACGTAACCTTACCTATCAGAAAATCCACAGAGATTCTTCAAATGTTGTTTTAGCATCAGAAGCAATAAAATACCCTGGGAGACATTTGCAAATTCAATTAAAGGAGCTGAATTTTCTGGCAAGCATTTCATCACTGAATTTATGTCATCTTCCGAATCTGAATCTGAATCTGAATCTACACGTTTCCGTGACTTCCGAGGCCTGGAAACTTCTTCTTCACTCTCACTTGACTCATTTTCTTTACTAGGTGATGATTTTCTCTCTTTCCTTTTGTCTTTTACCATTGACTGGGAGGGTGAAAAAAAGGAAAAATAGTAACAAAATACCCCTAATAAATACATATGCTCCATGCAACAACTTCAAAAAAGCATCTTTAAATTAATATTTTATATATTAAAACCCTCTGACTTTCCATAAACAGGTTCCAAGACTTAATAAAATCGTATATAATCCACTACCCTGATCTCTCCCTCCCCAAAAGCCCTTCTGAAATATCAAAGGGAAACAATTTTGTTATAGGATAGAAATGAAAATAAGTTAGTTATAAAAGTATAAATTTGGTACACAGGTAAGCCATTACACAGGAAAAGTAGTAAATATAGTTTAACCGAGGAGAGGGGTGCCTGGCTGGCTCAGTCAGCAGAACATAAGACTCGTGATCTCAGGTTCATGAGTTCAAGCCCCACACTGGGCATAGAGACTACTTAAAAGAAAAAAAAGTGCTAAATATAATTTAACTGAGGAACATTTAATAGGTTTGAACATCCCAGCATCTATCAAATTCTCCCTTTTAAGAGCTTTTCAACAAGATAATATGGAACTTTTCTTAAACAGTTATTTTTTTCTGTATTTCATGAAACAGTTGACTCTTAAAAAGAAATAAAGTCAGCTAGATTTAAGAGAGGAGAAAAGACTAGATTACAAAGCAATTATTCAAATGTAATTGTTGAAGAAATAAAATGGGAGAAACATTTACAAGTATATCCACAACAGTGAGAGAAAATAAGGTAACATTATGGCTTAAGCTTCTGGGGGAATTATTTAACTTCTCAAACTTTACGGTGCACCTAGGGATTCTGTTAAAAATAGACTGTTTCAGTAGGTCGAGGGTGGGGCCTGAGAGTCTGCAGTTCTCACAAGTTCTCAAGTGAGGCCACTGCGGCTGTGTCTTGGCGCAAACTTCAAGCAGGAAGGGTTTAGATCCCTCGGTAATTCCAACCCTTGGGTATTATAATAATCTCCCTGATTTACTAGTTTGATCATATTGAGTTCTGAGTGCAACAATTTTGTAAAATGAGATCTACTGTGTCATCAGGCACATGAAAATATTCCAATTAATTTTTAAATAATTTACTGAGGGCCTACTATGTTTCCAAGTGCTATACTAGGTGCCATTACAATGAAACCAATTACATTTTCTCCTAAAAAAACCACAAAAGAGAAGACATAAGGTTTATAATAAGAAACTCAGTAAAGATTTTGGGCATACAATATGCCAACCCCATTATGATGCTGGTGTTCAGAGATAAGGAAATCAACATTATACATTTTCTGTGTTTCCTTATAAGTAAGCTATCTATCTCTATCTCTAGTTATATCTCTTCAAGTATACTATTGTGATCTACAGCATTACCAGATTTATAGAATCGCAAGATGCTTTAAAATGGGGTTTAAATGGATATATGAATGGACACCAAACACTTAAGGTCAGTGCTTAAAGTAAGAGGAAAAAAAGAAGTGGGATGGCTTATCAAAAGAACAATACATACATCCATATATATATATATATACACACACACACACACACACACACATATATATATATATATGGATGTATGTATTCCACTTAAATGATCTGAAATGGAATGGTTTTAGGTCTTTCTTAATAGAAATGAAACAGCAACCCACTTCTTCTCCCCAATTCAAGCACTGCCCAGATTTTAAATTATTTAGAAAGGTTTTATATACCTGTGAAAAGAAAAAAAAGAACAATGGAAACAAAACAGTGAAAATAGCATGCCTGCACTTTGACAGATGCATTAAGAATAGTAATGTGTGTAACTTACCTCCTTGAATGACTGCAGTAGGTTACTACCAGAAACTGAGAGTGTAATGTCTATATGATGCATTATAAACAACGGCTCTTCCTGTGTCTGGTATGGAAAACAGGCTAGATTGTCTGCTATATACAAGAGCATATTCACTTCTGTTTTCTGTAAATTTTAAAAAAAGGTACACATGTTTAGTGGATAATCTAGAAATCCATCCAAAAATCCTTTTTAGAAAAAATATTAGAGGGCACTTTCACCTCAGTTAATGCTTCTGAAAGAGAAGGGTGGAGGAGGGAGGGAGGGAGAGAGCAGGGAAAGGAGGGAAGAAAAACGGATGAGGGGTAACAGAAATGGATTTTATAAAATAATCTTATACCATCTTAAGATTTCATAATGAAGTATACCATGGACCTCAAGAAGGGAAGAGGTGAAATTTTTCAGTGCACCCAAGTGGAATTCCCTCAAGTTTTCTTATAGAGTATATGGGATCTTTATGATAAATCCATACCGCATCAGAAAGTATACATATGAATC
Organism: Acinonyx jubatus; assembly: GCF_027475565.1. Classification (NCBI taxonomy): domain Eukaryota; kingdom Metazoa; phylum Chordata; class Mammalia; order Carnivora; family Felidae; genus Acinonyx; species Acinonyx jubatus. Next base: position 206,754,475 of record NC_069380.1, read on the forward strand.
ATAATGATTTGTCATTGTGCTTCTAAGAGTTTAACCCATATGGAGATCAGTTACACACAGTTACTATTCTGCCCTCAACAATAAGCAGTAATAATAGTACTAACATGTGGGTTAAAAAAAAAAAAAATCAAAGCTCACGTATTCAAAAAACATTTGTCAGTTTCCTACATATACATAATTTAGAATATCAGTCATTCTGACAGTGCTACCATAGTCCCACATTATAAAAACTGAGGTAAGCAAAAATTAGGATTACTACTGGTTGTTTGCTTTAAAAAGAAGTAACAGAGATTTTCAGCATTTCATAATCATACAGAATATAAACAGAAAGGCACATTAATATTTAAATTCCTTTAAAACATTTACAGTTTAGGAAAAAAAGTGAAAAATATATAGCAATCAAAACATACTCCCTTCTACCATCTCACCTATCCTGCCATGCAAGCAACATAAAACCCAACAGCGGCAACAGCAACAACAAAATCCAGTAGGACAGATGGAATAAACTTGCTTTCACTCTATTTTTTTATTTTTAAATATGTGTCAACATCTACATGTTACAGTTGGGGAAACGCAAACACAGAACTCTACCTCATCTATTAACATTAATTTACATATACCGTTTCCTCCTAAGCTGCAAATGTTCAGGACTACTCTCAATAAACCTTTTAAAAACTGAAATTCTTCAACTCTGGTCATAAAAAAGTCCTGTATTGCTCTTCCCTTTCGAAAATCAAATTTCTTAAAAGAATACTCTAGAGCTGCTCCCCCATTGTCTTCCCCACCACTCTTCAATCACAATCAGACCTGTGTCTCTCACTGCTTGACTGCTTCCCATTTTTTTAAAATCTCTTCTCCTTGACTTGTGAGTAGCACTGGACACTACCCTCCACCCTTTCCTTCCTGAAAATTTCTTCTTCCTTAGTTCTCTCTTTGACTATTCCTCTTTTTATGTCCTTCTCAAGCCAACTCCTTTTCAGCAATCCTATTATTATTCTCAGGTGCTCAGGACAAGAATATTCCAGTTATCCTTCGACTATTCTTACACAGCCTCATTTATTACTTCTTCACGCTTCTTTCCTTTCCTACCACCATGATAATAGATCAGTCCCTTGTTACCTCTAGTGTGAACACAATGCTAAAAAATCCATGTTCCTAAAAATGTTCTTTGGCACCTGTCCTCATTACTTTCATTCAAATGCTTTTATTGGTTTTTCACTGTCTACAAGATCTTCCATAAACCATGCCTTATTATGACCTTTCTGCTCCAGTCGAATAACAATCTATTCATTATTTCCCACACATTCTTATCTTTGTGCCTTTATTATGTTTTTACCCCTGCCTTAAATAGTAGGTCCATCTCATCTAATTCCCAGGCCTTCAGTGATTTGTTCCTCCTCTGACATCCTTTCCTGGAAACAGGAGACGGCACTGCATTATGACAGCTGAATTTCCAGCTTAGCATTGCTCATGCTGGGGTGACAGAACATTGAGCTAGTGACAGACACACAGCAGGCAATGAAAGCACACAGGAATGAAGCTCAGGAGAAGAGATAGGGACTAGAGCAGTATCAACGGTATAAACCACCTGGCACTCAAAAATACGCTAACCTTATTTATTTCCTTTATCATGTCTCCACAACTGGAGGGAGGTAAGATCCATTGAGGGCAAGAGCACTATATCATACCATTTTCCACTCCTAGCATGATGTCCTACATACCATGAAAACTTAATACTGATGATGACATGATGATGATGATGGTCATGGTGATGATTAAATGATAGTCCAAGTACTTCTGAAATAAGTGCTTGTAATATTTATCTACTAGATCACATATCAAAAAATTTCATGTAGTACTTAAAAAAAGAGGCCTAGTAAGGTATCTACATTCTGGTAATTTAAATTTTGTTTTATGAAAAAAATCTGGTTTTGGGATAATAACAATCAACTTGTAAGTGATTAAATACAAAAAATATTTCTTTTGTTCTTTTCAAAGCTTTACACACACACACAGACTAACTGGTAAAGCTCTATATGGGCAGATACTAAATCTGTCCTATCCACCATTTTATCTTCATCTCTTAGCACAATGACTACCACACGTAGCAGGTGCTGAATAAATATGTGTGTAAAATGAATGAATAAATTAAGAGGTAAGCTTAAACAACAGAGCCTTCTATTTTGTTCGTTTATGGTCCTGGCCAATGCAACTTGTGCAATAGCCCAAAGGGTCAAAATTGTAATTACACACAAGTGGGCTCTTTATTAAGGAAGTCAAGTTGAACAAATAAGGACTTCAGTAGCCAAAAACCTGGAACAGTTATTCTAATATTTGACTGTAGCAGGAATAAGTGAAGTCTGACCTTATTTATTGAAGTAACTTATCCTCCAAAGTGATAATTTAAGTGCTGTACCTTATTATTAAGTGCTTAAAGGAACTATTATCAAAGTTTATAAGATACTCAGTATGGAGACACAGTTATACTTTATCGGTCACTGTATTTATATTCCATGTGAAACTTCCCCTCCAAATTTGACTATATACCTTGTAATTAATATAAGAAGATGTAAAGAAACACATATTTAATATAGTCACTATTATTGACTAAAATGGTCATATTTTCAAAATGCTGACTACTTTAGGCATAAAATTTTATAGAACATTTATTTTCTTAAAATAAAAAGGTTTTTATGCTTACTGCTGTGTCATCAAAGAGGTTGAGTAAAGAAATTAGAAAGGCCCGTCTGTGTTGGCGATTTCCACGGATCATGGAGTAAAGATGTGAACACAAAGCGCTAGAGGACTCGTCTTGTCTGAAACCCCTCACAGGATCTTTTAGGCATGTGTTGATTGCCTGTTGTACCTGGTAGGACATCTTCATACCAGCCACTGCTTTCATCTGAAATCAATAAAAGGCTCATTTTTGTAATGGAAATTAAGAGTCAAGTTAAAACTATACTTTGAATATTATAAGCAGAGGCTAACTCCACTGTTTAGTTTTCTTACTTAAAATCATAAAATCATGGAACTCAAATGCTGTAAGGAACATCAGAGATCATCTACTGCAACCCACTTGTTTTATATAAGAAAAAATCAAGACCCAGAAAGCCATTACTGCCAAGATCACACTGTAGGGACTAGAACCCAGGCATCCTTACTTTTAGTCCAGCACGCTTGCTGGACTATCACCTCTAGCTCAGTTTTAAGAGTTAATTTTAAATGAGAATAAAAAGCTTGGGGGACAAACTCAGTTGCGTGTTTAGAAGTAAATACAGTAAAACCTTGGATTGTAACTTGCTCTGTGAGTGTTCTGCAAGATGAGCAAACATTTTTTTTTTTTAATGTTTATTTTTGACAGAGACACAAAGGGTGAGTGGGTGAGGGTCAGAGACAGAGGGAGACACAGAATCCAAAGCAGGCTCCAGGCTCTGAGCTGCCGGCACAGAGCTGGACGTGGGGCTCGAAGCCATGAACTACGATATCATAACCTGAGCTACAGTTGGACGTGTAACTGACTGAGCCGCCCAGATGCCCTGAGCAAACATTTCTAATAAATTTTAACTTGATAAACGAACAATGTCTTGCAATACGAGTAGTACATGATGCCAAACATCACATGATCACAACTGAGCCAATGGTTCTTCTGTCTCTCTGTCTCTCTCTCTCTCACTAAGGGATCGTGGGTGATCATCTCCCATGCTTGGATGCTCGGTCTCAGGCTTCGGTGTTTGGCAGAAATCAGTGATTTTTCAGAACGCTGGAAGGTGCCCACAACTGGCACTAGTGTATTTTTTGGTCACTTCAAAGCACCTATGGACAGTCCTTTGCTTTCCATACAACAGCAAGCCTAGGAATGCTTTGCTTCATTCTAGGTCAGGTTGCTTGCAGATAGACCCTTTTCCTCTGCTGTTTTATTGCCAGTTACATTACAATACATGACAAGAGTTTATTAATACCATACCGTAGTCAACATCCGTGTGAGTGTACACAATGGCTCCCATACAGAAAAAGATTCCAATGAGCCAACAGACAGCAGTGATTCTGTTAGTGATAGTGAAAGTTGTCGTACACAATAACCCTCCTCTCTCGTCTCCTTCACACCAGCCACGAAGGTTTTCAAAGTAAGTGCAGGTTAATGTATTTATTTTTCTTTATATTTTGTATTTTATTATTTTGTATTATATTACAGTATTGTAATCATTTTATATGAATATTTTTGGATGTGGAATGAATCATCTGAGTTTCCGTTATTTCTTATTGGGAAATTCACTTGGATATGCAAATGCTTTGGATTATAAGCATGGTTCTGGAACAAATTATGCTCGCAAACCAAGGTTTTACTGTACTAAGCAAAATATGTTATTCTAATATGAAGATGGGCAGGACCTTTATCAAGGAAATGGTATACCGAAGAAAGATGTTTAAATTTAGGTTATACAATTTAAAAATACATACATGAATGAATCCAGCATATTTTTTGTCGATTTCCACCAGTTGCTGATCAGCCTTGTTCCTCATAGCTGGTTCTGGGTCTGTTCCCATAGCAATTAAATATGGTACACACTAAAAATAAAAATAAAGAGTTTATAAGACATTACAGTAGTAAAAGCTCTGTATGTCTCATGACATATGTTAAAACTTGCTATATAACTGGGATATATGAATTCGGCTTTATAGGCCTTCCTATAAATGTCATATTTTAGTGTTCTTTTAAAAATGATTAATCTTCCCTTAGATTTACCTTAAAGGAAAAAAACAAAACAACAACAACAACAAAATGAAGCATCAGCAAAAATACTGATGAAAAGGAAACAATTTCTGTGTGAAGTAAAGGTTCTTTAATCATACATAAAGGGCTCCTACGCTAAGAATACCCACTTAAGATTATGATATATAATGCAAATGTATAATCCAGTAATTTTCCAAGCTTGACTGAATTTGCTATGTAAAGATAATATAGGGCAAAATATACTTTGCCTTTCATACTCAAAACCAGAAAAATATAAATTTTTTTGCAACACTGATATAGGGCTTCAATGATCAGACAGTTCGATAGCTAGTGTTCTGGTAACAGCCATATTTACTGGACTTCTAAGGTCAAGAAACACCAACACTATGTTAAGTGAATCTGAATCAGCAGTGAGGAGACCTGAAAACAAACAAACAAACAAGCAACAGCTTAAAAAATGTCAACACAGCACTAACTGAAAAGGATGATCATGGATTAAACCCTGACTTGGGGGAAGAAAGTCCATAAAGAATATTACTGGCTCAGCTGGCAAAATCTGAAAATGGACTATATATTAGATAACACTGTATCAGTGTTAAATCTCATGAATTTGATGACTGCATTATGGTGTCATAAGAGAATGTCCTTGTTTGTTCTTAGAATTCATCAGTGTGTTTTATTTCAGGACACAGGGAAGCACAAAGCATACTCACATGTAGCATATTTTAGAAGTTGTTCCACAAAAAACAGGCAAAATAAAAATTTTAAAGGATACAGGCTTTTGGTTGTCTAGTAAATTCCCTTCTGTAGCTTATGGTACTCTCCTGAACATGTCAGACAGTTATACACTACTACGTCAGCATCAGCTGCCAATTTTCAGTGATGCTAATATATCTTTATTATGTCAGTTAGTCCTCACATCAGTGTGCTGAGGTATTAGGTAGGTGGTATTACCTCCAACCTACAGATGAAGGAACTGAGCTTAGGTAATATGATTTACTTTTCTATGGACTTACAATCCACCCTGTTAACAGATAATACTCTGAACCCCAGTTAACTCTCTTGACATTACAGGCTATTGGTTCTTGGGGATAAGAGTCAATATGGATTAAAACAAACCATCCCTACTTAGAAAACTGATTCCAAGTACATATTCTACCAATGTAAACTGGAAATGTGTTCGATAAAGACAATATTATGAACATATGGGTATTTTACAGTAACGACAACCTAGGAGATGGATTCTTTTTTATCCTGAATGGATAAAAAATTAACAACTAAGATGAATAAAGAACTAGTATTGTATAATCACAATGTCATCAAATGGTAACAAATCTGGTTCTTTCAGTAAGTGCTGCCACTAACAGACAGACTCACCTGAACTGGATGGATAAGACCCTGGTTTAGCGTCAACGCAATGACATTCAGGGCAAAGTGGCGTACACTTGACTGGGTGTGAAAAAACGCCTCAAGCACCTGTTTGAGGTAAAGCTGCATGATGGAACTACTCATCCCTGAGGACACATCACCCATTTCTTTTAGATCTTCCTGTTTTGCAACTTTCTTCCCTGCAAAAGGAAGTAAACATATTAAGAACATGTGTATCAACTTTACGAATTACACCAAATTAGGCCACAGCCAAAAGTACAAAATTATAGGTAGTACTCGGGCTCAATGGCTCTTAATCTTTTGTGTGTGTGGGGGGGGGGGGTGGGGGGGTGTGGGGGGGTGGGTGGGTGTGTGTGTGTGCGTGCGCGGGTGTGTGTGTGTGCGTGCGTGCCTCTGTGAGAAGCACCTGATGAGAATTACAACCCCTATCCTCCTGCAAAATGTTAATATCTGAACATGTGTTACATCATATAATACATATTATGTATACATGTTACACATGTATATATAAATACATCGTATCTATCATATAACAGATAAGGAAATTCAGGTGTCTGGATTAAAAGAGTCGGACAGTATTCTAACTCTAGCCACAATGTGAAATTTAAAAATACATCTTCACTTACAGTCTCTGTCTGCTTGTTGCATACGTGTATCCTCTTCTTGTAGGTAGGTCTGGAGGTTTTTTAACACTTGTATTTTTAAATTTACTGAGGAGTTCTTATCAGATAAAATGTTATTATATAGATTTTTCACCTCTTGCTCAAACATTAGACTTGGATGCTGAATAAAGGCAAATCCTAAAGAGACAAAAAAAATGTCTTGATATATTCATATTAAAATTAAATGTAATACTTAATGAAAATGTTTATAATTTATATGAAAGAGCTCCTTTTCAAACATTAAAACTTAAAATGACCAGAAGAATATATGCTAGTGGCCTTACCCAGAGAAGTATTAGAGCAGGTACTTCTTTCCCCATGAATTAAAAACAAGAAATTGCATTTCAAAGGAGAATTTCACACAAGAGGAAACCTTGAGGAGGGAGCAGGGCCTAGTGGCTAGGGGAGTGGATTAGGAGTCAGGTGTCTTGGGTTCTATTCCTGGTCCACCACTGACTTGTAGTGTGACCTTGGGTGAGTCACATAATCTCTCTGTGCCTCAATTCTCCATCTGTAAAATGGGGACAATAATATTTACCACCCACCTACCTCAAAGGGACGTTATCAGGATTTAAGAGGTAACGTCTGTAAACATTTTTTAGATCCCTAGCAGAAGGTACTACATTGGCATTATTAAAAAAATAAATAAATAAATAAATGTGTGTGTGTATATATATCCATTTGATGAAACAGAAAAATTCTAAAATAAACTAGAGCTAATAATATCTTCCATTTATTTTTATGGCATTATAATGAAGCCACAATGCTGAATTCTATAACCATAAGTTGATAAGTAGCAAAATAATACTATTCATGTTTATTTGTACAAAATACTTATTTATGTAAGACAAGATGAAGATCCTTAATGATAGCAAGTATTATTGATGCCAAATACAAACTAAACTCAAAGCATAGAGTGATCAGATAACTAGTCCAAGGTCACACAAGCAAGATGTCATTTATTAACTGGTCTAGAGGTAGTATTTTGTAGACAGTGCTACTTCTTCAAGTTAAAATTTGCACTATTTGTTCTCTGGATTAACACTGTAAGTTTACCCACTTCATATAACATATGTCCAGACTTAATATTCAAAGGTACACATTTGGCTTGAAGTTAACACTATTTCAATAGAACTTCCCTAAAGTAAGTGATATCTGAATTTTTAGTTGATTTGCTATGAAAGGGATGAAGGAGGACTAAGATTCTAAGATTTAAGTTTATTTAAAGAAATCAGTAAACATTTAATAAGGTTTGGGTAACTAAAATTTTATTTCTCATTTTTGTTCAAAAGACTAATATGGACCACTGTTCATGCATATTAAATTATAAACATTGTTAATGCTACCAAAATAAAATTTCTCTGATGAACAGAGTAGTTACATGACTTGCTCAAGGTCACCTAGAAAGTCACTGGCTGAGCCAAGAATGGAACCCAGGTGTCTTAATCCCCAATCCTATGGTCTATATACCAAATCCTACTGTGAGTAGAAACATACTTAAATAAAAAAACAGTGTAGACTCACAATATTTCCAAATTTGCTCAACCTCTCAAACAACTAAAATTATAAAGAAATTTAGACTTAACTTACCTAGACCAATGATGGCTTTTGTTTGTACTTCTTCATCTGAATGTTTTGTAAAATACATCAGTAATTCAAGTACTTTATCCTTTATGTTAACCTAAGGGGAATAAAAAAACACTTTAATGTGTATGAAGAAGAGTAACTTCTCTCAGTTTTCAATTATAAAAGAAAAAGCCTAAAAGCAAACAATGAGAATTTCTGCATGTGAACTTTACTGGAGAATAAATCACAAGTTTATAAATCCATAAATTTTAGAATGGTGACATTCAAAATAAAAGTGTGTGACAAAGAAACTGTGTAAAATGCAAATTAAGGTACTGCTCCTTCATTGAGGAAGTTAAAAAAAAAAAAAAAGTCAGCTGCTTAACCCAGTGTGTCTACTGTTACAAAGCTGATATAACTTGTGTAAGCTTCTTATGACAAATCAGTAACAAACAGCTGGTTGATCAGAGGCTAGTCTGAGGACCAGGTTTTGGGTAGCACTGCTTCAGAATTCTCATTAAACCAGACTACTATAAAGCTGCTTTCATCCTGGGTCATTAGTAATTTTCAGTTCACAGGGTCACACAGTCCTATTTTTTATAGCATACTAAGTAATTAATATTAGAATCGTACCTTACTGTTGCCTTTAAAATCTTCTAGATCAAAATCAAAATGCCGACATAGTGCTCCAACAGTGAAAAGGGATCTAAGAAGTGCTGGTTTGTTTGTCAGAAGTGAAGTGTTATTTGGATCTTCCTGGTGCTGACTTTTTAATTTTGAAATGGCACCTAATAAAGATAAGTAATGTTTATTTATAATGTTTTATCCTTGAATTATCTTCAAATAATTATTGCTAAGTTGTTAGAGTTAAATTTTACTAATGTTCTTAAGAGTCACACACATCTAGAATTATGACAGAATACCTTACAGCCTAAAAGAATTAATATAAGAAAAAAATGGTATTTAAATTTTATTTTACATAGTGGGCAGAAAACTGACCAACAGTTACTTATGAGGTAAATTACTGAAGTGATTATATTCAGTTATTAAGGAAATACAAAAGATACTAGAAAATATTGCTTCTGAGACAATCACACCTCTTAACAATTCGCTTGATGCTGTCTTTATCAGATGTGTTTTTAAATTTTTTTCAACGTTTATTTGAGACAGAGACAGACCATGAACGGGGGAGGGTCAGAGAGAGAGGGAGACACGGAATCTGAAACAGACTCCAGGCTCTGAGCTGTCAGAACAGAGCCCGATGCGGGGCTTGAACTCACGGACTGCGAGATCATGACCTGAGCCGAAGTTGTACGCTTAACCGACTGAGCCACCCAGGCGCCCCTATCAGATGTGTTTTTAAAAAGGAGCTAGACGCACTACAGGATCCATCAGAATAATTTCAAAGCCCAGGCACTGAACTTACCATAGTATCTATTGAAACAGGCCCACACAAATTTAAAATTTTGTGTCACTTTATTTACAACTGCTCCCAGACAGCTCACACAATGTTGCACTACCTAAAAGATAACAAAATGTTACCATTTAGGCAAGCGTTAAAGACAAAAGTAAACCATATGATTTAGCTAGCATTTGTGAATTTTATACTAATCAATAGAGACAGTACACTGAATACTTACAGTCATGCCATATTTGATGATAAGCTTCATTAAATCTTCTTCAATAGTAGCAAGGAAAGTTTCACTTGGATGCTCCATCAGTGGTACAACCAGCTCCAGGATTTTTGCAACATTGCAGATAACCATGAAATCATTTTGTGTCTACAAGGATAAAATCAGTGTCTTATGAATATCAGAGTCTGACAAGAAAGTTTATACACTTTTATGAATTTGAGGGTTGAGGTATTATGAATGTCAAGTTTCAGTAAAAAAAAAAAAAAGACTACCAGATGCTTTTCTTTTAATGTTTATTTTGAGAGAGAGAGAGAGAGAGAATGAGTGAGTGGGGCAGGGATGGCGGCAGGGGAGGGAGGGACAGGGAAACAGAGAATCCCAAGCAAGTTCTGTGCTGTCAGTGCACAGCCTAATTCAGGACTTGATCTCATCAACTGTGAGATCATGACCTGACATGAAACCAAAAGCCAGACACTTAACTGAGCCACCCAGGTGTCCCAAAAAAAGACTTAAAAAGTTTTTTTAATCTACATAAGGAAGAGCATAAGCCAGTATCAGGAACCTGGATTCTAGCTCTGCCACTAAGTTACCATGTAACCTTTTGGTCACTTAATCACAATGGTACAGTTATTCTTTTTTTCCCCCGAAAACGTTAACACAAGCCAATTCTGAACAAAGATGTTTAACTCTTAACTGAGTATTTTACCAAGACTGATACTGTTTTTTAAGATCAGTATTTTTCAAACTGGAGTATGTTAACTTAGTAGTTCTCAACTGGAGGTGAGTGTGTCCCCATGGGATATCTGGCAACGTCTGGAGACATTTTTGTTGCCCCAAGAGGGGAGTTGGGGGGTACTACTGGCATCCAGTGGACAGAGGCCAAGGATGCTGACAAACATCCTGTAATGCTCAGAACAGTTCTTGACAACAAAGAATAATAATCCAATCCTAAATGTCAATTGTGCTCAGGTTGAGAAGTCTTCTGTTAACCCTTTTTATGACAGATGAAAATACAGAATCCCAGAACTAGATATAAGACTTCTTTATTTTAAAATTTGAAAAATTAAATTTTAATATTAAAAAAGTTTAAAACTTTTATTAAAAACTAAGCAGTTTAAAATAGGCAGAATATTTTAAAAAACCAAAAGTTTATTAAAGAATTTATAATAAAGTCTCTTTCCAAAAAAAAAAAAAATCTCTTTCCCACCCCCCTATCCTCTTGTTACCCAGCACCCCTGCCCCAAGGCAACCAGTTACTAGTTATTTTTGTGAAGTAAGACATTCAATATATGTTTTTATTTAGTCAAGTTAATCACTCTTTATTCTTAGCAACAGGTTACTGACATTCATTTTGAACTTTTTTGAGCTGATTAACACGTGCCCACCTGACATTCATCCATCCTCTCATCATACCCATAGGATTAAGTAAAAAAAATAAGTAAGATGAATACTTCTAAGTAGCACAGAAACCTTGTCGTTCCTTGCTGTCTCCCACTCTCATGTGCTTTAAGCAACAAGGGATGAGTTACAGTGGGTCTAGGGAACGAAGAATTTTTGTCAAAATAAATTCATCTGAGAATCACAGCTAAAATTTTACTTTGAATTACTCTTATCAGCCTAGAAAATCAAGTAAAAGAAGTATCTTAAAATCTAGAAGAAAAATTTAAAGACGGAAATCGTGAAGGAAAAGAGCAAAAGAACATAATATGAAGATAAATATCTGAAATGATTATAACATAAGATGTTTCAACATCTAAAAAATTTAGACTAAAGAGTTTCCAAAAAAAGGAAAGAAAAAAAGCCCCACCATTCAAAGGTAAAATGGTCAAATGACATATAAATATACATGTACACATACAGTCAAATCACAGATAATTAAGTACAATTGGTTAATATCATAAAAAAGATGCTCAATCTTCTTGGAAATCAAGGAAGGGAAAATGAAGCAAAATGAACTATTGCTTTGCACCTGACTGGCAAAGAGTGTAAAAATGACACAGATGGTCCTTCACTGGTTTCCAAAGAGGCTCTAAAACAAGTCCACCAGCAATCAGGAAAAATCTATTAAAAACCCCAAACCAGAACCAAAAGAACATTCCCTTAATCTAGCAAGTCCATCCCGTAGGATGTATCCCAAAGAATAAAAAGCACCAGTATTTAAAGGTATATGAATAGGAATGTTTGTTAAGGAATTGTTTTGTAGTCCCTATCAATAGGAAACAATGTAAATATCTGCCAAATTGGGAAATGGTTAAATGTATCATAGAATATCCATAAAATGGATAATCTATACACATACAATACGTATATGTATGATAGGTATATAACATAATTGGATTCTTTAAAGTTTATTTATTTTGAGAGAGTCAGAGAGCATGAGCGGAAGAGGGGCAGAGGGAGAGGGAGGGAGAGAGAATCCCAAGCAGGCTCTGCACCTTCAGCTCAGAGCCCGACACAGGGCTGGATCCCATGAATCAATCATGAGATCATGACCTGAGCCGAAATCAAGAGTCTGACCCTTAACTATCTGAACCACCTAGGCACTCCATAACCTGATTTTTAAAAACCCAGTCAACCAGTTATATATGTGTGCATGTGCACAATTACAGAAGCATGGATATAGTATGTAGGATAATCCAGGTTGTTTCTCCTGAGGTGAAGAAGAATAAAGATGGAGGTAGGGTACAAAACACAAACATTTAAATGTGTCTAACACATAGGAGATGGCCTTATTTATATAAAAACTTCATGTGTGTGTATAAAACTTTCCAACATTCATCCTTCCTTCTGGCATACCTACAGGGTCAAATAAAAAATATATTTATAGATCCTTTTGTAGTTCATAAGTGTGATGATTGGGTGTTCATGCTATTATGTGAAATGTGCCTCTGAAACCTTGTTACGACCTTGGCACATTACCCATCTGACATGATAAAAAGAACATTTATGTATGTCTGCATGCGAGTGTGCGCACTCACACACACACACACACACACACACACACACACACACACACACAGATTACACAAAACGTTTTCAAAGTAATCTTGCGAAAAAAAAAAAATACTGATTCAAACAAGGGCCATTTATGCAAGTTTCGTTATAGTCCTAGAAGCAAACAGACATGGGGTTGAATTCTAGCTTTGGGACTGGTCAGCTGTGTGATACTGGGCTATTTATATTCTCAAAGCTTCAGTTCCTTATCTGTAAAGCTGAGATAATAATGATAATACTTCACAAGGTAAATGATATAATGTATGTAAAATTTTTCACTGTATTTGACACTGTGTTCAATAAATATTGGCCATTATTATTGGCCATAGAATACATATTAATCAATTTATTTCTGAATTTAATATAAACCCTAAAGATAGAATTAGGGTCTCAGAAATTATTATAATGTTGTTTTTATATATATTTATCTTCTGGTTCTTAAAATTTCTCAGGACATCCTGAGGTTTTTCATCTAGAACTTCCTAATTTAGATCACCAGAAAACCAGACCACAGCAGCAAAACAAATCTTGTAGAGAAAACAGTTAAAATTAGCTCCTTAGGAACACTGGGGACATAGTAAGTAAAAAAAACTTTACATTTTAAAGTTTTTAGAATATTTCAAAATTTAGTGTTTGTAACAAGCCATTTAACTCACCATGCTGTCATATAAACTGCTGGATTATTTTATATAAGCAATGTTTTATTTGATTTTCACATTTTATCTTAGAATAACAGAGTATGTGCAATATTAATTTAAAACAGCCACCTAACATCTCTGATATACTAGATTTTCCATATTCAACCTACTGATGTATTAGAAAATAAATATACTCAAAATATATTGAAATGACAAATGAAAAGCAAATTCAGAATCTAAAAGAGTAAATTTCTGAGTGAGAGGAACTCTGCCTCATTCACTCTTGAGGTCTTAACAATAGTTACAACATTTAGGAAGCATTTAATAAGCATTTAACTTGAGGAGCTTATGGAAAAATGAAGTCAGAACTTCATTTTTAATATATCAGAAAAATGATGTCTAATATAACTTGCCACAAATATTAGAACATATATTTGAGTACATGACACAGTCAATCATTTAAAATGTGGATGACACAATGTGAATTCTAAATTTAAAATACTACATGGTAAGACATAAAAAAAGAGGACAGCTCTATACTTACACTACATTTAGTGGTAAGGTATGGCTGCATAGTCATGGCATGCTTAACCATGAGCTGAGGTCTTATTTTGCTGAATAAGAACAAAGTGGTTATGCAAGCTACCAATCTTCCAGAATTCACACCTTTATTGTCAGAGTCTGGAAAAACAGAGAAATAAGATACTAAAATACGACAAGGCAGTGGAAATTATACAGATTATTTAAATTACTCAATATTATCCCCTGAACTGATTCAGTACATACTTCAATAAAAGATTAGCATTTCTTATGATACTAGACTTCCTACATTTTTTTTTATTATACATATTACATACATTAAGAATAAAAGACCAAAGAGGCTCCACTATGCAAGGCAAATTTTACACTGAGTGGTGGAGTGAAGTTAAAAAAAATAGAATGAGTTAAGTTTAGGAATGGGCTTTTGGGAATAAACATGGTGTTTCTTATATCTAAAAATGGATGGAAGTCAGTATGGGCAAGTTAGCAAAGCAGGACAAAAGCAATTTAGCTGAGGTGATACCGTGTTTGAAGGCACTGGGAAAAAAGCAAAGCTGCAGCGGGAGAAGAATGTTAAAAGACTGGAGTGACAAATTAAGAAGCTGGACCAGGGCTACATCAGAAAGGTAAACCCACTGCTGCTCCAGTGGGAGGAAAATGCTGTTAGTTAGGAGATACAATGGTTCTTAGGAGGCAAATTAGTTTTTAGAAGAGATTAACAATTTTCAACATTAAGTGACAACAGTATCACCCTTAAAATCTACGAGAGGCAAAAAATAAGGGAAACAGAACTAGGAGATAAAAAGAAAAAGAGGTACACATGGAAAATGAAAAAAAAAAGTTAAAGAAAAAAAAGGCATAAAAATATAAAGGATACCAACAATTTCCTTAGGTGCCATCATGGTACCTCTGCAAGAGGCAACTGGCCCCCAATTCTGGAGGATGACCAAGGCTGACTATTGTTCCTCATCAATGTACATTAGGAGATGGGAAGTAATGTTAGTCTTGGGTGCTTTAAGTAAGTGATTATCAGTTATAGCTTTTACAGTTTTATATATTTACTTATAATCTGATTAATAGCTTCAGATTTGTGACTGTTAAATAATGTAATAGATAATATAAAATATTAAGCATTTAAGGAATTTGTCAATTTAAAAAATATTAACTGCTTTATCTAGCTCAAGATTAAGCACATTTTACATAACAATTATAAATGATATTAGGAATGTACTACAAATCTTTTAAAAACATTTTTATAATAGTTAAAACAGTTTCATTTTGAGAGAAAGTTTTTTATCATTTAAAAGATACCAAACAGTTTTAGGATGAGTGCAACTAACTAAATACATATTAGCCCCTGGACTTTTACGTCTGTACAACATGACATCTAAAAGATATGTAGAAGAGATGAGGCCTAGGCTTTTATTATACTGCTCTATGTAACCTTAGTTAACCTAAACAATATAATCTAGGATGTAACACCAAATGAACAACAACACAAAAAAAACCCAACCAAACAAACAAAAAAAACCCACCTTCATTTAAAAGTGAAGTAGTTAATTATTAGGCTAAGCAGAACCAGAGGCAAAATTGAGAAATGTGCCCAAAGTATTTTAAAATATCTTATAAAATCAACTTAATGACCAATATATAAAATGTCTTACCAGCTAGAGATTCCTCATATTTAAGAATGTGCTCAACTAGGTTATCAACAAGTTGAGTACAAGCTTTCTTCACAGGTTTATATGAGGAATCCTCTTCGGACTTCAACAACTATATATGTATATATATAAAAAAAAAATCCCAGTATAATTATTCATTAGGCAATAATAATATAAACGCATTAAATGTGTCCATAAGTAATAAGCTTTTCAATTTGTCATTAACAATATGGAAAATGCAAATAAACAAAAATATATAGCAAATGTTTTAAAATATCTTATAAACCAGTAATTTATAAATACTTTCAAGCGATGTTAGTATGGAGTATTTAAATTGCTGTGTGTAGGAACTGAGGTACGATATGAGAGAAATGAGAAAGGTGACCTTCCTTAATGCCCAATGCTAGTTGAAATATTTTAAAGAATTAGAATTCTATTCCTCATTATTTCAAATCCTTTGGTATCTCAAAAAAGTAAGAGTTAATTATACTTTCTATATAATTATAACTTCATCTGAATTGCATCTTAAATTTTAAAATTATAAAATTATAAAACATAAGGCTAGATTTCTTTTCTGTATTATCCTTTGCCAAACTATTAATAAACAATGTTAGAAAAGTGCTGGGAATGATGAGATGAGGAGAAAAGATCGGTCTAACTATGGCCAAAAAGTAAAACCAATTCAAACTTTTACAATCACAGGTCAGTTGTAAAGTCATCTAAGGTATATGTTTTCTTAATACAGATTAGCAAATACAACTTTGGGCTATAAAGAAGTTGAAGTGTATATGTGATTTTCATGAAGAGTTCCAGTGCTGTCCAATATAACTTGCTGCAATGATGGAAATGTTCTGTATCTGTGCTGTCCAATATGGTTGCCACAAGACAAAGGCAGCTACTGAACACATGAAATGTGGCTAGTACGCCTGAGGAGTTAAAATTAAATACAAATAAAAATTCAAATTAAGTTTAAAAAACCCATGTGGCTAATATTGGACAGCTCAAGTTTAAACCTTCACTACAAGATGCATGAATGATTAAAACAGTTGACAGCAATCAGAATAACATAATGCATACACTGCCCTCATCCTCTTCAATTTAAAGAAATAAAGAAAATTTCAATTTTTAGTTTTTTCTCTGTACAGCAAATTCTCCTTGTCCTGCTCTATAACTCAATTCCTTACGCAGCTATTAAAACTGCATGCTAGCCTCTTCCAGGCAGGAGCAGAAAATAATCCCCTCTTGTTTTTTCCTCTCCAAGATACAAAGTGTACACAATAGTATAAATACATATTGCTATGTGCCCTTTTAATTGATTTACTTAGTGTGAACCCAACTCAAAAACATTTCCATAAACCTTTATTTCCCAATGCACTCCCCTTTCCCTTATTCCATCTTTCTGTTTCACTTCAAGGTAACCATTATCAGGAATTTTATAAGTTTTTTTTGCTTAAAAAATGGTGTCAGCTGTATACTGTTCATAATTTTGCTTCATTTTCAACTTTCTAAAAGGTATTATAGTGGACGTAGTCTTCTGTAGTCTTGCCTTGTTCACTCAACATTATGTCCCTAACTGTAATCCAGGTTGTTGCAAATGACTACATTTTATTCATTTGAACTGCTATACAACAGCTACTGTGTGTCAATATTGCAATTAATTGATCTATTCTGAAGACAGGTTAATTACACTTTTTTAGTGGGACGAGCATGAGCACTCTTTTTATCTGTCTCCTGGCACACATATGCGAGGTTTTCTTGGGTATATACCTTCAAGTGGAACTGCTAGGTCACAGGATATATAAATGTTAACTTTATGAAATAATGCTATATTTTTTCAATTTGGTTGTATTTTCTCAGTTAGTAGTAAAGAGATATTGTTTAATCCATCTCTTCTCCCTCATTTGTTATCACCTGATTTCTCAATTTTTGCCAATGAAATGGGTGTAAGATATAGTGCTGATTTGTATTTCCCATATTAATAACGAGGTTGAACACCCTATAGGCCACATATGCTATTTCTTGTATGAAATGCCTAATCATGACTTTTACCTATTTTCCTACTTGGAAAATTATGTTGATTTGTAGGAGAGGAGTTCTTCACATACTCTAAGGATCCTTTCTTACACATGTGTATCAAATATCATTTCCTAGTTTGTGACTTGTGTTAAGATGTCTTTTGATTAAAAAATTGTACTTCATTCTAATGCAATGAAATTTATCAATCTTTTAAGGTTAATGGTTTTGGAACTTGTTTAAGAAATCCTTTAGAAATCTTTCCCTACAGAAAGGTCAAAAATATATTCACATATATTTTCTTCTAAAAGTTTTAAAGATTTTCTTTAATCTATATGATGTGATTACTGAGTTAAAGTAGCAATCAATTCTTTCTTTTTTAATTTATATTCAGGTTAGTTAACATACAGTGTAGTTTTGGCTTCGGAAATAGAACCCAGTGATTCATCTCTTACATATGACACCCGGCCCTCAAAAAGTATCCTCAGTAACGCCTGTTACCCATTCAACACCCCCTGCCCAGCAATCCTGTTTGTTCTTTATATTTAAGAGTCTCTTAATGGTTTGCCTCCCTCTCT
Source organism: Acinonyx jubatus (assembly GCF_027475565.1). Taxonomy (NCBI): domain Eukaryota; kingdom Metazoa; phylum Chordata; class Mammalia; order Carnivora; family Felidae; genus Acinonyx; species Acinonyx jubatus. Next base: position 206,772,882 of record NC_069380.1, read on the forward strand.
GTTTTTATCTTATTTTTCCTTCCCTTATGATCATCTGTTGAGATTCTCAAATTCCACGAGTGAAATCATATATCTTTCTCTGACTATTTTGCTTAGCATAGTATCCTCCAGTTCCACCCATGTTGTTGCAAATGGCAAGATTTCATTCTTTTTCATCACTAAGTAGTATTCCATTGTGTGTGCGTGTGCATGTGTGTACACACCGCATCTTCTTTATCCATTCATCAGGTAATGGACATTTGGGCTCTTTCCATAATTTGGTGACTGTTGATAGTGCTGCTATAAAACACTGGGGTACATGGGCCCCTTCAAATCAGCATTTCTGTATATTTTGGATAAATTCCTAGCAGTACAACTGCTGGGTCATAAGGTAGTTCTATCTAAAAAAAAAAAAAAATTCCTTATGGATAAGCCAATTTTCCCAGCCCTATTTACTGATAAGTCTATCTTTCCCCCCATTAACTGCAGTGCCACTTCTGTTTTATAGTAAGTATACCCCTTCTATGTGGAGGCTGATTTCTGGGCTCTGCATCTTGTTCCTTTGGTCCATTTAGTACCACACTATCTTAACTACTGTATCCTTAAAACTAAGTCCTTATATTTGGTAAGGCAAGGTAGTGCTCCTGCATTTTCAGACAGGACAACTGTCTTCAGTTCTTTGCTTTTCCACATATATTTTACAATCATCTCAACATATTTATGACTATTTTTTCCTTTCTTTTTCATTTTTTATGGCATTCTTCTTTTTCTTCTTCTTTTTTTTAAGCAGGCTCCACACCCAATGTGGGGCTCGAACTCATGACCCTGAGATCAAGAGCCACATGCTCTACTGAGCCAGCCAGGGGCCCCTGATGACTATTTTTTTTTCTTTTTTTATGAGATCTCTCTGAACATTTTTCCATTTTGCATGATTTTCATTTTAGTTTGTAGTTACTCTGTCATATTTTATTCCTAGCTTATTGGAAGTTATCATTCAAAGGCATTAAATTTTATCAAAAATTTTCCCTGTGTCCCTGAAATGACTACTTATTTCTTCTTCTTTAGTGTTAAATCACACACACACACACACACACACACACACACACACTGATGTTAAACCAGCATTACACTTACACATGCATAAATGCATGTATATACATAAAAAGATGTGTGCACACACACATCTTTATACATCTTATTTTTGATACATTTCAAAGTAAATTGTAGACAATATACTCCCCCCCTCCTTTTCCCTTTCGAGATAAAATTTACATGAAATGACTTATATATTTGCTCAGTTTTGTTAAGTGCATTCATCATTACAACTCAAACTCCTATCAGGATACAGATCATAAAAAAACAAAAAACATTAAAAGGGGCGCCTGGGTGGTTCAGTTGGTTATGTGTCCAACTCTTGATCTCAGCTCAGGTCTTGATCTCAGGATTGTGAGTTCAAGACCTATGCTGGGTTCCACGCTAGGTGTGAAGCTTACTTAAAAAAAAAACAAAAACACAGAACAGTGATCTACATCTTTAGCTTATATCAGAATCATCTGGAGAGACCATTAAAACACAGAATGATGGGCCCACCTTAGAGTTATTGAGGTAAAGCCTTAGAACTCATATTTCTAACAAGTTGCAGGTAATCTCAGTAACTTTCAGCACCACTAATATAGACCATTACCATTATCCCTGAAAATTCCCTCATGTTGGGGCACCTGGGTGGCTCAGTCAGTTATGCGCCTGACTTCAGCTCAGGTCATGATCTCACAGTTCATGGGGTTGAGCCCCACATAGGGCTCTATGCTGACAGTCTGGAGCCTAGAGCCTGCTTTGCTGCATCTCCCTCTCTCTCTGCCCCTCCCCCACTCCCTCTCTGTCTCTCTCTGAAAAATAAATAAAACATTAAAAAGGAAAGAAAGAAAGAAAGAGAGAGAGAGAGAGAGAGAAAGAAAGAAAAAAAGAAAAGTTCCTTCATGTTACTTTCCAGTCAATCTCTGAACCCAGCAATCGCTCTTCTGAGTTTTTCAGATACAGATTAATTTTGCCTCTCCTAGAACTTCATATAGATGGAATCAGAATATGTACTGTTCTGTGTAAGGCTTCCTTCACTCTGCATAATATTTTTATTGTGCTCAAGTTGTATGTATCATCAGTTTGTTTCTTTACGATGTGAATACTATTAAATTGTGAGGCTATATCATTATTTTTATCCATTCACTGGTTGATAGAGACAGAGACAGTATTTGATTATAAACAGAAACGAAACTGCTCCTTAAACACTTTACTTAGAAATCTCCTCAGCTAAATATCCAATTTCATGCTTGAAGTTCTACCTTTCACAAAACACTAGAATAAGAACACAGCTCAGCCAAGTTCTTTGCCTCTTTATAACAAGGACTGCCTTTTCTCTGTTGTCCAATAGCAAGTGCCTCATTTCTACCTGAGACCTTATCAAAATGGCCTTTACTGTCCATATTTCTACCAACATTCTGTACAAGATTGTACTTATTCTCTAAGAAGACAAAAGCTTTCCCTACAGCTTCTTTTCTCTCTGAGCCCTCATCAGAACTGCCTTTAAATGTCTCTTCATAGCGGTATCAGCTTCTTCTAGTATGCACCTCAAAACTTTGCTAGTCTCTACTGATTACCCAATTCCAAAGCCACTTTCACATTATTTGTTTCAGCAGCATCTTACTTTTGGTTCCAATTTCTGTCTTAGCTTGGTCTTAGCTTCCAATTTCTGCCTTTGCTGCTATAACAAATACCACATGCTAGGTGACTTCAACAGAAATTTATTTCTCATAGTTCTGGAATCAAGGTGCCAGCATATTCCGATGAAGATCCTTATTCTGGCTTGCAGATGGCTGTCTTCTTATGTCCTCATTTGGCAGAGAGCAGACAGATCTCTCTTGTGTCTCTTCTTAGGAGGGTACTATTCTGATTCATGCTGGCTCCACCCTCATTACCTAATGATCTCTCAAAAGCTCCACTTCCTAATATCACACTAGGGATTAAGCTTCAACACATGAAGTTTGGAGACATATAAACGTTCAGTCCATAGCATTCTCTGAGAAATCCTCTTGAGGAAGGAGTCCCATACTCTATGGAAAATATACTGTTAATCTTTTCCCCAACTTTCCCCAAAAGGACCTATGGTCCTTTATCAGGTTAAATGTACATTGGAGAAAAGGAAATTATCAGACCTTTTAGGGATTATTAGATGCTGGTTCTGAACTGACACTAATTCCAAGAGACCCTAAAGATCGCTGTGGCTCAGAGTGAAGGGTGGGTGGTTAGAGGTCTGGTGGTCAATGGAGGTATAACTCTTGTCTGTTTCAGAGTGAGTCCAGTGGATCCCCAAACTCATATTATGATTATTTCCAAGTACCAAAACACAAAATTGGAATAAATATACTCAGCAGTTGACAGAATTCCTACATTGGTTCTTTGATCTGTGTAGTGAGGGTTATTACGGTGGGAAATGCCAAGTGGAAACCATGAACCAGGAAAATAGTAAGCCAAAATACTACATTACACCAGGGACTATTGAGATTAGTGCTATCATCAAAGACTGGAAGGATGCAAGGATGATAATTCCCACCAGATTCTCATTCAGCTCGCTCATTTGGCCTGGGCAGTAGACAGATGGATCTTGGGGAATGACAGTGGATTCGCATAAGCTTAACGGGTAGTGATTCCAACTGCAGCTGCTGTACCAGATAAGGTATTATTACTTGAGCAAATTAATACATTCTTTGGTTACCTGGCACCTTCTGGCAGATGCTTTTTTCTCCATCCCCATCAAAGCCCACCAGAAGCACTTTGCTATCAGCAGGCAAGGCCAGCAATACACTGCACTGCCCTACCTCGGGCGTATATTAACTCTCCAGTCCTATGTTATAATTCAGTTTGCAGGATCTTGATTACCTTTCCCTTTAATAAGATTATCACAGTGGTTCATTACATTGATGATATTATGCTGACTATACTTGGTGAGCAAAAAATAGCAACCACTCTAGACTTATTGATAAGACTTATATGTGTCAGAGGGTAGGGAAATAAATCCAACAAAATTCAGGGGTCTTCTATTTCAGTGAAATTGCTGGGGTCCTAGTGGTGTGGGCTCTATTAAGCTATCCCTTCTAAAGTGAAGGATAAGTTGTTGCATCTGGCGTCTCCTATATATAACCAAAAAAAAAAGAGGCACAATGGCTAGTGGGCTTTGGAGTTTGGAGGCAACAAATTCCTCATTTGGGTGTATTACTCTGGCTCATTTACTGAGTGACCCAAGATGCTGCCTGTGCTGAGAGGGGCCCAGAACAGAAGGCTGTGCAAGAGATCCAGGCTGCTATGCAAGTTGCTCTGCAGCATGGGTCAGATGATCCAATAGATCCAATGGTACTTTAAGTGCCAGTGGCAGATAGGGATACTGTTTCAAGTCTCTGGCAGGACCCCATAGGTGGACTGCATGCAGTACAAGCCCTTAGGATTTTGGAGCAAAGCATTATCGTCCTCCATGAATAACTACTCTCCTTTTGAAAAAGAGCTCTTGGCCTCTACTGGGCCTTAGCAGATACTGAATGCTTAGCCATGAGCCACCAAATTACCATGTGATCTGAGTTGCCCATCATGAACTGGGTATTACTTGACTCACCAAGACATAAAATTGGGTACGCACAGCAGCAGCATCAAACGGAAGCGGTATATATGTGACTGGGTGAGAGCACATCTAAAGGGTATAAGTAAATTACACGAAGAAGCAGCCCAAATGTCTATGGGTTCCTATTCCTGCTATACTGCCTTTCTCTCTTCCAGCCTGTACCTATGGCTTCATGGGGAGTTCCCGGAGATCAACTCACAAGGAAGAGAAGACTTAGGCCTGGTTTATAAATGGGTCTGCACAATATGTAGGACCATTCCAAAGTGGACATTTTGTAGCACCATCGCCTCTGTCTGGGACATCCTTGAAGGACAGTGGTGAAGGGAAATTCCCCCACTGAACAGAACTACGAGCAGTGCACCTGGCTATTCACTTTGCTTGGAAGAAGGAATGACCAGATATGTGATTACATATTGGTTCATGGGCTATGGCCAATGGTTTGGCTGGATGGTTAGGGACTTGGAAGGAAGATGATTAGAAAGTCAGTGACAAGGAAATTTAGGAAAGAGGCATGTGGATAGATATCTCTGAATGCATATATAATATAAGGATATTTATGTCCCACACGAATGTTCACCAAAAGATGACCTCAGCAGAGGAGGATTTAAATAATCAAGTGGACTGGAGGACTCATTCTGTAGGTACCTTCCCCGAGGATATCAGCCCCTCTCCCCAACTACTCTTGTTCTTGCTCAATGCACTCATGAACAAACTGTCCACGGTGGCAGGGATGGTGGTTACACATGGATTCAGGAACACAGATTTCTATTCGGGAAGGCCAATGTGGCTGGCCCATGGCCACTGCTGAGTGCCAATCTGTCAGCAGTAGAGACCAACACCAAATCCCTGATGTGGAACCACTGAACCATTCCCTGGATGAACAGTCAGTTACTTTGTAAGCACATTGATTACACTGGCAGATTTCCATAATGGAAGGGGCAGCATTTTGTTCTTACTGGAACAGATGCTTACGATGGATACAGATTTGCCTTCTCTTCATGCAGTGCTTCTGCCAAAACTACCACTTGTAGCTGTATTAGAATGCCTTATCCACTGTCATGGTATTCTACACAGCATTACTTTTTATCAATCAAGGAGCTGGCTTGATAGAACATGGAATGGCCTTTTCAAGACTTAGGTATAGCACCAGATAGGTGGCAATATCTTGCATGGATGAGGCAAGATTCTACAGGAGGCTCTATATGCTCTGAATCAGCATCCAATATATGGCGCTGTTTAGCCGATTACCAGGATTCACAGTCTAGGAATTTTCAAGGGGTGGAAATGGTAGGGGCATCACTCACAATTAACTCCTAGTGACCCACTACCAAAATTCTCACTTCTGGCAACTTTATGCTTTGCTGACCTATAGGTCTTAGCTCCAAAAGGAGCTTCTACCAGGAAACACAACAATAATCCCACTGAACTGGAAGTCAAGACTGTGACACAACTACTTTGGGCTCCTCATTCCTCTGAATCAACAGACAAAGAAAGGAATTAGGGTACTATCTGGAGTGACTGATCCTGACTACCAAGGAGAGACTGGACTAATACTCTATAATGGAAGTAAGGAAGAGTCTGTCTGGAATACAGGAGATCCTTTAGGACAACTCTTAGAATTACCATCTTCTGTGATTAAAGTCAATGGAAAACTATAACAACCCAATTCAGGCAGGACTACTAATGGTACAGACCCTTCATGAATGAAGGTATGGGTCACACCACCATAATGAAGACCAGGTGAGGTACTTGTTGAAGGCGAAGGGAATACAGAGAGTAGGCAGCAGAAGAAGGCAGCTATGACCACATTACAAGGTATAGAAGGGAGAATTTTAGTTGTCATAAGCATTTCCTACTTATTTTGTTATGAATAGTGTGTGTGTGTGTGTGTGTGTGTGTGTGTGTGTGTGTGTCCAGAGACAGAGGAGAAGAGAAGAGGAGTGGAGAAAGAGCAAATAACGCCCCCTCCCTGCCTTTTTTTACGCCAGTCTGACACCATGGCTCCCTCCCACTGCTCACTTTTTCTCCCCTTTTATTCCCCTACCATATGACATAAAAAGTATGGACTTCATATCATAGTAGTTAAGTGTTGTTAATTATAGTATTTAAGTTACTGGGTATCAGGAGAAGAGTAAACATCACTCAAGGACTTTACTTTTTCTTATGGGAAAGATGTTTGTGCATTTTCAGTTCTATGCAGGATACCTGTATCATGTTAGATGGAACTATGATCTCATTATTGTTATTTGGAAATGAAGTATGGTTTAAAGAGATATACACAGGTGCCATGTTGACAAAGGAGATGTGTGATAGTTAATTTTATGTGTCAACTTGACTAGGTCAAGGGATATCTGATTATTTGGTTAAACATCACTTCTGGGTTAAAAAAAAAATTCTGAGCACTGGTGAGGGTGTTTCTAGATGCGATTCGCACCTGAATTCGTGGACTCAGTAAAGCAGATCACCCTCTCCAATGTGGGTGGTCATCACACAATCGGCTGAGGGCCTGAATAGAACACAAGGTAGACAAAGGAGGAAATCAACTATTTTCTGACTACCTGAGTTGGGACATCAGTCTCCTCTTGCACTCAAATTGGGATTTATACCATTAGCTACCCTGGTTCAGGCCTTCAGATACAAACTAAACTATACCCAGGGGCTCTTCTAAGCCTCCAGCTTGTAGACAGCCTCCATAACTGAATGAACCAATTCCTTACAATAAATCCTTTTCTCTCTCCTCCTCTCAGTATTCTATTGGTTGTCCTTCTCTGGAGAACCCACTACATGTCCCTTCCATGTCAATTCCTGGCCCTCTGAAACGACTCCTTTGAGTTTTTCCAATATAGATGAGTTTTAGCCTCTCCTAGAACTTCATATAAATGAAATCAGAATATGACTCTTATGTGTAAGTCTTCTTTACTCTGTGTAATGTTTTCATTATTCATCTAAGTTGCTGTATGTTTCAGTAGTCTGTTCCTTTATGATGTGGAGTACTATTAAATTATATGAATATATTAGTTTTCCTAATCATCCATTGGTTGTTAAAGTATTTGACTGTAAACTTTAAGGAGACCTCATTTTAGATTACAAAGGCCAGGAATGCATGAAATATGGGTTATTCAAGGTTTTTCATTGCTTATATTTTCTTATAAACTAAAACAGGACCATTGAGTGGCACTAGAAAATCAATTCAATTTCTGTGTACCCTGTCATAGTGGTTTAAACTAAATGGACTACTGTTTAGAAAAAAAAAAAGATCTATCTACCTAAGGACTTTCATGATAGAAATTTTTCTTTTATGTGCTATTGAAAAATGACAAAAACCTATGGAATCATTAAAAGTTTTAAAACTATGAATTCATTAAAGGTTATAAATTATAGGGAACAAATCTGCATATATTTAAAGTGTGGTGTGTGTATACATAGCATACTAACAAAATTTAGTTGGTAGACAGAGTTTGGGGCATGTCTGAACTTGAAGGTGTTTCATATAGTACTCTAAGTTTCCCTGAAAGAAAGAAAGAAAGAAAGAAAGAGAAAAAAAACTTCCATGAATTGGAAATCAATGACCTATAAGAAACTCACTCAACACAAAAACAATAAAAATGAGAAATAGCAGAAACTAAAGAGAATGGAATATGTAAATGAGCTCATGTGGAAATAGTTAAGTATGCTAATTCTTTTTTAGAAAAACGTTTATGTTTTGAGAGAGCACGCAAGCAGCGGAGGGGCACGGAGAGAGAGAAAGGGAGAGAATCTCAAGCAGGCTGTATGGTGCCAGTGCAGAGCCCGACATGGGGCTCAATCCCATGAACCGTGAGATCATGACCTGAGCCCAAATCAAGAGTCAGATGCTGAATGGAATGAGCCACCCAGGCATCCTGGTGCTCATTATTCTTTAAAAAGAAAAAAAAAAAAAAAAGAAGGGGTGGGTTTGGTGCTCGGGTGGCTCAGTCGGTTAAGTGTCCAACTTCGGCTCAGGTCATGATCTCATGGTTCATGGGCTTGAGCCCTGTGTTGGGCTCTGTGCTGACTGTTCAGAGCCTGGAAACTGCTTCAGATTCTGTGTCTCTCTCTGTGCTCCTCCCCTGCTTGCACTCTCTCTCTTTCTCAAAAATAATAATCATTTAAAAATTAAAAAAAACCCTTTTTTTTAAACTCTACCCAACATGGGGCTCAAACTCATGACCCTGAGATCAAGAGATACATGCTCTATCAACTGAGCCAGCCAGGTGCCCCCATGTGTGCTAATTATTCTTGACTCAAGAATTTGCAATGATTCTTCTAATAGTACATTCTCTATATCCTTCCTAGCCTCTCAAAATTTATGCATGTATGTTGCTACAACCATTAAGAGTGGTTACGTCTCTGTTAACGTGTATCTATAATAAATATTTTTTAGCTTTACTTCTTTCATTAAACTAAATTCTGCTAGTCTAATAACTATCACAAAGTCACAGTGTCATTGGCAAACTAAACTTGTCAGAAACTAAAGAAGTTACATAATAGGGAGAAAGGATTAAAGGACTGAATGAACAACTAGCTAAAGAAGACTAGAAAGTAAAGATATAAGAAACATAAAAGTTACTGCTAAGATTATAAATCTAGTCATCTCCTTTCTGTTTTCAATTTGCCAATAATATATACAGATATTATCTTAGATCCTTTTTTGGAATACTAAATAATGACATTTCTAACAGCTACAATTAATTCTTACTCATTTATTGTAATTATTAAATGAAATATGTGGTTGTAGAGTCTTCTAGAAATTATTATGTCCCCTTTGGAATAATGGCTGACATACACATAACTAAGATAGTTACAAGGCTCTGTAATACAGAGCTAATTATTTGACTTAGGAGGGAAATGATACCAAATACATTATGTAAAATTATGAAATAAAAGATGATTTATGGAAGATGATTTAGGAAGAGAGCCTAAGATATCATAGATTGAAGAACATAAGCAAATACCATGAAGATGTTTAAAAGAGGCATCTTAAAAATTTTTTTAAAGCAACATATTACTCCACACCATCAGATGGCTAAACTTAAAAATACTGACAAAAACCAAGAGTATTGGTGAGAATGTAGAGCAAATGGAATGTTGCTGGTAGAAATGCAAAATGGATCAGCCATTTTGGAAAAAGTCTGGCAGTTTCTCACTCACCACATGATCCAGCAATCACTCAGGAATTTACCCAAGAAATATGAAAACACACATCCACATAAGAACTCGGCACACAAATATTCCTAGCAGCATTATTCAGAATAGTCCAAACTGGGAACACAAAAGTCCATAAATTTGTGAATTCATAAAGAGATTATAATACATCTATACTATTGATACTAGCCAGCAATAAAAATATTAATATACCAGCAACATTCTGTTAATTAAAAGAAGACAAGACAAACACACAAAAAACTACATGCTGCATGATTCCACTGATATGAAATCGGACAAAAGGTATTAACTGCAGCGACAAAAAGTAGACCAGTGGTTTCCTATGGCCAAGGGAAGAGGAACAATTACAAAGAGGCACGAAGAAGCTTTTAAGGGTGATATTCTATATTTATCTTGATTGTGCCTCAATAAAACAATTTTGGTTGACTGTTAAAAATATCGCTAGTTTTATTACTAAAAATACTGCAAAACATACAGAAGTGAACAAAAACAAATGGACTTAACTAGACAGCAGATTGTTGATATAACAGAAAAAATTTATTTCAAGATAGACTAATTTTTTTTAAGTATTTTTTTAATGTTTATTTTTTTAATTTTGAGAGTGAGAGCATAAGTGGGGGGTGGGGAAAGAGAGAATCCCAAGCAGACTCTGCACTGCCAGCATGGAGCCTGACCCCACAACTACAAGATCATGACCTCAGCCAAAATCAATACTTGGATGCATAACTGACTGAGCCTCCCAGGCACCCCAAGATAGACTTAATAATATATTTTTAGTGGGCTATACATAAACATAAATGCAAAGAAATCTTAAACTGTATCCAATAATGTTACTGTTAATATTAGTTGGGCAAAGCAAATAAGAAATTATGTTCCTTTCCTTTGGAACTAAGATTTTTAGCCTAAAGGAAAGAATAATACAATCAAAGAAGGAGACTTTCATAATCTTAAATTTGAATTAAAAAAAATCAATATAAATTCTTGATTTATTTTTGCCTTTCTAAAAAATATATGTTTTCTAGCTCTATCTTTTGGAAAAGGCCCAAAGCTATGATAACCCATTAGCAAAGGACATCCATGGCATCCAGATTCTTCTACCCAAAGGGATTAGGGCTCTTTGGAAAAATGGCTGATTTCAGGTTTGGGGCAGAAAATATACAAGTTAAGTCAGGTCACCTTGTAGAGGCAAAAAGTAATCAGGTGACAAAAGAGTAACAAGGTTATATCAAAAGGATACAAGACCAACTTGGAGGGACTACCACTGGGCAAAGATGGGACAATCTAAACTTCAAAAAGAATTATGATTAAGATAAATTGAAATACAAAGGCATACAAATCTATTCACTCACACTAATATTAAAAAATGAATACACTCATTATAATAGGTGCACCAGGTTGACAACACCTAAACTGAAAGATCACCGAAAATGGATGACTAAACGTTATGTGCCTCCTACTGTGATGCTGTATTATTCGCATCATTTATGAAGTATTCTTGTCCCCTACTCCCAAGATTGAACTTCAATATTATTAAGGCTCTAGATCTAATGAAGAGTTTACAGAAAAAAATGGTGAATAGAGGAACAACTTAAATGACATTAGAAGGAAAAGATCCATGAAATCTACAATGTGGGACATTCTATAGGAAAACACATTTCCATCTCTATAGGAAAAGGGGGGCGTGAGGGATCGACTAGCATAGATTTAAGAGACATAAGAGCCGTATCAACCAAAGCAACTGCAAACTAACTATACAAATGCATTTTTGAGACGATTAGGGAAATATGAACATTGAAATAAGTATTAGAGTTGGGGGGAATAACATTAATATTTGTTTTGATACAGATGATAATGATATTCTGGTTATTTTTTACAGTAATTTCTGTTAGAGATAGATACTAAAACGTTTATGGTGAAATGATATAAAGTATGAGATTTGCTTCAAAAGTATTACAGCCAAAAAATAATAATAAAAAAACGAAAGGAGAGGGATTAGAGATGAAATAAGGCTAGGGAAATGCTGACAGTTCTTGAAGCTGGGTGATGGGTATTTCTATTTAAAAATTTGTGAAATAAAAAAATTCATTGGGAGATAAATATTCCCATATATGAAATTTTTCAAGAACACTAATTATGCTTTAATTCTGCACTATTACAGGAAATTCTACACATTTCATAACAAGCAAAATAATGCAAATATATAGTTAATGCAATCTGTAAATCTGTAAATCTCATGTCTATCATATAGATTAAAGGGATAAGAAAAAAAATATCTGGAAGGAAGTGAAGATAGAATTTCGACTACTGATTTAGAAAAACTATTTATAACAGTCAGTGGAATAATTGCTTAAGTAGGGATATTAACCAAAACATTCAGCTTAATAAACTGAAATAAATTTTCCCTACCAAAAGGCAAATACTTAAAAATAACTGAGAAGGTTCTTTTAAATCATAAAATCTACAAAGAACTGCCCTTCTATTAAATTTCATGTTATCTGTTATCAAGAGTCAAAATAACACTCACGTTTTGAAGGAGTTGCTCAAACCAGTCATAGCCAGTATCTCTGCATGCTGCAACCTAAGTGGGAAAATATGGTGAAACTATCAAAATTAAGAGTTTACTTAAAAATCTGAAAAACAAAAAACAAAAACTTTGCTATGATTTAGTGTGAGGTAAATAAATGTCTCAATTAAAAAAAATTACTTTAAAGTAAACTATTCTTTAAGTAAGCCAATAATTTATCAATATTAAATAATTTTATTCTAAAAATATCTTAGAATACATTCAAGAAATTAGTTTAATATATTGAAATTAAATACGATATTATAGGGAAAGTGGGTTGGGGGATGAGGAATGAAATAGGTGATGGGGATTAAGGAGTGCATTTTTGTGGTGAGCATCAGGTGTCGTATGGAAGTGTTCAATCACTATATTGTACAACTGAAACTAGTATTACACTGTATGTTAACTAACTGGAATTTAAATAGAAACTTAAAAACATGGTGTTACATTTTGAATAGTAACTTGTACTGGTCAGAAAAACGTGTAAGGTTTAAAACAACACAAATAGAAATGTTTGCTTATTATTTTCCTTCTAGATAGCAGATATAAAGATATGAGTGAAAGAGAGATAAATCTGTAATTGATAATAGAAAATTTATGTTCAAAACATAAAAAGTATTCTGGGCAAAAAATATTTATAGCTCATGTGTATAATTAAACATAATGAAACTAATCTTAATTCACATTTTCTGAAAAAGTACTATCTCATTTTAGGCTGTTATCCCTGGGCTATTGTTACCTACTCATCTACTTCTCCTTCCCCTGTCAGTTTTCAATCACTGGAGGAATCTGGAGAATTTCAGTATCAGGGCTTAAGTCAACAAATGCTAACAAGGAGGGCTATGCAGAAACACCAATCTCATCTTCCTTGCATCCCTTGAGTATCTCCAGAATGTAAGGGAAGTACAACTGACCCTTGAACAATGCAGGGGTTAGGGATGCTGACCCCCTGCACAGTTGAAAATCTGCACATAACTCTGATTCCCCAAAAACTTAACTTTTAATAACCTACTGATGACCAGAAAACTTACCAATAACATAAAGTTGATTAACACATATGTTATATGAATTACAGACTGTATTTTTACAGTAAACTGGAAAAAAGAAAATGTTATTTAAAAATCGTAAAAGAAAATACATTTACAGTACTATACTGTACTTATTGAAAAAAAAAATCCATGTATAAGTGGACCTGTGCAGTTGAAGGGTCAACTGTAGTATTAAATGTCAAGATTAACAAATATCTCATCATTGTCTCTCTCTGTGTAAGAGAGGGAGGCCTCAACTAGGTTTGTACCCACAGGGACCACACCCTTGTTCGAGTCCTTACCACATCAGTGATGTTTAAAATTTTCCTCGTCATTGCTTCTTTGTCATTGTGTGGAGTTGGAGTAAACCAGAGTTTTTGGAATGTTTCATTTACTAATTTCTAGAAAAAAGAAAATTTCAAACTACACAACTACAGCAAACATGGCAAAATTCTCAATCCCAAATTCTCATTAAAATCCAAAACAGGGGCGCCTGGGTGGTTCAGTCGGTTGAGCGTCCGACTTCAGCTCAGGTCACGATCTCGCGGTCCGTGAGTTCGAGCCCCGCGTCGGGCTCTGGGCTGATGGCTCAGAGCCTGGAGCCTGCTTCTGAGTCTCCCTCTCTCTCTGCCCCTCCCCCATTCATGCTCTGTCTCTCTTTGTCTCAAAAATAAATAAATGTTAAAAAAAAATTTTTTTTTAAATAAAAAATAAAAAATAAAATCCAAAACAAAGGTGGGGCACCTGGCTGGCTCTATTGGTAGAGCATGATCTCTGTTCATGAAGAAAAAAAAAAAAAAAAAAAAAGCCAAAAACAAAGCTACAAATAACGAATCAAAGCACAAACTACCAGAAATTTTTGGCACAAATTCCTCAATTTTTGAAAACAATCATCAATTAATTTTTCAAAATTATAATCTTTTTCAATTGGTAAAAATTTTAAATAGGTGATATCTGCATAGTACACAAAGGTTTTTTTTTTTTAAATATTTATTCTATTTTTGAGAGAAAGAGAGAGACTGAGCATGAGCAGGGGAGGCACAGAGAGAGAGGGAGACACAGAACTTGAAGTGGGCTCCAGGCTTTGCACTGTCAGCATAGACCCCAACACGGGGCTTGAACTCACAAACTGTGAGATCATGACCTGAGCCAAAGTTGGACACTTAATGACAGAGACACCCAGGTGCCCCACAAATGTTTTGATCAAACTAAAAAACATTTTTCTTACTTTTTTTTGAGGGGGGGGGGGAAGCTGTTAAAAAAAATAAAACAAACAAACAAAAAATACTGGGACCATCATATACGTATATAAATTCACGAATGAACTGAGGTTTATACTTTCAACAAAGTATTTAACTTAGAAAACCAAGTACATACCATTTAAAAAATAAAATAACTTTAATTTGATAATAAACTTGCTGCATATAATGTAATCACTACAATGGCATTAAATATAATTGAACTGGTTGAGAAAGATCAGATTTTATTAATACAAGATTTAGAAATAAAAACGTATGGAAGTATGTCATTTTTGAATTGATAATCTAAAAATGTTGATTTCCTTGTAAAGGTTTTTCATAGTTACACATATTTTACAAAATTTAGCTATAATAAACATTTAAATTATTTAAAATGTTAATGAAAACTGAACTTTAAAACAGTCATCATTTCATCTTACCTTAATGCCCTCTTCATCATTGACTCTGCGAATCATTTTTACACACATTTCTGTAATTTTTGGAAACGTTGGTTGTTCAATACAGATGTCTCTTAGAATCTTTATTACCCTTTTCCTGACACTGATACCAGTATCCTAAGAACAGAAAAGTATTTTTAAATATCAGAAAGCTCAATATGCTCAGGTGTAAGAAATGTGATAAAATGAAATCAGGAAATAAATACCAACAAGCAGTACATTGAATACTTATTAACGTGATAAAGATGGTCTATATATTTCCTCTTTATATTCTTTCTTATTAATGTTACTACAAACATGGATTAATGTATTGCTTTACTTTTATAATATGATATCCAATACATGCAAAAATACTGAATAACACTGAACATGACACTAGAATATAAACTTGTCAAAATTAAATGGGATAACAAATTAAAAGCATTTAGAATAGTGCCTGGCACTTAAACAGCATATGAAGTATTTTTAAGAAATATGTTAAACCTAAATCTAATCAAACCACTGTCGCTATGTTACAGTTCATAGAAAATAAAAGAAAGAAACGAACAAAAAACCAAATTAAACAAAGCCATGAGGAAATAACAAGACTGACCTGGTCTTTTTTTTTTTTTCTTTTTTAAAGTTTTGAGAGAGAGAAAGGAGCATGTGCGGGGGGGGGGGGGGTTGGGGGGGTGGAGGGGCAGAGACAGAGAGAGAGAGGGGAACCCAACAAGCTCCACGCTGTCAGCACAAATCTCAATAAGGGGCTTGATCCCACAAACCACGAGATCATGACTCGAGCTGAAATCGAGAACCAGAGGCTTAACCGACTAAGCCACCCAGGCACCCCTGACCTGGTCTTTTTAAATTAGTCAATGTAATGGGGGAAGTCTATAAAAGAGAGTACTCTAAATTTTAAAACTTGATCACCAAATACAAAGTATGATCTTTGACTGGATTCTGTTCAAAAAAAAAAAAGTAAACTAGAAACTCCCCCTGCAGTTTTTGGGACAACTGGAGAATTGAGTATCAAATGGTTATTACAAGATATTTAGGGGGTGTTAATTTGGTTGGGTGAGATTAACAGTTTTTGTTTATAAGAACAGTACCCACACTTTTGGAGAGGCAGGCTGAAGTATACATGGAGGAAGTAGCAAAATGTTTGTGATTTAATTTAAACTAATTTGGCAAAAAATATAGATACGGTGTTAGATACATGAGGGTTCATTGCACTAACACTCTTCACAAATTTTCAATAATTAAAGTGTTTTAGAAATAAAAAGCATTGGACACTTAATGTGCATATTTATTTCCATTATATAGTCTGACAATCACTAAAATATTTTAGGATATATCGCTTAGGTAGATGCTATCGGATTTCATTAAATTTGAAGAATCCTATTGATCCTCCAAATTTGAGAATCCTATTGATTTTGCCTTTCATTCTTGAAAAGAAGCACTAACACGAAAAAGTTTATTGCACTCTTTCCTTAAATTCTTTGTTTCAATCAAGATTTTATGCTAGTTGAAGCTGCAATTATCTTTAACTCTTAGTCATATAATATTCTGACACTAGACTAAAGGTGATAAACTCTTGTCACGGTGGGAATACCTAATCTTGTGCCTAATGCGTTTCTTTTGAGTTACAGAAGTCAGTATGCTTGCAGTGGGTGATGTGGAGATTACACAGATATTTTGTAACATCAGTGTTTCCTGTTTCCTTTTATTTTCCAGGGAAAGGCTTCAGGACCAGAGAATTCCATGACATACAAGAAAGGATTATCTTAGAATAGTATTTCTTTAGTTTGTTCTTAAGACTCAAATGGCTTTCTGGTTTATAATGCAGGTATCTAAATCTTGTCATAATTCAGCTTTAAAGAAACATGCAGATAACACACAAAGGATCCAAACATATTGTCAGATACCAAAATTCTGCACTTAGCTGTCAACAAAATAATTGTTCCTATTTATATACATTCATATAAATTTATTCTAGGTTCCTGTCCAAAATATTTATGCCATTGTAGTTCCTATCATTTACTCATTGTAAACTTGCATCATTAAAATGGAGGAGTTAGCTGAAAAAAAGGAGTCCTAATTTTCAACAACGACTTGTTTTATAGTATCGAGCAGTCCTCCTCTTGAAATATGTCCTTTGGGGCACCTGGGTGGCTCAGCTGGTTAAGTGTCCAACTTCGGCTCAGGTCATTATCTCACAGTTCATGGGTTCAAGCCCCATGTCAGCATAGAGCCTGGAGCCTGCCTCAGATTCTGTGTCTCCCTCTCTCTCTGCCCCTCCCCAACTTGTGCTCTTGTCTCGCTCTCAATAAATGAATTAACATTAAAAAAAAAAAAAGAAAAGAAGAAAAGAAACTTGTCCTTCCTCAGTTCTTTGTTTGGGCCTATGGCTGAGCTGGGCTTGAAATTTGTGTCCCCTTCCCCTGCTGGTACTCTGTCCAATTGTTAGGATCCTTAGTTTAGCTCAAGGTAGGGTAGGAATGGAGAACATTTTTCCTACTTTCTAAATCTGGGAGACTGGAGATTAGAATCTGCCCAATGTTCTGCTGTCCAGCCACCAGTTTCTAGATTTGATTCTTGGCACCAAGAGTACCTACCTGTAGGCTTTCCCTTGCCTTCCAACCCACTGAATCAGCACTATAGAGTTACAACCTTAGCTTTTAATTTTCATTCTGGTTTAAACTATCTTTAGGGTGTGTGTGTGTAAAATAAACATGGACAGGTTTTTGGGGGTGAGGAGTGAGGTGGGGAACATGTCCTCCTCTAGAAAGATGCTACAGTATAGAGATTAGGCAATATAAATAAGTAATTGACACTTACTTTTCTAGCTTAATAATTAAAAAATGTGATACAAGAAAGGCAAAATTATATTTATGAATCATAATAAAAATGACCAAACAACATACCAAAATTCTTTCAATCAGCATATCATAATACTGCTCAGCAAGCTGAGGTCGACAAAGAACAAATCGACCTAATAATTCTACTGCTGCTTCTCGAACACTAGTGGAGTTATCCATTAATCGTCCATGAACTCCTCGCTGCATATCAAGCTAAAGGAAAAATAAAGAAAATATAATTTATACTAAGTAGAGCTAATATCTTAACTTGAATGCAATAGTCAAATGAGAAGAATCATTTGTGCTCTTCTTTACCCTTGCTAGAATACTGGGGTCTACAGCAACAACCTCAGATAAACACTTCATGGCTTTTGTTCGAACGGCAATTGCGTTTTCACCAAGAACTCGAAGGATCTGCCAAGCAAACATCGGTATTTTCACAAATTTTAGAACATACAACATTTAACAAAATATACATGAAAACATGTAAAAGAAATGAAAATAAATATTGGATTTACCTCCCTTTAATATTTATATGGGTAGAAGATGTTATCTTACTGATCCAAAGTTTTAACTTACAGGTCAGTATAGTAACTGAGGCATTCTATACTTTAAGGTCTTTTCTTTATCCTGGCATTCTCAATTAAACCTGTTTTTTCATTGCTATGCTCATGTGCAAGGACATGTAGCCCCACTAAAACCTTGCTATGAGTACCTAATTCAGAATATTTAGTATTATTTAAGTAATAATTTGGTAATTGAGTAATTTATTTTTATAACATCAACCAGTCTACCTATACCATATACGTATATTTATACATATATCCATTTATCTGTAAAACGTGAATCAGTATGTAAAAGGCATGTAAAAAAAAGACATCTTAACAAATATGGAACACAGAAACAAATGCTACTCTCATGATCTTTTAAAATATCTGTTCTCAACAGTGAATAGACATCATACGCTATTCCACAAATATCCATAATCAGAAAAATCAGTATCATTGTACAAGGAATTCTGGTTTAGTTTACCTGTGTCAAATAAATATCAAAGCTCTGGGCAAACGGCCTCATAGAGGCCAAGTATCGAACAATCAAACAAGCATCATCATAGTCCACAGTATCAGAATTCATCCTACAACAAAAAGTCATTAAATTATTTTTTTAAGTTTTTTGCCAAGTAGATAGATATCAAAGAGATAACTGAAAAAGTAAAGATGCTTTCTCTCTGGATCTTACTTTAATGTGCTGAACTGAGAAGGTGTGGTTTTGATAATGCTTCTAAGAAACTTTTTCCGGTTTTCAGCTCGATGCATGATTTGACCAGTTGTCTCAACTTCCTTCGCATGATGTGTTCCTTCAGATGATTCTTCATCTTTTTGTGATTTCATTGCTTTTTCTGTTTCCAGAGTTGTGTCACGGAACCATTGGGCTATATAGAATTTACGAGAAAACTAAAAAGAAAATAGGTAAGATCTGAGCTTGATAAAATGAAGAGAATTTTTAAATGAAATTTCCAACCCACTGATAAAGTGCTCACTATCAGGAATAAATATACAGGTGTACTTTAAAGCAACTTGTAGCAGACAAAAACAAATTTTAAGAAAGCCAAAAGGTTTGAATATCTGAATGATACAAAACTTATTATTTTGCTTTGTCTTAACACTTAAGACAAGCATCAATTACTTAACAAAGAAAAAAGCATCACACACAGGTCACTAAAATTAGACAGATGATATGTCAACTGGAAAAGTTTAGAATAGGATAAGATGCCAAAGGTACAAGATTCCATTTACTTTCAAAAACCACCTTACTTCTTCAAGAAATACGTAGCCAATTATTACTGAAACATTTTAACATGGAGGCACATCTATTATTTGTTCCTTGCAATGTAGACTAAAAACGTGCAGTAGTTTACTAAATAGCTTAGTTACCTCCAACCTCTTTATCCTACATATCCCATCAGTAAAAAATAAAAATAAAAAAATTAAAAAGTACACTGGGGTGCCTGGGTGGCTCACTCAGTTTAGCGTCTGACTGTTGATTTTGGCTCAGGTCATGATCTTGCAGTTTGTGGGATCAAGTCCAATACTGGGCTCTGCACTAGCAGTGCAGAGCCTGCTTGGGATTCTCTTGCTCCCTCTCTCTGCCCCTCCCCCCAACTCTCTCTCTTTCTCTCTCTCTCTCAAAATAAATAAACTTAAAACAAAGTGCCCTGGGGTGCCTGGGTGGCTCAGTCAGTTGAGCATATCTAACTTCGGCTCAGGTCATGATCTTACAACTCTTGAGTATGAGCCCTACATTGGGCTCTATGCTGACACCTCGGAGCCTGGAGCCTGCTTCAGTTCTGTGTCTCCCTCTCTTCTGCCCCTCTCCTGCTCATACTCTGTCTCTCTCCCCTTCCAAAATAAATAAACATTAAAAAAACAAAATAAAGTGCCCTAATACATGCACAGTGTTTTCTAATATGGTTTATAAATCTTATATATGAGCCTATTATACTAATAATTTGGATGCACAATATACATAAAAATAGAACTAAGGATTATATTTAAAAAGAAATATACACATAAAATTCTAATAGCTTCTTTTTATATGCTCATAGATCATCTCAAGCACCACCTGGGCCATGTCCATTGTGAGGGGCAATGACCTACCTCAGTCTCAAAGATAACTTATGGAAAGATTTCTAACCATTTCCCCTCTCACACCATTTTTATATAATACATATCTGTACCAAAATTCCGTAAGACAAATCAATCCATAACCATTCTCTTTAATTTACATCATCAAGTATCCCTTTGTCTTAAATAAAAGATCAGGATTCCAAACAACCTTCCTCTTCATGACACTTCCCAATTTTCTTTCAGACCCAATTTGAATTTGATGTGTTATCTCCAAAAAAGGAAGAAAAGATTCCTACCACTAGTGAAGGATCAGTCTCAGTGTTTTCATCCAAGTAATCAAGCAATGCTTTCTGTAGTTGTTGTATTTCATCTTCTCCTCCTGAAACCTACAAAATAAACCAAGGAAGAACAAAAATTACATCACTAGTGTATTTTAATAATTCATCTAGTTGTAAATACAAATCTAGGGAAAAAACTGATAAATGATAAAAAATCAAAATGTTAAGTATAGCAACTAAAAGGAAAAAAAAACAGAAGAATGCTACTTCACAAAAAAAATTTATACTCATAGCTGAGACTGGCCCTTATTTTTATGAATTACATGTCATCTTGCTTTGAAAGAGGTGCATAAGTAGCTGACATAAAAATTAACAGAATAATGTGTTAAGTATTCAGAGACAGGAAGGTCCTACACATTGGTTTTCTGTTTGGAAAAAAAGAGGCAATTCCAAACTTTTAATTTAAAAATGGAAACTGTTATCTGTTTTACTATGTGTTATAGGTTTCTTTGGGATATTTTAAAACATTCTAGAAGAGAAATACTTCTATTTGTAATATAAAAATAGTACTTTATTTCATGTAGGATATTAAATATACAGTAGCAGGTGAGCTGTTCACTTGATCTAGGAATAGAATCTTTAGTTCCTGTCAAGAACAAGACACAGCCAGAAATGAACTGAGCTGGCATTCATGTCTATAGCTTTATGCTCTAGCTTTACCACATGAAATGCCAATATGGTTTAGAATATCTCTAAGTAGAAAACAAAGATTTTAATAACCTTTGTTCTCAGAGTGTGATGAAATGGTCCATGGAGAAATTCATCATAGCACTGTAAACTAGTACACTGTAAACTTCCAAGAGCAATGTGGATGTATGTCAAGAACCGTAAGAATACTTACAAATGACCCTTCCCCTCAAGTTTTACAGTGTACAATCTACATGGTCATATGTAACAAATAAGTTGTAGGTTCACTCTAAGAAATACTGAAAGGCACCTGGCACCTACATCTTGGTTTCTAAATTACCATTCTCCAATAAAAAGAACAGCAATATTTGGTGAAACGGCAGATTCCAGGGCTGAGGCAATGAAAGTAAGAGAGCTCCTGAAACATCTTGTGCCACAAAGTAAAGTTCTCAAAGAAAGATGGTAACATATCAAAAAGACACAAAAGTCAGCTAAAAGGGGCTCTCACAGATTAATTCTAGGATAAATGGAACATTAAAATAATGATAGCAATAAATTATAATCTAGGAAATAGAATGGGAATGGCAGTGTTATATTAAATGGTAGTATTACATTAATGGTAATTTCTTGCTTTTGAGAACTGTATTGTGGATATTTAAGCAAGAGTTCTTGTTTGTGGAAAATATACACTAAACAGTGTTTTTCAAACTTCAGCATTCAATAGAATCACCTGGAGGGTCTATCAAAAAACAGTGCTGGCCCCACCCCTAGAATTTCTGATTCAGTAGATGAGTCCTGAGAATTTATATTTCCAGCAAGTCCTTAGGTGATGTTAATATTAGTACCTCTTGTCTAGGGAATCATACTTTGAAATTCAAGGGTATTGGGAGGCATTATGTGTGCTCAAATAGTTAAAAAAAAAAAAATGACAAACAGATACGCAAGCATGTATATTTTGAAAAAGAAATGTTACATAAAGATAAAGCAATGTTATAAATTGTTGACAATTAAGGAATTTGGGTGAAAGGTTTGTGGGAACTCTTTGCATTATTCCTATAACTTTTCTGTAAGTTTAAAATTATTTCAAAATACAAAGTATAATAAAAAATATTAGAGGCATTTCTAATGGCCAGCATGAATATGATTATGAATGTTAAAAAAAAAAGTATAAAGAAAATGAAAACAGTTGTGTATGGTAGGATTAGAGAACATTTACCAATTTTCTTAAGTAACTTTTAGCATTATTACCACCTCGTTCACACTTAAAAAAAATAAGTGAAGCAACAATTTTTTTTTGCCAAACATGAAAACTATCTAATATAGTAAAATGAAAAGAAGTCTTCCTCCTCACCCTTCCCCAATATAAAATGATACACAAATTTCAAAGGTAGAAAACAATTTGGGAGTGCTAAATCAACACCTTAGTAAATTAAAGACTTAAATAAAACTTAGTTAAATAAAATAGAAACAGCATCATACATTCATAAAAGCAGTTCACACAAAGAAATTAGACTAATGATTTATATAAATCACTTAAAACTTCCTGTTAGACACTATAATTCACTCTAAGGTATTAACTTTCTCTGTGGGGTTTTTGAAAAGTCCACTTTTGGAAATGCATGATCTTATTTTGAATTTATAAAATGAAATGTAACACTAATATAAGAATACCTAAAGAAAGTACTTAACTAATATTTATCCCCATAATTTTAATCCTTGATCTCAATACCTGTTTTAAAATTCGTTCTATTGACCCTTGATCCATTTTGCTTGTAACGGCATCTTTCCTTAATCGTGCAGCAACAGTTCCAAGGTAATCAAGAGATGCCACTCTTAAAGCCATCTCTGTTGACTTGTTACTGAATTGATGAACCTAAACATCAAAATAATCTTTATTTAATCAATTTATGACATTTTTAATAGCAATTTATCATCAAATTCCAAATCTATGTTGTATTATTTGAAATTTAAGTATTTTTTCTTGTGATATTGTCCCATGAAGTGGTTGCTTTCTTAACATTTTCATTAAAAAAAAGTACAGATTAAACCTAAGAACACAGTCATGTTTGTTAAAAATATAGGCTCAACTGTTTATATGTATGTTTTCTAGTTCACAGAATGTAAGGGTCCCAAAAGCTTTGTAACGATTTGTATTGCAGAAGTCTAAATATAGTTTAAAAATAAAAAGAGAAATCATAATACTTCTTTGCATTTTCCTATTGTATTACATGAGAACTAGAAAGTGTCATGTTTTTAGATATTCTTAATGATAAAAAAGAATTCACATTAATCAGTTTCATGCTTTGAAATGAATTAACTATAATAATTTATGATTGAGTATTGAGATGCTTTTAACTAACAATATACTTCCAACCCCACCCCAGTTTTTAAAGTACTGTTATCTTCTGTAATGAAATGCAAGCACCAAAAGTCACAAGATTTCAAAGTTTTCTACCAAATATTGACAGTATTGTGTACAGTTATGCACATGCAAAAATAAAGATGCAATGGTCATATTTCCTTACACATTTTTAAAGAATTCATCATCTGTGAATCAGAGTACATCCTCATTATGTTGTCTTCTAGTAATCTAATAATCTTTAAATGCTATACTCTTACCAACAGTCTCCCTAACAAACTAAGGAGTAGTTCAGCAGCTGGCCATTCAGGCTTATTGACTGTTGAAAGAAGGTCTTGAACAAAATTTTCAAATAGTGGTCTGTAATCTTCTTCACCTTGCTTACTACCACATCTGTTCAAAGATAAATAAGGAAAAGGCTGTGAATTTAGGTGACTTGTCCATCAATATGATTGAAATTTTGTTAACTAAGCTTTCTCTTCCCCATATCTAATAATAAGGTATAAGAGAGTACATTAAATATAAATAACATAGCTTAAAATGAATCTATTTCTCAAATTTCATTCTTCCCTCTATTATAGGTAATTCATTTATTGACTATTATAAACATTAACTTTCCGGTAAGTACACCACATTTTTTAAAATGACTACTCTTTTTCTGAGATTACCACAAATTCCTATGAAGGCCAAGTAAACCTCTCTCCACAAACTTTCCTATCAATTAGAATGCCCCCAAATTTACTGAAGAAAAATTACAGAATTTCAATCTGGTACTTTAACTTGTGGAGTCAAACATATAAGCTAGCTCACAAGATTTAGGATTTTTAATATTTCAACTGCCTCATTTTAAACATCAGGAATTCAAGGGCCAAGGTGACACATTCAAGGTTCAGGTTACGGCAGGAAACTGGATTAACCATTTATATACAATAAAGGAACTATTTTCTATCCTGGGGAAATAAAAATCAGATTATGCTAATTTTGCTCACTTTTTAAGGAAGATGGAAAGGAAGTTTTGGGCTGTTCTCATGGCTGTTTCATAAGAGTTGGTAATGACAACATCTTGGTCAACCTAGATTGAGAAAAATGAATTTATATAGGTATAAAAAATAACCAAAAAAAAAAAAAAAGGTTAGTTCAGTTGCTATTGCCATGTTACTACTGAATAGGGGTGATACATTTAAACACTAAGAAGCTTAGACTATTCTTTGATATATAAAGAAATAAGCTACAATTAGCAAACACATTTTCTTAAATTTTTTTTAAATAAAAAATTTTTTTTCTTAAAAATTTTTTAATGTTTATTTATTTTTGAGAGAGAAAGAGACAGGGGAGGGGTAGCGAGAGAGAGGGAGACACAGAATCTGAAGCAGGCTTCAGGCTCTGAGCTGTCAGCACAGAGCCCAGTGTGGGGCTCGAACTGACAAATTGCGTTGACTGTGACATGAGCGGAAGTCGGTCACTCAATCGACTGAACCACCCAGACACCCTTAGTAAACACATTTAAATGCCTTATAAAAACTAAATAAAAATATTGACTTCATTTTAATTTATTAAAATATGCAAGACTAACAAATGTGGTTAAGCAAATGTGGTGTCAATAATTTCTTATGATCTAGGTGAGCAGAAACTGACTGAAAATACAAAAAGAATTTAGAAAAAGACAATCCAAGCTCAAAGTTTACGAAATGGTGAAATATAATGCAAAAGAAAATTCAATTCCTTTATTAGAAATTTAAAGAACGGGATATAAACAGTCTGTTCAAAGTTTCAGAAATCCAATGGTGAATAAATACATGAAAAAGCTCACTAGTTACCAGGAATATACAAAATAAAATATGGTATCATTTCAGACTGACCAGAATAAATAAAATCTAACAGAAAGAAAGCTAAAATACCACTTTGTTGAGCAAACTGACAAGTTAAAAATGCATGTACACTATTTAATATTCTACTTCTAAGTATACCTAGAGAAACTCTTAAGTTGTGATACAGTTATATATGTTTAAGTAAAAGGAATCTGGTATTAGTTTTATGTATTAATAACAATATTGACTGAAAAAATTAGCTATATCACTTCTGTAAATTAAAAAAATTATACATTAAATTTATGCAGATAAATAAATAAATACATGGAAGGAGCTAAACATTCTCATGATACCTGTTACCAAAGATAAGGAAGGAAAGACGGGAGAGAAAAATCAGATTGGGACAGTGACCTCAACTTTCTTGATCTGCTATTATATACATACACAAAATTCTGAAAATAACAGAATATAGAAACAGAATCATTCCTGTTTCTTTTGAATTTTTTGTAATACTATAAGAACCTGGAAAAATTATAAGCAGATAGGTAAAAGCCATAAAATCAAAAGCAAATCTTAGCTATAATTTACTCAACAGTGAGAGTGTTCATTACTTCTGCATGAAAATTAATTACATTTTATTACATATTACATATTATTACAATTATATGTATGCATTAGTACAGACAGTTATAATAATCACTTACACATCCACTATCTCACTTGAACTTACAAGGTGATACAAAAGGCTTGTTAGGTATTATCATACCCAATTTACAACTGAGCAAACAAACTCATATTAAAATGATCTATATGTTTTGTGACTAGTAGATAAAATCGTCAGTACCAGAACTCAGGTTTCCTAAAAACTAATCCTGTGCTCTATATAAGGATCCTAAAGACCAGTCTTAAAAGTCCTAATTAAGAACTTCAGTTTTACAAGAATCGTAGAGAATTTAGGTGCTGCTTCCTATAAAGTATGGAGTTATAAAAGATTCCTTACTTTTTTATTTGAGTCCTCTTCTGAATTAGAGTCCTTCTCTGATGATGGTAAATGTACAACACACTGAATTAGTTGCAAAACCAGTGCTGTAACCATTTGAATATACATAGGCTCTCCATCCATATCACTACTATTTAACCTTTAATGAAGAAGAAAATATTTAAATCATACAAAGAACGAAGAGAAGTTCAACTTGACTCGTCATGTTATCATCTGAAAATTCAGGACGCTTTACCAATATTTCTAGACATTATCTTTAATGCTTACAATAGTGTCCTTATGTCTGTTTTTAATAAATTAGAAAAAATACCAATTCAATGCCTATAAATACTTAGATAATTAAAGTGGTCAAAGGAAAAATACAATATTTAATACAAATTTCTATACTTTATATGCACTGCAGACAAAAATTTATAAATGGATAGTATCAAACATTTCTCAAAATGATTTTTAAAATGAGGAAAGTCTTCAAGATTTCCAAATGCCCATGCATTCTGGTACTCATTTTCTTATTAAAATTTGCTACACAGTCAGCTCTTAATCATCTATCCTAGGGTACAAGGCCAGTGGCACAGAATGTAAAAAATCAAATTCTAAATCTTCAATTCTAAAGATATGGTAAAGGTGTAAGACTTCTCTTATATGCATAGTTTTTCTTTAGGTTTAATAGACTATACACAGTGAGGCTAAAAAATTAAGGTAAAAATAATTATTTTATGTAAGATAGTCTTCAAAGCAATCTAAACATAATCCTATATGCCAGGTTAATACACTTAATCAGTCAGGAATATTATAATGATAGTTATGCTAATGATACCCTATGACAACAAAGAAAATCATGCTGACCACAGCAGTGTATAACATTTCTCAGTTACTCTGTGCTTAGTGAATTAAGAGCCTTTAGTCTCCATGACTTCCTACTATATAAAGGATTAAATCTAAGTTCCTTAGTATGGCCTATAAAACACTTGAACTGCCTTTGACTTTTTCAAGCCCTATTTTCTATTATGGCTTAACCAAGGATGATTTTGACCCTCAGGGGACATCTGCCAGTGTCTGGAGAAAATTTTGGTTGTGCCAATTAGAAGGGGAGGCAGTGGTTCTCTTGTCACCTAGAAGGTATAAGTCAGGGATGCTGCTAAGCATCTTACAATGTATACAACAACAGTCTTGTACAACAAAGTATTATCTATCCAAAATGTCCACAGCACCAAGACTGAAAAACCTCATCATAGATTTTTACACTTGAGGATGAAGGAACTTCTTTAAGTCCCCCAAATGTGCACTGTTTTTGCACATATCTGAGTTATTCTTCATGCTGCTCTGACTGAATTGCCTCGCTTTTATCTGATCACTAAAATAAAAATCAGGAATGATGAGGAATAAATATATAAGGATTATAATATAATGCAATTCTTCATTGTACTTGGTCTTTGCTATAATTAGTTACCTGAAGTTCCTCAAACTCCTCTTGCTGGTTGGTAATCTTGCAAGTGAAGTAAAAATTTCTTCCAAAATTAACTGCCTATGTTTTTCATATCTTGAGAATACCTGTTTAGTAATTATAAGATTTCAAATTATTATAATTATTTGAAAACAGAAATACTATATCACGTGATAAAAAATATCTGCCATTTAAAATAAAAATGTTTTCAACATCTTCAATGACAATGACTTAATCTGTACAACTTTTCCATCATTAATTATAATAACATTCTTGTAGAAGTTAGAATATACTAGTTTCATTTATAGGAGTATGCTACCTTAGAGATGAAAGACAAGATTTAAGTGATTTTAAATAATTTTGATTTAATTGTAGATATTCAGGAATTATTAACTGAAGTTATTTTTAAAAGTTTAGAAGTGTTTAAAATATAAGGCACACAAAAACAGTCCTTATGTTGAAATAAATCTATGGAAAACTTGATTCTGCATTAATGTTGGCAAGTTTGGATATATTTTTCTGGGGGGGGATAACAAAAAGTATGAATTGATTATACTTACTGCAGTGACTAACTTAATGGCACACAATTGTAGTTCACTGACATTTTCCACAAAAAATGGTGTTATTCCCATTGATGATACCTGTACACATAAAAAAGTAATCAGTATACATCTCTAGTTAATTTCAGAAACATTCTACATTAACTAAATTTCAAAACATTCATAAACTTACCAGAAAAAACTGAGACAGCATTTTCTTTACGCTCATTAATCATCAGTATCTACCTAGTTCTGTTTCTGCTCCTTTCACCCTCAAACACATCAGCACATACCTTCCTTTATAGTGGCCATTCCTCTGATCTCCCCATGTTGGGTTGATAAATGTCACAAGAATATAAAGAAACAAAACATTTTGCTACTCTGGATGAAAATATCCTGGCATATTTCAAAGGAAATGATCATTTATCTCTAAACTCTAAATTCTAGAATTTAAATTCTACATTCACCTATCCTGTGCCCTAAATGTTTTTTAAAACTTCCCCGGACTTGTATTTCTTCACTTTAGATATACTCTGAATGGAAAAAATTAACATAGTGATGCCATTATTACTGAGTAAGCAAGGTTATACTGAACTCAGACCCTGTATTCTTAAGTCGTTTGGTCTAGAAATGTAATAAAATGCTTCAAAAAACACTTACCTGAAGAATTGTTGTGTCTGTGAGAAGTTGTATCTCTAGCAATTCTGATAAGCTGCTAACAATGTCACAAACTTTATTATAAAGCATTACTATTACTCTCTGCTTGTGGGTAGAACATTTAGCCCGTTTTGCTTTTGAACTTAACAAGCCTCCTAAAATGAAAAAAAATTCAAAACAAGTAATTTATCAACTTTTAATAATTTTTAAAAAACAGTAATAAAACTGTTTTATGAATTAAGGGAACACTTTTCTAGGGGGAGGGGGTGGTACATAAATATACAACATGGCAAATAAAGCTGGTATTTATTAAAACAGAAATATTCTCGGGGCCTCTAGGTGGCTCAGTTGGCTAAGCATCCGACTCAGGTCATTATCTCAGTTTGCGACATTGAGCCCCATGTGGAGGTCTACGCTGTCAATGCAGCTTGGGATTCTATCTCTCCCTCTCTCTCTGACCCTCCCCTCCTTGCTCCCTCTCTCTCAGAAATAAACAAATATTTAAAAAAAAAAGAAATTTATTCTCTAGGGATATTTAGATAGTAGTCGTTCTTTTTTTTGTAAGTTTATTTATTTCGAGAGAGACAGACAGAGAGACAGAATATTCCAAGCAGGCTCTGCAGTATCAGCATGAGCCCAATGCAGGACTTGATCTCACGAATGGTGAGATCATGACCTAAGCCAAAACCAAGAGTCCGATGCTTAACTGACTGAGCCATCCATGCGCCCTGTAAGTAATCATGCTTGTAACAGATAATCTATGGCACATTTCAGTGGCTACCAAAATTCTTATAAAATACTTACCTTTCTGTTTTTTCTCATTGGTGCAGAATGGTAAGATTCTATTTCCCTTTCCATTAACTTGCAATTATTAAACAATAAGTAATTAATTATAGATTATTCATGAACACCTAGTATATTCCCCTCTTTTTATTAAAAAAAAATTTTTTTTTAACATTTATTTATTTTTGAGAGAAAGAGACAGCGTGAACAGGAGAGGGCAGAGACAGAGGGAGACACAGAATTGGACACAGGCTCCAGGCTCTGAGCCGTCAGAACAGAGCCCAACACAGGGCTGGAACCCGTGAATCATGAGATCATGCCCTGAGCCGAAGCTGGACGCTTAACCAACTGAGCCACCCAGGTGCCCTCCTCTCTTTTTAAATATATATACGTTAACTATTTCACTGTTCATTTATAAAGGTTATAAAGAAGACAAAGAATATGCATCTTGAATCAATTCATTTTGTGGATAACCTATATTCTGCATAAAATTAGGGGGAAGGGATAAATAGAACCAAAAGCTCATATTATCTGGGATTTTTCCCTAACCAGTAGAAATTACTTCTAATATATGTAAATATTTGCTAAAGAAATTACACTTAAACAGTACTAGATTAACTAAAAGTTCTATACTCTAGGTAAATTAAAGCCAGTATTTATTATAATTTATGGGATCTAATAATTTTTGGCCATTTTAAGTTCTTGCATTCTGACCCATCCAACATAATAAAATTATAGAAAATTTTGACATTATACTCAACAGCTTTCAATATAAAAAGGCAAACCAACCTCCATGAGGATCTAGTCTGTAAACAGGATCATACTGAGGATAGAGCGTATTCTGCAAATGAAATTTAGTGTATTGTATAACTCTTTCAATTACATCCTCAATATATACAGCTTTTGGCATGTTAGGGGATGTCATAATGTTGATAGTTGTAAGACAGGCATCTGCTGATTTTGTAACTCTCTCCATAATAAGGTCTCTCCATAATCTTTCTTCTTCTTCAGTATCATTATTCTATAAAACAGCACATTGTTAGTGAAATGGAAACAAACACATTTATAGGTTAAAATATATATTAAAAAAGAGATATATTTGATTTTCCCTAGTGGACACATGTTAAGTATTTTTATGTATGTACTTTTTTTTTTTTAAAGTAAGCTCTACACCCAATGTGAGGCTTGAACTCACGACCCTGAGATCAAGAGTCATATGCTCTACTGCCAGTCAAGTGCCCCAGTGCATGTACATGCATGAACATCAGGAATGAAGTACAAAACTGATATTACTTTAAGATTTTTATTTCAAAGTTTTCAAGCATAATATACTCTATCTCCTAATTTCACCACTAGATGACACTCCAATGACAAAGTTATAGTTATCTTTATCTTCTATGTACTTTATCCAAACCTAAGATTTATTAGCTAAAGACTGTAATTTATATAAATAATTTTGTGTTTGGGGTATAAACATTATGACAGTCAAAACTTTGTAAGTTCTGCTTGCTATTGTGAGAACGAAGCAAATATGAAAACACCAGTAGACCTCACTTAAAAGTAGTAAAATGTAATAGTCTCATTCCTATTACTTGTTTTCAAACATCACCATATTTTTGAAACAGAGATTAAAGTGGTTATTATGCAGACTACTGAAAACATAATTTATTTTCTAAAATGGATAATTCAACTGACAGAAGACTGCATTTTAATTTACATACTAGCAACTTACATTATAATTGGGAAGGAGTGCTTTTAATCTTACTTTGAGAGTGAGAATCCTATCACATCCTTAATTTATGAAATACAAATTTTACACTCCAGGAATACTTTCAAATGCATGTTATTCAAAGCTTATATACATTGGGAAATGAAACAAACAAAATCATGATATATGTAAAGCAGAGAAGGGCTTTCTAATCACTAATGCCTAAAAACTCCATTATTTTTTCCTACTTCTCTAAGCTTTTTTTCATTTTACTGCTTACATACCTACTCAAAAAAATAAGATAAAGTAGCCTTTCTTAGACAATAAAATTGTTGTATGGAATAGTCAGTTAAGAACGTTCATCATTCATGCCAAATGTTAAGGCTACCTGCAACACATTAAATAATGCTAAGGCTTCAGGAAGTAGAATAATTTCAGTAAGACTGAGTCTGCCAGCTCTCCAGAACTCTAGATTCTTGACATTTGTTACAATTTCTTGTCAAAGTCTTTTAAAAAAATTTGTAGATTAAGGACGTAGTAGATTGCCATTATAGGTTTCTCTAGGCCCTCTGTTTCTCATTCAAAAACTAATTTAAAAAGGGCATTGGAAAAATATAGATATATTTAATAGAAATATCGTGAGATTATTTTTCTAGATTTTTTATTCCATGTAGATCACTTAGCAATCCTGTGGCTTCTACAAATACCAAGAACACTTCTCTCATAAGATCCAGTGCATGTACTAAGTGTTTTAGGATACATCAAAAGTGTTAATAGTGGTTACTGCTAGATGAGAATATGGACGGACCGTTTTGAGCTTGTTGTGTTTTGGAAATTTTCTATAATAAATACAATAGTTTTGAATTCAGGTTTTAAAAATAAGGAAAATTCAGTAACTCAAAACTTTCCCAAATTCTTATCTCATAATAAATGCCTATAAGCATCAGTGTTTCCATTTATTAATGGTAGAGCTATCAAGATCAATTCGAATATAGACATGATTTTGAAAGTCAGCTACACTGCTAGGAAGGTAGACTCCAGGTCATTTATTTTAATCAGTTTATAAACCATTACATTATGTTGCTACTGCTTTTCACATAAACATTTGCCATTAGCACATTAACATTTGCTAATGTTTATTGAGAACTTAAGATGTGGAGACACTGTTAAGTACTTAACATGAATTATTTGATTTAATCTTTTCAATGACCATTTGAACAAGGTATAAAAATGGTATATAAGGATTCCTGTTTTAGGATACATTAGGAAATCAACATAGAGTTTCTAACTATTTAATTCTTCAGGAAAGGTCAAGAAAAAGAATTACTATCATTTCATAAATGAAAAAATATTTTAAACACACTCATCCACTTACACAAGGAAGAGCATAATGTAAGATTAAAGATCAATTCTGTAAACTGAAATGAATTTAAATCTGTTGCTTATGTCAAAGCAGTGAACTGACAACGTAATTTTGAATTACTAACTGTAATTTAGCAGCAGCACTAATGAACATAACTAGCAAATGGTAGTTTAGCTTAAATTAATGTAATTTGGGATTTCCCTACAAATCAAAGTTCTTTTGAAAAAACTTTAGTAAAGGTAAAGGTAAAATTAACAATATGGATCTTAAACTTACATGATTTAACAAAGTGGAAAGCTTGGACCCATCTTGAATATTCTTCTCCAAGATATTTAGGACTTTCACAGTTTTGTCAGTGGAAAGCTGAAATAGCAACACAATTTTTTACAATCAATCATTTGTAAAAGTAATAAATTATTCAAGAAACATTGTGTACAATTATCACCTTTGGGCTACAGAATATATTAAAGAGTGAGAAAAGAAAATTTTCCCACTTAGATTCTCTATTTAAATCTGAATTATGTAGAGAATTAATCCCTTGTTTCTCAAGGACAGAAAAGCAAACAAAGAATGGGCACAAATGCACATTACTACTCTTAACATATAGCTTGTGAAGACTGAGTTTGTTCTGATGCCTGGCCCCTGTTCTTGTGGCAGTGACCCTGAACATGCATATGAACGAACGAACACACACGCATACTGAGACTTTACGTTTATTTTTTGGAGAGAGAGAGAAGGAACACAAGTGGGGGAGGATCAGAGAGAGAGAGGGAGACAGAATCGGAAGTAGGCTCCAGGCTCTGAGCTGTCAACACAGAGCAGCATGTGGGGCTCCAACCCATGAACTGTGAGATCATGACCTGAGCAAGTTGGATGCTTAACCAACTGAGCCCCTAAATTTTTATTTTAATGTTTATTTTTGAGAGAGAGAGAGAGAGAGAGAGAGACAGAGTGCAAGCGGGAGAGGGACAGAGAGAGAGGGAGACACAGAATCTGAAGCAGGCTCCAGGCTCTAAGCTGTCAGCAGAGAGGCCAACACGGGGTTTGAACCCACGAACCGTGAGATCACGACTGAAGCCAAAGTTGGATGCTTAACTCGACTGAGCCACCCAGGGGCCCCAAACTACCAAGACTTAAAAAAAAAAAAAAAAAAAAAAAAAAAAAGGTTATTTATTTTGAAAGAGAGAAGGGGTGGGGAAGAAAAATGGGCGCACAAGTCGGGGAGGGGCAGAGAGAGAGAATCCCAAGCAGGCTCCACACTGTCAGCACAAAGCCTGACACAGAGCAAGATCTCACGAACTGTGAAATCATGACCTGAGCCAAAATCAAGGGTCCGACACAGCCAACTGAGCCACGGAGGTGCCCCTAAACTACTGAGACTTTGGTAAACTTCCCATACTTTGAAAATACTCAGCAAATTCACTTTGAGAAACAGAAATAATAGCTATATATAATAACAGAATTTATGAAATAAACTTAGGATTGGAAGTGTCATCTCAGAAAACTGATGACATATTCCTATACAATAAATCATCCTCTCTCTGCACATAGCAATACTATGAACTAATAGCACATTAATTATTGGTTAACTATGTGATATGTCTGGCTTTAAAACACAAATTCATGGAAACCCTTGTGCACTACTGGTGGGAATGTAATTGGGTGCAGCCACTATGGAAAACAATATGGAGGGTCCTCAAAAAACTAAAAATAGAACTACCATAAGATCCATCAATTCCACTTCTGGGTATTTATGTGAAGGAGAAGAAAACACTAACTTAAAAAGATATATGCACCCCCATGTTCACTGCATCATTATTTACAATAGCCAAGACATGGAAGCATCCACAGTGTCCAGAGATGGATGAATGAGCAAACAAAATGTGGTATATACACGATGGAATATTATTTTGCCATAAAAAAGGAAATCTTGCCATATGTGACAACATGATTGGTCCTTGAGGGCATTACACTAAGAGAAATAAGTCAAAGACAAATGACACATGATCTCACCTGTGGAATCTAAAACCAACAAAAACCAACCCAATTCACAGATACAGAGAACAGATAATTCTGTACAAAAGGAACCTGCCCTGGTTAGAAGAGGAGAGGGGCACCTGGATGGCTCAGGTCATGATCTTATGGTTTGTGAGATCGAGCCCGGCGTCTAGCTCTGTGCTGACAGCATGGAGCCTGCCTGGGATTCTCTCTCTCTGCCCCTCCCACTCATACGTTCTCTCTCACTCTCTCTCAAAATAAATAAATAAATTAAAAAAAAACAGAGAGAGAGAAGAGGAGGAGAGAGGATTCATCTTGAAATTGTATCTGCACAGCAATCATGCAGTAGTTTAGGAAGTGAATGGTGGCTCATAAAGATTATGGGAAGCCATCCCTTGATGCTGTCACTATTGTCTGAAGTTATTATCAATGAAAAATACTCTGCTATTTCATTAGAAAAGAATGAGACTATTTAGCAACAGAGAGCTCACAGGAAAGACAACTCACAAAAATTATTATAAAGCCTACAGCAATGAGACTATGTACTTATTAACAATTAATGTGCTGAAACTGTAGCATTACCCTTTTACCACTCTAAATGGCTAAAGCAAACGCCAAGGAAAAATTTAGTGTATTTCTACATTTAAATAATCTGAATATCTGAGACAATAACAAGAAAAACAGTGGAGAAAAAAAAATCCAGGCCCATGCCTCTGTCGGTGCAATGAGATACAGTTTTCTTTAGAATAATTTACAGAATACTTCTTTGATTCAAGTTAAAAAAAAAAAAAAAATTCAGTTAGACTCTCAGAAGGCAACCAGAAATTGTTTTCAGTATTATTTACTTTATGTAAACTTTGTAATTTGCCTTGGAAACTTTAATTTCAAAGATCAGACCTTAAGTAAATCTATAAAATTTACTTTAGTGAGATACCTTATCCATTATACCCATTGCTTTAATTTTAGCAGATTCACTGCCGAGTTCATTAAGCTGGTGTTTTCCTAAGAGAAGTTCCTGAGGAATTTCATCATCATCACCTGAAAAACCAAACCAAACAATTAAGGGAGAATACATAGCTCAAAATAGTAAGTTTAATTTTTTAACAAAATTTCTGGACACATAGACAAATATAAACAAACTAAACAAATAACAACCTAAGAGGCTTCTGCACACCTCAAGCGCACCCCTAACGAGCGAGGACAGGGATTAAAACTAGAGCTCTGACTGGGATGGAAAGAGGACTCAGATCTCGTGTCTTCACTCTCAACCAAGTTTTCTGCCCCAGGGGGCTGACCTGTGTGCACTACATAACAGTCTCTCATGCCCTCTGGCTTCTGTTTGGGTACAGCTAGTGGGGTGCTCTGTCAGAAGATCTAAAGAGAAGGAGAGTGAGGTCAGGGTATTTATATCCGTGACTCCTTCCTTGTACGGTCTCCTCAGGCTGCCTATGTCCTCTGACCAAAAGGTTACTGCCTTTTTCCAAGGCAGTCTACGATATTTTTTTCCCTACAGAGTGAGAGTTCTGTAACTTCTCTTTACCCTTGTTCCTTTCGGAGCAGCGATGGTAACAGTTTCATGGTTGTTAACCCTGGATTCTGGCACTATTCTGTCCCTAACTCTGAAACTGGTCTCTTTGTAAGTAAGTCCTCCTCAAATTATCCCAATTTGAGAGTGTCATCTGTCTTCTGGTTGGGATCTTCAATGACATGGGAGACAGTTTCTCAGCACACCACTGGAGTTTTATAAATGACAAAACTGCTACTCCAAATAATGGAGAAATGCATTAATGATACTTAGGCAAGTAACTCTGACAAAACAAATATTTTTAAAATCAAGGGTAATATAATATAAAGGGTAATATACCTTTTAAGGCATTTTCAAATAGATGGACTCATATCAGAAATTATTGTATATCACATGGCTTTTGTAAAATTAGGTAAAATGTTTGTACCAGCTGAAGGTGGCATAAAATGGTTGAGAATAGCTCTAAACACTGCAAGCACATTACATTTTTATATTTATAGATATGATCTTTACATATTATTATAAAAGGAATATAATACATAAATATTACATTAATCCTATTGTATGTTAATTGGTTTACTATTTTGTTTTCCGTATTAGATTCTGTATTACTTGAAACCAGGAGCTGGGATATTTATCTTTGCATCTGTAGCACTTAATATATTACTGACAAAGAGCAAGTATTCAATAAATATTGGCTATAAGAATAAATGAGCAGATGCATGGGTTCCTGTTTCTGCATCCTTGCTCAAATTAGTATTTAGGTCCTTATCTAGGACCTACTCAAGTCTTACCTGCGTTAAGGTTTCCTTAATTACTCTCACCTACCTTGGTAACTGCACTTTCAGGATTCTTAAGACACTATCAATAATTAATAATACCTGATTTTTATACTAAAGTTTTCAATTTCTTGACAATATAGACTACACTTGACTCTACAACCAGATTTCAAGTTGCTTGAGAGCACTTAATCATGCCTCTGTATCTACTAGATAACTGGCAGAAAGCTAGACACATAGGTAAATAAATACATTTAAAATTGATTTTATATTTAGAAGTAAATATATATTAAAATGATTTTACCAAATGCAGTAAAATCCATATCTTCTAAATTATCCAAAATATTCTCTATTGAGGCTGTGAATCTCTTAAAAGTTGAAGAATCCATCATTTCTACAAAAAGAAAAAATAAAAACTTATTATGATCACATTACAAGTAGAATACTCAAGTTGAACACTATGAACAAAGACAAAAATTTACCTTCAGGTGTTAGTTTTGGTTCATAAGCTTTCCTCTTCTTCTGTTTTTCTTTTTTCTTCATTTTTCTAGCAACTAAATCAAACAAAAGAAATATTGAAATACAGGAAAGACAACTTAAAATATTTCTATTCTTGCGCTTAGGTTCTTCCAGAACGTTAAATACTTAAACAATAACCACTGCCATTCCAAACTAAATACATACTTTTGTCTTGATTAACAATTAGGAGTTGTTAATGAACTCAGAAAA
Organism: Acinonyx jubatus; assembly: GCF_027475565.1. NCBI lineage: Eukaryota > Metazoa > Chordata > Mammalia > Carnivora > Felidae > Acinonyx > Acinonyx jubatus. Next base: position 206,811,116 of record NC_069380.1, read on the forward strand.
AAGTATCAAAGAGTCTTCAAAGTTAAACCCCTAAATTTAAGGTGGCTTATGTAAGAAATCCGTTGATACTGATGTATTACCCTCACTAAGGCTGGGAGGAGGAGAATAATCTTCCATGTCAGAATCTGATGGGCTTCGGTTTCGATAACGACCACCACCTGAACTCCTTCTTCCTTCATGAGAGTGGCCACTTCTCCTATGATCCCCAGAGCTTCTTCTGTCACGTTCTTCATATTCCCAAGCTTTATCATCATCTTTTTTATGTCGTTTCCTAGAGGCTAAAAGCAAATCCCCATGACAAATAATTTACCTCATTTAAAAAGACGATTAAAGCTTGTACTTCACAAATTTACCACATGGGGGAAAATCATTGTGTGGGTCTAGGAAATTCTGAGTTTTTCTGTTTAATCAGAAATATGAATTATGGTATAGAAATAGTATCACTTATTTTAGCAATATCTATCTACATTTAAATATTTTTACATGAATTTGGTTTGCTAACAAATATAGATAGGAATGTTCTGGGAATTAAACAGCGCTCATTTCAAAGAAAGATATAATCAGCGAGTCAGTAAAGATAATATCTAACCATCAGGATGAATTAAGGCATGCAAAACAATCTTTATTTAGGATTTGGATGAAAAACAGAAACACCTTAAAGCATTTAGATTACTGATAGGGAGTAGGGTTTGGAGGAAAAGTAAACTTTTGAGAAAGTGTTATAGAATATGGGGTAACCATGTATACCAACAATTAAAAGTCAAGTTAAGCCCACAATTTAGGTAAAATTCAACAGACTGATAATCTAACGTCACAGGCCTACAGAGATAGAATAAATCCATACAGTTGTAAATACTCACACTGAATTCAGTTCCCCAATAACATATTTGCTTAAACCCAAAGAAAAAAGCTTTTAAGCTTATAAATGCTATATAAACAAATTTATGTATGTTACCTTCAGTCCCTCCCCCATCTTTCCAAGGGTCTAAGCATTCTGCTAAAATCACCAGTATTGACAGGAACTTCTAGGCAGAACTGGCAAACAGATTTCATCTGACACATCAACTCTGATCAAATGGTAATAGCTGCCAAGAACATTATATTTCCTTGAGAAAGCATCATATTTCAGCAAGAAAGACTGATTAGAAATGTCTGTCCTGTGAGAGCCTGAGGGCAGTACAAGTGACAAATATTTACCATACCTGCTCTTGCATGCAGTACCAACAACTTAAAACTAGGTTAGAGAAGTAATGTGTCCTACATCTTGGGATTCTTGTTTTGACCACTTGTTGCTGACAATGAAATACTTTCTAATCGTTGAACTAAATGTGACTCCCTTGCTTTCTTGTAGCTGACTTCTATTTCAAATCCCTAACTATGATCAATACTCAAATACTTAAGACAAAAATAACGCTTGAGTCCCCTTAAATTCTTAGATTTAAGGATGCCAATCTTACTAGCATAGATAGATGTATTCTACTATGCTTGTACTGGTGCCCTTATGTGTGAATAAGCAATGCCTACACTCTGGCTAATCTCACCCTTACATGCTGCCCTAGCTGTTCCTATTCGAGAATCTAGTTTGGTTTCTGGTTCTGGACCCTTCTGTCCAATCTACTGACAGTATGGCAGAAAAAGATAATTTTGTTTCCTCTTTTTGGTCATAGACTTGGCACAGAAAGATGGTTCATAAAAAAAGACAAATGTAAATGCATATATTTAAATCTCCAATGATTTTCTTCATAATTAGGCATAAATTTGACTATGAAATATGAGGAAGAAGTAGGACTTTCTCCCCTTTTGCAATTAGGGTATGCCCCAGTACGTTCTCTTAGTTGAGAGGCTGTCTTATAAACTAATATAAGGGGTGTGTGTGTGTGTGTCAGAGAAACATTTAGCATTCAATAAATACTTTTTCAACAAGTACTAACATACCTATCAAACATGAGGAAAAACAACTAATAAGCAAACTTGTTCAGAAAGAATTCTATGACCTCAAATATGACCTAGTCCTTTTGAAACTTAATTTCATACGAAATCCATTTCAAGCATTCAATTCTATGATTAGAAAACGCTTGAAAAATCTTACAGTTGTTAGCAAGAACATACAAAATACCGTACTGGTGATAATTTTTATAGGCCTTGAAGATTTTTTTGTTTCACATCCATTAAACTTTAGGAAATTTGGATAAAAATAGGATGGCAAGTTAGAAAAAATTCCCACCCAACTTCTGTGATACAGTGTGTTGTAATAAGGTTATCAGGATCCCAATTCATTGTTACTAGTTTATTCTTTTGCTATTACTCTCAAGAAGTAGGGGAGGAGCTCAGTAGACAGATAAAATGACTTGAGTGTCTTCCACCTTCCCTAACTTTCACCTACATTGCTCTTTAGCTTATATCTTCCCTCCTTCCCCAGCAACACACTGACCTTGTAGTTGTGCTATGGCTATCCAGATCTATGTGGCCCAACTTTCAAAGTTACCCCTCAACCTTTCCCCCATCCTTCAACAAAACAATTGCCTTAGTTTTAGATTTTCAGGAGTGGAATTTGATTAAACTGCAGTAAAACCTTAAGTTTCAAACGGTCTCTCTCAAAGCAGCATAACGCTTGTGTTTATGTTCTCATACTACTTTTACATTTTGTACTACACTATATTCTCACTGCATTGTTTTTGTTGTGGTATAATGACAATGTGTTTATGTAAACTACCAATTGCAATTCCTCCATCTCTCATATCAGCGGCTCCAGAGTAAATTTTTCTATAGTTACCTGTATAGAAATTAGAAAAACAGGAAGCTACTCTGAAGTCTCTTAAAAAATCCAGAGAAACTTTTCCTCCTCCTAGCAAGGGCTGAAGCTGAGGTTCTCTGATATGAGCTTTCAGTACACTTGGAAACAGATATAACAGGGTTCATGGCTTTAAGACGACACTAAGTGCTTCCATAAGATAAAATGAGAGCTCTCCTAACAGAAAGCAAGGAAAAGAATAGTGGTTGCACTCATGACAAACATAAGGCATGTGTGGCTCTCTTCTCTTACACTTGATGGCCATTTCTGATTGTGCCATCCTTTCTACTTAACTACAAGATAGCTTCAAAATTCTCCTCAGCTTAGCAATGAGAGGAGCTCAGCCGCTCTCAGTGAAATGGGAGTTGAAGTGTGATTTGAAATGAGTCTGCAATTAAAGAACTCCTTCTTAACTACTCCCTTTAGAAATGGGTGACGTTTTAGGGAGCAGGAGAGAGAGTGAAGGAGAGGCATGTCTATAAAGGGGAGTGAGTTTATGAGCCACCAGATCTCCTTTCTCCTATCCCTTTCCAGAATATATGTTCCCATATGACCAAAATGTTTGATTATAATAAAAAAAGTATTAAGTTTAGCCATTGAAATATATTCCATGTAAATACATCTCATGAGAATACAAATGATAACAATTGTACATATAATTGTCAGATTAACTTTGCTATATATTTTATTTCAATTTTAAAACTTTCTTCAGATTTGTTCAGTATTTATAGCCTACTGCTCATAGCTCAAGAGCTCACAATTTAAAGAAAATCAGAGTAAATGAACATTAAAAACTTTGGAGGAGGTGAAGGATTTCCATCAGCAATATACATTTAAAATTGGCAGCATGCATCTGTCCTTCCTGCCCTTGCTTGTCACACCTCAATCTATGGAAACTAGGTGGAAAAGGTAGAATACACTGGAGGTCTTCCCAGTTCTTTTGGTCAAAATGACTAAGTCAGTTGGCACACAAGTGAAGATCTCCCATAGTCTGTTTCCACTGAATGCCGTTTAAGTCAAACAAGGTTGCTGACCCCTCTTGGCTAGGCTCAATTCTCTTGCTCCAGAAGAAGGAAGATAGGGATAAAAGAGAAGAACTTTTTCAGTGGACCAGTAGGAAGACAGGCGAGGTATAGCAAGTCTAGTGCAAAGACAGGTGATCACAGTGTTGTAGAGAGGTAGCTGTGTAGTGAAGAAGCCAGCTCTGGAAAACAGTGAAACAAGGGAGGAATTCCAGGACACAGCTGGGCAAAAAGGAGAAGCCAGGTCCAAACCACACAGATAATTGGCAATGTGGCTAATCCATTCATAATTTAGTGATAGTATGGTTTTAAATATTTCTTCACCTGGCTATCTCCTATGTGTCCTTCAAGACTCAACTCAAGTGTCACCTCTTCCAGTAAGCGTTCCCTGAAACCCAAGTATAATTTTTATGTCAATCCAATGTGCTCCCATAGCACCCTGGATTTACTTATTATCACTGTACTTTTCTCACTGTGCTACAACGGTTTACATATTTCCCCCATTAGACTGAAGGCTCTTTAAAGACAGGGGCCACATCTTATTTATATTTTTAATCTCAGTGCCTAACATATATAGTAGGAACTCAATAAATGTTTGCTAAATACAGACACATACCTGTGTTATTTGACACTAATCATAGCTCATTAAAATTTTTTTTCTTGGTGCCAACTGATCTCATCTGTCACACGTTTTTTAGTATAAAGAAAAAGCCTTGCTATACTAAGTTATTGAGAATTAAGATCACTGTACTGTTCCTAACCCCCCAAATTATGAATGAGACAAACATATCAACCTGCGTTTTAATTCTAAAGTAATAATAAAATTATGTGATACTTACATTCAAAAGCTTCATCACTATCATTATCTTCATCTGAACTGATTTCAGCATATTTTGGCTTTTCATTAACTGTGCTACGCTTGCGTTTATTCATTTTCACACGTTCACAAAGTGGCATGGTGGATTCAATTTCTGCCAGAAGTTCGGGGGGTAATTCTTTTAACACTGATTGATCTATACTACCTATTAATGAAAGGTAAGAAAAAAATTTAAATCTGAAGATAAAAGGGAAATTTTAACTAAATTAGAACAATGAAAATGAAATACTAGTATTTATATACGTTTTCTAAGTCAGCTTTGTATTTTAATAAAACACATATTTAAAACTGTAATAGGCTCCACCCTGACCTGATAATGCAGTTTTTATACATGTATCATTATATAACAACTTAAAAAATATAAAAAGGGTAGTTATATCATCAGTTTTTGATATAATGCCTTCATCTGTCTGCACAGACTAAAAACTTTCTAAAACTATGAATCCACTGGCATTGACTAGCGTATTTGTACTTGGGGATTCATTTTGCATTCTTGGTAGCACCCCCATTTGTTTTACAGAGGTCTATACCCGTTAGTTTGAAAGTAAGGCTCTCTCTCCGTGCAGATTAGAAGAGTTGGAAGACACTTAGCACCTCCTTCTCTTCATCTATGATCTTGGTGGTTGTGTGATATGGCTGAGACTAGAGTTTTACATGCTTTTACCTATCACTGTCTATTCGAGAGGCATGGTAATGCCTTTAGTATTCCAAAGAACTTCCTCAAACAGATAAACCAATATATGCATTTAACTGAAGATAAAGGAACATGAAAGGCAGGATAAACAAAACAAAAATATTTAAAAATGTAATTGTCTATAATTGAAAATAGTAAATTCAAGTCTGTCATGAAATAAGTTCATATTTTCCCATGAAAAAGTAATGACGGAATAAAAATATATCAGCATAATAACATTAACATAATATTTACTATTTAATCCTACACACATACACACAAATACACAAACACTACAAATGAAGAAATAAATTCTTAACATCTTATTGAGAGCTTAAAAATAAAGAAGTAGCAAAAGCTATTTATTCAGGATAATTTGTCCTTGATGATGACAATTTTAACTTACTTTACTTACCCTTGTAAATTTTTTAGTGGAAGTACAAAAATGAGGTGTTAGCTGCTAAATTTTAGAAACTGGGAGCAAAGAGTACTTTAGTGGATTATAACGGGGAGTATTAGTAACTATAATCAACATTAACACTACAACATTTGAATTTTAATAGTGCTTATGTAAAGGATAAAAATAAATCATGACAAAAATGAATGGGTACTGATTAAGATAATTTCAAAGCCTCAGTATTCAATCCCAATAATTTAAGAATATAAAACATAGCTTATTAATCTCAATGGAAGAATAATCTTTTTTTTATTCTTCATGCAATTTTTATTGAACATCATGAAAGAGTTATTTCAGTAACCTTTAGTCTTTTACTCTTCTAAGGACACGCATAGCAAAAATTTTACCCAATAAAGATGTAATACTTGTGACTGGTAGTATTCCAAAGAATTCATTGCTGAGAATCCTGACAGACTAATGTTGAGTGTAACTTATCTGTGTCACTTTCAAATCATGTAACATTACTCTGTGCTGGCTTTCTTAATTTAGCTGTACTTTATCAGTGAGGTCTTTTCAGAATATTGCTACAAGTAAAAGAAACCAACTTTAGCTTTGGATTGTCCATATGTTCAGCCCAAAGGTAAATACAAAATGCATCTCATTTAAAAGTCCTTAACGTCTTGAGCACCTCTAATTAAATGTGTGGTTCTTTTTTGATGGAAGGATCATGTCTTCTAATATTTACCTTCCCCTTTCCACATGGCCTATAATTTATCTTAATTTATTTTAATAATTTATAAATGCTCAATAAATGCTTTCTGATTACCTGTCATTCACAATTTCCTATGATCACTTACAAACTTCCTGTATAGTTTCTGAATTGCTAGATTTTAGAGGCAAATGAAGACATTTCCCAAATTAAAAAAAAAAAAAAAAAATGGAAGTACTGTCCTTTTTGTACTCCTGAAATGTTAAAAGCTTTTGGGGTATTTAAATAATGATAGCCCCTGGTGCCTGAGTGGCTCAGTCAGTTAAGCATCCAACTCTTGACTTCAGCTCAGGTCACGATCTCACGGTTTGTGAGATAGAGTCCCATGTCAGGCTCCATGACGACAGTGCAGAGCCTACTTGGGATTCTCTCTCTCCTGCTCTCTCTACCTCTCTCCTGTGTGCTCTTGCTCTCTCTCAAACAAAACATTAAAAAAAAAAAAAAATAAGTAGAGATAGCGCCAAAGTATTTGGCCTTTAATCCATCATGACATTTTTTAAAAAGCCAATTTACCTGATTATGTTCTGCTTAAATTCCCATTCTCAAAGACATATACTGACCTGATACATATCCCAGAATAAAAATTATCCTATGGATAAATATACAATAGATAATCAAGGGTCAATATATGTATTGGTACTTGTAGTCTCTTTACAATGGTTTGTGAGATCACCAGAGCAAGGACTCTGCTCTCTTTCTCTCTTTTTTTTAAAACATTTTTTTTTTCAACGTTTATTTATTTTTAAGACAGAGAGAGACAGCATGAACGGGGGAGGGGCAGAGAGAGAGGGAGACACAGAATCGGAAGCAGGCTCCAGGCTCTGAGCCATCAGCCCAGAGCCTGACGCGGGGCTCGAACTCACGGACCGCGAGATCGTGACCTGGCTGAAGTCGGACGCTTAACCGACTGCGCCACCCAGGCGCCCCTCTTTCTCTCTTTTAAAAAAACTCCTCACAATAGCCAGACATAGAAAACTTAATGTCATATATATGATAAAGCAGGCACTAAAGTTTATTCATTGTAGTTTACCATCTCTTATTCCCTAAATCATAAAAATACATTCAGATTTAAGAGCTTTTCTGTTAGGTCGATCATTTTAACCTCTGTATAACTGAATGGTACAGCAACATAATTCAAAGACCAAATGTTTAATTTCTGAAGATAACCCAACTTAAGAAAAAACGAATCCAGCAACAGGTAATGTCTCTCAATGTATCATCCTCCAAAAGTAACCTCTGTTTCATTTTGAATAGAAACATCTATTCCAAAGGTTTAGGCATTTTCTCAATTAAACACATCCTTTCTTCCTTTTAATAAAACACTTTATAAACTGACTCAGCTAGGTCCCTTGATTATAAAGAATAAGAGATAAAATGTTAGACTTTCCTATACTCACATTCGGGTTCTTTACTACATTATCAAGGACTGAATAACTGACTCAGCTTCAAAAGATCTGAATAAACAGTGAGTACCTCAAATGATGCCTATGATGTATTGGTTATGTTCTTTCCCCTAAATTAGGAACTAGCAATTGTTTAATTGCAAAATAATGTCTATTTCTTAACACAACTAGAAACTAGACTTTAGAAATTATTGTTTATGGAGGCACCTGGGTGGCTTAGTCATTTAAGCGTCTGACTTTGGCTCAGGTCACAATCTCACAGTTCATGGGTGCAGCCCCACATTGGGCTCTGTGCTAACAACTCAGTCTGGAGCCTGCTTCAGATTCTATGTCTCTGTCTCTCTCTGTCTTTCTCTCTCTCTGCCCTTCCCTCGTTTGTGCTCTCTCTCAAAAATAAAATAAACATTAAAAAAAAAAAAAGAAATTGTTTGTAGGATTATTGTTCTTAAAAAATTCAGATTGCTAGTACCTGATGATTATCTTTCTCACCTCACTTCTCCCATTCCAACTACTTTATTGTTTAAATCAGGTGTTTGAATTACCACAAAATTTTAAGTTACTGGCTTGAGGGGATAATGTCATTTAATCACAATTTTGTGAATATCACACTTTCAGCTTTTGTAGGTATATACTCCATTAGATGTAGCGCACCTCTATTTTCTAGCTCTAATAAGGCTAAAAGAATACATTTACTTCTAGATATGGTACATTTTAGGAACCTTGGATTTCTAGTCTAAATTACTTATATTAGCACATTTAGCAGATTATTAAAACCAGACTACTAAAAGTCTCAAAGAGTCACTGATTAGATAACAATGTATTATTTGGGAGCGCCTGAGTGGCTCAGTCAGTTAAGCGTCCGAATTTGGCTCAGGTCATGATCTCACGGTTCGTGAGTTCGTGAGTTCGAGCCCTGCATCGGGCTCTGTGCTGACAGCTCAGAGCCTGGAGCCTGCTTCAGATTCTATGTCTCCCTCTCCGCTGCTTGCACTCTCTCACATTGTGTCAAAAATAAATAAACATTAAAAAAAAAATAAACATTTGTTTTTTTAAGTGAAACAAACAACCCCGAGATTAAAATAAATGAACTCTTTGGGACTAAAGATTCAGACAGTGGAAACCAGTCATGTTCAGAAACAAACCAAGAAACTCACATAAAACTCCAAATTATGTAAGTCATAAAAAACATCTTAGGCATAATGTAGTTCAGGGACAATTCTTCCAATAACCTACTCAAATTACAAAGGAGTAGCATCAAATGGATCTTTAACCCCAAATACAGGCAATCTGCCTGTCGTGTAACCCTAAGTGGGTTAATACAGTTTGAAGAAGATACATATTTTTGGTAGAAATGGTTCCTAAATGCAAGCCAACTTCTTTATTTAAAGCCACTATTAAGAAGTGCATCTAAGTAGCATAAATTGTGGATTACATAGCCCTGAAATATGGCAACAGTTGGGAGGTAGAAACAAAAAGCAACAACCTAAAGAGAAACTAAAAAAGAAAGTATGGTTCAACTATGAGACCAGGACACTGAAAGTTCCTTTCACAGGGACCATAAGATTACCTAACCTGATGGCAGTACTATGGATAAAGAGGAAGACTGTGCACTAGGGACCAAAATCTGCAGTGAATGTAGGGACATAGAAGATTGCTGTCCAAAGTTTTGAGGTCGGGTGCCTGGGTGGCTTAGTGGGTTGAGCATCCGACTTTGACTCAGGTCATGATTTCGTGGTTCATGGGTTTAAGCCTTGCGTTGGGCTCTGTGCTGACAGCTCACAGCCTTGAGCCTGCTTCGGATTCTGTGTCTCCCTCTCTCTCTGCCCTCCCCCGCTTGCACTCTGTATCTCTCTCTCAAAAATAAATAAACATTAAAAAAAAAGTTTGGAGGTCACAAAACAATGACCTTAGGGGAAAAACTTTGACACATACATTTTAGCAATTACAGGTGACCCTTAACATGTTTGAACTGCATGGGTCCACTTACATGCCAATTTTTCTTGAGAGATACAGTATAGTATTGTAGATATATTTTCTTTTTCTTATGATTTTAACAGTATATAATGCATGTAATAAACAAAATATGTATTGACTTTATGTTATTGGTAAAGCTTCCTGGTCAACATTAGGCTATATCAGTAGTTAAATTTTGGGGGAGTCAAAAGTTATACATGGATTTTTGACTGTGTAGAGGAAGAACCCTCCACGTTATTCAAGGATCAACTGAATTTGGAAAAAGCAGTTGCAAACTAGGAAAAAGGACATTCTCCTTTTTAGTAGCGCTAAGGCTCTTTGGTTGAGTGAAAATGAGGGAAGTGAAACTCACAGCTTTCTATAGATGTTAGTTAACAGTCATCAGAGTAATAAGAAGGGAGGATCTGTTTGTAACTGAGGATGAGGTCTTAATTTAAGGGAAGAGAACATCAGGTAGATTACCTTCTCTAAAAGGAAAAGGTCAGGAAATAGGTTTGCTTTTGTTTGTGATGGTTTAGGAAAAATGGAAGTGATGCATAATGAGATAATCTAGTATAAAGTTGCTTTAATTTTGGTAAAGAGGCAGAGAGACCCCCCAGGTACTGGCTGGAGGCCTAATACTACTTATTCAGGATTACAAAAAAACTTAAAATATGAAACAGCAACTTTTATATCAAAATTATAGCATAGATAATTAAGCTCTCTGATACAAGTTAGTCAATATACTTTCAACTTATTTTTTTTTTAAGTTTATTATTTTGAGAGGTGTATGTGCACGTGGGGGAAGGGCAGAGAGAGAGGCAGACAGAATCCCAAGCACTCTCCCTGCTGCCCACACAGAAGCCCGATGCAGGGCTCAAATCCACAAACTGCATGATCTTAACCTGAGCCAAAGTCAAGAGTCAGACGCTTAACTGACTAAGCCACCCAGGTGCCCCACTCTTCTATTGCTTTAAAAAAAAAATTTTTTTTTTAATTTGAGAGAGACTGAGAGAGAAAAAGAATACACGAGTCAGGGAGAGGGCAGAGGAAGAGAGAGAGAATCTTAAGCAGGCTCTATGCACAGTGTGGAGCTGATATGGGGCTTGATCCCATGATGACTCAGGGATCACAACCTGAGCTGAAATCAAGACTTGGATGCTCAACCAACTAAGCCACCCAGGTGTTCCAATATTCTATTCTTGATGTAAATTTTTCTTAAAAGCACTGTGTCCATTTTTTTTTTAACAAGTCAACTTCCTGACTCATGATCATTATTGAAAAGATCAAATTTTCTACAATGCTTTACACAGCGATGTCTTTAGGAATTAACTGCTATGCAGAGATGTTTGAGATGATATGAAATGATTCAGCCTTTGCTTCTGAATTCTGTAAGTCTGCTTGTAGTTGACTGAAATGTATATACTCTGAATCTGTTGACTAGTATAGAATATATAACAGAGCAAATGGGCTTAAAATCTTTTAACTCATTACTTATACTATTCATAGAAATTTATTCCAAGGAAATCTATGCAACAAAAAAATTCTATGAAGAAAGGTGTTTAGATCAGTTTTATCTATTATAACAGCTTTTTTCCAGATGAAAATTCTTTTCTAAATCCTGAAGGAAGTTTATCCACAAAGTGAAAAGATATCATAATTGACGTGCGACAAGTGTAAAATATATTAAAAGTAATTGAAGTCTGATTTTACTTGTTATATATTTTATATATTAAATATTAATATATTAATAACTTATATAACCCCACTAAATGAGGTACTCAGATATTAAATATCCTTCTTGAAATACTATATTTAGCAAACTTCACACTACATAAATACTAGAGAACTAGAAAACTATTTCAAAACTCATTCTAGATGAATCGTTTTACATACACATATAAATACTCAAATAACAGTGGACATTACAATTTTAGGTCTCATTTGCTACAGAATAATCTATTTATCAGATTAACCTACATTACAATTTTAATTTTATATATCTACAGTAGGTAGGCTCAGCAAACTACAGCCTGTGGAGTCAAATATGCCCACCACACATTTCTGTATATTAAGTTTTATTAGAATACAGTGACACACAATCATTTCCATGTTGTCTATGGTTGCTTTCGTATTATTGCAATGTTAAAAAAAGTGGCCCGTAAAGCCTAAAATATTTACAATCTGGGCCTTCACAGAAAAAGTCTGCTGACCCCTGATCTCTATCCTGTCATAGTTTTTTCAAATTGGAACAAAGTGCCAGCCACCTCGCCAGTGCAGTCACTATATTCTGTACATTTTAGATCACTGAAAATTGGTTTATTTAATGAAGACAAAAACCAAGGAGTTGGTTTGTAGCAAATGAAAAAAAACTATTACAAATGAAGCAGGCAGAAGAAAAGATTCCAAGAAAAATCTGGCTTTAAGCAGCTTTGATCTTGACACTAGTACTACAAATATCTCATCAATGTGCAGCTACTATATTACTATGGGGAAGAACGATAAAAAGAAACATGCTTTCCAGTAAGTTTATCATGTAAATGACAATTTACTACTAATCAACACAGAAAGTAGGAAGCAGGGATCAAATGATCCTTTCCTTGATATGTAGACACAGAGAGAAAAATAAATAGTAGAAGCACAACCTAACTTTTAATCTCAAGGAACTAAAAAAAGAAAACAAAGCCCAAATTTAATAGAAGGATGAAAATAAATATTAAAGCAGAAATAATTGAAACAGACTAAAAACAGAAAAGATCAATGAAACTAAGAAGTGAATTTCTGAAAAAATAAACAAAATAGACAAACCTTCAGCTACACTTACCAAGAAAAAAAGGAAGAGGACTCAAAAAAAAATTAAAAACAAAAGAAGACGCATTAAAACTGGTACCATATAAATACAAAGGATCCATATCCCTAGAAACATATAACCCACCAAGGCTGGCTCATGAAGAAATAAAAAATCTGAACAGACCAATTATTAGGAGATTGGATTAGTAATCAAAATCCTCCCACAAAGAAAAGCCCAGGACCAGACAAGTTCTCTGATGAATTCCAACAAACATTTAAAGAATATTAATTTTTTTCAAACACTTCCAAAAACAGAAGAGGAAGAAAAGGAGGGAACACTTCCGAAGTCAGCATTACCCTGATACCAAAACCAGAAAAGGACACTACAAGAAAGAAAATCACAGGCCAATACGTCTGATAAACATAGATTCAAAGTCCTCAACTAAATACTAGCAAATAGCATTCAATAACACATTAAAAGAATCAGGATTATATACCATGATGAAGTGGGATTTATTGCAGAAATGCATGAATGGTTTAAAATCTGTCAATTAATGTGATACACATTAACAAAATGAATGATAAAAATAATATGATCATCTATTTAATAGATGCAGAAAAGCATTTTAAAAAATTCAACATCTATTCATGGTGAAAACTCTCAACAAACTGCATACAAAGGGAATGTACCTGAACATAATAAAGGCCATATATGACAAGCCCACAGCTAATATCTTACTCAATGGTGAAAAGCTTTATAAGGAACAAGATAAGGATGCCCAATCTTGCCATTTTTATTCAACATAGTACTAGAAGTCCTAGCCAGAGCAGAGCAATTAGGGAGGAAAAAGAAATAAAAGGCATCCAGACCAGAAAGGAAAAATTAACTATCGCTATTGCCAGATTACATGATATATATAGAAAACCTAAAGATTCCACCAATAAACTGTTAGAACTAATAAAGTAAAATAAGGTTGCAGGATACAAAATCAACATACAAAAATCAGTTGCATTTTGATATACTAACAATAATCAGAAAGAGATATTAAGAAAAAAATCCATTTATAATTACATCCAAAAGAACAAAATACAAGGAATAAATTTAACCAGAGGTGAAAGATCTGTACACTGAAAACTAGAAAAAGTTGATAGAAGGAACTAAAGAGACAAATAAATGCAAAGAAAGTTCTGTGCTCATGGATTACAAGAATTAATGCTGTTAAAATGCCCACACTACCCAAAGCCATCTATATATACAAAGCAATCCCTGTCAAAATTCCAGTGACATTTATTACAGAAATAGAACAGCCCTAAAATTTGCACAGAACCACAAAATAGTCAAATAACCAAAGCAATCTTAAGAAAGAAGAACAAAGCTCAGGGCACCATGCTTCCTGATCTTAAACTATATTGCAAAGCTGTAGTAATCAAAACAGTATGATAATGGCATAAAAATAGACCCATATATCAATGGAACAGATAAGACAGCCCAGAAATAAACTCATGCATATATGGTCAATTAATTTACAAAAAAGCAGCCAAGAATATTCAACAAAGAAAGGATGGTCATTTAAAAAAAATTTTTTAAGGGGCACCTGGGTGGCTCAGTTGGTTAAGTGTCCGACTTCGGCTCAGAGGTTTGTGAGTTCGAGCCCTGCATCGGGCTCTGTGCTGACAGCTTAGGGCCTGGAGCCTGCTTTGGATTCTGTGTCTCCCTCTCTCTCTGCTCCTCTCCTGCTCACACTCTGTCTCTCTCTCAAAAATAAAGAGGTGCGTCTGGGTGGCTCAGTCGGTTAGGCGTCCGACTTCAGTTCAGGTCATGATCCCACAGTCTGTGAGTTCGAGCCCTGCATCAGGCTCTGTGCTGACAGCTCAGAGCCTGGAGCCTGCTTTGGATTCTGTGTCTCCCTCTCTCTCTGCCCCTCCCCAGCTCATGCTCTGTCTCTCTCTGTCTCAAAAATAAATAAAAACATTAAAAAAGAAAAAAATATTTAACAAAAATAAGAAAAAATTTTTAAGTGTATTTATTTATTTTGACAGAGAGAGAGAGAGAGAGAGAGAGAGAAGTGCAAGTACATGTGTAGGGGAGGGGCAGAGAGAGAGAGAAAAAATCCAAAGCAGTCTCTGTGTTATTAGCTATTAGCACAGAGCCTGCTATGGGGCTCGATCTCAGGAACCATTATGGCCAACAAGTGTAACAAGTGTATGAAAAGGTGCTCAACATCACTAATCATCAGGGAAATGCAAATCAAAATTGGAAGAAGGTACACCTGCTGGAATGGCTATTATCAAAAAGGCAACAACAAGTGTTGGTGAGAATGTGGAGAAAATGTAACCTTGTGCACTGTTGGGGGGGGGGGGAATATAAACTGGTCTAGCCACTATGAAAAATAGTATGGAGGTCTCAAATAAAACCACCATAGGATCCAGCAATACTCACTTCTGGATATATACCCAAAGGGAATGAAATCACTATTTCAAAGAGATATCTCCACAGCCTGTCCCCACCCATGTTCACTGAAGCATTATTTACAATAGCCAAGACATGAAAACAACCTAAGTTGTTTAGTCTATTGACAAATGAGTAAAGAAAAATGTGGTGTAAATGTATGTGCACACACACACACTAGATTATTCAGTAACAAAAAAGAAGGAAAGCATATCATTTGCAACAACATGGATGTACCCTGCGGGGCCTTATGCTAGGAGAAATAAGTCAAATAGCGAGAGACAAATACTGTGTGATTTCACTTATATGTGGAATCTAAAAAAACTGAACTCACAGAAACAGAGAACAGGTTGGTGGTTGCCAGACACGGGGGTGGAGGGGGGTGGTGGTTGTTGGGTGAAATGGGTACAGGTGTTCAAAATGTATAAACTTCTAGTTATAAGATGAATAATTTCTGGGGATATAATGTACACCATAGTTACTACAGTTAACAGTACCATACTGTATATTTCAAAGTTGCTAAGACAGCAAATCTTAAAAGTTCTCATAAGAAAAAAAAAATAGAACTATGTGAGGTGATGAATGCTAATTTATTGTGGTAATTATTTCATGATATATACATACATCAAATTATTATTTTGTACACTTCAATGAAATGCTATTATGTTAGATACATCTCAAAAAATTGACAAGAAATGGTGGTAGCAGTGTCTTCGAATATACTGTGAATATAAAGTATATATACATAAAAAGTTTTTCAAAAATACTCTCATTAGATAAACTCAATTAAAATGGCCATGACTGCATTTTGTCATATAAAAAATTGGACAGCTCTTGGTTCTTACTGCAAGATTCCTTTTGGTTCTCATAAATGAATGAGGTAGGAAGAAAATTGGTTTCTCCATTATAAAGTGAATGAACCAAGGCTACAATTTATTCAAGATTCTGATTCCAGTGCACTTTGTATTATAATTTATAATGGACTTAATGGAGAATTTTCAATTTTCAACATGAGAAGCCAGAGAAGGCTAATTTTTTTAATCTGGAGGGGATCCAGATTTAAAAATCCACATTATATTGTATCATATTATATCAGAGTATAGTGTTATATACTGTTACTCTGATATATTACTCTTACTATAGTGAATTCTCTTATTCTAAAAAAAGTTATTGAAACCCTCCTCTACAAGAGACTGATATTAAGATAATGAAAACCTACTTGATATTATACTATACTAAATCATCCTATGTATTATATTATACATACAGTTGACTTATACTAAATCATCCTATGTATTATATTATACATACAGTTGAATAATATGGGTTTGACCTACACAGGTCCACTTATAGACAGAATTTTTCCAATAAATATAGTATAGTACTATAGATGTATTTTCTCTTATGATTTTAATAATTTTCTTTTCTCTAGCTTACTTTATTGTAAAAGTACAGTATATAATACCTTAGAATTCATATCTGTTATATATGTATACATATGTGTATGTATGTATGTATGTATGTGTGTGTGTGTGTACGTTAATCAACTGTTTATGTTATCTGCAAGACATCCGGTCAACAGTAAGCTACTGGCAGAGAAGTTTCTGTGAGTCCAACGTTATACATAGATTTTCAAGTGTGTGGTGGCCAGTGCCCCTAACCCCCATGTTGTTAAAGAGTCAACTGTACTATGATACATTAACCTATATAATAAAATTAACTTACTACAATATTATATTAACGATTTACTATTATACTATGATATAGTATACTATGATCTATCAAGTAGGTATTCATTATCTTAGTATAGGTATCAGGCTCTTGTAGGGGAGGATTTCAGTAACTTTTTTTAGAGTAAGAGAGAATTCAGTGTGTTCTTCATAAATAGAAGGTTCTCTCACAAGTAATTATTTGCTATCTTCTCACCCCTCAATCATACATACACCTATTTCTAACATATAGGAAAACTTTATAGAAGCAACCAATGTATTATAGCGAACAACATTTAGTAGTTTAACTGGTACAGTAATAACTGAGGTGAAATAACTGCTCCCAATATGACCGCAACCATTACCTAACCAAATGAACCCTAGGGTTTAAACACTGTTGACTATTTGAGCTGTTAGAGAAGTACACATTCCCAGTGAAAACCATTTTCAGTAACTGTTTCATGGTTTAAAGGCCATGATCTCAAATATAGATGGTATGGGATATTTCTTAAAAGCAGTGAGTTAAGTGATGCAAAATGATACACTGGTTGGAAGGAAGTATGTGGAGGAAGAAAAAAAATTATTTCCTTGGACATAAAGGTTAAATATCATGAGACATTCTGGAATTGTAAATAACCAATCAAATTGTTAATGTGTGTGATTACAGATACTAAGCTGCTAATAACACATAAGGCAGGGTAGCTGATGAACATGACAGTCTTAAAGACCTCTTAACTTCATATTATTTTAATTTGGAGACATATTATACATTAGGGTATATCAGGACAATAGTCTAAGAATATTTTAACAATAAAGATACTATTTTTGGCATTTCAATATACTGACTGAAGTATAATAGAAGATATTTTAAAAATTTTAAAGGTTTTAAAAGATTATGTTGATTCTCTGTACCCATCCCCCACTTGAAAAAGAAGAAACAAAGTGATGGTAAGACAGAAGATGAAAGAAGCAGGATGAGAACAGAAGTCATACTGAGCCAATCTGTAACAACTAAAGAGCAAAATAAGAAAAAGGGTAAATTAAACAGATATAAATATGAGTAAGTTTTCTTGGGATCTTAACAAAAAGTAGGTAGTTGACAGTGTAAAACAAGTTATAACAAATTTTAGGGGACACAAAGCTGAAAATTGTGTAGCTCTTGGGTTAGGGTCTACTGGTAGGAACATAAAAAATGAACACACAATTTTAATCTGCACACAAATCCTCTTCTGAAACATGGTGGCAATAGTCATTCAACAGATATTTAATATGCTAATTAAGCACTAGGTATTATGTTAGGTACTGGGATATACACATATCCCCATAGAAATAAAACAATGTCACTTTACATTTAATATGGTCACACAAACAACAAATATAAATAATATTTATTATAAGTTCTAAATCTATACCCCTACCATTCAAAATTGATCAGCTTAAAGTATACTCAAGGAATTTTAAACTATTCCTAAAGAATGAATATTTTAAATATTGACATCAGGTAAAAATATGTAAAAGACAGAATTTCATGACTCTTCCAAGAAAACCTACCAAGAATTTTGGCCTTAGAAATCAACCACAAAAGTATCTCAGCAATACTCAATACAATTCCTTTACTTAGAAAAACACCAACATGTCAGAATATGTGATTCTCTGTGACTCTCCAAAAGAAAGTCCCAAGTAATGTGTGCTACACAAAGGGTAGTTATGCCACAACTATGTTTCCTATGTAATTAAAAAAAAATTCACAATTATGCAACTGTGCTATTGCTAACTTAGTAGCAGACATCTAGGATAAAACCAAAATTAGTATACTAAAAAATAACAGATATGAATTCTAAGGTATAAATAAAGGCAAATGATATACATGGGATCCTGAAGTGAATCTAAGCATTAAAATAATATTTTTAATGGAAATGTTCACTTAATAATAATTGCAGATCTGGTAATATATGTGTGTATATGTACTTGCACATGTGTACACACACACACACACACACACACACAGCCTACTCTAACAGGCAGACACACCCAGATAGCCTACTTACTAACATGAATATGTCAAGTATATACATTCATGTTAAAAGTACATTTAGGAGGAACATGAATTAGTACTAAAAAGTTTACATTCACAGGCAATGAAAAAACCAGGGGAAATAGTACAGCAGTTACTATTAGGAGTACTATATTAGGAGCTATATTCGTTTCTTGATGTTCAGTTGTAAAGATTCTTTGTTAGGACAGAGCTTAGAAAGCAAGGCTAGCATAAGCTGACAGAGGGCAGGGGAGAAAAAGATGGTCCAGATCAAGGGACAAGAGGGTACCACTTTCCATCTTTCTGACTCTTCTAAAATTGTAGCTTATACTATGTACAAGCCATTCCCAAAGTTTCAGTGAAAATTTTAAAAAACAATCTGTATCTAAATTCTAGTGCTGGCCACTACATTCTAACAACCTCTTTTACATAAGCAAGTAATTCTGAAGAGATGCATCTAAGTCAAATAATAAAGACTATTAGTTACACCTGAAGTCTTAATTTTTTAAGTCTGACTGCTATAATTTAAAATCTAAAGCTTCACTACAAAAGGATAAATATTAGTGATAAAGACAATCTTTTTTCATTTTTGAAACATAAAATTAAATAGTGAAAAAATAAACATTTGATAAAGACCAAGTAACAGTAAAAAAAAAAGATCAGTCATGAGAAGCGACTTCTTTGAATAAAGAGTTCTTAGTAGTAATACTATGTTTTCATTGAGCTTTTTTTGATAGACAAGATACAACATTTTACAAAAATAATAATAACCATTACACCTTCTGGATCTCTTAGTACACTGCAGTGCTATACAACACAACTTTTTATGATGATGCAAATGTCCTCTATGTGTGTAAATAAGGGAGCCACTTGCCACATGTGGCTGCTGAGAATATGAATTTCTTAATTTTATTTAAAGTAATTTCCATTTAAATAGCCTAAGAGTCTAGTTGGCTATCCTACTAAATAGCACAATTCAACAGTTTCATAGTCCTATAAGTAAATATAAATCTAAGTTCTTAATGAACCTCTTTCACAGAAGGAGAACTTAAAAATCAAACTTTCACCTCTATTGTCTTAAAATCTGTATCTTAATGTATTTATATTGCATGGGCTAAATAGGTCTTGCCACACACCATCATCAAATTATATACACATATATATTGTATATATACTTATATATTTTTAAAGCAGTATACAAAGGAATACAAAATTATATTTTCTGCACAAACTGCCATTGTATTTTCAATACTTAAGACTTTCTTTTTCCTGGAAATAATACTACTCAAGTAACCACAGGATTTAACTCAGCAACCATATAATAAACAAAACAAAAAACCCACCCCAAACCTCAAAACTAATGATTTAACCCAATTTAAGAGGTGAATACTATTCCCTATTACTTTTCCCTAGAAAAGAACAAAACTATATTTTTTAAATAAAACGTCTGTAACTAACCACCTCTCCCACAAAAAGATAATAACCTTTTATATAACTTTCTAAATTATATAAATTTAAACTATGCATCAATAATTAACATACATAGGTATGTAAGAAAATAGTATTGAGACACAATGTTCTGAAGAGCTTATAACATTGATTTTTGTATACCATATAGCTTTCCTGAGATGTTAGAAATTAAAATTCAATATACTACCTCCTTACAGAATGGAATACTTCTACAGTCTGAATAACTTTTTAGGAAGTTGTTATATACATCCATCCTAATCATTCATTTGATTAATAAGCAACTTTCAAAAATACATGAAATAACAGCAAAAGAACTTATCTCTGAGTACCAAAGTAAAAATCATGACTACACCAAGTAGTTCAAATAGGGGTGGAAGACAAAGAATTTTCACTGAGAACTTTTTATTTATATTACTGAAAACAATTCATTATTGTTTTATATAAATGTTATGTTTTCATGTAGCAGTGCTTCAATTTTGTAATTTCCACTTTTTTAATCCTTAGTAACCCTATAACTTGAAAACTAATTAGAACACAAGTGACATCAGTGTAAATATTCTTACCTTTATTTGACTTTGATGGTTTATTCTTGATAGGTTTAAGGGAACTTCTTGATTTATCTTCTCTATCTTTAATAAGTTTCTGAACATCATCCAAAGACAGTTTTTGCAGCACAACTACAGGCTTAGCTCCTTTATTTAGATCTTCAACTAATCCCATTTTTTCTACTTTGTCTTTCTGCTCTCCTTTCATTTCCATTTTCTTTGTCTCCTGAGTAATATTACCATCTTTATCCCTCTTGATTTTTGGAATGACAAAATTTTTCAATGCACCAGACCTGCCCCCCAACAAATAACTTGGAAATTCTGCCTTATTGTCAGGATGAGCTTTGTTACTATCTACTTTACTCTTATTGCCCTCTGTCCTTTTGTCATCTTTACTATTTGGTGATTTAAAACCAGGCTTATCAGGTCTTGATTTATTAGAATCTCCTTGTTTAACACGAGGACTGTCAGGCCTTGATTTTTGCTCCCCAGAAGATGGTCTTTCCCGTAAGTCCCCTGATTCATGTCTATGTTTTCTTTCTAGTTTATCAGGTTTTGAACCATCAGATTTAATGCCATGTTCATTTCTATTAGAAGATCTCAATGTTTCTGGTCTTCGAACCCTAGACTGATCCCCTCGATGTCGCTCTGATTCACTCCTGTCATCTGATTTTTGTTTACTATCATGGTCGCGTCTTAAGGACTCAGAAATAGATCGCCCATCAGGTCTCTGCTTTAAGGCTTCAGCTCGTTCTGATTTTAACCGAGGTGAATCAGATTTAATATCCTGTTTATGTTTAGACACTTCAGGTTTTTTGTCTGTTGATGGCTTTCCCGAATCCCTCCTATTTTCATGCCTATGTTTTGGTGTTTCAGGCCGACCTTCATTTTTTTGCTTTGGAGTTTCAGGTCGGCCGTCACCTTTCTGCTTTGGAGTTTCAGGCCGTCCATCACCCTTCTGTTTTGGGGTTTCAGGGCGCCCATCACTCTTTTGTTTTGGAGTTTCAGGTCGGCTTTCACCCTTTTGCTTTGGGGTTTCGGGTCTTGCCTTTGTTGTTTCTGATCTGCCATTATTTTGTTTGTTGTCATTTGGTTTTATGTCAGACAGTCTATTTTCATTCTGTTTAGGTTCGGCTGTGGTGCTCTCATTTTGTTTGGATTCAGTTGTTCTGCTCTCATTCTGTTTCAGTTCTTCTGTTTGTGTCTCAATTTTAGCTTCTAACTTACTTTCATTTGACTTTGTCTCCACCAATCTGTTTTCATTTGGTTTAGATTCTGTCAATCTACTTTCATTTTGTTTCATTTCACTCTTTGAAAGCTCAGCATCAGACTTTTTTTTAGGAGTCTCAGGATGGTTTTCTGGTGTAGATTTAAGATTTCCAATAAGATCTTCCTGAAGAACAGAAATAGGTGCATCATTACATGGTTTGATTTCTTCAGGCTTTTTTATGGAGTCTGAATCCTGAGTTATAGAAGCCTGAGAGTCCACTCTTCCTGCCTGATGAAGATCAATGCTAACCATTAATGCTGGCCTTGACCCATTTCCCGTAGAACCCGTCTCCTGAGAAGCTGGTCTATTACCTCCTGTAGCACCCCCAGCCTCCTGTGGGTAAGAATCTTGTTTTCTTTTTTTCAAAGGCTTATCTGAAATTTAAAGATAAATATTCAGTATCAGTAATAGACACATATTCTTATCTTATTAAAAGCCATAAAGACTTTGATATTTAAGTCGCAATGTTTTTTTTTAATGTGGTGAATGCAAATGTCAATATG
Source organism: Acinonyx jubatus (assembly GCF_027475565.1). NCBI lineage: Eukaryota > Metazoa > Chordata > Mammalia > Carnivora > Felidae > Acinonyx > Acinonyx jubatus. Next base: position 206,833,772 of record NC_069380.1, read on the forward strand.
CATGTATCAAATAGCAGGCATGAATGACATAATACTATTAAACCAAGGTTTAAGGAAATATTCATGCGTGCAGTACCTCAATAAATATTCACGACTACAGTAACAAGTATTTAACAGCGTATTTGTTGAGTATATAAATAAGCCCAAGAGTATAAAAAAACAGAACGTATAATACATTAAATACAAACATATATTTATGCTTATATATATAAAGGGTAAACCAGATTCTTTACATAAGAATAAGAAAACCAGTTATAAATCATATGTTCTCATTTAAGATCATTTTAACCATTAACCAAAAACTAAGTACTGCAAATCTGCTGACATACTAAACAGGAAACATAAGGTTTTACAACATGTAAAAGAAGTACGGAAAAGAATAAAACCCAAAAGAAAATAGAAATCATGCTACTGAAAAAAGATAAATGAGAATAAGGTGGGAAAAAAGAATTAAACAGCTTGTCATTAACCTTTGATTCAGGATTCAAATCCTTCAAGGTGTCAACAGCACAAATGGAATTTAAAAGCTAACACACAATCAGAAGTACATTTAAAATAAGGAAATACATTAATATTATAAGTATAAAAAAATGAGACACATATAAAGACTCTTTAGATAAATCCTGTCTTAATAGCAACTTCCACTTAAGAAAAATGCTTTGGCTCTTCCATGTAAAGTTCTAGGGATCTATATATTGGCCTCATTAAGAAACAATTTACAGTATTCTGAAATGTAAAGACAAAAATACACACAAGCACAACTCTACCACCACATAAAATGCCAAGATATTTTTAACAGTTAGGTACTTCTATGCATGATTCCACTTGACTCAAGAGGCTGCTAGGTCATTTTCTATAAATTGAATCTCTAGTTAGTTCTTGGAAATAGTTATATTATAGTACCTTAAGGTTTTGTCTGCTTTAATATTTACTTGCTGAATTACCTAGCTATGTTTTAAAGGTCATTTTAACTCATCTTTGTAAGAGAACCTCTAGATTCTCTTATGATATTCATCAATGTGATATAAAACCATTGAAGGAAAACAAGGTTAAAAGACAAACTGACCACTAAAACACAATCCCTTATTGCTAGAAAACCAAGTTGTAGAAAAAAAAATAATAATGGTAATGTTGCTTTTATACACCAAAGTTCTGTCATTTTGTTTTCAAAGTGAGAAGCGGCAGTTCATTCCAGCTTAAAATCTAGTAAAATATTTTACTAAAATTTACTTCAAAATTTAGTAAAAATATTTTACTAAAATTTACTTCAAATATTTGCTAGTAATTTTTTGTACAAGTCATTCTGCTGCTTATTCAGAAGTCAAGTCTACCATCACATAAGCTCCATTTGTAAAATAACTATATAATAATAATAAAGTATATTATCATCTATTTCCCCCAGTAAAAACTACCCTGGCAAGAACTTATATGAAACTTTCTGCATCAGTACTTAAGAAGAAAGCACTCAGAATACTAAATTTATATTTCCATAATTTTATTTTGTAATGTTCTGCCACACAAAATAATCTTTATATCTTACCATAGGGCATACCAAATAATTACTACCTCATAAATGGGATGCCTTACAACCTATACCCTTAAATCTTTAGGACAAGAATCTAGAAATCTAAATAGTATAATCTAGTTGAAGATTTTTAACATATTTTTCAATGAAACATGATTGTGAAAGTTATTAAAATGGTAACCTAAGGATACTTAAGTACTGTAATGACATCACAGATCTCAGGCATCTGAGAATTTCTCTTAAGAAATCTGTGGTTTGTCCTTTTATTAATATGAGCAATCAGTTTTTCTTCTGAACATTAACATTAAAATATCTTGAAGGCTAAATTTTAAAGGATTACAAAATACTTAAACGAGTTTATAGATCATTAACCTCATTTCAATTTATAATTTATCAGTAAAATTAAAATTGGGCATAATTTAATTTCAAAGGAATTGTCATGTTTGACTTATTTACCTTAAACTATAGATGCTATGGTTATAATAAAAATGTATGAAAGCATTTGCACGTGAGTAATATATTAAGATTGGGAAAGATGTTGTAATTTTTTCTATTATGCACAATATATTGCTAAGTACAAAGTTTTAATTTTTCAACTATTGAAAAGTACTTCACCTCTTCTGTAAAACCGGGAAAAATTCCATTACTGCTGCAAGGATTCTTGAATATGTTAAGAGCACGCAGGTTTGATTCACTTGATCTGATTCAGTTCCACCATGAACTTATTCCTGTAAAGTGGCTCTGAATCTGCATGTCACTTTTGTCTATCCACTTTTGTTATCAGTCTTCATTACATCATAACCTTCACCTAATGATGGAAAGCCATCTCTACGAAGAATAATTTCAATATTTAGGACGCTGATTATCTTTAAGCCCTCTTCAGCACTGGGTACCATAAGTTTAGCTATCAGAATGCACAGAGTCCTGAAGAAAATGCATACAAAAAGATACAATATTTTCAAAACCAACAATACTTGTCATCTAGATGCTGATGTGAAATGAAAATAAGATCTAGCCATGAGAGAAATTCTGAACTTGATTATGCTTGTAAGAAACAAACTATAACACCTGCTTAAATCTACAAGTGATAACTGAAAACACTTAAAACAGCAGTTATACACATGGTAGCCAATTATGAAAAATGAAAACATCCCATCCCTAAAATGCAGTATAAACTAAGTGGCTAACTGTCCTGTTCCTGTCTCCTCTCTTATTCCAAATGAGAGTAGGTAATTTACTTTTTATAAGGGTTATAGTGTAAGAATATTGTAACATTCTAAAAAACATTAGTAGCTAGGCTAGGCCATTCCTCATACTTGCTAACATGGAAAGTGGACCTTGGGAAAAGATGAAATAGGCAAAGATGAACAAAGAAACCCTCTCTTTGAAAAAAGAAAGCAGGAATTTTCAGCACACGAAGGAGATATTAATGTCTATGATAGATCATCCCAGAAGCAAAGATGAATAGCCTTTTAAAATTAATTTATGTAATTATAGACATTGGAAATATGAGCAAAAGATGGAACAAAAAGGTCCTTTGAGAATATTATAAAATATTAGGTTACAGAGAATTAACCTATCAGTGTATATAAAACTATCCAAAGAAGGGAAAAAAGGCCACAGGACATCAATACCTAGCAGCCAGAAAAGTGTCCTCTGTACGTGGAACAGAGGTCCATTAGGTCTGCCACAGCTTAGGTAAAGTATTTCTTAAAATTATTCTATCCTTATTCTTCAGTTCCATAATTATCAAACAACCATGTGTGTTAAACTTTCTAATCTTATTGACAAGGTATAGTTTTTCCATTTCTGATCTATTGAAAGGAATGCTTCTCTCATAACAAATGAATAAAATGGAAACAAGCTCAGACCCCAGAACAGAGCTCTCAGTAAAACAAGTCGTGTTGTGTATTCCATACCACCACCAATACAATGGTTATAAAAAAAGTTCTCAGTGCCATACCTTAGAATGCAAGGTAATTATCAATTTCGCAGTTTAACCCTAAAACGCAGTGGTAACTAGTAATAAATTCATTTCAAGGAAATATTTCACTTCTCAAGGCCTGACTATAAAACTACTACCACTTCAGACAATGTTGCTTTTATTTACGATCTTACCTATGATCTTAGAGCAATACACCAGACCTTTAATCTTCCCAAATTTTCAAGATAACTGCTTATACATTAAACACTGTCCCATCACACAATGTAGAAACTGAATATAAAATGACAGGATTCAAATCACAGGTGTTTGGTGGCACCTAAATTCCAAAGGTGTTCAAATAAAGCCATGAAATAATGGGAACATGGCTTTCAGGAAACAAGTCAGAACGACAGTACGAATACGAGGTCGGCAAAATCAGTATAACCAATTTGGAAAAATACACATACTAAATCATCTATATCAAACTAAAGACCGAGTAGTTCCAATGAACATTTATCCTTTAATCCTTATAGCACCAGATACTTCTGTAAGTCAACTTACAAAGTTCAAAATTGTAAATCAGCTCTGTTCACTCAACTTTTCAATTTATCTTTGTTAGAGCCACACTATCACAGATTATGGAGAAAACTGATTAGATAATTAAAAGTAAAATATATATTACAAGTTTCTGAAAGAACAGGATGCTGTTTGCTGAATTTGTTTTATTCTCCCTAAAAAAAGTTACCAGTCTAAAATAAGTTTGCAATTAAGCAGTTAGCCTTATTTATTATCCTTATTTTCACTTGGTTTTTGAAAGTAAAAACTTAGGCTTCAACAAATGTGATACAATAAAAGTTCAGGAAAGAAAAAACAAGTTCACCATTTCCTATGTTTTCGTTCCTACCAACTATTTAAAAAAATCACTTAAAAAATTAAGCACCTTTTTAAGAACATAATTTCCCAAAACAGATTAAAATGTCATACAAAAATTCAGTTCTCAAGGCAACTAGTATTTCTCAGTCAAGAAATTACAATTTTGTTTCTTATAAATCTGTCATAGGATTCAGGAATTTGGGATTAATATTACCAACAGAAGATAAATAATACTGCTGTCTTTACTTGACATGCATATACTTTTATAAGAGGTTAGAAGAGGAGATACATTTTGGAATCCACATGGTTACTATTTCCTGAACCACAAATTACTAAACCAGAAGAATAAGCAACACTTCATTTCATCCTTAACATCAACAGTTTAGCAGTTAAAAAAAAATTCCAGTGCCCTAGCCAAAAAAATAAAGACTTCCACCAATCTCTTTACTTGCACCAATCTGTGATTCAGGCACTTAGAAAGCATCATAGAACAACAATTACTAAATAAGGTCTATTTGTTCAATAATGTTAAAAAGAGCCATCATGAGAGACAGGAAATACAATAAAAATCTTCAGCATGTTTCTTAGCGTAGAAACATAATTATCTAGAAATGATCCTGTCATATAATGAATAAGATCATATATATGAAAAAGAGTTCTAACCAACACGAAGAAGTTTTGTTTTATAATTATCAAAAAGAAAATATGAGAACTATATGTCAATCTAGAATATTTAACTAGAAAATTGAATCATATAGTATGCTTTGGTTTGGGTAGTCAAACGTGTATATGAATTTGTAAATAACATCAAATCCATAAATTACATTACTAATTTCAATTAATGATTCATCAGTCTCTCAAAAATTTTAAGAGTTTTATACATAGAGTTCACCAAATAATCAATAATTTAATAGGGACTTTCTTTTATTTAATTATAATTTTTATAAGCACAAAAAAAGTCCATAAATTCAATGAATAGGTGTCTTGAAACTCCATCCTAATATACTACTCAGACAAAAGTAATATACTACTCAGACATCCTAATATACTACTCCATCCTAATATACTACTCAGACTACTTAATATAAATTTAAAATTCTTTCCCATAATTTTTTACAACAACAAAAATCCCCCAAACTATATTAAAAGACAGTAGGATTTGAAACTGATTATTGACTGAATTAACTAATTTGAAACAGGATTATTAACTGAACAAACATACACACAAACTTTTCTTAAATGTACTGATTCAAAATAGTTTTATAGCAGTTACCCTCATTTTGACAGAAAAAAAGGTGAAGATGCAAAACTAACATAACTTATGGAAAATACAGATGATAGAAACACTAATGTGCAATTTAGTAGACAATCACAGATAATATCACTTGGTACATAATAGGTGATAGACCTGTGATACAGAATTACCAAATCTCAGACAGTTGTTCCAGATAAAAAATGAAATTACGAATTTAACTTCTGAGGTGTGAGCATTAGTAATAAAAACATAATTGAGAGACATAAAGAATTATAAAATATAATGAAAAAAAAAGAGTAACTAAAAAAAACCTTTTTTACATTATAATTACATATTTGCCCAGAGTATGATGTGGGAGTAATGAGATTATTTTACCTTTGTCTTGAACTTCTTTTGAAAAGCGCTCCCTTTCAATAGCTGATTCTCTCTCTATTCGTTCAATTTCAGCCAATGCATCCAATTCCACTTCGTCATATATAGGTCCCTGTTGTGATACCTGCTGCTGATTCTGTACCACAGAAGTCTGGGGCTGTTTTGTAGCAACTGAAGTGTTCTGTTGTAAAACAGGCACTTGATTTGCTGGAAGGAATGCTGTTTGTTCTTGCTGCGACAAACACTGAGCAGCATTTAGTGGGCGGTTTACATCCTGTGGAGTAATGGGTGTTTTTGAAGTCTGTCCTGGGTACTGCACATTAAAAGGAATATCATTTTCTGAAACATTGCTATTTTCCATACCAGAAAGCATATCCTCTTGCTGGTCCATGTCTGAAGACCTTACACGAGAAAGTCTTAATGTAAGTTTAGTAGAGTCCTTGGATGGAGAACTAATGATATCATACATTGCAGCTTTCTCACTCTGGTCTTTTTCGTCCTTGCCTAATTTCATTTTCTTTTGCTTCTTTTGCTTTCTTTCTGGAGAATCTAGCAAGATGTCTGGTGGAACATCTCGAGGTGATGAACAAGGTAGAGGCTGAGACTGAAGGATTAAAGGTGGTCTTGATCCTAGAAAAGCAATTCAACAGGAATGAACAACTGTGCTAGTTTTATGTGTTCGTACACTGATAGAAATACTAAATATGTGACAATATAGTAATGCTAGAAAAAATATTAAGGAATTATCTAATCTCAGCAACTTATTTACAAAATATGAAAAGAAAGCCTAAAGACTTGTCCCATAATCTTTGAGCTTGCTGGTAGATGATCCAGGTTTAACTGAAGTATGAGTATTCCATCTGCCAGACCAGCATTATGTTATTTCTATTTTTGTTCTTATAAAATATACTTTGTTTGAAAATAGCAAAGGAGTTCATTGTTTCTAAAGATGATACAACACAAATATTTTGGGCAAATATTTCCTATTCTTTCACTTAATATTTAGGAAAACTAACAAATCTAAAGTAAGAATAAATCTGTTAAATTACAAAATAACAAATTAATCCTAGAAACTACACTCACATGAATACTTACTGGTGTAAGAAAAAGAAAGTGGGAAAAATGAAAATTTTTAGAATCCTTACTTCCTTTACAAACTGATGGTAAATTACTGATTTATACCTTTATGTGATGTTCTCTTTCTCCCTCCACTTAAATAGCATTCACACATTCTCTTCAGCTTGCTAATCAATCCTCTTTCTATTAGAAAAAATTTAAGTCCAGCAAATTTCAAGGCTCAATAAAATATCTTTGGCCCAGATCCCATTAATTTAACAAATGTTATATGATACAAATAAGTGGTAAAAATAAGCTAACCAAATGGAAAAATTCTTTGATAACAAACTGTTAAATGAGGAAAAATGCACTGATATGCTTCAAAAATAAAAGTATGATTGTTACACTGCTTATCATTAGACTATAAAAAGTTTAAAAACCCGTAGGAAATTATAAAAATCAGTCAGGGTAAAAGTGCTTTAAAGAAAGAACCTAAACCTAGACTTGTCTTAAGTTAAGGTTTCAGTGTTTAAACATATGTATGATTTTTCCATGATACATAAACCTGTCCTTTCAATTAGCAATGTTAATATTTAAAGTATGATATACAAAGGGGCGCCTGGGTGGCTCTGGCTCCATGGGTTAAGTGCGCAACTCTTGATTTTGGCTCAGGCCATGATCTCACGAATGTGAGATGGAGCCCTGCATTTGGCTCCATGCTGAGTGTGGAGCCTGCCTGGGATTCTCTCCCCCTTCTTCTGCCCCTCCCCAACTTGTGCGTTCGCTCTGTCGCTCTCTCTCTCTCAAAAAAAATTAATTAAAAAAAACCTTAAAGTGTGATAAATAAAAATATAACTTTTTAGAGAACATATCTAAAATGTGATAAAGATCCAACTGAAGCAATTTACTAGAAATGTTAGTTTGAGGTTATACCAACAGCTTATGGGGACATTAAAAAGAAAAGAAACTAATATTTTTGGACCATTTATTTTGTGTCAGAGCTTGTGCAAGGTGCTCTGCACATCAGTTCATTTAAATAATTTACAACAACCTTGATTTGCATTATCACTATTTTGCAGAAAGGAACATGAAGCTTATAGTGATTAAGAAATTCGCCCAAGGTTACATAGCTAGCAAACCTGAAACGTTTAAATCCAGATTTTTCTAACATTTGAATTATAACATACCATATTGCCTTTGTATTTAAAATTTGTGTCACATTATGTGTATTTTATTTTTTAAATTTTATTTTTATTTATTTTGAGAGAGAGAAAGTGTGCGCACAAGCAGGAGAAGGCAGAGAGGGGGACAGAGAATACCAAGCAGGCTCCATGTTGTCAGTGCAGAGCTGACATGGGGCTTGATCTCACGAACCATGAGATCATGTCCTAAAAGCAGAAATCAAGAGTAGGACACTTAACCCATGGAGCCACCCAGGCGCTCCCAAATTGTATATATTTTAGAACTTAAAATTCCAACAATTCACCTAAAATATCAAATTAGACTGATGATGCATTCAACCTTCCAAACTAGGTGGAAAACAACTTCATGAACAGAAGTAGTGGTTTCTGATGAATAATGTGTTTGTAAGGGTGTTCTAAAGTTTTTTCTTTCTATCTAAAGTTATTTATCTACCCTCAAGAGTTTGAGGAAAAATGGGCTGATTATCTAGATCAACTAGCTATCTCACTGTATCTCCTCCCTGGCAGTCTGAATAATTTCTCACTTTGACAATACTTGTGAGATATATACCTAACTTTGATGCCTAACCTACAAATAGAGTTATTCTGGAAGCTGCTCTTTCAAAAGCTGAGTTATTTTTATCCCTGAAAATTCACAGAATTAAAGAATAAGAATGGCTCATAAAAGTTCAACTTTCACCTTGGGAAGAATGTCTCTGATCAAAGAGTTGGAACACAACCTGTGAAAAAATTGTCTTTATAATAAGAGGCACACCAGTCCATGATTTAGATGGCTATCACCAGAAATTCTCAAGGATAGAGAAACATTATTAATAATCACCTATATTGTAATTAATTACAAGTTAATTCTTTAATATGGAATATAATATTCTCTTCCAATAACTTTGGTAATTCAAATGATCACACTTTAATTTTAAGTACTTTCAAAAGGCCTGAACTTGGGACTTAAATTCACAATTTTATGAATCTAGTGTACGCAAAAGTCCACACAAGGTTCTTTGGGAATTTGAAGAGAAAATAAAATTCATGTCCATAAGATACTACAGGATAAGTTATTAGAAAAAATATAAACTAATGAATGGCTTGAGATGGTTAAAAGAAAAGAGTCCACGTAAGGTGACCCATTTAACTTAGAACTTAAATAGACAGGATTTTAATAAGCAGAAATGAAAGTACGTGTAAGAGATTTAGAGAGAGAATATACAATAGGCCAGATTTTGATAAGTGACTACATGAGAGGTAAGAGACAACTTTATAATGATTCAGGACTAGGATGGCATTAAAAGGAAATAAAATGGCAGAAAACAGTGAAAATAACTTTGAAAATGAATTTGAAATACCAGCTAGAAATGAGGAAATTTTGTCTGGAAACAAAAGATTACAACTTAGAACACAGGACTGGAGACAAAGACATTGACTTCGCAATCCTATTCACAAAAGTAATTAATGCTGTTACCAAAACTGAATGAAATAACCAAGGGAAAAAGTACAATGGGAGATTAAAAAGTCTAATGATAGAAATCTTGAGGAGTAAGAGAGCAGACAGAAGAGCTAATGAAGAAAAAAAAAATCAATGAAAGAAACATGAAGAAAACAGGTGGACTTGATATGAAGTAAGTTTTTTGGGGGAGGTGGAGATGAGGGAAAGCTGATAAATGCTGTGGTCTGAAAAGATCATTGGATTTATCAGTGAGAACAATACTGTATATATTTGAAAACATTACCAACAGTTTACAGGGATGAGTACAGGTTTGTTTCTTTCCTACAAGTGAAAAACAATAAAGTGTAGCTTTTGGTATCTGCACTAAGAAGTTTGAGCTCTTCACTCAACTGCTGAAGGAAATTCTAGTTACAATACCTTTAGGAGTCCCATCACTTCCAGCAGGGGAGCATACTGGCTGTGGAGACCTCAAGGGAAAAGAGGCAGCAGCATTCCTCAGTGTTGAAGAATCTCCATCCTGAAAAGAATATAAAATGTCTATCTTAAATGATTGGAGAGGCTTTAGAGAAATCTTAAACAGACAATAAAAGACAGAAACTACTGACAGGTAAAGTGTTGGTATTCAAAAGCATAATTCTTCTGTATGTTCCTGTTCTGCTCATGGTAAATCTTAGAAGAATTGAAACTGTATCCAAAAGAATCAACAGCCTATGCATGGCAATGAATAAGAAAACTGGTATTACTACGAGGCTCCATTTTTGTTTACTATTTTCTACAAGAGGAGCTATGAAGGCCATACGAGGCTGTAAACGTCTTGAGGGCAGAGTTCACAGTCATCTCTGTTATCCTTATATACACGTAACTCATTGCCAAACCAATTAACATATAACTTATCTGATAATACCACAAAACCAGTTCCAGTATGTGGAATATTTTAAAACATCAAAGCAATGCTAAATTTCAGGGAATAAAGATTTGTACAAGTCTTACAGGGAAAAAGAGCTTGATACTAATAAATAAAGGTTCATTATTTTAAAAACATTTTTGTGTGAACAAGTATTTAAAAATGAAACTAGATTTCATTAAGAACCAAAACTTTTAGGCCAAGGGTTGGCAAACTTTTCTTGTAAAGGGACAGATAAATATTTTAGGGTTGTGGGCCACATACAGTTTCTGTCACATGCTTTGTTGTTGTTGTTTTTTAAAAATGTAAAAGCCATTCTTAGTTTGTAGGTCAAACTAATGGCCAGTTTATCAACCTTGCTCTAGACCAAGCTCTGTAGGTATAGGAATCACATTGTTTATAGCAAGATTCTCAGACCTAGTATAACCTTTGATACACAGTAGGTATCAATTAAACTGTGGGATCAAAATACTAGGTTACGAAACAAGTATTAGAACTATATTATTACCTTAATGATAACTAATATATAACATACGTCACTACTTAGCCTGTGCACCATGTGTAGGTAGTCGTCACTTGAGCCATGTCTAGGATTATCAGCATGATGATTAGCTGAATTGCCAGACAACGGACCAGAAACCTTATTATCATGTATGTTTCTCAAACCACCTGCAACAATGGGACTTGATACTGATGCTGAAATTAACAAGAATAAAAACAAAAAGCTTTATAAAAATAAAATTCTTAGAGAAAAATAACAATTGTTCACAAAATATTTTAAACACACAGAAATTACAGAAAATATAATAAGCACTTGTGTACGACTATCAGAGCTGGATCAAATCTTAGCACTGTGTCACATATCATTCAGATCTATTTTTGAAAAGAAATAAACCATTAGATAAGGCTGAAACTCTCCATGTATCTGCATATTCCTCTCCTCTGTTCCCTCCCCCTTACTCTATAAAAGTAACCACCACACTGAATTCAAACTTTGCTCTACCTATGAATATTTTATACCTTTCCTATAAATGAATACAGTCCTAAATAATACATAACATTGTTTCACATATAACTTTATATAAAATGGTATACTATATGTATGTATCCTTCTATACCTTGCTTTCTATTTCAATGTTATGTTGAAATGTATCCATTTTTATACATGTAGTATTAAATTCACTTATTTTAAATAAATATATTCTGCTGCATAATGTATACAGCTTTCCATTCTTAAGTCCAAATGTTTAGATGGCTTCAGTATTTTTGCTGTCATAAACAATGCATATTCTTGTACATGTATACATGTACATATACATATATTTGTATATAATGTATATTCTTGACTTTTTTACAAATGTGTCTAGAAGTGAAATTGCTGGATATGTCCACTTTTTAAAACTTACTGAATATTAACAAATAGTTTTCCAGATTACTTATGTCCATTTGTACTCCACTGGTAGTGTATGAGAGTTGCTACTACTAATCTATATTCTTGTCAACAATGTTTGTCAGCCTGAGATGGGAAGCTCTTTGTCAATTTAATATTTGTATTTTCTTTATTAATAGTGAAATCAAGTATCTTTTTATGTGTACTAGCCATTCGGATTCCCTCCTTAACACAAAATCATGAAGACAGTCTTCTGCATTTTGTTTTAAAATTCCACAGTTTTGTTTTTTTCACTCTTAGGTCTTTAATGCATCTTTACGTGTAGCTGAGACAGGAATCCAATTTTACCTTTATCCACATGGATGACTAATTGTCTCAACACAATTTATTAAAGAAACCAGTGTTTCCCCAATTAAGATATAATACCATATGTATCAAGTTTTCATTTGTTCCTGGGTATGTTCCTAGGCTCTATCAAATTCCATTTCCCCATGTTCTACTCCTCCACAGACCAATAATATACAATAAATATACAATAATATACAATAAATCTTGGTAACTGCCAGACTGAGCTTCTACATCTCATTCCATTTCAAATTATGTTGCTATTCTTGGACTTTTATTCTTCCATATGAATTTTTAGAAGAAGTTTAAGTTGCACAAAATCCTGCTTTAGATTTTTATTGGTATTGTATTGAGTTTACAGATTTGGGAAAATTTCAATCTTTACCTACTGAGTCTTTCCATCCATGAAGATGGCATAACTTCATATTCTTAGGTTTTCTTTTAACTCTTTCGAAAGTTTTATAATTTTCTTCACAAAGGTCTTATACATTGTTAAATTCATTCTTAGATATCTTATGCTTTTTCCTTTAAGTTGTTGATAATATTAAAGAAAGATTATACTTATAATTGCTTATTTTAGGTGTATAAAAATGCAATTAAATTTTATTATAATGATCTTGTATCTAGTAACTGTGGAATATTTTTTAAGTTCTATTATCTTATCTGCAGCTTCTCTTAGATTTTCTATGAAGCCAATCACTTGAAAACTAACACTTTCATTTCTTCCTTACCAATAATTAGACATACAAGTATACATACAAAATATATACATATATATATATATGCATATATTCGCTTATCTTCCTGTATTAAAACACCCACTACCACACTAAGTAAAAGGGATGATTATAGGCACTCATGTCCTATTCCTGACTTCAAGGAGAATGTTTCTCATTTTTCACCCCTAGGTGGAAAGATCAGGATAAGGTTGTACCAGTCTATTCCTATTCAGTGAAAAGCTTTTAAATCATGAACAAAAGCTAAAAATTTTTAATGTTCTTTAGGTACCTATTATGAGGCACACAGCATCCCCAACCTCTTAAATTTGTGTTAACTGTCTAATAATTATCCATGTATTCCCGATAATATATCCAATTTTATCATACAGGCTACCAACACTGCTTATTTGGTTTGGTAATATTTATTTAGAAATTTTAGGTGATAATTGGTCTATAATTTTCCTTTTTCACAGTTTCTTCACTACACCTGATTCTGGTATCCAGATTATCTAACTCTATAGAATGAAGTAGGAGAGTGTTGACATTTTTCTTCTGTCTGGAATGTTTGAAGATTAGAATACCTCCTTTGAATGCTTGGTAGAACTTGTAGATAAAACTGTCTGATTATGTTTTATCCCCTCTGCTTCTCTTAAGGGAGAGAGAATTTGAACTACTAAAGGATGTATGTGCATTTAAAATTATGATAGATATTGTCAAAATGTTCTCTAAAAAGATTGTACCAATTTATATCCCAATGAAGAATGTAGGAAGTTCAAACTTCCCGGCACATTTGTTGATACTAGGTATAACTAAAAAATGTTTACTAATCTGGTTAATATATTTCATCGTAATTTTGATTCATATCTCTGTAATGTCAGCCAGGCTGACCATATTTTAATATAGGCATTAAATCTTTCTGGTGTCCAATTTGTTTTCTTTTTCAGTATGTCTGTTTCTTCTTAATTCTATTTTTGTCTTCTTCGTATCAATCTGTATAAAATCTTGGTATATTAAAACTTAATACTTTGTGTTCGTAATAAATTTTGAAAATATAATTTCCCCATATTTACTTGTCCTTATGTATATTCAAATATTTATATTAAAATTATAATACAAAATATATACTATACAAAAAATTATATTAACCTGTTTCTTCATTTCTGTCCTTAATTTTTTAAGAAGTGAATTACTAATTCACTGTCCTTAATTTTTTTAGAAGTGAATAATTATATTTGGTGTTTATATAAATATCTTTCCTAGCAACTGTATTTAATGGCAAAGAATTATTCCTGTTGATGAAGGGGTTCATTGTGCTCATCCTTCAGCTTCTCTGTATGGCTAAAATTTTTATAACATAAGGTTGAAAAAAAATGTTTCAAATGTTACCTTCCACATATTCTAAATTCCCATATATATTTGCCTAATTTCTGGATTCTGTGTTGTCCCATCTACCTATCCGTTTGTTTCTTACCACTCTACATGTTCTAATTAACCTTAATATCTAGGTGGGGCTAATCCTGGAGTAACATTTGTAGTTGCTCAAATATCTGAGAATTTCCAAGAAATGACTCATTACCGAATAGGAAGATGCCCAAATCATATTTCTCTTTTGATTTTGTGATTTCAACTTTTCTTCTGAAAAAGCTGGATTTATCTTGTTTAAAAAACAACAGTAAACAGAGTAAAAATTTACGTTCTTTCCTACACATACAAATGTGTATATGGATATTTCCATAAGAAACCAATGCATCCTTTTAACATTTCCCTTTCATTAGTTAAAATGTTCTTCATATCTTTGTGTGCCAGAGTATACTAATATTTTACAATTATCAAGAACCTATATAATACATACATACTTATATTCAGCACTCACACTAAAGTCTGTAATTTTGGAGTTGTCTATTCCAAATGTGTGATCCACCTCCTGGTTTTCCCTTGAATTAGTGTATGAAATAATCTCAACCTAGTATTTCATTATCTAGCTTTGAGAAATCAGAAGTTGGTGGTTTTGATTGATGACTACATTAACAGTTTGTAAGTTGAAAAGTTTATAAAAGACATTTGATTCCATGTATGATAGAAAAGAAGAATACACACAGGAACTAATAATTGACTGCAAATGTTAAAAATTTGCTATTATTTATAGGGGACAAAACCAGGTATTTGTTAACAGTCTCTTCTACACTTTTTATAATTTCTCAAAAAAAGTATAAATTTATACTATTAATAAAAAACTATTTAGAAGCCAGGACATACATCCCAAGGCAATATAACCTTACAAAGACATTATCAGCTAATTTCAACTGAGAACTAGTAACATAATCCCAGAACTTTCTCTACCAGCACTGTATTTAGTTTATAGTAAAATTTTCACACTATACATACTTCACCAATTAAAACAAAATTCTCTTTGGCTTAGTGCTATGTAAGAACACGGCCCAATTAAAAAAAAAATATTCCTAATTTCATAACTAGATACACTCAGTTGTATAATAATCTAATCCAAAGAGTCATGTGACAGGGATCCTTTTATCTCCCAAATGATGAATTTCAGGGTCCTGTTTTAGTTTGTATTTCAAAAACTATAAAAAGAAAAAATTTATTTGCTTAAATTACAGGCATTCCCTGTAGATAAATAACCAACTTTCTTACCTTGCTGCATCTGTGGATGTGTTGTATAACTTGAAGGATGGGAATATGGCATGTATCCTGCAGGGCTTTGTGGGGCATATGGACTAGGCACTGGGCTATTTTGTTGTGGCATAAATCTGTTCCCAGAGCTTGTCTGTGGTGGCACAAACCGGCTGAAACCCAAAATCCAAACAAACAATATCAGGAAATGAAATAAATATGCTATTCCTTAAAATTTCATGGTCATAAAATTCTCACAACTCTGATTTGTATAAAACAAT
This sequence comes from Acinonyx jubatus, assembly GCF_027475565.1. NCBI lineage: Eukaryota > Metazoa > Chordata > Mammalia > Carnivora > Felidae > Acinonyx > Acinonyx jubatus. Next base: position 206,849,690 of record NC_069380.1, read on the forward strand.
ACCTATGCAAACAGAAAATTTTGAAAAGTAGATAATATATAAATTATCCTCAATTGATAATCTAACAGTTAAACTAAACAGGTAATTAATTTATTTCACTTGCATAAAAGTATCCCTCTATTTAAGATAAAGTCATGCTCCCTAAATTCTACTCTACAAATTTTCTTATCTCAAGCACATTTTATTTATTTATTTATTTATTTATTTATTTATTTATTTATTTATTTGAGAGAGAGAGAGAGAGAGAGAGGGAGAGAGAACGTGAGCAAGGGAGAGGGGCAAAGTGATAGAATCTTAAGCAGGTTCCACCCTCAGCACCGAGCCCAATGCAGATCCACTACCCGAGGATCATGACCTGGGCTGAAATCAAGATCAGATGCTTAACTAAGGCACCCAGGTGCCTCTCAAACACATTATTTTAACACGTTCTTTTGTCTGTATGAAATTAAATTACCAAGATGGTAGCTACTTCAATTAGTATATTAGAGCATTTCTGCATATAACATTTTAAGACAAATGTTTGTGTGAGTTACTATTTAAGGCTAAGCATTTCAACTTTTTAACTACATATAATTCACCTTTACCTAACTGTATGTATACAGCATAAATTCACAAGCATGCTCATCACAGAAAATAGTACTTAATAAAATGATGCATATATTACCTGGAGGGGCTATGTGAGATAGTGGTTTGTTGATAATTGGAAGATGCAGGACTACTGTGCATGGAATTCTGAGAAAGTTTATACTGAGGCATCATCATTCCTACACAACACATAAGAATGGAAAATGTGTTTTTTGTTTTAATGGTAGAGTATCTTTAAATGATTTAAAGCAATTGCTCTATCACAAACATTCAAAAGTTCTTTCTGTTCTTTCCTTTTTTTGACTCACAGGTTCATTTTGAAGAGCAAAACACAGAAACTAAATTTCAAGCACAACCAATTTTACTAAAACATCCTTTTACCATATAACTAATGCAAGACCAGAGATAGAGATTTTTTTTTTTTAATTCTACTTGCTTACTTAACGTCCTATCATTTAGCCTTAAAATTGAAAGAACCTTTAGAAGTCACCTTTTCTAACCCCTGACCAAATACTACACAATTACTTCTACAATAGGTCCTTTGGTGGTTTTTCCATTATATGGGACATACTTTATTACATACATCCCCAGTCTTCAGGAGCTTCATTTCATTCTATTTGTTTCACTGAGATTCAGACCTCAGTTTTAAAAAGTACTACTTTATTGAGGGGCCCAAAGTTTGAGTTGCTGCCATTTGCATCAGAATGTTTTGATGCAAAACAGAACGCTCCTATTCTTTCTTCTCCGATAATTCTTTGCCACAGTAAGGATTAAATGAATATTTGACTAAAGAATGAAAATGTGAGGAGGACAGCTTTCAGATTCTCATATTTCTTTTCAAGCTAGACATTGTTCCTTCAATTATTACACAAGGGGCATTTTTTTTACATAGGAGATGCAAAAAAATCTAGTTATTTAGGCATTGTAAAATCAAACATAAAAATCTATGATTACACCTGAACTTTCTTATGATATGTATAGCCAATCTTTTTGGAAGCTTTACACATCATATCACATTCCCAAATTCCAGTTCCTGCTATTGATATGAAAAGTTCCTTTTACCAGAAACATTCAAACAGAAGCTACATGTTCATTTGCCTGGAATACTTCAGAAGGGATTCTAGCTCTAGGAGAGTAGTTGAATAAAACGAGGGCTCAAAATCGCCTGGAAAACTACCACTAATAGTGTGTTTTCTTTTATATATAGTCTAAATTAACTTCTGAGCTTTCTCTTCCAACTCAAATTCAGTAGTAAGTCATATGTTCCATAGCTTAATAATTTAAGTACTATAATTACTGTTGATGATTTTTTTTTTTTTTTTTGAGCGGGAGAGCAATCCTCTATGAGATGATAGTTAAAAAATGTTTCCCCTGAATTAACAGGCTGGAACAAGCTGGGATTACTAGTTTGAAAGCAATGGTTTTATTAAAAAAGAAAGAAAAAAAAAAAGGGGGGGGGCAAATAAAATTCCTAACAGTCCTTCCTGATTATCTCAAAGCTCCAAACAACTATGAATAAAGTGATTTGCATATTACTAAATTTTCTCCATATGTGTGACTCACATTTACATTTAGCAATCAAGAATCACTTTTCTAAATTATAAAGCCAAATATCACCAGGGAAACGCTTAGAAAAAAAAATCACAACACACAACGTGTCAATTCACTTTTTAATGCTAGTTTGTTTTCACAAAGTATGATATGGAGAAATTAACGTTTTGGGCTAAAATATAAGTGTATGTAGTATAAAATACAAAATGTGTGATTTAAATGTGAATACTCTAAAAAGTTTATTAGAGTAATTTACTACCCAAATTAAATATTTAAAAATATGTTACAAAATGTAGTATAAATAGCTTTGGAAGACTTCCTTTATTCAATTTTATATCCACTCACATTATCTTATACTTAATGCTCCTTTCCTGTTAAGTTTTTCTTCTAATCAATGATCTCTCCATATTTTCTTTCATTCAACATTCTTCCAGAGCATTTGTAATTCTAGATTTACTTTCACCATTCCTATCTGTCTCCTCCTACTGCAATCTAGCTTCTTGGTTCTAGTGAAGATACAGTGTCGCCCTGCAGACTTGCCTTCAATTTGCTGAAGGGGAGTTTGGGCAGAGGCATCTCCATGGGCTCACTTTGGGGAATGGATAGTAACTATGCAATTGCTTAAAAACACAATTCACACACAAATACATAAAATTAACAAATACTATTTAAAAAACAAGACAAAACTAGGAAAGGGAATGGAGGGCTTCATGGAGGTACTGTCAATAAATCTGCCAATATTCTTGAATACAATTCATCAGTTAATTAAGTTGGACCTTCCTGAGCTGTCTAAACTATTCCTTTCTAACTATTTTAATCTTGAGAGCCAAATAAATACTTGGGCTTGCCAGATTCAGTACCAATGCTCCTGGGTACACCTTGATTACATAAAAATTGTATCTATATTGAATATCATATCTTTATGCTTTTTATAATATTTATTATAAGTAAATTTTTCCTTAATAATAATACTTATAAACCTACTTTTCTGTTGCTAAGGCAGCAAAAGAGTGAAACCAATTGCTACAGAACTATGAATATAATCACTATCAGTACTAACACTAAAACCTGTTATAATTATTTATGTAAGTACTGCATGTTGAAAAGCTCTGCAAGTATTTTTATTATTTGATTAATGAAAAGACTCCTTTTATATCAATTCCATGATTTTCTGAGTAAATGAATGCATTCTGAAATATATAACAAAATACACTTCAGCTTTGTCTAATTTCCAAGGAATTTAGTTACATATTAAACTTCAAGAATATTAACATTCATTTGGTCTCCTTCTTATTCTTGGCTTGATTCAAAGTATCAACATAGCATTCATAGATGATAGGCTACCTTATTAAAGGAGACACTTGAATTTACAAATGAAACAATCTCTGATAGAAGACCCACAAAAAATATAATATGAAATTCAATTAAAAACCTTACCACTCTGTACATATCTGTTCTGCATACTTTTCTCCCTGAAAACATTAGGACTCCTTGCCAGGACAGCTTGCAACAAAACTGGTATGTCGCCTTCTGGATCATCACTGCCAAGGTTATCTTTCAACTCTCTGGGATTAAAAAAACAAATATCAAAAATGAAAATAGTGATTAAGAATTCCGTATTCTACATTAGTTAGATAGCAATTTACTAGTGAAATTCATAAAGGACTGAGGTAGAAAATCAAGAATTTATGGCATATAAAAAAATTCACAAAAGATGTTCAACAATTTCATGGATTTTTGAAGACACTATTCCTGGAAGAAACAGAATTATCAAAAATGACAGGGAGAAGTTCTTCTAAAGACAACTTTTTTTCCCATTTTAAACAGGAAAAAAAAAAAGGCCAAAACATTTTATGGAACTATTAGTTTACTTAAGAATGTTCACATAAGGGGCGCCTGGGTGGCTCAGTCAGTTGAGCATCTGACTTTGGCTCAGGTCATGATCTCCCGGTTCTTGATTTCGAGCCCCGCGTCGGGCTCTGTGCTGAAAGTTTGGACCATGGGGCCTGTTTCGGATTCTACATCTCCCTCTTTCTCTGGCCACCTTCTCATTTGTGCTCTGTCTCTCTCTCCCTCAAAAATAAATAAATGTTATGGGAATGCAAGCTGGTGCAGCCACTCTGGAAAAGAGTATGGAGGTTCTTCAAAAAACTAAAAATAGAACTACCCTATGACCCAGCAATTGCACTACTAGGCATTTATCCACAGGATAGAGGTGTGCTGTTTCGAAGGGACACATGCACCCCCGTGTTTATAGCAGCACTATCAACAATAGCCAAAGTATGGAAAGAGCCCAAATGTCCCTCAATGGATGAATGGATAAAGAAGATGTGGGGTGTGTGTGTGTGTGTGTCTGCAGTCAAAAAGAATGAAATCTGCCATTTGCAACTACATGGATGGAACTGGAGGGTATTATGCTAAGTGAAATTAGTCAGAGAAAGACAAAAATTATATGACTTCACTCATATGAGGACTTTAAGAGACAAAAGAGATGAACATAAGGAAGGGAAACAAAATAATATAAAAACAGGGATGGGGACAAAACAGAAGAGACTCATAAACATGGAGAACAAACTGAGGGTTATGGGAGGGATTGTGGGAGGGGGATGGGCTAAATGGGTAAGGAACACTAAGGAATCTACTCCTGAAATCACTGTTGCACTATATGCCAACTAATTTGGATGTAAATTTAAAAAAATAAAAAATAAAACAAGTTAAAAAAAATAAAATAAATAAATGTTAAAAAAAACTTAAAAAAAAAAAAAAAAGAATGTTCACATTAGTGAACTCTTGAGTGGCTCAGTCGGTTAAGCATTTTGTTCTTGGTTTCAGCTCCAATGACTTGGAATGCTCTTCTCTCTCTGCCCTTAATCTGCACACATGTTCCTGCTCTAGCTCTCTCTCTTAAAATAAATAAGGAAACTGAAAAAAATGTTCACATTAGTTTCAAAGTAGAAAACAGAGACTACTCTATTCAAAATAATGGAAGGTTACAGAGATGATAATTATGCACAGAAGTTGGTAGTTGGGCTTGGAATATATTTTCTCTCTTACATTTGAATGTGAGTGAGTCTGCCTTTTTGAGAATGTCCTCTGAATGAAATACTGTTGCCACATTGGTTAAGACAAGACCCAGAGATTATGTAATTTTTCCATCTAATATTCTTTTCTCAAAGTCATCAGTGAGCAAAAAAACACCAAGCAAGTGGTTATGGATAGTTGCAATTTTCAATAAACTTGAAAGTAAGTACCAAATTAAATTTACAACTATGGAACAGAAATGATAAATATAGGCAGTGTTTTTAATTTTATATTCTACATGTCTCTGTTCTGCTCATCATTAAATCTAATAAGAAAGATTTATAAACATGGTGTCCAATGATAAATTTCAATGAATTTCTGGAGGTAATCTTAAGGCAGCTCTCCATAAAATAAATCATAACTGTATATGTGCTATTTACCTTACTTTTTAAATATTTGGTGATAACTGTTGATTAAGTATGTATAGATATAACAAGTGACAAAATATTTAGTCACTGTTGAATTTCTGGAGTGACAAAATATTAGTATTAGACTTCCTTCTGATTTTACCAACTATTTCTCAGTTTCCCCATCAGAAAATTCACATGTATATTACCTTAACATTCATCAGCTTTAAAAATGGCTTCAAAGTATGTACTGTATCTAATGACAGAGACCACTCCATTGTATAGTGCTTTATCCTCATTCCTATAAATAATGAATCTTTAAATTAAAAAGCAAAAATTAAAGATGTAAAGGATACATGAGTACTGCTGTATAGTGAGATGTGAAGGAATAAGAGAAATGTAACTTTTTAAAAAAGATTTTATTTTAAAAAAAAATGTTTGTTTCTGAGAGAGAAAGTAGGGGAGGAGCAGAAAGCGGGGGAAAGAGGATCTGAAGCAGGGTCTGTGCTGACAGCAGAGAGCCCCAGGCAGGGCTCAAACTTACAAACCACGAGATTAGGACCTAAGCTGAAGTTGGACACTTAACCAACTGAACCACCCAGGTGCCCCTTACAGATTTTATTTAAGTAATTTCCATACCCAATGTGGGGCTCAAATTTATAATCCCAAGATCAAGAGTCACATGCTCTACAGACTCAGCCAGGCTGATGCCCCAAGAGATTTAACTTTTTATAAATTTTTGTATTAAGATGTTATAATTATAAGTATGTACAAGTTTTATAGTAAAAAATTTTAAAGTATACTCATATGCAAAGATTTTATAAACAAGCTATATAATTTAAGTTTATATTATTTAAAAAAGTGTATTGTGTGAAAACATACACTTATGATGGTATGATAAATTCTGGGAAAAATTACTCTCAGTTTTGTAGTAGCTATGCATGAAGTCAGTCCTTGAGTTTTAGTTAACTTCCCAGGGAAAGCATGTGAGCCTATTCCAAATAAAGCTACCAGTATAGTCCCTAGTGCTTGGGAATTCTAACCACTTTAGCAATATCAAGGGGGAGATAGCTTCTTGAGCAACTTTAGACCTCCCGGCAGAGACCCATCTTGATGAACCAAGATTATTCCAAAAGAGTTGAAAAGACCTTCACAGAACTACAGGGTCTATTTAAATCTTATCATAAGGCTCCCTTGGATATTCATGTATTTTAAAATTAAACTATGTATATAAATTTTCTGAAATAAAGAGTAAAACCAGGAATACTGACTCTCTTAGTAAGACCAAAACTTTTCACTTTTAAATTATACTTACATGTGATCTGTTGATACCTGGTTGAGGCTATGGACAAGCTGTGAAACCAAATTATCATCCCTACAGGCCAAAAGGCAGTTCACCTCTTCTGCTATTCGTGCATTAAAGAGAAGGCTCTTTGTAGTTGTAGCAGGTAAGGGGGATGGAAGAGGCAGCTGGTTCAGGACTATTTGGAATAAAATCAGATTATTAGAAACTGAGTGTAAGAAGTCTCTTTACAGTATCTGCTTACAAATATTCTGGGATTAAAAACAAGTTGTAAGTATCAATGTGACAAATTATTAAAAGGCATTCTGCCTCTCCCCCCAAAAACCCCAATCAAGTCTACAAAACCCAAAACATCACTTGGGCAATAACAGATTTTATTACTAAGAATAAAACTCAACTCCTTTATACGCATGATTTTTCAGATCTTAAAATTTTTATTCACTTAATAAATGAATAAAGTAGCCAAAACAAGTAGCGTTAAAAAGTAACTTCTAAGAATTGAGAATACATTAATTAATCGCATTTATTTTTGCTTCTAAGATTTATCAGAATCACTAGTAATCTCACATAAATAAACCAAGTAATAATACCCAACTCCTCAAGTAACAGGTTTTTAAAACGATTGAGTATATATAAAAAATAAATAGCTCACTTTGGCAAAAGAACATTCATAGAATAAGGATTCTGGAAGAAGCCAAATATCTAAGGAATTATGCTATCAATTATAAATTTCTAAATAAATAGTTCTCTCTTCATTCTAGTGTAACAGCAAAAAAAGGATATGTTTTTACAGTAGTTTAAATTCAGTTATTTACAGTTTCCTCACATAATGGAAATTTGTTTATTTGTTTAAAGTAAAAGTTAAGAAAGTTAACTAAAGTATCTTTGTTTTGGGCTTATTTTCTAATCACTTATACAATGTAATTATCAGGCTCACAGCCCCAATGGCTAAAAACAGGTTTTGTTTTTTTTATTAGTAAAATCACAGGAAACAAATTATTACTTAATAAATAGGATTTACTGGGCAAGCTTTTAAAATATAAGGTACATTTGAGAGAATAGGGAGGACAAACAAAAATAAATCCCTGGTGGTATATCTGACTTGGCACTCCTATGTATTATATTGTTTATGTCTTACAACAAAGTGAAAACAAAACCTAAAGAGTTTGACAAGTTTTCTTACCTGAGTTATCCTAACCCCACCAGCTACTTTCTTATCTCAGACTTCATAAACTAGCCATGTTACTTTCCTAACCTCAAAGCTATCAGCCTTTAACTATTTTTCTCCCAATAAAACCAGTGGAAATCAACAACAGAAAAACAGTATTAAAGGACTGCTGAACACAGATAAAAACGCTTAAGAAACTCTTCAATACAGAGAACAAACTGAGGGTTGGTGAAGGGGAGGTGGGTGGGGGATTGGTTAAATGGGTGATGGGCATTAAGGAGGGCACTTTTCAGGATAAGCACTGGGTGTTGTACATAAGATATGAATCAATGAGTTCTACTCCTGAAGGCAAGACCACACTGTATGTTAACTAACTTTAATTTAAATAAACAAGGACAACACTGATGGGGAAATAAGTGTGGAAACCTTGACAGTTATTAAAACTACCCCTCAACTAGAAATGAGCTGGGGCCAACCACAAAAACCAAACACTTCTTGAAGTTATTTTCTCATAGCTCCTTTATTTTAAAGCCCCAAAGCCTGCATAATGCAACATCCTCACCTTCTACCCTTCTCTCTCCTACCTCTTTTTCCCTTTATTTATTCAAGTAGGATGACACGTGGACTGACATTGTAGGTAGCTTTTTGCACCATTACCCAGGGACTAAGAATTAGAGTTAGAGCTAGCTACCACAAGAATCAGTCCCTAAAAACTGTGTTACACTAAGTAAATCTCAAAAGAATCATGAAATTCTTTGAACTTAAATGTTCAGAATAAAATGGGCTGCTAATATCTATGACAAACTCCAAAAGATTACTGAAAATGACATCCAAAATGAACATCACTAAGAAATTAGATTAAGTCAGGCTATCAATCTTTCTTCTCTGAAGGGCAGTTTCCATTACCATTTCTAGAAATGCTTTTTTTAAAGTCTATATTTGTTCCTATATGCAAATCCATGCTTCTTCAGTTTTGATTTTTTTTTAATGCTTTGTCTCATCTTCTTTGGTCCTTACTTTTGTATTGATTCCTTTATCGTGTTAAGACATTTAAATAAAGGCCACCATTTCTTAATTGGTCATTAGGATGAAACAGAAATTAAGGTCTTATCTACTAGCTGACCACTCTAATTTTGTTACTTTCACATGCATGCCAATAAACCAAAGGAAATAATGATATTTGTCATTAAAATTTTTAAATCTCAAATAATTTATTTATGACAACTGCAAATAACTTTTTCTACAGTCTCTTAAAAAATCATTGTTAACACAGAAGAGAACACAGATTAGATAAATTGACCAAACTTACGGTCTGTGAGACTAGCAATCCCCGCGAGAGTAGTGATGGGGACATGGGGCATATCCCCATTCATCCTGAAGTTCTGGAATGGTGTTGCCTATAAAAGTACTTAGTTCAGGTGCCAGCTGTCATTACTTCCCATTTCCCAAACACTGCAACAGAAAACAGACAATTATTTGTAAAAATATGTCAAATATAATACTATTAGGGAAATGCCTATAAAAAATAAGATTTTCTGCTTTCCTTGTTTGTCAACCTATACAACAATAATACCTATCATTCATTTATACTTACCATACATCAGGCACTGCAAAGTGCTTTGCATATATTAACTAATTTAGTTCTCACAACAACAATGTAAGGTAGGTACTATTATTTTCTATACTTTACTGATGAGGAAATTTATTTACAGGGAGTTTAAAGTAACTTGTGGAGGAAAGATTAGAACCCAAGCAATCTGGCTCAAGAGTCTGTGTAACCAGTAGACTGTATTACTAACCTGGGATACTCAATTTTGACAAGTACTGTAATTCTTTTCTATACCATAAGCACATTAAAATCTAGCTGGTAACTTGCCCTTCTAATTAGGTTTCTCACTACTCTTCTACATAAACCATCCTCTTCAAACAAGCTGATCAGATTATCTTGAATTCACCTTGTGTTTTTGCATTTTTATTTATTTCCTTCTATATCTCTCTACCTAGGTAGCCCATCTGTGCTTTAATCCAAATCCTGTAATTCCTCAAGATCTAGGACAAGTTCCCACTACCTCATGAAACCTCAGACAAATTCAGCTAAAAGCTTTACCTTAATCTGACTTTCACTTATAACACTTATAGCCTAACATACTTTTGTAAATAATTATACATTCCTTTGTAACATTTTTTGGAAACTTGCCTTGTTTCATCCTTATGGAATTACTTTATGTTAATGCACTTACCTTGCTTTCCCAATTATCACTACATGCTTCTTAATACCAACCAATCACTAATTAACGCACAACCCATAAAGGACAGAGAAATACGTTAACATTTTAACATTCCTCTACAATGACTTTGTTGACTCAGTTTTTATGATGCAATTCTGTGTCTGTGTGTACAGACATTCTGTTAAATTCCTGACATGTTTTCTAATTCTGTTCAGTGTCCCCCAATTTTTCTCATTTTATCTTGTGGCTCTTGGAATCTTTATCTTTAATAGCGTACTTGTGTAAGAACCTTTTTCTGAAGTACATAATACATTTTAATAATATGCACATTAGTCAAAGATATGCCTTTATTAAATAACTTCATAAACTCTTCAGTAAATAGAAGTCTACTCCATATCAACTAAGACACAGTGCTAAAATAGAAACTTGAATTGTAATTTTCACTTTAAATGTTTCTTTTTTTGAAACGTTGTATTTGCTTGTCAGTCACTGTTAAGAGAACCTCTAAGTTTTTTGAGTTGTAAACTTCAAACCAGTGAAATGATATAACACTAATAACTCCTCTCTCTCTCATGTATCTTAATGTATCTTTCCAAGTGTTTTTTTAAAAGTAGAAGTATACAGGCAGTTAAAATTACAAATTTTCTTTTTCCACAAACACAATTCTAGATATGTTGACAGAAATTCATAAAACATATATGTATGGTTTAACAGAGTTATAAAGCAAGCATCCAAAGAACCACCATCTAGAAAGTTAGCACCCTAGTTCCTACCACAGGTAACAACTACCTTGTCTTTCGGGTGATTTTTTTCCCCTTTATAAGTAACAACTGTCTTGTCTTTTTGGTAATTATTTTTCCCCCCTTACAGTTATGTCCTTTATATGTACATTCTTTTCTAGTAGCCAGCCAAGGAAAAAACACTTCCCTCTGCTGAATGACTGACATAAAATTTGCTAGTAGAATCCACTGAAAGGATATAGCACAAGAAATAGTATAGGAAAGACTACTGGCTATCTACATTTGTTCTCTTGCTACAATATGGACTTTACTCTTTGAAGTTATTAATTTGATTCTTTAACAACACTAAAGAAATTTAAGGAAATACTGCAAATTTAGCATCAAGTTACTACGAAGTTGTATCAAGTAGTAAAAAAAGAAAAAAAAAATTGAAACCTGACAGAAGTCACCAAAACATGAAACATGACAGATTTTTTTTTTCTAAGTTTGGGCTAATAAAAAAGTTAGTTTATGCTTAATAATTAATGGGAAAAAATAATTGCATGCAAATTATGTATAAAACAGCACAAAAATATCTTGTTATTCTTATACGACTCATCGTTGTAAATGTAAATTGCCATACTCCAACAGATTAAGTAACAAGTGCCCATATTATTTAGTTCAGAGGACAGGAACCAATAAAGAATAAGCTAGAGAGTTATATAGTGGGCTAACCAACTTTATTCTGTTTGCCTAAATCCCATGTAACATGTAAAAGTAGACCCAATTCCAGCTGGAGTTTTTTAGTCTAAAAATGATTTAATTAGTTGTCACATATGAATTAGGAGATTAATAAACCTAACCACAAGATTGTGCTTTTCTTCTTAGTGACATAATAAGGCATGTTAATACTCTGATGTCAACTGAAAACTGGGAGTAAGTGGGGAAAGAAAAGAGAGCAACAATGCTTGTTTGGTTTAAAGTGCTTTAGTGTGCAGACTGAGTACGTGACTACTGACAAATATTATTTATACCTCACTGCTGAACTATGCTGGTTTCATTGGAAGCCAAGCTTTTGAAGAACAGCAAAGACTTTGTTAGAAATGGACTTAAATTTTAGCTAAAGTCACAGATGTTGATGACTATGAGTAATTTGCAGAAATAATGCTGCCTATGCTGGAAAGTGACCAGAGTCCATCAAGAAAGAGCATTCCTAAAATTCTAAAAATCAATATGCAGAACTCTAACTAATTAACATGGCATTTCTGGCTCTGGATTGGGCAATGTTTGGTGTACCTGGCTCTGTGAAAGTATACTATCTTTCAGGAAACTGCTGAAACTGAAGCTGAAAGTCATTATCTCTGGGGAACAATGTGTTTGGAATGAAATGGTAACCAAATGGGAAAGATTATAATGAGTGTTTAAAACTGTCACTGAAGGCAGTACTTTACTCAATTAAAATCTGTGAATGGTGACCAATTAGTAGATTATAAAATAGAATTAGTGGGTTGAGATCAACACTGAGAGGGATGGAAGGAATAGAAACACAAGTTTACATTGCATACTGCTTTGTGACTCCACGTAAAATGTCTGTGGGTCACTAAAGCAAAGCAGTTACAAAAGTGCTAACTAAAAGAAATGGAAGAGTGGACGAAGAAGCCCACCTCCTAAGTGGTGATGAGAATGCAAAAAATAATGCAACTTGACGTACTACCCAGCATATAATAAGTGACCCAAAAAGTTAGCAGTGTTAGTGCTAACTGAAAAAAAAAATTTTGGGGGGAGAACAGAGGAGAAACACAGATGAATTAGGGAAAAGGGGTCTTTTCAATAATATACATAATCTTTACTTCCAAAAGATATATAGTAAGTTATTATTTGAAATTCCAGTATATATTTCACCATTGTATCACATATATGTTTACTAGTCCTAGGCAGGCCCACCTATAATTACTTAAATGGTAAGGTAGCCAAAACAAATACTGGCAAAGAAAAGTAGGGGAAAAACTTAACTGTTGTAATACTAAGAACTAAATCACACACACACACACACACACACACACACACACACACACACACACACAAAGAACGCATTTATGGCTTATTTTAGAACGGCCTGGTTTAATTACAATAATTCTTAATTACTGGAAGATACTACGGCAAATTCTCATTTCAATCCATTATAATGAATCTGACGTGAAAATCTTGACAAGATTTTAGTGTATATGCTGCCGAAGCAAGCATTCTTGACAAGATTTAAAACTTTTTTTTTTTTAATGTTTATTTATTTTTGAGAAAGAGAGAGAGACAGAGCACGAGCAAGGGAGGGACAGGGAGAGGAAGACACAGAATCTGAAGCAGGTTCCAGGCTCTGAGCTGTCAGCACAGAGCCTGACACAGGGCTCGAACCCATGAACCATGAGATCATGACCTAAGCTGAAGTCAGAAGCCACCCAGGCACCGCGACGAGATTTTTTAAAAATGTTTATTTATTTTGAGAGAGTGTAAGCTGGAGAGGGACAGAGAAAGATAGGGAGAGGAGAATCTCAAGCAAGCTCCATGCTTATCACAGAGCCGGACACAGGGCTTCATCTCACAACCATGAGATCATGACCTGAGCCAAAATCAAGAGTCAGACACTTAACCAACTGAGCTACCCAGGTGTCCCTTGACAAGATTTTTTAAAGGCTCTGGTTCTTTGTTCACTTAATTTAATTTCACTTTAAAATTTATGGTTTCTTCACACAAACAAAAGAAATGCAAATAAAACATTATTGGTAGAAGTTATAATAACTCAAATTGGGATGTATTTGGAATAAAAGTTCCTCTCATAAACTGATGGTAGATGAATTTTCCTGGGCAGCCAGTGTGTACGCTATAGCCAAGAAATGTGTACAATCTTGTCTCAATAACTTCAATTTTTTAGTAGTAAAAAACTGTTAGAAATGACATTTACTGAGCACCTAGTACCCAATAAAAAATACTTTAAGTGTACTCTTTTTTTTTTTTTTTTAAGTTTATTTATTTTGAGAGAGAGAGAGAGGAGAGCCTCACTCCCACCCAGAGCCTGATGCAGGGCTCCATCTCACAAACCACAAGATCATGACCTGAGCTGAAATCAAAAGTGAGACGCGTAACTGACTGTGCCACCCAGGCATCCCTTAAAGGTACTCTTATTTAATCCTTATATGACACTGAAGTACTCATATTACAGTTTTATTTAATGAGGAAAGTGATATACACAGAGGATACATAATTTGCCTAAGGTCATACAGGAGAAATCAAACTCAGGCTGTCTGGTACATGGACATTTTACATAACAACTAAAATGTACAGCAATATTATTAGTTTAACATGACTGATATACAATTGACATTACATCCACAAAAGATTACAACAATTAAAAATCATGTTGTACAGCCAATACAGATGTGAGGAAAGTAACAGTCACAGTATCTAGCCCAGGAATAAAGAGAACACCTGCCTGTGTCTGAATCCAAGCTCTCCCTACCTTTTGATAGTATTTATTAGTCCTTCATTATGATGCACCCAATAATGTTTATTTTGTAACACGGTGTCAAACACCATGCTAGGCAAACAAAGTTCAGTGGTTAACAAGATGGAAACAGTAGAGACTGGGTAGAGACCCCTCAAAATTTGAGTTTGGCCACAGGCATGCTGTAAAGGGGAAATCACCTAGGGAGAGGACACAGAAAGAATCACTGAATTAAAATCTGAACCAATTTTACTTTGAGTACTCCATATTTTAATCCTTCCACAATCTGCATCAAATTTATTTAAAAACAAAGGCAAAGATTCTTAAAATTCATGAAAAGATATTCAAGATATATTGCTAACTGAAAATAATGCCAATGTGTACGCAGTTCAAGTCTATTTTTATTTAAAACACATTTTTATACAAATGACAGTCTAGGCATGAAAAACATTCTTTAAGAATATATTTTAATTTAAACCATTAACAATGGTTAGGGGGTTGGATATATGTATTCTGGGATTTGAGGGAATTCCCATTTTTGTAGTATTTATATCTATATTACTTGAGCACTTCTTAAAACTACTAGAACATTACTTTTTGATTTAGAAAAACAATGATATAAACATGTACAAAAATGGAAAATACTAAAATGAATCTTTTAAAAAAATGTTTATTTATTTATTTGAGGAGGGGGGCAGAGAGCAGGAGAGAGAATCCTAAGTAGGCTCCGTGTGTTGTCAGCACAGAGACCAGTGTGGGGCTCGAACCCACAAACCATGAGATCATGACCTGAGCCGAAATCAAGAGTTGGACACTTAACCAACTGAGCCACCCAGGTGTTCCAAAATGAATTTTCTAATAGTTGCTGCTATATGTATACATAAATACATATTTAAATAATTGCCTATGAAACCTATGTTATGAATCTATGGTATGGAAGTGCTGTGGTAGGTGCTAAGACTAACAGAATATGCAGGATGCATTCACAGACACTTTCGCCAGAGCACAAGGCTAGTAAGGTGAATTGGACCCTGCAAAGGAGTTTGTATGAAGTGGTGACCTTTTTTATTTTTCATATCCTTGTTGTAAGCGAAAAAGTTTCAGTAAGATTAATGTAAACAATAAGGAAGATGGAGTGGCAGAAAGAGAATGGAGGCAGAAAGTTGTTGAATACTGCAATGACATGTAACATGACATGTTCTGATTTCGAATGTACTCAGAGATTCAAGTGCCAACGTAACATCCAGTTGGAGATAATCTAAAGTTGGAAATTCCAGAACTGACAAAAGCAGTTGGAATTACAGCTATAGATATGAAAATGATCCAGAGGGTTGGTAACAGTTAAATTATAATAATAGGAAATAGGCAAGACAAGGTAACATTGTGGGGGAAGGTTTTTTTTTTTTTTTTTTTGCTGTTTGTTTTTTTAACACTTCTTATGTGTGAGACGTTAACATATACCTTTCCTTAACTGTTACCAAAGTCAGAGGGTTGTGAAGATTATTTCACAGTTGCAAAACCGAAGGCTCAGAGCCTAAATGCTTTACATAGCACACAGCAAAGCTGGGATCTGAACTCAGATGTTTCTAACCAAATCTTATATTCTCATGTATATCCAAAGGACATAAAACCAGGAAACATCTACATTGCCATGGCAGAAAGGGAAACCAATAAACGGTAAGGAAATTGAAGCTAAATGTGTGTTCAAGGTCTCATAGTTAGTAACTAACTGAATCAAGTCTAGAATACATTGGATTTATAGCTCAGTATTCTTTATACTTATGTTGTCATCTTGCATAATTATAACATTATTTTGAATGAATTAAGATTTCCTACATGTGGAATATTTAGCTAATTAATACCGTTCTTCTTTGGTAATAATATATTATTTTTGGGTGGGGAGACAAAGGGGGTTTAAAACTAGTATATTTTTATTATCTCAGTTTATATTACATTTAATAGTATAAGTTGCCTCAAATTCTTTTGGGAAACAAATGGAATAAAAATCATAAACAAACAGGTAAGGAAGTGAATAAATACACGTACGTTGCACTACTTACTAATTTAAGCAGGTAACAGTGGCCCCCTTAAGAGTGGTGCCCCTCAAAGAGAATCCTTCCACTTTAGTCAAGCTCCCTTCAGATCCCTTCAAACTGTCTAAAATGTATCCAAGAACAAGAGTTTCACATTCTATTTAAGATACTTCCAAAAGATGTTCCTTAAATCCTAGCTCAAAAACAGTTCCCAATCAGCCACACTGTGAAAATTTTCACTTCATTAAAACATTTGTTTTTCTATAGTTCTAAGTTATTTCTATTAAATAACAGAAATGCAAAATAAAAGCCAAAAAAAAAAAAAAAGGCAAAGCTCTAATGCTCTCTTTGTACATATGCTTTGCTTCTGGAAGCCTGAGCTCTCTGCAGCCCCCATGCTGGAAACCAATAAATGTGTGTTATTCTTGTGTGTGTTCCAATAGTGCAGCCATATCATAATATATATAATATACAATAGAAGAATACAGTTACATTATTGAGTACGATTATAAAGAGAAAGAAGTCACAAATCAGGTTGAAATGTATGGTGTCTCATTTTATTTTTTAAAATCTTTTTTTTTGGGGGGGGGGGGGTATTGGGAGGGGGGGAACAGAGAGAGAGGGAGACACAGAATCCGAAGCAGGCTCCAGGCTCTGAGCTGTCAGCACAGAGCCTGACGTGGGGCTCGAACTCACAAACTGTGAGATCATGACCTGAGCCAAAGCCGGACGCTCAACCGACTGAGCCACCCAGGTGCCCCTGATGTCTCATTTTAAAGAGTATGTATACATTCATTCAGAAGTAAAACGATTAGTAAAACTATGTATTTCGATAATCAGTTTTCTTCATTGTTCATATCAATTTGTTTCACATGCATTTTTTTTTTATTTTTATTTTTTAACATTTATTTATTTTTAAGACAGAGAGAGACAGAGCATGAACGGGGGGAGGGCCAGAGAGAGAGGGAGACACAGAATCTGAAGCAGGCTCCAGGCTCTGTCAGCACAGAGCCTGATGCGGGGCTCGAACTCACGGACCGTGAGATCGTGACCTGAGTGAAGTCGGACGCTCAACCGACTGAGCCACCCAGGCGCCCCTCACATGCATTTTTTATATAAACCAACTTTAACAAAAGCTTGTATTACTTTAAAAGGTCCCAGCTGATTATTAAACTGACTTACAGAGGCCTGGTGAGTACTTATACAATGTCTAATCTTCTTTAATTTTTTAAAAATATTTATTTTTGAGAGAGAGAGACAGAGTGTGAGTGAGGGAAGGGAGGAGAGAGGAAGACACAGAATCCGACGCAGGCCCCAGGCTCTGAGCTGACAGCACAGAGTCTGACATGGAGCTTGAACGCACCAACCACAAGATCATGACATGAGCTAAAGTCGGACACTTAACTGACTGAACCACTCAGGTGCCCCTACAATGTCTAATCTTAACAAATATGCAAAAATACAAGCTGCATTAGGAAAAAACTTTCCTGAGTCCTGGAATTAATATTTAATTTTTCTTTCTTCTTCTTCTTCTTTTCTTTCTTTCTTTTTTCTTTCTTTTTTTTTTTTTTTAATAGGCCATGGAGGAAATTTCCAAGTGCTACTATAAATTATTTGGGTTACTAGTCCCATTCCCACACCAAAAATTTCATTTCTCACTTCCTGTCCACTGCAGAAGAAACAGCTTATCTTAAGCCCCTCATTGAGGTTGAAACTGTACCTTACACCATGAGACTACTTAGTATACTATACAAAGGTATTAGAAGTTTAAAAAAAAAAAAATCATACTGGAGATTTTTTCTTTTTATGTGAAATTACTGAAGGATCCACAAGAGGGCATACTTTCAACTACCATAAAAATGTAAAATTCCCTGTTTCTTTCTGTTTTGTTTTTTAAGAAATAAAGATTACTTATTTAATTTTAATTCCAGTATGGTTAACATACAGTGTTATATTAGTTTACAATATAATTATTCCATAATTCTATACATTACTCAGTACTCATCAAGAGTATTCACCTATCCCCTACCCACCTTCCTTTGGTAACCATCAGTTTGTTCTCTATAGTTGAGTCTGCTTCTTGTTTTCTTTGTTCATTTGTTTTGTTTCTTAAATTCCATGAGTGAAATCATATGGTATTTGTCTTTTTCTGACTTACTTCGATTAGCATTATACTCTCTAGATCCATTCATGTTGTTGCAAATGGCAAGATTTCATTCTTTTTTTTTTAAGATTTCATTTTTCTTATGGTTAATATTTCATTGTGTGTGTATGTACACACACACACGTACACACACACACACCACTTCTTCTTTATCCATTTATCTATCAATGGGCACTTGGGCTGCTTCCATAATTTGGCTACTATAAATAATGCTGCAATAAACATAAGGGTGTATATCTTTTTGCATTAGTGTTTTCATATTTTTTGGATCAATACCCAGTAGTGGAATTACTACTGGGTCACATACTAATTTTATTTTTATAAAATTCACTTTTTTTTTTTTTTTTTTTACTAAGTCCACCAAAGGTTAGCCAGGTTCTTCTGAATTGATTATTTGGTACCATTAGAAAGCAAAAGATTCTGAAGTTTGCAATTTTTTTTGTTTAAACACACACAGGAAACTTTTTTTTTTTTTGATGACTATAAAATAGAAGAAAGGCATAGATACATCAAGACTTTTACATTAACATTAAATTATAAAAGTATGTAATAGTTGTATTAGTCATTTTGTTTCTGTTAGCTATTTGAATTTGGCTGCCCTAAAAATCTTTTCAAGAAATTTTGGGTACCTTAATTTTTGATCCTCATTAAGTGATACAGTCCCTTGGAACAATGAATTCTTCAAGACAACTTAGAACAAATGGATTATGTTTTATACTTCAGGAAATTTTTCCAGTTCAATAGATCATTTACTTAGAATATCTAAGACTAATTAAGAAAGAGCAGAGGAAGATATGCAAAAAAAAAAAAATCATAATCACTTACACATAATCTGCATTACTGATCCCTTTTCTGCCCTAACCCATTCAAAGATATCATTCCAGCAACTCTCTTGTCTTCATCATCAATTTTCTCTCTTATTGGATCATTCCAATCAGCATGTAAACATCTATATACTGGTAAGTTCCCCTACTCCCATAAAAACAAAACAAAACCCCTTATCTGGAACTCCTAGGAACCTTATCTTGACCCTTCTAACAACTGCTTAATTTTTCTGCTCACACAAAATTCCTTCGGTTGTCTACATTCATCTCTAATTTTCCTGCATTCTCTTGAAATGACACTATATGTGTTTTTATTCTCATCATTCCACCAGGTGTCTTGCCATGATTAGTAACAGTATCTATACTGCTAAATAAATACAATGGACAGCCTCAGGTCTCATGTGATTTGACCTAGCGTTCAACACAGTTTGAACAATTCTTTTGTTTTTCCAACATATACTCCTGGTTTTTCTTCATACTGCATTGGCCACCCATGAATCCTGTTTTGGTTTCTTCTCATCGTCCTGTCCTCCCATATTTTAATCTCATTCAATCTCATGACTTTAAAATAGCACCTGTAGGGGCACTTGTGTGGCTCAGTCGTTTGGGCACCTGACTTCGGCTCAGATCATGATCTTGTGGTTCATAGGTTTGAGCCCCACATCAGGCGCTATACTGACAGCCCGGAGTCTGCCACCTGCTTCGGATTCCATTCTGGTCTCCCTCTCTTTCTCCCCCTCCCCTGATTGCACTCTGCTCTCTGCTGTCAGTGCAGAGCCCACTTTGGATCTACTGTCCCCCTCCCTCTCTCAAAAATGAATTTAAAAAGAAAATAGCACCTGTATGCTGATGACTCCCAAATTTGTATCACCTACTTTGACTTCTCCCCTGTATACTAGACTCATATACCCAATTGCCTAGTCAACACCTCTGCTCTGATGCCCAGCAAGTACAGGTCTAGAACAGAGCTTAGCAATCTTGATTCTGACTTTTAAGAGTCTGAATTATATCCTTTAGATAATTCCTTTATTAGGTATGTGTTTGCAAATATGTTATCCCAGTTGTTTGCTGGTCTTTTCATCCTGTTAATATTATCTTTTGAAACTTTGATGATGTCCAATATATCAATTTGCTCTTTCATGGGGGTGATCATGGGTAGATGGTAGTGGCATTCGACTACAAAGGTGCATGTAGAAATTTTCTGGTGTGATGGAAATGTTCTATCCACATCATGAAGGGATACTGTTTACATGAATATCTCCATTTGTCGAAATTATAAAGTTAAGATTTCGGTTTTTTGGTATATATAAATATTACCAAATTCCAAAAAACTGTAAAGGTAATAACGATAAATGAGCAGTGGTTGAAGAATGGGCAGAAGTACAGATGAAATTAAAATTTCAACAACATGTTGATTAAGCTGGGTGAGGGGTACTGGGCATTCATTATACTCTTTTGTTTACCTAGCATATATTTAAAGTTTTCCATAATTAACAGCTTTTTTTTTTTTTTAAGGGAACTTTTTTTGTTAGGTGAAAAATATAGTCTCATAGGAGGTCAGCATTAATTAAAGCCTCCTTTTTTTCCGGATCTATTACTGCTAAGCAATGTGCTATAGGCTAAATGTTTGCATTCCCTGCCCCCAAATTCTTATGTTGAAACTTACTTCCCATTGGAAGGTATCTGGAGGTGGGGCCTCTGAGAGGTGATTAGGTCATGAGGGTAGAGTCCTCATGAATGGGATTAATGCCTTCATAAAAGAGACTCCAAAGGGCTCCCTTGCCCATTCTGCCATATACAGACACAGCAAGAAGACAGCCAGTTTATGAACCATGAAGTGAGTTCTCACAGACACCAATCTGCCAGCACCTAGATCCTGGAATTCCCAGCTTCCAACACAGTGAAAAATAAATTTCTGTTGTTTATAAGCCACCAGTCTATGGTATTCTGTTGTTACTGCTCGAATGGCCAAAGACATGGTATGTCCTTCAGGCTCTATTTCTACAATTGATTTTAAAAACCCATTAAAGAATTCAAGAGACCCAAACATAGCAATTAAATAATATAACTAATGAATGCAGAAAAACATATTGGGATAGCTTTTCAGGAAAGATAAACTTTTTAAAAGTCAATTTAAATCATTAACAGCTTCTTACTGAGGAGTTTTCTTTCAAAATTATTTTAAATAGTTCGCTTTACAGGGAAAGGAGTTCTAAATAGAGAAGTGATTTCTCATTCATGGTATCTATAGTAACCTTTTGATGATTTCCACCAGACCCCTCTACTATTTTATAGGATATAAATATATAAATTGAGGATGTATATTTTTCTAAATTTATAAGCTCATGTTCAATGAACTAATCATAAAATACAGATTTCATACCATTAAATGCCATATTCTTCTTGTATATAAAATGAAAACAAAATAGCTCTTTATGAGAAATGAATTTTTAAATTTTATATGAGATTTCTAATTTATTTAATAATCACAGTTACACAAAAGTAAACTTTCGGGGCGCCTGGGTGGCGCAGTCGGTTAAGCGTCCGACTTCAGCCAGGTCACGATCTCGCGGTCCGTGAGTTCGAGCCCCGCGTCAGGCTCTGGGCTGATGGCTCAGAGCCTGGAGCCTGTTTCCGATTCTGTGTGTCCCTCTCTCTCTCTGCCCCTTCCCCGTTCATGCTCTGTCTCTCTCTGTCCCAAAAATAAACGTTGAAAAAAAAAAAAAGTAAACTTTCTATGAAACTCAGAATATTAAAAGAAAACATAACAGCAACTATATACTCAGATAGGTTAATAGAAATGCAGAATCAAATGACTTTGAGTGTTATGTATAATCTCCAAGATAATGATTTCAAACAGTAACAGCATTTGAACTCTAATTAAATCTTAAACTCTCATAACAATATTTTCACTGTTTTTCTTTCTTTGGTTTCTTGGTTTAGAAAATCTTGGGGTATTAACTAGATAGTGATTTCCTATGACTAGAATATCTGATAGCAGATGGATATTTTAAAGTACCTAAAAGATCTTGTGTTCATGTTCTCTGTCTCTAAAAAATACAAAAATTAAAAAAAAAAAAAGTACCTAAAAGAAATGATTGAGAAATCTCATCTCATGTTACAGAGGACTTTCACTGCTATTTAAGAAATCTAAGTAAAACTGAGGTGTATACAAAAGAAGGATATAAAAAGGTTTCTCAAATAATGTTTTAACACACTTAACTATTAAACATAAACTCAAAAGCAAACTAAAAATGGAAATAAAACACTTTCAATTTTGACCAGAACACTGAACTACCAGGACTTGAGGAAGTAGTTTAACTTCTCCTTACCAGTGCTTGATAATATTAAGTATGCTTATCACTGGGTGATGAAATTTGTAAGTGACTAATTTCCTTTTTCTTGTTTATCTGACTTCCTAATTTTTAAAGAAGTAAAACTTTATGTATATATAATAATCATGCACTTAGCACCTAATACCTGAACAGGACCTGACAGATAGTGGGTATTGTGTATATAATGGTAAAAAACCAGACATGGTTAACAGTCCAGTAGGAGTGATATTATAAATAATCGCCATGTAACATATAATTACATACTGTGATAAATCCCGTAACAACAATAGCAATAATAAATAATAGTTAGCACTTAATATCTGCCTGGAATTGTTCTAAAGAATTTACATAATTTCACATTAATTTATATTGAGTTCATTTAATTCATATTTACATATTATAGTTCATTTAATGCTTATCCTATTAAATACACACTACTATTACTTTCACTTTAAGATAATAAAAACTGAGGAATATAAAGGTTAAGTAACTTGCCAGAGGTCTGATTCCAGAGTCCCTGCTCTTAACATTCCAGAGTCCATGCTTTTTTGTAAATGAAAAGAACAGGGCACTTTGAAAGAAAAAAAGATAATAACTAAGTTTACATTGGGGTAGTGTAAGAAGTCACAGAATGTCTCATTAAGGAAATCTCATGAGGAAGAGTTAGGCAAAAGGGGAAGAAGAAATGGGGACAGGGAATGATTAGTATGTTCTAGTCTCTAAAGAATGACAGAACCTAGGAAAAAGGAAAAGATTATGTGGCTGGTATATAATGATGGACTGTTCAAGGGCTTTCGATTTCATTTCGTGCCACATAAGAAAAAAAGTAATCTACTAGCCACTGATATATATATATATATATATATATATATATATATATATATATATATATATATATGTGTCTTAGCTACTGAACATGGCATCTATAGCTGCTTATTTGGAATCTATTTCACACAGCCTGCATATACTCCTTAAAAATATTAACTTGAGTTTAAAATCAGTTTCTGCATAATTACTCATCGCTTTAAAATTCTAGAAGAAATAAGAATTTGTCATAAATAAGGTATGAAAATAACTGCCTCAGAATAAACTTTAAAGGATAAACCTAAGTGCTAAGTAAGAAGAAAAATTAAACTCTTGGGTGTTTGTGAAATGAAAACTTATGTTCATGCAAAAGCTTGCACCTGGATGTTCATAGCAGCTTTACCTATAACAGCCCCAAACAAACTGGAAACAACTCAAGATATCCTTCAATGCATGAATGGTTAAACAAACTGTGATAAATCTACACCACAGAATATCACTCAATAAAAAAGAAACAAAGTATTGATATATAGAACTTGGATGGATCTCAAGGAAATTTTATACTGAGTGAAAAATCCCGAACTCAAAGTATACAATATGATTTCATTTAAGTAACATTTCTGAAATACCAACATTATAGAAATGAAGAGCAGATCAGTGGTTGCCAGGGATTACAGATGAGGAGTGCACGTATGTGTCTGTGAAGTGATAGTACAAGGGAATGGTGCTGGATGATGAAACAGTTCTATATTGTTTGTTTGGTTTTTTAAAAGTTTGTTTGTTTGTTTGTTTGTTTGAGAGAGAGAGAGAAAGAGAGAGTACGGGGTACAGGCACAGAGAGAGGGACAGAGAGAATCCCAAGTAGGCTCTGTACTGTCAGCGCAAAGCCTGATGCCAGGCTCGAACCATAAGATCATGACTTGAGCTGAAGTCAGATGCTTAACCAAATGAGCTCCCAGGCGCCCTGAAATAGTTCTGTATGTTGAGTGTGGTGGTAGATACACACAACCTCATGTATGATAAAAAAACACACACACATATATAGCATAGCATAGTTGGCTAAATCAGAATACTCTTAGATTGCACAAATGTCAATTTCCTGATTTTGACCCTGTACTAGAGTTATATACAATTTTACTATTGGGGGAGGCTGAGTTAAGGGTGCACCTCATGTCCCTATACTTTTTTTTTTGCAACTTCTATGAATTTACAATTATTTCAAAATAAAAAATTATTAAAAAGCAATTAGAGTCTGGGTGCTCTATAGAGTACCTAGTTCATTCACATTACTGGCTTTTATTATTG
The DNA here is from genome assembly GCF_027475565.1 of Acinonyx jubatus. NCBI lineage: Eukaryota > Metazoa > Chordata > Mammalia > Carnivora > Felidae > Acinonyx > Acinonyx jubatus. The sequence goes on from NC_069380.1 coordinate 206,874,633, forward strand.
AACATTGTTAAAATAAAGTTGATTTAGAAACTACAGAACACTTTATAGGCAGAATGTTTTTTCTTAAAATTTTTATTTTATTTTTTTAAATGCTTATTTACTTTTGAAAGAGAGAAACCGATTGGGCAAAGAGTAGAGACAGAGGGAGACAGAGGATCCGAAGCAGGTTCCATCCATGCTGACAGCAGAGAAGTGGATGCGGACTTGAACCCACAACTAAAACCACAAGATCATGACCTGAGCTGAAGTCAGACACTCAACTGACTGAACCACCCAAGCGTCCCTGTTAAATTTTTATTTTTAAAAACTTTGAAAAGTTATTTAAATTTTTTTCTGAAGGTTTTAAATTTTTTAGGTTAGGGAGATAACTGTAAATTCTGATTTAAAGATTTAATTTCAATTTTGCAAATTAATTACAAAGTTATGCAAAACTACCACCCAAGTACAAGAAGCTGCCATAACCTTTACCCACATTCACCAATTGTTTACGTTTTGCCCCATCTGCTTTAACACTCACAAACCTTTCTTCTTCCCTGCCCTAGGGTGTGGGTGTGTGTGTCTAAACTATGGGAAAGCAAGTTGAAGATATGGTCCATTCTTCTAAATACTTTACTATGTACTTCCTAAGAATAAGAACATTCTCTTAGGTAATCACATCAGAATGAACAGAATCAGGAAATGTAACATTTATAAAATCTAAATATATCTAATATAAAGAAATATAATCTAAATAATCTTAACAATAATTTAAAAATCTTAAATAATCAAAAATATCTAGGGGCGCCTAGGTGGCTTAGTCAGTTAAGTGTCCAACTCTTTGATTTTTGCTCAGGTCATGATCTCATGGTTCACGGGTTCGAGCCCTGTACAGGGCTCCACACTGACAGTGCAGAAGCCTGCTTGGGATTCCCTCTCTGTCCCTCCTGTGCGCACTCTCTCTCTCCCTCTCAAAATAAATAAAACTTTAAAATAAAATAAAATATGTAATCCACAGTCCCTCTTTTATCAATTGTTCCAATAATGTTCTTTTACAGTTATTTTTTTTTCTTGCTTCAAGAACCAATCCAAGATCACATACTGCATTCAATTTTCATGTCTCCTAAGTCTTCTTGAATCTAGAATACCTCCTTAGACTTCATTTACTGATGTGGATATCTTTTAAGAGTATGGGCATACTGTATTGTAGAATCCATCAATTTGGGTTTACCTGATGTTATTATTAGATTCAGGTGATGCATTTTTGGTAGGCATACCACAGAAGTGGATTTTATATCCTCCTTAGTGCATCACATAATAAAGCATCTGATACCAGTTTTTTCCTAATATTGGTGATGTTAATTTTGATTACTTAAGATGGTATGGGCCATGCTCTCCTCCATTACTCTTTGCAGTTAGTTAATAAGAAATTTGTGGAGATTTTGAGACTATATAAATATCTGATTCTAATTAAACTTTTACTCCCTAATTTTAACACCATTAATGATTTTCTATCAATCTGTTATATTTACTACTTAGCATTCTACTGTAATGGAGCATTCCCCTTCTCTCTTCATTCATTCATATCAGTGTAGATTTGAGATTTCCTTTCCTTTCCTTCCTTCCTTCCCTTCTTCCTTCCTCCTTCCCTCCTTCTTTCTCCCTCCCTCCCTCTTTCTTTCCTTCTTTCCTCCCTCCCTCCTTTCTTTTCTCTTTCTCTCCTCTCTTTTTCCCTTCCTTCCTTCCTTCCTCCCTCCTTCCTTCTCTTCTTTCCTCCCTCCTTTTCTTCCTTCCTTCCTTCCTTCCTCCCTCCCTCCTTCCTTCTCTTCCTTCCTCCCTCCTTTCCTTCCTTCCTTCCTTCCTTCCTCCCTCCCTTCCTTCCTTCCTTCCTTCCTTCCTTCCTTCCTTCTTGTTGGCTCTGCAGGGCTTAAACTCACAACCCCTGAGATCAAGACCTGAGCTGAGATCAAGAGTTGGACTTTTAATCAACTGAGCCACCCAGGTGCCCCTTGAGATTTCTTTTTTATTCAATGGGTTACAATCTTTTATTATCATCACTTATTTTGATGCTCAAATGGTCCCAGATTTGGATAGTAGCAGCTCCTTCAAGCTCACTTCTGTGTTCTTCTGTTGTGTCCTATCCTCCTTTAAGCAATTCCTTACTTTCAAGGCAGTAAGATGTTTTAATCTTATCTCCTACTTTTCCTACCTGAGTAGTGGAAATCAGCCTTTTCCTCAGGGAGGAGCTCTGGTTCTATTTAGTGAAGAATATTGTTTAGATATAGTGCCAGTTTTGCTCTGTTACTGGTATCTCATTGTAGGCTGAGTTTTAGTTTGAAAAGAAAATAAAGTTAAATGAAAACGAAGCAAGGACATTAAACGAAGAGACCCAAGAGAAAAATAAGTGTGTGAAAGCATGGATCTCAAGATAATATAAACATGTGAACAGCAATTTGTAAATTCCAGAATCACACAATTTTATAGTTGAAAATTATCTTAGGGATAATATAGCTAAGCTTTCTTATTTCTCAAATACAAAAACCAAACCCTAGAGATGGTACATACCTTGACTGAGGTCACAGAAGCAATTATTAGCCAAAGTCAGCAAAGTCTCAATTCAATGTTCATCAAGTTCTGCTCTTATACTATTAATTAAAAAATAGTTATTGAGTGCCTACAATGTGCAATGCACTGTTGTGGCTAGAGATATATAGCAGTGACCAAAAAAAGACATTAATCTCTGTGCCCTCACAAAGCTTAGATCATGATATGGAAAACTGGATCAACTGCTTCATTTCATGTCTTTAGGGAAATGCAAATTACAACCATAATGAGATACCACTACATTAAAATTAAAAAGACTAATCATTTCAATTGTTGGAAAGAGAGCATGGTAAACAACAGGAACTCTGATACAATATAGGTGGAAATATACAAAATTGGTATAATTGCTTTGGGTAACTAACCATTATCTATCTTAGATATATACCCAATAGAAAACTCAATGACTTAAAAAACAAGTCTCTTAACCTCCTCCTAGAACCAGTGGCCAGGCTGGACATGCCGGTCTCTTAGAGATGTCAGAGGCACAGAAGTGCAAGCCCATTCCTGCAAGTACTTTTCAAGCCTTTGGTACTGTCATATCCATCCACTAATTCCAATGGTCAAACCAAGTCCTATAGCCAAATGCAAAGTCTAGTATGGGTAGGGAAATAGTCTCTGCCTTTTTAGGAGTGAGAGGAACTACACAATCACATGGGAAATAACTTGGATACAGGGATGGGCAAAAAACTGTGGCTATTAATGCAATCTATCACTCTCACTTAATCCATTTTCAGTAATGGAAGGTGGTAGTTTTTAAATAAGCCCTCCAGGTGATTCTGATGCATGCTGAAGTTTGAAAGCGACTGGGCTCTACAGATTGCTAGGCCTCACTCCCAGAGTTTCTAGTTCATTAGGTCTTGAGTAATACCTAGGGATTTGACATTTCTAAAAATTTTCTGAGATGATGCAAATGCTACTGATCCCAGGGACCACACTGATAAATACTGGGTTAGGAGATAGGGAAAGGCTTCTGAGGAAAATGTCCTCTGTAATTAATTTTGAAAGCTTGGCAGGAATTGTCTGATGAAGAAGACTAGTAAGGGTGTTCCGGACAGGGGGAAAAGCAGGTGCATAGATAGAAAGGTAGAAAAATGCATGACGGTTTTTAAGATATTTCAAGTACTTCAGCATGAACACAGCGAAAGGTGTGGACAGTGAGGAGGTTAAGTAGGCAGAGACCAGATCATGAAAAAAGCCTTAAGTGTTAAGGAGTCCAAATATGACTGAACACTACAGACAACCATGGAAGGATTTCATACTGAGAAAATGATATAAGTGGATCCTGCAGCAATGGACGAGTAGAAGGTACTAGACTGTAGGTAGGAAGAACAATAAGGTAGGGAAAATACCAATGAAGCAATGAGAGCCTGAACCAAGACAGGGGAAGCTAACAGCAAGAAAGAGATATACAGGAGTAAAAGAGATGAACTTGGTGACAACTTGAATGTGGAGGGTAAGTGAGAGAAAAGCATCTAAGACAACTGTCAGGTTCTGGTTTGGGCAGCCAAAAGTGTAATACACACATACACATACATTATTAAACATACATATCAAAACCTGCTTCAATCTGTAAGGCTTTGAGGCAGTTTACCAGAAAAATACATAGGATAAAAAATAAACAGGTGAAGGATTCAGGGTAAGGGATACATCTGGATAAATAAGAATGGCACAGAGAAAAGCATATTATATTGCTCTCTAAAACTCCCAAGAATTGCCCAACAAATGTGGCTTAAGCTTCCTAGTTAGCTAGACAAAGAAGAAAATACACAGTGTCTATAAAATAAGAGTGAATGAGTTATTCAGGAGAAGTAGCTTTTCTAAGATAACTGTAATCTGAGAGAAATTTCACCAGTTAGTCCTCATAAAGAAGATTGTGGATGGTATATGTTACAGAGAAAGTTCTTGAAAGCGTTCCTAAGAAACCAAAAATCTATTTTGGGTCACTCTTCGTTTTCTTCTTTCCTTTTTAAAAATTGCATCCTAAATACACAAGTCAGTAAAAGCAAGCCTAAAAGGGGCCAAAATCATGCAATCTAAGCATACAAATCTCTAATGGTGTGGTTTAACCTCAGAGTAAAATATACAATATTCAGGGGAATGGTCAGAATGCCACCTACTGGTCAGTCCTCCTTTAATACATCTAACTGAGCTTCTGAAAAATTGAGATAACCCAGAATACATGGTAGAATGCAAACATTTGGTATTACTAAGAACAGAAATATATGTTTTCCCAATCAATCAATCAAGGCAAGGCAAATACAGAGAAGCTAATTTTATGAAGTTTAAAGAAGCCTACCCAAAATATGTTCCACTTATACACAGAAGCCTCAGATAGGTTAGCATCTTCTTCCAAAAAAGTCTGATTCTACTCTAAAACATGGATGAATGAGTGGATCATGGTTCCAAATTTCAAACTGAGTGCTACTAATTACAGGTAAATGCTATCTATTGCAATTTTCATAACCTGAAAGCCCAAAAGTTGATAAAACATCTTACTCTAGGCAATACTTTGTATTGTCTCTACTGTTTTACACACCACAAATTCTCTTTTATAAAGAAGACTATATATGTATAAATTTACTAGGCTGCTTAATTATAGGCAGTGTGTGGCCTATATTCTGAGTTACACAGGGGGAGAAAGGAATCTGTATACATGCCAGCTATGTGCCAGGCACTGTGCTAGTTGCTTTATATGTATATTTTTTCCCATTTACTCTTCTTAATAACCGAATGAATAACTCTCATCTTCATTTAAAGATGGGAAGAGAACTTTAATGAATTGCCTGAAGTATAATAATTAGTTATGATGTGAAATAAGGATTCTGAACCAATTTGTCATCACTCAGAAACAAAAATTATAAAAGGACTCTCAAAGAGAAAAAAAGATGCTCAACCTTATTCTTAATATGAGAAATGTGAACTAAAAGTACACTGGGTTATATACCAAGCTTTTCAATTCTGGCCAACCTGATAAATGAAAAATAGTAAGACACTGTATTGTTAAGGTTATATGGAAATAGGCACTCTCATACACTGCTGGTTAGAATGCAAAATGGAGTTGAATTTAGCAATATTGAACAAAATTATATATGCATTTATGTAAACTTTTGACCTGGTAATCCCACTTCTAGGAATCTGCCCTCCAAAAATGTGAAGACCATATGCATCATATAATGTTAATCATTACAGTATTATTAGCAATAGAAAAATTTTGGAAACAATTTAATGCCTACTTGTAGGAAACTGAATAAACTATGGTACATCCACATCCTGGGATATTATGTAGCAGTTAAAAAGAATGAGAACTAACTATGAGCTGATATGGAATAATCCCCAGGATATACTAAGTGAAAAAAGCAAACTGCAAAAAAAAAGTGTATACAGAGTTCAGTCTTTCTCTAATGAAGGAGAAACAGGAACATACCATAGGTATTGCTTAACCACAAAAAGAAATCAGGAAAGATAAACTTGAAAGTAATGAAATGCTTACCCACAGGGAAGGTTGGAATAGAATGGTAGTGAGACTTCTGAGCAGACCTTCCTAATACAGTCTGACTTTGAACCATGTAAATGTTATACTCAAAAAAACATTAGATCAAAATGGATAAAAAAGCAAATCCTAATATTGAATACAAACAGCCACAAATGCACCAAACTGTGTTATCAATAATATAATCAAACAAAAATTTAATCTAAGTAATTCTGACCACAGTATGCTGATTATATGCCATTACAGGGTGTGATGGGATGAACTGTGGCCCCCTCCAAAATATGTCCCCTCAGAACCTATTCATGTGACCTTATTTGGAAAGAGTCTTTGCAAATGTAAGGATGTGAAAATAAGATCATCCTGGATTAAGCATGAGCCCTAAGTCCAATGAACATGCCCATATAAAAGACAGAAATGGAAGGTACAGAGTAGAAAGCCATGTGAAGATGGAGATGGAGACTGGAGTTTTTGCAGCCACAAGCCAAAGAATGCCTGAAGCCACCAGAATCTGGGAGAGCTAAGGAAGGACTCTTTCCTAGAGCCCAGAAGGAGTCTGCTAATACATTGATTTTAGACTTGTGGCCTTTACAACTGTAAGAGAATAAATTTGTGTTGTTTTACGTCCCCATATTTGTGGCAACTTTGTATAGCAGCCCTAGAAAACATATACACCAGGATATATTCTAAGGACATAAATGATAGAAAAGAAGTATTTATTTTTTTCATTCAATCACTTATATTTATTAAGCATCTACCATATGTCACCATGTAAGGTACTGGGGATATGTGAGTAAGCAACAACATTAAAAAAAAAAAAAAAAGACAATACCTCTGTCCTCACAGAGCTTAGAATACTAGTGAAATTCTATTAACAAAATGCTAAGCAAAGCTTAAGCCAATTTCCTGGTGATATAAGACCTTCCACCAAAATTTGGAAAGAAATCTTGAAATGTATTATTTTTCTTCAGTCCCATTCGGCTGCAAGAATGAAATTTAACCACAGCTATAGTTTTGCGAAGACAGAGAGGGGCAAAGGAACTGAAGATATATGCAAGGGAGTGATTATAACTGACCTATGAATTTAAGGCACATGGAAAGAAATAAGGATATAGGGGTGAAGAAAACCAGTACTGCAACACTCAGTACTTGTGAATAAGTACTTCTATCCTGCAACAATTTAATCCTTTGGCTTCTGAAGCTATATCTTCCCTCTTGTACCTTACTGATGGACTCTTCACTGATTCCACTTTATCCAATGGTTTATTATCTTTCACCATTTTTCAAGTCTAGCTATTTGGCCCTATGTATACTTCCTCCAAAATTCATTCATTTTCATGGCTTCTGAGAGACTGGTATGGCTTCATTATGTGAGAGTTAATTCATGATTCTTCACTGACACTACTAACTCTTACAGTACCAATGTATCAATATGGCTGACATTCAACAATGTCAGCCTTTCCTTTCAAGTGCTATAAACATTTCTAAATGTTTATAAGTAACATTTCTGAAATAAAAATCACTGCCTGCAATCTTCAATTTCTATCACTATTCCCATTTATTAGTAATCCAACACTCAGGTAATAATATTTTTAAAAAATCCCTGTTATCATCTATATGATTAGTCCATTTTTCCTCTTCTGTTCTACTGCTCTAATCCTAAATTTAAAAATCTATCAGGCACCTAAATTATTGTAAATACTAATTAACTGTGATCTAAAAAAATTTTTTAAGTTTAGTTATTATTTTGAGAGAGAATGCATGCACACGAGCAAGGGACAGGCAGAGACAGAGTCTCAAGCAGCACTGTCAGTGCTGACCGCGGTGCAGGGCTCGAACCCACAAACCAAGAGATCATGACCTGAGCTGAAATCAAGAGTCAGCCAGAGCCACGCAGGTGCCCCTAGGATTTTTGTTTTTTTAATCAGCCGTCCTTCATGCAGGTATGCAATGAACTCCTCTTAAACAAATGTTTTTATTATTTACTTTCATAATTAATAATAAAAAACAATCTACAAATTTAATTCTAAAGTTGACTCTTACATTCAATCTCCTCCATAACTTACACTTTCTCTTCAATTATATTTCTCCTGATTCCAATATAAACTCCCCATTCTTGTCAGATTGGTCCTTTCACTGTTCCTCAAACATGCTATCCTCAAATCTTGCACCAATACATTTCCTTACAGTGTTCCTTTTCCTTCTATACCTAAACCAATTCTACCTGTCTGTCAAACTCCAACCAATTCCTTGAAAACTTCCTCACTACTATACTTCACAATCTTTTCTTCTAATAAACTCCTGAGTTACATGCATACAAGTCAGGATCTGGCCATGCATAATCATATTCTCTAACCATTTCATTAGCACCCTTGTGGCAAAATCTTGTCTCAATTTTTTTTCATCTTCCTATAATACCTAGCACAATGATGGCCATATGTTTAGTAGGTTAAACTGACATGAAAACAGTAAGAAATTGCTAGAAAATGGTATTAGATAAAAAAACTCAAGGCCTTATACAAGCACTAGGTAAAAGAGTCTGAAATATGAATGCTAAGCAAGTTCATATTTTTAAAGTGATAACATCAGGAAGTCATAACTGAACATAATCAGGTGATCTTAAAGCTACAGTCTTCACATTAAGCTTATATTAGCAGCCTCATGTTTGTTTTTTATTTATTTTTATTTTTTATTTTATTTTTTTTAACGTTTATTTATTTTTGAGACAGAGAGAGACAGAGCATGAATGGGGGAGGGGCAGAGAGAGAGGGAGACACAGAATCGGAAGCAGGCTCCAGGCTCTGAGCCATTAGCCCAGAGCCCGATGCGGGGCTCGAACTCATGGACCGCGAGATCGTGACCTGAGCTGAAGTCAGACGCTTAACCGACTGAGCTACCCAGGCGCCCCATCATGTTTGTTTTTTTTAAATGTTTGTTTGTTTTTGAGAGAATGAGCAGGGGAGGAGTGGAGTGGGGGGACAGAGGATCTGAAGCAGGCTCTGCACTGACAGCAGAGAGCCCAACGTGGGGCTCAAACCCATGAACCACAAGATCATGACCTGAGTCTAAGTTGGGACACTTAACTGACTAAGCCACCCAGGCACCCCCCTCATGTTTTTTTCTATTGGAAAGGGAATCACATTTTAACAGAGCTCTATATCAGTTACATTCTAGAATTCCCTTCTCTCTTCTTTCAGTACTCTTATTAAGAGTTCAAAAATTGGAGGGGCGCCTGGGTGGCTCAGTTGGTTAAGCGTCCCACTTTGGCTCAGGTCATGATCTCACAGCTTGGTAGGGCTCGAGCCCAGCGTCAGGCTCTGTGCTGACAGCTCAGAGCCTGGAGCCTGCTTCGGATTCTGTGTCTCCATTTCTCTCTGCCCCTCCCCTGCTCATGCTCTGTCTCTCTCTCAAAAATAAAAATAAACATAAAAAAAAAAAAAAAAGAGGTAAAAAATTGGAATTAAAATTTAAACAGATTGATAATTCAAAATTCCTGGAGAAATCCAGCATGTAACCCAAAACAGATACATAGAAAAGCTAAATATGTTACTAACTTCTTATCAAACATAAATGCTGTGAAAACAAGAAAGGTGAAATAATAAAATCCAGCTGGTATTTTATCTGTGCTAAATCAAATAGAATCTGGTAATTTTTACTTGATTTCTGAAACCGTAATTAAAAATCTGCTCAGATTTGTTCAATTATTAAAAATTAAATTCTGTATCAAAAATTACCATTAAGTTGATATTACAAACAAACTTCTGCTTCCTGTATGTTAACAAATCTCCTTTTTCTTCTTGAAATCCACTAGATTCTCATTCCCTCAACACAAAAACCCAGAAATGAAAAATGTCTGTACTATCTGATCAGATGTCAGCCAACAATGATTAAGTTTTAAATAACCACTATGCAAACATATAAAATTAAATATTATAATTTCTACAGATGCTTTTGTCCAAATACAATCACAGAATTTTAAAGGCAGAAGAAAATTTATAGTTACTAGTCCAACTTGCCTATTTTACATAAGAAACAGGAATGTTTCATGCTTGTTAAGTTTTGGGGGAGCAGTAGTGAGGAAAAATAGCATTACTACAGCTAATGTAATGAAGATGAAGAAACTGGGAATTTACTGTAACTATGAAACTGACATAAAAACAAAACTCAATATACAATCTGATAACCACATTTAGTTAGATACAAATTCTACTAAATACCGGCATGGGTAGTTAACTATCAAAGAAGACACATGAGAACTGACAGTATCATATAAAAAATATAAACAGATTTATCAGTGTATACAAATTTATGATTATTTAGAAAATAATACTTTAAAAAAATTTAGTACCACCATTCTAGATAAATCTAGTTTATGTCTCATTTTCCATTCTATTTGAGATTAAAATTCAATTTAAATAGTAGTTTATGATAAATTGAGATGTATACTATAATCCCTATAGCAATCTCCTAAGGAAATAACTTTTAAAAAAGGTTAAAAAAAGAAAAGAAAAAAAAAGTCAACAGAGGAATTTAAATGGTACACTAAAAGAATACACAAAAGAACACAGTAAAGGCAGACATAAATCCAATTATATCAATAATCATATTAACTGGGAATAGATTAAACATGCCACTCAAGAGGCAGAGATTATACTGATCCAAGGACATTACTTCTACAAAAGCTGTATTTCAGGTCAAAGACACAAATAGGTTGAAATAAAAGAATTGAAAAGATATTCCATACCCACAGTAACAATCAGAACACAGAAGTGGCTACAGAAAAAGCAGATAAAACAGACTTTGAGATAAATAATACTAAAGGCAAGGAGGGATTATTTATAATGACAAGAGTCAATGTCAGCAACATATATAACATTTACAAAACAGCCACCAAATATATGAAGATATATGACAGATATATGACACAACTGAACGAAAACAAAATCAGCAAGCATGTAAAAGATTTAAACAATACTACTAATCAACTTGACCTAACCTTACACTTACAGAACATTCTACCCAAAAACTGTTCAGAACACACATTTCTTTAAAGCACACATAGAACTTTTTCCAGAATTGATAACATGCTAGGCCACAAACAAATCTATATAAGTTTAGAATCATAAAAAAACACGTTCCCTAACAATTACAAAATAAAATTTAAAAGCCCACAACAGAAAGAAATCTGGGGAAATCTATGGGTCAAAGAAGATATCAAAAGGGAAATTAAATATTTTTTTCAATAAAAATGAAAACACAACTTATCAAACACTAAAGTGGTGTTTACTGGGAAATTTACAGATTTAAAGGCTTATCTCAGAAAAGTCTCAAATGAATAATCTAAGCTTCCCACCTTAAGGAATCAGAAAAGGCAAATTAAATCCAAAGCAAAAAGAAAGAAAAACATTAGAGTAAAAATGAAATAAAAACCAAAAAAAATGAAAGAAAAATATCAATGTATTCCCAAGTATTTCTCTTTGGGAAAAAAAAATCAACAACACTGACAAAACCTTAGAAAAGAAAATAAGAGAGAAAAGCAGACACAAATTACCAAAACTAGGAATGTAAAAGAGGACATCACCACTGACCCTTTTAGAAATTAAAAGGATCATAAAGGCATATTATGAGCAAGTTTAAACCAACAAATTATGAGAATTTATATTAAAAACAACAAAGTCCTAAAAGGACACAAATTACCAGAACTGACTACAAGCAATATAAAATCTGAATAGATCTGTAACAAATAAGGACACTGAACTACAAATTAAAAATCTTCAACTAAGGCTTAGGAAGACACAATTCCACTGATGAAGCTTATGAAATATATAAGAAACAGCTTATTTTATGAGGTATTAGCTTCACACCAAAGCCAGACCTAGACAGGAAAACTATAAATCAATATCCCTCATGAATATAAATACAAAAATCCTTTTTAAAAAATTAGCATATTAAATTCAGCAACATATAAAAAATATTGTATCACCAAGTGAAATTTATCCTGAGAATGCAAAGTAGGTTACCTATCTGAAAATCAATGTAAAATACCATGCTCACAGAATAAAGAATAAAACCCACATGATCATTTCAGCAGATGCAGAAAAAACACATGACAAAACCCAATACCCATTCATTATAAAAATGCTCAAAAAACTAGGAATAGAAGGGAACATCTTCAATTTATTAAAGGGCACCTATGAGAAGTCCACAGCTAACATCATACTTAGAGGTAAAGGATTCTCCCCCAAATACCAGAACAAGGATGTTTGTTCTTACTACTTCTAATATAGGCTCTGGCCAATGCCAAAAACAATAAACTTTAAAAATTAAAAAAATTCAAGATATTACATGCATTCAGATTAGAAAAGAAGAAGTAAAATTGTCTATTACCACATGACATTATCCTATGTGTGGAAAATCCTAAGGAACCACTCAAAAAACTACTAGAGCCAATAAACAAGGTTATCAAGGTCACAAGATAAAAGATCAATATACAAAAATCAATTGCAATTCTATATTCTAGCAAAAAATGTGAAAATGAAATTAAGAAAATTCCATTTAAAATAGCACCACTTAGAAAAAACATTTTTTTTAAGAGGTAGAAGAGTAGAAGAGTTGTACAACATTATAAAACACTGCTTAGAGAAAAACATCTAAATAAACAGAGAAACATTACATGCTTTGGAGGGGCAGACTCAACACTGTTAACATAGCAATTTTCCTCAAATTAATCTACAGATTCAACATAATTCTTTTTAAAATCCCAGCTGCCTTTTTTTTTTTTAAAGAAGTTGATCCTAATTTATATGGAAATCAAAAGACCTAAATAGCCAAAACAATTTTAAAAAAACAACAAAATTAGAGGACTTGATACTACCAATTTCAAAACACGGTAAGAAGTTACAGTAATCACAACAGTACATTAGTAGCAAAAGTCTAGGTGTAAGGACAAGATCAACAAGGAGAACCAAGAATTCAAAAATAAATTCTTTAAGTTTATTTTGAGAGAGAGAGAGAGAGAGAGAGAGAGAGAGAATGAGAGAGAGAATGAGTGTTGGGGAGGGGCAGAGAATCCAAAGCAGGCTCTGTGCTTCTGGGTGTGGGGCTCGATCTCATGAACCTTGAGATCATGACCTGAGCTGAAACCAACAGTTGTATGCTTAACCAACTGAGCTACCCAGGAGCCCCCCAAAATAAATTCTTATATTTATGTTGGATTGATTTTCACAAAGCTGCCAACATAATTCAATGGGAGACGGGACAGTCTTGCAACAAACGATACTGGGACAACTGGATATCATATGTTTAAAAAATGAACTTAGACCCTTTTCTCACACCACATACACAAATTAATTCAAATGGGTCAGAAATTTAAATGTTTGAGCTAAAATGATAAATCATCTGAAAGAAAATGCAGTAGAAAATCTTTCTGGTGTTCAGTTAGACGAAGAGTTCTTAGACAACAAAAGCATGAGCCATAAAAGAACTGCTAAACTGGACTTCACTAAAATTTATAACTTTTGCACTTTAAAAGACACCAACACAAAAATAAAGACAAGCCACAGACTGGGAGAAAACATTCGCAAATCACATATCTGACAATGCACTTGTATGCAAAATATAGATGAACTCTCATGACTGAATAAGACAAAAATCCAATTTAAAAATGGGCAAAAGACTTGCCTGAATAGACTTCCCCAAAGACAACACATGAATGACTTAAAACCACAAAAAAGTGCTCAACATCATTAGTCATTAGGAATATGCTAATTAAAACCACAATGGGATACCAAGACAAACCCACTAAATTGGCTATTAAAAAAGATATATAATATCAAGTGTTGGTGAGAATGCAAAGAAACAGGACCTTTTTTTTCCCCCAAAGAAACCAGAACCTTTATACACTGCTGGTAGGAATGTAAAATAGTACAGCCACTTCTGAAAACAGGCAGTTTCTTAAAAGTTAATTTATCATATGACCCAGCAATTTCATTCTTAGGAACCTAAAAAAAATGAAAACATATATCCACTCAAAGACTTGTCCATGAATGTTCAAAGGAACATCATTCATAAAAGTAAAAACTGTAAATGAACTAAGTGTCTAACAAGCAGTAAAAAAGTAAACCATATAGGGTATATCAATACAATGAAGTATCATTCAGCAATAAAAAGAAACAAAATACTGATACATGTAGGCCATGGATAACCTCAAAAACACTATGCCAAGTCAAAGAAGCCAGATGCAAACGACTACATATAGCATGATTCCTCCTTTTGGATGAAATGCCCAGAAAAATTTATAGAAACAGAAAGTAGATCAGTAGTTGCCTGAGGCTGAAGAAGGGATGTGGGAGCTCAGAGCAGACAGCTGACCACAAACAGGCTTGAGAAAAATTTTGGGGGTGATGGAAAAGTTCTAAAACTGGATAGTGTTGATGGTTGCACAACTCTATAAATTTACTAAAAACCAGTCTTCTGGATAATTACATTAGGTTAATTTTACACTATATAAAATTATACCTCAATAAAGCTGAAAAATGCAATTGGAGAGATTACCCTTCTTTAGCTAGCAATACACATTTTTCCATAATTCAATTCTTTTCTTGAAAAAGATAATATATAATAAAAAAACTTACTGTACATATTAATCATATATTAACATCTGGGAATTCAAACACAAACATTATGATTTGTTGCTATTAACTAACTGTAACTTGGACTTGACTAAAATTTCTTGTGAGGAACAGAGAAAGCAATCATGTTATTTAAGCCAGCTCGTAATGCTGGCACCTGCATATAGTTAAAGACTATTTCACTTACCCTAGGATGGCAGTTATATTCAATATAATTACCTTGTTTTGGACAGAATCACTGACATACAGGGGTAGAAAGGTATTTTATAAGTATTCACCCAGGCACCCCAACAGCACACTTTCAAAGTTAATTGCAAAGCTTCCCAATCTTTCCAAGTCTTCTGACTTTCTTGCTCTTTCTGTGCAGTGCAGTGTGGTTATATTGAAAGAAGAAAATGATAGAAGATTATAAAGAATAATCACAGGGAAATATCCAGGTAACAGCAAAGATGATTAATTTTTCATCATATGAACAAATCTCTCATAACTCCAATTGTTGGTTCTTTTTATATTCTACAAAAAAGGAAGAAAATTTTACAGAGCCTTTTGTATATTTATATCACTTAATACTCATAACATCCTCATGAAAGCATCTTTGTTACCTAATTTAATAAATGGAGAAGCTAAGGTTTAAAAGAACTTACCACTTGTGATAGGTAGAAAGCTTATAAAGACAGAACTTTAAATTTATCTGATTTCAAAGCCCATGTCCATTTTCCCACACTTCTTTCAGATACTTTAAAGCAGTGACCCCCAAAACAATCCTTTTCAATAAATATTGTTTGTGTCCAATATTTACACATTTTATTCAAAAAGTCACAAGACACTTAAAAAGATTAAAAAAGTATGTCTGACGGTTCTAATTTCCTTTGCACAATGAGCTAAATTATCTTGCACACCCCATTTCACCTACCTCATCTTTTCCAGTAGATATATACCACTTTGGAAACCACTCTTCTAGCTACTACTACCGTATTTTTTCAGAACTGAGTATCATATCCTTTGAAATTTTCTTCTATTCTTAATACTTTACCCTCATTTAAAAGCTTTAACTCCTGTATTTCTAATTTCATTAATTCCTCTATTAAATTTGTGGGGTTTTTTTTAATGTTTATTTTGTGCTTTGAGAGACAGAGAGAGAGAGAGAGAGAGAGAGAGAGAGCGCGCGAGCGAGCCAGGGAGGGGCAAAGAGAGAGGGAGAGAGAATCCCAAGCAGGTTCTACACTCAGCATAGGGGTTACTAATTTTAAATCTTGGCCATTTTCTTGTCTATTCTTTTCTTTCTTGTTGTTTTGTTTTGTTTGTTTTAAATATTGTAGTCAAGGAAAAGAACTCTGCTGGACAGATTTGGCCTGTAAGGCATCAGTTTGTGAGCTCTGAAAAGAACGTAATTTGTTCAACTGATGATGACAGATTATTTGGTTTGGTTCAAGGAATCCAAATATTACTTTGATTTTTTAAATTTGCTTCTTCTTGCCTTGTTCCTCAGGCTCATATCCATGCAACCCTTTCTATCTTTCAGTATAATACAATCACATTGGCTTTTAGTTCCAGAAAGTCTTCTTCCTGCTTTGCTGCCTTTATAAACCTTCAGCATGGAAAATTATCTACTTCCTCACGTGTAAACTATCCCTTCCTTAATCCCTCAGGCTCTAATTCTTACTCTGACCACTGCCTCAGGGAAGCATCCCCCCACCTTTCCTAGATATATATCCTCAGTTAAACATATTCTCAGGCACTCTGTGCTGTTCCCAAAAGCACTTGTAAACTATAATGAAATAACCATTTCTGTAACTAGTTGTGTAGTAACGAATTCCCTCACTGGACATCAAGTTCTAAGAGGGCTGGAAATGGGTGTATCTTGTTCATTACTGTATGCTGATCAAGCACAGCAATGTAACATACGTCGATTAAGTATTTGAAGGAAGGAATAAAGGTTCATTTCTTACTATCATACAGAAAGAAATGGAATTAAGTAAAAGCAAAAGTTGAACCTTTCCCTGGGATCAAAGGGGAGATTTTTGCTTTAAAAAAAGTATATTCTTTATTCAAATTTCTGTATATACCTTTACTGAGCTTAACTACTCTATCAGTACCTCTAATCTATTATGTCTTGTAGATCTGTCCTAGTACTAACAATGTTGTATTAAATCTAATACACACAGACACATACACAATATAATTGTATTTTGTCAAGCTGTCTTTACATTTCAAAATATTTTTTGCTTTATGTTTAGCCATTTGTTGAATTCATTAAAGTTTTTGCCTATTGTGTTTTCTTGACAGATTTCCTTTTATTTACCCATTTTCCCAATGACTCTCTTTACCTGAGTTAGTATTTTAACTTTAAATTCTACCCTGTCTGGCATTAATAATAGCATTCCTATTTTCTTTTATTTTACTTTCTTTCACATTCTTAGCCTAACTCATCATTTGCATCTCCTCAAACACTTTATATCTTTACTTTCCCTTGGTGATTTCCCTGCCTCAAGCTCTTTAAGTATCATATATGCTAATGATGCCTGCCTGAACCCAGACCTCTTGTCTGAACTCCAGACTGGTATATCCAACTACTTACTTGACATCTCCATTTGGATGTCTAACAACCATTCCAAACTTGAATATTTTCAAAGTGAGTTCTTTTATTGTTCTTCACACTAGATCCTTCAGCAACATTCCCCATTTTGGTTAAGGACAATTCATTCTTCCTGTTGGTTTGGCCAATAATGTTGTTATTATCCTTGATTTCTATCTTTCTCACCCCACTTTTGGATCATGAACCTCTGTCTTCCAAATATGTCTGGAATTCAACCATTTCCAAGCAAACTTCCTCCCTATAGCCTCCTAATTGGTCTTTTCTACCCTTTTCACTCCTTGGCAATTTAACACAGAAGCCAGAGATTCTGTTAAAATATAAGCCAGATCATGTCACTCCTCTCTGATCAAAATCCTTCAATACATTCCTTTCTCATTCAGAATAAATGCTAAAATCTTTAAAATGATCTATAAGTTTTGAGTATGAATTATAATATTTCTTAACCAGAAATTGGTTTTGATAATTCTTTACCCCTCAGTAAAACAGAGCCTGTATCTTATTTTAGAAAACATTATTTATGTAATTTAAGTATATAAGTTGGTAAGAAAAGATGCAATGTTGGCTTGGAAGCTAAAAAATTAAGCAAGGTATTCTTTGTCTTTCCTCAGATCTCATACATCTACTACAATATATACTTATATCTGAACTCAAGAAATGTCAGATGAAAGCAAATGGTTTTATATTGTTAATCATAAAACAAGTATTAGAGAGATAATATACATATTTAGAGGAAAAAACATTCACAGTTCTAATGTTAACAAGACCTGCTCCTCCTTTCAATTCAAACCAACAAACATTCTGCTTGAGTTCCAGGAAAAGATCAACTTCAGTTATAGCTGCTCTGATTCTAACAATAATTGTTTAAATCTGTTCATGGTAGGAAATACATGAAACCCATTTGCCCACTCTACCACCAACTCATTTTTCACTTGAATTTATACTGTCTAGGACAATTGGTGTGATTCACTGTGGTGGATTAAAAGCAGTCACAAATTCTTTGCTGGTCCTCACACTGAGATGAAGTCTAATTTCCCTCCCTTTGAATCTGGACTGACCTCACTGACTTTCACGGTGAATAAAATTCAGCAGAAATGACCTGGGATTCCCAAAGTTAAGTCATAAGAAGCTTTGAAGCTCTCATTCAATCATTTTACACTCTGGGAGCCCTGATCCACCACGTCAAATGTCAGAGTACCACACATTCATGCAGGTATTCTGTGTTCTGTGATTCTATGCTCTGTTTGATGTCCCAGATGAGCCCAGCCTTTGGCCACCCCCACCAAGGTGGCACTCACTGAATGAAACCACCTTGGACCACACAGACCAGTCAGATGAATACCTCCAAGTAATCTCCATCAACACTACATGAATAGAGCTGAGCCCTACTTGAATTCTTGACCCACAAAATCATGAGACATAAGAAAATGGTTGTTAATTTAAGCCACACTTAATTATGGGGTACTTTGTTACAGAGCAACAAATGAATGGAACATTCAGAAACATTTTTATTAAGTGGGCAACAAAAGTTTTCATTTCAGATTTAATACAATCTGTAATTTCTTTTCCTTTTTTTTTTTTGGAAACCAGATCTATTTCTTATTTTAACCTTATTTTCCACTTCACTCTTTAAAACTTAAAAATGACAGCATATAACTACTTTAATCTTTATGTGCTTAGGATAGCAAATTTTAAGGTTTTTAAAGGTTTTTGTAACAGCAGACTGGATTAGCTAGACTAGCTTCTGGAGGCATTAGCTAGACTAGGTTTTTTTTTTTTTTATTATTGATAATAACAGTGGCTAATGCCTGATATGCATGTTACTTGCTGCTTTACATTCATAAAATTTAACTGTCATGGCAATCTTACAACGTAAATATTATTCATTCACCAAAAATGTATTGAGTACCTACTATGTGCCAGGTATTGTTAATACAACTGTACACAAGATAATAACAGTGTTCTCGCCTTGTCCACAGTGTGCAGACTATTACAGAAACTGAAATTCTTCCAAGAGATTAAGCAGTTTGCCTAAATACACACAGCTAATAAGGAACAGAGTGAAGATATGGACTGAAATCTAAAACCCAACCTCTTACCAACTACATTTACTGCCTCAATACAATAAAAAGATAAATTCTGTAATGCTGACAAACTACAAAACTATAAGAAGTGATATAAAATTTCCTCAAGAAAAATAAAAACCATCACATTTAGTGTTTCGTTAATAATTTATGAATAATTGATTTTATTTAATTCTAATTCAATAATCCCATACTAAATGCAGTTACAACACTTAAAGGATTAAAAACCTGGATATTAGTTCAAGAGGAAAACAGCTGTTATCCAAAGTTAACAGCTATATTCATAGACTTCTACATTATCTGATCTAGTCTGATTGATTACAATCGGACTATTAACAAATTTAAAAATTCTAAAGAAACAACAATAGATCTTTGTAGAAAGCAAAAACATGAGCAACAAATTATAACAATGCCATCTATAGGACAATTAATAGAATGCAGATAACTAACTGGAACTTGCAAACTCTTAACCATCTTCATTAGGAATTTATAGAATGAAAATTAATCATCAATAAAACCCTCAAAACTGGACCTTACCTACATGTTATAAGACTAGAAATTGGCAGGACTCAATTTGTAATTCTTATATAACTATATTTCACACCTACCAGTATTAGTTGGGTCCTACTGCTTAATAATATACAACCCTTTAAATCATATTCAAGCCAGAAAGTTAATATCTAATACAGACTTTACACAGAAAGCCCAAAATTCTCAAGACTAAACTAAGTTATAAGTAACGTCCATGCCTCCAGAAAAAACTTCTCCTAGAAATAAAATTTTACAAGAGTATTTAACAGAATACCTAACTTGTAAAGTAACAGAAGTATTTCAAGTTTCAGGTCACAGAAAAAAGAATGAATATAAAGGTATGAAACAGGTCAAATTCTGCAAAGGATCTTAATAAGTAGTTTCTAACAAAAAATTATTTATCAAGAAGATTTAAAGATTACCCTAGTTACTAAATTAAGAGATATCAATAAAAATAATGCCCTCAACTTATTCATTCAGGGAAAGAAAAAAAAAAAAGTCAAATTTCTACCTGAGAGAGTAGCATCACTGGCTCACAGAAGCCAGCTTCAATTGGATTAGTCACAACACATCTTTTCTTTAAAATGTATTTTTTCTTGTGCTCTGTCTCTCTCAAAAATAAAATGTATTTTTTCTTTAACTTTGTCTATAGAGATATTACTGGAAAGTACCTAAAAGTCCTTAAAGGTGGTGGAATAAAAAGCTGTAGTTCAAATCTACAAATATATTGCCTGACCTATCATCACTCACACTAAAATTCCCTTTACCAAAAGTAAGGTAAGGAAAGGTAAACCAGTTTACAAGGGTTTGCTTTTTGACATGTCATTTATCCTCTCAACGAAATTGCCATGGCACATAAAATTATCAAGTCTAGGCATAACAACACTATCAGATAAATTAAGTGAAATATGAACACCAGGCAAAAAAGTGGACCTCAGAGAGGTTCTTACTTGCCTAACTTCATAAAATGAGTAAAGAGGAAAGTCAAATCCAGGACTCTGTGGAATAAAACCTCCCATAGGTTTTATATTACCATGTAGTAATCCCAAATATCACAGTCAAAAAGCCAAAGTGATCCCAGAGAAATTAGATAGATATGTGCTTGGTACTTCCCATAGTACATACTAGGTTAAAAGTATAATACACACTAATAACTAAAGGAAAAATCTAACCACAGTTTTGTTTCACACACAGATCTTACAGATTCAAAAAAAATCCTCTCTAAGAATATACTCCTGGGGCACCTGGCTAGCTCAGTCAGTAGAGCATGCAACTCTTGATCTTGGGGTCCTGAGTTCGAGCCCCACACTGGGCACAGAGCTTACTTTAAAAAAAAACAGAAAGAATGAAAAGAATATATTCCTAAAGTGGGCAACCTCAAAATGCTATTTAACCTATCCTAAGAATAGCATGTTTTCCTTACTCAAATATCAAGCTAACAGATATGTTGAGGGTAAGAATTACAAGAGGACGGAAATTATAATAAAGATCCAATGTTTAAGAAATGGGTCAAAATCCAAGGTTATTAAATGAAAAACAAGGAAGTAGGAAATAGGCAGTAGAAAAAACTGGTAATATACTTTTAAGAACCATGCTGAGGAAAACATAGTATTTCAGCAATAAAATAATCATTTATTTCACTTTACTAATGAGTTACATTTTATCAAAGCAATATAAAATTAAATAAAAAGTTGTAAAGCATTAATCATTAATCAATTTGCACTAGGGGTGCCTGGGTAGCTCATTTGGTTGAGCGTTTGGCTCCTGATCTTGGCTCAGATCATGATCTCATGGTTCTTGAGTTTGAGCCCTGTGTCGAGCCCACCTCGGGCTCTGTGCTAACAGTGCAGAGCTTCCCTGGGATTCTCTTTCTCTCCCTTTCTCTCTGCCCCTCCCCTGTTTGCATGTGCACGCTCTCTCAAAATAAATAAGTACTTTATTTTATTACTTTTTAATTTTTTTAAGGTTTATTTTTGAGAGAGAGCACTAGTGAGGGAGGGGCGGAGAGACAGACACAGAATCTGAAGCAAGCTCCAGGCTCTGAGCTGTCAGCACAGATCCTGATGCAGGGCTCGAACTCACAAGCCATGAGATCAGGACCTGAGCCCAAGTCAGACACTTAATTGACTGAGCTACCCAGGCACCCCTATTTTATTATTACTTTTTAAGTTTATTTATTTATTTTGAGAGAGCAAGTGGGGGAGGGGCAGAGAAAGAACATCCCAAGCAGGCTCCACACTGTCAAGGCAGAGTCCGATGAAGGGCTTGAACTCACGAACTGCGAGATCATGGCCTAAGCTGAAGCTGGACGCTTAACTGACTGAGCCACCCATGCACCCCAATAAATTTAAAAACAGTTTTTTGGGGGGCACCTGGGTGGCTCAGTCAGTTAAGCCTCCGACTTCGGCTCAGGTCACGATCTCACTGTTTGTGAGTTCGAGCCCCTCGTCAGGCTCTGTGCTGACAGCCTGGAGCCTGCAGCCTACTTCTGACTGTGTCTCCCTATCTCTCTGCTCCTCTCCTGTTTACGTTCTGTCTCTCTCTCAAAAAAATAAACATTACAAATTTTTTTTTTAATTTTTTTTGTACTAATCACATTCATTTTGGAAAGCTGGTATTTTCATGAAAGCTTTATAAATTATAGGATTTTACTCTGTGGTAAATGAGTTCTCCTTTATCTAATTGAAAGCAAACTAAAATCCTTGCTATTTTATGTATGTGTGGGGCTGCAAAATTGGTAAAAGTTAGTGATAGTACAGGCTTATCTTCCTAAGTTCTCAAGTTCTAAATCATCACTTTTGATTCTAACTTGGCAAGAACATAAAGCAAATTAATCTTCAGTAGAATGCTTATCTTCATTCCATGGTAAGGAAGAAGGCAGGCACAGTATTACCAGATAGTTCCAAGTGAAGAATCCTTTTTACTTTGCTTTGGTGTGACTCTTATAACAGGATAAATGTCATCAGACCATTATGGTTCTAATGGTAATTTTGCTATAGTTTTAAGATTTTAGCCTAGATTTTTACATCTCTACTCCATTCTCAAAATAGTACTCAAACCAGAAGCAGTATGTACTCATGGAAATATCAGTAACGATTTTTACAGGAGATGAAATCTTATTTTTCAACGTACATATAGTGCACTTTAGGCCCAAGGGTAAAATGTAATATGGAATGAGTTTCTTTTGGTGGGTGTGAAGGGGTAGGGAGGCATTAAGAAATTAGCTAGAGAATTAGAGTGTAGTAGTTGGCATTGAGAAAAGAAGAAGATAATCGGAAAGTTTCTTAAAGAGGAGATAAAACTGACCCACTCTAAAATGTAATTTATAGGTCCTGAACAATAAGATCAAAATAGCAAGAGCAAAATATTTTGCAGCAGTCAAAGCAAAGAACTGGAATGGAGAGCAAAGTGGCCACAGTGACTTACAGAGAAGAGGCTGGGGAATACAGATCTCTATTTCTGAGTCTAGGTATGATACACATCTTCAAAGTTTGATATAAACATTATGGCTAAATATTATGGTTAAACCATTATTAAACAGTATAAACTTTTTAAGAAGTTGCTGAAAACTAGTCAATAAAGTATTTTAAGATGAGAGAATAAGCTCAGTCTTTGAAAAAAATTAGAAACTAACAAAAAGGTATGTAACGTCCCAGACACAGGTTAAAGATGCCATTGAAAAGTATGTAAGGTAGCCAGGCTACAGAGACGAAGAGTGCAGTGGGGGGAGGTGGCATCCACAAGCAACACTTTTCTTTGCTGGAAAACAATTACAAAATGAGGCCATTTTAATAGCCACTAGTAGCAAAGAAAACATAATATGCTATGTCCATTTTATAGAACACATATGAAACAGATTTGTAATTATCACTTAAGAACATTCTTTCTTGTTCTATAGTAATGTTTTTTATCATCAAAGAATACAAGTTCAGCTTACTAAATATAAAGCATCAACTCTAGACTTAGGCACTCAGGTATCAAAAGTTGAGCGACACATGTGTCCTAACAACTTGATCGTGACTCATTCAAGATCTACTTGTGTGATTTCACCACATTCAAGTATCATCTGTGTACCATTACTTACTTAATATTTTTCTTTAAAATGGCTACTTATTGAAATGCTCTGATAAATAGGATGCTTATAACAAGTGCTTCTCAAATGACACAAACCTATATGCCCTTCAGTTCTCCTATCATCAATGTATGCCATTTTAGTCTTTGAAAACATTTGCATTGGTGTCACTTGAGAGGCTTTTTCTTTCTCAAACTTCTCCTTTTTACCCATGATCAGGGGTGTAATGTGCAATAGTTTTATTTTTCTGGTATTTGTATACCTTATCCCTCCCAGAGAAGCTGCTTGATGTAATAACTTAAAAATGATGAGAACCTGTAATAGAGATCATGCAAGATATAAATATATTAATGTGATACTGACAACTGACAGATGGAAAGGCTATCTTTTATTCTGAAGTTATCTTTCCTACTTTACCCTTTTGTAAAGTTAAAATGTCCCCTCTAAGCAACATAAAAAGTTGGCAGTCCCATAGTAAAATTTAACTGGTTGGTAAAATTCACTGAAAAAAAAATCACCTTTAGTGAAAACACTGGTATTAAACATGCTGACAGTTCCAATACAAAAACGAGATGGCTTTAAAGTTTCAGAGAAAGTCGTCTGTTTCTTCCTAACTAAATCAATAATTTAGTAAATAATTTTGGAAACAAGAGTCACCTTCTAACTTACCAGAAAAAAAATCCAAATATCTAAAGGAACTTGTAAAAAAGACGAAACCTTCCGGACGGTAATTATCTACCTTTACTACAGAATCTACTTCAAATTTGGATAAAGTATACTGAGAAAAGAAATTCCACTAATTTCTTTTCATCAGGAAATAGATGGGAAAAAAAGAAAGGAAAATTACCACAAATGAAATGACAAGGGCAATTCATTTGCAACAACAGAGTGCAGTTATTCCACATATATTTTTCCATGGAGATAATGATGTGGTAAAGAAACGGATACCAGATGCATTTCTTTATGTCTGTGTTCTACCAATGATAATAAATGATGAAGTATGATTTCATTGACTTATAAGCTAACAGCCAGATCCTTAGGGAATCTGATGCTGTGCAAAGAATTTCTGGTGTTCAATTAGCACCACTTTTACAAAAAATGAAGGCAACTCTGGAAATTCTTAGGCATGCGTTACCACATACCACTATGTGGTAAGATTTACACTGTCTTTATGTATCAAAACAAAGGTCAGATGAGACTCATGAACAGGAGCTGGCAATTTTTTAAGCCTCTTTTGACTTTAACTGAACAAAAGTTAAGTTAAAGAAAGTTACTGACTTAATAACTGTTTCAGACATGTCAACCTTTACACAGATTCTTAATATTAAAATGTAATCATACAAATAGTGAAAGTTTTACTTTTTCCTTACCAATTTGGATGCTTTTTACTTCTTTTTGTTGTCTGACTGCTGTGGCTAGGACTTCCAATACTATGCTGAATAAAAGTGGTAAGACTGGACATCCTTGTCTTGTTGTTGACGTTAGGGGAAAAACTATCACTATGTGCAGATGATATGATACTATATGTTAAAAACTGTAAACACCTCACCAAAAAACCTACTACAACTGACAAATGAATTCATTAAGGTTGCAAGATACAAAACCAATATACAGAAAACCACTGCACTTCTGTACACTAATAATTAAGCAGTAGAAAAAGAAATTTAAAAAACCAATCCCATTTGCAGCTGCACTAAAAATAAAGAAACCTAAGAATAAACTTAACTACAGAGGTGAAAGACCTGCACTCTGAAAACTATGAAACAATGATGAAAAATATTGAGGTTGACACAAAGAAATGGAAAGACATTCTATGCTTATGGACTGGAAGAACAAATATTGTTAAAATGTCTATACTACCCCAAACAATCTACACATTTAATGCAAAACCTATCAAAATACCAACAGCATTTTTCACAGAACTAGAGAAGATAATCCTACAATTTGTATGGAACCACAAAAGAGTCCAAATAGCCAAAGGAATCTTGAAAAAGAAAAACAAAACTGGAGAGATCACAATTCCAGACCTCCAAGTTATATTACAAAGCGGTAGTAATCAAAGCAGTATGGTACACTAGTACAAAAACAGACACACAGATCAATGGCACAGAAAAGAAAGCCCAGAAATAAACCCATAATTTTACGGTTAATTAGTCCTTGACAAAGAAGGCAAGAGTACGCAATGGAAAAAAAAGACACTTTCTTCAACAGATTGTGTTGGGAACACTGGGCAGCTACATGCACAAGAATGAAAATGGACCACTTTCTTACCATACACAAAAATAAACTCAAAATGGATTAAACACCTCAAGGTGAGTCCTAAAACCGTAAAAACCCTAGAAGTGAGCACAGACAGTAATTTCTCTCACATTGGTCACAGCAACACCTTTCTAGATATGTGTCCTAAAGCAAGGGAAACAAAAGCAAAAATTACTGGAATTACATCAAAATATAAAGCTTCAGTACACCAAAGGAAAAATCAACAAAACTAAAAGACAACCCACTTGGAATAGGAGAAGATATCTGCAAATGACGTATCTGATAAAGGATTAGTATCCAAAATATATACAGAACTTGTCCAATTTACCACCTAAAAAACAAATAATCCAATTAAAAATAGACACATAAACAGACACTTTTCCAGACAGGACATACAGATGGCTGACAGACACATGAAAAGATGGTCAACATCACTCATCATCAGGGAAATGCAAATCAAAACCATAAGGAGATATACCTCACACCTGTCAGAATGGGTAAAATCAAAAACTCAAGAAACAACAAGTGTTGAAGAGGATAAGAAGAAAGAGGAACCCTCTTGCATGGTTGGTGCGAATGCAAACTGGTGCAGCCACTGTGGAAAACAGTACAGAGGTTCCTCAAAAAATTAAAAATGGAACTACCCTACGATCCAGGAATCATACTACTGGGTATTTACCCAAAGAATATGAAAACACTAATTCAAAGAAATATATGCACCCTATGTTTAAAAAAATTTTTTTTACATTTATTTATTTTTAAGACAGAGAGAGACAGAGCCAAGTGGGGAAGGGGCAGAAAGAGAAGGAGACACAGAATCTGAAGCAGGCTCCAGGCACTGAGCTGTCAGCACAGAGCCTGACACAGGGCTTGAAGTCACAAAACGTGAGATCATGACCTGAGCCGAAGCCAAATACCCAATCCACTGAGCCACCAGATGCCCCTATGCATCCTATGTTTATTGCAGTATTATTTACAATAGCCAAATTATGGAAGCAACAAAGTGTCTATGAATAGATGAATGGATAAAGAAGATGTAGTATGTATATACAATGGAATATTATTTAGCCATAAAAAAGAAATCCTGCCAGTTCTAACAACATGGATGAATCTAAGAGTATAATGCTAAGTGAAATAAGCCAAAGAAAGACAAATATCATATGATTTTAGTCACATGTGAAATTGAAGAAAAGAAAACAAGGGAACGAGGAAAACAAACCAACCAACCAAACAACCAAAAAACTCACAGATTCTTAACTACAGAGAACAGATGGTTACTAGAGGGGAGGTAGGTGGGGGCATGGGTAAAATAGGTGAAGGGGATTAACAGCATAATTATCTTGATGAGCACTGAGTAATATATGGAACTGTTGACTCATCAAATCATACACCTGAAACTAATATAACACTATGTTAACCAGACTTGAAAAAAATTAAATTTTAAAGAAAGAAAAATAAATAAATAAAATGTAATCCTCTCCCTTTGATGCTATAGTTAAGAGACCGCTTCAGTGTTTTTTCATAACGGTATTATTTTTGAAAAAATTCCCATCAAGAATTACTGGAGCAAAAAAAAAAAAAAAAAAAAAAAACTATTGAATCTGTCTATACTGACCTCAGAACGTGATCTAATAAGATAATACAAAAGTATTATAATTTACCAAACTTGATAATAAGAACTATGTAGGAAGAGTCTGTATAGGAATCAAGTCAATTTGAGGAATATGGTTAATTGATTTTGTCTAATAGATTTAGATCAAACACCCTAAGATTAAATATTAAAAATGAAGTTTTCTATTGTTTGTAGTTCTATTCAAATTTTTATTAGAAATTAATTTTGAGCCATACCTTAGAAATATAAATGTTACTAAAGTTTATACAGGTTTAATTAATCTATATATACATTTCACATGTGTTTAAGACAAACAAAATTTTTTGGATATCTGTTTAGAAATACATTAGAATTTATACCTCTGAAAAATGTCCAAATAAATGCCCAAGAATAAAGGATTGGTTCTATACTGGGTTCTATACAAGTGTTTGATAAACCACACTCAGAAAAATACTACCCAATGCTATTTTAATGGCAAATAATATAAATTTTTGAAAGAAAAATAAAAACTTCCTGAGAAAACCCCTTTTAAAAAAATCTCAAAAAAGCTCTGAGTTTAAAATAGTATTTAAAAGTAGCTATTGTTAAAATTAAAACAGCAAAGCAAAATCTGAAAACTACATAAGCTCTCCAAATGATAATATTCTATAAGCAAACTACTAAACTTCCCTCAAATTCAGGTTACATTTACTATACAGTTTTGAAGATAATAAATAAAAAATGGGTTATGTGAGAAATAGTCAATATTATAGCAATAAGCCATTTCCTGGCACTAAAATTGATAAAAAAATTATTTTCTTACAATTTAATAAAAGCAGAATTATGGCAACAGTCGGCATTATCCATAGATTTTAAGACTATCAACACTATTTCTTTGAGACGAACTACAAAATGTGACAGACATTTATTGGTCACCAAATATCCATGTACTCTCCACATGACCCAGACTCTACCCAATAGGGCAGAGCCATGTAACTGGTTCTGGCTAATGCACCACAAGTGGAAATGACCTGTGTGTCATTTCATAGCTGAAATATTTAAGAGACAATGGGAAAACCCTCCAGCTCTTTCTTTTCCTGTGGTGGTCACTGTGGAGGTCAAATGTTCCAGATGTGCCATTACATGCTGTCAGAAACTCCCATCGCTTTGGCTTCTTGAGCTACTGGGTGAAGCAGTTCTCTTCACTAAACTGTAAATTTAGTGTATAAATTGTGTTGATAAATTGTATTGGCTAATATGAGCAAGAATAAACTTTGGTTGTGGATTATAGTGTAAACTTACCCTATTCTGACTTACAGTGTTTATTAATAATAAATTATAATAATTCTGGTCCATTTATTTAGTAGGCTTGGCTCAAAGAGAAGAACCCCATAATAGGTCATTTGCTTTATGTCTAAACTATTTCCCATAATCAATGGATAAAACACAAACATTTAATAAAAACAATTTTATCCAACTTCTAATATGTAACCATACTAAAAAGTGTATTAAGAATACTAGACATTTTCACTTAACTAAAAAACTCTTGTAATACAAACTCACATTTGTTTAAAAAAATTTTTTTTAACATTTATTTATTTTTGAGACAGAGAGAGAGCATGAACAGGGGAGGGTCAGAGAGAGAGGGAGACACAGAATCTGAAACAGGCTCCAGGCTCTGAGCTGTCAGCACAGAGCCCGACGCGGGGCTCGAAGTCACGGACCGCGAGATCATGACCTGAGCCGAAGTCACGCTTAACCGACTGAGCCACCCAGGCGCCCCTCACATTTGTTTTATACCTTATTTTTGTTTTATTCCTTTCTCTCTTTACATATACAGTACTTACTTTTATGTGTGTGCTAAACCACCGAGTTAACTGCATTATAACACTGCACCCTAAGAAAAAGGACATTCTCCTCCAGAATAATAAATTGCCACACTTAAATTTAACACTGATACAATTATCTAATATATAATCTATATTCAATTATCCCAATAACATCCTCAAAAGTGGCCATCCAGGATCACTCAATCAATTAATCAAGGATCACACTATATTTGATTATCACGTCTCTTTTAGAACAGTTCCTCAATCTAATGTTTTTAATCTTTCAAGGCACTGATATTTTTGAAGACTTAATGCCAATTGTTTTGCAGTCTTTCTCAATTTGAGTTGCTTTGATTTTTTCCCTCATGATTAGGTTCAGATTAAAAGAAACTGTGTTGTTAAAATTTTTAAAAATTATAGAAAGTAAACCACAACAAATCTTGGCTAGTGGGGACATCACCAAAAGCAATGAAGAAGGAATGGGTTTTTAATTTTTTTTTAACGTTTATTTATTTTTGAGAGAGACAGACAGACAGAGACAGAGCGTGAGTGGGGAAGGGGCAGAGAGAGAGACACACACACACACACAGAATCTGAAGCAGGCTCCAGGCTCTGAGCTGTCAGCACAGACCCTGACACGGGGCTCGAACTCACAAAACAGTGAGATCATGACCTGAACCAAAGTCGGACGCTTAACCGACTGAGCCACCCAGGCACCCCTGAGGAAGGAATGGGTTTTTTAACCCTATAAGACATACTCTTCATGGCAAACACTAACCACTCTTACTTTGAACCTGCATGATGATGACTCTCAGTCCTGACCTCTCCCTAAACCTGAGGCTTATATTATCAACTGACTGCTGGACATCTTCAACTGACTGTCCCACAGACAATTCAAACTTAAGATGTTCACAACTCATCTCAGCCACAAAGCTTAATGCAACCACTCTCCTTCCTCCCACATTCCTTTTCTTTTTTAAAAATTAATTATTTATTTTGAGAGAGAGGGAAAGTGAGAGAACTCACATGCACCCAGGACACAGACAGAGGGAGAGAGAGAATCAATCCCAAGCAGGCTCCTCACTGTCAGTGCAAAGCCTAATGTGGGCTCGATCTCACAAACCGTGAGATCATGAGATGCTTAACTGAGTCCCCCAGGCGCCCCTCCCATATTCCTTTTCTAAATTAAGTATCAGCACCTCTGGGACACAGCAAAGGCGGTCATCAGAGGCAAGTATATAGTAATCCAGGCATTCCTAAAGAAGGAAGAAAGGTCTCCGATATACAACCTACCTTTACACTTAAAGAACTAGAAAAGAACAGCAAATAAAATCCAGACCCAACAGATGATGGGAAATAATAAAGATTAGCCCAGAAATCAATGCTATCAAAAAACAAAAACAAAAACAAAACCCAGAACAGATCAATGAAACCAGGAGCTGGTTCTTTGAAAGAATTAGCAAAACTGATAAACCACCAGCAAGTTGGATCAAAAAGAAAAAGGAAAGGACCCAAATAAATAAAATCAAGAACGAAAGAGGAGAGATCACAACCAACACAGCAGGAATACAAACAATAAGAGAATACTGTGAGCAATTATATTTCAATAAAATGGGCAATATGGAAGAAATGGACAAATTCTTAGAAACATAGAAACTACCAAAACTGAAACAAGAAGAAATAGAAAATTTGAACAGACCCATAACCAGTAAAGAAATCAAATTAGTAATCAAAAATCTCCCAAAAAACAAGAGTCCAGGACTGGATGGCTTTCCAGGAGAAATTCTACCAAACATTTAAAGAAGAGTTAACACCTATTCTTTTGAAGCTGTTCAAAGGACAGAAATGGAAGGAAAACTTCCAAACTCATTCTATGAAGCCAGCATTACCTTGATTCCAAAACCAGACAGAGACCCCACTAAAAAGGAGTAGAATTTATACCTGGGATGTAGGGCTGGTTCAATATCTGCAAAACAATCAATGTGACACATAACATCAATAAAAGAAGGGACAAGAACCACATAATCCTCTCAACAGATACAGAGAATGCATGTGACCAAATACAACATCCTTTCTTGATAAAAAGTAGGGATAGAAGGATCATACATCAAGATCATAAAAGCCATATATGATAAAGACCCACCACTAATATCATCCTCAATGGGGAAAAACTGAGAGCTTTCCCCCTAAGGTCAGGAACAAGACAGGAATGTCCACTCTCACCACTGTTATTCAACACAGTATTTGAAGTTCTAGCCTTAGCAGTAAGAAATAAAAGGCATCCAAATCAGCAAGGAGGAAGTCAAACGTTCACTCTTCACAAATGACATGATACTCTATATGGAAAACCCAAAAGATTCCACCAAAAAAACTGCTATAACTGATCCATGAATTCAGCAAAGCCACAGGATATAAAATCAATGCACAGAAACCGGTTGCATTTCTTTACACCAATAATGAAGTCATGAAAGAAATCAAGGAATCGATCCCATTTACAACTGCACCAACACCATAAAATACCTAATAAACCTAACCAAAGAGATCAAAAATCTATACACTGAAAACTATAGAAAGCTTATGAAAGACACTGAAGACGACACACCAAAAAGTGGAAAAATATTCCATGCTCATGGATTGGAAGAACAAATATTATTTAAATGTCAATACTACCCAAAGCAATCTACATATTCAATGTAATCCCTATCAAAATAACACCAGCATTCTTCACAGAGCTAGAACAAACAATCCTAAAATTTGTATGGAACCAGAAAAGACCCTGAATAGCCAAAGCAATTCTGAAAAGGAAAACCAGAGCTGGAGGCCTAATAATCCCGGACTTCAAGATGTATTACAAAGCTATCATCATCAAGACAGTATATGGTACTGGCACAAAAACAGACACTTAGATCAACCGAACAGAATAGAGAACTCAGAAAGGGACCCACAAACGTATGGCCAACTAATCTTTGATAAAGCAGAAAAGAATATCCGATGGAATAAAGAGTCTCTTCGGCAAATAGTGTTGGGAAAACTGGACAGCGACGTGCAGAAAAATGAACCTGGACCACTTTCTTACACCATACACAAAAATAAACTCAAAATGGATGAAAGACCTAAACATAAGACAGGAAGCCATCAAAATCCTAGAGGAGAAAGCAGGCAAAAATCACTCTGACTTCGACCACAGCAACTTCTTACTCAACACATCTCCGGAGGCAAGGGAAACAAAAGCAAAATGAACTACTGGGACCTCATCAAGATAAAAAGCTTCTGCACAGTGAAGGAAACAATCAGCAAAACTAAAAGGCAACCAACAGAATGGGAGAAGATATTTACAAATAACATATCAGATAAAGCATTAGTAACCAAAATCTATAAAGAACTTACCAAACTCAACACCCAAAAAACAAATAATCCAGTGAAGAAATGGGCAAAAGACATGATAGACACTTTTCTTAAGAAGATATCAGATGGCCAACTGACACATGAAAAAATGCTCAATATCACTCATCATCAGGGAAATACAAATCAAAAAACCACAATGAGACACCACCTCATACCTGTCAGAATGGCTAAAATTAACAACTCAGGCAACAAAGATGTTGGCAAGGACGCAGGGAAGGAGGATCTCTTTTGCACTGCTGGTGGGAATGCAAACTGGAGCAGCCACTCTGGAAAACAGTATGGAGGTTTCTCAAAAAGTTAAAAATAGAACTATCCTACAACCCAGCAACTGCACTGCTAGGTATTTATCCAAGAGATACAGGTGTGCTGTTTTGAAGGGGGCACATGCACCCCAATGTTTACAGCAGCGCTATCGACAATCGCCAAAGTATGGAAAGAGCCCAAATGTCCATCAACAGATGAATGGATAAGGAAAAGGTGGTCTGTGTGTGTGTGCGCGCGCGCGCGCGCGCACACACACACTGGAGTATTACTTGGCAATCAAAAAGAATAAAATCTTGCCATTTGCCACAACGTGGATGGAACTAGAGGGTGTTATGCTAAGTGAAATTAGAGAAAGACAAATATTATATGACTTCATTCATGTGGAATTTAAGATACAAAACATAAACATAAGGGAAGGTAAGCAAAAACAATATAAAAACAGGGAGAGGGTCAAAACATAAGAGACTCTTAAACATAGAGAACAAACTGAGGGTTGCTGGAGGGATTGTGGGTGGGGGGGTAGGCTAAATGGGCAAGGGGCATTAAGGAAGACACTTGTTGGGATGAGCACTGGGTGTTATACACAGGGAATAAATCACTGGAATCTACTCTTGAAATCATTATTGCACAATATGCTAACTTGGATGTTAATTAAAAAATAAAATAAATAAAAATAAATTCAGTATCAGCACTTCATCCAATCTCTGAAGCCTAGTCAAGACACTTCCCTCTGCCTTACCCCACATCACACAAGACACCAAAAAGACCTACCAGTTTAATATGTATTTTTAAAACCATTTTCATTCTTACTATACTGCCTTTGCTCTAGTATTTTAGGATATGTTTCCTAGACTCTTACAATAGCTAACGTGGATCCCACCTTCCAGTCTTACAATCTTTAGATGTAGCTTTCTCATTGTACCAGACTAATATATTCAAAACACAAATTTAATCAAATAGCTCACTCTTAAAATGCTTCAATGGTTCCTCTTTAAGAATAGAATGAAGTTCAAACTCAGCATAGCCTACAAGGCTTTACAAAACTGATTGGCTATCTACATCTCCACTACTTCTTGACTTGCTCTTGATGCTTTTTTTCAGTTATACTATTTTTCCTAACTTTAATCACTGGATATCATTTTTATAATTTTTGCCAATTTCCCTCTGGGGCAAAAGATATTTCATGGGGGTAGAAGAACAATGACATTTAAAGTTCACTACTTCTTCCTATGTAAATTTCACAACAAATAGTTTGAGCAGGAAATATTTGCTTAGCCCCTATGCTAGGGGCACGGTATTCTATGAAGTACTATGAGAAATACAAAAACATTTAGACATGTACCCTGCTCTAGGAAATTTCCAGTGAATGTAATTTTTTTAAAAGGTACATATATAATTACAGGTAAGTAGAAAAGCACAAGGGTCATAACAAGATCCAAAGAAGTTCAGACAAAGGAGAAATTATTTTTGAGTACAAAAGGTTGGAAAGAAATCAGGGAAGATTTCCTAGAGGAGGTGGCAGCTAGTGCCTTGAAGAATGTGAAAGGTTTGGGTATGAGTGTGAGGGAAATAATCATAGTTACTGCCAACTCACTTTCTGCAAGGCAACTATTCTAAATTTGTTCTGCCCCCACACACATTAGGAATATGACACTTTCCTTTAGTAATAATGGCTCATTAAAAATGATTCTTCAGGGCACCTGGCTAGCTCAGTCTGTACAGCATGTGACTCTTGATCTCAGAGCTGTCAACTCAAGCCCCACATTGGGTGTAACTTAAAAACTGAAATCTGGGGCGCCTGGGTGGCTCAGTCTGTTAAGCGGCCGACTTCAGCTCAGGTCATGATCTCGCGGTCCGTGAGGGCTGTGAGTTCTAGCCCCGCGTCGGGCTCTGTGCTGACAGCTCAGAGCCTGGAGCCTGTTTCAGATTCTGTGTCTCCCTCTCTCTGACCCTCCCCTGTTCATGCTCTGTCTCTCTCTGTCTCAAAAATAAATAAATGTTAAAAAAAAAAAATTAAAAAAAAAAACCTGAAATCTAAAAAAAACAAAAACAAAAAACCAACCTGATTCTCAAAGGGAGAATAGTAATAAGCGGATGCCCTCTCAGAATCTCATGAGTATCCTTTGGGAAAAAACTCTCAAGGTGTCTTGCCCTTGGTGCTACTTCTTATAAATGGGAACCTCTGCTCTTAAGAGGACACCTGACCAAATTCTAGCAAGTTTCTCCAGATTTCTACAGTCTCAATACAATGGTAGTCTAGACATACATCAAAATAACAAAATCTTTTTCATCTTAGTTCAGCTAAGAATTTCTCAAAGGGAAGATGAGTGACAAAAAAAGAATAAAACAAACCAAGAACTTGCAGATCTTAAAAGAGCAGACATGCTTATTCATTATAGAATTCCTATACGAAAACACAACTCACCACACAAGCTCTTCCCATAAATCCATTTTAAATCTTCGCTATAATAAAATCCTCCCTCCTGGAAGAGTTGAATCAGTGTACAGCTTATATGATAATTTTTTAGGGCTAGCCCACAGTACTGAAACGCAGTAGTAATAGCTCCTGTATCTCCCTTTTCTTTTAACCTTCTCTACCTACTAAAAAAAAAAAAGTTAGGATGAAAGTTTCTTTCGTTACAGAGTGAAGAGACACAAAGTGCAAATTATTGGGGTATACGGTCTACAAATGGAAATATATAAACACAAAACTGCTTCTGCCAGCACATTTAAGATAATAGCTACTAATCCTGACTATCATATGCTCAAAAGACACTGCTTAGCATTGAAGTGGAACAGGCTAAAGCTGACAAAAGGAGACCAGTTTCATAGGCTACTATAATAATCTGAGGATGAAGTAATGAGGATATGAACTAGGGTAAAAGCAGAAAGAACAACAAAGTTATATATGGGAAAGAAGTTCTGCAGGTTGGGTCCTACCACTAAAGTGAAAACATGGGAGAAAAGAGAAACAGTCAAAACGTGACAAATTTTGAGACTAGGGTACCCGTGAAGATAGTATGGCTTATTGTGTCATTAATTACTAGGTTTTTTTCAAAGTCTTTCTGGGGACAGATTCAAGAGGTAGGCTTTTTTTTTTTAAGTGCAACTGGGTTGTCTAAAGGAAGAAATAAAGGTAAATGATGGAGAAACTAACTGTGCTAGAAGAACAAAGTAT
Source organism: Acinonyx jubatus (assembly GCF_027475565.1). Taxonomy (NCBI): domain Eukaryota; kingdom Metazoa; phylum Chordata; class Mammalia; order Carnivora; family Felidae; genus Acinonyx; species Acinonyx jubatus. Next base: position 206,911,136 of record NC_069380.1, read on the forward strand.
TATTGTTTATTTTGCAACCTTTGAAAGTCTTGGTTCTACTTTTTAATATTTTCATTTAAAAATATTTATTCTTAAATTTTTTTAATGTTTTTATTCATTTTTGACAGACAGAGCACTAGCAGAGAAGGGGCAGAAAGGGAGGGAGACACAGAATCTGAAGCAGGCTCCAAGCTGAGCTGTCAGCACAGAGCCTGACGCAGGGCTCAAACCCATGAACTGTGAGATCATGACCTAAGCCAAGGACAAAGGCTCAAAAGACTGAGCCACCCAGGAACCACTAAAAATTTTTTAAAAATCACCTTCTAGGCCTCACTTACCCATACACACATGCATGTACACACTTAAATCATTTTAAATGTTTATTTATTTACTTTTAGAGAGAGAGCGCAAGAGTACATGAGGGCAGGGGAGGGGCAGAGAGAGAGGGAGAGAGAGAATCCTAAGCAGGCTGTGTGCTGTCAGAACAAAGCCTCAGGCCTGGCTGGAACTTATGAACCGCAAGATCACGACCTTCGCCAAAATCCAGAGTCAGCCACTTAACCAACTGAGCCGCAGAGGTGTTCCCCCACATATTTTTATTCCAAACCTGGGATCATACTAATAATCATACTATTCTAACTTGCACTTTTTCTTTAATAATATATTATTTGTTAACAATTTATCCAGTAAATGTAGTCCTACTGCCTTAAAAAAAAAAGAGATGTATGTTACGCAGCACAAAGTATTTAATCACTATTTATAACCAGTTGGGTGGGGTTTTACTCTTGATTGTTTTTGTTTGTTTGTTTGACTTCTATTTATTTACATTGGGCTACTACCAATAATATTGCAAATGCACATCCTAAAACATGAATTTGTATGCCCTCCAAGATTTCTATTGGCTACATTCCTTAAAGTGGGGTTAATGAGAAATAGACATGAGCATTTTAAATTTTGATTGAAACAATACTGCAAAATTACCCTTCAAAAAGACTGCAGCAAGTCCTCTCTTGCACTTATAAGGCATTAATTGTTGGAATGAAAAGGACCCAAATCCCTCCCATTTGTTTCCCTAATAACACTGAACCCTAATCCTCTTCACTCATGTCCACTGTGAAGTTTCAATCTAAACACTACAAAATGAAATTAACCTATTTTTAAAAGAGCTAACTGGGGGCACCTGGGTGGCTCAGTCGGTTAAGCGTCCGGCTTCGGCTCAGGTCATGATCTCGTGGTCTGTGGGTTTGAGCCCCGCATCCAGCTCTGTGCTGACAGCTCAGAGCCTGGAGCCTGTTTCAGATTCTATGTCTCCCTCTTCCTCTGACCCTCCCCTGTTCATGCTCTCTCTCTCTGTCTCAAAAATAAATAAATGTTAAAAAAAATTTTTTTTTTTTTAAATAAAAGAGCTAACTGGCATTTTTCCATAGTATACCACTGAATTCTCAATGGAAGGTGGTACTCACTCATCAACCGCAGAAAACTGTGAGAGCATTTTTGGTATTCATAATACCTGAGAGTTGTAACTGGCAGTAGTGACTGGAACACTAAACCACAGAGTAGTCCAGCGCAATGAATGTTTGCCCCAAAATGCCAACAGCACTCACCCACCTTTGGTTGGGAAATACAGAACTAGACAATTAGGGTATGCTGCTCAGTTGCAAGTGTAAAAAGTCTGGAAAGACAGTCAACAGGCTGACGTGGGGATATGGTATCAATTTTCAGGATGAGACACACATAAAGTAATAGTTCCGTGAAGTATTTACAATATTAGAAATTTCCTTTCCTTTATCTCATTTCTTAGGTAAAGCTTCTAGTTACTAAAGCGCTCACATCTGACTATTTCTGAAATTCTCTGCTTAAACTGTGTAATATTGTGGCTTACTGATATACATTGGGTTTGTTTTTTGTTTGGTTTGGGTTTTTTTTTTTTTTTTTTTTTTGCTCTCCAAGATTTAATACACAGGTTTGGCAATGGCTCCTACTATATTCTGGATGCAATTTTGGACACTGAAAAAAGGAAACTGAAAACAGAATTCACAGATAATTTTTAAAAAGATGACTGAAGTTCTTCAGTTATTCTTTTTTTTAATTTTATTTATTTTTTAATTTTTTTTAATGTTTTTATTTGTTTTTGAAGGAGAGAGAGTGACAGAGCACAAGCAGGGGAGGAACAGAAAGAGAGGGAGACACAGAATTCGAAGCAGGCTCCAGGCTCTAAGCTGTCAGCACAGAGCCCAATGAGGGGCTCAAACTCAGGAACTGTGAGATCATGACTCACCCAGCTGAAGTCGGACGCTTAATCGACTGAGCCACTCAGGCACCCCAGTTATTTCTTCTTTTTAACGTTTGTTTATTTTTAAGAGACAGAGTGAGACAGAGTGTGAGCAGGGGAGGGGTACAGAGAGATGGAGACCCAGAATCTGAAGCAGGATCCAAGCTATGAACTGTCAGCACAGAGCCCAACACGGGGCTCAAACCCACAAACTGTGAGATCACGACCTGAGCTGAAGTTGGATGCTTAACTGACTGAGCCACTCAGGCACCCCTTCAGTTATTTCTTCTAAAGTGGTATCTTTAATGCCTTTTTATTTCTTAAAATCATAATTTCCTTGTGGTCCTAATTCTATGTTCCCTATAGTACCTGGACAGTAACCAACTACACAATATACAAGGACAGCTCAGTAAGTTTTGAATACAAGTTTGGCTTTAATACTAGGAAATTTTAAAAACAAATCTCAATGAAGACTGGTTTCTGATTTAGGAATCTTCTATAGGACATAATCTGAAGAGGGCCAAAAACATAAAAGCAAATAAAACCTAAATACCTATAATATATAAAAATGTGGTTTGTTCTCCCCATAGTCAAAGGGCTACCATATGTAAAGTTAACTTAGATATACTTGATTTGTTTTAGTTGCAGACAGTGAGATTAAAGAATTTTTAAGCAAATACTATAACATCCTGTGATCTCATCTCTTTACACTCAAATAAGGACTTTTATTTAAAAAATTGTCTTTCAGCATGTAAACATTTTACATAGTGGCAGTTGAAGGGTATATAATATTTTTGTACTATATACATATTATATATATTATACATTATATTAAATGTAATCTTTCTTTGTGTTAACTATATTGCCTTTCAAAAGGTTGCCTAATGCCACCTGAAATAAATATATTGGTTTTGCTGTGCCTTGTCAACATTGGGTATTAGCTCTAAAGCACGTCTTTCTTGCAGAAGGTAGGTCCCCGTTTGGCTACGGGTAAAATGTCTTATCAAAATTGTTTTAGATTTTAAAAACTAGTTTTCAACTGTTCATTTATAATTTGTACTTTTATTTGTGTTGATTGTTCTTTGCTCATCTTTCTATTGAAATCTTGATGATTTTCATCTGAATTATCAAGTATTTATTTTAGTTATTACCTTTCAGGCCTGTTCTTCAGAGGCATCTTTGAGAACTAATGCTTTTTCCTTTTTTTTCTAAAGGTAATATATGCACATTATAAATATGTTTAGGATACAGATAAAAGCAGAAAATGCCTATAATCCTGTCACTCTAATGTAACTACAGTATGTTTTGGCATATCTTCTTCTGGCCTTTTCTGAGCAAATGCATTTCTGTTTTAATCATATTGCTCCCACAATATTTTGTTTTCTAAGTAAGGTGGGATAATGCATATGATAATACGCTTCTTAAAGCTTTAACCTTCACTTGGAATCTTAGATAAAACTATAAATAAATATTTTAATTTCTGATAGCTACATAATCCTATTTTTCTTATCACTTAACTGAATCTTCCATAAAGAACACATATTACATACACTCTTGCAGACGTGTTGGGAGGGTTAAAAGAGAAGAAGTACATGAAATTCACCCAACAAAATATTCTGCAATTATGAGACCAAGAACAGAATAAAGTTCTTTTTTAATAAAGACATCATGACAACAAATGTCTATCTAGGCAATTCAGTACTCTAGAACCTTGCTACTCTAACTTGGAAAATGACCAGGAATACCATACCACCTGGGAGTTTGTTAGAAATTCAGGCTTTCAGACCCTATTCTAGATCTAATGAAACACAATCTGCTTTTAAAATGATGCTCAGTGAACTCACAGCAATGCTTCTTAAACTTGACTACATACTTGAATCACCTGGAAAACTCTACTTATGCCTTGGGTGCCATCCCTGGAAATACTGATTTCATTGTCAAAAAAGTAAGAGCTGGGAATCAAGATTTAAAAGTCACCCTCCAGATGACTTTAATATGCAACAAAGTTTGAAACCACTATTTTAGAACACAGACACCTAAAGTGACACAATAAAATGAATAAAATCCACAGTTTACGTCACCACCTGTGCAAACAAATATACCACAGCATTTTTAGCACTACTTTGAAACTTATTCATATTTCTTGTGGATCAATTTTCCTACACCAAGATCGTGCTTAAAAAGCCACCATTCCCTCAAAAGAACATAAAGGTTTAACTTCCAGAAAATATTCACAATTTACAACTTTTGAATTTGGTGCCCTTTTCTCCAACAGTCAAATTTGGAAATCATTAAATATTAATTATACTTCCTACTGAAAGCTTAAGGAGAATGATAACATTTTGACAAAACAAAAACTCAGGATGAAACCATCAATAAACTGTTTTATTTGACCAATGGAGGTAGTTCCTTTCAAGGAAAATTATTAGGTAGAGAGGAAAGTCCATACACCTGTAGTCAAATTTTCACCTCACTTCCTTCTGTAAACCAATTTTAGCTATCAACAAGCAAAACAATCTTTTCAGGTATCAGAAATAGTTTTTTTAAGAAAGGTGAGGAGAAAACCTTGGGTCTGAGATTATATTAAAACAAAGATGAACTAGGAGGGCTACTGGCTTCAGCTTCTAAGATCATTTTGAGTCCACTGATGAAGCTATTATATCCTTGGAGTGTGAACGGGCATCCTTTTGTGCTGTGAGCCAGAGGTGAGACTTTAAAGACTGAAGCCCTGAATCACTTTACCAGTATAGAGAGATTTCCCACTGAAGTAAAACGTGGAGCAAAATGGAGGGAGCAGAATCAGGTAGAACCCTGGTTCCTTAATATCTAATTTTGCCAAAAAAATCATTTACTGGGTAACTTTTTAAGTTAGTTGGAGATAAAATCACAGTGAATAGCACACCAAAGACTTTAAAACCACCAAGGCTGACTATTTTCATTGATTCACTCAAAGGACACAGACACAAATAATTTTTTAAAAGCCACTGCATTAGTTTGATAGGAAAAAAAAGTCATTCTTAGTCAAAAGACTAATAATAAAGGCAACACAATGATTTTAACAAGATGAAGAATTGTGTAAGCAGCTCCCAAGACTACTATACTTAATGTAAACCACATTCTCCTTTAATCTTGTAACAAAGAGTCCCAAAATATCATATCATTATTCAAAAATTGTTTTGAGAGGTCTAAAAATGCACAATTTCTTTATATTTTTTATGTATTGTCACTTATTATATATTACATATATTATGATACCGATTATATTTTTAATTTGCAGAAATAGGTTGAAAGCAGGATTTGTTTTGGGGCTGCTCTGTTTCACTGACTCATCTATCACAATACATTGTAGCTACTGTAGCTTAATGACGTATTTTAACATATGGTAAGGCCTGTTTTTCCCACCCCATTAACTCAGTTTTCAGAAATTTATGTTTTTAGATAAATTACAGAAACATTATTTCAAGTTTCCCCATATCTCATTGAAATTTTGATTAAAATTATTAAAACTATTAATAATTATTTTATTAATAATTTATTTTATTATTACATTATTATATATCATATATAGTACATGTTATATATATCACAATATATATCATATTATTATAAGTTGTATTGATAATTATTAATTATTTTAAAAATTAATAATTATCTTATTAAACCAGTAATTACTTCAAGAATAGACATCTTTAAAATATTTTCTCTATTTGCCTTTTAAAGTTCTGAAGTTTCCTTTATATGTCACATTCATTCATTAAGATTGAGTCAGGAAAGAGAAAAGCACAGGGAAACTGCCCTTTAAGAAGTGCTTCCATATTCAAGTCCAATCCTGGCCTATAAGCAAATTGCAGGCTTTCCTGCTTAATCACCCACCCACTATTAGATCCTAAATTTTCAAATACTATCCTCCATTAGTGAATCTCCCTCAAATACAAAGATTTCCATATCAGAACCAACACAGAAATGAGAAATGTGCTGCAAGAGTGAACTTATCCCATGAAGACACACTTTGTAGTCTCTTAACACTGTTCAAATTCACTCATTACCTTTTCCAACTAACTCCTGACAAACTGCATTATTTCTGTTCTTAACTAATAATTTTTAATGTTTATTCATTTTTGAGAGAGAAAGAGAGAGAGAGAGAGAGGGAGAGAGGGAGAGAGGGAGAGAGGGAGAGAATGAGAATGAGAATGAGAATGAGCAGGGGAGGGGCAGAGAGAGAGGGAGACACAGAATCCAAAGCAGGCTCCAGGCTCTGAGCTGTCGTTAGCCGAAATTGGGGCTCGAACTCACAAGCTGTGAGATCGTGACCTGAGCCAAAGTTGGACACTTAACCAACTAAACCACTCAGGCCCCCCTTGACTAATAATTTTTATACAACTTCCACTTTAAGCATTAAAAGTATATTTTAAAAATCTCAACTTGAATCCTGCTCTTATTTTTGTTGAATTTTTTTACTTTTGCCATACTCAAATCCTTATACCACTCCCCCAGTGTGTGATGACTGTGGCCCTCACTGATACCCTGACCACAGGAAGACTGCAGCCTTGAGAGACCACCAGAGTTTAGAGGGCACCCAGCTAAGCTGCACCCAGATTCCTGGCCCACAAGAATAGTGACATAACATTTACTGTTTAAAGCTCTTAAATCTTGAAGTTGTTATATAACAATAGATAATACAGTATTTGAAAAAATTCTTAAGAATCATTTAATTTACAGTATACCAATAGTTTAATAAAATTCCTTCTGCAGAAACAGCACTATCCTATTTATAAGCATTTCTATTCATATCACCTTTTCTGTTCCTCATAAACAATCCTATACAGTATACAGTATATATAAGAGCACATACAATTGACTTATACTCTGTATTTAAGGATCCCAGAATTTTTTTTGAAGGTTTATTTATTTATTTTTTTAGTAATCTTTACACTCAACGTGGGGCTCAAACTTATGGCCCTGAGGTCAAGAGTCACATGCTCTTCCGAATGAACCAGCCAGGTGCCCCAGGATCCTAAAATTTATTCTAATATGCTCCTTTCAATATTCAAATACTTAAAGAATAGGTTCGCTCATTCTTAGACATTTGGCTTACCTATGATCACATTTTTATTAAGTTTTTTTCTTCCTTTCTTAAAAAATTTTCCCCCCAAAAGGATAAGAATATCAGAGAACTCTGTAGAAAACCCTAGTAGCAATCTTGAGATGCTATAGGATCCCCTCAATTAATATTTCTGAAAGACAGCAGCCTAGAGGAATGATCTTTCATAATCTAAGGAATATACTAAAATCACAAAGCAATGACTAATTCAGAGAGGACACTGAAATAGTGTCTCAACGCTCACCTACAAGCCTATTTTTAGCTTGTTTGTATGAATTCATTCAGCCAAACATTTAGTGAGCACTTAACAGTGCCAAAAAATGTACTTAATGTTGAATTGGGGATAAATAAGACACAGTCCACCACTACCCCCTCTCCTGACCTATCAAGGATTCCCAGGCTAGGGGAAGAAGATAATTATGATATAATAGGTATTATAATAAACTTTAAAGGAAAAAAGTGGGAGGACAGAAAAGAGAACAAATCCTTCCTAAAAGAGACAAGAAGTCATCACAGAAAAGATGGAATTATGTTGGAACTTGAAGAATGAATAGTAACTTGGCAGGTGTCCTGCCAGAGATCGTAAAAATGGTAGTCCAAGGAAGAGGAATAAGTCATGCAATGCAAATGAGATTAGTATGGATTCCTCCAGAAGGTTCGTGGCTAAGGCTAATGAATCAGCCTCTCTAACCTCATTTATTCATAAAAAACAAAAACAAACAAACAAAAACCCCCTAAGCATATATCTTATACCTGACACTTCTGCAATACTCAGACCCTTTGTTAGGTAACAGAAATAAAGCAATAAACATTACATTAAATTCCTGACTTCGGGGGGCACCTGGGTGGCTCAGTCAGTTGAGCGCCCAACTTCGGCTCAGGTCATGATCTCACAGTTCGTGAGTTCGAGCCCCGCGTCGGGCAGCCTGGAGCCTGCTTCGGATTCTGCATCTCCCTCTCTCTCTGCCCCTTCCCTGCTCATGCTCTGTCTCTCTCTGTCTCAAAAATGAATAAACATTAAAATAAATAAATAAATAAATAAATAAATAAATAAATAAATAAATAAATTCCTGACCTCAGGGAGCTTACGGTCTAATTGAACTTAGAGAAGTTCATTTTAATTGTGCCAACTCTGAACTGCTTATGGGATTTCCCTCTATTATACCATGGGTGAGTCACATTCTTTGTAAGCATCAGTTTCATACTCTGTAGAGTGGGGATATTATTTATAAACCTCAACAGATTGCAGTGAGGACTAAATAATGCAAGTAAAATATTCAAAACAATGAGCCCAATAAATATGAGCCGTTATTGCTACTACTGTCATCATCATCATCATTTGCTAAGAATAACATAATTAAAGGTTTTAGTGAAGAATTCTTTTGTTTTCTAAATCATAAAGGACTCCTTCCTTCTTTCTGCTTAGCTCCTTCCCGATTCTATAAACACATTATAAGTGATCAACTAAAGTATTAAGTACCCTAGTCTGTCATAATGCCTCCCCAAAGGGGGTACTGAAAACATGTGATCTATCAGTAGACAGTCTCTAATAATACAATCTACGGTTGATTCTGAGTACTAGCAGGATTTTAAACTCTGTTTATGTGTACATCCAGGAACTCAGGCAGAAAGCCTTACTTCACTTTAGGCCTAAAATATAATAAGAATGAAAAATAATAAGCTGATATACATGGAAAGGATGTTCTGAAAGGCATGAAGAAAGAGATCTGCAGTTAATGATGTAAAAAGAGGGAAAAAAGGTGACCAGACATGAAGAAATAAATAATCATAGAAAGGGTGGCTGAGGTTTAAAATTGAAAAAGTTCACAAAACTAGGAGCTAAATATGTCTCTGATCCAAGATTTTGGAAGGAATCCTTTGGAAATAGTCTGTAATTGGCTACTTTAAACCTATTTAAAAAAAAATTTTTTTTAAAGGGCACAACACCATCCAAGGTTTTAGATGATTTTTTTAAAGTTAGATTTCCTTCTATAAAATCCTACTGTTCAAACTGAACAAACCAAACTCAATACAAAGGTTTGCACTGTAGTTACATATATATATACACACATATATATACATATATGTGTGTGTGTGTGTGTGTGTGTGTGTATATATAAATAACTTTTTTTTAATATGTGTTATACCTTTCTTGGGGAATCCTGTATACATATATATATGCATATATATATATATATATATATATATCTTCCATATAGGCTCAATCAAAAATAAATACAATTCATATTATTTTGTTAAGTACCCATAAGGCAATTATGTTACACCAGTTATTTTTATATACTGGTGGGATCTAAGATAAAACAAAAGTCTCCACCACAGAGAAAACAAGTTGGGAGTTATTACTCTCAAGTTTTGCCCACCCTCTCTTTATGCTATAATTTCTTATCCTAAAATTATTCAAGAAGCTCTCCCAGGACTTCCTCTTTTACTGAGTCTGGACCCAAATTCCTACTCCACAAGTTTCAAGAACCAACTTTCAAAGTGAGGATACCAAGGAAATTTTTGAAGCCACGACACCTGGGTAATACACAGCGTTAAAAGAATGGGCAAATACTTGATTTCATTTTCAAAAGCAAAGACTTGAGACTTTTCTGAAGTAAAATAAAAATTCACTTTTTAGGTTCTGCTTTAAATCTTATGTAATAGTTATTAATAGTTTAAGGATCCAGGAAGTATTATGCATAACATTATCAACCTGGGTGTAAGCTCCTCAAAGGGAGTGGAAACGCAGTATTAGTATAGCAATTAAGAGTTCAAGCCTAGGTTTTAGAATCACAAAAACTTCGTTTAAAATTTGCCTTCTTCCTGTTTCAAGCTGTGTAACCTTGACTTCCTAAGCTTCAATTTCTTCACCTGTGAAATGCAAATAACATCTATTCCAAGAAGTTTTTTTCTGAGAGTATTAAATATGATAATGGTAATATATAGAAAACTCTTGACGGTGTTTTATTTTAAAAACAGGGACAGGAAGAATTACCCCACCCATCCTTATATCTATTATAACACCTAAACTTGAGTGAAAAGAAAAGAATTAGTGAGAATGGGAGTTAAAACTTATTAAGTAAGAACCCTTTTAGGGTACTTCTTCACTTAATCATTTTTGATCAACAGAACACATCATAAATCTAACTAGAGTATACCTCTTCATTTCTCCAATTGCTAGTGAGGTTTAACAACTTATATATGTATTTACCATTTAGGTTCAATTCTGATTCATTAAAAAACAGAAGTTTAAACTTAAGGAATAATAATCCATTTTGGCTGTTTCCTCTTTTGTTCCCAATCAGCAGATATCTATTTAAATCATAACACTGTATTAACAAAACTCAAATTACTAATCCCACTTATTTTTTCCTTTTTTCTTTTCTTGTACAACTTAAACTTTCCAGACACACTACTGAAAATCACTTACGGACTCATGGAAGATGAAGACTTTATAAATTACTGACCAAGAGAATTAATTTTACTTCTACATATAGATATTGTTAACACAGGCATTTATTCTGCAACAGACATTTAAATTGGCCCTTACTACAGGTGAAACAAATTGTTTTAAATACTACACCACAATTACTCAATTTTCAATCCTATACTATAGTCAGGTATGACTAAATGAAAATTCTGACATAATGTGACCACAACTTTTCTTCTGAACTATCTAATCTTACTTTTCATATGTGCACAAGTTTTTTCAAGTCACAACAGCACCAGACTGGACAAACAGGAAAAATTCTATCTTGTAACTACTTGTAGCATGTAGTATTTGGAAGGCTGGAGAAGGGCAGAATGAACAATACTGAAGAACAACTCTAAATTGTCCCTAGAAAAAGGAGCATGAATTAGACCTAATAAAGGAGTTCTTGTAGGATACAAGATCAAAACATAAAAATCAATTGTACTACCATCTACTACCAATTAACAATCTCAAAATGAAATTTTTAAAAATTCCATTTATAATAATATCAAAAAAATATATCTAGGAATAAATTTAACAAAAGACGTGTAACACTTGAACACTGAAAACTATAAAACATTATCAGTGAAAGAAATCAAGGCCTAAAAAAAAAAAAAAGACAAGGCACCCTATGCTTATGGATGGAAAGACTTAATATTATAAAGATGGCAATACTCCCCAAATGAATCTATACATAGACTAATCCCTATCAAAATTGCAGCTGCCTATTTTGCAGAAATGAACACACAGATGCTAAAATTCATATGAAAATGCAGAGATCCAAAATACAAAAAAAATCTTGAAAAAGAACAAAGTTAGAGGATTCATACTTCCTATTTTCAAACCTTATTACAAAGCTACAGTAATTAACACTATGGTCCTGGCATAAGGTTAGACCCCTTATGGTGGATGGAATGGAATAAAAGTGAGAGTTCAGAAAGAAACTCTTATATTTACATTCAACTGATTTTTTACAAGGGTGCTAAGACCATTTAATGGAAAAAGAATAGTCTTTTCAACAAATGGTGATGGCACAACTGGATAATCACATGGAGAAGAAAGATGTTGTAGCCCTACTTGATACCACATGCAAAATATTAACTTGAAACCTATCAGAGAATTAAATGTAAGTGCTAAAACTAAAAATAGATGTAAATCTTCATTATCTTGGGTTAGGCAACAGTTTCTTAAATATAACATCAAAAGCACAAGCAGCAGCAGCAACAACAAACCACAACCCAGATAAATCATACATCATCAAAATAAAAAACTTTTGTGATTCAAAGAACACCATCAAGAAATTGACAAGATAATCCACAGAATGAGAGAAAATATTTGCAAATCATATATCTAATAAGGGACTTGGATCCATAATATATCAAAAATTTATAACTTAATAAAAACAGATAATCAAATTCAAAAATGGGCAAAAGATTAGAAGAAACATTTCTCCAAAGATATATAAAAAACCAATAAGCAAATGAAAAGATGCTCAATATCATTAATCCTTAGGGAAATGCACATCAAAGCCACAATGAGATACCACTGCATACAGGATGCCTACACTCAAACACACAATAACAAGTATTGGTGACGATATACAGAAAGTGTAAATCTCAAACACTGAAAATGGAAATGTAAAAATCACATAGCCTCCTTGGAAAACAGTCTGGCAGTTCAGCAGAGTTAGTTAGCATATGCCATAGAAATTCCACTACTATGTATCTACATAGGGGAACTGAAAATCCATGCCCACATGGAAACTCATATGTGAATGTTTATGGCACCATTATTCATAATAGCCAAAGGGTGAAAACAACCCAAATGTCCATCAACTAACAAAAGGTCAAGCAAAATGTGGTATATCCATACAATGGAATATTATTTGGCCATAAAAAATGAAGCATTGATACATGCTACAATGCAGATGACCAAGTGAAAGAAGCCAGATATAAAAAGGTCACACTATGTGATTCCACTTATGAATAAGGAAATCTGTTGCAACAGAAGGTAGATTACTGGTTGCCACGAGCTGAAGAAGGGAAGAATGGGGAGTCACTGCTAATGGATACTGGGTTTCTTTTTTGGGTGATGAAAGATTCTGGAAACTAGATAATGATGATGGTTACACAACTTTATGAATAAACTAAAAACCACTGAAATTTTACCACTGCACAATTTAAAAGAGTGAATTTTATGGTTTGTGAGAATGTGAGATTTTTTTCAAATCTTTTAATAAATCTAGTTCAGATGAGCCACATATGTTATAAGCAAACACTTGCTAAGAGCCTGCTCCAGGCCAAACACTCTACCAGGTACCACAGGCAGAGCCTGCCCTCCAATAGTTCACACTCTAAGCACATAACACAAACAATACAAAATGAAACAAAATAAACCATAGTTCAATATGTAAGAAAACGTAGGAAGTCAACATATAACTTAAATAACTAACTCCTACACACAGGTATATATTAGAAAAGGAAGAGAACACATCACTTGGGGCAGCAGAAAAGGGAGAACAGCCTGGGGGAAAAAAAGGAAAAGTATAAGCTGGGGTGGGGGGTGGGGGCGGGGGAGGGAAGCCTAGGTGATTCTGTTACGCTACTCTCTTCTATCACCGCCAAAAAACCCGTAAGATCTTGACAAAGAGAGGATAGGATTTGAATACATGGAGAAAAAAGGAGGTAAATGTCTTGATTAAAAGGTGTAAAGCAGGAAAATACAAAATGAGTTATCAAAATATAGTGGATATATATATACATATATATATTCTGTCCATTCATGTATATTATCATACATAATAATATATAACACAACACCTTTGGAGGCATAATTAACTTTAGACATTAAAGACGAGATAAATCAAGCTCCTCATATAGGCAGTTATTATTTGGGATATGTCCCTTGATCTGGGGTATACAGCAAAGTTATATTGGGAAGGAGTATTCATATTTCTTTTTTCTTTTTTTTAAATGCTTATTTATTTTTGAGAGAGAGAGAGAGACAGAGAGACAGAGAGACAGAGCACAAGCAGGGTAGGGTAGGGCAGGGCAGGACAGAGAGAGGGAGACACAGAATCCCAAGCAGGCTCCAGGCTCTGAGCTGTCAACACAGAGCCCAACACAGGGCTTAAACTCATGGACTGCAAGATGATTTGAACCTACGTAGGATGCTTAAGCAACTGAGCCATCCAGGTGTCCCAGGAGTATTCATATTTCAATACCAGATTAACTTGAGCCAAATTAATTATTTTTTCTTTGCTTCTTATCAAATATCTTTCTTCCTAATAATTCATTATAAATGTTGCAAATTAGCCTATTTTCATTTAGGAATAGAGTTGACAAGGATATATTTTTCATCAAATCACAATGAGAAAGGTAGCCGTCAACTAATAAAAATAACAAATACTTGCTGAGGACAACTACTGTAAGTGTACAGCATAGTTCTAAGCATTTTACATGTTACTCTTAAGCACTTTGCATCCAACATACACAAGATAATGCAATTTGACTTCTGAGTAAACTTTTTAAACATAAGCCACCTTTAGGAACAGAGAAGTCAGCTCACTGCTTTTTTTATTATATTCTAAGTACTGTTGCTAATATATATTTAAAAATTTTTACTTCAATTTCTTAACAATTCTTTTGCCAAATTCATTTTTAGCATCTGCTACTCTAACTTCTTTCCTCAGTTCTATGTCCTCTCTAGTATCCAGCAACTTCCCTCCATTCTTCAGGACTCAACACATCTCTCCATTCTATTTTTAATTCTAACTTACTAATAATTCTGCTCACCACAGTTCCTTGCTCCTTTATGCCTCTCAGATAATGTTTTGACAGGATAGAAAAAAAGAGGGATCTTTTAGTCAGCCATGTGAAATTTGAGAGGGAGGCTGAAAAAAAATCCTAATAGCAAATGCCAGAATTCATTGGTGAGCACATGGTATTCAATGAATTCTTGTGAAATGATTAAAAAGCCTACGGAAAGAACTAAAGGAGAGGCTTATAAACTTATCTTACATCTCCAGAAAAGGTTTAAGTTTGAAAAAATTCTCTAGGTGATTCTGGTGTGCCACCTCTTTAACCAAACCAAGTACATTTGCGTGAATGTACTTAGATTCTAGGAAAGCACAAGTTTTCATTTTGACATTATGACACCTGGTCAATCATTTCTGGTAAGTCAGTTTGATTCTTTTTTTTTTTTAATTTTTTTTAACGTTTTATTTATTTTTGAGACAGAGCATGAACAGGGGAGGGTCAGCGAGAGGGAGACACAGAATCTGAAACAGGCTCCAGGCTCTGGGCTGTCAGCACAGAGCCCGACGCGGGGCTCGAACTCACGGACCGCGAGATCATGACCTGAGCCGAAGTCGGCCGCTTAACTGACTGAGCCACCCAGGCACCCCCAGTTTGACTCCTTTATAATGATTTCTGCACATAATACTTTTGATAAGCCACTGCCATTTTTTTTTTATTCTAAAAGTAGACCTTTGGGGCGCCTGGGTGGCGCAGTCGGTTAAGCGTCCGACTTCAGCCAGGTCACGATCTCGCGGTCCGTGAGTTCGAGCCCCGCGTCAGGCTCTGGGCTGATGGCTCAGAGCCTGGAGCCTGTTTCCGATTCTGTGTCTCCCTCTCTCTCTGCCCCTCCCCCGTTCATGCTCTGTCTCTCTCTGTCCCAAAAATAAATAAGTGTTGGAAAAAATAAATAAAATCTTAAAAATAAATAAATAAATAAATAAATAAATAAATACCTTTAATTATATTTGTAAAAATAATCCCTTCATGAGAAAGTAACATAGTTCTCACTAAAAGATCTCACTATGTGTGGATTCAGTACAAAACTTACCAAAGGGGCAGTCTTCTGATTAATCTGGATAAACAAATACACCAGGAAGGCCCTAGAAAGAGCCTTATACAATAGAAAAGTCATACAAGAACATTCATTTTGTTATTCTAAGTTCATAGTAGTATATGACCCATATTCTGAAAAGGCAAGCCTCAAGACGAAATGGTATTATTCTCTTCTGGTAATTTAAACCACGTAAGATTTAAAAACCAAAACCAAAAACACATAGAAATCACCCATACCTCTTTTAACTCTGATTTAAGACTGGAGAGATCTTCTAGGTCAGCCTTGAAGAAAGTCATTTTCAAATAACCATTAATGCCTATAACAATTTGACCAAACCACTAAATTTTTCAATACCTGTTCTGTCTAGAATGTGAAAAGTGGGGGCACCTGGCTGGCTCTGTTGGTTGAGCGTCTGACTTCGGCTCAGGTCATAATCTCGTGTTTCAGGAGTTCAAGCCCCACATCTGGCTCAGGGCTACTGCTGTCAGCCTGTCAGCACAGAGCCTGCTTCAGATCCTCTGTCCGCCTCTCTCTGCCCCTCTCCCCCACGTGCACTCTCCCCAAAATAATATGGAAAAAAAAAATAGAATGTGAAAAGTGATAGTGTTTCATAGACTATATTTTTTGTCTTTTTTTAATTAAAAGATTATTGAAGTATAGTTGACACACAATGTTACGTTAGTTTCAGACATACAATATAGAGGTTTAACAAGTTATACGTTATGCTATGCTCACCCCAAGTATAGCTATCATCTGTTTCCATACAACGCTATTATAATACCATTGACTCCATTCCCTATACTGTACCTTTTATTCCTGTGATTTATTCATTCTGTAACTGGAAGCTTGTTATTTCCCACTCCCTTTCACTCATTTCACCCATCCCCCCAACTTCCCTCCTCTCTGGAAACCATAAGTTTATTCTCTATATTAATAATGACTCTGTTTCTGTTTTTTGTTTATTCATTTGTTTTTTAGATTCCACATAAAAGTGAAATCATATGCTGTTTGTCTTTCTCTGGGTAGACTGTATTCTTATTCATAGGCAGCAAAACTTATTTTGGCTTTAAAAGCTATGTATTAATACTCAGGGAGCCTGGGTGGCTCAGTTGGTTGAGCATCCAACTCTTGATTTTGGCTCTCACAGTTCGTGAGTTTGAGCCTTGCATGGGGCTCTGTGCTGACAGTAAGGAGCCTGCTTGGGATTCTCTCTCTCCTCTCTCTGCCCCTCCCCTGCTCACATAGTCTATCACTCTCTCTCAAAATAAACAAACCTAAAAACACAAACTGTGCTAATTCTAATTTGTATGTATATACCAGAACTATAATAATAAAATGAATATTACATTGGATATTCTCAGTTGAGATAATAAAGGAATCCAAGGTTTTCAACTTTTTTCTTTTTTAATTTTTTAATGTTTATTTTTGAGAAAGAGACAGAGCATGAGCAGGGGAGGCAGAGAGAGAGAGAGAGAGAGAGAGAGACAGACAGAATCCAAAGCAGGCTCCCAGCTCTAAGCTGTTAGCACAGAGCCAAATGCAGGGCTTGAACTCACAAGCTGTGAGATCATGTGACATCATGAACTGAGCCAAAGTTGGACACTTAACCAACTGAGTCACCTCAACATGGTTTTAAAGTTAAATTTTATATATCCATTTAAAGAGTGTACATAGATTTAGAAATGTCTTCCACATGAGAATAATCCTCTAATTGACCAATTCATAATTATGTTCTTTGCCAAAGAAAAGCCTAATGTCTTCTAAGCTCTGAAGACCTGAAGTGTTTAGACTCTCATATCCACCTTACTGAATGTCCCACAGGTCACTGTGCCTAAAAATTGTGGTACCACCTCCCTCCCTTTTTCCACATTACCACTTAAAACTTTCTCCTCCTCTATTCTTAACATTAGTGAGCGGAACTTCTAAATTCCAAGCCCCACAAGTATGAAACTTGAGAATCAAGGAAGCATCCTTAACTCTTTTCATTTTCCATTACCCAATATACCTACGTTCTCCATTACCCAATATACCAAACTGTATCCAGGATATTTCCTCAACATTTTTTATAAGTTTCTTCCTCCACATTCTCACTACCTTAACTGAGGACTTTATCAATTCCTAAATAGCAGCCCTACCCTCCTTTTTTCTGCCCACTATCTAATCTCTGCATTGCTGCCAAAAAAATATTTTTCAAATACAAAACATACTTCATTACTAAATAATTTCTTGATTCCCCAGTGCCTTTAAAATAAAATGCAGAGTTTGTAAAGGCATATACAATTCCTTCATAATCTGGACTATGTCCCTCTCTGTAGCTTCAAATCTTTTTGGCACGCTCCTTTTCCAGCCCCATACTCTGATAATCTGAGCATCTGCAGTTTCCAAAATGGAACTGTTGCCCCGGGCTCTTAAATCTAATTAATGACTTTCAAAATTTAGTTTACACCTCATCTCTAGTCTAAATTAGGTGATCCCCCTCAGTCCTGCTCTCTTTGTGAATCTTGATATTGTAATATAATCTTTGTTTAGCTGTCTATATTAGACTTTAAGATCCTTGAAGGCAAGGCTAGCATCTTTTATTTCAGCATCTCTAATATCTTATAGTTCCTGAGACACAGGAAATGCTCAATGTTTGATGAATAAGTGAATATGAGATCATTGCCATGTCCATATCACATTAGATATTTCTTATTTCAAATATTAAGAGTAAGTACTAGGACCTACCTAAAAATTTATTTTTCTTTCTAGTACATTCCAATCTAGAAATTTTCTTACCTTTTTTTTTCTACTAATAGAAGATTGATGATCTTTTAACTACAACTGTATCTCTAGGAACTACTCCTTTTTTTCATTTATCTAAATTCCTTTTTTATACCTTTGTGTTTTTACTAATCCATAAAAATCCTAAAACCTGGGACCACCCAATAACCCCTTAAGCTTATAGTTGAAGAAATGAGCTCAATGACTTGAATGTCACTTGGTTAGCAACTAGTTTAGATTAGATTCTATGCTAATTTCACTATATAATACCTCCAAATGATACATCCAGCTTGAAAAAGCTTAGGGCCTTCATCATCAAGGAGTTCAAAAATATCTTGGAAAAAAAAGATCACATCCACAATAGTGGGCAAGAGGAGCAGTTAAATGACCCAAGAATAATCTTAATAGGGAATTTGCATCTATATGAAAAAAATGCATTTACTGAATGAATTAAAACATGAATGAAAATACTGACTATGGAAAGGTAAAACTATTTTTGGAAATATATATTAAGAGCCATAAAAATGTTCAAACCTTTTGGCCCAACTTCCACTTATTAGATTACAACTCTAAGTGAATAAACTCCCCAAAGGGCACAAGGGCAGTACATATAAAGATGTTCCACTGTCTTATTTTTATACAGGAAAAAAAGTGAGAGCAAATAAAATGTTCAACAGAATGACTTAGGAAATTATGGTTCATTCTCTGACAAAATACTGGGTAACATTTTTTAAAGTTTCTAAAAAATTATTATTATTTAAATAATCTCTACACCCCATGGGGGGTTCAAACTCACAATCCCAAAATCCACTGTCACATGTCCTCAGACTGAGCCAGCCAAGAGCCCTGGGGTAAAATTTTAAATAATTACGAACACCATTAGGAAATTAGGAAAATCTTAATGAGACAACCTTAAGACAAAACAAGTCTATGTATGTATAATTTAAACCATGAATACATATTTAACTAAAATTATATTCATATATTTTTATTAAAAAACTAGTAGGAAAAACATAAAATATGAGATTATAAATATTTTTCTTATTTTCCAAATAGCATGTAGCTTTTTCCTACATTGCTTCTACAATTGGAAAAAAGGGGGAAGTCTTTAACTTTGAAGTTCTTAAAGGATTTTACATTCTAAGTTCCACAATTTAGCCTTACTTAACATACCAGAAAACTATAAGTGGTTTTAGTTTCCAAGAAAACTAAGAGAATGGAGAATTGCTGAACTATGAAGTTTTTATAAAGAATCACTAAAATCATATGATAATTCATGTAGGTAACAGCATGGCTCAACACCTAACAGCATATTAGAGACTCAGATACTGAATTTCATCCTAGGTCAGTCACAAACAAACTTGTTGCAAATTGTAAGTCATTTTAAATTCTAGTTTTTATGCCCCTTCATCTGAATACTGAAGACATGCAATGACACTCTGACATACACTACAAACCTTGAATAACTGCAAAAGACTGAAGAACTATAATATTTCTCTCCCTTTCCCACCAACTCTCAATTGGTTTTTGCAAGTCATTTTAGCCTTGAGCCTACAAATTTATCCCATAGCAATGAAGACAGAAGTACAGAGGCAATACTTGAAACCAGAAGCAAATCTGAAGCAGGAATAACAGTAGAAAGAATCCAAACCACCTGCATACAGATTTTTCTCTTATCCAGCTAAGCAAACCTAATTGTCCAAATATAAGCAATTAACTAAATTATACCAATTCTTTGCTTTAAGTGTTTTCCCACCTTTTCTGGGCTTTGTGTTTTCTTTCTTCCATCAAATTTACTCAATGTTTAACAAACCCCACCCATCTTCTGTCACTCAAATTAGTCCTACATCCCCAAACTGAAATATAATTCAAATTCCTTTATTCAACAATTGTTTGTTGAGTGCTGACAATGTACAAGGTACCAGAGACTCCAAGACAGGATTCTCCTGTCAGTCTTTGTAAATTGCCTTTTGATTGATCTCATTTTCTCAAAAACATGGTAATTAGCACTACAGCACAACATAGCACCTATTATTTCTTTAGTTATAAACTCTGGATATAGTGAAGACATGTTTGTTTTTCAAAATAACATCACATTGTAGTGTGTCCTTCACAAAAGAGATACTCAGGGTTATTTAAACCAATAACTCTTAAGTAGATCCTTTTGTTGAAATGGAGAACGAAGGAGACAACTTCTTATTCTAAGGAAGAAACATTGTAAATTATACAAAACCACCAGCAATAACTTCACAAGCAAGTAATATAGTTATATCTGACTCTTGCCATTAAAAATGTCTGAATGCCTAGCAACCGAATGGTATCATATCCCATTGTATTTGTTTCTTTAATATTGTTATCTGCAATAAAAGTGAAAGTTATTCAAGTGAACTTGTTTCTATAGTATAGGAGAAAAATATTTTTTAAAAAAAGAGGAGGAGATGGAGAGAACCTGAGCAGGAGAGGGGGAGAGGGAGAGAGAATCTTAAGCAGGCTCCATGCCCAGCACACAGCCTGATGAGGTACTCAATCTCACAACCCAGACAACATGACCTGAGCCAAAGTCAAGAGTCAGACACTTAACCAACTGAGCCACCCAGGCTCCCCAGTAAAGTTAATTTAAAAGTCCTCATTTACCCTTTCCTCCTACAGTCCCATTTTCTTCTCAACTCTTGACTCTGCTCCTTAACACATCAACACAGTATCAAAATAAACATACACATTTATGAATTATTTTACTCTAAATGTAAGGTATGGAAGGATAAAGGTGGCATTTAAACTTTTCTAGTCAATATATACTGGGTTGTCCGTCAGAAGCCTAGATTTTTAGATATAGTGGAAATGTGCACAGAAGACAGTCTCATTTAGACGATAAAGCATGAATGTTAATAAAGATTACACCTTAATTTTAGTTTTTTAAATTGTTTTTGGTCATCTCTCTACCCGTGGAGCTTGAACCCACAACCCTGAGATCAAGAGTCACACACTCTTCTAAATAAACCAGCCGGGCACCCCTACACCTTAATTTTAAATACCAGAGCCCAAGCATATAAAAAAATACCCTAACTAAATACATCTTCCACAGCTATCTCTAAGTCTTCTTAAAATGAATGCGAGAAGTTATTCTGTCTGATAAGCTGTATATACATGCCTACTCTAAGAATCTAAAACAGAAGAGGGATGAATTCAAGTGATATGCAGAGGTGTTATGAATGTCAGAACTGGATGGACAACTGGATTGAAGGTACAGTAAAGGAGAAGGGTGAAGCATTATCACCAAATCTCCAATTTAGGGAACTGAGTTGATGATGGAAACATTCACCTACTTCACATAGTTGTAAGAACAGTTTTTTTCTTTTGGAGGGCGGGGAGAGTGGTGAGAGTAGGGAAAAATTGAGGGATGAGTTCAGATTTATATACTTTTGAATTTAAAGTATTTATAAGACATTAGGAGGTACCTAGACAGATGGATCTGTCTCAGGAAAATACATCATTCTGGAGGCAGATTCCTGAGTCATCAGCATACAGGTAACAAGCATATAAAAAGTCATATAAATAGATAAGATCAACAGGAAGGGATAACAGAGTAAAGAATATAAAAAACCACCTCAGGAATACCAAGATTTAAGGGGTGGGCAGAGGAGGAAGAACTAGCAAGAGTCAACAAATGACATATTAAATACACAAGGGAAGAAAAAGAAGAGACAGATATCCTGAACCCAAGGAAAGAAAGGTTTCAAAAAGGGAGTGGTGAAAAACAAAAAAGGTGGTCAAATAAAACGACCAGAAAATGGCCCTTTTCTCATTATCTGCCCCAACTTTCAGTAAACAACACTGCTTCTTTTTTTTTTTTTAGGTTTATTTATTTTTGAGAGAGAGAGAGAGAGAGAGAGAGAGAGAGAGCGCGCAAGCGAGCACACAAGCAGGGGAGGGGCAGACAGGAGGAGAGACAGAATCCCAAGGAAGCTCCGCACCATCAGTGCAGAACAAAACGTGGGGCTCAAACTCACAAACTGTGAGATCATGACCTGAGCCGAGATCAAGAAACGGATATTTAACCAACTGTGCCACCCAGGCACCTTCTAACTTAAAGCATTAAAAGAGAGGCACCCACTGTTCTTCACTATAACCGATGCTCTATTTTTAGTATAAACAACAAACATTAAACTTACAGTAAAATGTAAACTCAGTTTTTGGTGAGTTATTATTGTACCATCCCTCATATCTTATTCTAGTTTTTATGTACTATATGTTCAAAATACATGATACTACCTATCTTAATTTTGATGAAACAGAGGGCACTGCATATTTTACCTGGTTAGTGGAACATCTAACATGATAGAATTAACTAATAAAAACAAATACCACTTAATAATAATGTCAATTACAAATTTTTTGAAGGGGTAAAAATAGGCAAGTAAAATTATATCAAATAATAAAGCAGCTGCAAAATCTGAGAAAAATATCTAAAGTTGTTTAATCTTTTTTGACAGTAGTACCAAAGGTAAAGGGTATTCTAAATCAATTTCAAAATGAAGTCACCAACAACTACTAATACATGCAACGACACGGATGAATTTCAAAAGCCTTTTACTAAGCGAAAGAAACCTACCACAGAAGACTACATACTGTATGATTCCTTTTATACAACATTCTAGAAAAGACAAAACTATAAGGACAAAAATTATATGCGGTTACCAGGAGCTGGAACAGAAGTAGGAAACTGATTACAAAAGGACATAAGGCAACTTTTTGAAGTGATGAAAACATTGTTTGAGTGTGGTAGAAATTGCAAGACTACATGTTTGTCAGAATTCATCAAACTGTATACCTAAAACAGTGAATTTTATTGTGTAAATCACACTTCCAATAAGCTTTACTTAAATTTAAAAATAATTTCAGTCATCATATCACTATTTTATGTGAATAACATTTTTAACATACTGATATGTATTTCTCATTACAGGTAACTTATCTACATTGTTGTTATACACAATACATAAATTAGAATTAACAAAGAAAATTAAAACTGTAATAAATCAACCTTGGGTTTAAAACAAGTATTTGGATACTTTCCCTCAGTATCTTACTCGCAATTCTATTGTCCAAAGGACTGAAACAAAAAACCCTTCCTATAACTTTACCATCCTTACTAACAATTAAAAAAGGAACCCTGTTTTAAGTTTTTCTGTGATTTACTTTTACACACAATTTGTTATGTGTGTACTGTTAAGGATGTATGTAAATAAAATATTCTTACCCAAAAAGCAAGATGCCTTAAGAACACATATATAGCTAAGAAGATTATATTTCAAGATTAGCATAAACATATACTTGCCACTCACTAATCTTAGATTTAGAAATGTATCTTTAGGAAATATCACATAGCTCCGTTCTAATTTGTTCAACAAAAACGTTGAATATCTACAAAACAGGAAAAGCACCGTAATGGTACTACAGACATAAAGATAAAAATAATACAAGTCTCCTTGCTCTCATATAGCTGGTGGTTTACTATGGCTGACAGACACAGGAACAAATTTTATCCAAGAGATACAAGTAATAAACTAGCAAATGCTATGACATGGAATAACCAGAGAAACTTCCATGAAAAAGGCATGCTTTCTTTTTCTCCTTAAGAGAAATTTCTGGTCTGTGAGTAGATGTTTTGAGAAGTAACACAAGTCTACAGAAGAAAGCAAGAATGCTGCACAAATATACATTTTCACAGTTAATATCAATGCTTTCTCACTAGCATTATGAACTTATGAAAATCTCAGAATTTGAGGCCTTTCAAACTGCTCAAGTTTTCATCAAGGAAAATATTACAGAACTAGCCACATCAACACCATCACCTGTACTCACTGTGCTATAAAAATTTTTTGCTTAGGACACTGACACAGAAAGGAAGAAACACATAAGAAAAGGGAAAGAGGAAAAAGATTGATAAAGTTAAGTAAAAAGCTAGCTTAATAAAGTTAAGTAAAAAGCGTATGTCATGTGTGTCTTTCAAGATAACCCAAAGGTGGGTTATGGCATAAATACTGCATTCTTAATTCTTTTCTCAAAGGGGAAAGAACGATAATAGCTTTTAGGGCATCACACTTCAACTTTCAACTTTAGAGTTTTCTGAAGCATAGGGCAGAACCTTGGCGGGGGGGGTGGGGGGGTGGGAGGGGGGAACTGTCATGTGTATCAGTTTTTTAAGAACAGTATTTTAAAGGGGGGAAGTTATGCCCAATTTATACTCATAGAAAATTTCAATTTGGTCATCACCAAGGGAAAACTAAACTACATACAGCCTAACTCAGATGATCAATTTCTTTTGGTGGAAACTGGCAAGCCACAATGCTATCAGATAAAGACAACTAAAAGCAGGTTTAAAAATCCTGAAAAGGTTGCCAAGTAGAAGTGTTGAGAAAAGTCAGTGATGTATTTTACTTATTAGGATTAATTTCAAGGACAATTTTTGTTTTGCAAATTAAAAAATTAAATATAAAATCATAAAGATTAATATTTTTAGAGTCAACTATAGTTTAAATTGTAATAATTCATTAGTGTTTCAAGCACTGTAAGTTTTTAAGGTATCTAGAATCAGT
Organism: Acinonyx jubatus; assembly: GCF_027475565.1. Classification (NCBI taxonomy): domain Eukaryota; kingdom Metazoa; phylum Chordata; class Mammalia; order Carnivora; family Felidae; genus Acinonyx; species Acinonyx jubatus. The sequence continues at coordinate 206,936,170 of NC_069380.1, forward strand.
GACCAGTTAAAAAACAGTACTCTTTAAACAAGTGCACATATTATCAGCATAGGACCAAAAGACTGAGAAGTACAAGTGACTCAAATAACTCCAACAAAAAGGAATCGAATATTTCAAAATTGTGTCACAGCTTCTGAATTTCTCAGGAGAGGTAAAAGTACAAAAAACTTTTAATAAATTAACTGATACTAATTCCATGGTTTTACATACTGAAAATGTTTCCTTCTTCTGCCAATGGACAAATCTATACAAAAGAAAACTTTAAAGGTTTGGTATGTTCAAGTGAACTGATGTGACACACACGTAAGATGGCAAAATAATTTAGTTACATAAACTATGTTGGAGGTTTGATGTATCCTTGGGAATTCTTTTTTTAAGTTTATTTATTTATTTTGAGAGAGACAGAGTATGAGTAGGGGAGGTACAGAAAGAGAGGGAGAATACCAAGCAGGCTCTGTCCTCTCAGCGCAGAGCCTGACGCAGGGCTCAAACTCAGGAAACCATGAGATCATGACCTGAGCCGAAACCAAAAGTCAGATGCTTAACCGACTGAGCCACCCAGATGCTCCTCTTGGTAATATTTTTTAATGCTTGACATTTTTAGAAGAAATAACTTAATCACAATAATATAAAAATAAAGTGGCTTTTCCCATTTTACCAATTTCTGTAAATATAGCTTGCATATATTTAAAAATAAATATCCTTCTTAAAGGCACACTTGTGTATATACATTTTGTACATTACACGAGGTGTAAACTAACAAGGTATTTTACAGAAAAGACTGTAATCAAATAATCAATCATCTATAACTAACCAAAACAGTTCAGAATTCCTCTTTGTGACAGAAAAAGTGTCACTGCTTTATAACCAAGTCTATCCTTTTTATCAAAAAAATGTATTACAGGGACACCTGGCTGGCTCTGTGGGTAGAGCATGAGACTCCTGATCTGAACTCTGTGAGTCTGAGAGCCCCACATTGGGTATAGAGATTACTTAAAAAGTAAATCTTTAAAAAAGAAATGTATTATAAATCTTGACAAGGCAGGGTGGTAGAATTAAAAGACGTTTTAGAGTTAGACACATTGGGTTGGAGTCCTACCTCTAACACTTGCTAGATTTGTCACCCTGGTCGAGGTTCTTAAACATGATGAGCCTAAATTTCCTTGTCTGTGAAACAAGAACACATCGCTAACCTCATTGGGCAGCTAGGAGGTTCAAATCATGATACACAGTGTAGTGGTCAAGGGTGATAGGTAAAGCATCAACTTTGTGGAGTCCTTTCTCCGCTTTCTTCCACTTGTTAGCTATGAGAGCCTAGGCTAGTCATTTAATCATTCTATACACCTCTGTTTTCCCAACTCTCTTAGAATAATAAACACAACTAGATTCATATACCTTGAAGAATTGAGAAAATTCATGGTACATGGATATCGCTAATAACATTACATATTATAAATGTAAACCACTCAATATAGTGCCTAACACAAAAAAGATCTTATTAAATCTAAGTTCTCCTAAACTAACTTCTAAATTACTTTTACTGTCTCTAAAACTCAAATTTACCCCTAAAGATAAAGATTTGCCATTAAGGATTAAAAAAAAGACTATCGCAAAGGCTCCAAAGGTTATCATTAAAGGAACCCCCTTAAGATTGTATGTAATAGCAAAAGCTCTAGAAAAAGCACACAATTTCCCAAGTTGATGACTTTGAAAGGATTAACATTCTTTTGCTATAAAACGCTAGAGTTTTTAAAAATTATCAGTCATACTGATTTATACATCATCTACTACACAATTGATTACACGCATTTCTATAAATGAAATCACTCTCTAAAGCCAAATTTTCCCTTTCTAAAAATAGATGCTATGACAATTTCAACTCAAAAATGAAAAACTTAAAAGAAGTAAAAATGACACAGACTGCCTAACAAATATAAGATGGTAAAGATCTAATTTCAAATATTATATAGGATATACAGTCTGCATTATATTTTAGTTCTTTGCCCCAACCACACAAGTTCCTTGCATATATGACTTATAAGTAGTGAATTAACTAACCAAAAAATATGAAGATTTTACTAAAACTAGAAATGTGGAACCCTAAATTCTTGAGAAAAAAATATAAATCAGACTGACCATTTACTAATTATAAGACAATGGGCAATTTTCTAACCTTTCCAGCCCCATTACTTCATCTATAAATTGTGGATAACAGTTTCTATTTCCTGAGCTCATTATTTTAAATGAAGTAATATTATAGAGTCATACTTAACACAATTTCTGGCAAATTATAAGCCCTCAAAATCTTATCTAGCTGGCAATGTTGCATTAAGAAATAATCTCTCCTAAAAATATCACTTTGGAAATAAAAAGAAATATGCCTTAAAACAAGGCAATCTGACAAAACTCAATTAAAATGGACTCTAGATTTACACCAAACAAAACAATGTACAACACAAATATCTATAATCACTTTTTACTATCTACCTGGGAAAAAATTCTAAGCACATAAAATACTTTTTAAAATTACAATGATAATTGCTTTTTAAAATTGCTTTTAAACCAATCAGAAAACACTAAAATTCCACGCTATAAAAAAAACTTTCAGGAGTAATTATGAATTGTTTACTACAACTATGGTTAATTGACTTACACTCTTTAGGAGAAACATAATGTAAATAAATTCAGTCATTCAAACACCAAACATACCCACAAGGTCAGCCTTTCTAATTTAAAAGTACTAGTTTCATACCTGGAAAATACAACCAAGAGACAGGTATCATAGCTCCCCTAAAAGAAGAGGAAAAATCACCCTGGACTCAGATAATTGAAAAAGCCACATAAGGTATCAGTGTCAACACTAAGCAACAGCAATACCTAGCTTTGTGACCAGAGCGCACACTTTTGTTAAAACAACATAATCTAATAAACAAACTTGTAAGAGTAAGGGAATCCCTTATTCTCACTCACTACATGAACCTACACAAATCACATGGCCTCTAAGTATCAAGATTTTCATCAAAAAATGGAAATGATGCCGAACACTTCTCTCACAGAGAAATGGGAATATTTAAAAATGAACTCAGGTCACCTTGAAAAAGAACCATTTCAAAAATTCAAAGAGCAATTATAAAGAACAACTGCTCTTTGCTAAAAAAGTATATTTTAAAATGATTTTTAAAGGCTATATAATACCATAAATTACCAGCAAAGTCAATTTAATATGTTCAGGATATTAAAGTAAACATCTTCAACTAAACAGTTCATTACCAGGTTTCCATAAAGTTCCTAGTCAGTAATTTCCTATTCACTTTATAGCAAATAAATGTGATCAACAACACTGAAGTTACATTTCTCAAAAAGGAATTTTTATTTACCTCATTCTTCCCAATCACTTCACATAACACTAAAATCTTATTTTAAAATTCCAGAATTACTCATAAATGATCCTTGTCCTAATAAGCAATGGGGTGGAGAAAGTTAAATAAAATCATATAAAATTCAAACTCTCTAGTTTTTATTTACTCTATCATTAATTTTTACATCAATATAGAGCAGGTCAAAATATGAAATAGATGGGTTCAAATGTTTCTACAGCAGTCTGATGAGAGATTGGTACCAAAGAATTACATATGAAATTAATATAGGAAGTCTTAAAAAACACATGTTTGTGTTAGGTAGTCTGGCACCCAATAAAGAGGATTACATATCTGAATTGGTATAACTTTGCTCACAGTATTTTTGAAATTTAGTAATGATCACTCTGCAGAAAACTAAAACCTGGTTTACTATCATCCTAAGTGAAAACTTTCACTTTTCATCCTCAAAAATAATCTCAAATAGACAGTCTTTCTTTCTTCAAATGTAACTTTTTACTTCTTAAAGAGGGCAGTATAAAGATCCCTAGCACAGGTTCAAAATGCTTTCCAATAACTTCAGTAAACAAATTGTTGAATGACTTTCAAGAAGCAGCATCCTATGTACTCTTCTCAAAACACTAAAAATAATTATTTAATATTCAATGTTAATTTGATTCACTAGACTTTCACCACTTTAGAAGTGCTTTCTTTTCAAGTAATTATCACAAGTTATTTGTAACTCAACAGACTCGAGAGAAACAATAAACCACACTGTTGAATAAATACTAGGAATTACTTCTCCAAATAATATAACTAACATTAGAAGCCTACTGGAACACTTATAGTGTCTTCTTTCACTAAATTAAAAAATAATGATAATAACAGAAATACAGAAATAGCCACTAGCGACTATCCCAACCAATACAGGGGAGGTAGAGCAGAGTATTCATAATCTCCAGGGAAATACAAATTATTATTCCTTCCAACTAAATTGTCAAAAAATTTTAAGTTCAAGTTTAGGTTTTGTTCGAGCTTTACAATGTTTTTTCCTTTAAAAATAACTTATTTAATTGGTTTGGACCAAACAACAAATATTTTCAACTTACTTTAAAATGTTTATACTACTTTAATGAAAGATATCACACAACCTATATTACTTACAGAACACTAAATATGTAGAATTGGTAAAATAAGATCTGGTAAGAACTAATTCATTTTAATTCCAAAGTCACAGGAAAAAAATCAATCACATAAACATATCTAACACACTGATTCAAACATCTGTGTAAGAAGGCTCCCCTTAACTATAAAACGCTAAAAATAAGTTGCTTCTGTTGATGAAAACTAAACAAGCAGAACTCCTCTTTTCCATTACCTTTAGTAGAAATATGTTCATCCTTTGACATATGTCTCCGTATTTTATTTAAATAAAAGTTGTAAAGGCATCACAGGTTCATATAAGGGCCTTTCAAACATTTACACTGAAAACCTTATCCACACCCCCCCTCCCCCCGCCGCTGGCCCCCAAACCCTCTGTTTAAGATATGAAGTGTTCCTCCCTTCTGTATTCCCTCTCCCCAACAAGCCCCCATTGGCATGCCCCCCCCCACCCAGTGTAGGCCTGAGGCCCTGTAGCAAACAGTGTCTAACAGGAGCAGGCAGCACAAAGACAGGAATGGGAGATTAGTGGGAGGGAGGGAGGCCGGGATTGGGGCTCAGCAGGAGCTTCAGGCTTTTTAAAATTCAAACTGCTCCCTGACCAATACAAATCACGGACACGCTACTGACTACTACACGGATTTATAGCATTAAAAACATGCCTAGTACGTGACAGCTATATTAACTTCACTCTTTTTAACATTTATCCATACGTTTGCGGGAAATGTGGAACAGTTTATTTTAAGCAGAGGGCTAAACTCAAAAATAACCTTCAGAAAAGTTACTTATTCTACAATGACTATAATATAACAAGACACAAAAAAATTCTAACCAATGTAACCCCCATCAGTAAAACAAGGGACTTTGTTGATCAGTGTTGCTTCATTCTAAGCAGTGAAAGTTTTCCTTCCCTGAATATGAGACAAAGTATCAAAATAGTCTAACACCAGGAACATTTAGTTTTCTAGGCAATTTGTATGGCTGAGGACTTTTAAATGGATTGTTCTTCCCTTATGCCAACCTATCTGACCAACGCCTCCATAAACAAGCTCTGAACACTTAACTTACTCATGAACTAGAATTTGTTAAGGCAGAACTGATATTTTTCTCTAGCATTTACAGATACATTTGACCTATTAAAATGACACCTCTCTCATTACACAGTCAAACATCATGGGCACAAACAGCCAATGACAATCCTGGGACCTCAAGAAGATCTGCCCTGACATGAAAGGATGGCACCTTCTACATTTTTTTTTTTAACCTCCCTGGGATTGTAAGCATAACTTAATTTCTATGCTTTTAAAGAAAATTGCTTTTACCTATACCTCGGTAAAATTCTCAAAACAGATAATATTCTTTGTATGCTTCTACACACTTAGATCAGGAAGTACCTGAGAATTGTATATACAGTCGTTTAAAATTGTCCTTACATAACGCACACAAATCTAAAGTGGCAGGGTAAACCTGTCAAGTACTTTACACTTGCCTTTGAATAAAAAGTCCATGTGCAACACACACTGTCAAACAACAACATAAAAACTCTTGGGGGGGGGGCATATGCAGTGTCTACCACACTATGGTTTTCTACATTAAATATTCATGTGGGCAATTTAATTCTTTAAAAATGAAAATGAGTCTTTATTAACTTTCTAATGTCCAAACAAGTTTTACACAGGACACGAATTGCCACTGGATCCGTGTCTGAGTATTTACATTTGTCTCACTAACTGAAACTACTTCCTCCCTTCATGGGGTCACAGGGGGAAGAAGGGGGGTTGTTTGTTTCACTGGGACGTTCCCCACTCCGGGACCAGGAAAGTTGTAAATATGGGGACGAACAGGGCACATTTGCTGTTAGTTGTATTGTTTCCGCCTCCTCACTAGCTACGGCTCTTCTCCCTGGCGAGGCCTGTCACCGACCAGCAGTAGCTCCGCTCAGCCCGGAGCTCTCCTAATCCCCGAGCTCAAGTAGATTCCGCTGGCCCGCGGCCTGCACTCTCCGCCGGGCCTACGCCTCCCCGGCCGCCCGGCAGGAGCCCAGTCCCCGCCACCGGAGCCGGCCGGGAGAGAGTACAAAACCACCGCCACCCAGGGCGGCTGCCACCGGAGAGGAGCGAACTCTAGACTCGCCCGTGGAGGAGACCTGGGGCCGCTAAGGAAACGGCGGGGAGGGGAGCGAGGAGGAGAGACGCTGAGGACCTGGCGCCGCCGCCGCCGCCGCCGCCGAAATAAAGAGCAGGAATTTACCTGGGCGAATCGGCGTCTGAATCCAAGGGGAGGCCGAGGCCGCTGTGGCGAGAGACTATAATCCGGGCCGGGAGGGGGGGTGGCTACGGCTCCTCTTCCGTCTCCTCAGTGCGGGGAACATGTAGAGCCGGGGGGAGACCAGCCGAGAAGACAAATCGCTGCTTCTTCTTCCTCCTCCTCCTCCTTCTCCCACATAGAAACACTCACAAACACCCGACCAGGGGCCCGAGCTACCGGGGGGGCATCGCCGCCGGCCCGGGAACCAATCCTCCTGTCGGCGGGGGCGTCCCTCCCTGCGGCTTGGTGGTGTCGGGTGAGTCGGTACCGACGGAGGGAGGGGGGGGAGGGCGGGGGGGGAAGGAGCCCTGTGTGTGTCTCTCTCTCGTTCCGTCTCTCCCTCTCAGAACAAAATGCCGACCGGAAGTGCAGCTGCAGGAATGACTCCCTCCGCCGGCGCCAAACACTAACAACCACCCCCTCTTCCCCACTCCACTTCCGCCACCGCCGCTGCCGCCGCCACTTGGGCTCGCGTCCTCGGCCGCGCCGCACCGCGCCGCGCCGCACCACCCCGCGCCCGGGCTGGCCGGGGCCGGCAGCAGGCGGCGGCCGCTGTCTTTTGCGCCCTTCTCCTCCTCAGAGCGACTGCGGATGTTGCCTTTAATTGTCGATCCTGCGGAGCGGCGTTTTCGCTGCGGCACGGACGGGCCGGCTTTCCCCGGTCTTTATTTTCCTGGAGGCCGACCGGAGCGGGGCCCGAGTTCGGTGGTGGTCTTGTGCGTGAGGGGCGCTCAGGCCCGGACCGGCTCGCAGGCCAGGCTCGCTAACCCAGCTGGTGGTCTTTAGCTTAGGAAGCCGAGCTCGGGGCGACCAGGTAGAGGACGCCCGCGTTTCGACGGCGACGGTGCATTTTTTAAATGGTGTCTCTGCAGTCTGGTGGATGGATGTATCGTACACCTCTCCTCTGGAGAGCCGGACTCTACGCCCGTCTCTGCATTATTTCTGCGGAGTAAGGACGCAGCCCTTGGAGGTGAAGAAGATTCCCGGCCGGATTGAATTGGAATCGTGTTGTGATGCTTTGGTTTCTGGAAATACGCGGTCTTTTTCTGGTGTTTTTGTTGGCGGTGGTCTTGGTTCTTGCCTAACTGTCGGGAGAAAGGCCTGTAGGCGACGCTGTGCGAACGAGGAGCTGGCCGGCCGCGGGCCCGGAGCGCGCGGGTCCGCGCCCCCCTCGAGGTGTGGGTGGAGCCGGGCGCGCGAGGAGAGCCGCCAGCCCAGACTCGGCCTGCCGGCGGGTCGTGGGCGAGCGCGGGGGGGGCTGGGGCCAGCCAGTTTCCAACGCCGTTTTCCTCTTTACACTTGAAACAGGTACTGCACGAGGCTGGAGCCCAGTGTGATTGTGTACAGTGCCATGCTTGTGGTCCCCTGTTGTAACAAACTTTATCATTCCGCAGTTCTGTTACGTTTGTGTAAATTAAGGGGGAGCTTTCGTTCAAGTAGAAAGTGCAGTAGGTAAGCGAATTTTACTCAGGCGGGACGAAATTTGTGTTCTATTTTAATGAATTTAGATTATACGTGAATTGCTTATGTATTTGTATATGTTCCAATACGCTTAAAGGGAAATTCTGCCTCTGGGTTATTCCATTTGCCTCAAAAATCACTCGGGAGACTAAATCAGTTCTTGTTACTCCTTTCCTCTAGACCCCGCAATGGCATTGCATCTAGCTCAGCGGAAAAGTCAGTCTTGACCGTGGCCTAAATTCCGCGCGCGGTGGGGTGGGGGAGAGGCTGCTCTGACCCCCTTGCCAGCAGGACTTCTGCCCTTGCTATTCGCCGTGCCAGTCTCGTTCTCCCAAGTATACATAGGGCTTGCTCCCTCACTTTCAGGATTTTGCTCAGATGTCATCTCGGGGCCTCCGTGGCCGCTCTGGAAACTGCGAGTCCCCTGTCCCCCTTTCCCACTTTATCCTTCAGGCATTCTACAGATCTTACGTGTTTATCTTATTACCTGTTTTTCCCCAGTAGAATGTTAAACTCCAGGAGGGCAAGAAGTTTTGTTTTTCTCCACTGGTGTTTTGTGGAGAAAATGATGTCTAGACCAATGCCTGACACACCAGTAGATGCTTAATATTTGGTTAATGAATAAATGACAATTATAAGGGCCCTGACCTCCACCCCCCACATGCACACACACCAATTTCTGTACTCTGGCCCTTTATAGATACACTTACATGCTACAGATAACTTTATGAAAGATTTGTGAAAACTGAAAAAAAAATCTAGGGAACAACCAAGTTTATTACAGAGTTCTAGAGAAGGGCACTACTTTACACATTCACCCTCCACAACACCAGAAGCCCACAAACTAGTGATAATTGTTTTTAGGTTTCTGTAAATGGGCTTGCTGGAGGACAGTTGATTGGTAGATCACATGATCATACTCATACTGAGCCAATTAGCTTTGCTCTCTTCCTGAATCACAAACTACTTCTTTATCCTGTCTGCCCTCTTTCTTGCAAAATACCTGCTAAATTAAAGTCTGTGAGAATTTGGTTGGCCAAATCCAGCACTACTGGAAAAGTTCATTCACCAAATATTTATTGGGCACAAAATGTGTACCACGCACGGTGATTGAAAAGGTGCATGTTTCTGAGGCTTTGTATAAAGGACCTCATATGGCTGCTTTGCTTGCTATTCATTTATGCTGTCAAGCAAAGCAAATGCTAGGGAGATTTATTTTTACAGTTTCCTTCTGAAGAAAAGATTCATTGAAAGCTTAGGTCATGGATAGAGTGGATATTTTAATTCACCTTTTAGTTTGCTGTTCATTACATTTACCTTATGCTAGCACTGGATATACCAATAACTTACGATTTTTCAAAACTGAAAAAAACTGAGGATTTTTATTTCCTATTATTGCCTGGGATAATAGACCGTTTAATGGGGTGCCTGGGTGGCTCAGTTGGTTAAGTGACCAACTTCAGCTCGGGTCATGATCTCGCAGTTTGTGAGTTCAAGCCCCGCGTCGGGCTCTGTGCTGACAGCTCAGAGCCTGGAGCCTACTTCCGATTCTGTGTTTCCCCCTCTCTCTACCCCTCCCCTGCTCACGCTCTCTGTCTCTGTCTCTCAATAATAAATAAACATTAAAAGAAATTTTTTTTAAATAGGCCTTTTAAAATAAGTAAGTACACCAGTAAACTAGAAACTATACAATAAGATTTTGGCCATGATATCCCAAATAATATTTCATGTGTTGAATTTTTGGAGGAGAAAAGACAGTCTTTATAACCATTAATACAAATAATTATATATTGTTTGGTAAATCCAACAGTCTGTTCATTGTAAGTTTACCCATTAATTTTAAGAACAGCTTTAAGTAATATACAGATGGCTCAGAATATGTTTTTCACTCAGTTTCAAAATAGTATTTCAATTTGCTTAATGAAGCACAATTATCTTCCTATATACTTTCTTAAATGTTACTGGTAAAGTTATAATTTTGCATGTCTAGGAAACAAAAGTCTTGGCATTATTGTAGCATTTAATTTAAAATTTCAGATATGTTATTTTTCACTTTCTTCTCTCATGTATTAAAGACTTACTAGGTGCTAATTAGCTTTATGATAAGCACCTCTTACGTACATTAGTGAATAAAAAAAGGTCTCTACCTTTAAGGGTTTTAAGTTGTATGTAGTTTATATTAGTTTTTTTCCAGACCACAGAATTAAATTGTTTCAATGCATATCAGAATATTTTTCTATTAAATCAGTTAGTGTTTTGCTTGCCTAAATTTAAGTATCCAAGTTAAGATCGTGTGTAGAATCTCTTAATCGAATCTTAGAGTTTTCTTGATTTGTCTTGTTTCTTGGTTTTGTTTTTTTTCCTTAATTATTTTGATCATCACCATTCATTTATTTTGCTTTTACATTTTTAAATCTTTATGTCCAAAATCAGTTGGCTTTATATTTCATTGTTATATCCTTGGTTTGTCAATAGTTTGTAGATAGCCCAGTAAACCCTTAATCTAACCTAATATTGTCCCCTTGCTTTAAGTACTGAGTTGCATTAATTTTATTTATTCATTTTATATTCTTGGATATTCTCATATGTATTCTTGGTCAATAAATTGTATAAGATTTAATAAAATATTTTAAATGGATTTTTAACTATTAAATATTAATATCAGCAGGAATTGGTACAATTGAGAAATTATGAATTGTTATTTTTTGGAAAACATCTTCAAGATAAGTACAATTTGCCATAAAATGACAGAAATGAAAAATTTTAGAAAATCATTTTTTAAAAGAAAAGTAAAGAACATGTAGTATGTATGTGTTTTGTAGACTATTTCACACTATCAAAATTATTTCATATTTAGGATAAATAAGTTACTTTTAGGGTGATTTACATCTTAAGAAACTTTAGTGAAGAGTTTGTAATAGATGTTTATTTGAGGGTGAGCTAAAAAATATCAAACAATAGTCTGTAAATATGTTCCTATTTCAAGTTTTCAAAGTAAATACCTCAATCAAATTTGTAAGAGTATCTATGAAGGTTATTTAACATATTTTATCCATTTTTGTTAAGATAATAGAAATTAATGGTCTTTCCCAGTGACTTTCTTCATCTTGGCCTCTCAAGAACAAGTTTTGTCCTGTCATTCGTTAATCCTTCTTACCTAAGGATTTTCTTTAAATTCATAGATTTTATTATTCATGCCATCCACTTATAATCCTATGACTTTCCTATATTTATGTTGTTGTGTATCTATACTTCATACTCCAAATAAAAGTAACTAATTTTACTACATTGCAGTTTTGTAATGTGCATTGCATAGGGTAAGGCCCTTAAAAAAATGCATGTCTGAAATATGATTTCATTATTTAGGGTCATCCACATCTTCATGAAGGCCTAATCTTAATGGAACCAATACATATGCTGAATGTGAGCCAGATAATTAAACTACACATGCATTTTAATCCTAAACCAACCTGGAATAACAGATTAAAAATTACTTTAGGAAGGGAGAATACAAAATCCATTAAAAACTCAGTATCTAAAATAAGTATGAAGGGAGTGCTTACGATGCTCTTTTAAAAGCATCTCCATTAGACCAGTGTTTTAAAACTGGGTCACGTACCATTATAGGTCATGAAATTTAGTGGGTTGTGACTAGCATTTTTTATTTAAAAGAGAGAAAAGAACAGAATCTAAGAGTACCATCACACATGGTAAAGTCTGTATTTTTAAATAAGCATTCATTCCATTTTTGTGTGTGCATGTGCTGAGTTGCCATGTAAAATCTATTTCTTATTGTGGGTTATAGGCCGAAAAAAGTACATTTTTAAAAAAACCTACAGTTCAGGTAGGTTGTCCTTTACTTCGCCTCCTTAGAAAATGAAAAAGAATGCTAGACAGTTCTGATTGCCTATGTAGTGAGGAATTTTAGAGGAGGTGCTAGGGTATCTTACAAGAGGTTTCAGAAAGGTGATCTTAAGGTAAAGGGTAGGTAATATACCATGTAGAAATGTTAGGGGTGCCCAGGTGGCTCAGTTACATCCGACTCTTGGTATCGGCTCAGGTCATGATCTCATGGTTTGTGAAGTTGAGCCCTGCATCAGGCTTTGTGCTGACAGTGAGGAACCTGCTTGGGATTCTCTCTCTCTTCCTCTCTCTGCCCCTACCCCACTGGCACTGTCTCTATCTCTCTCTAAATAAATAAACTTAAAGAAATGTTAAATATGGTTGACGTTGTAAGAAGGAATCAATTTCCTAGTAGATTGGTGTGTTTAGATCTATAACTATTTTCTTCCTTATTGGTTGTAGTACATTTTCTAATCTCAAATGCCCAATACAGCAAAATAAAATAAGGCAAAAGATATTTCTATTTCTTCCTACCTTCTCTTCGATCTTAAAACAAGTGTTTCTTAAGTAGCCATAGGAATGCAAAGAAAGGGGCGCCTGGGTGGCGCAGTCGGTTAAGCCTCCGACTTCAGCCAGGTCACGATCTCGCGGTCCATGAGTTCGAGCCCCGTGTCAGGCTCTGGGCTGATGCCTCAGAGCCTGGAGCCTGTTTCCGATTCTGTGTCTCCCTCTCTCTCTGCCCCTCCCCCATTCATGCTCTGTCTCTCTCTGTCCCAAAAATAAATAAACGTTGAAAAAAAAAATTAAAAAAAAGGAATGCAAAGAAAGCTGACCTTCACAGAGCAATTATAAGAACAAGTTATTCTCTGAAAATGGTAGAAACTCCTCTTCCCTCCAAACAATAACCAAACTGAAGGCTTTTCTCTCTAGCACAAGTACATATATATTTTTTTTTTAATGTTTATTTATTTTTGAGAGACACAGAGGGACAGAGAACAAGCAGGGGAGGGGAGAGAGAGAGGGAGACACAGAATCTGAAGCAGGCTCCAGGCTCCGGAGCGGTCAGCACAGAGCCTGATGCAAGGCTCGAACCCACGAACCGCAAGATCCATGACCTGAGCTGAAGTCACCTGCTTAACCAACTGAGCCACTCAGGCGCTCCCATATATATATAGAGAGATTTAATTTTATTTTAGAGACAGAGAGCACAAGTGGGGGAGACGGGCAGAGGGAGAGAAAATCTTAAGCAGGCTGCATGCTCACGTTGCAGCCTAAAGCAGGGCTGATCCCATGACCCTGGGATCATGACCTAAGCCAAAATCAAGAGTTGGATGCTCAACCGACTAAGCCACCCAGGCACCTCCAAGTAAATAATTTATCAAATAGTTAACCTTAATTTGCCATCCAATTCACTATATATTTAAATAAATGTACTTAGGGGCACCTGGGTGGCTTAGTCAGTTAAGTGTCTGACTTTGGCTTAGGTCATGATTTCCTAGTTCCTGGGTTTGAGCCCCATATCGGGCTCTGTGCTGACATCTCAGAGCCTAGAGCCTACTTCCAATTCTGTCTCGCTCTAGCTCTCTCGCTCTCACTCTCTGTCCCTCCCCCGCTTGTGCTCTGTCTCTCTCTCTCTCAGATAAACATTAAAAAAATTTTAAATAAATGTACTTAAAATTCTGTACAGAATTCAAAGGGAAATTTTAAGAGAATTATGTATAGATTTGAAAGGAGGCAATATGCTGTATAAATAAGATGAAAAGTAACTATCAGAAAATAAGGATTATGTTATACTGATATTAATAGGATTTAGACATTTCGATAAAATTTAAACACTGTTTCGCTGGATTTCAGTATAAATTTCAGTATTCACAAATCTAATAGCATTAATAAAAGGTTTTTTTCCAAACATATGATGCCAGCTCCCTTCAATTATAGATACTTAAGACCTAGTCTGGTTAAAACCTTAACACAAAATTCAGAAAAATAACATAAGAATCTCTAATTTGATTACTGAACCGCAGCTTGTATCTCACCAAATATGTCACCAAATGCAATACATATCCTGTTGAACTAAGAAAGCAATTATATTACTAGCCAGCAGAGGGAGCCAAGTCAGTCCTGAAAGGTAGGATTACAAAGAAAGACCACATGACTTCCTGTTTGTTTGTTTGACTGTTTGGCAGCTGTTCTCTTTTTTAGTTTAGTCTAGGCAAAGCCAAGTAAAAGGATAGAAAGGCTACGAGATATGGATAGGGTGACAATTTTAACTGTCAAAATTACCTTGCATGAAGCCAACTGAAAGAAAACACTTCTGCTTCAATTAAGGACAACCCAGGGAGGAATGTGTGGCATAAAAGAGAATTCTTTAAAAACCAGGTATTGAAAGTTGAATAAGTAAAATACTTATTCAACAGTAAGATACTGATTTTCTTTCTAATACAGGTGATGAAACTAATGTGGATCAGAACAAAGCAATTAAGCAGAGGAAATTCAAGTAGAAATATGAAAGTGGAAATGTCTCCGTATTATAACCTAAGATGGAAAACCATAGAAAACATTACCTTAGGGCCACGATGAATTACAAGCCAGATGTAACAGTGAACCATTTCTTAATAAATCCATTTTTATCTAAAGCTGAAATTAGGCTCTACCTAGACACATTTTAAAATTGTAAAGTTGGTGCTGATAAGCAGATTGACCTTACATTAGATTTGCTTTGAAAATCAAAGAAGCAAGGAATAAATTTTTAAAAAAAAATGATTACAGCAAAATAATATAATGAGATAGTTTTTCACTTTAGAAAATAGAATTGTTTCCACTACCCTTTATAAAAACAACAAAAAGTGGTATCTGTTTTGTGACAGAAGTTTGGAGGAATATAGTTGCTAAATGGTTATTTGTACTGTCAGCTTATTTAGTATTTTCTAAGAACCTCAAAATGCCTGATACAATGATTATTTGAAATAAAATTGTAAAAGCTGGGTGTTAGCTAACTGGATCAAAGTAAAAAACTTAAAAACCCAAACAATTTTTGTCAAATAATTAAATAATGCTAGGTTAGCCGCTTACTAATTGCAAGGTTTGTGGAAACATACTGTCCGAAGCACAGAAGAACAATGGATTCAGGGAAATTTTGAATTTTTTTTTAACATTTATTCATTTTTGAGAGAGAGAGAGACAGAGCATGAGGGGGCGAGGGGCAGAGAGAGAGGGAGACCCAGAATCAGAAGCAGACTCCAGGCTCTGAGCTGCCAGCCCAGAGCCCAACACGGGGCTGGAACTCATGGACTGGAGTTCCATGGCTCCATGGAGTTCCATGGCTGGATCATGCCCTGAGCCGAAGTCAGATGCTCAACCGACTGAGCCACCCAGGCACCCCCAGGCAAATTTTAGTTATAGGTACATTTACTTATGTGTGTATCATTCCAAACGTGTACTTCTTGAATACTAACTCCAGAAGACATGGAGCATATATTCAATTATGAACTAGACAAAATTTTTGTTGAAAGATTTAATCTCATTAAAATATATAAGCAGAAATTTAATATGTAACCCATTGAATCCAAGGAAATGGTACTTAGAAGCAAATCATTTACTATTGAGCACTAGCAGGTAGGTTGTACACTTTATAGGTCAGTTCTTTTATAATGCTACATTACAATATACTGACATACGTATTGGCATCTGGTATCAAATCAGTTAATCGTGGCAATGATATCCAAGAAATAAAATTCATCTGATGGCAGCCTTAGAAACATTTTGATGCCAAAAAAAGCAATTCAATCGGCATTACTTCTAAGTATGTGCTGCTTTTATACACAAGTTGTGATAAATATAGGCTATTAGAATTATATAAACAGCCTGACCTTTCTAATTATATTTTAAATTTTGTTAATGTTCCCACCCATGAAAAAATACTATAAGGATCTTTTCAAAATTACATTAATAGGTGGCAGTAGCTTTGCCATGAACCATTTCTTTATTGATGAGAATAATGGGCTAATTCATCAAGTTCCAATAAAAACTATTAACTTTGTCACCAAAGTCAACATTATAAAATTAAAATATGTAGTATAAGTTTTTCCTTTTTATATAGCTTTTATTCAATAGTCTAAGTCTCTGATTATAATAATAAAACCAAACAAAGCAAGGAAAGAAAATAGTTCATTACTTGTCCTACTCCAGAGTAGAGAATGATGACAGATTAGTAAAAGCAAGAAAGCAACTTCCAGTGAACAAAATCAGGTTTAGTAAAGGATTTTGCTCTCCCTAAAAAATTAAATACAAAATTTTAGTCAGAGATTTATACCCACATGTGAATACTGTTTTCAATACTGCTCTTTATTTACACTTTTGAAATGTTTTATTTTCCCTTTGAAAAAACAGCACCAGAGTCCAAGTTGCTTTGATAGTCCTGTTTCTAATTTATTAGCGTCTTTCTGTCTTACACTGTTGAATTTTGTATCTTCTAAAGCACCTCTCTGGTACCACTTTCTCAGTGTTGGCTTTCTAATTCTACCATCAACATACAGTACCTTTCTCAAATATATTCAGATGGTTCTTCATGATCATGTCCATGAAAACTATGTAACTTCCGCTTGATTGAAGGGGAAATAACTTTCATTATGAATTTAGAAGAGCTATAGTAATACTTGATAATACCTCATATATACAAAAGTATTTTTAATTTGAAAACGTTATTCACATCTTACAGGCTTCCTGTAAAAATGTTGGAATATCTATTCTAGGAGCCTAGAATTGATAAAGATTTCACATAGAATCTTGTACTTACATGAAATCTTGTGAGCTTTAATTGTACCTACAACACTGCTGTGAAAACAGCAGAGTTGTGAAATCTGGCTCTTTAAGAAATGCTCACCAGAAAACTGATTTGAAACTATTCTATGATGTAATTATTATGTTCAATATAATAAAAGTATGACCTCTGAATAAATGAGTCTCTAATTCTCTCTATTTTTTTAAAGTTTATTTACTTTTGAGAGAGAGCAAGCACAAGTTGGGGAGCGGCAGAGGGAAAGGGAGAGAAAGAATCCCAAGCAGGCTCCATGCTGTCAGTGCAGAGCCTGACACAGCGCTCAATCCCACGAACCATGAGATCATGACCTGAGCCAAAACCAAGAGTCGAACACTTAACCAACTGAGCTACCCAGGTGCCCCTCTCTATATTTTTAGAATATTATTGCATTCTAAGAGTATCAGAAGATAATGTGCTTCTTTTCTTTAGATTTAGTTTTAATTAAAATGAAATAGACTACCAGGAGGCATGTCTATTAGCCTTGGATTGTCAGGTGTTCATCAGTTCTGGGCAAGTCCAGAGCAGTGAGTGGATGGGTGGATGCTTGTAGAGCTGCTGGGGCAATCAGGGCAAGCAAGCAAGGTCACATAGTCCTGTAAAGGGTCTGTAGTTCTCCCTTCTGTTCACGCTCCCTGACTCTCAATTCTGCCCACAGGATACTATCAGTCTCACCATATAAATAAAGATTTTTACTTTTTTTTTTAACTGAAGTATAGTTGATATACAATGTCTTAAATTTTGAATTTATTTATCCAAAATTGGGGGATAAGTTGTTCTTCACTTATGAATGCACAACATTCTTATTATTATAAACTATAGATCATTCAACAAGCATGTGCCCAGCACCTATGTACTGTAAACAGTGAATACAAATGAGTAACCTGTCTCTTAGAACTCAGCCCAGAGGAGAACTAAATCAAGTACATTTAAAAGAGTGAGATAAATGACCAAGAGTTGTATCAAAAATGCCATGAAAATAAGAAAGAAAGAAATAAAAAGTGCTTTGAAAGTACCAAAGATACCTGAAGTCTTGAGAAAAGCTTCACAGGATGGGTCAACTTTGAACATTAGTGAGGGATAAACAATCTTTCCAGGCAGGGAAAGACAGGAAGGATGGAAATCAACCATTCTAAAGAAAAAAAGGAAAACAGAAAAGGACAGATGCATGAAAGTTCCTTATATCTTATAATCTGAAAATTGGTTTGGTTAGAATGCAGATTTTGAAAGGAGGATGGGATCTGCTACTCTAGCATAAATTGGGTTTTGCCTCACACTTAACAGGTAAACAAAGAATCTTACATCCAAGATATATAAAATTTGCATTTTAGAATAACTCTGCAAATTCACATTAAAAAGAAGTACCTACTACATTAGGAAAAAAACCCAAAGATAATACTTAGTGAAAGTGTGGTGAACCCAGAAGTTTCATGCAATTTAAAAACATGTATCCATATTTTTATTCATACTGTGTATTCATACTCTGACACAATACTTTCTCATCTGGACTCTTGATATAGCTATATTTTGTAATTTCAATTGAAACAGAAAGAAGCTTAGGCAACTGAATGAAGGAAGGCTGGAATGTGAATGAGGCTGGAGAAATATGAATCAAAAAGAAAGCTAATGTAGTTGTTTAAGTGAGCTAATGTAGTTAGTTGTTTAAGTGGAAAGGAGGAGGTAAATTTAAAAGATAAAGTAGAATCTAGGACTTGTTGAATCAATGAAGATGTAAGGTAAGAGAAAGTGGGGAGGGGAGGGCTCAAATATTACCAATAATTCAGGTTTAGTTCTCTAGATGGACTCTCGTGTTATTAAATGAAATAGACCTACAGGAGAAAGTGTAGGCTGAGAGCAGAGAAAAGTACAAATAAGTCAGTTTGGGGTCAGTTAAATTTGACTTGCCTATTAGACTCCCTGTTAGAAATATCTGGTAGGCAGTTGAAAACATGTATAATACTTAGGAGACAGAGCTAGAGATAAAGATATGAGAGTCATCTTCATATAGATGATAGTTGAAGCCACAGAGTGGAAGCCAGGGAGAGTTATAAAATGAGAAAGAGCCAAAGAATTATAAGGAGCACTAAGGAAAAAGCAAGCTACCAAAGTTTGCTATGGTTTAATAATCTAGTACTTTCCCCCTAAAATATCTGAAAAGAACCCTTTTTATTTACAAGACATTTAGTTAAATATTATAACAAAAGCTTGGCTCTAAAATCAATAACCTATAAAATGTTACTTTATCTAATTCTAGAAGTTATTCAATTACTGTCTCTCTTACTTTAAAAAAAAATTTTTTTTTTAATGTGTGTTCATTTTTGAGAAAGACACAGCATGAGCAGGGGACGCGCAGAGAGACAGAGGGAGACACAATGCAAAGCAGGCTCCAAGCTCTGAGCTGTCAGCATAGAGCTGGACATGGGGCTCGAACTCAAGGCTGTGAGATGACAACCTGAGCCAAAATCGTACACTTAACTGACTGAGCCACCCAGGCACCCGTCTCTTACTTTTTACTTGAAAATGGGAGAGTAGTAGAACAGGTGGATTTCCTAAAAGAATAGAAAAGGTTAATGACATTTTATTTTTAAGCAGCAAATTCTTAACATTACATAATACTTACAACCCAGATCTAGAATGTTTAGTTATAGCTTTCAAACTTTCCAAGGAGTTTCTGTCCATATTAGTAGTCCCAAGGTGCCACTCCAATCCAATCCACACTCCTACCTGACCTTGCTGCTTCACTTAAATCATTCCTTTTTAACCCCCATTTATCTTACCACTAACCCTCTCATAATATCTATCCAGTCACCATTGGTTTGTAATGTTCCCACACATGTTTTTAAATTGTTATTTATTTTTGAGACAGAGAGAGACAGAGTGTGAGCGGGGAAGGGGCAGAGAGAGAGAGAGAGAGAGAGAGAGAGAGAGAGAGAGAGAGAGGCACAGGTTCCAGGCTCTGGGCTGCCAGCACAGAGCCCAACGCGGGACTTGAACTCAGTGACTACGAGATCATAACCTGAGCCAAAGTCGGATGCTTAACCGACTGAGCCACCCAGGAGCTCCCCCCCTCCCCCATTTTGATTCCTTTAAAAGTCAAGGGTAGGGGCACCTGGGTGGCTCAGTCAGTTAAGCGTCTGACTTCGGTTCAGACTTCGGCTCAGGTCATGATCTCGCGGCGGCTCATGAGTTCGAGGCCCGCGTTGGGCTCTTGTTGACAGCTCGGAGCCTGGAACCTGATTCAGATTCTGTGTCTCCCTCTCTCTCTCTGCCCCTCCCCCACTTGTGTGCGTGCTCTTTCTCTCTCTTTATCTCTCTCTCTCTCTCAAAAATAAATAAGCATTAAAAAAATTTTTTTAAAGTCAAGGATAATATCACAGTTTTCGTTATTCCTGTCACCTACTAGTAAGACAGAAACTAACATAGCATGGAACAAAAACTATGCAAAACATAACATATTCCAGAGATATCCATGTTTTTCAATAGTGAACCATAACTGTCAGAAATCTATGTCTATGGGCCACATACGTTTTAAATCATAACAACAATGGAATTCTAGTCATTAAACTGTTCAAAAGTATTTGGTTTCATAGTGTCCAAATAGCTTAATCAGTTTTATTCATAAAAAGGTGCACAATTATGGGCCAATTACTAGTCTTCAATCAATTTTGAAAAATCGATGAAGATATTATACAACAGACCAACCTCTGCTCAAGAATGAAGGGCTGCTGGGGGCACCTGGGTGGCTCAGTCAGTTAATCTGATTCTTGATTTCACCTCAAGTTATGATCTCACAGTTCGTGAGTTCAAACCCCACATAGGGCTCCACACTGACAGTGGGAAACCTGCTTAGGATTCTTTCTCTTTCCCTCTCTCTCTGCCCCTTCCCCACTTGAGCATGCTCTCTCTCTCTCTCTCTCTCTTACTTTCTCTCTCTCTCTCCCTTTCAAAATAAATAAAACTTAAAAAAAAAGAACGAAGATCTGTGACATCTGGTACTGGTACTGTGACATCTGGTACTGGTACTGTGACATCTGGATGGCCACATACAAAAGAATGAAGCTGAACCCTAACTCTTCATACCATATGCAAAAATTAATTCCAAATGGATCAATAACCTAAATATAAGAGCAAAAACTATTAAATTCTTAGAAAAAAAACATGGGAAATGATACACAGATATGACACCAAAAGCTCAAACAACCAAAAATAAAAAAGAAATAAACTGGATATCAAAATTAAAAACTCTTGTGCTACAAAGGACACAAGAAAGAAAATGAAGAAAACCCCACAGAATGGGAAGAAAATTTGTAAATCATATATGTGATCCTTATCTAGGGATCTATATCTAGAATATATAAAGAACACTTACAAATCAATAGTAAAATAACAAATAGCCCAATTTAAAAATGAACAAAAGATCTAAGTACATATTTCTCCAGAGAAGAAATACAAATGGCCATTTACATACATATAAGCATGTATAACGATGTTCAACATCATTAGTCACCAGAAACATGCAAATCAAAATCACAATACTCATACCCACTAGTTTGACTAGAACAAAAAAATCAGATAACAAGTATTGGTAAAGATGTAAAAATATTAGAACGCTCATACACTGCTGGTAGGAATATAAAAGAGTATAGCCACTTTAGGAAACAGTCTGGCAGCTCCTGAAATAATTAAATCATCTAGTTACCATATGACCCAACAATTCTACTCCTAGGTATATACCCAAGAAAAATGAAAATGTATGTCCACGCGGAAATTTGTAAACAAATGGTTACAATGGCATTATTCAGAATCACCAAAAAGTGCAAACAACCTAAATGTCCACCAACTGACAAATGTGTAAACAAAATGTATATTCCTACAATGGTACATTATCTGGCCATAAAAAGGAATGAAGTACCGACACATGCTGCAACATGAATGGATCCTGAAATCATTATGCTAAGCCAATCACAAAAGACCTCATATGATATGATTCTATTCATATGAAGTCCAGAATGGGGAAATCTACAGAGATATAAAGTAAATTAGCAGTTGTTTAAAGCTGGGAGTATGGGTGGTGAGTGCATGGGAGGGGTAATAGCTAAAGGTACCGGGTTTCTTTCTGTGGTAATGAAAATCTTCTAAGACCGACTCTAGTAATGTTTGAGTGTATCTGTAAATACACTAAAAACCACCTGATTGTACACTTTAAATGAGTGAATTGTATGGTATCTGAATTCTATCTCAGTAAAGCTGTTAAATGAAAAACAAAACAAGGACTCTATGTAAGCAGGGCACATCTCATATTTCACTCCAAGTTTACATTACTGAAAGTGGCCCTCAGATTCAATTTCCATGGTTTTAGGAAAGAGAATATAACATACATTAACAGAGTTGGAAAACTCATATGTGGCAAGAATTTGGCCACAGAGCCAGAAATTCTGGCATAGTAATGAGTGATGTATAGATTCATCTTCAATATCCTAGGAATACTATAGGTTCTTGGTAGGTATAGTTTGCCTTCAGCTCAATCAGTTCCTCTTAATTAGAGCCATTTTGACAAGGCAGATGCTTAAAACATTCAAACACATCATTCTAAAGTCAGCTGCAAAAACTTAAAGCATAATTCATGCTTATGAAAATTTGTGAATTTCTTTAGAAATCCTGACTTTATTTCTACCAAATAGCTTGGCAATTCTTCAAATTCTGTGATTCCATTTAGCACAAGGCAGTCCTGATATGGGACATGAATGCACACTCCATGTAATAACCACCCACTCCCCATGTTCTCACTTGAATATTAATAATTATAGCTCCTTCACCAACTCATCAGTTCTTTTACTTTTTCTGTGCATCGCAAGTTCAGTTTAGTCATGTACCTTGCTTGCGATACCAAACAGGAATTATAACCATGTTAGCTCATGTTTGGGCTCTGTTACTGGCTGAACATTTATGCCCTCCCCTAAAATTCATGTATTGAAGCACTACTTCCCAATATTATGCTGTTAGGAGATAGAGCCTTTGAAAGGTAATTAGGTTTAGATGAAGTTATGAAGGTATACCCACATGACAGGATTAGTCCCCTTACAGAAGAGGAAGAGACACCAAAGACTCCTCTGCCATGTGAGGATACAGCAAGAAGGCAGCCATTGCCAGGCAGGAAGAGAGCCCTTACCAAGAACCAAATTGCTGGTACCATGCCTTGGACTTTCCAGCCTCCAGAACTGTGACAAATAAAGGTATGTTGTTTAACCCACCCAGTCTGTGGTATTTTGTTACAACAGCCCAAGATGGCTAAGACAGGTTCAGATAAAGTTGGGTCCCTTTCATTATCAAAATTTTTAGATCTGAAAGAGCATCAGTATAACTCTCTTCAAGTTTCTATAATCTAGCCACTTTACTGCATTAAAATAAACTCATTGCATTTAGAACAGCACAATGACAACAGTAACAACAAAACACTTAGAATAATCTTAAGAAATATGTGACATCTATATAAAAAATGTATGAAAGTTTTGTACTGAGAGCTATAAAAAATTTGGAAGAAGAGAATTGTCCTTAATTTTTTTTTAAATTTTTTTAACGTTTATTTATTTTTGAGACAGAGAAAGACAGAGCATGAACGGGGGAGGGGCAGAGAGAGAGGGAGACACAGAATCGGAAGCTGGCTCCAGGCTCTGAGCCATCAGCCCAGAGCCTGAGGCGGGGCTCGAACTCACGGACCGCGAGATCGTGACCTGAGCTGAAGTCGGACGCTTAACCGACTAAGCCACCCAGGCGCCCCAAGAATTGTCCTTAATTTATAGGTTTTTTTTTTAGAACTTGAAAAAATGATTCTAAAATTCATATGGAATAATAGATGGAAACAAAGACATTTTATAAAAGAAGAGTTATTGGAGCATCTGGCTGGCTCAGTCAGTAGAGCATGTGACTCTTGACCTTGGGGTTGTGAGTTTGAGCCCCACCCAGAGCCTCTACTTTGGGCATAGAGCTTACTTCAAAAAAAGAGTTATTGGTAAAGAAAACTTGTCTCTCTAAATATTAAAACATATTATAAAACTAAAGTAATTGCAACACAATTGTCATAGAATTTACAGATATTTGGAAGAAATTCCAGTATGTCATAACCCAAAGGGGAGGGATAGAATATTTAACAAATGATGCTGGCAAATGGATTCTTGTAAATCCAGTTTTGTTCCAACCAGAAGCCTAGAAATCTTAACACCTCTCTCCTTCATGTCCCCAGTACCCTGTTAATTCAATCACCAAATCCTGTTCATTTTGTCTTCAAATTATCTATTGAATCTGTCCACTTGTCTGTCTCCAGTGACAACTTAGCCGTAAGTTATCACTGGTAGCCAGAATTAGCTGCCATCATTTCTCACTTATTACTACAACAGCTTCCTTACTGGCTTCTGGCACACACAGTCTCCCTCCAGTTTTTTCTCCTGCAGCCACAGTGATCTTTTGAAAACATAAATTTGATCATGTAAACCTCCTGCTTAAAACCCTTAAATGGTTCTCATTACTCTTAAGATAAAGATAAAAAGTCTTAACATGGCGCAAGGCTCTGCATAGTGTGTCCTTGCCCACCTCTCTAATCTCATCTCACACTAATCTCTACCTTGCAGTTCATGCTCCAGACACTGGCTCTCTTCCCAGTGCTTAGAACAATACTATGCTTCCTGCTACCAAGGACTCCACAATTCCTTTCCTTCATGGCTTGTACATCACTTTGCATTTATACATTCTTTGGGGTGATTATTTGATTTATGTCTGTCTTTACCATCTAAACTGTAAGTTCCACTACAGTTGGGACCATGTCTGGTTTATTAGCACCTAACAGAATACATGCTTGATAAATATTCACTGAATGCATAACTGAATAAGTAAATGAATGAAAAATAAACTAGATTCCCATATTATATTCACTAAAATAAATTACAGATGAAATTAAAAATTTTAAATGTTAAAATAATTAATTTTGAAAAATTATAGATTACTTGGTTAAGTTAATAGAACTCAGGATGTGAACAATTTTTTTAAGCAAATACTGAAACAACACTGCTTAAAATATCAAAGAAAAATTTAAATGTCTTCCTGTTGAATGTTTGTTTTAAAATATATATATATTAATTTATAGTTTTTTAACATATAAATTAATATATAAGCATATATATTAATTTATATATTATATTAAATGTCTTTAAAGAACATTATAGGAGAATAAGCACATAATAGACTGTAAAAATCATAGTGTGTATATATACACATATATATATATACAATTCCAATTCTATAATTTAAAAATTGCTTAGAAAGAAGTATACCAAAAAGTTATCTCTGAAAGGTGACCTTAAAAGTAATTGATCTTCTTTTCCATACCTTCTTTTCTTTAACCCAAACTTTTTATTACTGACCAAGAACAACTAAACAAAGATACATACTTTTAATGTTATTAAAGAATTACTCTAAAATACTGAAATATTGCTGAGTACAGACAGATCATTTTATTAAACTTTCATGAAATGGAGAGTTTCCATGCTTTATTTTTTATTCCAAACTCAAAAGTGATTGAAAATGACCCAGTTCATTTTTATTAGACTAATAGGATCCTGAGGCTAAAATATAACCAAAAAATTCTTAAAACAGAAACTGAAGAAAATTTCAATTAAATACCAAAAATCTTAATTCAATAGTAATTTGAAGAATCCATCATAACAATTATGTTCCTAACAGGACTGCAAAGATGTGAACCTATTAATACAACATTAATATATCATATCAATCAGTTAAATCAGAAAATACATATGATCATCTCAATAGATGCCCAAAAGGTATTCAATATCCATCCCATGTAAGCTCTCTTGGAAAGCAAATCAGTGGGGATGGGAAATTATTCAACAACTAGTACTGTGAAAATGACTGGACATTTCCAAAAATTTATTTAGTGTCTCATTCATAATTCTACCTATTTTAAACAGGTAGAATTAAAAATCAAGCAGTATAAATTGTGAAGAGAATATGAGAGATTTATACCAAATTTGTGATTAAGGATTTCTAAGCTTTAAAAAGTAGAAAAACTTTTTAAAAGAAAGAATATGGAAAAGTTAAGTTATAATATTTACAATTATAGGCCCCAAATCCAACATTTCTTGGATTAATGATCAAATATAATCTAATTTTAAGTAGAAAATTTGTCCTAGTGGTATAAGTTAAGCAGACTTTTATAATAAGTGACAAGTCAGAGACTTCCTTCAGTGGTTCCTTTGTAATTTGTGCAGGACCTAACATATATATTAATATATTCTTAATATATTAAGAATATATTCTACTCTTTTTAAAAATGTACCTTTTCCTCCAACTACTCTTATAGTTGCATTAGCAACACAGTGCTTGGCTAGCACTCTATAAATATTTGTTGAATGAATGACCCACACAAATGATCATATTTTAATTAAAAATTAAATGTTTCTGGATTTTTTTCCCCCTTCTCCTACACTGTCAGGGCAAGGAATATCCTATAGCTTGGAATAAAAATTTGGGAGAAACCCCATGGACTGTAAATTGGGATAAGACTTACCAAATTACACATTTTGGCAAGTCGCTAACTTTTTTTGTGAACAGGTTGATAATATGATGTTGTCTGTACCAAATCTATTTTAATATTAAGATAATTACACTGAGTCACTATACCACTATTACCCAAATTATTTCACAGAACATTAGTTTTGCAAAATGATCCACAGATAAAGAATTCTTTGGCCATATTTCCCTCTTGAAAATTCTGCATATCAACATATTGAATGTTCTGAAAAGTTCCTTAATAAAGAAATCTATTAAGTTTTGTTAAATCCAATGTTTTCAATCATGAAACCTTTTTGTCATAAACCTCTATTACTGTCTTTAATATTAAAGTACTTTTCTGTGGAAAACCACATTACCTAATTCCAAACTGAAATAATTATGCAGACATTTTGGAAATGGAGTAAACAGACATTGTTTAAAGTTTGTTTCCTAACTAAACCACATAGGCCCACCTGGTTAAAGCAGAACCAGTCTCTTAACCACATATTCTTAGAGCTTATGGGTTTTTGTTATATAATGTTTATTATATAAGTCAACACATGTTAACATTTACCTTTATCTTTTCAATAATTTTAACAACTTAAACCTTATCTTTTAAAAGTAACTTATGCAAACATAAAGTAATTTATTCAGGTAAAATAAGATTTAAAAAAAATTTTTAGGTGGCAGTTATGTATATGAAAAAAGAAAAGCAATATTGTAAGAATGGGTCAATTTTTAGCCTACTTTCATAAAACAGAAGCAAATATTACATCCTTAAATGTTATATTTTTATATCTATATAAAATATATATATATCTATATAACCTATATTGTTAATTTGAAATTTCTACATGAAATAGAGAATTTCATCAAGCACACACCTTAAACATTTAGATTTAAGTAATTAATTGATAAGACTTGGGATTACCATTTCCTAGTAACTCACTTAACTCTCTAAACTTTTGTTCCCTCATCTATAAACAAGACAGTATAATTGTGGCCAATGAATATGGCTAAGGGTAAGAATTAAAGGAGAGGACACTTGCAAAATTTTAGCACTATGCCTGGCATATAATCAATTTTAAATAAATGTTTGTGATTATTGGAGTCTCTCAAGTTTTGATTCTATTAGGCAAATTACCCAAAATAACCCAGTTTTTGTATTTTTAAAATACTGTCTAGCTCATAGAACTGATGTAAATATTTTGCAATGAAAAAATAGTATTTT
This sequence comes from Acinonyx jubatus, assembly GCF_027475565.1. Taxonomy (NCBI): domain Eukaryota; kingdom Metazoa; phylum Chordata; class Mammalia; order Carnivora; family Felidae; genus Acinonyx; species Acinonyx jubatus. The sequence goes on from NC_069380.1 coordinate 206,963,906, forward strand.
AAAAAATTCCCTGGGTGCCACTTGAGAATTTAAAAATGCTTTCCCCTCTGTAATTTCTCTCCTCTACCAAAAAATAAAGATTACCAGTTAACTTTTCACAGATTTTTCTGATACTTTCCATGTTCCTACAATTATAAACCAAGAAACAACCTTGGCCTTACTAAGAAATGAATATGCTATGACTAAAGTACTATAAGATTGTATCAATTTCACTGATATATAAACTATTTGCAAATTATTAGCCCAAGTCATGGAGAATTTATGGCAAGGCAAAAATAAGCTGTGTAAGTCCTAATATGCAAATCATCATCACATAAAATAAAGACCCAGGCTATAATACAGCTACTTACACCCAAATTATCACAGAAATTGTATATGTACTACCACATTATTAGTTATTGCTTATTATATGCTCTAGGAAAAAAGTTACTAATATTCTTAAGGCTTTAATTGGTTAAAAAAAGATTTGAAAAAACGCTTCACATATCTTCAATTCTGTTTTGGTTAAAAGCAAAAGAAAAACTGATACAATCACAACATAATATTGTGGGACAGCAACCTAAATCCCATGTCTACATTTTTATTTTGGCTCTACCAGGAACTAGTAACGTGACCACTTTAAATGAATCTTTGTGGTTAAACGTTTCAACTTAAAACAGGGGAGATAACCTAAGTAACTGCTGAGGTCTTTTCACTTAGAGGCAGGATGCTGCTGTGGCTAAGCATGGATTTAGTTGTCAGATCTGGGCTCCTGACACTACAGTAATCTCTCCAAGTTTGTATCTTTGAGAAAATTACTTCCCACAACGAAAGTTCATTGGCTTTTTTTTCCCAGTGAAAAGTAAAGTCCCAGATAGGTGCTGAATAAAAGTATCACTCTGTCACATCTACATTTCCCCTTGTTCCTTGTAGAAACCTGGACTTTTCCTTTGGACTGAATTCAGCGAGTTACCAAAAATCTGGGCACGTAGATATTTTTCTATTTGTTTCAAGCATTAAAAGTCACAAAAATCAAATTGCAGGTAATGTAATCACACATTTAATGAGTAACCTTCACTGAAAAGAATACATTTGCACGAAACCGGGGCTGTGCTGGTAAATCCAAGACCTACAGTTTTCCTCCAACTGTACACTCCAGCTCCTCGGGAGTCTAAAATATTTCGGGTGTTGAGTTTAACTGCTGATTCTATTTATAGTATTTGAGCACATCCCACGTGCCCTCCCAGCCCTGACAGTCTACACACCTGAGGGACGAGGTCCAGAGCAAGCCTTTCTATTTATTAGCTGTTGATAGTTCTGGGCAATTCAGGAACAGTGTCAGATGAGTGCTTGTATTCCTGAAAGGAGACGCAGTAACTCGGTCTGGGTGTCATCCCAGAATTATCTAATTAGTAATAAGAAGGAAAAACTGCGACGCCACTTACCCGAGCGGGAAGCCTCGGATTAAACCATTCCTCCTAGCGAGGTGCCATTTGGGAAAGAAAGAGGACACCAATTTCAAATTCTCACCTCAGATTCACAAGTCTGTTTATTTTCACTTATTCTATTGATTTCACCGGTGATAGTGAAGTTCTCCTATTCAATATGGGACTGAATAAGTTGTATTTGTAAGAAAATCCCCCCCCCCGCAGCCCCCACCCCTCCCCGCACACCTTTCCGGGAAAATGGGAGTGTCCACTGGCCATCCATGTGGTCCAGGCTCAGCTCAGCCTGTGGCCCCGCGTGTGCCTCGCTGGCTGGACGTGGTTCTGTGTTTGGCTGGATGGGTGGCTGTGTGTATTGGGGAGGAGAGCAAGGGGCTGTAAATTATAGCCTAGAGAAGACAATTCTCTTGTTTCAAGTGTTAACTCCTTCTAATGGAGATTTTTAAAAATATAAATAATGAAAAAAGGAAGATATTTGAAAAGAACTGCATTGACATGATACTGAAAGGTACAATGAACCAGTTTTAGTATTTAATTTTTGTATAACTGCCAATGATATGAATCAAGTGGGTTTCTTTGAATACTTTTCTAAATAGAGTTAAAGTTTGTGAAAAATAAAATGTGAAGTGTATCTTTTCAAATGAGAATAACTTTATATCTTTCTGCCTTTAATTTTAATACATGATCATTCTTTTATTAATAAAAACAATTTTTTTAATGTTTATTTATTTTTGAGAGAGACAGAAAGAGTGTGAGCAGGGGAAGGGACAGAGAGAGAGGGAGACACAGAATCTGAAGCAGGCTTCAGGTTCCAAGCTGTCAGCACAGAGCCCATCCGGGGGCTCAAACTCACATTCCAGGAGATCATGACATGAGTTGAAGTCAGACACTCAACCCCAGGTGCCCCCATGACCATTCTTTCAAAAAGTAAAACAGGGGCGCCTGGGTGTCGCAGTGGGTTAAGCATCCGACTTCAGCTGGGGTCACGATCTCACAGTCTGTGAGTTGGAGCCCCGTGTCTGGCTCTGTGCTGACAGCTCAGAGCCTGGAGCCGGCTTCAGATTCTGTGTCTTCCTCTCTCTCTGCCCCTCCCCAGCTCATACTCTGTCTCTCTCTGTCTCAAAAATAAATAGAAACATTAAAAAAAAATTTTAAATAAAGCAAAACAATGCACAAAGGCACAAGAGAAGAAAGTAAAATCACCTGATATCTCACCATTCAGAGACAAGCACTACTAAAATTTTGTTGAACAATTTTCTAGTCATCTTATAATGTATACACACTGACACAGACACACATATACCATAAATTTACATAACCGGACATCCTATAAGCATACTGCTTTGTACACTGCTTTCTAATCAAATACTATGTTGTGTACATTTTATGTCATTATTTTATGACTGGATAGTATGGTTGAACAGTAAGTTGTTCAATCAACCCCTGTTGGAGGACAATTAAATTGCTTTCAGTTTTTTATAGCATATAATAACATTATAGAGAATATCCTTATATATAATCTTGGGTTCTTTTGGGGTTTTCTCCTTAAAATAAACTTCTAGAAGTGCAATTGCTGGAGCAAAAAAAAAATATCCATTTTAAAAATTTCGTGTGTATTTTCAAACTGCCCTCCAGAAATAGATTTACAATCCCATCTAGTACAAGAGAATGTCCGTTTCTCAACACTCTCCATGTCAACGAGTATCATAAGCCCTTGTAAACTTTTATAATCTGGAAAGGTTGTTTTTTTTTTATTAGCTTTTTTGTATTTTGTATTATTAATTAAGCTGAATCTTTTCTTGTGTTTATATGTTCATTTGCATTTCATCTGACATTTTTCATGTCATTTGCATATTTTTCTATTATGGTAACCATCTATCTGAATTATTTCTTTTTTTAAAATTATTTCTAAGAACTTCGTATATTAATTTAACCTCTTGTTTATATCAACAAATATAAGCATGTTTTTCTGAGTTATTTGCCCTGTGATTTTGCCTATGTGTATTACTTCAGACATAAAGTTACCAAATCTATATTTTTATTACTCTTAATATTTGTTATAGAATTTTAAAGTATAAGAATACAAAGAATTATCAAGTAGATACTTTTCTTCAGATTGTCAGCTCCACCAGTTTCTGAGGTATGTCAGGGTGATTCATTCGATTGACTTATCCTCTACCCTCCCAAAAGTACTTTTACAAAAGTCTACCCATCAAACTTTCATTACAATGTCATGACCTAACAACACTGTAACCAGAGAGTAACTCTCATCAGAGATAGCTCATGTACAATAAGTGAAAGTTTTCACATTATTCAATCTTTCCCAGATATCTAGAACATTCACACAGACTCTAGTCTGCCCAAGGAAAGCATCCTACTCTGAAGCCCCCAGCCCCAGAAAAGCATACAAAAATCTAGACCCTGTCAATGTTTTAAATCCTGATAAACATCATGAAGTCTGTGTCTCAATACCTTAGGACATTAATAGTCACTGTCAACTGCTGCCATTTTAGATAACACCTCCATGAATACTGTTTAATGACAAGCTTTTTCCTTCTTTTAAGTTGTCATCGAAAAAAAATTACAAAAGTGGGATGATTGGATCAAAGGATGTAAACATTTGTATAGCTCTAGTTACCTAGTACTATATTTTTATCCAAATGGACAATACCACTAAAATTGTTTTGTGTTTTTATTCCATTCCAACTATAATAGTTTGAGTGTTATTAACAATTATTTTTGTTAGTTTATTAAGTATAAGAGAAGTATATTGTAGTTTTAATTCATATTTCTTTGATTTTTCCACATGCCTTAGGTTTCCATTTTTGTTTGTGTATATTTTATATTGAGTTTAAAAAATCATGATTAAATTTCTCTTTATCTCTAGAGATTTAAAATAGGTAGGAAAAACCTGAAATAATTCCATTTTTAAAATAAAGAAAATGTACTGGTTTTGAGCAGAAAAGAAATGAAAATACAAAACAATACATTCTAACCACAATCCCTGGATTCACTTTCTGCTAATCTCTGAAGTCATTTCATGTGTTTATCAAATTTAGAATTGGGCTTAAAATGTATTTTCCACATTGAAGCTAGAATTATCTTTTAGATATACAAGCTTAAAGCACTTAAAGTCCCCGATCTTAAACTTTGCTTCTCAGCCCTTGATCTGACCCCTGTCCACTCTTTGAATTTCAGCATGTGACCCTCACTCTCAATACTATCTATTAGTTCAGGAAATCTCTTGCCCTTGGCACCCACTACACTGTTCCTTCAGCCTAAAAGCTTTTCCTATACCCTCTTCACTAATGTATCTTCATTCTTTGGGGGACTCTTGGAATATTGTGTGGTTTGGTACAGGTGGTCAAGGACAGATCCCTAAAAAATGGCAATTACCCAGAGATCATGTAAAGGTGTAAAGAAAAATAATACAGGGGTGTCTGGGTGGCTCAATTGGTTGAGCGTCCAACTCTTGACTTCTGCTCAGATCCTGATCCCAGGGTTGTGGGATTGGGCCCTGCATCAGTCTCAGCGCTGAGCACAGAGCCTGCTTGAGATTCTCTCTCTCTCTCTCTCTCTCTCTGCCCCTTTTCCCTACTCATGCTCTCACTCTCTGTCTCTTAAAAAAAAAAAAAAAAGGAAAAGAAAAAAGAAAAAGAAAAGAAAAAAAAAATACAGAAACCAGAGTCATATAGCTAGGGCTTCTGCCAAGAAACTTCATGCAGATAAGGGGTCCTGGAATTCACCTTTCACAGTAAATCCACCTCTAGGTGTAATACTTGCCTTGCTTCTATTATAGGGTCATGACGATCAAAAGAGATAACATAATCTGGAAAGAAATTGAAATTTAAAGCAGTACACAGCAGTTATCATTTTTCTTTATATAGGGACAATAGCAATAAAGGTTTAATAATCTCAATAAATTGACAAATTTTATCTACACTGACAAATGAACCTAATCATTTGTTCATTTAACTTATGAGCTACTCTACTCTTTAGGGGATGTTAGCCTGTCTATACTGTGCACAAGTTGACCACAGCAATACATTTTGCTTGAATTAATATATTTTTTTCTTAAGGCTAATAGTTATTTATCTTTTAAGGTTTATTTATTTTTTTAACTAATGTCTACACCCATTGTGGGGCTCGAACTCACAACCCAGAGATCAAGAGTCACATACTCTACAAACTAAGCCAGCCAGGCAGCCCTAGGCTGGTAATTGCATTTAAAAACATATACTTTGGGGCACCTGGGTGGCTCAGTAGGTTGAGCATCCGACTTCGGCTCAGGTCATGATCTCACGGTCTGTGAGTTCAAGCCCCGCGTCGGGCTCTGTGCCGACAGCTCAGAGCCTGGAGCCTGCTTCGGATTCTGTGTATCCCTCTCTCTCTGCCCCCTCCCCTGCTCATGCTCTGTCTCTCTCTCTGTCTCTGTCAAAAATAAATAAACATTAAAAAAAATTTTAAAAATAAAATAAAATAAAAACATATACTTTGATGGGCCTAAGGCACCCTCCAAGAAAAGTAGTTAAATGATTAAATAGTAGGAGAAGTGTCAGTAAGACGAATTTTCTGGTCATTGACAATTATTGGTTAGTTGTTAGATTTTCAGTACGACATGTACTTGTAAAAAGAGGTTCAGCTGATAAATGCAGAGAAGAAGGGGCCTATGGGCAGTGGGCTGAGCAGAGGGCAGGAAGGCAAGCTCTTGGAGAAGAAACAGAAGAGGGTGAAGAACTCCATCTGCTTTGCAGTTTGTCTTTGGACTAGCCTGGGACCAACAGGCATAATGATGACCATCGTTTTTCTATACTGTTAAGAAATATATTTATTATTTTACTTTTCAATTGCTTTAGTTATATGCAAATGAAAGTTTATTCTAATTTTTTGTAGTTCAAAGTAAAATAAATCTATAACAGATGTTCATGTTGAGCATTTATAAATATTTAAATATACATTATGCCTGTAATTCAAAAAATATTATCGAAGTATTTCTCATAGTTATTTGTTATTCATTCATTCACTTAGCAAATATTTATTGAACACCTAGCAAATATTTACTGAGAAACCATTTTAAAAAAGTTTTTTTTTGAGATAGAGACAGAGCATGAGTGGGGGAGGGGGCAGAGACAGAGGGAGACACAGAATCTGAAGCAGGATCCAGGCTCTCAGCTGTCAGCACAGAGTCCAACGCTGGGCTTGAACCTGCAAACCACGAGATCATGACCTGAGCCAAAGTCGGACACTTAACCGACTGAGCCACCTAGGCGCCCCACTGAGAAATCATTTTGAATGCTAGGGATGCAGTGGTGAACAAGAAAGTTTATATTTTATGTGGGTAAAAACAGTCAATGAATTAAAGAGCAAATAAATATTGAATATACAAGTGTGATAGGTATTGTGAAGAAAAATTAAGAGGATGGAGAATGGAGATAGCATTTGAGGAGAAATGTGAATGAAATGAGATGTGAGCCATGTGAGGGTCTGGAGAACAGTTTCTGAAGCAGAGGATAATAAGAGTAAAAATAAGTAAGAGCTTGGCATGTTCCAGGAATAGCAAGAAGGCTATGTTGTTTCTGGAAGAGTAGAGTTTGTGAAAGAATGAACCGGACAACAAATCCCTGTTCTCCCGGAACTGATATCACACCAGAGGGAGAGATACAAAATGAATCAACCATCACATAAATATATGTTGGGGGTGATAATTGCTATGAAGGAAGGAGCAGATCAGAAGGGGGAGGAGAAAGAAACAAGTGCTCTTTTAGGTCGGTGGTGAGAGAAGGCTCCTGAGAGGAGATAACATTTGAGCAGTGTCTTCAATGAAGAGGGGGAGTGAACCACACAGATATCCAAGAAGAATGACACAGGCAGGAGAACAGTGAGTGCAAAGGCCCCGAGATGCCTAGAGAAAGGCAAAGAGTGTGGATGGAAGTTTGCAAGAAGAAAAAATGGTAAGAATGAGGTTGGATTCGTAGCCAGGGGCAGAATTGCTTGGAGCTTGGAGGTCTTTAGATTTATCCTCAGTGAGATGAGGTGCCAGTGTAGAGTTATGAGCAGAGGTGTAACATGATATGATTTACATTTTAGAAGGATCACTGGGTCTGTCCCATCTCTGGGACAGAGGTGGAAGCAGGGAGACCAATTGGGAAGTTATCTGGTAATCTAGGTGAGAGGCAAAGGTGTTTGGATTAGTGGAGGTGGTGTCAGAGGGGTCAGGGTCTGGATATATTCTGAAGGTAGAGCTGACAGGATTGAAGACTGGATTAGCTGTGGGATGTAAGAAAACAAGTACCAGCTGGACAGTACTTGCAAAAATCCAGGTGGAATTATGTACTTATAAATGTAATTCAATTGGAGATGCTTACATTTTAATTATTCAAAGATGTTAGTAACGCAAATATAGGTTTGACAAATCCATTCAACTAAGTTGCTTTATACATGAAGGTTTGATTGGAATGTGCAAAATGATTATCTTGTTTTGTCTTTTATTTAGCATCTGGCCCATATAAGTAACACTCCTAATTAAACCACTTGGCAACAAATTCACCAACTGCTTGTTAAGCTGATGGGGACACATGATCAATAAGGTACTGATCTGAAATCATATTTAATCTTCAAAATTACTACTTTTAGGTATATACTGACATTAACATCCATGCTAGTAATGTCTGTGACATAATATTATATAATCACAGTGTTCTTTTTAAAAATAAAAGAATGCTGATATTGGGAAGAAGGGCTTCCTTACAGCCTGACTTAGCGGTTGTGGCTGTTATTTGTAAATTGTTTTAATTGTCTAGGGGTTTGATTTAAAATCCCTGTAAGGTAATAATAAGCCATATGACAAAGGAGTTTTTGTGTACACTTGATTCAATTTAATAATACTTGATTTAGGTTTTTTCTTCAGTGACCAGAGGAAAACTATTTAAGAGTCCATTATTATATAAATTTTATCATATACTACCAAATCAGAATTGTTATCTGATTATTTTGGAAACTTTTTTTACATTTATTTATTTATTTATTGAGAGAGAGAGAGAGAGAGAGAGAGAGAGAACAGGGGAGGAACAGAAAGAGAGAGGGAGAGAGAGAATCCCAAGCAGGCTCTGAGCTGTCAGCACAGAGCCCAATGGGAGGCTCCATCTCACAAACCAGGAGATCATGACCTGTGCTGAAATCAAGAATCAGATGCTTAACTGACTGAGCCACACAGGCACCTCAATTTTGGAAACACTCTTAATTCATCTAATGAGTGTTGCACTATCTGTTAGGGCTACATCTCTTTAAGACCATGCTACAGTATTTTTAAAGAAATATTTCCTCACTTTCATTCTTTTTATAGTGTCCAGAGTATCATTGCTGGCTTTCTTTTTCTAAGAATTGTATAATACCTCAGTGAAAGCCTCTGTTCGTGCCCCTTAGCTAATTGTTGTGATAAACTCAAGTCCAATTTTAGCTGATTTTACCAAATTACAGAGATAAGCTGACCTATATTTTTAATGAACTGATTTAAAAAAAACCCGTCTTTCATTCTTGTTATTGGTCTTTACTAATCAATGAAGAATTACTTTCTGACACTGATTTAGGAAGAAAAAGATGATTTAGGTTTATAATGTATGCCTGTCATGCTTCTTACTGATATTTTGTACATTGCTTTTGTATATATCCCAGGGCCAATTCATATTGGGAAAGTGTTCAAATTTTAGCTTTTTCATTAGGACTTGTGCGATTCTATTTTAAGCACAACAATATATCTGGAATTATCTTTTTATCCTGATAAAATTCCTGTAAATCCTTGCCTACCCAACATCCATCCTTCAGTGACCCTGAATCTTCAAGACCAACTCAGAACCCATTATTAAACAAAAGAAACATTGCAGAGAAAAGTGTCAAACCAAAGCTTAAGCCTTCTGCATCATGATGGATGGGTTGATCACACCAATCAACAAACGAACAGACAAAGCAAAACCCACCAGATTGCTCTGATTGATTAAACCTGCCTATAAAAGCCTTCATGCCAACTTCTGTTTGTTGAACCCATGAAGCAGGGGATTAACGAAAGAAAAGAACAGAAAAGAGAAGAGTAGAGAGTGAAGGCAGTACTTACAGAAGTAGCAGAGGCTAGAAACCACAGAGATGGTGAGAAGCAGCTATGGGCATGGGTGGCAACAGGGAACCCTTGAAGAGTGCACAGAGATACTCTACTGTCCAGATCACCTGCTCTGGAGCTCTTGAAAGCATAGGACAGCTCCTCAATGAGACTATTTGCAGGAGAGATTTGCCACACAGGTATAACCATTTTAAAGGCATATGCTATCTATCTGTAAAATGTAAATTTCTTTGATTAGCTTACATGGAAGAGAACCATACTTTTCTCGTTGTTCTGTTGATGAGAAACACTAAGTAATAGAGTATAGTATTTCATGAATAATTATTTATACCATGCTTTTTTTGGTGAAAGAAAGCACCTATAAATGTCTTCCTCATCTGTAGAAACACTAACTCATAAATAATAAATTTATCTCCTATTTGCATCGCAAAATGGCAGACTTTTAAAATCTAAAGCACTTTTCTGCCTCAGATAGTATTTGTAGGGGCACCTGGGTGGCTCAATTGCTTAAGTGTCCAACCCTTGGTTTTGGCTTAAGTCATAATCTCATGGTTCATGAGTTTGAGCCCTGCCTTGGGCTCTGCGCTAACAGCAGATTCTCTCTCTCTCCTTCTCTCTCTGCCCTTCCCATGCTCTCTCTCTCTCTCTCAAAATAAATAAATAAATAAATAAATTTAAAATAATAATAATATTTGTAGAATGAAATAGAGTATAAACAAATATAAATAAATAAAATGATTCTCAATGTAATTTGTATTCTTTGCAATTAGCTTTAGAACCTTTGTAATTATCTAGCCCTAATAACCACTTTTGTATTCAGCTTAATAACCTGGACTTCACTGCATTCCTACGTTTGTTTCCTTTTTACTGTGTGACATCTTCCAAAATATGTTAATGTGAAAAAATTTGGTTTGTGTATGATTCATTTTTATTTAATCCACTAAAATGTCATCAACTGAATGGTTTTGTTTTAATGGAGCATTGAGAGAAAGCTTCTACCAAAGATTTTCTATCAGAAATGAATCAATGTAAGCCAAAAAACAAACAAACAAACAAACAAACAAAAACAACTAGTAGTCCATGAACTATGTTATTTCTGTCTTATTTATATAAATTATTTCATTAGAAGAGTGAAGCCTTACTATGCCATGCTCTCCTGATGAAAATATAGAAGTTCACATGTTCATTGCAAAGGAAGCATTATAACATGGCCAATGTCCAAGAAAGCCCACAGCTGGCTCACTTCTTCAGTATATATAAGAGTCTCAGGCATCTCATCTCAAAATCTCCTTTACTTCAACCCAACTCTATTCAAAAAAATTTACCTTAGCCTGTGGCTCTCAATCTTCAATAGAGGAGCTTGTTATAGTACATATTCTGGGTCCCAGTTTCATCAGTTCTGGGATGAGGCTGAAGAGTCTGCATTTTTAACAAGCCTGCAGGTAATTCTGATGCAGGTGATCTGTGTATACACATTGAAAAATCCCTTCATAAGGGCATCCGGCATCATACTAAAGATATAACTAATATCCCTTCCTGAAAACACATTCTAATGTTGATGGGATTTGGGAGGAGATTGAGTACTTTAAAAGTTGGCACATCACAATGATATGTATGGAAAGGGTAATTAAAATGGGGACTTTGGGGGTACTTAATTCTTTATAATTTCATATGGCTTACTTTATAGTAATAAAATCTTCTCAGAAATGAGAATAGGTGTACAACATAAGAGAGGAATAAGAATGGGAGATGAAAACATTTCTCTTTAAAAAGGGGTATCATTAAAAGCCTTTAGACAGTGCTTAAAGATAAGTGAAACAGGGAAGGTATCATCTTTTAATTTTCAGAATATCAGTTAAGATCACTTTCTGCTGCGAGTAATGGAGTAGCCAAACATCAATTACATAACTCATAAGGACATTCAATTATCTAACCAAACAAGAAAGCTACAGATGGAGGTTCCAGATACGGAGTTCAGTGATCCAGGCTCACTCTTCTCTGCCATCCCTAGAATGCTGGCATGTTGTTCCAGACTTAACCACATTGGCACATGATGGCTGCATCTTCAAACATTCAAGGAAGAAAGAAGAGATCACCTTACCTTGAGCAAAATCCTTCCCAAAAGTGTACCTAGCAGATTTCCCCTCCTGTCTCATTGACCAGAACTCACTAGAACTGGGTCACTCCAAACATTAACAAAGAAGAATGGAATTACACTCCTGGTTTATATCAACTGTGGTTCGTGCTGTGGTCTGGTGGGAGAGTCTACCTGCTTTGAATTGAATATGCTGCTGCTAGAAAAAATTCAAGGTCCTTTAAATTGATATATAAAGTATAAAAAATGGGGAAATTACAATAGATAGGCAACCAATCATATCTTCCTTGGTTTTGAAATTATCCTTTGGGTTTTAGTGGTTGCAGAATGCATTCAGAGTGGGGTAGAGGGGGAGGGAGAGGTTACAATCAGAATTGCTTCTGGGGATAGTGGTGGGTGGGGTGGGATGGGAGTGGGTATGTGGGAGAAGACCTGGAGAAAGAGTTGGCTTTCTTTTTGGGTATTTTGGTCAGTCATGCCCTAGTTGAGGATGTCTTTGTAAGAACTAGAAGTGTTTGTTTGTAAAGCTTGTATTGCCATAAGGAATAATAAAATAAAAGTGATGTCAAACTTGTAACATTCTGTAATCTAATAACTTTGGTTATTTTCAGAGCCTACTTGTAAGTTTGTTTATTGCAACACTCTAGTATCTTACCTCAGTTCATTAAAATACAAAACAAAGTATTATTTCAGCTTCTTGCAACTCACATGAAAGACTATGGTAAATAGTACTATATAGTGTTTGTTTTTATCCTCAACTCTGGAGATCACACAAAATATTTAGACATGTTGGAAAACAAAATGCCAGCCATATATGTAATGCGTTTGTTTATTTTATGCTTTGCTTTCTTCCAAAAATACTTGAAGTGGCTTAAAAGAATGTGCCTAATACAAACAGGTAATAATAAGTGGAAATGTCAACCTAACACCTACGTAGTACAAAGTTACTGTTTTTAAGTTGTACATAATGCAAGATGATGAGAATGAACTTAACCTTTTCTGGAGACTAATGCTAGACTTTCAAAGATTATTATTTTGAAATTATTGTAATTGGGAAGTATTTGCTTTCAACTTTGTCTCATTAGAGTTATTTCAAACAAAGGAATGTTTCTTTTGTATCGATTTCAGTATAATAAACTTGAACACTAATATACCTGCCAATGTACCTAATGGTATTTAAATGTTTACTTTGTAAAAATTGAATTTCTATTTCAGAAATAGAGTTTATATTTAACTATGGTATTTTAAACATTTAAAAGTTCTATCTATCTGAACAATATTGAAGAAATAGGTATTGGTTCATCTGACATTGTAATACCTTAACAGATATACATTAGCATTTTATGAGGAAGTTGAACTTCATTTCACTGGAAATTGCTGTTGCTTCAAAATAATTAGTGCAGTGAAATACTCTCCAACTTTAATAACTGTTTTAACAATATCACCCTTTCTTGACATATGAAAGAAACAGACAACAGCGTGTAATATTGTCTTATCAAGTATCTAATCAGGGGACATAGTTTTCCAAACTGAGGAAAATGTTGCAATAAAAGAATATGTTGTAAGAAAAAACAAACAAATAAATAAATGAAAGCCTTACCTTTGGAAAAGAAATGCCAATAATAGTATTAGGACTCACTGGAATTTTTTTTTCAATTAAACAACAGTGAAGATTTTAATCTCCTTTCCACTCAAAAATGAAAAAAATCCCATCTATGTTAATGGCTTTAAAATTTTTAACTTAAAACCTAGTCTAACTATTTCAAAATAGTTAGAATATCAATTCTTTCTTCATCCCAGACTTTATAATGGAAAACAAACTCAACCTAAACTATACTGGTGTTTTTTGTTTTTTTTCCAGCTACATATGTATGTGTGTATGATCTGAGAAACTTGTCATAATTCTTTAAAATGATTTTGGAGAACTTAAAAGTGAATTAATTGAAATAGCTATCTGATTAGTTATTATTCATTCAAGAGTTTTTTAATCATTTAGGCTAATGATTGGCAAAACCAGACATGTAAATCAAATAGCAGAAAAAATTAATCTATAAAGGATGAGTTTAAGAAGAGCATTCTAATCAAGTCTGGGCAAGTGAAGGTTAGATTAGGCAGTGACCGTTGAGAGTTAAATATTAATGAGAAATGCACTAAAATGTACCAAACACTGGTTTTCTTCAAAATTTATTTTATGTACATTATATTTATCATTTCACTTAGTAGTGTTATGGGAACATGAGAATTTTATAATAAGTCATATTTTGGAAAGGGAAAAAAGGACTGGAAAATTCATGATCTAACATGATTCTCAGGTAAATATACGTAAGGCAAAAATACAATTGTAACTGACACATAGTAGGTGCTCAATAAATACTTATTGGAAATGAATATGGTGGGTTAATTGGGGCAGCAGGGCTCTATGCAAATTCAGTTCTTCTTAGTTATGAATAAACACCTCAAACATTGTTAATAATAGTAATATCACTCTTACGGAAGTACAGCCTTTATTACAATTATTTGACAATGCTATACTTGAAGGAAATAAAGAAAAACACTTGGGAAACAGCAAAAGATATTAATTGTTAAGACAGTTTTGCCCTGCATATTTTTATTATTGTTATTTCTAATAATGTTTGACATGACATGCCCTTAAGGCAGTTTAAACTCAAAGCTTAGTATTGTAATCACATTAATCTTATTTCAAAGTGCATCTGATATGTATGTAATGATAGTGATAACTGTACGTTGCCACCTGGTCTTTAGGCAACATTAGTAACATGATTACAAAAATGGCCATTTGAATTATTATTCACCTTGTACAGATTGGGCTAGGGTCAGTGGAGGTGGGTAGGGAAGGGGCTGGAAGGTAGGTAGTGGACAGGAAAGAGGTTGGGTCTGTGAGAGGGGATTAAGCAGTGCAGGAAGTTATGCTGAGACCACTAGGAAGACTCCTCCCAGCATCTGGAGTGCTGCAGGTCACTACCTTCTGTGCAAGGATTTCCCATGACCTGGTGTTCTGGGAAATTCTGGCTAATGGGCTTGTTCCCACACTCAGGAACTCAGAAAGCAAAGACATAGGAGGCAGCGTAAATAATGCATCTTCCCTGAGGAGTGAAAACTCGACAGATGGCTTGGTTCTTAGGCTTCTGACCAAGGGCTGCTGATGGACAAATAAAGCAGAAAGAACGGTGACTAATATCGTTCTCAAAAGAACTGGGTAGTCACAAAATTTCCCCTCCCCTTCCTCCTCTCCTTCCGGAGTTATGTTTTACTTAAAAGGAGACATCTGCATATGCATAGTAAAATTAAGGGCTATTCACCTGCCCCCAAATCTCCAAATCCAACAGAAAGAGAGAAAGAGATCCTCATGGTGTTAAAGAACCGAGGAGTAGCTTTGAGGAATGCGCTGAAATATCTGATGGTGTAAACATGCTAATACCTCTAAGGCATTGGAGAGGAAGCTGTCGTTCACATTTTATTCATTCATTCAGTGAATATTTATTGAGCACCTAGCATTGTCTCCAAGCCATTTTATAGATATAATGCATTCCAAGGACACTAAATGTAAACTGAGTTCAGAGACCAAGAAGGCACTCCTTGTGCTTGCAGCAAGACTGCCCCTTCCTAGGTGTCTTTGCCTCCATCTGCAGGGTCCAGAACACCCTGGAAACCCACCACTCCCTGATCACAGCTCACTACCTTATCTGCCTTGAGCCCACTAAAATTCATTTCATATTAAAACTGCAAAGTAGCCACAGTTCTCCTTCCCACTCATTTCCCATTCTAATCCTTACACCGTTCAGATTCCTTTCTCCCACTTCTCCGTGACTCCTGAAACCTTTAACACCAAGATGACACCAAGTTCCTTTGGAACTTGTGGTCCATCATCAATAATCCTTTTCCAAAAGTCCCCCTCACTTCCTTGCTCTAATCAAAACCTGGCTCTCTCTGGAGCCTACTACTTCACCATCAAGTGGTGAGATGTTGTTCTCTTCCATAAGGTTGAGGTTGGGGTGGGAGTATGTGTTTTCCCTGCTCCTTGTCACCATTTTCAGAATATTCTTATTCCCTCCTCCCTAAAAAAATAGTCAGCTGTGAGTTTCACATCATCAGACTGTCCCCACTATCTCCCTTTTGCTTCCATCTACTGGCTCTCTGGGTTACTGTGCTTGTTCTCTTGGTTTATCTCCTGACCCACTGCAGGCTACTTCTATCTGAGTTCTTGGTAATGTTAATAAACACATAGGTGATCCTTCCAACACTCTGGTTACTTAGTTCCTTCACACCTCTCTTCCAATAATCCTGACTTCCATTCTACCTTAGAACTTCATCTCCATAATTATATCCTAGACTTTATCATTACCAATAATTGTAACAGCTTCATCATCTCAGTTTCCTGCATACTATTCTCTGACAATCACGTTTCTAAGTCCTCTCTCTGGACTGTAACTCTAAGAAGGCTTGGGTCAAACCAGAACCATGGTTGGGTCCATTGACATTACTATTTGTTAGCCGTCTCCCCTCTTCCTGTTGACCACTTTTCCTTCCTTGCCCAGTGTAAATTCCATAATCAAGCACTATAATCACTAACTTTTGTTCATCTTCAAATCCCGTGCCCCTGTCTCTTACCTCATCATACCGCCTTCACAAAATCTCAACCTGGTTAGGCCTGCTATTGCCTACTTTTGGTTTCATTTGAAATCTCTGATAGTTAACCTCATTGGGCCCTTAATGGTTTCTGAGAGATGTCTTGTATTCTCCTAGTCCATTCACTTACTTCCCCACTCTCTTACATGACAGCTGCATACCTTCTTGTCTCCCTTCAAACCTTCAGCATCACCTCTCATATCCTCACTCGTCAAGTGTTACTTTTGGATGAATAGTATGGGCTCCTTTTTAAGACCAATCTCATCTTCTCTTGTTTATTAAAATGCACCTGTTGTAGTTTTTCTCTGTCTTTCCTACATTATCATTCCCCCCCCTTCTCTCTTCACTGTCATTTCTGTAAACATACAAACATTCCATTTTTTTCCCATCTTTACTTCAATCTGGAAATGTGTATTGAGCATCTAGTATTTGAATCTACCAGTGCTGGAGGAATGGAAGAAAAAAAAAGAATCATTGCATACTTCCCCTACAGACCAGAGGTAGAACTTTGCTAAGAAAGATTTTAGGATTGGGGCACTTGGATGGCTCAGTCGGTTAAGTGTCTGACTACAGGTTAGTTCATGATTTCACGGTTTCACATGTTCGTGCCTCAGTTCAGGCTCTGTGCCGATAGCTCAGAGCCTGGAGCCTGCTTCAGATTCAAGTCTCCCTCTTCTCTGCCCCTCACCCACTTGCATTCTGTCTCTCTCTCAAAAATAATAAACTTTAAAAAATGATTAAAAAAATAAAATTTTAGGATTAAAGACTGTAGATATAATGAGTTATGGTACTTTAATTTCACCTGTAAATTTCCATAATACCAGCTCTCTATTGCCCAGGTAACATCTATGGTAGAAGTTATTTTGCTCAGAGCAGAATATTTTATAAACCTTTCTATAGTTTGTATCACCAGAAATGAAAATTTTGAACTTTGTTGTGAATTCTCATGTATAGTACGTAGCTATTTTCCTTATAAACAACAAATAAGACTGCTTCATAAATTAAGGTTAAGGTTATAATAATTGCCTCAATTTATTGCATGTCAATGCATTTACTGATTACCAGACTCTTGGGTGAGTGTTTTCATCCATTTGTTCACTCAATCCTCACAGCAATCCTGGGAAGCAGGTGGAGTTCCTTAAATTACAGGTAGAAAACTGAGGAAGAAAAAAAAATTTTTTTAATAAAGGCCCTCCCCATGAGTTTTATAAAATTTTAATTTTAATTAGGGTAACATACAAATTCTTTGAATAGTCAAAGACAAGCAAAAGTATGCATGCAGATGGTCTGAACTAAATAAATCATGTGCACTTGAGAATGAATGCCATCTTATGAAAGAGAACACGTCAATGGCTGCAGTGGATTTATTGTGTGAGTGGTTTCTGCTTGACACCAGAAACCCCAAGCAATGACTGGACAATTTAGCCAACAGAAAACTGGTATCATTCGGGGACATGCAGGTAGGAGGGCATGGGCAAGAAAGGAGGAGGGAGTGCCCACTTTTCGTTAGATACAAGACACTTTTTAAGTTAGGTAGCTTAGCTTTTTTTACTCTCAATTTTACATTAAAATTTTTTTTGAACCTATAGAAAAGTTGAAAGAATAGTACAACAAACAATAATACACAATTAATGTAGGTTCCAAAATTAACATTTTGCCGTATTTGTTTCTCCCTAGATATTTATTTATTTTTTTTTAATTTAAATGTTTATGTATTTTTGAGAGAGAGAATGCAAGCAGAGGAGAGGCAGGGACAGAGGGGGACAGAGAGCACAGGGCTCTCTGCTGTGCTGACAGGAGAGAGCTCAATGTGGGGTTTGAACTCACGAACTATGAGATCATGACCTGAGCTGAAGTCAGAGCTTAACTGACTAAGCCACCAGGTGCCCCTTATTTTACTTTATTTTGGAGACAGAAAGAGAGAGAGAGAGCATGAGCAAGGGAGAGGGGCAGAGAGAGAGAGAGAGAGAGGGAGAATCTTAAGCAGTCTCCATAGTCAGCACGGAGCCTGACACGGGGCTTGATCCCACAAACCATGAGATCATGACCTGAGCCCAAACCAGGAGTCAGATGCTTAACTGACTGAGCCACCCAGGTGCCCCTTTTTCTTTATTTTAAAAGTTAGCTGCCCATGTCTTGATTCTTCAGCATGTAATGCTCGAGAATGAGGATATGCTGGGGCACCTGGGTGGCTCAGTTGGTTAAGCGTCCGACTTCAGCTCAGGCCATGACCTCATGGTTTGTGGGTTCAAGCCCCGCATCGGGCTCTGTGCTGACAGCTTGGAGCCTGCTTTGGATTCTGTGTCTCCCTCTCTCTCTGCACCTGTCCCACTCACACTCTATCTCTGTCTCTCAAAAATGAATAAACGTTAAAAAAAAAAGAATAAGGATATTCTACACAATAACAACCAAATAATTACACTTAACAAATTTAATGTAAATCCATTATTATCATCTAATATGCAGTCTATTTTCAAATTCTCCCAATATTATTATTATTTGGATATTCCAATAATATTCAATATAAATCATTTTTAACTCTGCTTCAGAACCCAATCATAGATCCTACATTGCATTTAGTTGTTAAGTCTTTTTAGTTTCATTTAATCTAGAACACTTACTCAGCCTTTTTCATCTTTCATGACATTATCTGATGGAAGGTTCTAGGCCAGTTGTTTTGCAGACTGTTCCTCAATTTGGATTACTATGACTTTTTTCTCTTATGAATAGATTCACAATAGACATTTTTTGGCAGTCATACTACATAGATAATAAGATGAAGTTTAATATATATTAGATTTTCTTAATAAATGTATTACCATAACTAAGTTTCATTTCAGTAATTTACATGTACATTTTAAATATTTATTTTCTTTGCTTATGATGTAATTTTGCTTAAAACTTAAATGAGATGAAATGTACTGTAGTGTCATGAATTAGAAATTCTTTGCAGATTAGCAAATTACATATTTTCAGTGACAAATTTTATTTTTATTTATTTTTAGTTTATTTATTTATTTTGAGAGAGAGTGCGTGGGAGTGAGTGTGGGACAGAGAAAGGGAGAGAGAGAGAATCCCAAACAGGCTCCACCTGGTCAGCACAGAGCCCAATGCAGGGGCTTGAATCCATGAACCATGAGATTATGATCTGAGCCGAAGTTGGGTGCTTAACCAACTGAGCCACCCAAGTGCCCTTTCAAGTGATGCGACCTAAAATGTGTGAATGTGATTGGCTTAAAATATTTATGTATTTCCTGTGTACAAGGCTGACAAATGCACTATACTATTTTTGTCTAGTTATAATGAAGTTCTAGCAATGCAAACCCTTTTCAGGGGGTTTGCTGCAATGTGGAGTAAAACTAATAAGGTGTTTGATAAGAGATGCCAAATTGTTAGTTATAGAAATAGAAAATAGAGAAAATCTCTTGAGACAGCTTGATATTTATTTACAAAATTTTAATGTGTGCTTTATAATAATAATGGTTGCTGTTTATTGTACATGTACCTCCTACAATTAGCACACAACTTTAAGAGGGAGATATAATTATCTACATTTTATAGGTTGAAAACAAAGCAACTTTTAGCCATTATACTAAGTTCCTTTGGTTTTATCAGTCTATAAAAACACTCGCCTTAAGGGATGCTTAAGCGATGCTCACCTTTAGCTCTCTGTTATAGTCATTTGGAAAAGAGATGAGTCCACTGGCCACCATTCCAGAAACTGCTTTTAAGGAAAGGAAGTATGGGAATCCAGAGACTCACTCACCTAATTTCCTTCTGGCCTTTCTCCTCTCAAGTGCAATCTAGATCTGAAGTTGCTTTCCTTTTGAAGCCACCTTGGAAGTGTTAGTCAGATGTTGTCCCCTTCCTGGAGAAACGAACATGTCCCCAGGATCTCGATGTACCTTATCCACAGTAAATTTGCGAAGCAGTTAATTTAAGCTAGGATAATTAAGGGTGCTTTGTTTTCAACTATTATTTTACTGTTAATAGAAAGTTGACCATAGTTTTTCCTAGGCCATTATTTTAGTTTTTCTGTGACAAGAATACCCACTATTAACATTATTAATTAATATTACTCTGGAATTTCTGTCAATACGACATAACTTTAGGAAAGAGAATTTTCATTATTTACAGACATTATGATCAGATATCAGCAAACTCTACAAAATCAACTAATAATTATTGAAAATGAAAAGCTCAGATTTGAGATAAACACGTATTTTAAAAACCCTTCCAATACACCAGTAAAAACAAGTCAGAAAACAGAACAGAAAAAAATTTCATTCAGAAGAATAATAAAAAACATAATGTACCTAGGAATACCCACAGCATGAGATGTAAGGTAAACAGTCCATATTACTTTGTATCCAAAATAGTATGATAAAGCTAAGCTATAATGTTGTTCTGATGCAAAATAGAAAGATCACTGAAACAGAATAGGAAGTAGGCAATCAACCCAGGATCTAAGAAAGAATTTAGTACATGATAAAAGAACTATCACAAGTCATTGGCAAGGGAATGTTATTCTCACTGGGCCTTTAACAGTGGATTAACATTGAAAAAGAATCAGTATTGTTTCTAAACCAGTACTGTAAACCAAAATACACTTTGCATGGTTTAGAATGAGATGTAAAAGTTAAAACACACATACACACAACAAACCACAACGCTTAAGTAAAGTGGCACCTAAGGACACATCATTATGGTGGCTATGTTCAGCTACGTCAATGGTACCAGTGGAGAACAGTTACAAAGGAATTCTTTGTGGAGATTGGAACGTAAGACCCCAAGGGCCTGCAAGCTGAGGGGATTGTCACGTGGGTGGCTCCTCAAGGAAGAACGTCTTGGGAGAGCTGGCCCTTGGAGGAGGTATCACATTTGGGTTGTTGCAGAAGAGGGGAACACATCCAGGCAATGGCACACTAGTAACACTATGGTGACAAAAAAAGCCAGGCATTGGGGAAAAAGTGATGCCCCGGGAAGGGGATGGAAGCTCCGGGAGGGTGGAGATTTGCATTTGCTTTGTTCGCTGCCGACCCCCAGGCCCCTGGAGCTCAGGAAACCCGGTGAAACAATGGCTGTTGTTGGGGAGCAGCCAGTCCCTGGGCCAGGAGGTTCACTCTGCACGTAGGGATTTTGAGACCTTGAGAAGTCTCTGGGCGGCGACCACCCACAGGTGAATGGCGTAAAAAGAGATAAGATGTAGGCATTTGTAAGTATAAAAGCAATGAGCGAAAATAAGAAAGAAAAGGTGAAAAGAGTTTTAAAAAAGTGCTTTTGAAAGATCTGTATTTTGCAAAGTGTATAAATCGAATCGGAAGGCAAATAAATGGAAAAATAACAAAAAGGGATAAGGTCAGTACATTGGAGATCTCCTAAAAACTATTAAGACATGAGGATTTATCAATAAATGGACAGGGAAATGAAAATTTTCACAAAGGAACAATTACAAATGACTGACATTTGAAAGAATTCATTTTCTTGATCATAAAAACAAATTTAAAATAATATATTAACTACTTCTACCTCTTTTTAAAAATTAACTAGTAAATGTTAATAAGGATGGTCAACTTTTCAGGAAAGTAATCTACAAACATGTTCAGAGGGCTTTAGATTGTTCGTATGTTTTCATTCCTAGGATCTGTTACACTCCTAACTAGAAGCTTTATTAAGGAACCCAGAAATGCTGGCAAAGCTTTCATCCAAAGAGTTTCTTCTCAGTGTTATTTACATAATAAAAAAGAAAAAAATCTATATAAGTAATAATATGGGAAATAATGTTATCCACATAACAATAATAAGTATATAGAAATAGAAATATAAAATATGTAAAAATAAGTAATAATATTATCCACATAATTAAAGTAATAAAAATGTTTTCAAACAATTTTAATGAGTTGGAAATAAGTCATTGTAATATAAAATAAAAGCAAGATGCGAATTAAAAAAAAACTCATTGATGCCAACGTGCATTCTAAACTCCAGGATGGGTGTGTGTGTGTGTATGTGTGTTTTTATTATGAAAAAAGAATAAACTTAAATTTACATCTTTGTACAACTAATTTTTGCTGTTTTCCCTGGGAGAGTCTTTTATGTCTTGAATAGAGCTCTGAGGATAGTTTTATTTTTCTTGTTTATCATTCTGTTCTTCAATAAAAAGTATTAATTTAGTGTAATATAAACGGTTATACCAACAGCCGAGATGGCTAAGAAAGAAAGCTGCTATTTACATTCTCTTCCTTAAGAGTGTTATGTTTGCTTTGGCTAAATTGCCACTTTGGCAAATTATCATTTTTTTTTTTTGCATTTATCCATGTAAAAAGTGATGTATAAATCTAAAGAAGTAAAGACTTAATATTAACTTCCACTTTTTAAGTCAAATTCTGAAATAAGCATGGTAATGATTAGAATATTTTTACTTTATTATAGAAATATCTTTAAAACAAACGATGGTTAGATTAATAATATTAAAGTAAACATTGAAGGCAGGAAATCCAGTGAACTCTCTTATCATTAGCGCTTAGTTGTCAAAATGCTTTTATAATAGGAGCAATTTTTTGTTCATACTTCACCCAGCGTCTGATTTTAATTTCAGCATGATCTTCTCTCTATGCCTGATGTGTTAGAACAGCCAGATTTTAAGAATGAACAAATGGAGCGTGTGAAAAATTTGCTTGAAACTACTACTAAAAGATTTCTCCAAATGTTTGGCTAAGCAATCTGGTGGAGGCAGTTCTGGGGAGAAGAGGACTTCTGGACATGAGTGTGTTCCTGAAGAATCAGAAAACCAGGGTCTAACAAGTGATGCAAGTGCTATGATTCACTCACTCACTTAATTTGACGATTTAAAACTGTGATAAAAGGCAGGCAAAATGTGGTGTCAAATTCAAAACAAACTGTGGTGATCTGCCTTGTTTTCAACTTGTTGCTCTCTGATGAAAACACTTTTCCACAAGCAACACTGATGAGCAGATGGTGCTAATAAGACCAATTAAGTGCTAAGCTTCTGGAAATGTTTTTGTTGAGTGACATCTTCAGACTGTTTTCTGCTAACATACATCTTGAGCCATGTGTTTCTAAGGTACAATAGCATTAATACTTATGGTCACTGGAATTTTCATTTTTAAGAATATGGACTCAGACAAGACAGAAAAAACAAAAAACAAAAAAACCCACCAAAACCTTCTGCCCCAATTCCAAAGACAGTATGTGAAATTGAGTGATGAGATTCTAACACTTTTGGGACTCTGGGGGGATTAGTCTAGGTCACTCGTTTCCAGTAACTGGTACATGAAGAAATTTTCTCTAGTCTGCAATGAAGAAAAAGAAATACATAAAGAAACCCCCAAAAGTAATGAATTTGGGGGGGATACTTTTTCCCTTTTCCCTCTTAACTTTTACTTTTTTTCCTTGAAAGTCATTGATCTTATTGTTTTATTGATTTCTATCTACATAATATATTTTATTTGGATGACAGGTAAATAGAATTGAATTAATCATAGTATGTTGTCATCATTGATCCATAAGTGATCCTTCTTTATTTTCTTTCTTTTTTTTTTAATATTTATTTGTTTTTGGGAGACAGAGCGCAAGCGGGATAGGGCAGAGAGAGAGAGAGAGAGGGAGACACAGAATTCAAAGCAGGCTCTAGGCTCTGAGTGCTAAGCACAGAGCATGATGCTGGGCTTGAACTCATGAACCGTGAGATCACGACCTGAGCCGAAGTCGGATACTTAACCAACCGAGCCTCCCAGGTGCCCCTTTATTTTCTTTATTTTACTTTTATTTATTTATTTATTTGTTTGTTTATTTATTTTTAAGGTTTATTTATTTTGAGAGAGAGTGCATGAACAAGGGAGGCGCAGAGAGAGAGAGGGAGAGAGAGAATCTCGAGCAGGCTCCACACTGTCAGTACTGAGCCCAATATGGGGCTTGATTTCACAAACTATGAGATCATGACTTGAGCCGAGATCAAGAGTCATATGCTTAAGTGACTGAGCCACCCAGGTGCCCCAAGTTTTATTTTTTACATTTACTTTTACTTACCACTCCTCCCACAAAAAGGTGGGATGATGGATAGTCACCAAGCCAAGAACCAAAGTACTACTGATAATTTACATCTACCTAAATATTCTTTTCTTATCTCAACTCCCTGCCTTGTCTCCCTCCCCCAAGTATATGTTACCTTTTCCCTGCATGTGTGCATTTCCAAATTTCTCCTTTGTATAAGAACAGCGGTCATATTGGATTGAAGCCCACTCTAATGACCTCATTTTAACTTGATTAAGCTCTGCAAAGACTCTGTCTCCAAATTAGGTCACGTTCTGAGATACTGGAGGTTAGGACTTCAACATATGAATTTGGGGGCATACAGTTCAATCCATAATAACAGAGAACTTACTTCTTGTTTATTACTATCAAGTTAACAGTGAGCCCCTCTTGAAAAAGTTCATAGAGGATTGGTTCAAGTCCTTTCCCAGAAAGGAAAATGAGGGGAAAGATAACAAGGAATAATGGGAAAAAAGAAATTTAATAGTGGGTAATTTTTGCCTGCCCAGAATGTTTTTCTTCTTCTTTTGGTAATATCACCTTGATTTTGTAAATGGGGACCAAAATGGAGTATTCTATGCTACTATGCAGAGTTACTGGAATAGGGATGGCTACAAGACCTATCATGGACCAATCTTAACATCTGAGAATGTTTTTTGGAGCTGTTATTGGAGCTCTTTAGAGAATAGTGTGCTCTCTCTTCAGGGGTTGCTGGTGGCCAACTTTGACACCTCTTGAAAAGGACCCAAGTCAACATGGGAGAAAATAGAACTGAAAGATGGAGCAAGGTGGAATTGAGTCATCATCTTGAGTTCGTAGATTCAGCCAGAGTCTTCTAAGTTAAATGAGCTGATAAATTCCCTTTTTGTGTTAGGTTGGGCTTCTGTTATTTGTAATCAAGAGTCTTAACAGATGCTCATTTAGTTTTTGAGGAAAGGTAATAAGAAAGAGACAATTACATAAGTGAGATAACTTGACACATGCTCCAAGTGAGCACATAAATAACAGGATAGTTCTAAGTCTCCCTAAAATGGGCTAATATATTGTCTCCCTCCTTTTTCTCTTTTACTGATTACCTAAAAGCCTCACTTTTTGACCCCGTTTGGATTATGGGGTTTTTGTTTTGTTTTGTTAAATGTGCTTTCATATTCTTATTATTCCTTCCTCTCCAAAAATAATCTAGTGAGAAGGAAAACACCCAGATTGTCTATAAATGGCTGGGCCTGAGCATCACTGATGAGTTTTTATTCATGTGTACTTATTAAATATTTTACTATTAAAATGTGTTCAGAAATTCCATATTTATTTAAGGAAGTGTATTAATCTGTGGGTAGTTGCTAACTTACAAACAGGTTGTAGCCTAGAAATTTGCTAAAAAGAAAAGGCAGGAGTTCAGAATACATCTTCCCACAGAAATAATATTATGTAATGTGATTACATACCCAAATTAGCAAACAAGTCTCTTAAGCTATAGGGCAATTATGGAGAGAGTAGGATGTGTGCTGGATAAGAACTTGCTTCCTGGATCCAGGCTGCCTGAGTTCAAATCCCAGCTTTCCATTTATGCCACTTACAAGTTTGTCCTTGTGCAAGTTACACCCACTAGAATACTTAAGAAGATTGAAGGTACCAAATTTGACACCAACTATTAGAGAGGAGGTGGGGCAATAGGAACTTTGATACACTGATGGTGGGAATGAAAATTGGCACAACCACTTTGGAAACTGTTGGCAGTTTCTTAAAAAATTAAGTACATACTTACTATGTGATACAGCCATCCTACTCCCAAGAGAAATGAACGCATATTTTCACATAAAGATTTGTACATAAATGTTCATAATGACTTTTTGGTAATAGTCTCAAACTGTTAACAGTCGAAAATTTTATCAAGAGGTGAACGGATAAACAAATTGTTGTCCATCTACACAATGGAATATTACTCAGCAATAGAAAGGAACAAACTATTGATACATGCTACAACATGGATTAGTCTCAAAGTAATTATTCCTAGTGAAAGAAACCCGACAAAAATAGTACTTATTGTAGGAATCTGTTTGTATAAAATTCTAGAAAAAAACCCCTAATTTATAATGATAAAAAGGAAATTGGGGTTGCTTGGGGATGGGGATGGGTAGTAGAGGGGATTGGATTACAAAGTGGAGGGAGGAACTTTTGGGGATGATGTATTCATATGTCATGGGGGTATTCATATATCAATATTCATCAGATGGTACACTTTATATATGTGGTGTTCATTGTATATTATTCTTAATAAAAGTATTTTTATTATACCTCATAAAATACATTTTTGAAAGGTTCTTTTGTTGCTATTTATGCTTTCTAATTCCTGGAAAGTCTGAAAAATGAACTATTAACATTTGTACTTCGCTCCCCCATTTTTTACTAAAACAATAACAATAACAAAAATTCACACTAGAACAAAACAAGAAAGCAAACAACTCCTCCTGTTTTTTAAATGGAAATTTAAAACTGTAAAAGGCAAAAAAATAGAAATTTATCTCATAAATCATATCAGCCCATACTAACATTTTATAAATGCAACATATTAAGATATTAGGCACTGTTATTCTATACTCAACCATATTCTCATATTTTATAAACCAAATAACAGAAGTCTTGTACTAGTAAAACATTTCAGCTTTTAATGACACATTTTAGGAATATTAAAATGCCATGAAAACAGAGCCCTTCTAGATTATAGTTTAATAGCTTGAACACTCTTTGCTGACACATTAGTTGCTGGTAATTAGTCGGTTAATCAAAAAAGTGGTCAATGCAATGAGTAGTAAACGAGCCCTAGAGACCTAACACACAGTGTAGTGAGTATAGACAATACTGTATTATAACCATCAAATTTGCTAAGACTAGATTTTAATTATTCCAACTACTAAAAAGAAACGGTAATTATGTGATGTGATGGAGGTGCTACAATGGCAATCATATTACAATATATAGATGTATCAAATTAACATGATGTACACCTTAAATTTACACAGTGTTACGTATCAAATATATTTCAATTTTTTAAAAAAGTGGCTGAAGGGAGAAGAAAATAATACCAAAAGATACATAACATCTCTTAAAACTAAGGTTTGTATTTTGTGCATTCATTCACCAAATCTTCAGTGGAACTAAGTTCTTTTCTTTGATTTTTGGTTCCGATTAGAAGTTTTGAATTTTTCCTTTTTTTTTTTTTGCACAAATCACATTCATTTGCAGTATCTTCAATTTTATAGTTCCTATTTCATTATCTTGGAAATAGAATATAAAGACATTGCAGAACAGTCTGAGGGCACAATCTTTCTGGATTTTTACAACTAAAGATTTTTTTTTTTTACAATTGCCTCACTTGCATGTAATTTGATAATTTTTTTTAGCAACTCACTTTTTAAGCATTTTTAAGCATTTGACTTAGTTTTCATAGAATTAGAGTCTAACTCACTTGCACTCGCATTTCTCATTTTATGTAATATTTAGTTGAATCATATAATTATAATTAGTACAACTGGCATCAGCAGACTTGAGGATAAACAGCTGACTCTCGGTTAGCACAAAACCTCAAATGTAGAACCAGGTTTCCTAGGCTTGAGCATTCAGAGCCTTAGGGATATCAATCAATATGTTTTACTCTTAAGCTATTGTTTAGAGAATTCATTTGAAACACTTTAATTTTATACTCTATGTCTTTTATGTAAAAAGGTAAAGTCCAAAGAAAAGATGGTGTAGTCACAGAAAAGTCAAGGATGGCAGTAATTTTAAAGAAAAATTCACAGAATAAGACGACAAAGCAACATGCTAGAAGAGGGGATGTATTAGAGTTATAATTGTGAAAGAAGTAAATATCACATTAGTGAAATATTAACTACATCAGCATTTTGGAGAGGCTTATAGAATCTCAGGGGAAATAATAGCCAAAATTCCAGACCCTATATTACTAATTCTAAATACAGAAACAATGACTTTCATGTATTACAAAAGCAATGAATGTGTCACTGTGACTATTTCAGTTAAGTAATAAAAATAAAAGCATGATTTTTATATTGCTTATCAGTCCTTCCACCTCATCTAGTTATGCATTTTCTACACCAATTTATGACTGCATTTGTATTTTCTACTATTATATTTTCTATTACAGGTTATATGGCAGTTTTGTCTCTGAAATTTCCTATGGAATTACACAAAAGAAAAAAGGCAGACCTTGCATCAATGGTTAGTTTATCATTTTTATCAATCTCTGAGGGGATTCCTAGGAAATACAATTATGCAGTTAGACTAAGAACTTGCCGTATAGCATGTGAATACAGAAGAAAACTAACTACCCATGGAAATTTCTTGAAAGACTGCCAGTGCCCTAAAAGGTGCAAAACTGGTAAAATAAATATTTATTTGGCATGTATAATTTCCATAGCTGGATTAGTGAGTAATAAAATACACACTGGTTCAGTGACTAATGTTTCTATCTCTTCCTACTTTAACTGTACAATTGCTTATTCTAATAGCACAGAGTGTGTTCACATGAAGAGATACACAAGGTAAGTGGAATCCTTTTATCTATATTCCAACTGATATTCTAGAAGACTACGCCATTCAATTTTGAACAAAAATGGAAAACAGTAAATTGTTTTTGTTTTTTCTAAATTTCTATCTAGTTGCATCCTTGATAACAAATAGATAAAGCATCAGTATACTGGAATTTTTATCTATATGTATTCCTTTTTAAAACTTTTTTTTTGGTATTTTTTATTGTGGTAAAACATACATAACATGAAAGTCACCATTGTAATTATTTTGAAGTGCAAATTTGGTGGCATTAAGTACATTCACAATGCTGTGCACCCATTACTGCTTTTCTATTTCCGAAACTTTTTTTTATCATCCCAAACAGAAGCTTCATATCATTGAAATGATAAGTCCCCATTTCCCCCTGTTCTTAGCTTCTGATAACCTCTATTATCCTTTCTGTCTCTATGGACCTGCTTATTCTAAGTACCTCATGTAAGTGAAATCATATAATATTTGTCCTTTTGTGTCTGGCTTATTTCACATAGCATAATCCTTTGTAGGTTCATCCATGATGTAGCATGTATTAAAATTTCATTCCTTTTTAGGGCTAAATAATATTCCACTATAACACACACACACACACACACACACACACACAATTGTGTTTATTCATCTATCTGTTAATGAACATGTGAGTTTTTCCACATTTCAGCTATTGTGAACAATGCTACTATTAACATTGGTGTATCTGTTCAAGTCCCTACTTTTAAAAAAATTTTAAGTAGGTTTCACACCCAGCATGGAACTAAATGTGGGGCTTGAAATCACTTCCCTGAGCTCAAGACCCGAGCTGAGATCCAGAGTCAGATGCCTAACTGACTAAGTCACCCAGGTGCCCCCATGTTTCTACTTTCTTTTGTTTATATATCTGGGAATAGAATTGCTAGGTCATATGGTAATTCTGTGTTTAATTTTTGAGAAACCACCACACTGTTTTCACAGTGGCTGCACAATTTTAAATTCCTATCAGCAAGGCATAGGGTTCAAATTTCTCCATATCCTGTGCCAACACTTGTTATTTTCCATTTTTTTAAATAGTCATCCTAATGGGTGAGAATTTTCTCACTGTGGCTTTGATTTGAATCTCTCTAATGATTAGTGATGTTGAGCATCTTTCTATGTTTTATTGGCCATTTGTATATCTTCAGCTAGTTCAGTTTGCTTGACTGGGTTAGGGGATGCAGGTGACTCAGGCCTTCACTCCAAGAGGTTGGAGTCATGATCACCCACTGAGGACTATGGCTGCTGCAATCACCTGTTCATAACTATTTCTAGGTAACACCAAGAGACGCCCTCATGAATCCCAAACATTACCCTGCCTATCTTCTCCTGGTAATCAGGGTTTATTTTCTCTAACAGTAGAGTAACCTCTTTCTTTGACTGCTGGCCCACTGGCATGGGGAGCCCAGAGAGACTGGTTGGTAATCAGAATTTCTAGCTCAGTGAAATTCTTACTGTGTTCTCCAGCAGAAGTGTTCTCTTGAGAATAGAATCTAATCTGACAAAATGTAGAATTTCAGAGAAGGAAAGCACAGAATCTGAAAATATGTCACTGATCATGGTAGTGAAAGAGATTAATCTCACTTCTTGTTTTCTGGATCTATGTATTCCAACCACTGGGGACATAGCACTATTTATAGAGCTCTGATTTAAAGCTTTCACTACATTTCAGGCACTGTGCTCTCCCCCACCCCCCTTCCCAAAATATTGGCCTTGAATTGGAGTGTTACTCGAGCCTATAAAAGTTTATTTAACCATCTAATAAGCTAGATGCTTTGGAGTAAAGAGGTATGTGCTAAAACTAATGAATCTAGTGCTCATGTGCCCACTGACATACCGCATATGCCATAAGATGGGTCCCTTCATTAGAGGGGACAGTTGTGTCAGTTGCTGTGCTGATAGACCAGTCATTCTATATGCCTCTGAAACTGTTCCCCCCTCCCCATCCCTCAGCCAACATAATGAATCAGAAGTAATACCACAGTCCAGAGAAAATGCAATGTCTAGTGCCTCCAACAATAAAGAATTCGAGAATAGAGAAGTCCCTACAAAACCTTTCAAATAAAAACATTTCAGGCTACCACTGCAATCATTATAATTAACATTACCACCATTAAGTATCATCCTTATGGCATATTCCAACACTTTACTTCACCCACACTTCACCTCAATCTTTCACAACTGAGAGTCTCAGGAATTACAGTGGGGTCTTATCGCTGTCTCTGATCAATCCAGTTGCCAAATCCCATCCTAAGCACCTGTCTTCTATGACTACTCCTGGTACCAGTGGTCTGGGTTTAATATCTTAGATTGTGTTTGCTAGGAAATATACTCTGAGGTAGATATTGAAATGCAGAGGGTTTACTGGGTACGGTTCTCGAGAACACCACAAGTAAGGGAGTGAGGAGGGCAGGAGTGAGCAGAGGGAGAAGTAGAAGGGTTTGGCAAATCCCATGGAAATCTCTGAAGCTGAGTTTGACCTTCAGAGATGTCTCAGATCGATGCAAGGCTGTTTTGCCCCCAAATCTACCAGTCAATTGTTAGGCTGTGGGAAGGGTTGCCAGCATGGGTGAAGCAGCTCCCTCTGGTCAGGGCAACACCGTGAAAGGTACTCAGCTGTGAACACCAGCAGTCAACTCTCCCACTGGCAGCAGAGAGGAAGACAGAGGGGAGCTCTGGGGTGGGGGGTGGGGTGAGCCACTGCATTTACTACACTAAATGAAAAAGAAAGCAGGGTTGAGGCAAGTGCATTGCAGCAGATATTGTATTTGGAAGTGATCTCAGGAAGCAAGAGGGAGGAACAGGAGAGCCAAAAGAGAAGAAGGAAGGCCAGTGCAAAGATATGCTACCCAGTTGGTCGCTGCTTTAGAAGACTGCCACTGAGTTCCGTGAAATCTGAGGAGTTGCAGGAAATGTGTCACAGAAGTTTCCACCTGGGGGAAAAAAAGAGAGAAGCATTTATCAGTTGGCTGTCATTGGTCAAGGGTAAAGTCCTTAAACCTCCCTGTGGTTCTGGGTTTTCCATGCATGAGTGTGGAGAATGCCAAGAAAAGGTGCTGTCAGATTGCATCTGCAAGAAGCTTGTAGAAGCCAGTATGGAATGGATTACCTCAGAACAGGGTGGAATTGGAAGGGTCTACAAAAAGTATCTAGTACTTCTGGAAATACCTGGCAGAATTTAAAATGTAAACAGTTTATGATCCACAAATTTCACTTACAGAAATTTATACTACAGAAATTTGTGCTTATAGATGCAAACACGTATGTGAATTTGATAGGCTCTAGGGTCAACTGCCTGGGTGTAAGGCCAGGTTCTGCCACAGTGCATGAGGCACCTGTGAACTATGTCATGTCTCACATAGGGATGCTGACAGTGTTAAATAAATTAAACCATGCACTAGGCTTTGGATAGTGCCTTGCATATAGTGAGGTCTCTATGCATGCCAGTTATTATTAATGTAACTCTTAACTTGGATAGTGATTAAAGCTACTGTTTGCAGTGAAAAAAAGATGACAAACAACCTACATACTAGGCAAAGAAATGACAGTATGGCCAAACATAGGAAACTATCACATGTGACATATGTTGTAAGTGAAAAAAACAAAGCAAAGCCAAAGTGTAGAAAAGCGTATCTAGTATGTGCTCCTATTTGTGTAAAAAGCACATTGTAAGTACTTATGCGATAGAGATTATTAGTGCTTGCCACAAGCTGCTTCTCTTCTGCTTCCTGGGCACACAGAAGATTGCTCTTTGCGGTTAAGTGGACCATGTGATTAGCTCTGGCCAGTGTGAGCCCAACAGGAGAGAAAAGCTCCTGTGTAACCTTCCAGCGCTCTCCTTCTGGAAACCAAATGCTAGGATGGCAGCACCACAAGGTGATGTAGCTTAAACATGTAGTTTGGTACAAAACCAAAAATCTAGCTACTGAGATACTGGGTTAAATTTGCTACCACAGCATAACCCAGCCTATCTTGACTAGTATGATATGATTCTGCAAAGGAGGCAGAGAAAAATGAAAACCTCCTAGGGAGGAAAACCTGGGCACCTATTGGAGTTTGGAGGAGCTGGCGGGCGACTTATTTTGTCCTCTGTATCTTTTCATGTTGCTTGAATTTTTAAACCGCAGGTGTAAGTTAAATTTTTTAATGAAAGAAATTTTAATATTAAGTGTGGTTTGGGTTAGACAGGAACCATCAACCTTCCCTAAAACTTACGAGAAGGTACAGCCCTCATCCTCCTGAAAACAAGAACAAAAGCCAAAGACAAAACAACCTCTGCCCCCCCCCCCGTCCCCCTCAAAAGGCAAAAGCACAGAAATCATTTAGCTGGATTATGTTATTTTCTCCAAGAATGTTCAGCAGCTTGAATAAAGATGCAGGAAAAGAACGTTTGGGACAAGGAAAGCAGTCAGGGTAGGAAGGAGTGGGGTTTGTGGTAGCGGATGGGGAGAACGAGGTGAGGCTGTAGCCCTGGAGTTCTCGAAGAAGTGAAGAGTTTATGGGGCCATGCCAGAAGAAGTAATGTGGGGAAAGAAGTGCTGGTGACTGAGGGGGTAGACATCTGAAGGAAAAATTGTTTACTATTTGTGACCACTTCCATTACTCAGGCAAAGTCAACTGAAAGGTAACGTGGTTTTGATAGTTTGAGCAACTACTATAAAATTTAGTCTTGTTTTATGTCTCACTCTGCTTATAATATTCTGAGTGATTTCAAAATACATTGCATAGTGCACCACGCAGATGGTGACAATCAAAGAAATCTCTATCATTTTTCCTCAAGAGCTTTTGCAAGGAAATGTGTGATTTTTCTGCAGGTTTTATCTGCAAAGGGTGGTACGACATACTGCTGATCAATAGTGACCAAGCCGGATATTTGCAGGACAGTCATGACAAAAGAGGATGGCGGTTTCACAATAAGGATGAATAATGGAGAAGATAAAAGATAACCTTGACGGGTAACTCAGTTAAGAGGGAAATTGGAAATGTTTAAAGATCCTGATTCACACCAATAGGCCATTGTATGGGATTGCATCTAAACGAATAAACAATCTTTATACAGACGATTTCCTTGAGTCACAGAAAATTTTTCCTAGTGAGCAGAGAACTGTGGCATTTTGGAAACTAGATGAAAGATTTTATTAATACGAAATTATTAACATGAAATAATAGGATCTTCCTCAACAGTACTGTAGCGAATGTTGTGGGAGAAAAATCACTCAGCGATTCAGCACCTACTGTGTGCCTAGACAAGGGGATGGGCACTGTTTGAAGAGCTATGTGATCCCTGATTTTAAGGTACTTCTGGCTCATTTGGAGAGATGTAGCATAATGGAATATTCCTCACAGGAATGATGGGAGGAAAACAAGATAGTAACCTCTGATGAATTGCAAAGAACAAAAGTGGTATAAAAATTCAGAGAAAGGTGAGTTCAGGATAGTTGAAATATATGTTGAGGGCTCAATGGAAGTTATTATTGGATGGATTCAGAACTAGAAGACCCAGATTAGAATCTTCTGCTGTCATTTACTGATTTGTGACTTCGAACAAGTTTATTGAACTTGTCTGTTCTTAATTTGTAAAGTAGGAGTGATGGTATGTATCTTGCAGTACTGGAAAGAATATTCTCAGATCTGTTTCTTGTCTTTTCTGTATCACAGTCCAGTAGGAGCGGCAAGAAGCTGCATTTCCCAAGTGCTCTGCCCTAGACTGTGTCCTGCCAGATTCATACATTGAAGCTCCTCAACCCCCAAGATGACCGCATCTACAGAGAGGTTCCTTAGGAGATAAGGTTAAATGAGGGCATAAGTGTGGGGCCCTAATCCAAGAGGGCTGTAGCCTTATAAAAAGAGGAAGAAATCTCTCCCTCTCTACTCCTTCTCCCCCTCCCTCCCTCTCACCCCTCCCTCTCCCTCCCTCTCTCCCCCTCTTCCTCTTCTCTCTGAGGGCACAGCAAGAACACAGCCTTCTGTAAGCCAGGAAGAGAATCCTCACCAGAAACTCACCATGCTAGCACCTTGAGCCTGGACTTTCCAGCTCCCAGAACTCTGATAAATACATTTCTGCTGTTTAAGCCACCCAGTCTATGCTATTTTCTTACGGCAGCCCAAGCTGTCTAATGGAGCAGGTTTCCATGTCAGGAGGGTCAGGCCAATGGCAGGTACAGGAGAAGACTAAAAAGTGGGAGGGAGGGAAAGGCCAGAGTATGTCTCTCCTTCTCTCTACGTCAGCAGCATCTCCAGCCTCTTGCATGACCTCAACTCCCTGTATTTAGCCTGATTCTAGCTTCTAGCTTCTAGCTGTTGTTGGGGAAGTCTGATCGTAGATCCCAGTAGCACCAGTTCCTCTTCCTTTTGTCTCTCAGGCCTTGGGGGTGCTTGTAGCTCTCTGCTCTTACAAATCTCTGGATTGCCTCACTGTCTCCCATTTTGTTACTGTCAGCTCTCCTATAATCTGTGTTATCAATTTTCCCTCTATTAGTTGTTAAATTCCCTCTATTATAAATATGTAAATATGTTTTCTGTTTTCTGGTTGAATTTTGACGAAGACAAAGGGTAAATTTTAAAATGTAACACTGTGAAGCTATAATGTGCCTTACAAGTAATAACCATATAGACACAGAGGGCACACTATATGTATGTGTCTTTCCCCATCTTGCCCATGATGCCTGTGTGACCATGTTTGTGATATGTCTTCTTGGATCTAATTGATTATTCTAGAGGGCCCAAAGAGGGCTCATCACAGGTCACAGTGTTGACCTAATCACAATCCCTCTCTCAGAGCCTGGAACTAAGGTACACAGAGGGACATTTTAGCCAGCAGTGGTCGCTGAAGCTGAGAAGCCAAGCCATGAAGTTCATGACTATGTTCTGGTGAGTAAAAGATCCTGGTGGAGAAAGAGGACCAAAGAGTAGGTCACATGGCTCCTGAGAAGTAGAGAGTATAGCCTTGGTTCCAGGTAACTTTCAACTCCCCAGTGCTAGTTTTGTACTGGTCTGGTATTCCCACCATCACATTTCATGAAAATTTTTAAATGTTTTCCATAAAGTTACCTTCATTGGGGCTAGCTTCTTTGGATATCTGTGTTTTTGAGTGCTTGATCATGCATCCATCCATGTACACATACACACATGTGCACACACACACACACACACACACACACACACACTTCTGTAGACTTTGAGCTGCCTTTAAAAATATTTAGCTTGTGGTTGGGCAAACAGACATTTATATGGAATTCTGCTGAGGATGAACAACATGAGCAAAAGTTCATGGATGAGAGAGATGAGACTCTAGAATATCTGGTTGACTGCTCTGCTTGTTTTAACTAACAGAGTTTACCATTATGTCTAGAGGCAAATTGTTTTTAAGTTAAATATAGTTGGAATGTTATAGCCCTTACTCTATATAGAAAACTAATAATGTTGGTGTTCCCTAAAGTCTGATTTAAAAGAACATAATTTTAACATTCACAAAAGAGCAGTAATCATTACATTAAAATATATTAAAAACCAGATTTATAAGCAGCATGTGTCTCCCATGCCCTGAAAGGTCATGCCACCAGGTTTCTGCAAAATTGGGTCAGGAAGAAAATTCAGTAACAAAGGGACTCTCTCTGGAAACCATCCTATTTGTAGTTTCTTGAAGATAAAATGTTGAATCTCAGAGCACCTACTAGATCTTCAGTACCAGACACAACAGGGTTTTTGGGTGTTGTTTTGTCTTACTATGAGGTGTTCCTGCTGTCGTTCATTCCCTGCCTAGAAGAATCTTGCTATTGAAATGAACATTCCTGTATTGATCAAATGGTTATATTCTAAAATAGGCTGGAATCTGTTTTATGACGTCAATGTGAAAATGTCACTGTACAAGAAGGGATGGGGGGCACCTGGGTGGCTCAATCAATTGAGCAGTGACTCTTGATCTCAGCTTAGGTCTTGATCTCAGGGTCGTGAGTTTGAGCCCTGCCTTGGGCACATAGAGCCTGCTTAAAGAATAAAAAAATAGGGGCGCCTGGGTGGCTTGGTCGGTTAAGTGTCCGACTTCGGCTCAGGTCATGATCTCACGGTCCGTGAGTTCGAGCCCCGCGTCAGGCTCTGGGCTGACAGCTCAGAGCCTGGAGCCTGTTTCAGATTCTGTGTCTCCCTCTCTCTCTGCCCCTCCCCTGTTCATGCTCTGTCTCTCTCTGTCTCAAAAATAAATAAACGTTAAAAAAAAAAAAAAGAATAAAAAAATAAAAAAAAAAAAAGAATAAAAAAATAAAAAAAAAAAAAGAAGAAGGACAGAAATGGAAATGTGGAATGTGCTGCAGAGGAGAGTCCCTGTTACAAAGTTTTAGACGATCTTAATTGGGGCGCTTGGGTGATTCAGTTCTTTGAGAGTCCAACTCTTGATATTGGCTCATGTCCTGATCTCAAGGTCATAAGATTGAGTCTAGCGTCCGGCTCTGTGCCGACAATGTGGAGCTTGCTTGGGATTCTCTCTCTCTTCCCCTCCCCCCCAAATAAATAAATGAACAAACATTAAAAAAAAAAAAGATATTGATCAACTTCACCAGTATCTGGAATTTGGAAGTTGTTTCTTTTAAATTAGCAATAATCGTGCCTTGGATGAAACTCATTGGCTACGATACTCCCACTGTGCAAAGCTTGGAAGTTGTTTCTTTTAAAATAAAGAGTATTTTCTGGACATAATATTTGCATGTGCTATAGTGGGTTTTACCTGATTACACAAGCCCATTTGTTAATGTGCTGTACTAATATTTATTGCCTTGCATTGCATTGTTGTTGACATCTGTCTTTTAGTTTTGGCACTTTTTCTTTATGTTCCATTCATTCTTCTGACAGCACCATGAAATTAACATGCTCCATAAGCCCATTGGTCCCAGGAGGTGGCTGAGAGACACAGAGCTGCCTCAATCAAGCTGCCCCTAACAAGCACAGCCTGCATCAGCCAACCACAAGCTAGCTCATGGGCTAAATAAATACCTACTGTCATAAGGGTAATGAAAATTTGTGGTTGTTTGTTAAGCATCATTGTTGTAGGCATGGTTAACTGATACCACAAGAGCAGTAGTTTATTATTGAACTCAGTAGTTCCAATAACAGCCTTTTGATTCCCTCTCTTGTGATTGTGACAAATGTAATAGCTCCCCTCGTGAATTGGTTTATGGTGTTCCCGGAATCGTTCTGGAAGACCAGTTTAGAGTTTGCTGCTCCACTGCCTCAAACAGTTTTTAATGATCAACTTCCTTTTCTGTTTAGGATAACTATACCACCTCACATTCATTAGGATGGCTACTACAGAAAAACAAACAGAAATATGAATGTGGGCAAGGATACGGAAATATCGAAACACCTTTGAACTGTTGGTGGGCACATAAAATGGTGCAGCTGCTATAGAAAACTGTATGGCAGTTCATCAAAAAATTAAAAATAGAATTGTGATCCATCAATTCCACTTTTAGGTACATACTCAAAAGACTTGAAAGCAGACTTGAAGAGATATTTATACACCCATGTTTGTAGTAGCATTATTTACAATCCAGGAGGTGGAAGCAGCCTATATGCCCATTAACAGATGAATAAACTGTGGTATATACATTCAGCCTTAAAAAGGAAGGAAATTCTGATACATGCTGCAACATGAATGAACCTTGAAGGCATTATGTTAAGTGAAGTAAGCCAGTCGCAAAAGGACAAAAACTGTATGAATCAATTAATGTGAGGTACCTAGAGTAATCAAATTTATAAAGATGGTAATCCTAAAGACAAGAAATATAGGTATACTCTGGCTACCCCTCCACCCTCTGGCTCATTTGGGGATCAGAATAATATGGGGTAGGGCCAAGACTGTTGTTTATCCCATTATCATCTCTGTAATAGTCTGAATAAGGAACTAGCATAAAATGGCTGCATTTCCTCCTATACAAAAAAAAAGGTATTAGTTGAACCCATAGTAGACAATGTGTAGTACATGCTGTCAGTGTCCTAAACGTGTCCCTGTAAAATTCAGTGTGCTTTCCTGAACTTCCATTTGCCAGTGCCTGAGTCTTTGCCTGAGGGTTCTTTCTTCCATCTCCAACCCCAACTACAACCCTGTAGCCTTAAAGCTGCATTATGAAGCCTGAAAATGGACTCAAATTCCCTCCCAGTGATTTCCAGCAGAAAAAGTCAGGAAGTTCTGGTGTGATAAACTGAGATGGGTATAGGGTAGGTAGTGCGAACAAAGAACAAATGTGGGAAAAGCAAAGCAAAATGGTGGAAGGCAATTGCTAGAAGAGAAGACTTGGGACCTAGCTTTCACTTTTGAGCACTTGTGCTGGTTATACAATGTGTGATGAGTCAGCCTCAGTTAAACGCACAGTTGGAGGTAAACCTTAAATTACCTTGATTTTCTTATAAGAAAATTATTTTACTACAGTGAGTAAGGTTCTTTGGCCATGAGCCCTACTCATTTCATCTTCTGCATTGAGACTGAATACATTGGAAGGAAAAAGCCACTGCCGGTGAAAGTTGGCTTGAGGAGTTACTCTGGACTCTGCCTCCCACTTTCCCTGTCAAACTTTGTTCTCCCTGGTTTCTGTCTTATTGATTCCACACCCATTTTATCTCTGCATCACTGAGAGAACTGACAACTCTGGCCCGAACCTTGAGGAACTCATAATCTGGTTGAGGAGACAGCCATGTAATCAGAGTCAAGTAGTAGGTAGCAAGTGCTAACATAGGGACCTAACTTACATGCTATGGAAACGGAAGACAAAGCCGCTAATTCTAGCTGGTGCCATTGAAGGCGCATGAACTAACAGGCACTGAGAGATTAGGAGGAGATTTCTAAGCCGAGAAGACTGTAGATACATTTCAGGCAGAAGGACCACCATGCCTTCTTTGTGTGATTCTTGGGATCTTCATTTTTAGGCAAGTAAACACTGTGGGGCTGTTTGCAAACTTGAACACTCCACATATGTTCCTTGACAGCTATTGGGGGAAAAATAATCCATTTGGAAAGTTAGTATTTTGGGGAAAAGCAGTGTTGTTTTTTTTTTAAGTTAATTCCTCTTTGAGAAACCATCTCTGATGCATAGCTTCCCAAAATGTAGGCATTTATTTCTTATGAGTTGAGAACTTTAATGGATAAGCTACATAAATTGAAATTAATACTCACAGGCAACATTAACAAGGGTCAAAGCACAAGTACAAAGTCAACTTGATGTGTATATTGCTTTTTCATTAAAGGGAGGGAATACCTAGAGTTCAAATTCCAAAGGCAATTATCAAACAAGTTTAGGCAATGTATCAGTTCAGGCCCTGATTTTTCATCTAAAAACACCTGATTTTCTATGAAGTTGTTTCCTCTCTTTTTATTTATTTATTTTTATTAAAAAAATTTTTTTTAACGTTTATTCATTATTGAAAGATAGAGACAGAGCATGAGCAGGGAAGGGGCAGAGA
The DNA here is from genome assembly GCF_027475565.1 of Acinonyx jubatus. Lineage (NCBI taxonomy): Eukaryota > Metazoa > Chordata > Mammalia > Carnivora > Felidae > Acinonyx > Acinonyx jubatus. The sequence goes on from NC_069380.1 coordinate 207,004,266, forward strand.
GAAGGAGGCACAGGATCCAAAGCAGGCTCCAGGCTCTGAGCTGTCAGCACTGACCCTGACGCGGGGCTCGAACTCTCAAACTATGAGATCATGACCTGAGCCAAAGTCAGACGCCCAACCGACTGAGCCACCCAGGTGCCCTGAAGTTGTTTCCTCTTTTAAAGCATCACTATAAAATGAAGATTTTGGAGAATTTAGAGAAAGAGATGGTGGTGTTACTTTTGTTACACAGCTAAACATATATTGGGAACCTTCTTCATTTCTCTTTTGGTGGAAAAAGTTAAAAAATTTAGGAATGCTTTTCACTGGACATTGGTAACATGAAAAAGTTTTCACTTGAATATTTGTATTTGTAAGACATTAGATATTTTTAGGAGATTAGATACTGTGAAGGAAAATAACTAATACTGAATATATAACTCTGCCCAGTTCTACCATTTATTATTCTGTGGGTTGAGTCACATTTATTATTCTGTGGGTTGAGTCACATTTTGTGTTGCTATTGTTGGTAAGGTCCTTTCTGGCCCCAAACTCTGCTCCTCCTGTCTTCTTCTTCGTCTGCCTTTTTATTGCCAGTTGTGGGGAATAATTTTATCTCTTGGGAGTCATATTTGCAAATGTAATATGTCAGTTAGGGAACAGATTGGATTGCTGTACAAAAGAGACACCAAATTACAGTAGCTTAAGCAAGACCGATTATTTCTTTCTTGCAAAGAAGTCTGCAGAGGCATTTTAGTGACAGTATGGCTTTGCCATGGTTTCAGGAGCACTATCTTGTTACTCTGACATTATCAACATGAGAGTGTTTTTTTTTAATTTGTTTTTTGTTTTTTAGTTTTTTAATTTATTTAGAGAGAGAGAGAAAGCATGCAGGAAGGGCAGAGAGAGAGAGGGAGAGAGAGAGAGAGAGAGAGAGAGAGAGAGAGAGAGAGAGAGAATCCTAGGCAGGCTCTGCAACATTAGTGCAGAGCCCAGCTCGGGGCTCGATCCCACAAACTGCAAGATCATGACCTGAGCCAAAATCAAGAGTCAGATGCTCAACCGACAGCCACTCAGGTGCCCCAACACTCAGGTTTTAATCCTTTGGTTGAAAATGGCTGATTCAGCTACACCAGTGACCAATTTATTGTAAAACTAATGAAGATTCAGTTTCAGGATCCTTCACTTACATGGATCCTTTCCATGTGTTATGTGATGTTGTAGGGGCTGTAGGCTTCTGGGATATGACTGTAGGAGTGCTTTTTGTGTCGTAGACCCCTTTGGCAGTTTGGTGAAGACGATGGACCCCTTTTCAGAAAAATGTTTTTTAGAAAGCCTAAAGTGTAGGGGCACCTGGGTAGCTCAGTTGGTTAAACATCCGACTTTGGCTCAGGTCGTGATCTCACATTTCAAGCCCGGCATCAGGCTCTCTCCTGTTAGATCCTCTGTCTCCCTCTCTCTCTGTCCCTCCCCTGCTCTCTCACTCTCTGTCAAAAATAAATAACTGTTTAAGAAAGCTTAAAGTAGGGGTGTCTGGGTGGCTCAGTAGGTTAAGCATCCGGCTTCAGCTCAGGTCATGATCTCAGAGTTCTGTGTCTCCTTCTCTCTCTGCCCCTCCCCCATCCCCTGCTCACCCTTTGTCTCTCTCTCTCAAAAATAGTAAAAAAAATTTTTTAAGAAGCTTAAAAGTATAACACATAGGATGGCAAAGGAGTCCAACATATTCAATAATCAAAATATTTTAAAAATTTTGTGATATAGAAATATATGTCCTTCTTTATTACACATTAAACAATCAGATCTAGTGATGGGACTAATAACTACCATAATTTTGAAGTTGTAATGAGCACTAAAGATATTTCACAAGTCTTCATTAATTGGAATTCGTATGAACATGTTTAATTTATATTGATGACAACAAGGTCACAGGCAAAACAAATATAACCATGCTTTTGTCTACATTTATCGTAGAAGGAAAAATATTGATAGTCACACTCCCCAAGGTAGGAGATCTGAGTGGCGTATTTTCATGGATTCTATATTGGTTCTCTAAATAAGAGACAACAATTGTCCTTGTATTTGATTGTCTTTATTTTCCATCTCAGTTTCTCTCTGTGTCCACTTCTTTTCATTTTCATCAATATATATTGTAATTATCTCAGGGTTTTCCTCTATTTCAGCAATTCAAATTTTTAGTAGACACTGTTCTTTTTTTAATATATTTATTTGCTTTTTAATGATATTATTTTAGTCTTCAGTTTTCCCTTCGGGGCACCTGGGTGGTTTGGTTGATTAAGCATCTGACTGCGGCTCAGGTCATGATCTCAACAGTTTGTGGGTTTGAGCCCCGCATCTGGCTCTGTGCTGATAGCTCAGAGCCTGGAACCTGCTTCAGATTCTATGTTTCCCTCTCTCTCTCTCTCTCTCTCTCTCTCTCTGCCCCACCCCCACCTTGTGCTTGCTCTCTCTCTCTCTCAAAAATAAATAAACATTAAAAAAAATTTTCCCTTCGATTCACAAGCCCTCTTTTTATTTTATTTTGATCTTTCTTGGTTTCTTGATGCATTTCTTGGTTTCTTTATATTCTTATTCAGTTTTTATACAGTGATGCAAGCTTAGGGAGTTTCCTTCTGTTCCTTGAATTAGGTTTTCTTTGGGTTTGAGCATTCTGTATTTTTCTTTGCCAATTTCCATTACTGCTTTTTTTAAAAAAACATTTTTAAAAATTTTATTTTAGAGAGGGAGAGTGCACGTGAGCAAGGAAGAACGGCAGAGGAAGAGAAAGAGAGAATCCCAAGCAGGTTCCACACTCAGCACGGAGCCCAACACTGGGTTGGATCCCATAATCCTGGGATCATGACCCGAGCTGAAATCAAGCAACAGATGCTCAACTGACTGAGCCACCCAGGTGCCTCTCCATTACTGCTTTGTGAAAAGAAGGATGAAGAAGAGGAAGAAGAACAAGGAGGAAGAGGAGAGAGAAAGGGTGGTTATCCAGTTTGCTTTTCTCGAGACTTGAGATTAGTGAGAATTCTTCAAATTCATTACAATGTCTGGGTGGTGGAGGTGGTGTTAGGAGCTAAGCCACTTCTCTGCTCAACTCCAGAATCTTCTCTTTCTTTCTTTGAACACCTGATGTTAAGGTTTGTAGCACTAGCTTAAACCCCTTTTCTTGTTTGGTGGTTGCTAGTAAAGTTTTGGATCATTCTGTTAGGTGAAGTAGGATAGAAGTCTTTTGAAGAAGTTCTAATCTTATACCGTATCCCGGAAGACAGAACCTGAGATTTTGAGTAATAAATTAGGCCTAAGTAGACCTAATTCAAAGAGTTGTTAGAACAATACAATGGATTGATGTTTGCAAAATGCCCAGAACAGTATTTGTTGTGAAGAAGGCAGGTTGATGGAATGCATTTGCTTTAAATAAAATCAATTATTCATCAAGTATACCAATAAAGCTAGGGAAAAAATAAAGTGAATAACTGTAATAGCATCTTTACATATACTATAAACATTGAAATATGTACACTTACTAATCATCTTCTCAAGATATGTGCATAGTTCTAATACTTAAAAATACTAATACTTTTACTACTGACAAAGGGCACATTATCAATGCAAACATCCAAAACAAGTTTCCCACTTAGACCATTAAGATTGACCCTTAATTTATTTCCTGAATTATGATCTTTTTAGGTGAGTCAGGAGAATCAGGAAAAATCACAGTCATCTATGGGAACATGTCGATACATTTGCAGCCAATTCTTGATTATCACATGGGGATTTTCCACCTGTGTGATTATCAGTGCCTTCCAGATGATGTCGAGAAAACAAAAAAAGATTCTGCCGTTTAGTATGGTGCAAATTAATGTTTCTTTCTTCTTTCTATTAGTGAAATCTAGACCAGATGGTATTCCCAAGCAAACCCTCCTATTCAGGAGTCTATAAACAGAACATGTCTTTCCATATCAACCCTATTTTAGAAATCTGTGCTGTCTCCTGTTGGTGGGAATGCACAGCCACTGTGGAAAACAGTATGGAGGTTCCTCAAAAAGTTAAAAATAGAATTAGCCTATCATCCAGTAATTGCACTACTGGGTATTCACCCCCAAAATACAAAAACTCTAATTCAAAGGAACACATGCACTCCTATGTTTATTGTGGCATTATTTACAATATCAAATTATGGAAGCAGCCCAAGTGTCCACTGATAGATGAATGAATGAAGAAGATGTGATATATATCTATATATCTATAGATAGATAAATATATATGTATTTTATATTACACATATTGGAATATTGTAAATATATTGTAATATATATAATATATTATATAGTTTAGAATATATTATATAGGAATATATTACATATATTATATATGAATAGATTGTATTATATATATTGGAATATATTATATATTATATATATAGGGATATATATAATATATACATAATAGAATATTATTCAGCCATAAAAAGGAATGAAGTCTTGCCATTTGTAACAACATGGATGGAGCTAGAGAGTGTAAGTGTAAGAGAGTGTAAATCAAAAAGACAAATACTATATGATTGCACTCATATGTGGAATGTAAGAAACAAAAAATGAGCAAGGGAAAAAGAGAGAGAGAGAGAGGAACCAAGAAACAGACTCTTAACTACAGAGAACAAACGGATGGTTTGGGGAGGGGAGGTGGGTGGGGGATGGGTGTACAGGTGAAGGGGATGAAGAGTGCACTTATCATGGTGAGCGCCGAGCACTGTATAAAATTGTTAAATCACTATATTTTACACCTGAAACCAATATAACACTATATGTCAACTATACTGGAATTAAAATAAAAACTTAAAAAAAAAAACCAGAAATCTGTGCTGCCTTTTCCATGAGCCTTCTGGAAGAATGACTCATTTGCCTTTATTAAATGGAAAGTGAAAGGGAAAACCTTGAAGAACTACTTGTTCAAAGAATCAACCATATGTATTTGATAAAAATAAAAACAAAAATAAAAATAAAAATAAAAATAAAAATATACAGGGGCGACTGGGTGACTCAGTGGGTTGGGCGTCTGATTCTTGATTTTGGCTAGAATCGTCATCCTAGGATTGTGGGATCCAGCCCTGCATCCAGCTCCATGCTGAGCATGGAGCCTGCTTGTAATTCTCTCTCTGTCTCTGTGTCTCTCTCTGTCTCTGTGTCTCTCTCTCTAAAATAAAAAAAAATAATAAGAGGCAGCTGGGTGGCTCAGTCAGTTAACCAAACGACTCTTGACTTTGGCTCAGGTCATGATCTCGTGGTTTGTGGTTTCGAGCCCCAAGTCTGGTTCTGCATTGACAGTGTGGAACCCGCTTGGGATTCTCTCTTTTTCCCTCTCTCTTGCCCCTCCCCTGCACTCTCTCTCTCTCTCTCTCTCTCTCAAAATAAATAAATAAACTTAAAATAATGATAATAAAATAAAAAATATAAAATATATATATTGAAGAGTGACAGGGAGGACAATGTGAACTTTCCCCCCATTTTTTCTTCCCTTGTTTTCCCCTTATATGATTGTAAATTCCTATGCAGGGAGGAATTCAGTCTTATCCATCTTTTTATTCCACTTTCTGCCCCTATCACTTAGTAGAATGACTGGCACAATTGTAGGTATGTAAAGAGTTTTTGAATAAATCAACATATGTATTTAATGTGTGAACTAAACATTCCAATCTGATTTACAGACATCCTTTATTAAGCTTGTCAGATCTAAAAACATATTTTTCATTTTCTGAGGAGCTAAACATACAATTAGAGGACTGTAGGACTAGTCATTAGCTAATGCTACCAGAAGAATTGCTGTCACAACTCTTCTTGGAGACTAGACTATTCCCAAGCCTCCTTATAGTTAGGGTCAAGTGCATCATTTTGCCTCATCCTACTGGGAAGACTAGATTGTAGAAGTCATTTGGAGAGAACACTGCGGGCGTGGTCATCATATCTTCCCCAGGTATTGATGGTATTCATAGTATGATTGCTAGAGATTCCTCAAATTTCATATCTATGTCCTGACAATAGTCTTTTGTGAAAAAAGCAAATGACTACTTTTTATTATTGGGGTGTGTGTGTGTTAAACAACACACTTGACCAATACAGCCAAAGAGTCAAGAAAAGGCCCATGACTCATTTCTTGGGTGTTCCCTTTCTTGATGGGTGGCTTATGTAAGTCAAGGCTATTGCATTCTCCGAAATTAACAGGTGTGTGCCTACATACTGTGTTTTAATATACCTCCCTTCACAGTTGGTAGCATTCTCAGGATCAAAGGCTATTCAAGTGCTGAAATGCTTTGCACTTTCTAGTCTACATAAGTTTGTTTATCCTCACCCTTCAATAGTGGGTGCCATCTGTTGTCCCTATATATCTGTTGAGGTCAGTTTTATCATTAAAACCATGTCAAATGCACTCGTGTCTCATGCAATGCTTTACATTATAGCACAATTTATCTTAGCTTTTGAGATGGAAACTACATACATGTAGTTAAAGAAGAGTCGAGAATAGCCTGACAAGAAGCCAACCAACCAGCTACAGGCCAACCCGCATGAAGTATTGCAAAAAGACAATCAGTAATAAGAATTTGATGATACCTGTGCCAGGGATTTATCTTTAGAATTCAGCATCCTTACTTCATTCACTATTATCTGTCATACTTTAGTATTTCCATTTATTAGGCAGGCTGGGGTGGGGATGTGGGTTACGTCTTATGGTATATCCTGCATATTAGTTTTGAAAATTGTTATGGGCTCACACATCTAGGGCATAAAAGAAAACCAGTCAAGTCAAGTGAAATGAGCTGGAAGGTTAATGAATTTTGAAGTGATTGCCAGCCAGGCTGATACCACTCTTCTTGAGGTGGCTGGATCTCACTCATTAGCTACATAAATCCATCAATTAATACAAGGAAATTTAGTGGGCACTCACTCTACATCTATAACTATTGTTGCCACACTGTGCTAAGTGCTAGGTCACTTTTGCTGGTAGGGTTTAGGGCATATACATACACACATACCATTTCAAATGTTTAAATTTCAAAGTTAGGGCTTGGGACATTAAAGTAGATTTGAATGGATAATGCAGTTTCATAATTTTTGTGACATAACTATAGCTTCATTAGGAACTTTTCTTTTGCATTGTCAAAACACTTCTGAAATATCTTGCTAAAGGTTACTGTTGCATGAGGGTGGTTTCTGTTCAAAAAAGGGCATGCTTCTTTTTTTCAGTGAGAACCCTTTATTTTTATTTAAAAGAATTTTTAAAGTTTATTTATTTGAGAGAGAGAGAGAGAGAGAGAGCGCATGTGCACAAGGGAGGAAGGAGCAGAGAGAGAGAGGGGGAGAGAGAGAGAATCCCAAGGAAGCTTCACACCACCAGTGCAGAGCCTGATGTGGGACTTGAACTCACAAATCATGAGATCATGACCTGAGCTGAAGTCAGACACTTAACCAACTGAGCCACCCAGGCACCCCCAATGGGAACCCTTTAAAAATAATTCGATTGCTTCTTTAAAAAATACGTAATGAATTGAAATTATTCTTAAATATTCGGATTCACTTCTTCAATGAATTCAGTAAGATAATTCAAGCCCTTCTTACTCCTTTACCCTGACACTTTTTATTTATTTATTTTTAGATTTATTTATTTATCTTTTAGTAATCTCTACACCCAATGTGGGGTTCAAACTCATACCCCTGAGATCAAAGTCACATGCTCTTCTGACTGAGCCAGCCGGGTAACCCCTACACTGACACTTTTAAAGTGATATACCTATATTTTAGTTATTCTTGGGGACTCCTGCCTTGAAACAATTGTAGCATTTTATTTTTTACTCATATAAAGATAGGTCTGTGGTTATTGGTAATTATTTAGTATGAAAAATCATGGTATCCATAGTGACTATGGGGAACAAATCTTATCTTTACATTAGCTTAAGTAAGGAGAGGCAAATTAACCTTCATGAAACCTTGTCTTTGAAGAAGAAAAATTGGGGTGATAGAAGAAAGACTGAAGAAATGTGACCAGTTGCCAAAAGAGATGAGATAGCCTGATTTGGGGTTGCTGGAATTATTACTAATGATGAGAGGTATTTTATAAATGTTAGATATTATATACAAACTGCATAGAAAATATGCAAAATAATATACTTTCATGTCTGTAGAGAAAATATGTTTAAAATATGTCCACAAATTCTTTGACACACCTACCTTCAAGAAGTGGAGTCTAAATTCCCTCTCCTGGAGTGTGGGCTGGACTTAGGGGTTCGCTTTTAACAAATAGAATAAAGCAGAAGTGATAGCATGCAACTTAGGAGACAAGGTCATAAAGGGCACTGCACCTTCCTCTTTGTTCTCTCTCTTGGATTGCTTGCTTTGGGGAAAGCCAACTGTTATGTTTTAAGGACAACCAGGCAGCTCTGTAGAGAGACCCACACAGTGAGGAAGTGAGGCCTCCTGCTAATAGCAAGTTAGGATCTGAAGCATCTTGTCAATGACCTTGTCAGTGAGCCATCTTGGAAGTGGATTCTCCCACCCCAGTCATGTCTTCAGATGATTGCAGCCCTAGCTGATATCTTGACTTGCAACCACCTAAGAGGCTCTGAGCGAGAAGCACCAAGTAAATCTTCTCCTGAATTCCTGGACCACAGAAACTATGAGACAATTAATATTTGTTATTTTAAGCCGCTAAATTGGGGAGGAGGGGATTTGTTATACAGCAACAGATAACTAATACAAATTCCTATACTAGGATTTATTTTCAAGATGCAATTAATTCCAGCTGTTTTAATCTAAAAGAGGTATAATATAAGGAGCTGAAAGGACTGGAGAAATGGTATTTCAGCCATATTTGCAGAATCACACCGCTATTTTCACCTATAAGAGGAGCTGCCACCTCTCAGGCTATTAAGAAAGTGAAAAATCGAGAAACTCCCCCCTGAAACTGCTGATTTCAATGGGCTCTCCCAAATGAATCAGGAAGCCTCTGCTACTATTGCCACTGCTGCAATACCCACAAAGCTCCTACCTGGATATGGGGATGTGGCTCCAGAATAAAACCAGTGTGTGTATCTTTAGAATCAACCAAAGCTTCAGGGAAAAAAAATGTCTCTGCTTTACTTCTGCCTTTCAAGTCTCACGAAAATACATCTCAGGAATGTTGTTTATAGCTTTCTAGCTTCTGTAGTGCAGGAAGGCATACCTTGGGTGTTGAATATTTTTGTATTTCTATAAATATTCTTGAGCTTTGTTCTTCAACGCAGGTAAGTTACTTGAACACATTTTGATTCTTTTGAGTCTTGCTTTTAGGATTTAAGCCATGCTTAGTCTAGGGCTAATTATTTCTCACTACTGAGGCAAAAACCTTCCAAGTACTCTACCCAATGTCCTGTGGATGATGAGGTTTTCCAATCTAGTTGGTAGGCACCACTCCAGACCCAGTTTGGATGCCAGGCACTGTTTTTTTTTCCTAATTCTTTCCTGTGCCTAAGATAATTTTCCTCATGCACACAGGATGATCATTATTCTCCTGAATACTGAAGGAATAACCTTTGTGGATCTCTGAGGTCCTGTATATGCGCAGCTCTCTCTTCTTTGGTATTGTCATGTGAATTCTGTCGTTTTGGTCTCTCTAGACTTTCAGTTCATTCTCCTTAACTCAGGAAGTCCATCTAGTTCCACCTGGGTTTTTCCTCCCTGCACTACAGCCTAGAAACTCTCTCAAGCCAGTAAGTGAAGGTAATTGCAGGGTTCACATCATTTGTTTCTTGTTCCTCAGGGATCACTATTCTTCATTGCCTGATGTCTAGTGTCTTCAAAACTGTTTTTTTCAAATACTTTCTCCTTCCGTTGTCGATGTGACAGATGAGAGCATAAATCTGCCCCTATTATTACATGTTGGTCCCTTATTGATTTTTTGACTGGAGCCTGTATCACATCCTGTAGGAAAGCATTCCAACCTAACACAGTATTATTTCCCAGGTGACATCGTCAGTGTCTACTTCAATAAGTTGTTCTACTGTTTTACAAGACTGATTGCTTCTGCGTGTGGGGATACATGGTAAGATCGTTGTTTGCCATAGGCATCGATTCATCCCATACCATTTTTTTTTCTGTACATTTAGCTCTTTGGGCAGTAATTGAGTGAATAAGGCATTTAGTAAGTCTACGAATAGTAGTACTGGCAGAAATAGGACAAATAGGAGAGATAATACATATCCAGAATACATTTCTATTCCATTAGGACCATCTCTGCTTCTCTATGATGGAAGGTTTCCGTTGTGGTCAACCTGTCACTAGGTACTAGTTTATGGGACTGTATCATGGGCTCATTGCTGGTTTTTGTGGTTGGCCGATTAAGTTGCTCTGCAGTGGAAGTAGCCAGATCAGCCTTGGTGAGGGAAAGTCCATCCCTCCCATCATGGGTGCCTATTGAGCAAGTACTGGGTTACTGGGGAAAGAGTCTGACTAACATCCATGAACAGTTCTACCTGTCCTCCAGGTTTTTAAGTGCTTCATCAGCAGTGGTTGACTTCTGATTAGCATTCACAAGGGCACAAATAGTTTCACACTTTAGGCCAATTCTGAGAGATTATCTGTTTGTTATCTATTGCTGTTTAACAAATCATCCCAAACTTAATGGCTGAAGAAAACATCTATTTTGCTTCTGAATCTATTTAGGCAAATCTTGCAGGGATAATACATCTCTGCTCTACTTAGTGTCACTAGGACTGACTTGAAGATCGAGGCTGGATTATTCTAAAGGTTTGGTCACTCACATATCTGGAAGTTGATGCTGTGATTGGCTAGGTCTTTGGCTGGGATTGGGCTGAAACATCTACATGTGGCTTTTCCATGTGGGTGCTTAGTTTACTCACAGCGTGGTTACTGGGTTCCAAAGGTAAACATCCCAAGAAGAGTAAAAGAAGCTGTATTGCTTTTTATGACAGCCTTAGAAGTCACATGATATTGCTTCTGCCATAGTCATAGACCTGCCAGACTCAAGGAGAGGGATCACAGATCTCATCTCTCAGTGGGAAAATGTCAGTGTCATGTTATAAGGAGCGCATGTGGGATGAGATATACTGGTATGGTCATCTGTGGAAAATAAGAGTCTGCCCCACAATCATATACGTCTTCTGTAGACTTCCTTATCACCAATTTTCATTCTTGTTCCTTCCAAGATCCTCACTGTATACCCAAATTGGTAGCCCTTACACCAAGGATTGATATTGATCTATATTTCTGAGTGTGTATATTTCCAAACAGAGGATAAACACATACACTGCTTAAAGTTCTTGTCACCGAATGTGTCTGCCTTATTGTCCTTCATATAGCCAATGTGAGTAGCCCTGTAATGCTGAGGCAATCCATTTACGGAAGGTGCCAACATGTTACGCAGAATGACCTGAAAACCCTTCTTTAATTTTTCTTATTCCCTAGGCAATGGATGAGAAGAAGGGGATAGGGCAGTGCATCAGGAGTAGGAATACTAAGGATGTAAGCTACATGTTCATGAAAAATGTTAATGTCTTTATTTATTTATTTATTTATTTATTTATTTAATGTTTATTTTATTTTTTTCAACGTTTATTTATTTTTGGGACAGAGAGAGACAGAGCATGAACGGGGGAGGGGCAGAGAGAGAGGGAGACACAGAATCGGAAGCAGGCTCCAGGCTCTGAGCCATCAGCCCAGAGCCTGACGCGGGGCTCGAACCCACGGACCGCGAGATCGTGACCTGGCTGAAGTCGGACGCTTAACCGACTGCGCCACCCAGGCGCCCCTTTAATGTTTATTTTTGAGAGGGGAGAGACAGAGCACGAGCAGGGGAGGGGCAGAGATAAAGGGAGACACAGAATTCAAAGCAGGCTCTAGGCTCAGAGCTGTCAGCACAGAGCCCGACATGGGGCTCCAACCCATGAACCATTAGATCATGACCTGAGCCAAAGTTGGACACTTAACTGACTGAGCCACCCAGGTGCCCTGAAAAATTCTAATGTCTTTAGAACCTGCTTGAGCCTAATCTTTTTCCTTGAGGATGGAGTATAGTTGCACACAGCTTTAGTGTTTACTGGATCAGATAACACCTCAGTGCATGACGGGAAGATCAGGTTGCATAGTCACTTAAAATCCAATGGTTCCATAGTGTGGTAAGCTAAATAATGGCTCCCCAGTACATCCACATCCTAATCTCCAGAACCCATGAATGTTGCTTTATGTGGCAAAAGCAACTTTGCATATGTGGTTAGAATCTTGAGATGATTACCCAAGATTATCTGAGTGGATCCAATGTAATCACATTCCCTATAAGAAGAATGTAAGCAGAATCTGAGGCAGAGTCAGGGGAAAGGGGGATGTGAGGATGGAAGCAGAGATTGGAGTGATGCCCTCAGAAGGAGGAGGAAGGGGCCAGAAGTCAAGGGCCACAGTCACTAGAAGCCAAAAAATTCAAGGAAATAGATTCTCTCCTCAGAGCTCCTGGCAGGAACAAGTCCTAACAAAGCCTTGACTTCAGTTCAGTGAAACTGATTTGAGACTTTTGACCTCCAGGACTGTAAAGAGAATAAATTTACATTGTTTTAGGCACTATATTAGTTTCCCGTAGCTGCTATAACAAATTACCACAAACCTTATGGCTTAAAACAGCAGGAATATATTCTTTCACAATTCTGGAGGCCAGAAGTCTCGAATCAGTATCAGAGGGTTACAATCAAGGTATTGGGGAGGGGGGGGAGCGGGGGAGGGGGCGCTGCACTCCCTCTGAAGGTTCTAGGGCAGAATTCCTTCCTTGTTTCTTCTAGCTTCTGGTGGCTTCTGGCATTCCTTAAGTTTGTGGCCACATCCCTCCAATCTCTGTCTTTGTCCTCATGTTGTCTTTTCTCTGTGTGTCTTTTCCTCTTCTGTCCTCAAACTGCCCTCTATCTCTCTCTTACGTGTGATTATCACATAATCACACATGTCACATTGAACTTAATCACATCTGCAAAGACCCTTTTTCCCCTGTAAGAACCTTTATGGGTTCCAGAATTAGGACTTGATATCTTTGGTTGGTCCTTATTTAGCCTATTACAGCCAAGTTTGCAGTAATTTGTTACAGCGGAAACTAATACAGATATTAAGTCTCTACTAGGGCACAGTAGCAAGCCAAAAACTGTTTCTCAAAAGGAAAATAGTTACTTTTTTAAGTTTTTATTCTTATTTTGTTTTTAATTTTTTTAACATTTATTTATTTTTGGGAGACAGAGAGAGAGAGAGAGAGAGAGAGACAAAGTGAGAGTGGGGGGAGGGGCAGAGAGAAGGAGACTCAGAATCTGAAGCAGGCTCTGGGCTCTCAGCAAGCTGTCAGCACAGAGCCCAATACGGGGCTTGAACCCACGAACCATGAGATCATGACCTGAGCCAAAGTCGGATGCTCAACCGACTGAGCCACCCAGGTACCCCAGTTTTTATTCATTTATTTTGAGAGAGAGAGAGAGAGTGTGTGTGTGTGTGTGTGTGTGTGTCAGAGAGAGAGAGAGAGAGAAAGAGAGAGAGTTGGGGAGGGGCAGAGAGAGAGAGAGAGAGAGAATCCCAAGCAAACTCTGCACTGTTAGCACAGAGCCCTACACGGGGCTTGATCCCATGAACTGTGAGATCATGACCTAAGCAGAAACCAAGAGTTGGATGCTTAATAGACTAAGCCATCCAGGCATCCCATCAGAAGGAAAATAGTTATTTTTAAGGAGAGCATGGCTTTCTTAGGAAACCCTAGGAGACTGGACAGTGATGCTTTGAATGCAGCTTCTGAGATCTGCCACTGACATTTCAAACTTCGTTGAATATATTGTTGTAAGGGACACATGTTAGCCTAGGCCAGCTGAAGAACTCTTTGTTTCTCTCTGTTCCATGTAGAACAGGTTGCCTTAAGGGTCACTTAGTGAATGGGCAGGAACCATGCACTGAAATGTGGTGTATGCTGTTTCTAAATCCCAGGAGATCCATCAAGCACTGTGCCTTTTTCTTGGTGGGAAGGGGTGCAAAGTGTGGCACCTCTTTCAGTTTTTTGAGAAGATATTCTGAGATGTTCCATCTATTGGACTTCCAGAAACTTCTCTGAAGGAGCAGGTCCCTAAATTTATCTGCCACATGTGTATGCCTTACTAAGGCAGTCCAGTCCTATTAATCACTTGCTATATATTCTTTTAAACCCCTTTATTTTCATTTATATATACAGATATTCCACATGTATTTACTTCTCACCCAAGCTGCTCTTCATCTTTTTCTCACTATAAAATAGACAGCGGTGGGTTAATCAATGCTGACATCCATGCTCTCAACTCCCACCCACAGAGTCCCCTATGAATTGAATGAAAGAGAGACATTCTGGAATGAGAATACACAATATGATAACAGGCATCCTTTTTCAAGTTCAGTTAGACCAGATGTAAAGAGAATTGGTGTGGTTTGTCTTTTTTGTGTTTGTGGGATTTGCAGGTGGTTCTGACTACTAGATTCTTCTATTTCTGAGCCAGATGTGCTCACAAATAGAAGCGGCACGCATTTACTGTGTGCATGTTTGCATAAATGAATTCCTCCCTCATTAAAAGCTGAGGATTGTAATACTCAAAGAGTATCTTCTTTCTTCATTTGACAGGCACAACTAGATGATGTATTTATCCTTCAGTGGATAATTTCCAGGAGAACTAAAAAGGAAAAAAAAAAAAAAAGAAACTGATAGAAGAGGGAAAAAAGAGATGTGTTTGAGAAATGCCACCTCCATTGTATTGTAGAGAATAGAGTGGAGGAGGAAGAGCCAGGGAGATTAGATAAAAGCTATTGCCATTAAAAACAAACACACACAAAAACCACACACACACACACACACATACACACACACACACACACACACACAAACAAAAGCGAAACAACAACAACAATCAAAACTGGAACACAATACTGATATATATGATAATATGGGTGAAACTTGAAAACATTATGTTAAGTGAAAGAACCCAGACACAAAAGACCACATATTGTATGATTTCATTTATATGAAATATCCAGAATAGGCACATCTATACAGACAGAAAGTAGATTAGTGGTTGCCAAGGCTGAAGAAGGGCAATGGGTGGGGGTTGGGTGGGGGGGTTACTAATGGGAATGAAGCTTCCTTTCGGAGGATAAAAATTTTCTGGAATTAGGTAGTGGTGATGGTTGCACAACTCTGATTATACTAAAAATCACTGAGTTTATAACTTAAAAGCATGAATCTTTTGATAGGTAGAATTGTATTTCAACACAACTGTTAAATTTATGAAAAATATCAGAGTAAGACATCAAAGAATTTTGCCTAACAAATAATTTCTCAAACTTCCTATCAGATGTAGCATTTCCCTAAGACTTTGAAGGACAGACCTACGTAGCAACATTTCAGGTAGTTTCTTTTCATGGTCATTTAACTAATATGATGGACAATCTAACAAAAATGAAAGGAAAATATCACCAACAAAATCAAGGATTTTTACTTATTCCACTTAATGATCAGGAGAGATAAAAGTCTTCTGATACTAAAAGGTTAGGAAGAAACAGCTAATCATAAATTGCCCAACTTAATCATAAAGTGAATTATAAAGGCCTCAGCAAACATACGAATAGTGATCCTCAAGGAAGCAAATTCTCCTTTATTTGTGGTAATTGCTATTCAACATAATGGACACCTGTTGGTGCCTTCCAGAGCATTCTGAATGCTAGCTCATGGCAATTGGGGAAAGTCTTTTCTTATAAGACAAATAAAATGTCTTAAATAAACAAACAGGTGTTTTGTTACAGGTAGGTACACCTCACCATGCATCATATTTATAACTATCTAAACGGAATTTGGGGCAATTTTCAAGCATTTTTGCTTGTTTGTTTGTTTAAAGAACATCAAGCAGGGGTGCCTGGGTGGCTCAGGTCAGTTAGGCCTGACTCGATTTCGGCTTAGGTCATGATCTCACCGTGCATGGCATCAAGGCCTGCATTAGGCTCTGCACTAAGCATGGAGCCTGCTTGGGATTCTTTCTCCCTCTGTTTCTGCCCCTCCCTCGTCTCTCTCTCTCTCTCTCTTTCTCAAAATAAATAAATAAACTTAAAAAAAAAAGAAAATCAATCAATATAGTAGGATTGGCGGGCGTTGCAGTGTCTATCCTATATCAATTTCCCCCTTCTTACAAATAGAACCCTGATTATGTTTGGAAGGGTGTTGTGAACTGAACTGTGTCTTTTTAAGATTCATATATTGAAGTCATAACCCCCAGTACCTCACAGTGTAAATGTATTTGGAGATAGGATAATTAAAAAGTAATTAGGTTAGATGAGGTTACTAGTATGAGCCCTAATCCAATATAGACTGGCATCCTAATAAGAAGAGGAATTATACATTTTCTTTTTTAAGTTTATTTATTTTGAGAGAGAAAGAGAGAGTGAAGCACAGACATAGATGGAGAGAGAGAGAATCCCAAACAGGCTCTGCATTGGCAGCACAGAACCTGATGTGGGCTTGAACTCATGAACTATGACATCATGACCTGAGCCCAAACCAAAAGTCAGATGCTCAATGGACTGACCCACCCAGGTGCCCCTAAACTTAAATATAGATAACACATGGGGTGTGAGGGTGGCTCAGTTGGTTAAGTGTCCAACTTTGGCTCATATCATGATCTCATCGTTTGTGGGTTTGAGCCCCACGTTGGGCTCTGTGCTGACAGCTCAGAGCCTGTGTCTCCCTCTCTCTCTGCTCTCCCCCGCTTGTGCTCTCTCTCTCTCTCTCTCTCTCTCTCTCAAAAATAAACATTTAAAAAAATTTAATAAGTACACGAATACATAAATAAAAAGATACAGATTACACACAGAGAAAAGACAATGTGAAAACACAGAGAAGGCAGCCATCTACAAACCAAGGAGAGAAACCTCACAAGAAACCAATCCTACTGACAGGTTGTTCTTGGATATCTAGTCTCCAGAATTATGAGAAAATAATAACTGCTCTGTGGATGCTTTGTTATGGCACCCCTAGCAAACTAATATAAAAGGTAAACAAAAACCTTTTTTTGTTTTGTTTTTCAGTTTTTTTGCAAACATGGGTGGCCATGACTCAGCATTCTAGCCAAGGAGACACACAAGCAGAAATTCCTTGGTTGACCATTTGCTAGAACTTTCTAGAATAGGTCAGAATTAGCTCCCATGTGTCTTTTGCTCTTTGACCTTTCCTTTCTTCCTTCCTGGAATGGAAATATAAATCTGACAGTGTAGTAGCCAACCGGGGACCATGAAGCAACAGCCAAGGATGGCCAAGTGGAAAGACAAGAGACCTGATAGCATCATAAGGCCATTGTACCAACCTAGTGCCACCTAACTCCAGGTTCTTGTAGGTGAGAAAAACAAAACATTTAATTTATTTAGCCACTTTTTCCCCTTCAAGTTTCTATCTCCCATAGCTGAATGCAATTCCTAAATGATACCATAGATATTTGGTGTGTATGTGCATGTGTGTGTGTGTGTGTGTGTGTGTGTGTATAATTCCATATATTTAGTATGTATATATCTATATACACTAAATATTTATATATACTAAATAAATACTGTATGTATTCCAGAATTTAATGTATATAGATATATATATGGAAAAGAGAATTGTGCTATATAGGTGAAAGATCTAATTGGAAATCACAGGGAACATGAATTTATTTACTTCCAACCATCTGCTTAGCTACACAGTTGCCACCTTCTCATTTGTGAGCAAATTTCAAATGAGATAATTAAACAGAGAGATACTGACTTTTTACTTAAAGTGGGCAATGATGCCTACAAATGCATTTATTGAGTATCCAAGAGGATTTCAAAGGAACTATAATTTGGTAGGCAATGCACTTAGATGTAGAGAAGTTGTCCACTGTGATCATTGGAGTAGGTTTCAGAGTAGCATCATGGGATTCCTTGTCAATTTCCTTGTAAATTGTCATATGTGGGCTACCCAGGTGTCTGACCTCTAGCTCATTAGCCTGTGTAGTGTGTGAACCAGCTATGGGTCTGCAAACTGTTACCAATTAGCAAGAGATAAGGAGATAAGGAGCCTGTCACCAAATGTAAAGGAACTACATCATTTGAACAGACTGTTTAGTTCAGTTTACTTACTTTATTTTTTTGGTGGCAAGACTTCTCGATGGAGGAAGCAATAAGCTGGTTTACAGTCTGGTGCCAGCTCCATATCTCATTGTAGGTTTGTACCATGCGCAGCACAGTATAACTCGGGTCTGATCAGCTAATCATGGTGGAAGATAAGGATGTGTGTGTCCGCCCTCTGTAACTCACCGGGATGGGAGTCCAATTAAAATCATATTTCTATTAGGTCCAGACTGTGATGATGACTTTGAGCCCCAACTATCTGCATAAGAACTTGGCCATGCTCTGAGAGTCCCTAGAAAACTGTCTCATATTTGTTCAGGAAAAATTCACTCAAATTCTTTCACTTTGGTCTGCTAGCCAAATCGTCCCAGCATGGCCTCTGCTGCTATTTTCAGTGACAAAACTGAAGTGTTCTATTATTTAAGATACTTTTGGCTGCAAGTAACAGAATACTCTCCTTTATCTTAACCCACCATATCTTTAGTAATACAGACATTCAATTTTCTCACATAACAGAAAGCCTGGAGGAAAGCAGGTCTAGGTTTGAAACTGGCTCAACGGTTGTTTGTAGCTCAGGCTCTTTGCCTCTCTCTGTGCCATCCTCAGCATGTTGGTTCTGTCCTTGTACAAGTCACCTAGTGGCTACAAGGGGACCTTCACAATTTTAGATGTCACGGTGTCCAGCAGGAGCTTTCTTTTCTTTTATTCAAACCAGAAAACCTTTTCCAGAAGCAGCAGATGTCATCCCCCCATCTCCAACCACACACACCCAGATTTCCTGTTACATCTCATTGGTCAGAACTAGGTCTCAGGAAATGCCCTACCTTCAAGACAGTCTGAGAAGGCAATCACCTGATGAAGGGGAACAGGATAAATATAACTGGCAGAGTCAATTAGGATTCATTTCCTTGGGCTCCACTCATGGATACCCCAAATTAGATCAAGGTTCTGTTGGCAGAGAAGAATGGAGGGGGGGGCGGTGTGGGTTTCTGTTGTGTAGTTACCCAGCAGCATTTTCCAGGGATACTGTCTCCCCAAAGCCATCTTTCTTTGGAGGACTAGATCAGTGCTAATGATAGTAAAGAGACCTAGGCTTCAAAGCAGCTTGATCCAGATCAAGTCTCAGAACTTCTCTCATGAAAAGACCTGCTTTCGCTTCTAACACTCAGTTTCTGAGCCCTTGACAGCATCTTCCGGACACACACTCACACTCCCATGACAGGGAACCACAGTTTTCCAGCAACAGATCTGTTTCAAATGCACACTTGGAAAGGAAACATTCTCTCAATGGAACATCATTCTACTGAACTGTAACTGCTGACCACGCAGATATTATCATCCACTGTAGCTTTAGCCCCTAACCGCTTGGAGCCAGTCTCAAACATCTTTTTTTTTTTTTTTTTCCAGACTGTGGTCTTTACATTCGTAAATATACCATAGAGGTAGTTTTTTTCCAGAACAAAGAAAAGTGTGTGCAACTCTTTGCTTCTTGCATAACACCAAACTGCTAGATGCTTTGAAATGGCAGTTTTCCAGCTCCCATACGTCCTGTCAAGGTTTCAATAGATTCAAGTTTCAGCCAGGGATCGAGCACTTACTCTATCCAAGCCCTCCTTACAGCAGTTTCTGAAAAAAGCTGCTCTCAAGCAACTGGCCTAGGAATGGGATCTCAACTCTGACATGGTGGCAAAAAGTTATTTCCTTGTTTTCATCGCCTAATTAGTGATCCTTGTAATTAAATAATACAAAGGAGTGTGTGCCACATACAAAAACAACTGATAGAATTCTATCAAGTACAATGGTGTGTGTGTGTGTGTGTGTGTGTGTGTGTGCGCGCGCGCGCGCGTGTATGTATGAATCAAAATAAGCTGGATGACTTAGGAAGATTTTAAACAAGAAGCAGGGTTAGAATTATAAGTAGGTTTTGGCCAACGGAGACAAAAAAAGGAGTGAGCCTTTCTGGGTGAGAGGTGTTTAATATTAATATATCTCAAGGTAGGGAGGTTAGAGCTTTTGGTGGAGTATAGTTAAATTCCCAAGTGTATAAGCAGTTTAGATAAATTCATGATTAATTTATATTTTTGAAGCTTTGTTTTCTGTTTATATTGACTATTATGGTTATTGTGGTGGGTTCCTTAGGAATAACTGGAGCTACCCGGATTCAACCATTCCTTTTCTTCCACTCAGTTTCTTCATGCAATCTTGACCTTGATCTAGCTGCTTCCAAAACAACAAATTCTGAATTTAAATGAATACTAATCAGAAGTTTCACAAGATCTGCAGTCTCTCACATTATTGTTCATCCCAGTAAAAGAAATTGGGGCACATAACCTGTATTCTCTTGAACTTTCTTCAACTGGTATAATTGCCTTTATTAATAGGGAAACGTTAGCGTCTTCTGGTCTTTTCCATGCATAAATTCTGGATATAATTCTCCAATAGTGCTATTATTATTATTATTTTATTTATTTAGCACCAATTCTTCAACATTAGTTCCTTTTAATTTAGAGAAGAGTAAAAAAAAATGGGTTGATTATTATACGCATGAGAGTCACTTTTCCATCTTTCCATTTTCTTTTTCAAAAAAATTTGACAATATGTATAAAGGCATGCAATCCTTGCCTTCTGATGAAAGGCAGTTTCTGGCTTCTACTGGCTGGGTTAAATCTCATTAGAGAATTTAGAAAATTGGATTTTATGTGTCAGCAAAACTGATTGTTCTTTAAAGCATCTGAAAAACCAGCAAGGGCGGTGTGAGGGTGGTGGAATCAGACAAACGGGATAGGATATATGGATCCTGAAACAGGGCTTGAGAAATCTTCTCTATTCACATAAGACCAAATGTGTATTTACTGAAAACAACACATGGAGAGGATGGGGAGCTAGAACTTGCTTTGTTAAGCTAAAGCTTGGGAAATATTGTAATTGAAGATCCACCTGGTGTGTTCAAAGCAGATTATAAAGCCTGTTGAGCAGCAACCAATTTCTCTGGAGATCAGTTTGTACCTGTGAATGTAGCTGGGTTGGCCCTGTGGTAGTCCAATCAAATCAAACCACAGTTTTGGTTTCACTCATGATATCTCTCTCTCATTTCATTCTTTCTCTCTCTGTCTCTGTCTGTCTCTCACAGACACACGCAGAGACACAGAAAGTTTTAGTGGGAATGAGTATTTTGGTAGGTTGAGTGATGGTCCCCAAGTATGTTCATATTCTAATTCCGGAAATCCTTGAGTGCTACTTTATATGGCAAAAGAGATTTGCAGATGGAATTAACTTAAAGGTCTTGAGATGGGAGAGAATAACCTGGATCATCAAGGGGGAGGGCTTAAATGCAACTGCAAATATTCTTATAAAAGGGAGGTGGGGGAGATTTGATACAACAGAAGAGGAGAAGGCCGTGTGGCCACGGAAGCAGAGATTGTACTGATGCAGTTACAAGCCAAGGAATGTGGGCAGCTGCCAGAAACTGGGAGGAAAGTACTGGATTCTCCCTTAGAGCCACTGGGGGGGAGTGTGGGCCTGCTGACATCTTGGCCAGGGAGACTGGTTTTGGACTTCTGGCTCTAAGAACTGTGAGAGAATAAATTTCTGTTGTTTTAAGCCACTAACTTTGTGGCAATTTGTTCCAGCAGCAAAGGACATATAGTGGAGTGACATCCTAGATACCAGAATTTAAGGCAAAAGTCATATACAGATAAATCATTGACCCCTGAAAGCCACTTAAGAACACACCACATTGGAGAACAACATAGCAAGTTTTGTCCCCAGCAAGCACTGGAATGGAGTGTTGTTTCTTCACATGAGATGGCAGATGAAGGAGTTGGCTTGTGTTTAGGGGCTATGTTCTGGCAAGAATATCTATCTTTAAATATTAGACTCCTCACAAAAGTACCTGGCAACCAAGAGAGCAGATTTGTATCTCCCATCTCACTCTCAGTCAAGGCACATGCTCTTTGAATGGAACAATGGACAAAATTGCTCATGTGATTTAAATTGTCCTTTTTCTCCCCCCAAGTTTGATTTGTTTAAGATAAATAACAATAGCTAACTGGTAACTCAGCACATGCAAGATGCTTTTCTAATTGCTTATATGAACTCATTTAAAGCCACAAGCTGAGGTGTACAGAGGCTAATAATTTCACTAAAATGAATTTTTCGGGGGCACCTGGTGGCTCAGTCAGTTGAGTGTACTATCTCTTGATTTGGGCTCAGGTCAAGATCCCAGGGTCGTGGGACTGAGCCCTGCATCGGGCTCTGTGCTGGGAGTGTAGCCTCCTTAGGATTCTCTCTCTCTCTCTCTCTCTCTCTCTCTCTCTCTCTCTCTTCCTCTGCCCCTCCTCTCTCTCAAACTAAAATAAAAATAATAAAATAAAATGGATTTTTCATATATTTATATGTATATTTAAATAACCTTCCAATACAAAATCAAAGACATTTGAATATCCCAACTTTTTGTCCCATAAGATTTCTTTGGGGAGGTGCCTAATAAAGTTGGTCTCGATTTCAGAAACTGTGGATCCTTTATGAATATGCTACTCCACAAGGAAGCTCCTCTCTTGTTTCATGCAGACTTTCCCAACTACTTTCCATTCAGCTTGAAATAAAAAGATATCCTTAGAAAACTTTTCCTTTCTTTGCTATTAACTTGAAGATATTCTGCTATTTTCCAAGCCTCTATTTTCATAATTCAGTCTGATGCTGCTAAATTAATATACACTTCATTCCCAAATCCTTTTTCCAGCAACCTCTGTGGATATCAAAGCTGATACATTCTGTGCTCCCTTTACTTATTTTTAGTCCATTAAAAAAATGTCTATTTTAATTTGTCTTTCATACGATGCATTTGAAATAATTTCTTTTCCCTTCCTAACCACAGAACATTTTCTTGGGTTCAGTAAAATTGATGCAATTTTATACGATCTTTGGTAACTCTCTTACTAGAAGAGCCATATGTATGCTTCAGCCACGGCTCAAAGCTGCCATAAAGCTTTGACTCTACTGGTTAAATAACCAGACTGTAGCACACTTGATGGCATTCTTCAGGTGTCCTTAATGACTGAGTGGTGTTGCTGCATAGTTGATAGCCACCCAATGATTCAGAGAGATTGCAAAAAAGAGTGAATTGGTGGTGGCAGCCAATTCGGTCACAGAGCACGCAGGGGAGATCCAAGAACGAATGATTCTGTAGCTTTAAGATCACCCGCATCATTACTGTGCACTCCACTTGTCTCACTGATTGTTTAGAAAATAGAGGAATTCTTTTTCTGGCTTGTTATCTAGACAAGTTGGCAGTCTATGGTGGTATCGTCTGTCTTTCTGAGATGTTTCTCCTTTTCTTTGCTACAGCAAAACTCTGACTGTCTCCTAAGGACACCGATTCTCCTGCATCCAGGAGATGCAGGGTTTTTTTTCCTTTCTCCATATACTTTAGGCTTGTGAAGAAGGATGGTGCAGTTCTTATACTGTTGCTGCCCTGCCCAGATTCCCCTTCCTCTCGGTGCCCTCATCCCATTTGCTGGCTACTCTAAGTGGGGGCTACTGACCACTCAGAGCTGCTTCCTTCTCTGTCACAACATCTTTCTAGACATGTCTCCTAAGGCAAGGGAAACAAAAGCAAAAAGAACCTATTGGGACTACACCAAAATACAAAGCATCTGCACAGCAAAGGAAACAATCAACAACCCAAATTGGCAACCTACTGAATGGGAGAAGATATTTGACTTATCTGATAAAGGGTTAGCATATAAAATACATAAAGAACTTATATAACTCAAAACAAACAAACAAAAAAACCCAAAGTATCCAATTAAAAATGGGAAGAAGACACAAACGGACATTTCTCCAAAGAAGACATATAGATGGGTGACAGACACATGAAAAGTTGCTCAACATCACGCATCACCAGGGAAATGCAAACCCAAACCACAATAAGATAACACCTCACTCCTGTCAGAATGACTACAATAAAAAACACAAGAAACAACAAGTGTTGGTGAGGATGTGGAGAAAAAGGGACCCTCATGCACCGTTGGTGGGAATGTAAACTGGCACAGCCACTGTGGAAGCAGTATGGAGGTTCCTCAAAAAATTAGAAATAGAATTACCATGTGACCAAGTAATTCCACTACTGGATATTTATCCAAAGAACACAAAAATACTAATTCAAAAAGATATATGAATCCTACTTTTATTGCAGCATTATTTACAATAGCCAAATTATGGAAGTAGCCCAAGTGTCCATCAATAGATGAATGAATGAAGAAGATGTGGTATACACATATAAAGTAGAATATTACTCAGCCACAAAAAGAATGAAATCTTGCTATTTGCAACAACATGAATGGATTTAGAGGGTATAATGCTAAGTGCAATAAGTCAGAGAAAGGCAAATACCATATGATTTCACTCATATGTGGAATTTAAGAAACAAAGCAAACAAAGAAAAAATAGAAAAACAAACAAACTTTTAAAAAAACCCCCACACTCTTAACAAACTGATGGTTACCAGAGGGGAGGGGGGATGGGTGAAATAAGTGAAGGGGATTAAGAGTACACTTGTCTTGGGCACCTGGCTGGCTCAGTTGGTGGAGCATGCAACTCTTGATCTCGGGGTTGTGAGTTTGAGCTCATGTTGTGTGTAGAGATTACTTAAAAAAAAATCTGTAAAAATAGCATACCCTTGTTTTGATGAGCACTGAGTAATGTATAGAATTGCTGAATCACCATATTATACAACTGAAACTAATATAACACTGTACATTATACTGAAATTAAAAAAAAAAAAAAGCTGTTTCTTTTTGAGAACTGCCCTACATCAGTGGGTCTCAAAGTGTGGTCCTTGGACCAGCAGCATCAGCATCACCTGATCATTTGCTAAAAATGCAAATTCTGAGGTCTCACCCCTGGGCTATTGAGTAAGAAACTTGGGATTGGTGTCCAACCACCTGTGTTTCTCATGCACATTAAAGTTTGTCAATTACTGCATTAGAGTGAACGGAAACCCAGAGCAGAAATGCCCAGGATGATACATCTTCCTTTCAGGGGTTATCTGCAGCCAATAGCTGAATGATTCAGGAAGAACAAAAGTCTGTTAGTCCCTTTGTTCAATAGGGGACAACTTCATGATGCCATTCAGCCTGCAGAAATCCTTGAGGGATCAGGCTGAGGCTGGAATCGAACTGAACCTATATCTTGGCCAAACGTGTTCCCCACCCTATTCTGCACTCTCATTCCCTTAAGAGGTATTATGAGTTTAATGTGTCCTCCCAAAAGAGAGATGTAGCTCAGAATGTGAACTTATTTGGAGACAGGGTCGTTGCAGATGTAATTAGTTAAGATGAGGTCATATTGGAGTTGGGTGGGCCCTTAATCCAGTATGACTGGTGTCCTTGTAAGGTGAATACACAGGGACACAAGGAGACTGCCATATGAAGATGGTCTATGGAGTGTAGACACTTTAATGAGAAGAAAAGCAAGGTTAAGGGTATGATTAACTGGCTACGCATACAGTGGAAAGGGACAGATCCAGCTACCTTTGGCTCTGTCACGGCCCCTCACTCTTGTTGCTTTCTACTGTTCACCATTCCTGGGGTGTGTGCCCCTTCCCAAGCTCTTTCCCAGTGTTCCCAAATGGTGCTTAATATACTGAGCTATCCACAGAAGATACTTTGATGAGGACAGAGTGGCATTGCTCTCAGAACTCCCTCAAAGGGAGGAATTTCCAGTTATACCTCTGCTCAAAGTTGGAGTACTTGAATTAGGAGAAGAAATCATTAAACAGGGGATCACGGAAGGCCTTTGGTTTCAACTCCTAAGTGAAGCTAAATAACAAGAACTCATGGAAGGTATTAAAGGGAAATTCCTAGTGTTGATTTGTTGGGTTTTGGCATGTCCTTTCTTTTGGAACTTCTCCAATGAAAACTTCTAAGTCATTTTCTATTTGTAGAATTCTGTCATAGCTCAGGTTTGGCTTCTCCAACTGGTGCTTTCCTTAGATGAAGCATTCAGTAAGATGGAGCTAAAGAAAATAAACATTTAACTAGAATTACTATAATGTGCTTATAATGAAAGGACAGGTTTAAAAAATAGTGTATATTAAAACTTAAGTTTCCTAAAGTAGCTTTTCCAAAATAACAAAACATCATTTGCTGGGTAGTGACCGAAGATACACTGACTGGCTCTAGCTCTTTTTTGTTTAATGTGGAATAATTCTATATATTTCAAGGCCAAATTTGCTTCACTTGGCTTAATTGTCAGTTAGATGAATGGAAAATAGCATGTTACTAATTCCAATTTATTTTGCTTTGATATAGTCAAAATTCATGCTGTGGGGAAAAAAAGGAGGTCAGATTCTGATCTGACAACTTTTTCTTTTTTATTATTCATATTTTGCTATAATTGCTAACATTTAGCAAACAGTCCAACTAAATTACAAATAAAATACACAGCTGACATTTCTTCTCATAAAAGGAAAATGTTAAGCCCAGTATAATTACAGAGAATGAAAAAAAGGCATACTGGTATGGTTAATTTTTGTATTTTCTGTGAATAAATACCATACATGATGAAAACCTTTGTAAATAGGTTTCAAGTTGATTCTGTTTTGGTCAAAACTAGTTTCTTAAATCTGATTGCCCAGTTTTGAATTAATCTTCTTAAAGACAATCAGTTCAGGGACACCTGGGTGGCTTAGTCTGTTGAGTGCCTGGCTCTTGATTTCGTTATGATCTCACGGTTTGTGAGTTTGAGTCCTGCGTCAGGCTCCTCTCTGACAGTGAGCAGCCTCCTTGGGATTCTCTCTTTCTCTCTCTCTGGCCCTACCTCTCTCTCTCTCCCACTCTCTCTCTCTCAAAAATAAATAAACTTAAAAAAAAAAAAAAAAAAAACCAACCAGACAATCAGTTCATATTATTCTCAACAAGACTGCTTTTCCAAAAGCCGTTAGGGAATCTAGTAGTTTTGTTTTTCATATATAACAAGTGTCATTTTTTCTGTTCAAAATGGTGCATGTAGTTGTCTGAGGGGATTGGTGTTCCATAGATTTGCTATTAATAAAATAAGCTCAAAATTGTTCATGGTAAGAAGAACTCTGGTAAAACCCATTATCCTGTATTACACTGATGCTTGGGAACTTCTTTCTCTTTGAATGGGAATTGTCCTAGAAGTTGAAGGTTGTCTGTCTGGGCAACTTCAGTCCTCTTGGACTCTGGGACCATCGTTGAGTTAGGACTTGTGTGTAGGCATAAATAGGCAACCAGCTCTCTGGTGTGAGGAGTGTGTATATAGGTGTTTGAACCTCAGTTTTTTCATCTGCAGAATGGAGGCAATTCTGCCTACTTCACTGGGTTTTTGAAGGGCTTTAAAATAAAGCAATTTTTTAAAAGGTCTTTACATTATGTTAAAGGAGTGATAGAAAAATGGGAACTGATCAACACAAGGATTATGCTAGTGGTCTCTATGCTCTGCAAATATTTATTCAGTGCCTTGTTTTTCTTTAAAATGGAGATGATGATATTGACCTACTTCAAAAGGTTGATGAGAACAACTAATTACTGTTGGTAAAACACTTTGAAAACATTGAGTGCTATCTATGAAAATGCTAAATACAGACTTCCTGATGCAGTTGAAAGGATTAATTAGAGAATGTTTGCTTGAACCTTGATCCCCTAATGAAAGGTGTTTCTCCTGTTGCTATTTTTGTATTAACTATTATTTTGTGCCACAATTTGTTAGATAGTAAGTGTCATGTCTGGCTGGTTTTTAACTGTCTCCAGACGGAATTTTGATAATTTTTCTTTGAGAGATCAAATGCATTTCACATTGTAAAGTGTCTTGTCCAAGGTCATTCAACTAGACTGACCTTTGCTTATTTTGGGCTGTCACTTACGGCTTCCTAGATGTTCTCATCCAAGCCTCTCTTTCATGTTCTGCTTGAAATATTGTACTTAGTGATGGATTTTTAATACTCTAACCCTCTATCTCTCTGAACATTTTTTTTTTTACCAATTACAAGAAAAAATTAAGAAGATTTTGAAAAAAATTGCTCTTTATTTAAAACACTTACTGAGAATTAGGATTTACATGAGAATGAAAGGTTGTCCCTTCTCTTTTCCATACTTAAATTTGTAGGCATACAGGCTTATTCTCCTGTTTTATTCTCTTAATTCTCTTGGTGGCCAAAGGGACTGCCGTTAGACTATCCTCATCCCGAAGGGTATTTGATGAAATTTCATTTTCCCTTCTTTCTAATGGATACAATTGCTCCAAGCCATTTTGCAGTGTTCCAATATATTGTGAATGATAATTGTGTCACAGAACCCACGTGATTTCAGAAGCTGGAGGAAAGGATATCGGGCAGCTCACAGACTCTGTGGGGAAGCTACAGGCCATGAACGATGGCCAAATCATGCTGGAGAAGTGCTTCCTCTGGAGACCAAATCCTATGGCTCGCACTGTTTATATTCCTGACACTGGTACCACCAGCTTCTGCCACCATAACTGTCATTGCTGCCTCTGAAAATCAGATGCTGCCATTGCCACCACTAACACCCATCTCCACGGTAAATGTGGGCAGCCCTTCCTCTTTTAATTAAACTCTGAGGGGAATGAATGGAGCCATAGGAAGCCTGAGAAATCCAGGGCCTGGCATTTCCAACTTCTATAGTGGAAAAGGGGTTCTCTCTGAGGAGTGCAGATGGGCCTGGGGAGGGGTGTCCTTTAGACACTGGGAAGAAGTTCAGACACTGGGTGGCCAAGAGGAATGACAAATGTCCAATAATCTAATAGGACTGTAGTCTGTAAATATGTGCATTTGATTCCTTATATTTACCCCTGGAAGAAATATTTAGATGTTTTTAATTTAAAATTTTTAAAGTTTATTTGAGAGAGCGAGTGAACAGGAGAGGGGCAGAGAGAGAGACAGACAGACAGAGAATCCCAAGCAGGCTCCTCACAGTCAGCACAGAGTGCAACGTGGGGGCTTGAACCCACGAACCGCAAGATCATGACCCCAGCAGAGACCAAGAGTCAGACACCTAGCTGACTGAGCCACCCAGGTGCCCCTAATTTAAATTTTTTCATGTTTATTTATTTTGAGAGAGAGAGAGAGAGAGACAGGGCATGAGCAGGGGAGGGGCAGAGAGAGGAGAGAATCCCAAACAGGCTCCAAAGTGCCATCACTGCAGAGCCCAATGTGGGGCTCGAACCCACCAACCATGAGATCATGACCTGAGCTGAAATCAAGAGCCAGACACTTAACTGACTGAGCCACCCAGATGCCCCAAAGATGTTTTTAATTTTAAAGATATCTTTTTACTTTTTCTGTTTACAAAGGCTAAATTCTGCTTGGGATTAAAAAAAAAAAAAAAAGCTTCCGTTATTAATCTCATGGTCTTTAATGAACATCTCACACATAATTTGTATACAGATTTTCTACAGAATATTTCTTGTTAATATGGCATTAAAAATCCTCTTGATGGCATATTTGAAAAATAATTATCATAAAAGTCAGTAAGGAGGAACAGTGGACTTCTTTATTATTATCAATAGTCATTTCTGTTTGTTTCTTCATTCCTTTGGTTTGTGTCAGCAAAAGATAGCAACTGGTGCCCATGCAATGCCAGAATTCTAACCAGCTCCGGATTAGTTGATTGCATTACTATGGTTTTAACACCCACTGGCTTTTCTCTAAATCTAATTACTGATTTTATGGTTCTCAACATTGCTGATGGTGAAAGATTTTTTTTTTTTTTTTTTACTTTTCTTTTTTCCTGAATACAGTGCCTAGCTCCACCAGAACCATGACAGTATGTTGGTGACTTTTGCAAACCAATAATGCTATTTGTAAAGTTTATCAACAATATTCCCTGTGGCAATCTCTTCAAATCTCAGTTTTCAGAGTTCTCATTTGAAACACATTTTGAATTCTTTCAGTATCAAGATTCCCAATATTTTAATTATTATTATTATTTATTAAGTTTATTTATTTGAGAGAAACAGAGACAGCATGAGAAGGGGAGGGACAGAGAGAGGAAGAGAATCCCAAGCAGACTTCATGCTGCCAGGGCAGAGCCCGACACAGGGCTTGAACTCACGAAACGAGAATATCATGACCTGAGTCGAAACCAAGATTCGATGCTCAACCAAATGAGCCACGCAGGCACCCCAAGATTCCCAATATTTTAAAGTAAATTGTACTGGTACTGAACAGGTACCCATGTGGCTTGCCACACAAAATGGACTACTCTTGTTCAGTTCAGATATTTGTTGCTCAGCTCTCCTGAAAGTTTTGCAAAGAATTTTTGGTTTTGTTTTAATGTAATGGTGGAGGCAGAGAAAGCTTTCAG
This sequence comes from Acinonyx jubatus, assembly GCF_027475565.1. NCBI lineage: Eukaryota > Metazoa > Chordata > Mammalia > Carnivora > Felidae > Acinonyx > Acinonyx jubatus. Next base: position 207,034,747 of record NC_069380.1, read on the forward strand.
AATGGAGACGCTGTAGATGTCAACTGCTTCATAATGAATGTTTGTTCATTCATTAGCATTTGACAGTTCATCTTTACTCAACAGTATTCGATAGTATATCCAGAAGGGCTCTGTTGAACTCTCATCATGAATCAAAGTGTAACTGGTAAAATTGAAAACCTTAATCTGGTTGGGGTGCAAATTTTAAAGATTTTTTTTTCCCAATCGCTGCCCTAACTGTACTAGACAGAAGCACCCTTGCCCTTCTTTACCTATGCTCTGAGATCCCACTGAACGGTCTGTGAGAGCTCCCATTTATTCCGTCAAGTACTCAAAATTCCCTAATTAGGCACCCAGTCATGTGAGTTGTGCCTAGCGAGGACCAAGGAGCATCCCTCATCTCCTGGTGGCCTAATGCCAACAGAACATTGCAGAGGGGAAAAAAAATGAATTTTAAAAATTGTAAAGATGCTTCTAACCACCAAGAAATGAAGGGTGTCCCACCCCTGCTTCTCACCATTGCTCACTAGGCAAACGCACATGATTAAGTGCCTGGTTAGGAAACTTTGAGTATCTGACAAAATAAACTGGAGCTATTACAGGCCATTCAGCGAGGTCTCCGTTTGAAAACGTTTGGCTTACAGATCAATAACTCATAAGACTGAAATGGCTCTGAAAAAAGTTGGTCTCTGATCTATGAGGGTACTGTGGTCTGGGAGGCTTGAATGGATATGGAGAGGCGTGTTGGGTTATTCTGACATAAAAGACTTTGTAGGATTCTTGAAGAAGCTATGTTGGGCCCTTCTGGGCTCCTACCAAATAGGAGCCACATATCTCTGTATCATGTATAATTAATGTTTTAAAAGACATATTAGGGGTGCCTGGGTGACTCAGTCCATTAAGTGCCTGACTCTTGATTTTGACTCAGGTCATGCATGATGTCACCGTTGTGAGTTCAAGCCCCACATATGGCTCTGCACTGAGTGTGGATCCTCCTTGGGATTCTCTCTCTCTGACTCTGCCTCTCTCTCTCTCAAAATAAATAAACTTAAAAATAAATAAATAAAAGACATATTAAATGGACTGTTGGTTATTGGCAATATATTTTATTTTGGAACAGATCCACGTTGGTTTGGTTTAAAACACAAAATTCTTCTCTTCCGAGGAGAATGTGTTGTAACAGGATCCGTCTATTGATGCAATAAATATTGATCACCTGCTATGTGTGAGGCACCACGTTAGAATACATACTGTCTCTCTCTAATACACACACACACACGTTTGTATATGAATCTGTATATAGAGAAAACGTACATGTACAAAATTGGTGGTAGCTATTTAGCACAGGGAATTTACTAAATAGGTAGCAATACTGCTGAAGCTGCTCATATGAGAGTCACTCTGCCTTGTGTGACCCCTTGAATTATTATCTCATATAATTACTTCGTTCTTCTTATTTGGGTTTTGGCTCCCCACCGAATCTCTGAGCTTTAACAGGGCTGGACTGTAGAGCAGGCTCTGCCCTCCCTCCACTCATTACTCCTTAGCGGTAATTAGTGGATAGATTGCTGCTAAGCATCAAACAGGTGTAGACATTTAGCAGAGGGTAGGGTTACATTTCTCCAAAAGCCGTGCCTTTCCCGCACATTTTGAAGGCAACGTGTTGACAGTACAGAACGCAGACGAAAAGACGTTGGGGGAAAGTATACACATTACACAAACTTTCGTGTGCGTAGCAATCACCTAGGGATCTTGTTAAAGAGTAGATTGTGAATCAATAGGCCTGGGGCAGGGCCTGAAATTGTGCTGGTAACAAGCTCCCACGTGATGCCGGGGCTTCTGTGTGGATCAGACTTGGCTGATGCAAGGTTATATGTAATGGCCGCATTAGGGACCAGACTCTTACAACCCTAGATAAAGAAGCTAGAGCGCTTCCCCTAGCCATGGCCACTCTCCAGGCCACCCCCGCCCCGCCGGGTCAGCACCCCAAGTTCGCCCGCCTGTAGTCGCGCCTGGCTGGCCTATGACAGCTGTTTGCAAGGACCTGAAAGGCTTGCCTCTCCCTACTCTCCGAGTCGGAGTCGGAGCGCAGCCGCCCGGTGAGCGCCGCCGCGCGGGCAGACGACGCGACTCACGTGGGACATCTCCAACTGCTCCTCCTGGAAACCCGGCAGACCGGTTTTACCCGTCCTCGTCCAGAAGTGGCTACCGATCCAACTACAGGCAACCGGAGGAGGCCGGCGTCCTTCCTCACCTCCACCCGCCCCCCGCCTTCCCCAGTCACTTCTTCATTTTTCTACCTGACTCTCCCGGAGCCGCAGAAAGCGAAGACCCAGCACAGCAGCTGGCCGAGCACCGTCTCCAGCGACGTGTGTGAAACTGTTCAACCCCAAACACAAACACCAGCCACTGACATGTTTTAAGAAACGCCACAGTTGGATGACTGCGGAACCAAAAACAGACCAAATGGGGAGGCAAGAAGGGAAAGCAATTGGCCCAGTTCGGTTGGAGAAGCGGCTCGTGTTACACTCCCTTTGCCAGTTAGCGTCGTGGGCGTTTGTTGCTGTGTTAATTACAGTTCTTCCCCGAGTCGGAGGCGAGAACAGCCCTGGTGGAACGGTTTCAAGTGGAGCGTTCCGCCAGGGGGAAAACAACTGCCTTTCTCCCCAGCTGGGGAGGGATTCCCAGCAAGCAGCCCACGGTACGCGCTGTGCGCCCGCATCGCCGGCGAGGCTCCGACCGCGGGCTTCCGGGTGCGCTCGCAGACGGAGCCTCGCGCGCTTCCACCGCGTCCGGCTGCCCTGCCGGCCGAGGCAGAGGAGGAGCAGGTCGGCTGGCGTCTCCTGAGCGCACGCCTGGGGCCGGCGAGAGGGCGCACTTCTCAATTCCTGGTTTTCTCTAAGCGTTCCGGGGGAGCTCCCGGAGTGGAGGTCTGGCACGAGAGACTGCCCGTTTCATCTTTGGATGGACCCCGGCAGGGTGGGCGCGGCTGGTTCTGAAGGAATCAGGGACAAAAGTCAGATAGTGCCGCAGGGTGGGAAGTAGGTGCAGACAAAATGACCTGGCTCCAAATCCTGCCTCTGCCCCTCATTAAATTTATGTGACCTTGGGCAAGTTGATACTTTCCTGTGCCGCGCTAATTCTCCCCTTATGCGGTATCGACTATGTTGCAGGACTCTTCTAAGCACTCAGTCCTCACAACAACCTTATAAAGAAGCACTTTTTAAAACTGCCGTTCCACAAATGGGAAAACGGAGTCCTAGAGATGTTAACCGCACAGCGGATGAGTGGTAGGGCTGGGACTGGAAAGGAAAAGTCTACGCTCTAACCATTACGCTAAACTGCACGTTAAGCGATAATGCGTATGTATGTAAAGTACCTGGAAAATAGCAGGGAGGGGGTGGCTATAGGCACATACTCATCAAACTGATCCTAGCTAAGATGTAATGCACCCAGTATTGATTTACAAGGGAAGTGACCGAGGGGTGTGAGGGCCCACGTGGTTATGGGAAATCCATCAGAGGCAGCTGAACAGGGATTGGGGAATAGGAATATGGATCCCAGCTCCAACCCCATCAATGTGTCACCCTCATCCCCACCACCTTGCCAAATGTGTCCACAGCCCAGACACGGCTAAAGACCCTAGAAAAACAATTAGAAGCCATAGGGTCAGAAAAGTCCAGTGAAAAGGGGCCTGAGTCTGTGAGTCTATACTAAAGCCACCTACCAGCTCAAAACAGTACAAAAAATACTAAACTGTTGGTTTTCCTGCTATTTTGAAAAATACATTTTTCTACAGTGCTATTTGGGCCTTTACGAATAAAATTCTTGGAAATGACTCAAAAAATGCAATCCAAAAGCCATGCTATGCACTTGTAACTGTCATTTATGTACACTGAAGGGCTGGCACAGACGTCTGAGACAATATATGGGAAGTGCTTTGGAATAAAAGCATTAGGTAATAATATTTTAAAAGGATACCATACATGTTTAGATTGTAATAATCTTCCTGAGAGAATTCTGTCAATAAAACGTGGCTTTCCCTCAGAGTTTCATGTCCCTCTTGGTAAGACGGTTTTTAAAATAGTGCAGTCAGGGTGGGAAAGGGGAAGCCTTATTCATGGGCTCTGAGGATCAAGACGTGGACATCTCTGGGCGCCACTGTTCTGCCTGCCACACACCCCAACTGCTTTGGTGGGAGGCATAGTCTTAATTAATTCAGAAACATGCTCAGCACTTACTCTGTGAAAGGTACTATTAGCAGGGACTCCTGAGTCTCCTAATCCTGTATTTGAGTGCTAGCTCTGCCACTTACTAGTTACGTGATTTTGGGCCAGTTACACAACCTTTCTAACCCTCAATCTCCTCATCTGTGAAATGGGGATAGTAATAGTACCCACCTTGTTTTGTTGTTTGAATTAAATGAGATAATGCTAGAAAACATTTAGCACAGAGCCTGGCACATGGTAAACACTCAATGAATGTTTTGTTTATTATTACTAATCTGTCATGAGGATTGCAAAGATACATAATGCATGGTGTCTGGCCTTGTGGAGTTTGGGGAATACAGCATACTCCACATGTAACTGTGAAGTCAGATAACACACAGGAACAGATAAAGATGCAGAACAGTATCCTACTAAAGTGCTAAATGGGGTACTATAGACAGTAAGTGCTATTGAGTGAAGTAAGATATTTTCAGTAAGCCGGAAAGGTAGGAATGAAGGAGGCAGGATTGGTGTTGGGACTAAAAGAAAGGTTAAATATAGACAGGTAGAGGGGGAAATGTCGGGCACATGAGCATATACATGACAGATTACAAGGTGACAGTAAATAAGATGATTTACTTGTCATCTTATGGAATGGAGGGTTTGTGTAGGGGTGTTCATTCATTTCCACTTTTCTTCCGGAGTGTTTAGGGAAGGAGTGTACTATCGGATTTGAAGGGACCAGACTGGAGGGGCTTGAATACTAGGCTATACAGTTAAGATTTTTTTCCCGGTGGTAGCAGAAAACCTTGGGAAGTTTTAGAGCAGAGGTAGATTCCTGGTGGAAGCTGTGTTTAGGAAGGTTGATCCAAGAGTAGTAAATGTAGGGTTGGTGGGAGGAGAACTTGAAGGTAGGGAGAGCTGTTGGGAGATGTCTTCAGTGGTCCAGAGAGTAGTGACGGGAGGCGATGTGATAGCAATCAGCTTCAGAAAAGGGGACGGACGAAAGAGACATGACAAAGCAAGAACAAAGAAAAGAGGGCCTTAGTGACACAGAGGGAACGGATATAAAATTCCTGGAAGTCTGGTAATGGAAATAATAGAAATGAGAAATGAGTTCATTTTGAGTGTTGCTGTGTTTGTTGAAGATGCTGGCAGGTCATCAGGTGGCACATGTCCAGGAGGCCACTGGAAATGTGGAACTGGAAGAGAGAGGTCAGAGCCAGACAATGAGGTTTGGCCATCATTAGCAGAGAGGTGGTGGCTGAAATCCTTCACTCCGGCCCCCTAGGTTTTCATGGTCAAACCTGTGTTAGTGCCCACATGGGTGGATTCCTAGCCTCATCCCTCTTTTCCTCCCCCTTTATGGGCTAAATTGTGTCTCCCCTAAATGCATATATTGAATCCTATCCCGCAGTCCCCCAGCAGGTCACTGTACTTGGAGACAGTGTCTTTAAAAAGGTAATTAAGATCAAATGAAGTCGTCGACCAGTACCTTTAGAGGAAGAGGAGATTAGGACAAAGACACACACAGGGGAAAGGCCACGTGAAGACATAGGGAGAAGATTGCCATCTACAAGCCAAGGAAAGAAACCAACCCTGCAGGCACCTTGTTCTCCAACTTCTAGTCTCCAGAATCGTGAAAAAATAAATCTCTGTTGTTTAAGCCATCCAGTCTGTGGCATCCTGTTATGGCAGCCCTAGCAAACGAATGCTCTCCTCCAGGGACCAGCGTCCTTGTACCTCCAGCCCATCTGAGCTGAGGGCGCTCCATGCTGCCCACATATCCCTCTGCTTACGTTTTAACAGCCTGTTTCCTAGCCCCTGATTATCTGGATATGGTGTGGGTGGTATTTAGTAGCTATCAGGAATGTTGTCCCCTGTGAACTAAAAACAAGGTTATCCTTCCTTGATAACAGTGATATCTTGGGAGGCTCCCCTTGGTGGGGACTCTGGTGTCCAGAGCAGAGCTTGTGGAAGAGAGAGTTGGTCAAAGACGCCTTTCTGAGTACCCAGCTCACAGCTGTTCGAAGACTGTTCTGCCACCTGTTCCTAAGGCTGTCTCTGGCAATAGATTCTCCATGTGCCTTCCTCCGAAAGCATGCTCAGAACAGAAAGAAATGTGTCCCTTCTCGTTAGTAAGACAGAAAAATGAGTTTTACTGCACTTGTAACTCATACTTTTTTCTTTTTATTTAATAATGATTCTAAATCTTGGTGGGGCCCTATTTTTCAAAACACAGAATAAAATACATGGGGGTTGAAGACCAAGTTAGCACTTAAAGTAGCCCTCAGAGGAAACAAACAGAGTGATATATTCGCACAACCACCTACAAAGAGCTTATCTATGAAAGGATAGAATAACAAGTGTCCAGAAAGCTCCTGTTAATTCACCTGGACAGATTCCAAGTCCCGTCTTGTAGACCTGTGACAGAGAAATATTCAGACCAGGACCGTGTCCTTGCTGACTTCCGTGTTCGTGAGAGCTGGCCTTTATGATGGATTAAGGCCCTTATTCTGAGGAAGATGCTGATGAAGTGTTCTCCATCTTCACAGAGGACAGAATGAGAGCAACTGGGCTGAAGGTGTAGCCAACAGAGTCATCCTGTCAGAAATAGAAATCCTGCTTCTAAGTCCATTTTAAGGTCTGCCTAGGTTGTGGTTGTGCTCTAGCTCCCTCCTCTGGGCTCCCGCAGTATTACCCTGCATTTTCCACAGTCTCTTTACTACTACACTGGTTATTTGTTTATGTTTGTTCCTACCTGGAGCCTGCGAACTCCCAAAGGGCATGGCTCCTCTCCTGTCCATCTCTCTTTGTCCCTCTGCCTCAGCTGAATATTTCTAGCTGGCACTGGGTGAGGCCTCAGTGGATGGTGACTGGCTCTGTCCTTTGAAAACTTTTTGTGTTCTGGAGACTCTGTGTGTGTGTGTGTGTGTGTGTGTGTGACAGAGAGAGAGAGAGAGAGAGTGAGAGAGAGAGAGAGAGCGAGAGCGCGCAAAAGAGCAAGAGGGAGAATAGGTGAAAAAGGCCACGAATAACTGCTTTTGGAAATGTTTTGTTATTCTGGATATCAAATAAGCACATGGAAAGTGTAGCTGAATATCTAGCATATGTTGATAATTGATACATACTTATTGACTGGTTGACTGAACAGGGCCTGTGAAACAGGTATTTGCTAAAGGGAGAGGTGTGGTTTCCTCTGTAGAGATTTTTAAAAATATTTATTTATTTTTGAGAGAGAGAGAGAGCAGGGGAGGGGCAGAGAGAGAGGAAGACAGAGGATCTGAAGTGGGCTCTATGCTGACAGCAGAAAGCCCGATGCCGGGCTTCAATCCATGAACTGTGAGATCATAACCTGAGCTGAAGTCAGACGCTTAAGCAACTGAGCCACCCAGGCGCCCCTCTAGAGATTTTTAAGCAAAATGATAGTGATATTTCTGAGCTGGGGTGTGAGCAACCTGCTGAATGCACATTCTTTTTTCTTTTAGACCTAAAGGGTGATCGCAACCATGAAGCTGTGTACTGGATATACATAGCTATCATTTATTGACTCCTACCATGTGTCAAGTGCTTTGTACATGCTATTTCACTGACTTTTCACATGCTTATTTAGATGAATATTGTTTCCCCCAATTTTACAGATGGAGAAATGGAGATTCAGAGAGGTTTGTTTATTCATTCAGTCAACCATATTTATCACTTTCTTGCTATGTGCTGAACACTGTGCTGGGCTCTAGGGATACAACAAAGGGGAAGGAAAGTGTTTCCAGGGAACAGGATATGCAAAGGCCAGAGGTGAGAACTACCATGATCCTTGAGAGTTAATTCTGGCTGGAATACAGATTTTGAGGAGAAATAAGGCTGGAGAGTTAAGCAGTGACCAGATATTAAGTATTATCATGAAAACCTTACACTTAGGGTGCCTGGATGGCTCAGTTGGTTAAGTGTCTGACTCTTGATTTGGCTTAGGTCATGATCTCACAGTTTGTGAGTTCGAGCCCCGGGTCAGGCTCTGTGCTGACAGCATGGATTCTGCTTGGGATCCTCTCTCCCTCTCTCTTTGGCCCTCTCTGGCTCTTAAAATAAATAAATAAACATTTAAAAATAAATAAATAATAAGCTTGGACTTGCTTTTAAGGCAACCCGACAGAGGATGAAGGCAGTGGTGGCTTAAATAAAGTAGGAACAGGTTAAGGGACTTATCCAATGTTGCATGACTAGAAAGTGGTAACTTGGGGTTGGAAATGAGATTCCATCTAATTCAGAAACTCATCCCATGTTATCAGAAAACACTTCCACAAACTGGAGAAGAAAAGGTGGTGACTTATTTGTGGTTTTCTACCAATATCCTCTCCCTACTCCCAGCCCCTCACAGGCTTTCCCTTTTTTTTTTTTTAATATTTCCCCAGAACCTGCAATGGCCCAGAAGAGGGTGTGTCTTAGCCTGGGGACCAAGCAACATTTGCTGGCACCAAGGAACAGTTCTATGACAGCTTCTTGACTGCCTCTTGACTGCTTTCCACCCCTGTTCCTGGGGCTGACATTTCTGTCCATTACACATCAGTACAAGAAACAACCTGACTGCCTGCAGGTGGTGGGGAAGCTACATCTGGGCGTCTTTCGCTGCCTTCCTAAAACATGAGAAGAAGAACCAGATTCCCACCTTGAAAGAGGAGGTTTTTGCGGGGGGGTGAAGAGGACGAGATGCTCATGTTCTCTTCGCTGCCATTCGTGTTCTTGGGTGGATTCGAGGTGCGTATGCTTGTGCACTGTTTTTACCGTGTACCTCCTCAGTAGACGGCTCCCATTTTGCCAATGTTTAACTAAATCCGCATGCCATTATTTCGTATTTTGGAACCCCAAATGTTAAATCGCTTTCATGGTAAACAAAATGTTTTCAATAATTGCTCAGGAGAATTTGGAAAAATCAGCTTGTTCTCTCCGTCTTTATATTTTCAGCAGGATGCTTGTCTTTGTTCTTCTTCTTTTTTTTTTTTTCTCAGTATAGTGTAGTGGGTGAGGGTGCAGTCTCTTCCAGAGTTCAAATCCTGAATCTCACACTTTCTAGGTAGGTGACCTTGGGCAAATTATGTAACATTTCTGTGCCCCCCCCTTCCTTATCTGTAAGAAAGAAGTAATAATAGTATCTGTCTCACAGTATGATTATGAGGTTGAATGAGTTAGAGTATGTGGCACATAGTAGGTATTTCATAGTGTCAAGCTACCATTATTATTCATTAATTACTTTGCATAGTTTTTTTTTTTTGTGGGGGGCGGGGGGGATTCTAATCCTCAGCTTCAAATATGCTTTTAGGAAAGCTTTGGAGAGATAAGTAGTACAGAACTTCATCCTGAGCACTCTGTCCGTGTGAAGTCCATCAGTGTACAAGGTGATGATTATCGGAAGAGGCTTCCCTGAGGATCGAAAGAGGGAGGTACAGTTCTGCTTTGCTAAAGCTTCTGAGAATATTCAGAAGCCTTTGCAAAGGATGAAATAATATCCTATATGTTAACACATGTCACATCAATCATCCCCAGCAAACTTCTGGGTTAGCTTATAGCATGAAGCCCAGTAACAAATTGCAGAACCACAGATGATTTTTTTAAAAAAAAATGTAGATAATGTTCATTGTATGAGTAAAATTCCATAGCTTTTCCAAGTCACAGAGGAATGTACCTTTTGAAAAAGGTAACTTTTGAACAAAGTTTTTGTTACAGGTCAGTTAATTCTTTAGCTCTGCATATGAGGTGACTTTTATTTTCTTCGGAAACAGCTTTAACCAGAAAGCGCATGCCTAAGTGGAGGGAGAAGGCTGCCCTTTGATTCTTCTAGATAGAGGCTGTGATAAACAAGTTCTTGACAGTCTGCACTGCCTGGGAATGTGCAGGTGACTATGGAGACAGCCGTGGAGGCACAAGAACAGGCATATGGTCCTCATTGGCACAGCATACCAAAGTAATTAAAAATGTCTTAAAATGCAGAAACCCCCTAAACTGTAAAGTATATCATGGTAGATGTCAAATTAGCATTTTCTGCCTCTTTTAAACAATGCCATAATCTCATTAATCTGCAGAAGGAACCAAATGCATGGACTCCAACCAGTTGGCTGGACATATGTTGCATATTGGACTGGCCATTTGGTTGGATCTGATTAAAGTGGAGAAATTGCATTTTATTTTGGGCACTGAACCCAAATCTGGATCTGCTTATTACTTTTTGAGCTCCCTTTTTAAAGTGATAGGTTTTTAAGTGCCAAAAATTCAGTACCAACTTGCGTTAAAAAAAAAAAAAAGCCTATAAAGAAACTACATAGAGGAAAAGGACAAGGAGTGGAGATGGAAACATAAGGCTGGCTTCAGATCATTGGGATATATTAAATATCAGCATTCACAATATTATACATTAGAACTGTCAAACCCACAGGCTCTCGCTCACTTATGGCAAGGTGGCTCAGTTGATCAAAACATCTTATTTATTTTGCATGGTATCATATACTTTTAAGCCTTTTAGCACAGCACTTTGTTTTAAAATTCTTTATTAACAAGTATGAAATTTTTAAAATTCTAAGTATCTTTGTAAGCAAAATGAATGTATATTGTTTGCTTGCACGGATGTACCCACTGTCTTAGTCAGTTTGGGCTGCTGTAACAAAATGCCGTAGATTGAGTGGCTTACACAACAGAAATTTATTTCTCACAGTTCTAGAGCCTAGAAGTCTGAGATCAAGACACCACCTGATCTGGTGTATGGTGAGAACCTGCTTCCAGGTCTGCCTTCTTGCTATGTCTTCACACAGAGGACAGAGAGCTATCATCTCTCGTGTGGTGTCTCTTCTTATAAGAGCAGTAATCCCATTCATAAGGGCTCTACCCTTACGACCTAATCACCTCCCAAAGGTCCTACCTCCAAGTATCATCATACTGGTGATTAAGACTTCAACAGATGGATTTGGGGGGACACATTATCGATCCATAGTGCCCACTGATATTTCCCAAATATTCGGTGTGTGCTTAGTCCCCTGTACTAAGCATTGTAAGAACACAAATTTGCATGGGACGCGGTAAGGTATTTGTGATTAGGGCAAGTTCACAAGTAGCTCACATGCTGGGCAGGGTGTGTCATCTTCAGAAAAGTGCAAAGGGCAAGGGGATTCAGAGGAGGAGGAGATCATATGTGGTGTGTATTTGTGGGGAGGGGTAGGGTTCTGACAGGCAGACGTGGGAGCAGGAAGGTGATTTGCAATCTCAGGAGTAAAGGGTGGAAGGAAACACAGGAAACTATGTAATGGTGGCCACTGGAGGATAAATTTGGAAAGGTGGATGTGGGGGATCATCTTGTGGAGACGACGCAACGGCAGATCACAGCGTGGTGGGCAGCAGGGGGATGCTGAGGGTTTTTGAATAGAGGAATGACAACTGGACCTGTTCTCTAGGATGAATAACATGGCAGTATGTGATGCGTGGGACAGATCGGTGAGAACATCAGTTAGGGGATGATGATGGCAGACTGGGTGAGGGGGGAGAGTCCTCATTTGAGGAAGGGGGTGAAAACAGAGAGGATGAGAAGTTAGAATTACTGTGAAAACAGAATCCACAGGACACAGACACTGAGTGACTGCTGGCTGATGCAGCAGGATCATAGGACCTCAAAATTGTCACTTTAAACAATGATAATCAAAATTATCACTTTAAACAATGATAATCATTACACATTCATAGACAGGCTAGTTTTCATAAAGCACTCTGGTTGACTGAATGCCCAACAGACAAACTTTTGTTCTATTAAAGATGTCTTTTGAAATGCTAAATCTGGGGTCCCTGGGTGGCTCAGTCAGTTAAGCGACCTACTTTGGCTCAGGTCATGATCTCATGGTTCGTGGGTTTGAGCCCTGTGGTTGGGGTCTGTGCTGACAGCACAGAGCCTGGAGCCTGCTTGGATTCTTTCTCCCTCTCTCCGTGCTTTTCTCCTGCTTGCATTCTGTCTCTCTCTGTCTCTCAAAAATAAGCAAAAAACTTTTTAAAAAATTAAAAAAAAAAAGAAATACCAAATCTTTCATTCCCTCAGACTAAGGTAAACTATGCCTGGGGCAGAATAGATGTGGGTGAGACAGGGAATAGGGTTCATGTTCTGTTTTAAGCTGTCTAACACTGCACCGCAGAGACATTCTTGTTAGCTTGTTCAGAGATGAGGAAACCTGACAGGAGGACCAGAAGCTGGAACTGTCCCTACGACTTAACAATGCCACATGCATTCTTCCATGACAAGCCTTGAATATTTTTATAAGGTCTCTACACTGACTTTTTTCATTCATTTTATAAGAATTTCTGCCAAGATGGTAGCTAGAGTGGAGAAACATGTTGGTAAGGATTTTAAATACTTCAGTTCCAATAATCTTGCAAAATCTATATGGATTTTTAGAAGCAAAGAATGCTACCGTTGGGCATTTGCTGGCATGTGAGAGGTCCTCAAGTCGATGGAAGAAAGAGGTTTTCCCTTTTGAAAGAGTGTTCTTTTGACCCATGCCCTAAATCCATAGTTCAGATACAAGCAGGTCTCAGTCTTACAAGATGTAGTAGTCATTTGATTTCACTATTCTCTCTTTTTGTGGCAGTAGAATTTTCTGAAAGGAAATGAGACCTCTGAGACTTGGCATAGAAACGGTAAATTAGAAATCTATCCAGGAAGACTTCTTTGCATTTAATTAAGTGACACTCTCTAGGGACTTAGCAGCGTATAGAGTAATAAACCCATCACACAGAACTGCTAAATATGTGGTCTTTAGTACCAATTTGTGACAATCGTAGTAAGATTCTAGTGCTATGTGAAAACATGCAGAAATGAATATTTTTGAAGAAATACTTGCTAGCATTTTTTTTTTTTTGGTCTTGATATTGTGACTCTGAGGCAAACATGAATTAAAATGAGTTGCCTGGGTTCAAGTGAAAGTATCAAAACCAACACGAACCTTTTGTGGTTTTTCTTACGATGGGGGAAAAGCTGTGGAGGAGAAAGAGTCCTTTCTGCCTCATGACGGGGAAGTTCTAGGATAACTTCTACATTGTTCTGTGTGACTCATGACTAATGACTGTGTTGGAGTAGCAATGAAGCTGTGAGATCTGTTCCTAGTCCTGTTGAATCTTTTAGGGATTTCTTTAGAAACTCTCTAATACACTGGGCAGAAACAGCTTATAGAGGTAGGGGAGCTATAATGTTGGAATTTAACTTGACATTGCTCAGTGCATATAGACCTGCCCACCTCCTTGCAGAAAGGACTTGCCATAAATTATAGGCTAGTAAAGGTGTGTGTGTGTGTGTGTAACTAGCATTTTAATGAGATGTGATACAGTTCCATTTCCGGTTTTATGGGCTTATTTGATTACAGTAAACACTGGAACTGTACCTGGTTTTGATGTTGTCACTTTTTTTTTTCATGCTTACTTATTTTTGAGAGAGAGAGAGACAGAGTGTGAGCAGGAGAGAGGCAGAGAGAGAGGGAGACACAGAATTCGAAGCAGCCTCCAGGCTCCGAGCTGTCAGCACAGAGCCTGACACGGGGCTCAAACCCACAAACTGTGAGATCATGACCTGAGCCAAAGTCGGACGCTCAACCAACTGAGCCACCCAGGCGCCCCTGTCACTGTCTTTTTTAAGGGTCTTGCATCCTTTCTGTGATAGGTAGATTCATTTAATGACAGCTTGGAAAATTTTAAAGCATTTGGAAGATTTTTTTTTTTAAACTGGCTTAAAACATTCACTCCCTATTAAGAGGAGAGGAACTTATGAGCTCATTTTGTAGATGATGAAACCTAGTTAAATGAGGCATTGAATTAGCGCACCCCCTAGTGATGTTAGTGGCAGGAAGAGCTCAGCTTGGGGGCTCTAGGGTGACTGGGATCGGGGTACTGGTGTTGCCTCTTCCTTCCTACATGATTCACCTTGGGCAGGTCTTCTAGGCCTCTGAGCCTCAGTTATCTTGTATGTAAAATGGGGATATAAGAGGTGAGAGAATGCATGTAGTGGCCTAGAACCATGTCTGGTACCTGGCTGGAGCTCAGTAAATATTAGTGGTCGTGAGCATCATTCCAAGCCTGATCCAAATTCCCATGTACAGATGGCCTCGCATGCCGATGTTGACTGCACCTACTTCTGACTGTAATGGGGATACTTGGCTGCTGATTTGGGCAATGGGCCTTAACGTCCAGCTTCAGTCTGTCCCTTACGATTCCTTTCTCCTTCTAGATGCCTCCATTTTAAGTTTTTTTTTAATGTTTATTTTTGCGAGAGAGAGAGATCAGAGGAGGGGTGGAGACAGAGGGAGACACAGAATCCGAAGCAGGCTCCAGGCTCTGAGCTGTCAGCACTGGGCCTGACACGGCGCTTGAATTCACAAAAGGTGAGATCATGACCTGAGCTGAAGTCGGACACTTAACCGACTGAGCCACCTGGCACCCCTAGATGCTTCCACTTTCAATTCTCTTTGACTACCCTTGGGTCAGAGTAGCCTGTGTCAATATGTCAGTATTTAAATGGGGCAATGCTGCTTCTTAGACTAGAGCCTCATTTGGAGAATTGTGTAATCTTGAGCCAGAAGGTAGAATGGGCTTTGAAGCCAGACACATTGAATTTGAATCTTAGTTTCACATCTTATGATCTGAGGAAGCCTAGCCCAGGGAGCCGGCATAGCCCAGTGATTTCAGGCTTGAGTTGTAGAGTAAGACTGTGTATGGTGAAATCCTTATTCCCTAGATAAACTACATAATCTCCCTGAGCCTCCGCTTCCTCATCTGAAAAATGGGGTTAAAATAATCTTTACTTCATAGGATTAGTATGAGGACTAAATGGTACTACATTAAGCGCTCAGCTCAGAATTATAGTGGGTACCCAATAAATATTTGTTACCAGTAATATTTTCACATATGGCCATGGGAAGCTATTTAACCTCTCAGAGACTCAATTGTTTCACTTGTGAGATTGGAAGAGTTCTATCAGTCTCATAAGGATTGGGGAATAGATGTGATAATGTACATAAAGGACATGATGCATAGTAGATTCCTGATAAATGAATTAGCTATTTTATTACTTCTGCAAATTAGCCTTCATGCTGGAGAGCCCTCACTGGCCAAGCGCCTTCTGTGACCAACTTCATGCCTTTCATTTGCTGCCAAAGGTGAACCACATTCCCTAAAGAGCTGACATCTTTCCAGAGTGGGTTCTGTTCCAGGTATCACCGTGAGAGCCAATCCCTGCCCAGGTGGGGCCTATGTAATTGATGTGCACACAGACATGGCTCCTCAGGCCGTGGTGGGGCCCTGGCCTATGAGGCTGCTGCATTTGATTTCTGTGGGTCAACAAAGAAACATCTGAAATTAAATAAGCATGTTAGTCATGGCGGGTTCAAGTTGCTGTAATTAGCTTCTGTCTGGCTTGCTGTAGCAGCAGCAGGCCCGTGCTTCTTACTGCAAGACAACACTGGTCCCAGAGCTCTGAGGAGAGCTCTGAGGGTGCTGTAGCTAAAAGCCCTTGATGTTGATGCTGCAGGACAGATGCTGGCAAAAGCCTCTTCCTGTGGTGGTGGTGGTGAGTGCTGGGCCTTTAATTTTTCAGGCTACAGAGAGTTCCTGAGCAAGCTATTAGGCCTAGCATTGGGAATATACTGATGGGCTCGACATGGTCTTTGATTGCAAGGAATCATGATGGGGGCAGAGGCAGGGATAAACACACAGAGACCAGGGGCAAAAGGTGATTACATCTTTCTCGCTGGCTTCAGGGATGAAGCCACTTTGGGTTCACACCACTCTTTTGGTCTTGCTGGGGGGATGTCGTTGATCCAGGTGTGGCTACCTGCTGGGCCCCAGACCAGCTTACATGTGTCTCAGTGCTCCCCTTGGTTTCTCTACCTGCACAGGCCTAGCTTCTCTCTCTCCTCAAAAACCCTGAACTACCTGGGCACCAGCGTGGCCTCCCTTCTTTCTCTTTCCTGGAAAGTTAGCATGTTTTAGACTGAATTATAGTCTCTGTATATCATTACCCTACAATCTGCCAAATCAGTGATGCATTTAATCATAATGATAATGATGATAATAATAATAATAACAATACATCACTTTGGTAAAGTTATTTTGATTTGTCAGAGCAAATTGTATTTTTAAAAAATTTTTTAATGTTTATTTTTGAGAGAGAGAGGGAGAGAGAGAGAGTGGCAGAGTATGAGCAGGGGAGGGGCAGAGAGAGAGGGAGACACAGAATCTGAAGCAGGCTCCAGGCTCTGAGCTGTCAGCATGGAACCCGATGTGGGGCTCGAACTCATGAACCGTGGGATCATGACCTGAGCTGAAGCTGGACGCTTAACCGACTGAGCCACCCAAGTGCCCCTGTCTCATTTTTTAAAGAAGTTGCATATTCATCACCATCAGGCATGTGAGTACCAACTATGTTTGTCAGCTTTGGAGGTACAAAGAAGCATAATACGCAATACCCACCCACTCACCCTCCATCCTCCAAGGGGAAGCAGTGTGGAAAGTAAATGAAAATAATATGAGCTTTGTCAACCTCTTTGCTACTTACTAGCTCTGTGACATCTGTCACGTTATTTAACCTTAGTTTTCATGTCCATAATATAGGACTAATAATAGTACTTCTTTGTGTGTGTAAATCTCATATATAATCCTAGTAAAAGAATTAGGCACCCAGAATGTGCTAGGGACTTTATTGTAAGCATAATCTCTTATACCTTACCAAAGCTCTGCAAGGTAAGCATTACTATTCCCATTTTACAGGTGAGAAAACTGAGGCTTGGAGATGTTCTTATGTGGTAAAGCTGGGATTCAAACGCATACTACACTGGAGTTTATTAGGCACTAAGCCCAAAGGAGTGGTATAAGCAGTGAGAAGTGGAGGAATGCAGAAATGAGCTCGAGAGATAAGTGCCTGATCATTCTGAACATGTTTTTGTTTCCACCCTATTTTTAATGTTATGGACTTCTACTTTTTTTTTAAGTTTATTCATTTATTTTGAGAGGGAGTGAGAGAGAGCAAATGTGAGCAGGTAGGGGCCAAGAGAGGGAAAGAGAGAATCCCAAGCAGGGTCCATGAGCTTAGCACGGAGCCAGATGCAGGGCTCCATCCCACGAACTGCGAGCTCATGACCTGAGTAGAAATCAAGAACTGGAAACCTAACTGACTGAGCCACCCAGGCGCTCCTGCACCTTCTAATTTTAACAAGACATTAACAACACTTAAGAATACTAGACTGGAATAATTTGTGTTTGTGTATTTGCATGTATTTAGACATTCTACTTTCAGTAAATGCTAGTGTGAGATATTTGTATTCAAAGGTTTGCTCAAATAAAGGGGGCATTTTGTTTAAAGGGCAGCATTTTGGTGATAAAAGACTAAACACACTCTTTGTGACTCACTTTTGCATCAGTGCCCTCTGGTGGTAAATCTTAGAAATCATTTACCTCTTACAGTGTGTACCAACTAAAGGGGGAAAAGAACTCCTGAATTTACCCACGATCTTTCTGACTCTTTTGCTAAAATATTGGCCAGTTAATGCCAGCTTCTTTATTTTTTGTATAAAAATATCTTTATGAAGGTCCAAAACTTGTAAGAAAGAGGTGACTTTTTACACAAACATTAGCTGTGTTTGCCTTTAATGATTTTGGGTAAATATTTGGGAAAATATTTTGAAATCAATTTCATGTTATGTAAATTAATGTCAAGGGAAGTAAATACTGCCAAGAGATCTCTACTTGCTGCCTTTTCCTTAGAGTCATTTTAGAGAGTGTTGTACTGGAATAAGCTTTTCATTTATTTAAATCTTTTCCTCCATAAAATCCACTAAAAACAAACAAACAAACAAACAAGATATCCAAGTTGGATTTTTCTTGTGCTTGTTTGGAGTCATTGTTGCAAAGCCCTTGGTTAAACGCTGAAAATTCTACTTTTCCTCTGATGCTCAGGAATCTAAGGTTGGATTCACTATCGTGGAGAGTAAATTGTGGAGAGTATCATTCAGATTTCCATATTTTCTCCTAGGTTCTCAAATGTGGCATCTAATTCTGTGGTCCAAAGGATACCCTGGATAGTGTTCCTCCAAAACAGGTGATATGAGCAGGTGCTACTGGCCAGCCATTGTGTCAGGTGTTTTACATCTTGTTTCATCTTCACAATCCTTTGAGGTCTGGTTTTCTAAAGAAAAGGACACAGAGAACCTAAGTGACTTGCCACCCAGCTGTTAAGTAGCAGATCTGGGATTCAACCTCAAGTCTCTGACCTCTCTCGTCTTATGGTTTTGCCTTCTTCCTGTGTAGGACTCCAAATGCTGGGTGGTGTTCATAGGCAGCTCTAACTCCAGACTGAAACTGTGACCTTGGCTGTGTGTCACGTTCCCTCCGGGGAGAGTAGCAGTGGGGCTAATGTGTTTTGTAAACAATCTAGGCTGACACGTGCCAGTGTCACCTCTATGGGGCCACAGGAAGCAGAAAGCTCTGCTTTGCCCCCTACCAATAAGTTAAGATAAATAAAATGGATGACCTGAACTCAGGACGGTGGGATTTGCAGTCACACCTGTCCAGACTGGCAGGACTCCTTTAAACACATAACCACCTCTATGGCACAAGTTGGAATTCTCCATTCCCCTCAAGAAACTAGACCAAACCCAAACTTGCATCTTACCTGGTATCTCTCTTGGTCCCTGATTTTGTTACTCATTTGCTCATCATGGGCTCATCCTGTCCCTGAGATTTGATACACTTTGGTGCTTTCCTGCTTAATGCCGTTAGCTCCCAACTGCAATTCTGCCTCCCTTTCTTGGAAAAAGTACTTTGTAAAAAATATTTACAATCCTAATCTTCTCACTTACTGATACACTGTTGGCAGGAGGGTAAATAGACTCTTTGGAAGGCAATTTGGCAGTTGCTGTCCCGTAATCTCACTTCTAGGAATTTATTCTATATAACTACTCATGCGTCTGTTCAAAGTTACATTTAAAAGAATGTGCACTGCAGTATTGTTTGTACTAGCAAATAAATAAATAAAAGGAAAACCCCTCTGATATCCATCAATAGGATACTAATTAAGCAAATAAAGGCTACTTGATTCCATGATATGTTTATACTATAGAATCAAGCAGCTGTTAAAAACATGACATGGTTGCATGTGTTAATATTTCCCAGATGTACGGCTACAAATGGCTCTACAGTATACTGTTCAGTTTAAAAAACAAGACAAGTTGCAGAACAGTGTATATAATAGATAAACTTTATGACTTGGCATCTGCATAGGAAAAATATATGGAATGATATATACCAAACTCTTAACAATAGTCTGGGACTGGGAGTGGGGCTGGGATTGAGGAAGGATCAGAATAGGGTGCAGGGAGTGCCTATAAGATTCAGGATTATGTGAATTCTTAAAAATAAGCATGTGTGAGGGACGCCTGGGTGGCCCAGTCAGTTAAGCGCCCGACTCTCTTGATCTGGGCTCAGGTCACGGTCTCACGGTTCATGAGTTCAAGCCCCGCACTGCGCTCTGTACTGATAGTGTGGAGCCTGCTTGGATTCTCTCTCTTTCTGTCTGCCCCTCCCCTGCTTGCGTGCTTTCTCTCTCTCAAAATAAATAAACCTCAAAAAAATATATAAGCATGTGTGAGTTTTGGAATTAAAAAGCTAATGCTTTCTATATATTAATTGTAGCAATAACTAAAACAATTCTGCCACAAATGTAGACGACAGGTAGGACTTGAAGTCCATCTGATCTAGTACTCCCAGGACTCCCTATTCGGCTCACAGGTTTCAGATTTCCCTTGGCCAATGCCCCTCGCCCCTCCCCTCGAGCTTGCCTTAGGAGGATCTGAGCACCCAAGGGTGTGACGGCTGGACAGAGGTCAGCAGTGGCAAGTAGCCGCTCTCTGCTACACTTTGCATGCCTCCCCTCAACTCTGCTGTAGGCCTTTCGGGTATATCATCATGGATAGGCATTCACAGTGAAGAAGGAAGGTGACATGGCAGCAATAAGTTAGAAGGCATCGTGGAAGACCAGTTCCGCAAACCGGTTCCCCAGACCTCAGGTGGGAGCCCCAGTCCCCAGAGAAAGGCTAGTCCCCATAGGTGGACAGGTCACTGTGACTTCCGAGCAGGCTGGCATGTTGAACATGTGCCAGGCTGGGGGCTGACAATACCAAGGCATGCCCTGAGTCCTAGAGGAGGTGGGGTACCAGGTCAACAGCTAAAAATCAGGTGTAAGGAAGAAAGTTACACAGAATGGGCCCAGGGTGGGGAAGGGTCTCACGAACAAAGTGGAAGTTCTCTAAGAGTCTTCTTGTAGAAGGTCAGCATGGGTTTGGGGCTAGCCCTGAGTACACAGGGAAAGGGAAGGCTCCGGCTCTGTAGGGAGAGAAGGCGTGCAGAAGTGGCAGCTGCAGATAGCCTGAGACGTGGGGAATTTTGTCTCTTCTGGTTTCCAATTACTCCAGCTTCTTGAAAAAGTTTTCTTGAAAAAACCGAGTGTGGGTGTCGGGGTTGGATGGGTAGGAGGGGACTGGCTTAATGAGCAACAGAAGCTGCCATATATTACCATCAGGACTACATTAGTCTTTTCATTTGGAATCCTGAAAATGATAAGTACATAAAGACCTCAAGGACTTTATACATTACTGATTTTTCAAGAGACCAGAACATGAAATAGTGCCCTAAACTTCTGGACTTTCTGGTGAATGTTTTTTCTCTGTCATCATCTCTAATCACCCTCACTTCCAGCCACACTGGCCATGTCACTGTTCCTTGGACATGCCTCAGGGCCTTTGCACTGGTTCTTTTTCTATGCCTATTCCACTCTTTCCCAAGATAGCTACATGCCTAACTTCCTCACCTCCTCCAAGGCTGCTCAAAAGTCACTTTCTCAGGGAGGCCTAACCTGACCATCCTATTTAAAAGAATTTTTCTTAAGTTTATTTATTTTTGATAGAGAGAGACAGAGCATGGGTCGGGGAGGGGCAGAGAGAAGGAGACACAGAATCCAAAGTAGGCTCCAGGCTCTGAGCCTTCTGCACAGAGCCCGACAAGGGGCTTGAACTCACAACCCACGAGATCATGACCTGCGCTGAAGTCTGACGCTTAACCAATTGAGCCACCCCGGTGCCCCTGACCATCCTATTTTAAATTGCACTCCAAATTTCCTTTCCTTTGCTTCCCTCCTCCCCCCTAGTGAGCACTACAAAATTTACTTAGTTTTTAGTATTTTATTGCCTACCACCATTCTCAGCCTCCTTCCTGCATCCCAGAATGTAAACTCTGTGAGCAAGCATAGAGGTATTTTTTGTTGTTGTTTGTTTTAGGGTTGTTTTTTTTTTTTTTTTTTTTTTTTTGGTCTGTTTTGTTCATTAACAAACACCCAGTGCCTAGAAGAGTACCTAACACAATAAGTGTTCTGTATTTGTTGAATGAATGAATACACTGTAGTACAAGTGGTAAAGGACTTGGGATCCTTTGGTCATGGAATGCTGCCCAGATATGTAGAAACCATTTCCGAAGCACTTCCAAAGACCTACTTTCTTTCTCCTCATTCTACTCCCAAATCCCTATGGATTTAAGTCTTGGCATTCAGCCCAGGAGATATAATTACTGGCAAAAGTTGAGTGAAACAGTTAAGAGCATGGATTTGGAGTCAAGGAGATCCAAATTTGCACCTAAGCCTTTCCACCTACCAGCTGTGTGACTCTGGGGCAATTATCTTCCCCAAGCCTGAGAATGAAATTTGTATGTGAATACACAAACCCTGGCATTAAATGTGCCGTTAAATGTGGTACTTTACATTATCAATGATGGAGATACATGAAAGAAATGGAGCACTGAATTTTAAAAGGGCAGTTTCCCCCACCATAGTCATTTAAGCTGCCTTAGATGAAAATATTGGGGGAAACTCACCACATTTCTATTTAATTTAAACATATCAAGAGATTTTAATAGATTCCGGGGTTTTCCTTCAATAATATGAACTATTTTTTTTTTTTAAAGCTCACGTGGGGATGCCTGGGTGGCAAAATTGGTTAAGTGTCCAACTTCAGCTCAGGTCATGTTCTCACGGTTTGTGAGTTCAAGCCCCAGGATGGGCTCTGTGCTGACAGCTCAGAGCCTGGAGCCGTTTCAGATTCTGTGTCTCCCTCCCCCTCGCACTCTGTCTCTGTCTCAAATAAAAATAAACATTTAAAAAAGAAAAAAAAAAGCTCATGTAAGCACAGCGTCTTGGAGTTGGGTTAGGTTTTTGAGCCTCGGCTCTCCCATAAGGTGCATAGAAACTGCGGAGGCACCTCGTGCCTGGGATGCAGCGCATGGAAGCAAGCAGAGAATATGCATGGTTCCAACATCGGGAGCCAGGTTACCGGTGCAGATGGAAAAGAGCAAAATGCAAAATCTGTGGTTCCGGTGAGGGATGCCAAGGCAGAAAGAGTTTGATAAAACGAATGAAAAGTGAGCCAGAACCAAAGCCCGCGCAGGTGGCTGTGGCAACTTTTTATCTAGAGCCCAGGACTCCGGGAAGAGACAAGGAGATGGGAGAAAAAAAGAGCTACCTGGACCAACCTTCCTGTCTGAACCAACCTTACCTCCTCAACAGCCCAGAAGAGGGCTCCAGGGTAGCCGCCAAAGTCTTTTTCCTGACGCCTCCTCCATTGCTTGGCCTCTTCCCTATCCTGCTTCCCCTTCTCCTTGTTAGTTTCTCCTGGGAGGCTTCTGGAGCCTTGCCTCAAAAACGCACTTGCGCCTGAGTTTTTGAGTCCACGTACGCTTCTAGAAAACCCCGACCCAACACAGAAGGCTTCGCACAGCTTTGCTTTTTTAACAACTCAGCAAAGAATTCTGATTGGCCAGCCAAGGTCACATGCCCGTGGCCTTTGATTGGCAGCCTACCCTCCCTGCCCTGCCCTCCCTCCCACCCACGTGACCTGATCCCGCCAGCCCGCCGGCACCGCTCCAGCGGTAACAGGCGGTGTAACAGGCCCTGAGGATTCTCTGCTCTGCGCTGCCCTTGCCTTCCTGTGTTTATAGTCCAGCGGGAGAGAGTCGGTAGTCAAATAATTGCACCTCTGCACGTTTACAAACTGTGGACAGTGCCAAGAAGGAGAAGCACAGGTGCAGGAAGTGGCAGGGGGCGTGGTAGAGGCAGTGCAGAGCTGGCCGGCTGCCGCGTGGACAGCGGGTAGTAAAGCCGGTAAGTGTGGAAGCCACGGCAGGAAAGCCGGTGAGAGGTGGTGGTGGCTCCGTTACAGGGGTGGCCCTCGAGTTGGAGAAAGGCGGAAAAAACTCAAAAACCTTCTAAGAACCTAACCGATTGCCGTGGAACATGACCTCATCGTTACCAAGTCTCCGTCATAGCCCTAGGGTAAATGGAAAACCTAAACTAAGCAAAACCAAGAAAAAACACATTGCAATCGGCTAACGTTGGGAAACTTTAGGAGAAGCAAAAGAAAACCAAGTAGTGCCCTCTAGTCTAAAGGTTTATCTTATTTAATTCCCACCCCCCTTCCTTAGTTTCAATGCATCCATCTCCTGTGTGGGAATTTTTTTTTTTTTTTTTTTTAGTTAGTCTTTTAGTTCGTTTATTTTTTAGAAAGAGAGAGCGCACACAGGGGAGGGGTAGAGAAGGAGAGAGAGAGAATCCCAAGCAGGCTCCACAGTGTCAGTGCAGAGCTTGACCTGGGGCTTGAACATACAAACTGGGAGATCATGACCTGAGCTGAAATCCAGGGTCAGACTCTCAACCCACTGAGCCACCCAGGTGCCCCTGGAACTTTTAATAGAGAAAGGTTTCTCAACTTCTGAAAAATATTGCTTAGTTGAATTGCACCTTCTCATTTCCCCATATTCCCATTTTTATTACTTTGGGGGAGGGGTGGAGGGCGGTATAAAGGATAAACTGGTCTGTAAATCTGATCTCCACTCCTGATTTTGTAGGTGATAGCAGTGGTTTTCAAGTGTATTTTTCATGGTTTTTGACATACGAGACAAAGAGCTCAGAAATATAAGCTCTTTCACCGTCTCTCCACAATGTAGTGTGGAAAGATAGTGACCATTTTGTGAAGACCCTGTAATTTGGGGTGGCTAAATTATTACCCCAAAGCGTATTTGATGCTGCCCAGGCCTCCTTCCCCTCCAGACCGTTAATGGGGAGGGAGGCAGAGGCCCCGCCCCCGTGCTGCTAACCTTGGGGCAAACCCGGTGGATCCCACTTCCTCTCAGCAACGGCATGGGTTTGCCTGGGGATTCAAAGCCTGTTGAACCAGCCTTATTTCCAAGCAGTATATGGGGGAACTCCCAAGTAACTTGCCCACGCCACCTGCTAGGGCTGGAGAAGAGAGGTCTGAGGCTTTAAGAATCTAACTGGCTGATTCGAATTTGCCAGACCAGTCTTCGATTTCGCACTTTACTGAGCTTATTAACAAATATTTCTAGATGACACTGCTTAGACGCCAAAGGTGTGTCCGTGTTGTGTATTTCCTTCCTCTTTTTTTTTTTGGTCTTGTGTATTTTAGGTCTTCGGAATCCATCAGTCACACAAGCCCCTTGGAGCTTCTAGTTCTTTTTCCAGACATGCTTTGTCCCCCAGTACTCAGTTCCTTTAATTTCTACTCTTTTTGTTTTTTATTTTCTCCTTCTCCTCCTCCTCCTTCTCCTCCTCCTTCTTCCTCCTCCTCCTCCTCCTCCTCTTCTTCCTCTTCTTCTTCTTCTTCTTTTTCTTCTTCTTCTTCTCTTTTTTAAATCACTTTTCCTCTGCCCCTTAACTGCTATTCCACTTGTATTGTTTTTTTCCCCCTGCTATGCTGTGTCCTTGTCCCTCTTCTCTCTCCTTTCCCTTTTGTTTTTCCCATCCTATGTTCCCTTGTTATATCTCACGAACTCAGAAATTGCCCTGGAAATGCCATGGGTATCACCATCTATTGAGTGGTAAGGGCTGCTCCCACTTTGCCTTGGAAGATGACATTTCCCGGAGTGTTCCCCGTGGAGGCTGACTGGTCTGACCCAGATAATGCCACCAGTTAAAATAACCCTGACTTAGGGCCCATGGGACTCACCAGTCATTATGCTGTATTGGAAAGTAAAACTGATTTGGCAGCCTCATTAGATTATAATCAGCTCAAATCTTCCTTCTGGCTTCACAGAGCATAGCATGTGTCCCCAGGAACAGCAGAGGGAAGAAAACCACATCTCCTCCCCGGCTTTTTGTACTTCTTCTAGGCTCTTGGCTCGAATTAAATATTTGCTCATTGGCCACCATGCTTATCACCTTAAGTGGGTTTCTAATTTCTTTTAGAAGCTATGGGGAGCTCCAAGATAGCATCTACCATTTTAAGAGTACAGTTCCAGAGCAGAGATTGTGTAGGCCAACGGATGCTGGGCCAAGAAGTCTGAGCCATATTCCATAATAACAGTAATAATAGCTACCACTTATTGGATGCTTATTAAATACCAGACCCTTTTCTATATTAATTCATTTCATCTTCAGATTAATCCTATGAGATATGTATATATCATCCCTATTTCAGGTGGAGGATGTGGCACAGAGTGATTAAGTAACTTGCCCAAAGTAACAGTTAATAAGTAGCAGATTCAGGATTGGAGCCCAGACAGACTGACCTCAGTATTCATGCCCCTTAATATTTTCCTATACCACCATCATGACATGAAAACAATGACTCTCAGGAAGAGTCCTTTGAAACAACAGAGAGTGATTGGTGGATGAGTCAAGGAACACAAGATAAGAGCCTCTTCTAATATATCCTGGTATGCAAATAGTAAAGTCTGAATTAGAGTCAAAGCAGTGAATATGGAAAGCTACAGATGTAAGAGATGGTGTGAAGGATTCATCTGAACTAATTTGGGACACAAAGGGAAGAGCATGGCCTGGATGTTCTGTCCTGGGAGAATCATGGGGTCATGGGCAGAAGTAAGAGGTGGCAGAAAGGACCTCTGACTTGTGTGGCCCTGAGATATTGGGTTGATAATGTTTCCAAGCTGCAGGGATGAAGCATCCTCCCACTGCCCCGTATTCTATCCCTGAAAGGAGGGATGCTGATGTGGATTAGTTACACTCAAGGAGGCCAGCATGCTAGAAGGTGGGGCTCTTGCTGAGAGAAGTGTAAAGATTGTAAACAGAACCACCCTTCACCCCCTGTCTTTTCTAGGATGATAGAAAGTCAGGTTCTAGGCACCTCCGGGCCTGAGGTCCTCCTGTGGATGGGGCCAGGGAAAAGAAGCCTAGGGGATAGTTCAGAGGAAGGGCTACCTCACATTTTACACATTCCCCTACTTCCTTCTCTGGAGGGACAATGGTAAGATGTGAGAGTCAGGAACATAGTGAGGGCTGGAGAGAAAATAGACAAGTAACAGGCTATTGAGCCTGCTCTAATTCTAGGTCTGGTATTAAAGAAGGAAAAAAAAAAAAAGTCCTCAAAACTAGCTCCCCAGGGTAGAACTGGAAGTGTGATACTGAAACTGCAGGCTGTATTGAAGACTATATGTTTACTCTTGATCAATGTCCTCCATAATCCAGAGCAAAAGTCATCAACAGGGGGAGTTTAAGGATTCAGTATCCATCTGTATCAACCATGATAATGACATTTCCTTTGTCTAACCAGTTTTAAATTCTCTGGAGTTCTTTAGTGACCGAATCCACCTATGTTTTCCTATTTCAATAAGATACTCAGTGGCAATAAATATCCTTGAAATATTTGTTTAAAAGGGCTATAAAGAGCTCCAAAAAGAAAGACATCTCCATGTACCCTCTGAAACATTGCTGGTGCCTGATAAAATGACGTATCTGAAGCCCGGATTTAAACAAGCTCTTGTTGCCGATAAACAAACAAAAACCAAGGACCATGTGAATGTTAATAATTTGGAGATGTAGGTGGAGGTATCAATATTCTTGAATAACACATGTTCACACTTCATCTTTTTAATTAACAAAGTTCTTTTCCTTGTAATTTCAGCAGGAGGGATCCCAGGGTAAGAGAACAAAACTTGGATTTATGTGAATAGGATTTTTTTTTTATTTCATCACTGAATCCAAATAGTGTTTTCCTAGTGTGAAAACAGATGGCAGAGACTTTATTTGTGGTCAAAGGCATTATGCATGAGAGTGAACCTTTCTTCAACAGGCAGATTTGAATAAATTCAGGAAATGATTTAAGACATGATAGGTCTCCTGGAATCTGATCTATAGCAGGTGATTTTATTAACAAAATTTATACACTCAAACCCACTGAATCAGAGGAGCTAATTTTCATTCTGGCAAATCATCAGGTTTTTGTTTTTTTGTTTTTTTTTCTGTCATTGAGTACATGTCTGGACATTGATGTTGTCTTGGGAAACTCAGACTATGAGTCAGAGTTTGCATGTTTCTCCATCCTTGCTGAAGAATGTCTTCTCATCTTGTTTTCAAGACCTCATTGTGTTGAAAAGAAATTATTTGAGGGTCACCTGGGTGGCTCAGTCAGCTAAGCATCTGACTTTAACTCAGGTCATGATCTCGTGGTTCACAAGCTTGAGCCCCAAGTTGGGCTCTGTGCTGACAGCTCCGAGGCTGGAGCCTGCTTCAGATTCTGTGTCTCCCTCTCTCTCTTCCCCTTTTCTCTCTCTCTCTCTCTCTCTCTCTCTCAAAAATAAACATTTAAAAAAATAAAAAAAAATAAAAAACTACTTGAGGAGACAACCAAATCCTGGCTTGCTGTTAACCTTATTAGTGTATACATTATAATTTGGGTATTTCTAACAATGCAAAGTTTAAGTGGGGTATTATCCTTAAAAGATGTTAGAAACCATAAATTACTTTGCAATTGTAAATTGTAAAATGGTGTTATTATAACACATAGCTTGGAGATAAAGCCAAATTTCTCCTGCATTCCTAATGGAAATTAGACAATTGGGTTAACTCCTCCCTGTTTCCAGAGTATAAGTTGGATAACTACAGTTTTGGAGCCAAAAGGGGATACCTGCAGGAAGTTATTGAAGGCCATACACAGATGTGGGAAATAGTTGGAAATATGTGTTTTCTGTAACTTAACTGTCATGGTTTATTCTTGGGGCAATTTCCTCCTGAGTTCATCAGTGAATTTCTTGGATTGTAGTACCTTGATTTTTCTTCTCTTAGTTTCTTTTCACCCCTACCAATTCATTGACTTAAATTCATGTAATGAAGGAAGATTAAGTGATACAGTGCCAGAACTTGCCTGAGGGCTCTGAACTGGACAAGGCATAGGTGATGTCCACTAATGAAATCTTTGTTTGGCCATGTAGGGCATGTAAGTCCTCATAGATCTTGGGGGGGTCTTAAACTTTAGTGTGATGAGAATCTCCTGGTTAATAATAACCTGGTAAAAAACCAATAACCAAGTTCTGTTACATTAAGTCTGAGAAAGAGTCCAGGAATCTATATTTATAATCATGGCAGGGAATTCTGATGCAGTTGGTCGAAGGGACTGCAGTTTGAGAAACACTGCATAGAGTCCTAACTCTGTGGCATCCTGGTGCTCAAGAAAATGGATTAAAGTCCCTACTTGTCTTTATTTTTAGACTTAAAAAAATTTTTTTTATTGTATTTTAAGTAGACTCCACACTCAGCGTGAGGCTTGAACTCACGACCCAGAGACTGAGTTGTGTGCTCTACCAACTGAGGCAGCCACATGCCCCCCTACTTTTCTTTGTGTAGAAATAATGTATTCTGTCTCAATAAGTGAATGGATGAATGTGGCATTGTCTACTCTGGGAGGTTTAATGATTCTGATCTCTTCTTCACCAAGGTTGGGAAATGCTAGGTGAGTGGATATTCCCAGAGACGACATGGTCTCTGACCAAAGAAGCTGTGTAAGAATATAGATCCAAGCCTTCAATACTCTACACTTAAATCACTTTTTCTGAGTTGAATTGTAAATCAATAGGAAACAACTAGAGCCAGCCAATTAGTAAATAAACACAAAAACAGGAAGAGCACAGAGGATGGCACAAAGCAGTGGGGATCTGGTTAATCCTGCATGAGCAATATAAACAGTGGCAGCTCAAAGAGCTGTGGGTTAAGAAGCTATGTGATCACAAAGGAGGCCGGCGGTTCTCAGTCTCAAAATGCTACTGTGTGACTTCGGTAAATGTGTTTAGATCCCTGTTATTCTGGGATCTGGCATGTAAAAGGTACAAGTAGGGCTCGGTGTAGAGAGCATAGAGATGTATTACGTGGCCCCCAACAATTTACTTTTGGCAGGCACTCGGAGGGAAGCGGAGCCTTGGCTCTCAGAGCTCACGGGTAGTTTGGCAAATGTTTCTTGTGTACCTACTGTGTGTTCAGCATTGAGCCCCGAGCCATGATAGGTCTGACTCACGTTCTGTGTTCATTACTGGCCAGACAGGTGCCTTGCATTTCTCAGAGCCAAACTGAAGCCGGCTTTAAATCCCTGGGTGTAGCATACAGACATAAGCAGCTTTCTATGTTCTGAACTTTCTCTCTTGCTTAAAGGGACAACTCTATGCCACAACCTGGAGAGATTAAAATGCCACCTAATTGATGCAGATCACTGATTTCGAGTTCCCAAACTGACAAAACTGAAAGATGAAGACCCCTGACGCTGTTGAGAAACAGGCACCTGACCCCAGGCATGAATTAGTACGTGGGAGAAAACATCAGGTAAGTGGGCAAAATATGGACTTGAGAGTCAGACTTGAATTCAAATCCTGATTCTGTCACTTCTTGCTTGCTGAGCAGTTTCCTCATTTCTTACAAAAAAAAAAAAAAAAAAAAGATTCTACCCACCTCATCAGGTTTATGTAACAGCTGATAAGATACAAACATATAGCACAGTAGTGGCACATAACAGGGACTTGGGAAATATAAAATACTCCCTTCTGCTCCTCGTCCTCATATCCTGGGCCTTTGGGAATTATAATCTTGGCTTTGGCAAAACCTCAGATGAAGCACACAGTGCATTTTGGTTTGAACCTTCCTGAGATGAGTGTGCTTGGGGGAGAAGGCCTGTGTCAGAGTTCCCTGCAAATTGAGCATAAAATATCAGGAACCAGAAACCATTATCTCTCTAGGAGATTGTTTATACCAGGGTTCCTATCAGAAATAGGGCATAAGACAAGGGTTTGTATGCAGGTGGTTTGGGAAATGAGGTCAGCGAATGGGAGTGGGGGATAGGGAAGAAGGAAAACAAGACAAGCGGCAAAGCCAGTTGGTAAAGAGTTTGTTATCAAGTTTGGTCACTGCTGTGAGAAACTGGGGCCTGTTCCTTCTGGGACTGAGAGCCATGAAAAATGCCTCTCAGAACTGTCCATTCAAGGGACACAAGTGGAACAGGCACCCGCAAGTTCTCAGCCCTGACATGTCAAGGATTGCCCCCAGGTGTCATCTCCCTCACTTCACCAGTTTCGCACAAGTGCTGGGTGGTTCCCGTTGGTGTCCTAGCCCAGTGTCTGAGAAGTCGAGGCAAGCGTGTGGCAGAAGTGAGGTGCACTCGGGAAAATCAGAGTAAAATGTTAGGGTCCAGAGCATGTGAATGTGACCAGGTCCAATACTGGGATCAAAGGAAATGCCGACCGACAGAAAAATGACCAAGTGTGTTTCTCCTTTCAAACCTCAGACACCTCTACTGTTTACAAAAGTAGCTGCTAGAATATTCTTCAAGTGCCTCCATGTGGCACTCCACAGCCTCACTTGTCTCTTGGTTTCCTGAGCTCTAATTCAGGTACCGCCTCATTAACTTTGTACTTGATGACATATTTTCTTCCTTGTCCTCCAGTTTCTTTACATGTTTTAGTTGTGTCCCTCTTCTTCACAAGAGACACTTCTCTCCTTGGGTGGCTTCGGATGGAGTCTTCTAATTTTTTTTTTTTTAATTCCATCAGCACCTAACTGTGCTCAGCAAAAACCTGTTGACTTGAACTCACTTGATACAAGATGATAAATCCTTTCTCTAGTGAACACAGGCAGTAACTTCTTTGACATCAGCTGTAGCAACTTCTTTCTAGATATTTCTCCTGAGGCAAGGGAACAAAAGCAAAAATAAACTATTGGGACTACATTAAAATA
This sequence comes from Acinonyx jubatus, assembly GCF_027475565.1. Taxonomy (NCBI): domain Eukaryota; kingdom Metazoa; phylum Chordata; class Mammalia; order Carnivora; family Felidae; genus Acinonyx; species Acinonyx jubatus. The sequence continues at coordinate 207,066,004 of NC_069380.1, forward strand.
AAAAGCTTCTGCACAGCAAAGGAAACAATCAACAAAACTAAAAGGCAACCTATGGAATGGGAGAAGTTATTGTCAAATGACATATCTGATAAAGGGTTAGTGTCCAAAATAGACAAAGAATTTATAAAACTCAACACCCAAAAAACAAATAATCCAATTAAAAAATGGGCAGAAGACATGAATAGACATTTCTCCAAAGAAGACAGACACATGAAAAGATGCTCCACATCACTTATCATCAAAACTACAATGAGATATCACCTCATACCTGTCAGAATGGGTAAAATCAGCAACACAAGAAACAGCAGGTGTTGGTGAGAATATGGAGGAAAAGGAAGCCTCTTACATGGTTGGTGGGAATGCAAACTGGTGCAGCCACCGTGTAAAACAGTATGTATGGAGTTTCCTCAAAAAGTTAAAAATAGAACTCCCCTACAATCCAGCCATCACACTACTAGGTGTTTATCCAAAGAACACAAAATTACTAATTCAAAGGGATACATGACCCTGATGTTTATAGCACCATTACTTACAATAGCCAAATTATGGAAACAGCCCAAGTGCCCATAGATAGATGAATGGAGAAAGAAAAGCAACTGGGTGGCTTGGTCCGTTAAGCATCCAACTTCAGCTCAGGTCATGATATCATGGTTTGTGAGTTTAGGCCCTGCATCGGGCTGTCTGCTGTCAGCACAGAGCCTGCTTCAGATCCTTTTTCCCTCTCTCTCTGCCCCTCTCCCACACTCCCGGTGTCTCTCGAAAATAAATAAACTTAAAAAAAATTTAAAAAAAGAAGAGGTGGTGTATATACACAATGGGATATTATTTACCCATACAATAATGAAATCTTGCCATTTACAACGAGATGGGTGGAGCTAGAGAATATTATGCTGCGCAAAATAAGTTCGTCAAAAAAAATGCCACATGGTTTCACTTTTGTATGGGATTTAAGAAACAATGCAAACGAGCAAAGGGGAAAAAAGAGAGGCAAACCAAGAAACAGATTCTTAACTATAGAGAACAAACTGATGGTTACCAGAGGGGAGGGGGGAATGGATTAACTAGCTGATGGGGATGAAGGCGTGCACAGGTGATGTATGGAAGTGTTGAATCACTATATTGTACACCTGAAACTAATATTACGCCGTATGTGAACTAATTGGAACTTGAATAAAAAATTAAAAAAATCCTTTCTCTAGAAGCACAATGATTTTTTTCAGGGGCTTGTGCATCTTTCTACTCCTTAAGTATATTGGGACCCTCACCAATTAATGGGGCTTCAAAAGCAACATCTATAATGAGGGGCAGGGAGGTGGGAGCGCAATGCCAGTGCCTCAGGGTGTTGTAGGGTTTTCACCAGCAATTCATTCTGTGCTCTTTGTATTTGCTTTCATTCCAATTGCTTCACAGCAGTAGCACTCAGAAGGGACATATATTTAGACTAGACTTCAAGCCTCTTGTTGAAGCTTATAATGAAACACAAATGCACTGGTCCTTTTTCTGCCTATCCTTTTCCCTCTCTGCTTTAGTCCTGCCCAACTGTAGACACCTTGTTAAGCATGAATAGTAACTAGGACCTGGGTGGATCAGCAGGGAACTCATATTTGTTGGATTCTTTGAGATGGCAAAAAAGGAACATATCTAAGTCACTCTCCGTATTTCTTAGTGTGAACTTAGAGCCACTTACATGAGAACTATTCATGGCCACCACATTTAGGTGGGCAGGTTGTGCACTGCACAACTCTCAGGAAGCATTCGCATTGTCGTCAGTATGAATGTGTTCCTGGAGGAGTACGGTGAATAACCTGTGAGGTCACAAATAGTGACCCTCCCTGTCTGAGGCTCCACTCCAGTTCTACTGAATCAGAATCTCTAGGGAAGGGGCCCATGAGTCTACATTTTAACAAATTTTACAGGTTTCTATTAACACTGAAGGTTGAAAATCACCACTTAAGAGATAGGTTTTAACACAAAGATGCACCAGAAAGATCCTAATCAATTGAATGGAGCCCACATGATCTGAATACAATATGCACAGTGTTGTCAGTCCTGGAAATAGTCTTTCTTTTTTTGTAAAATATGTGAATGAAGTGTTGGTGTCTTCACCAAGGGGTGGCACCTAAGGGTTCTGAGGAAATAAATGTATAGACCCTATGTATAGACTTGTGTATAAACAATTTTGTATATACATACAGGATAGCTTTTTTGAATTTATACAGCTGTACTTAAAAGTAGCTGGTATTAGTTAATCCTATGTTAACAGTTTGGATATTTTTCACTTGTACATTTGGGACTTTTTCTTTTGGTTGATGAAAGTTGCATATGTTAAGTGTGTGAATGAAGTGAAAAAAAATGTGGGAAATTATCTCACCACCTGTGCTATCACTGGATCCTCTGCTTCCCAGGCTTAAAGTTCTTCTGGCTTCATGAATAACTCAGTGAATAATTGCCATTCAGAATATGGTTGCCCTACTAGTGATCTGGCCATTTTTTCAATGTCTTTCAAACACGCCTCTATTGTTTTCTTCCCTGTGTGCTTTTATATTCCAACTTTCCAAGAGAGAAATTCTGATCGGGCTGGGTTGTCACCACTCAATGTGGAGTGCTCTGATTAGGCAGCTTCTTAGGTCAAGTTGTCTCCTTGGCAATGTCTTGCTCATGTTTATCTTATGGACATGTGGTTGCCTCAGTCCTGGGCACTCATTTTTGGTTCAGTGACCATCAGCGATAGTATCTTAATAAAGAATAAAGAATATCCATGACCACTTTCCTCTGAATGGAGATGTGGGCATAGCCAACATCTAGTACTTTACTGTTTGTTAGAATAGGAAGGAAATGTAATTACTCAATATGCCATCTAGATGCCATATCCTGTAACAATAAGAGCTGATATATATATTGAGTACCACCTTATGCCAGACATTTTTTCTGATCACTTGAATAGCATTCATAACTTAACCTTCAAAAGCAACTTTTTGTGGTAGATGCTATTATTAACTTCATTTTACAGATTAGAACATTGAGGACTAGAACTTGCCCAACAGTTTGTATATGGTGGAGCCACAATTAGATCTCACACTATTTAGCTCTGAAGTCATTGCCTTTTGTGACTATGTTGGGGTTGTGATAGAGGATTGTGTGTGTGTGTGGCGGGGGTAAGACAATTAGGGAGAATGAAATGCACAAATTAGGTCTGGTAGGCAAAGCATAGGCAGAAGCCTCCATTGGTGCATGTTGGGGGAAGGAGTTGTAAGACAATGACAGGCAGATGCCACAAAGGGACAAGACACAGCTGGACTTGCCTTGAGGGCCAGACAGGATTCTAAAAAGATATCCTGAGAGGTTATTCTTACTCCTTCCTTGATTTCTTAAAAAGGAGTATAAACGACATTTAATTGCCCATGGTTCCTTTTAAAAATAAAGGCATAGTAGCGCCTAGGTGGCTCAGTCGGTTGAGCGTCTGACTTTGGCTCAGGTCTTGCGGCTTGTGAGTTCAAGCCCCGCGTCAGGCTTTGTGCTGACAGCTCAGAGCCTGGAGCCTGCTTCTGCTTCTGTGTCTCCCTCTCTCTCTGCCCCTAACCCACTCACATTCTGTCTCTGTCTCTCTCAAAAATAAATAAACATTAAAAAAATAATAATAAAAAAAAGGCATAGTAAACACCTTCTTTTGGGGCCATTATCCTCCATCCTGGCCAGTTCCTCCAGGGGGCGCCTTGCATTCCTTGATAGAAAAGCCTTGAGAATTTAGGGTTAGACAGGAAAGTTTGGGTCTGACTGTCAAAAGAAAGTGAAGGGTATTATCCTGTATTGCTGAGGAGCACGAAGTTTGCAGCGGGGACGTGGAATGGAAGACCGTTCCACTCTGAAGAATGCTCTTAAGGTCTATGACCAGAGCAGCTACTAAGCTGTAATCAGTCTCCACCAAAGTTTGAGGCAAGGATTTTAGCATTTCAGGAGGAAAGGGGGCTATTGAATTACTACAATAATTATCTTCATTTTCTTTCTTTCCCTCTTTGTTTGCAGAGAGAGAGATCTGGTCTGCTCAAGTCAATGTGTTCTACATTGTTTGCTGTGGGCTGTCTCCCAAATCCTTAACTTTTTGAGTAAAACACAGTAATCATTGAAAAATCATTTTGAGGGCCCATACGGGTTTTGTCAGGGTCTTCTTGGTGCTTCTGAAGTGTAATCTTTTCACCTTTCATTAGCTACTTGTTTTCTTTCAATCAATGCCTTAGGAAGTAACACAGGAGATCAGAGAAAAAAATGGCTATTTTATGTCATTCCTAGGTTACAATCAGTTTCTTGTAGGTTGGGATTAATTTTGCATAGTCCTGACTGAAAACAGGATGATGGACAGGATGACCTTTGCCCTCCCCAAATCTGAGCAGGCCAAGGGGCTGTGCAAGGTTTGGGTTCTGGCCAATACTAGGCACAATGAATGAATTGGGTATTTATATACCCAAAACCAGTACTCTGCTGAGAATAGAATTTGAAGGAAGGGCCTATAGTTCTCTGGGTCAGTTGTTCCTCTGAGAAACACTCACAAAGATGTTCTCTGTTTCAGGCAAAACAATTACTCTAGAGACTTTGGGAGTTTCAAGACAACTGAATGCACGATAAGAAAGGGGATATCTTGGAGAAGACAGACTGCTCATCTCTACTGGGATTCTTCTGTAAGTCACATTATTGACTTCAAGAGCCCATGAAAGTGTGTCTTTCCTTGAGACAGTAAACTCTCTGTTTTCTGAAGTGAATGGAAAAAAAGGGGTGTATTGGTTCGCCATGTCAGTTTCCAGAAATGAGTATACTGTACAACGTACTTCATCTACAATGCTACCAAATATAATTTATTGTTACTCAGATGATTCAGAAGACCTTCTGGTATCTCACCAAGGTAAACAGCAAATATTTTGTGCTGCAGCTGTGTGGAGGAGACATTGCCCAGTGATTTCTAGAAATGAGTCAGAAAAATAAAAATAAATGCTTTTCTCTGTTATAACATATTCTAAACCAGTCATTCAATCAATTGGAACTTACAATTTATTTATCACTGTTGAGGAATTAAAAAATAGGTATGTGGGGAATATAAAGAAATGTAAGTAGTGGACCAACTGGTTGCAAACAGAGTTACATCTACAAAAGTTCTTTGTCAGAGCTTAAGACTAGAACTTAGTATTTGGGGTTTGTGATGGGTTTGCTAGATCTGCTCCTACTGTCTACGCCACCTGCCTTCTAATATGCCTTCTTGTACTGTAGTGGCTGAAGAGCCAAACACCACATTTTCCAGACTACCCTACCCTCCGGGCTCTGGATGTCATTTAAGTTCTGCCATTATGTTGCACTGTGCAATGTTTAGAAGGTAGAAATGAGGCAGAGGCCATGCTTTCACTGCTTCTGTGTTTTCTTTGAAGTTTGGTCATAGAGGCATTAGAATTTTCTTTTTTTTTTTTAATTTTTTAGTTGTTTATTTATTTTTGAGAGAGAGTGTGTGAGCAGGGGAGCGGCAGAGAGAGGGAGACACAGAATCCAAAGCAGGCTCCAGGTTGTGAGTTGTCAGCACAGAGCCCAATGTGGGGCTTGAACCCTCCAGTTGTAAGATCATGACCTGAGCCAAAGTCGGACACTTAACCGACTGAACCACCCAGGCGCCTCTCTCTCTCTCTCTCTTTTTTTTAATGTTTATTTGTTTTTGAGAGGGAGAGAGTGAGAGTGGGTGAGGGGCAGAGGGAGAGGGAGACACAGAATCCAAAGCAGGCTCCAGGCTCTGAGTTGTCAACACAGAGCCCAATGTGGGGCTTGAACTCAAGAACCGTGAGATCATGACCTGAACGGAAGTCGGACACTTAACAGACTGAGCCACCAGGCGCCCTAAGGCATTTGAATTTTCTGCAGCAGCATTAGCAGAAGTGTCTGACTGTCAGGAGACAGTCACAGAAAGCTCATAAAGCATGTCTGGTTTGGTGTGGTGTCAGCTTCCTGTCCATGAGGGCCGCTCCACTGTAATGGCTTCCGGACTTTGGTAGTCATAACGTTTAAGAGGTGGCAGTTTCCTAATCTTGGGAGAACCAAGAGCTCCCCTGGTGACCCAGATCTACCATGTAGTTTCGGGAGACATTTCTGAAATGTCAACCTAAATCCTTGACTCTCCTAATGATGCAGTAAGCTTTAAAAATTTTTTTTTAAATCATTTCTTTTTAAAGTTTATTTATTTATTTTGAGAGAGAGAGAGAGAGAGAGAGAGAGAGAGAGAGAGAGAGAATATGAGTGGGGGAGGGGCAGAGAGAGAGGGAGAGAGAGAATCCCAAGCAGGCTCCTCACTATCAATGCAGAGCCCAATGAAGGGCTCAAATTCACAAATCCCAAGATCATGACCTGAGCCAAAATCAAGAGTTGGACATTTAACCAACTGAGCCACCCAGGCGCCCTGATTCAGTAAGCTTTCTAATGCCCTATAATAAGTTTTTTCATTCTTCATTTTCTTGCTAGAATTGCTTATGTTCCCTGGAATTGAACCCTGTCCATGACTGTGATTGGTACCAGGAGGGTTATAGGCAACAGACTCTTAAAAAATTGGAAATTTGGATTTTTTTTCATTTGATTGGGTTTGATTTGAAAGTAGCAATGATTATGTTAGCATTAGAATATGGAATACTAGCAGTATATGACACGTAATGGTGAAGTAGTTTCTTCAAATATTGATCACTTAGAATGAAGCGCCCAGTGAAGGCAAAGACTTTGGTAGAGTGCCTGCTGACCACCATGGTGAGAATAAGGAATACAAGATCTGTGGAGTTGGGTGGCTGTTTATAATTACATCGGAGAACTTCAAGAAAGAAAATGATATGATCAGGATTTTAAGGTTATTGTCATGAGACATATCAGAGAACTAAGGAGCTTCCACAACTTTCTAGAAAAACCATTTATTTCATGTAGCTGCAGAGCTGATGCATTCTAACATCAAATGCCATTTGATCCTGTGGGCTGATGATTAAAAGATAATCTAAACTCATAGAACCACTAGTTCTTTTATGTAAAACTTTAGGTATTGATTGGGAAAGAGTAGGACCCTGTGAATTGGGACTATTTGGGTGGGTTCAGTTGAACCTGAGTACCAAGTTCCCCAAAACTCCATTGAACCTCATTGCCATAAAAGCATCTTGTCCTTCTCTGTTTGATAAGGCTGGTCAGGGCTTGCTTAGAGACTCTGTAATGACCTTACTGAGATAAGTTCCTTGCTAGGGGATTTCAGTTTTCTTCCTGCCCCTATTTCCCACCACTCATTGTTCCAGATCTGTAAGCAGAGTCAGACACCAGCATGTCCCCAGAAGGACAAGTACAATGTCTATCTTATGAAGCAAAGGTTTACACAACTGAGGAATTGCAAGAGCTTGCTCATTTATATCGGCAAAAACCTAGGGAACAGGTGTGGGAATGCATTATGAGAATCTAGGCCAGAGAGGAAGAAGCTTAATTTTAAATCTGGCTTAATTTGTTGGTGTGGGTGCATTTCCCAAAGATTCTGGACTCCTTGTTCTAGTTGGTGCAACCGGTAATGGTTGTAACTCTTGGCCTGGCTGAATGACTGGAAATGGGACTCAAAGGTGGCCTACATGGAAGGAAATTCAGGCATCAAAAGTCCATGGTATAATGTAGGGGGAGGAATCCTGAGAGAAAGAACTATTGAAGTAGGTATTTCACATATGACGTATGACCCAGTAACTAACTAAAGAGGTCCAGAGGATGCTCTTTTCACCAATGCACTGAGAAACAAAATTGTGAGAAATATATCCTTGGCAAATATTGCAGTGTAATCCTCTCTAGGTCAGGGCAGGGGTAAAGGTGAGAGATGCTGCTATTGAAATGGGAATTTTGATTGCAGTGGGCTTGTTGAGATCCTGGAGTGGCAGAAGACAAGTAGCAATAGTTAAATGCACGATTCAAGGTGGAAGCTGCTTCTGGTAAGGGAGCTGGAATAGTTAATTGGGTAGTTGATTGATCATGAGTAGTTAAGGATCATGATGTTTCCAGGAATGGAATAGATGACTGGTCTGTCAGGATCCCACTTGATATACCTAATCAAAAATACTCCCTTTGGGAAATAGGCCTGGCTTCTTTTTAATGGAATACCAAGTGACCACGTGACCTGAGCTGTCCATGGGCTTGGTGTTATCTGATTAATCAAGCTATAAGAATGGGTCTTCTCATTCTTCATTCTTCAACACTTCATCATTAAGTGGTTTTGAAGGCACAGGTACATTGCCTGAACAAAGGGCTCACATTCCCAGGGTATCACCTATTGTTGCGTTGTCCTCTCCCTTAATCCCTACCTATAGATCCTTGGGTGTGGGCCCAATGAACGTGTTAACTGGGTAAAAAAAAAAAAAAAATCAAGCCTGGTTTATAGATGTGTTCCACATGACACGCTTGTATCAGCTGGAAGTCAGCTTCTGTAGTATGATAGCCCCACTCGGTGGTAATTTTGAAGGACAGTAGGGAAAGAACAATCTCTTAGTGGGAAGCACTTGTCAATATTACCTGAAAGTAAAGATGTTCAGAGGTCGAGGCTGAATCACTGGTGATGGTTAATGGGCACTGGAATAGCTAGATGGTTAGACATACAGAGGGAAAAACATAGGGGGACTGATGTCAAGGACTGAGGAAGAGGTATGTGAATGGAACTGTTAGGATGGTCACACATATCTTCATGTTCAGGATAGGGCGTGTTTTGAGGATTAGTTGCTAAGAAATAATTTGGACACATTGACCTGTTTTGTGGATATCTGTAAGCCTCTTTCCACGATCTGACTGTGTTTCCTCATAATTAGATTCAGGTTATGCATTTTTTGGCAGGAATATCACGTAACTAATATTGGGTCCTCAGTGAAAATACCAGGAGGCACATGATATCAGTTCGTACCATTAAACTGAAATTTGAGATTGCCAGTCACCATTTGGGCACCTCATGCAAATGAACCAACAGACAGAAGAGGTGTCATCATTAGGTCAGCTGGGTGATTGAGCCCCGTTGTCAAGAGGAAATAGGATTGCCATTATACAATGGGAGCAGGAAGAAGTATTTTTGGAATGGAGGGGATTCTCTGGGGCATTTCATAGTAGTGCTGTGCCCAGTGGTAAAAGTTATATCAAATTATATTTTTAATGTGTATCTTAAATATATACCTTTAATGGAAGACTACAGAAATTGAATATAATCAGGATCCTCTAGTGTTCAGATTCACTAGGAATAAAGATCCGGGTGACTCCATCAGCTAAATAAGTTGGCCCAGCCGTGATGCTGACTGAGGACAAAAGTAACCTACAATGGGCTGTGTAGGACAAGAGTTGTAAATACCAACTATAGACTTGCACCTGAAACTGGAACTATCATAACCACCACCGATTTCTTCCTTGCTCTGACATGTATATTTTATATAATTAACCATTTCTCTTCCTCCCTTATCCCTTTCATCACAACTTTACATATGGTCTACTGATAGTGGTTAATTTTATAAGTGAATTTATATATAATAAATACCCTGGTGGAATTGAAACTAAACTAGAGAAGGAATGAATATCACTCAAAGATAGATGCCGACTCATGGAACTTTGAGTTTCTTTTGAGGGGAGGTGAGTACATGTTTTTTTAAGTACAGGGGCAGTTATGTTATTATTGTTTGGAAGTTTAAATATGGAGAGAATGTAAGTATGGATGGATGTTGACGAGCCGGAGGAACAGTCTATGGCATTTATGGTGGATCGGTGCTCAATATCCGTTCAGGATTTGTTCTGTGAACTTTCATGATCTGCACAAGTTAGAAAGTAAAATACTTGTTGACTCTCTTGCAGCTCACATTTTGGATGTCATTTAGGCTGGGCCAATCAAACACACTTGGGTAAGATTTGGAAGGTGGACGTGGAGTGGAGGCTATACTCTGCTGTGCTTGCTTTTTTCTGAAAAGCAGAGTCATGGGGCGGGGGGGCGGGGGATTTATTTTTTTCTGTGGCAGCTTCAAGATAGGTACCAGTGTCTAGTAACCTAGCTGGTTTGAGTACTAAGAGGCAGAGCGTTGGCTCCTCCCTTATGCTGGTATGTATGTAGGCATGATACAACTTTCTGATGTGGCAGCCTTCCCACTGTAGCAGCTTCCTGATCACAGCAGTGCAGCGTGGCTCTGGAGCCAGCTGCTTCCTGCAGCAGAGGCAGAAACTCCTTTGGTGACCTGTTTCTGCATTGTGGCTTTTTGTTCCTGAAAGCTTGAGTTGGAGGCTATATCTTCAGCTTTCCCAATGATTCAGTAAGCCTTTGCAGTGGCCTGTAATAAGTATTTTTCCTACTTAACACAGCTACGATGGATTCTGTTCTTTGCACGTACAATCTGATCTCTATATATACGGGTTTAGGAGACCACTATTTCTATGCCCATACTTTACATGAGGAGCAAGCAAAGTTCAGGTGTGGCTTCTCCACTACTGCTGGTTATGTTCCCTACTTATTCTGGAGAGAAGTCTGTCAAAAATGACATGTTAGCTTGTATCTTTTATTGCTTTTTATCTGCTTTTGATTCTAATAAGAAGCAGTGTGGTCTGAAGAATCTGAGACCAAAAACTGCAGAGACACAGAGGGGTTAATGAGAACATATGTCACACCCTTTATGACAGTGGTTCTCAAACTCACCTGCACATTAGAATCATGTGGAGAGTTTAAAAAATTCCTGACCTGGGCCGTCCCCAGATCAATTAAGTCAGAATTTCTGGTGTGAGTCCCAGGATTCAGTATTTTGAAAGCTCCCCAGATGATTCCAATTGGTGTTTTCAAGGTTGAAGAATCAGTTAAGTCTGGGAAGAAAGAGAGAGGTGAATTTTGGGGTTATGTAGGAGTTGCAGCTGGGGAGAAATAAAATACTAGTAAAGTAGCAAATTTACCATCTCACAGTCAAAAATCCAAAATGGGTCTCACTGGGCTAAAATTAAGGTGACTGTAGGGCTGGGTTCCTTCCTGAAGACGCTAAGGGAGACTCTGCTTTCTTGCTTTTTCCAGATTCTAGATACTGTCTGCATTCCTTGGTTCTTGCCCCCCTTCTATCTTCAAAGCATGCAAAGGCTGGTTGAATCTTTCTCATGATGCCATTTTCCTAGTTCTGACTGTCTCCCTCTTCCACTTTTACAGACCTTGTGATTCCATTGGGCTCACTACAATAATCTAGGGTCATCCTCCCCTCTCAAGGTCAGTTAATTAGCAACTTAATTCCAACTCCAACCTTAATTCCTCCTTACTGTGTAACGTAACATATTCACAGGTTCTGCAGGTTAGGATGTGGATGTCTTTGGGGGAGCTATTCTGCTTATCATAGGAAATAATGGACAAGGACGCTGGAGAATAGACACCCATGGGATTCCTTCCTCATACTTTTGAATCAGAAAAGGTAATTGGAGGGGCCAAGTCACTCAAAAACTATTACAATAAAATAAGACAAAAACAGAGAGGGAGGCAAACCTTAAGAGACTCTTAAATACAGAGAACAGGGGCGCCTGGGTGGCTCAGTTGGTTGAGTGTCCGAATTTGGTTTAGGTCATGCTCTCGTGGTTTGTGAGGTTGAGCCCTGCGTCAGGCTGCTATCAGCCTGTCAGTGCGGAGCCTCCCCACCCCCTTTGGATCCTCTCTTCCACTCTCTTTCTGTCTCTCCCCCATGTGCGCTCTCTCTTTCTCTCTCTCTCTCTCTCTCTCTCTCTCTCAAAAACTAAATAAAACATTTTTAAAAAGTTTAAAAACAGAGAACAAACTGAGGGTTGCTGGAGGGAAGGTGGGTGGGGTGTTGGGCTACAGGGGTGATGGGCACTAGGAGGGCACTTGTTGCGATGAGCACTGGGTGTTATATGTAAGTGATGAATCACTAAAGTATACTCCTGAAACCATTATTACACTATATGTTAACGAACTTGGATTTAAATAAAATTAAAAAAAAAGAAAAGATAAAAAACCACAAAACTTATTGCAACTCAGTATGGGAGCTATCCATCTTAAAAAAAAACCTATTACAATATTAATTCGGATGTGATGGGAAGCCTGGTACACTGTATATTCATACTTCTGGAAGAAGCAGGGTTAGCCAGAATGGATTGTTAAGAAATTAGATAATAATTTGGGATTGTTTAGTTTGTCACTTTTCACCTATGTGCAAAATTATATTTCAATGATTTGAAACTTTTGTGCAATCACCTGGATATCTGGCTATAGATAATAGGATAATACAAACATGCAAACCTTCCAGTTTACTGATCTGTGCCCTCTTGTAAGGAACCAGGAGGGGTCTGCCACAAACAGGTGGTCCTGCTAGCTAATTGTTTTTCTCTTTTTAAGAGCCATTTGACATTAACTATTCTAAAATGATAATTATTCTTTTGGCAGATGTCCTCCAAAATGTATTGCTCTGTATCTAGTAACGACTGCTGCAGGCTAATTCGTGTAGTTCCTCTAGGGGCACGTTGTGCAGCTAATTCATCCAGGCAGGTTCACTGGGAAGCTTTTGCACATGAGAGCATTTCTGAGATTTTTTTTTTTTTTGACCTTGCTGAATGATTGGTAACACCTGTTTTAACTAGAGTCCATGCCAAGAGCATCAGAGCCACGATCCATGGTATAGAATGCCACAACCTTAGCATTTACTTGTTGCCATGCTGGAGTAGACCATGTCTCTTGAGAAAATTCCTGCCTTTGTGGCAGGTATTCAACAGATGCTTCCTTTAGCACTTATTCATCTGATCTTAAAAGCATCTGGAAGCACCCTTAACCAGCATGTCGGACTATCTACACACTGGGTCTTTGGAAACTAGTGATCTGTGTTTCCCTGGGGCCATACTAGATGGAGAGGTGGGTGGGGTTGGGTTGAAATAATGGAAATAAAGTTGGATATTTCTGGCCCACTGGCTGTCCCCAGTCCAGACTTGCAAGATCTTCAGCCTTGCCCTGCAATCCCATTTTTGATTCCAGTGGCCCCTGCTGTTTCCTCCTCTCTAGGCTTGAGGTTGGCCTCATGGGCCCTGGCTCCTGGGTTACTGCTCTGGTTTCCTGGAAACTACTCTCTGTAGCTGAATTTGAGGCACACTCTAGCCTCTCTATTAGCTGTCTTGGGCTTTCCTTAGGCTTGATTTTCTATTTTTGTTTATTTTATCCCTGCTGTTGATTCCTTATTCTAATTTATATTATGTCATAATATTATTGTACAGGTTCTTGCTGAAAAGCTCTTCAAGTTTCCCGAGGACTAATACAGGACACAAATAAATATTCAGAACAGTGACACTGATGTCCTTTTCCCCATTGAGAGACTGGTGATGAACGTCATCTATGTATTTTATTCCTGTACATCAAAAGAGCCTTGGGGATGATGAAATATCACCCATTTCACTGTGTTGATCAAGGGAGGTCTTGGTTGCCTGGGTCAGGAGAGGGGAGCTTTACCTTATCAGGCACATTTTCCAAGTATTCCAGATAGGCAAATGGCCCATGAAATGATCACATACCAGGATTTAGTCTTAGGACTGAGTAGGTAGAAAAAATTATCACCTGGGTCTTTCATTTTTGTTAAAAAAAAAAAAAAAAAAAAAGGAAGGAAACTAAATATAGCTAACTGAATTTCCAATCTGGCATAAATTTAAAATATACAATTTTAGCTCAATTGGCAGCATCTAACAATCAGATTTTAAAAAATGTCATTTTGGACTGTGCGTCTAGGGTAGAAGTTATCCTGGGGAAAACTCGCAAAACTTGTCTGTCCGATTCTTGGTCTCTCTTTTTCTCTCCTCTTTCTCCCCCGCCCCACCTCTTACTGTGCATTTCTCCTCATTTTTCCTCCTCCCTTTGCCTAATACTGTATGGAGTTTCCACACGGGCCCCACTGCTGTGCTTAATAATAGCGGTAGCTGCTATTTATCAAGCCTTTACTACTTGTCAGGCATCGTGCGAAGCACCCCGGATACATTACCTCACTTGCTCCTCCCCACAGCCCTCCAGAAGGATGGGCATATTTGTGTAATGAGCCCAGTCAGACGTGCTGGTTAATAGCTGCATTATGCCTGTTGTCAGCACTCCAAATAACAGTTATTGGTATTCTTGACTTTTTCATGCTTGGCTTAAAATTTATTGGTAAATATGATGCTGGCTACAGAAAGGAACTAGCAGGTGGACTGTGGGGAATTGGAGTTATGCTTTATATATACTTTTAATCCTTTCCCTGAGCAGTAATCACTGGTGGTAAATGAAAGTCCTGGGAGCTGTCGTTTTATGTTGAAATGGCATTGCTTCTTTCCCTGGAGTTGTTTTAACACTGGTAGGAATGTGTCAGAGCCCACAAGGTAGGAAAGTGTTAACTTTTGTACAATTTTTTTTTAATGTTTATTTTTGAGAGAGAGAGAGAGACAGCGCACAAGTTGGGGAGGGGCGGAGAGAGAGGGAGACACAGAATCCAAAGCAGGCTCCAGGTTCTGAGCTGGCAGCACAGAGCCCGATGCAGGGCTCGAACCCACAAACTGTGAGATCATGACTTGAGTCCAAGTCGGATGCTTAACTGACTGAGCCACCCAGGCACCCTGAAAGTGTTAAGTTTTAAATTAAACTTTCCTAGTAGGCTCAATAGTAACCAACATTTTCAGTACTTAACCCTAAGAGAAAATAAAAGTACCAAGTGTTTGTGCTAGGTATTTCATAGGCAAGATGTTCCAAGCTGTCTCTGGAAGGTTGGAGGCAATGAATCAGGAAAGTGTGGCAGGTCCATGCTGTGGATCCCCAGGCTGGGGTGTTTGTTTGTTTTCCCTTTTCTTGGCATGTACATCACCTTCTTACCTTCCTGACCGTCATAGCGAACCCACCTGTGTGCAGAGTTCTCCAGAGTTCTTCTGCTTCACATGTAAAGACCTAAGGTTGCTTTCAAAGTCAGAATCTGGAGCTCTGGGGACTGGCAGATGTTCCCCAGCCAGGCAGCCGGGTTCTCACACAGGGGACAGAGCCAGCTTGTTGGGTGAGAGGGCACCGAGGGAGCACTGTCTTGCATCAGATGCTGTAGGTCTTTCATCATGCTGTTCTGACAATGACAATGAGGCTGGAACAACCACAGCTGGAAACTGACGCAACAGGACGGAAGGGGCTGGTAGCACGGGGAGTTAGGTGGCCCTTGCAGGGGGGAAGATGGGAAGGGAAATTGAAAACAATGTCTTGAGGCACTGAACTTAAATTACTGGCTGCATACGACCTGTGACCATCCCACATCTTTTAAGATGAGCTTAAAGGGGGTACAGTTAAGTCCCTCACAGGGCAAGTGATAGGGATGTTAGAGATTCATCAGAAAATCAGCCTTTCTTCGTTTTGTTAACATGAATAAGTTCTGGGCAACAGTTGGGTTCTAGATATCGTCATTAATTTGTGAAAGGAAGCTTTAATGTTAACCGATACACAACTTACTGGAGTGGTCTGAACAAAAGCCCCCAAAGATGATTGGTCCTAATACTTGGAACCTGAGACTATTTCTTTATTTTTGGAAGATTGTCTTCACAAGTGTGATTCAGTTAGGGATCCAGAGAAGGAAAGATAGTCTTGCATAATCATACTGTAATCCTTTCAAGAAGGACACAAGGGGAGATTTGACATACACAGAAGAGGAGAAAGTGATGTAACTATGAAGGCAGAGATTGGAGGGATGTGGCCACAAGCCATGGATTGCTGGTGGCCACCAGAAGCTGGAAGAGGTGAGGAGCAGAGTCTACCCTTGAGCCTATGGAGGGAGCTCAGCCCTGTTGACACACTGATGTGACCCAGTGATGACAGTGGTTTCAGATCTCTTGCCTCCAGAACTGTGAGGGAATAAGTTTTGTTGTTTTAAGCCACCAAGTCTGTGGTCATTTATTATAGCAGTCATAGGAACCTAATACACTTACCTACCTTGAACCTCGTGAGTTAGAGTCTTAAGTCATAAATATAGTTCTCTCTACTGAAAAATATGTCAGAACCTGCATGTGCTTGTAGAGAAGGAGATACGAGAAATTGGCAGCCATGGTTGCTTCTGAGAAGGAGAACCAAGAGAATAGAATCTAAAATAAGAGGCAGACTTACTGTTACATTTTATATATTCTGGTTCTGTTTGAGACTTTTTTCAAATGCATGTATTCCTTTTTTTAAAACATCAACTTTTTATAGACATATAGATCAATGGAACAGAACAGAGAGCCCAGAAATAAACCCATGGTCTTATGGTCAATTAATCTTCCACAAAGGAGGCAGGAATATGCAATGGGAAAAAGACAGTCTTTTCAACAAATGGTGTTGAGTCAACTGTACAGCTACACGCAAAATGATGAAACCGGACCACTTTCTTACATCACACACAAAAGTAAACTCAAGATGGATTAAGGACCCAAATGTGAGGCCAAAACCATAAAAATCCTAGAAGAGAGCCCAGGCAATAATTTCTCTAACATTGGCTACAGCAGCATTTTTCTAGATATGCATCCTGAGATTCGGCAAACAAAAGCAAAACAAAAACAAAAACAAACAGCCAAAAACAAACAAATAACCCCCAAAACAAAACTATTGGGACGACTACATCAAAACAAAAAGCTTCTGCACAGCAAAGGAAGCAATCAATAAAACTAAAAGATAACCTACTAAATATGTCTGTAAATGACATATCCAATAAAGGGTTAGTATCCAAAATAGATAAATAACTTATACAACTCAACACCAGAAAAACAAATAATCCAACTAGAAAAACCAGGCAGAAGACGTGAATAGGCACTTCTCTAAAGAAGACATCCAGATGGCCAACAGATACATGAAAAAATGCTCAACATCACTCATCAGGGAAATGCAAATCAAAACCACAATGAGATATCACCTCACACCTGTCAGAATGGCTAAAACCAAAAACACAAGAAACAACAAGTGTTGGTGAGGAAGTGGAGAAAAAGGAACCCTATTGCACTGTTGGTGGGAATGCAAACCAGTGCAGCCACTGTGTAAAACAGTATGGAGCTTCCTCAAAAAGTTAAAAATAGAATTACCATATGATCTAGGAAACGGCACTACTCGGTATTTACCCAGAGAATATGAAAACAGTAATTCAAAAGGATATATGCACCCCTATATTTATTGCAGCATTATTTATGATAGCCAAATTATGGAAGCAGCCTGAGTGTCCATCAGTAGATGAATGGATAAAGATGTGGCATATATACACAATGAAATATTAGCCAGAAAAATGAATGAAATCTTGCCATCTGCAACAGCATGGTTGGATCTAGAGAATATAATGGTAGGTGAAATAAGTCAGTCAGAGAAAGACAAACACCAATATGATTTCACTCATATGTGAAATTTAAGAAACAAAACAAAGGGAAAAACAGAGACAAACCAAAACCCAGTCTCTTAGCCATAGAGAACAAACAGATGGTTACCAGGGGGGTGGTGGGTGGGGGACGGGCGTATAGGTGAAGGGGATGAAGAGTAAACTTATCATGATGAGCACTGAGTGATGTACAGAACTGTTGAATCACTATATTGTAAACCTGAAACTAATATAACACTGTATGTTAACTATACTGGAATTATAAATAAATAAGTAAATAACTAAATAAAATATAAAAAAAAACCTTTTAGATTTAGGATAGTTTTAGATTTACAGAAAAATTACAAATATGGCTCAGAGGTTCCATATACCTACATCCACATCCTCCTATTACTAGCATCTTATATTATTAATATGGTACATTTTTCACAATTTGTCACAATGAACCAATATTGATACAGTATTTACGTACTTTATTTGAATTTCCTTCATTTTTACCTAATGTACTTTTTCTGTTCCAAGATCTCATCTAAGATTTCACATTACATTTAGTTGTCCTGTCTCCTTAGGCTCCTCTTTGCTGTGATAGTTTCTCAGACTTTCCTTGTTTTTGATGACCTTGACAGTTTCAGTAAGTACTAGTCAGTAGTGGCTACTAGTCAGTATAATATCTCTGAATTGGGATTTATGATGTTTTTCTCATGATTAGATTGTGGCATGTTTTCCTTTTTCAATTAAAAACTAGTTAATAGAAAAGGGAATATATTATTAGTACAATAAAAATACTTGTGTAGATTATTGTCAGTATTAAAAGAGTACATATGTGTATGCAGATACAAATATTGTTTAGGACATTATTTAGCATTTAGTCTATACTGCATGGGTATTATGTATTACCGGAACTGCTATTTTATGAGGTAAAACGTTAAAAGCATACACTCAAATAAATGTTTGGATAAAAAGATGTTACGTAGGATAATGCGGTAAAGTCAGAAAGGTCGATATTACAATCTCAGCCCTATCACTTGGTAGTTCCATGATCTGGGGCAATTAAGCTCTCTGAGCTTCAGTTTCAAAATCTGTAAAATGGGGATAATAATACATGCTTAGTAGGGTGGTGGTAAATATTAAGAAAAAAAATGTGCAAAACTTGAATGCAGCTACATTAATTTTGTGGTTGTTCTTAAGTTTAATATTGGAAGATAAACTAGATACAGCGGATTGTGACTAATTTGCTGATAAGACAAGTAAAGTACAAATAAAGCAGCCAAGTTATTGCTTTAAGTTGGCTGTATTTGTAAACATCGTAGCCCTTCTAATTGTGATTCATCCATCAAATACCTGTTGTCTATCAGAGGTGAAATTCCGAGCAGCACAAAGTTACAAAAGACAGGGTGCTTGCTTACAGTATAACAGAGCCAGGAATGAAATGACCCATGAGTGCGGAAGAGGAGGGGGTATTTCTGGCAGCTGGGGCAGTTTTGTCTTGAAATACAGGTGGCTAGAATTTTTATACCTTATCTTCTCTTGATTATCAACATATTGGATGCATACCGCAGAAAATTTGAAAA
This sequence comes from Acinonyx jubatus, assembly GCF_027475565.1. Lineage (NCBI taxonomy): Eukaryota > Metazoa > Chordata > Mammalia > Carnivora > Felidae > Acinonyx > Acinonyx jubatus. Next base: position 207,084,905 of record NC_069380.1, read on the forward strand.
AGTATAGACAAGTAGAAGGAAAATATTCAAACATAAATCTATTTTGGCATAGTTCTTTCTGGTGTGTTTAACCATGAATTTGTTAAAGAATTGCTGAGATCATATTATATATACAATTTAGTATCCAGTGTTTCCCCATTTACTGTATCATAAACATTCTTTTGTGACATTCAGATCGCTCCTGAAAGCATCATTTAAAATAGTTGCATAATATTTCTGTGTGCTAATAGCAAACAGGTTTGGCTCTTGTGAAAGAGACACAAAATAAGAGTGGGCTCACCAAGGTAGAAATTTGTGTCTCTGTGGTGGCCCTCCAAGCCAGTGGCTCCGAGGCTCAGCTCCTTTATTGTATAGTTCTGCCATCCCCTGGGGTGGCCCTCATCTGCATGATCCAAGCTGTCTCACCACCCCGTTTATGTGAACACAAGAAGGAAGGGAAAGCAGATAGGGAAGACACACCCCTAATCTTTAAGGACACAACCCAGAATGTAGGCCTATGACTCCTGCTCACATCCCATTGACGAGACTGGTCATTTGGCTCTAACTAGCTGCAAGGTAGGACGGGAAATGTATTTATTCTAGGTGATTCTCTGCCCTGCTAAAAACCAGTGTTTCTACTTCTTTAGGTTCTCCTTCTGTAGAAGGAAAAGACTGACACTGAGGGTCAACTAGCAGTTTCTGCCACCCTTCGTGTGGCCACATACTGCTTCTAGACACCACATGCTGTTGCTAGAGGTTTTTGCATTTTCTTTTGCTGTAATGATAACTCCTTAACATTTTTGTGTTTACCAAGTGTCAAGTGTTTCACATATTAGTTCATTTAAGCCTCACAGGAATCTTATGGATAATACTATTATCCCTATCTTCAAATGTGGCAAGTGACGTTCAGGAGTTTGCACAAGGTTATATTACCGGTAAGTAGAGTGGCCAGCATTTGAACCTAGACTCCATGTTCTATAACCGCCACTTTATGCTTCTCATCTTTGACCATTTACTGATGATTTCCTTGAAAAAGATTTCTAGCAGAGGAATTACTGAGTCAATGGCTATGGGTGTTTTTGGGGCTTTTGATATATCTTTCCCAGTTACTTTAACTTTTTTAATGTTTATTTATTTTTGAGAGACAGACAGACAGTGAGTGGGGGAGGGGCAGCGAGAGAGGGAGACACAGAATCGGAAGCAGGCTCCAGGCTCTGAGCTGTCAGCACAGGGCCTAACACGGGGCTCGAACGCACAAACCGTGAGATCATGACCTGAGCCGAAGTTGGACACTAAGTGACTGAGCTGCCCAGGTGCCCCAGAAGTGCATTCTTCAGTAGAGAAATGAGAGCTGATGGAAAACTGTACAATTCATTTCCAGGCAAGTCATTGCTCACGCTTGTTCTTAGGTTGTCTCAAGTAAGTTACCATGCAATCAATCCGTGGTCTACACGTGTAGACACACCTGTGGTATGTAGGGTGGCAGCTCCATGAAACTAACACTCTTGTCTATAGGATAAATGGGGGAGATGTCTAAGTGACCTCTTATTGAATTGCCCTAAAGTCTCTTCAAAGGCATTGAGACACTAACTGGAAAAAAATTCTTTCTTTTTTGCTCCTCTTCATTTCTGTCAAATTTAATTTTTTTGTTTTCTTTTCCTGGAACTCTAGTAGCTATCAAGCATGTATTGCTGGGAGCCAAATTGGCCATTTTATCTTCGTCCGTTGCAGAACTTTGATTTTTCTTTCTAGGGGTAATGCATTTCCACTTAGAGGACAGCTAAGTGAAAATGCACTCCAGAAACAAGATTTGTTCTGTCGGCTTCTTTCAATTTGTCAGAAGGACAAAAATCTCCCCAGCCTCAGTCTGTAATAATGCCCTCAGATTACTTAGCATCATCTTCCACCTGCTTTTCTTATCTGGATTATCTACCACTTGTGGCAGGGAAGAAGAAAATGAACACGTTTAGAATGTAACGTTCTGTATATCCATGTATTGCCAAAGCTAATTGTTTTCAACAAGGTGTCTTATAGCTGATTAAAATGATCAGGGCCTATAAGTATAAAATAAACAATAGAGTTTTACAAGCCTTTTACATAACTCTTTCATGTGCTGACACTGATTTCTAAAACACAAGTCCTGAGGTAAGCCATGATTATCCTTCAAAATAGAAAGATGAATGGCCCATTCATTAAGGAAACTTTTTGAGGTTCCTCCATGCTCTATCCAGTTAGTGAGAGGCATTTCCCCCCCAAAATCCTCATTTGCAGAAGAGGAAACTGAGGCCGCCAATCGCTTAAGGATTTTTGCTTTTTCAATCCAACTGGGTATGAGCAATGTTGAATATTCAACACAACTTTTAAGTCTCCTCAATCCCAGCACCATCTTCAAAGCACATAAGGCTTTCCTCTTCAGGCTGGCCATTTGCTCTGACACAGACCTGATGTCTACTGCTTGTATATTTGATGTTAACCATGGATAATGGAAAAGCAGAAAGAGGTTTTATTGTCTTCACAGAGTAGGTCTAGTAAAAAAAGAAGGATACTATCTCATGCTTGCCCTGGCCATGTAAGTAGCATTTTCTTTTCTCTGGGTTCCTCCTCCTCACCTCACCCTCCATCCCTATCCTGGGCAGACCCATGGTGACAATGCTATTGCTGGGCAGTTCCAGTTCACTATCATCTGAGAGGTTTCCTGGAGGTCGAAATCTGTGTCTCCCTCTCTCTCTGCCCCTCCCCCCCCAATCGTGCTGTCTTTCTCTCTCAAAAATGAATAAACATTAAAAAAAAAGGTGTTATGAAGCTCTCAAAAATTTTTTATGTTTATTTTTGAGAGAGAGAGAGAGAACAAGCAGGAGAGGGGCAGAGAGAGACACAGAATCTGAAGTGGGCTCCAGGCTCTGAACTGTCAGCACAGAGCCCCATGTGGGGCTTGAACCCATAAACTGTGACATTATGACCTGAGCCGAAGTTGGATGCTTAACTGACTGAGACACCCAGGTGCCTCTAAGTTCTCAATTTTTAAAAAAGTCATTGAATTGTTTTTGTGTTGTATATGTTTGTTTATATTACATATATACATATATATATGTATACATATAATATATGTATACAAATACATACACATCGTATCTGTGCTAACTGAAAGTCCCAGAAGGTAGTGCAAAATTAAGCGATTTTGTTGTTTTTTTTTAATTTCATAAAGGAAAACAGATGGAACACGGTGCCAGGCTGAAAGGAGCTTACCATGATAGGTAACTGACAAGCAATGGTGTTAGAGATAGAATATCAAAATTCCAGAAACATTGTGAATGCCTGATTCAGGGAAATTATACTCCATCTAGAGTAAAACCACCTCTTAGCTACACTGGTTCTTGACCCAGGGAAGGTTCTTCTTAGGGGACATTTAGAAAAGTGTGAGGGTATTTTTGGTTGCCACAGCAACAGGAAAGGGAGGGTGGGAAATGGGGAAGGGTGGTGGAGAAGGTAGAGGGGTGGGGGAACAAGCAACATTTGGTGTCAGCAATCCGGGATGCCCCATGCCTATAGTTCTCAGGGCAGTCGTTGATGGCTTGTCTCACTGAAATAATAGTAACCTGTCTACGAGAGACACCAAAAGGGAAGAGGATAGTACTCAAACAGATGCTAACACTGGTCGTTTGGAATTCATCAAGTTAAAGATGCTGCCATTGAATTGAGAACTTGCTTAGTGTTCGTTCTACACTCCCCTTGCCTTCAGACACTGGACAGGAAACACATTGAGAGTCTCCTGGGCTTTCTCTGTTTATCTCTCTCCTGTGGTTGCACTGTGATGAGTCACACAGGCTGGACCAGCCTCCCTTACCCCCTTGGCCATGATCACCACCACCATCATCAACCACCTGGAGAGGGAGTAGGTCCTGCAGACAGAGACCGCTCTGCCTTTGAGATCACAAGCTGGTTTGGGAGGCTGGAATTGTATGAAAGTCTGAAGGAGAAGTGTGTTCAAGACCAAGGGCTCTAGGGGCGCCTGGGTGGCTCAGCAGGTTGAGCATCCGACTTCGGCTCAGGTCATGATCTCGAGGTTCGTGAGTTCGGGCCCCCCATCGGGCTCTGTGCTGACAGCTCAGAGCCTCGAGCCTGCTTCTGATTCTGTGTCTCCCACTCTCTGCCCCTCCCCCACATGCACTCTGTCTCTCTCTGCCTCTCAAAAATGAAGAAAACTAAAAAAAAAAAAAAAAAAAAAAAGACCAAAGGCTCTAGAATCAAATCATCTTAGTTGGAATTCCAACTTTACCATTTATTAGTTTTGTGACCCCAGGCAAGTTATTTAACCTAGTTTTCTCCTCTGTAGAATGGGGATAATGATAATAATTATCTTCAGAGTTTTCATAAAGATTAAATGAGACAATGTGTATAAAGAGCCCAGCACATAATAAGCATTCACTGAGTGTTTGCTCTTTTTATAAGGGAGGTGAAGAGCTAAATTTGGCTGAAGGGTTAAGAGTGCACCTGCTGGACCCACACTGTTGAATTAAAAATGTTAGTCCCACAGCTTGTGGCCTTGGGAAACCTAGTTAAACTCACCGTACTTCATTTTCCTCATCAGTAAAATGGGGGATTATAATAGTCTCCACTTCAAAGGGCTGAAGTGACTTGATTTTAACCATGTAGATCTCTTAGAACAATGCTTGGCACATAGTAAGCTGTCCAAGAATCTTTACTATAATTTTAATGGAGTAAGGCAGGCAAGCAATGATAGGAATGAAATAGGAATCTAGATTTTAAAGGACAATTAATGAGTGCTTTATATAAAATGATGAAAGGGACAAGAGAAGCAATTTTGTTTGAATGCTTAATAAGTACTTGTAACTTAACATCAAAGGAGTTGTTTTGAGCATTGAATAAAATAAGATACCCCCATGCCCACTGTCAGTGGTTGTTTTCTTATCCCAATTTTGCAGCCGAGTCTTACAGAGTTTTACCCAGGGTCTCATGATGAGCGATGGGCCCTTGGCTATATTTGCCTGTAAGCCCCTGTTGTTTTCCTCCTCCTTTCTGTCTCCAGCCACAGAAGGGAGGTGATGCAGGGGGTGTGGGGACATGAGGCATTAATTCAGCTGCAGTTAGAATTGGTACCTGGTTCCCAGGTTAATGCTTTCAAGTTCAAGATACTGCAGTGCCAGCCTCTTGATGACCACCAGATGTCAGTGCTAACAAGGAATTTCTCCCCTTCCTTCTGTTTCTAGAGCTAAGTGCCAGAGTAGACTTAAATCTTCATTTGGCAAGAAGCACCATCAGATATGTCTCTCTAAGAGAAATTTAACCTTGCCATGGAATCCACCTTCAAATTTATCCATGTGTAGAGTGATTTTGGAGGGCTGGGTCAGAGGCACATTTATTAGCGGAACCCAGAACTGAATTTGGAAAATGGGTAGTGGGTGAACACTTGGATCTTGAAGATAGAAGTCCAAATCATCACTTCCTAAGGAAAAACTTGTATTTCAAAGATAAAAGTTCCTTGAGGGTGGTCAGTTGTGGAAACCAAAAGGCATTTAAAACCTTGAATTCGTGAGTTACTGATTGGCTATTATTCAGCAAAGTCTTTGAAATGTAGCTTTAAACTTTTAAATCATGGAGTGCAATTTATTCAGGATGCAGGCCTATACACATACATACATGATTAGAATAAAAATTTCCTGAACCAATCCAACATGTAGGACGCTCTGATATTTTCTATTCTATTCTTTTATTAAAAAATGCTAGTGGGAATGCAAGCTGGTGCAGCCACTCTGGAAAACAGTATGGAGGTTCCTCAAAAAACTAAAAATAGAACTACCCTACAACCCAGCAATTGCACTACTAGGCATTTATCCAAGGGATACAGGTGTGCTGTTTCGAAGGGACACATGCATCCCCATGTTTATAGCAGCACTATCTACAATAGCCAAGGCATGGAAAGAGCCCAAATGTCCATCAATGGATGAATGGATAAAGAAGATGTGGTATATATATACAATGGAGTATTACTTGGCAATCAAAAAGAATGAAATCTTGCCACTTGCAACTGCGTGGATGGAACTGGAGGGTATTATGCTAAGTTAAATTAGTCAGAGAAAGACAAAAACTATATGACTTCACTCATATAAGGACTTTAAGAGACAAAACAGATGAACATAAGGGAAGGGACACAAAAATAATATAAAAACAGGGAGGGGGACAAAACAGAAGAGACTCATAAATATGGAGAACAAACAGAGGGTTACAGGAGGGCTTGTGGGAGGGTGGATGGGCTAAATGGGTAAGGGGCACTAAGGAATCTACTCCTGAAATCATTGTTGCACTATATGCTAACTAACTTGGATGTAAATTTTAAAAAATAAAAAATAAAATTGGGGTGCCTGGGTAGCTTAGTCAGTTAAGCATCTGACTTCGGCTCAAGTCATGATCCCACAGCTTGTGGGTTAGAGCCCCACATCAGGCTCTGTGCTGACAGCTCAGAGCCTGGAGCCTGCTTCAGATTCTGAGTCTCCCTCTCAGTCTGCCCTTCCCCTGCTCACTCTCTTTCTCTCTCTCTCTCACACACACACACAAATAAATAAACATTAAAAATAATAAAAAATAAAATTAAAAAAATGTACATTTTTTGCATTGTTATATTGGCTAGACATCCAAGACAATGTTGAATAAAAGAAGTGAAAATAGGAAAAAAAAATGCTAGTGGGGGTGGCTGGGTGGCTCAGTTGGATTCTTGATTTTGGCTCAGGTCATGATCTCATAATTCGCGGGTTCAAGCTCTGCATCTGGCTCTGCGCTGACAGTGTGGGGCCTGCTTGAGGTGGTCTCTCTCTGCCCCTCCTGCCCCCTCTTTTCTCTCTCTCTCTCTTTCTAAATAAATAAATAAACATTTTAAAAATGCTAGTTGGGACCCACAAAACTTATGACCCATAGTTTGAAAAACAGTGACCTAGGAGATTATCCCACAGTGTGTTTCAGATGAAGTCCTGGGTTTGCAATGCTTGACCAGAATTAATTTCCAGGATTAGAGCATTCTAACAGAGAAAGCCACTGCTTGACCTGGACTCCAACTACAACTATTTTTAAGTTACTTATTCTCTGAAGCTCACCTTTCTTGTATATAAAATGGATGTAATAATGCCACCTCACAGAACTGTTGTGAGCTGCCTGACACATAGCAGGTTTTGAACATATGCCTTCCCCTTCTGTACTGGAAGGGTTTTATCTTCTACCTGGTTAGAATCCCTTACTGTTAAAGTAAATGAGGGCATTCTGAAGTGGAAGGGGATTATTGCTAAGAGCACTGATTTAGGACTAGAGTAATCCTGCACGTGGAGTTCTGGCACAATTGCATTCAGAGGCCGAGTGCAGGAAACCTCTCGGAGGTTTGGGGAGAGGAAGACGTGTCCAGTTCACAGTGATGCTTTCACTGGAATTCCTCTCTCTGACCTTCTCCTAGTGCTTATTGCATGCATGTTATTACTCATTTAATGATTTTCCCTGCTAGGAACTGTGCTTGGCTGGTAAACAGTAGGTGCCCAAAATATTGCTGAATTAATGCAAATTATGGGTCAGACTTCTCATCTGAAGAATTTAGCCAAGAATCCCTGTGAGGTACTGAGGGAGGAGCTAGAAAGACTGAATTTTTAATTTTCAAGGTAATGAATAGTAATCACTAGGATGCTGTGATTTGCTTTATAATGGAGCTACTTAGACAGGTTTGTTTTCTGTTTTGTTGTTGTTGTTGTTGTTGTTGTTGTTATTGTTGTTTTTCAGTCTGTGAGAGCCTCCTACTTCTGTTACCTGAGGAATAGACCCAGAACATCTGGCATAAGAATCCATACCACCATTGGCATTGTTTTCTTGTGATGTATTTCTATCTCTCCTCCCCCATTAGACTGTAAATTCCTTGAACCTGTTTTATGATGATGCCTGTTGTTGTGTGATTACCTGTTCTATGTATGCATGATCATTTACCTTCAAAGCTACCATAGCAACGTAGAGGTTGTTATATCTCCATTTTACAGATGACAGGACTGACACACAGAGAGGGTATAACAATTCCTCAAGGTCACACAGTTAGGAAATAGCAGAGCCAGGATTCAAACTCATCCCTGTAAGGCCAGAGTTGGGCACATACCCACAGCACTCATGGCACCTCCCTTCTTCATGGCCTCCACATGCTTGCACTCGATAAATACAAATTGATGGTTGGTTAGTTGGTAGACCCAGGAATTTGTGATCTGATTGCTTACAGACAAGCGGGAGACTAACTTGTCCAGCTCCGGGTTGGAATAGAGCATTTCAGGATCCTGAGCCTGGTCAGTGGGGGCAGTGCTTCGGAGCATAGAGCCTGAGGAATGGTGGTGTGAGAGATGATGCTTTAGGGGGACTAGAAATGGAAAACCAGGAAGCCTTTTGAGGCTAGGTGAGAGGACTAGGCAGAGGGAGAGAGGATGAGAGAGAGAGGAAAAGAAAGACAGTGATTACATGCAATCACGGTGATGAGGTTTTGGGGTGATGGGGTTCAGAGCCGACGGCCAAGAAAGAATTCTTGAAGTCATCTTTGGTGCAAAAAGGTGATTTTATTAAAGCACAGGGACAGGACCCGTGGGCAGAAAGAGCTGCCCTGGGACCATGAGGAGAGACTGGTTACATACTTGGGAGTTGAGGGAGATAAATCCCAGGGGAAGTTTCCAAAGTGAGTTTCATATGCTAAAGAAGACTCACAGGATCCCGAGGCCTGGCTATTGTCAAACTAAGGTTGTTTTTCCCTCTAGCAAAGCATTAACATTAAGACAGGAGGGAGTTCCTGGAGAAACATTTTACTCTGCCAGCCTCAAGTATTTGTCAGTGGGCTGTAGGTTATAAGGAAATTTAATTTCATCTGCCATTTTCTTCTTGCTTTTGTTTCTCATATCACAATGGAGGGGAAGGTGATGTTGGGGCTCCAGGAAACTGAGTCTATAGGCTTCTGGAGATTAGACTATTGATAAGATTGCCCTTTTCCTTGTAATTTACTAAGATATTGTAAACTGATGGAGACTCACGTCCTGCATGACTATGATCCCTATCAGTTAACCATTTGTTTCCTTTCCTTTGTCTTTGGGCAGCCAGGGGTGCCTGAGGAATATCACACATACCCCATGGAGGTGGGGGGTGGTATGCTAGTTTGTACTTTGCTCTCAGCCTGCCTTATGCTCCCTCATCAAAGGGAGAGCAGAGGATTAAAGAGAAGTAAGACAGGGAGGTGGAGAAATCCTCTGAGCCTCAGGAACAGAGCCCCAGACTCACTTAAAGACACCTGTGGATTCCTGCCTCGATGGGAAGGAGCAGAGACCAATGCTTCTGGCTCTGAGAACAGACTTGTGTTACAACCCAATCCTCTTTGGCCTGACTCCATTCCAGCTACAGAGAGAGCATTTTCACAGACCCATGAAACTTTAGAGCTGGAAAAGACAGCAAAGACTTTGGAGATTATTTGCTGCCATCATGTGGCAAGATTCTCTCTCTCTCTCTCTCTCTCGATAAAGCCACCCTACACACACTGTATGAAACAAAAGTAATAATAACATCAGTACTAACAGTAGCCAAGGGTGAAAGTAAAACTACTTTACGATTGCTAAAGCATGGATGCTGACTAATCAGAAGTAAAAACAGCAGTAAATAGCTGGAGTGGCTGTCCTGGTGCACTGATTTTCAGCTGTATTTCAGCCCCAGAAATTGCTACAGTGTAGTGAGCACACGTATGTGCTGGGCATCAGCTGGGTATTACCTAATTAAATACCCATAAAACTCAATGATGCCGATGATACTGATGAGGGAGCATGGGGCAAGCTGAAGGCAAAGTACAGGCTAACAGCAACCTGCTCCCCCCCACCAGGTGGGATATGTGTGATATTCCTTGGATGCTCCTGGCTGCCCAAGAACAGAGGAAAGGAAAGGAAGCAAATGGTTGGCTGATAGAGATCACAGTCATGCAGGACAGGAGTCTCCTTCAATTTACAGATAACTTAGTAAACGGCAAGAAAAAGGCAATCTTATCCATAGCCTAATCTCCGGAAACCCATAGACTCTGTTTCCTGGAGCCCTAATATCACCCTCATCAAGATGTAAGGGGATTTAAGTGCTTGCCATGGTGATGTGGGAAACAAAGACAAATGAAAAATTAAATTCCCTTACTGCCCACAGCCCATTGCCAAGTCCTTGAAAGAGACAGAGTGACTTCCCTCTAGGAGCTCAGCTGCCTTGATGATGACACTTTGCTAGGGGCAAAAGGGAAACTTGGCTTAACATTATCCCAACCTCCAGGATCCCGTAAATCTACTTTAAAATATAAAAATTCCTTTGGAAACTTCCATTATCTCAACTTCCCCAAGATATATGCTGGCAATCATACTCCAAGCTTATGGCCCCCTGATATACATCTGAAGGGTCTCATGACTGAGGCTTTTCTAAGTGGTAATAAATGGTGTTTTCCTAATAGCAGCTAGCCCCTCGAGGTCCTGGAAACCTTGCTTCCAAAATTCCTTAGAGATTTACACTGTCCCTGATCCCCTCCCAACCTGAGGGTATATAATCAGTTACATGTCAGAACCCCAGTGCAGCTTTTTCTGCCCATGGGTCCTGTCCCTGTGCTTTAATAAAAATCACCTTTTTGTACCAAAGGCGTCTTCAAGAATTCTTTCTAGGTGGTCAGGGCCAGACCCCACCAACACTCCAAAACCCCACAATACTTCACTAGAGGAGGAGAAGTTAGGCTTAGAGAAGTGACATTACTGTCCCAAGGGCACATGACACTTAGGTGAAGGAGTCTGGTTTGAATTGGCAGGTCATGGTCAGGCTCAACCACTCTGGGGTGGGGTGGGGGCAGGGGTGGGGGGTGGGGGAGGTGGTTTGCTGTCTCATAAGCACAGAGCTGGGACAAGGCAGGAACAAGGGGGCATCTGCTTGGAGTCTGAGAGTTTGAGATGAGTGGGTAAGGGAGCCTTTTCTGTTCTTGGAATGACTCCTTGATTTTTTTCCAAGGGCCTCTGAGAGATGGTATTGCTCTCTTGGTCTCTGATTTCCATTAGTGCAGGAAACACATAGTAAATGGTGACTTCTTCCCTATGTCAAGGTTTTCCTTGATTTTGGTGGGGGGGGGGGGGTGGTGGATTAGATTTGAAAAACATTTCCATTATTTATACTTCAAGTCTTCTTTCCACCTCAAGAGGGCTCTTGCCTGAGGGAAATGTCTGGACTTGATCCAGGCCAACCCTGCAGGGGCCAGAAGGCATAAGGTGAGTTCCTTTACAGTGGCAGAGCCCTACAACTCCTCAGCTTTTCTCCAAGTGTGGGTCCTTAGTCTTTCTCCCATGGGACCTCAGGGGGCCTCTAAAGTGCAGTGAAGAGGTCCAGGGTGACCTGGGAGTGTGACCTGTGTCTCTCATGAGAGAGACAAATGGAGGAAATGAGGAGAAAATGGAAGAAAAACCAAGGCCAGACATAAGGGCCCAAACTAATTTTCATTTCATAAGTGAATAAATCTCAGAGGGATAAAGACTTCTTCTTAAGTAGAAGTAAAAAAATCAGTCTTTGAAAAGGCAGTGGAAAAATCCATCAAATGATAAAGAACCCCAGTGAAGATTTCCTTGCCCCTGCCTCATTTTTTATAATAATAATAATAATAATAATAATAATAATAATAATAATTTATTATTATTACATAATATTTTGATGGGAAAAATTGACATGATTTTCTCTTTTGCTTTTCTAAGTATATTTCTGTCACTCCAGCCAAGGGCCCTTATCTGCCTTAAGAAATTAGGGAAGTTACTGCAGAAAGAAATTGATAGTATTCAGATTCTGATTTCCAAAATAGGGTCTTATTTCAAGGTAATAGACTTGAGAACAGGCACCATGAAGAGAGATTTTCTAAATTCCCTCATTTCCTTCCTCATCTTATCGAGACCAGCGAACAAGGCCAGCAAACAAGACCATAGCATTTTCATTTGGGAGGTTCATGCAGGAAGAGAAGTGGGTGGCAGAAAACCCATCCTTGCCATCCATGGTGTGGCTGGAAAAAGAAGGGAGGACATGAGGGCAGGTGTTCCATAAGCTGATGAGAACACCATGGGCAGAGAGCTCTGAGCCCCCTCCTTCATTGTGCTGGGCTGCTCTGCACCAACAGAAGGTGTGGGCTGCACCTAAGACCTCTCTCATTTCCTGTGTGGTGTGCATGTCAGGTTGAGAGCCATTAGGTCTGATGGGGACCCTACCTTAGTGGGAATTACAGAATTGGGTGAAGAATGTGGAGAAGAGGGGAGAGAATGGGAGGTCTAGAGGACTGCCCTGAAAGATACCAAGCATTTAAATTGAAGGTAGCTGAGTTACCCAAAGGAGACTATTTAGATGGGCAAGCACTAGGATTGTTAATCTGAGAGGACAAAGAAGGATCTCCTGCCTCTGAAACTCCCAGAGGCATCCCACCCCGCCTAGAATAAAATTTACAGTCCTCACATGGGCTGCAAGACCCAACCAGAGGGCTTTCCCTCAGTCCCTCTCTGACCCCTCCCCTTTGTCCAGCCCTCCTGGCCTCCTGGCTGTTTCTGCCACACAGCTTTGGAGTACACACTGGAGGTCTTTGGAGATCCCCAGTCTTGCTCTCTCACTCCATTCACGTCTTTCCGAAAACAGAGGCTCCTCAGGAAGCCTTCCCTGACCATCCTATTTAAATAGTGGTCCGATCCCTCTCCAGGCTCTTCCCAGCTTTTTCATTCTTCATAACAGTGATTGCAACTTGACCCAATGTCTTTTTTTTTAAGTTTATTCATTTTGAGAGAGAGAGAGATAGAGAGACAGAGTATGTGAGCTGGGGAGGGAGAGAGAGAGAGGGAGAGAGAGATTCCCAAGCAGGCTCAGCACTATCAGCATGGAGCCTAATGTGGGGCTCAAACTCATGAACCATGAGATCATGACCTGAGCTTAAACCAAGCATTTGGAAGCTTAACCAACTGAGTCACCAAGACGCTCCAACTTGACCCCTATGTCTTCGTCAGCTTGGGCTACCATAACAAAATACCACAGACTGAGCGGTTTAAACAACAGAGATTTATTTTATCACAGTTCTGGAGCCTGGAAGTCCAAGCTCAGGGTGCCCACATGGTTGGCTCTTTTCCTGGCTTAGACATGGCAGCCTTCTCCCTGTGTCTCCATGGGGCCTTTTCTCGGTGTATGTGCATGGAGAGAGAAGGCCACCAATCCTATCGAATTAAGTCCCTACTCTTATGACCTCATTTAACCTTAATTACCTCCTAAAAGCCCCATCTCCAAATATGTCATATTGGAAGTTAGGGTTTCAACACATGAATTTTGGAGGGTACACTCTTTAGTCCATAGTGCATGTTTATTGGAATATAACTCTATGAATGGAGGGACTTTCTTTGTACATCCCTGTGACTATATTACCCATTACTATGGCTGGTGCTCTATAAATATATGTTAAATAGAGGAAAGAACTTCATTTTCTCTGTGTATTCTAGTGGTACTGTGAATACATGTATTCCCATTATAATAACACCCCAAACTAGCACCATTTATCAAGCATGTGTATATGTCAGTGACTTTACCTTTGTTTCTTATCTAGCCTTCAACAATCCTAGAAAATAGGATTGATTATTGGGCAAATTGAAGCGTGGAGAGGTTAAGTAACTCGCCCAAGGTCACACAGCTCAGAGGCACAGCCAGGATTAGGACAGTCTGTCAACGCCAAAGTCTGTTTCCTTTTGGACTCTAGACCAGTGGTTCTCAAACTTTGGTGCGCAGCAGAACGACCTGGAAGGCTTATTAAGACCGATGGCAGGGCTCGGTCTTAAACCCTCTGAGTTTCTGATTAGGTAGGCCTAGGGTGGGAATCTGAGAATGTGCATTTCTAGTAAGTTCCCAAGGGATGTTGATATTTCTGGTCTGGGGACCACACCTTGGGCATCACTGCTGTAGACACAGAATGCTTCAATTTCCTTTTTTGCTTCAGCTTTCTGAACTATTTTCTGTCTTTGTGGCCCTTGCTTTCGTCACTGAGTAATGAGTTTCAGGCAAGTGCTGTTTCCACGTAGCCTGGTCTGGAGTGGCCACGAGGAGCCCGGAGAGAGACCTTTGCCACGGGGTGGCAGCAGCACCGCAGGTACTTGCTGGGGCCAGCTCATTAGCACAGCATCCCCTGGGTTCCCACAGAGCCAGGGCCTGACCGCCTCTCTGGTTCCCCTTGGCAGGGAGGCAGAGGATGGAAGGGAGCCTAGCAGAAGGGGAGGTCACTGGCACACAGAGGGGCAGTTTTGTTCTCTGAGAGACTCAGGAGGAAGCTGGGTGGTCTCCTCAGAGTGTCAAATTGTGCCATGCACAAAACCGCCATGCAGTGTGGTGCTCCCGGGAGCCCAGCCTAACAAAAGCCCTCGGAGGAGACTGGCAGGGCTGCTGGTCCGCCCGGGCGCAGAGGCCCCGGCCCCTCCGTGAGGAGGCCCGAGGGTTTCTCATGATGCCGGTTTCCAGGGGCGACAGCCCCCCTCCCAGAAGATGTAGGTCTGCGGCCTCCTGGCCTCCTGGCCTCCGTCCTGCCCACAGATGGAGCTGGGAAACACTCCCCCCTTCTGCAGTGTCACCCCCACTCTCTTCCTCCTTCACTGAGCCGGTTTTGTTCTAAACATTTTAAGAATCTTTCTAAGTGCCGGAAACCGTGCTGGGGGTTTTCTATTATCATCTGTTTCATTTTCCTTACATCCTCATGAAGACAGTATTCTTATATTCATTGAGGATGAGGAAGCTGAAGGTTAACCTCTTGTGCGTCAGGTTTAGTTGACCCCAGAAGCCCGCTGTGACACCTCTGCCAACGTGTAGAAGCCTGATACCAACATTGCTTTGAAGACTGCAGGTTTCCTCCAGTCCCCCGCATGTACAGATGAGGGCGCTGGACGACCAGGTCAAGGAACCACAGGTGGTTAAAACCAAGTGAGAGACTAAACCTCCTTTTCCCCTAAGTCTGCTTTCCACTTGACCTGTCCAGTGAAGCTGTTCTAGAACTGCCATTACCACGAAGTCAATGGATTACGTTCCAGAGTTGACGAAGACGATCCTGGGACCCTGGGGAAACTGCTCGAGGATTCAGGTGTAACAAGTGTGGATTCAGCCCAGTGCTGCGGACAAGTTTAGGTCCCACCACCACTCTGAAGCCGAAGGCCTTGGGTTTTAGGACACACGCAGCTAGTTTTAGTCTACTTGTGTTAGTTTTCTAATTCCCACATGGACTTTCTCCAGTTTGTTTTCTACCTCTTTGGCAAACAGCTCATCATCAACTTAAATGAAACAATGCTTCACAGAGGCCCTGTGGTGCCAAGGCAGTGGGATTTGGTGACAGAATCTTTAAGTGCTAAGTTCTCCCCAGGGCAGACTCATCATCAGTTCCTTTAGTGGCTTAGCTGACTTCCTGGATGGTCTTTATTTTCTCCTGCAGTGTCTGTAAACTCCAGGCTGGCTGCCTTCGGGCCTTCTTAGGATCCCCTGAACCTGCAGAGTTGAAAAAGTCATCTGACACCATCTTCTCTGAGACTCACTGCTATCTTTAACATGCGCATGCGCAATTATTGGGAAACAGTTTATGATTTTTAGGGGCATATTTTATCCTTCTGCAGTATCAGTTGGGCCCTGCTTTTCATATGCTTCAGCCTGGGTTTAAAGAAGGGGCTTTTGTAGGAATGATGCCCATCCACGGATGGGGAAGTTCCCTGAAAAAACCTTTGAGAAATGCCTCATTCCCAAGTTTACAATGACTGCAAAGTGATGGCCTTTGAATAGCTCAATATGAAAAAAATATGGGCGCTTTCCTAAAAGGAGCACCCCAAATGAAAAAAATGTGTTCACCAGTGGAAAACAGTATGTGGATGCCAAATTTTTCAGCCCTGTAATGGATTACAGAAAATATTTTGTTTGGGGTGGGGGGGGAGCGGGTGGTGGTCAGGAGGAAGGATTGAGAAAAAGAAAGGAGAGAAAAAAGGAATGAGAAGAAAAGAAAAACAGATGTGAATCTTAAAATATTTCAAGCATGGATAGCTGAAATACTGTTTAATTTATTTAAGACTATTCTGTGAAGTCTAAAAGGTGATTGATCAGGCTTTTAAAATGCAGCCACAAGATTTACAATCATGTAATGAGTGATACTGTCCCCAAAGCAAATAAATAGTGGGAAATATCCCAGGTCTGGACTGCCTTTTAAAGCGTGTTGTTTGTAGAGAGAAATTAAAGTTAGGATGATTATTTTTAGTAATCACACAAACTTTTATCTGTAGTATCACTTCATTGAGGCAAACATAAACTGTCTTGAATTCTTCATTTCATTTGTATGTAGGGTTATTAGATTCACAAATAAAATTACAGGTTACCCCATGCAATATTTGTGATGTACCCCCACTAAAACATTGTTATTTAATACTTATACTAAGACATTGTTACTTTTAACTGGGCGTCTTTTATTTTATCCGACCACCCTACTTGTGTGTGCAGATTCAGTAGAAGTGACTTTCCAAATTGAAGGTTGAGACAAAGAGTTCTGTGGTCATGATGAGGAAAGATCAGCTGGAAAATGTTACCATCACGCTTTCCGAGTTCCTTTCTGTGCCTGGGAAGCATAAGTGACGGAAAAGGAAGATGAGAATTCCAAACAGGATGGCAAAAAAGGCGTTGGGAGGGGAGAGAGGCAGGACACACGGAGACCAAAAGGAGAATACCCAGAAAGGAAGGGGTCCCTGGGGGAGAGGCTATTGGAGAAGCAGAAAGACTAGAGCGAAAACAGAAATGGGGGCATTGAAAACTTTTAAACAGCTGGATGACTTTCTTATACTTATCCTCCCTCTGCTCTGTAGACCTTGGAATTCCTTAGGTGCTTATCCAAGCAAGTTCTAAGAGGAAGTTCAGTCCTTACCCCCCACCCCCCGCCGTCCCGCAAAGAGCTCCGGGCTCCCCCTGTTGGCTGTCTTGGGTATCGCTCCCCCAGCCCGGGCCTCTTAAAACCCAGAGATTTCTCATCTCCCACTTTCCCTCTTAACAAGCTCCCCATCAGCTTCCTTCGCTCTTCCTGCCTTGCTCTTTTTCCGTCGGTTTATTTATTCATTCGGAGCTTGCTTTCGACGTGACACCTCCCAACTGTTCTGGCGCCCCGGGAACAGGCCACACAGAGCTGGTCATTGTTGTCCCAGCTCGGGGGACCACCCGGGTGGGAGCTGAGGCTGCGAGCCCGTGGCGGAGGCCGGATGATGGACAGCAGCCTCGGGTCAAGTGCCCAGAGGCGGCCCAGAAAGAGGGCTCCCGGCCCCCAACCCCCCCCCTTCCTCCACCCCCCCCCCCACCCTCCCCACCGCCTCGCAGGACGCTCCTCACTCGGCTCCCAAGGAAATGAACCCTTCCTCTAAGCTCCCTTCAGACCCACGCAATTAGCAGCACGAAAATCCCTGTTTTCAACATGGTGCCTATGAATAAAGACAACAAAAAAGGATTTTACTTGGAGAGTGAGACTTTTTTAACTTGGGAAAGGGAATCCTGCTTGGGGCAAGACAGTGGTGCTGAAAGGATAAATATGAGAAAGGGAACACACAGACCCCCCCCAGCTTCTCAAAGTGTAGGATTTAAAAACTTTGTTAGAAATGTATTTACTTATCAGAAACATTTTTAAGAAGTTCACCTGAAAAATGTTAAGTTATATTGTGAACAGATCTGTGACGACCACGCCTAACGATCTATGTTTTCCTTCCCCATCATCTTCTGCATCCCCACCCCACCCCGCCCCCCAAAACGGGCCATACAGTCACACCTTGACCGAGCTGCTATGTCTCCACAGACCTCCCACAGGAGGATGACCAGCTTCTCAGGCTTGCACTCTGGAAAGGGTGCAAAACCCAGCTTAGACTGCAGAAGTGAGAAAAAGCCTGGTGATTGCAGCAGGAAGC
The DNA here is from genome assembly GCF_027475565.1 of Acinonyx jubatus. Lineage (NCBI taxonomy): Eukaryota > Metazoa > Chordata > Mammalia > Carnivora > Felidae > Acinonyx > Acinonyx jubatus. The sequence continues at coordinate 207,102,853 of NC_069380.1, forward strand.
ATTTCCTAGTACTGGATTGATCTTTTGTGGCACTTCCCTGAATGCTTCTGTGCCCAGAATGTCCTCACACATGTCCAGATATGGGTCCCCTCAAGGTGGCCAGCGCTGGTTTGGTTCCCTCGGGCTGTGGACCTCCCCAATCAGCTATGTGAATACCACAGATGCCTTGAAATAAGTTAGGATGTATTATTGATCAAACGCTGATTTGTAAATTTTTTGGTCAAAAGAGGCTTCAGAGAAACAGATGGAAATTAAAGTTTCTACCCCAGAAAAAAGAAAATGCACAAAGCCTTCCCTACAATTTCAAGGGCTATGCAAACCCACTGAGGTCTTCACATGGAAACCCATGACCCAAGGGTTTCCAGACCCTACTTAAGAGCCTCTCCTCTGACTGTTACCTACAGGTAGAGGGTCACATTTAAGAGTCTCCAGACACAACCTCAACCTGGGCATTCCATAATACTGTCTGCCAATTTTTTTTTTATTTTTTTATTAAAAAGCCTGAGAGGGAAAATGCAGTAGTCCACAAGTTGTTCTTTATGAAAAGAAGGGTTTACTAGCACGGGGGCTGCTTCTGAAACATCCCTTGAGATCTTATTCAGCTCTTTTCACAAATGGCAGCAGTAATCACATAGATAAATCTACCTAATTTGAAGGCCAGGCAGGAAATTACTTTTTGGGGAGAATCAACGGTGGCATTACACTTTTCTAATCCCCACGTGGAAATGATTCAATTTCTCTGAGAAATTTATGTGGACAAGTAAGGGCGGGCTGTTACTGCAAAGTGCTTGCCTCACCAAGCCTAGTTCTAGGACTTGGGCGGGAGAGCAGGCGTCCTTCCTCATTTTCTTGTGACTGGCTCCCCCAGCTGGTCCTCCCAAGCTTTTGCCTAGTAAAAACCTACAGAGATCTGGAGGGGATCCCTTCCCGGCATTGGCCTGAGCTTACTGCAATACTTCCATGAATGGGAACTTTATGGGAATAACAACAACATACAAAATTATAATGTAAAACTATTTTTTTTTCTTTATTGAAAATACATCTACAAAGTAATGTTTCTCAGTCCACACGGGGTGCATGTTATATGCAGAGCCTGTGATGGGCTGGCGAGAGGATCGTCCTAGAGGATTTACTTTCCATAAGAAATGGTTAGTATTAAAAAAAAAGATCACACGGCGTAACAGAATTAATTTGACATGATTAATTTTTGCTCTACTGGTGTCGTGAGACGACAGCCATGTACATTAACCTTCAGAGTGTATCTCCCAAATAAGGCCTTGGCATTAAATGGTTATTCCACCACAGCCTAACGTTAACTTTTGTACACACGTGATGCTCACGATCTCTAGAAAAAATGTCTTTAACTGTATATCAGAGGGTGTATGTCTAGATATCCAGTCTGTTAGCATAATTAAACCCATTCTTCACCATTTTCGGTCAGAGACTCAAACACAGCTGGTATTGTCTGACAGTTCCCACTTCATGTCTTTGACTGAATGAATACTCCTTAGGGGGTAAAAAATTAATCTCCTCTAAACCTGGGAGCTGCCTCGCCTGAAACTAATGCCCCTGCTGTTTTTTTCTTGGAACCCCATTGACCGTGTCTTTATACTGATTCATCTTCTACCATTTCTCTCAGGGACACAAACAAAATAAAACCAAACCCCACTCCGGCCGAAGGGTTTGAATGACTTGGTATGTGGAATTCTTACACAAAGAAATATCTTGTTTCTCTTATTCTAAGAACTTCTGATTATAGGCAAAAACTTTTTTCAAATAAGAGACCACCCACCCAGCTCACGGACCTCTATTAGAGAGAGCGCTCATTCATTTGACTTCTTTATATATAAGAAGTGACCTCATATTTTCATATGCGGACCTCCTTGGGGGATGATTTTGAACTGAAGAGACAAAGTGTTTCAGGTTAAAAAAAAAAAAAAAAAGAACCTCTCCTTTTAAATTCTTCCTTAAAGATCATCTATAAATCTTGGTGTCTCAAAATCCCCTGTGTAACGTCAACCATGCTCCATTCTTTCCTACCTGGCTCTTTAGTGTTCCATAGTAAGACTATGAGCATGCCTGCTAGTTGCTAGTCTTACATTTTACTTCCTAAAAGTCCATAGTCAGTTGAGGAGTGGTGGGAGACATCCTGCCCAGAGCAGTACCTTCGGTTTGGGAAGAATAGGAAAGAAGGGCCTATTTCCCGCACTGGGAAGGACCGAGCAGAGTTTCGTGAATAATTCCGCTCCCGAAATGGCCTCCAGCCTGGTGACTTGCATGACTGATATTCTGGCCACAGGACCTGGTTAAACCGCACAGCCATCCGTCCCCTACTTAGAAATGTTCATTCCTAGTAAACGTCCTTTCTGAAAGTCCCATGGTCCATGGAATCATACCTGCTTGGGACAGGATGTTCCAAGGGAAAATAGAGGGGAGGCTCTTCGTGATGTCACAGGATGTTTGGGCTAGAAGAGACCATAAAGGCATCTGGGGAGCTCATTTGATTTTACGGATGAGAACACTGAGGCCTAGAGGAGATGTAACGTGCCCATGGCCACATGGAAATTTCACTTTTATGTGCCTCCTCACAGGTGCACTAGGTGAGTATTCATATTGTCTTGCTATTAATAAAATCAAAACACAAATCGGCAGAGAAAGGGGAACAAACCCTTCTACTGTCCCATTTGATAACCGATTGTGGTTTATCAAGTTGTTTTGTTTTGATACTAAAACTGAATTGTATTCTGAAGGATGTTTAAACTTTGCAGGTTGATTTAAAAGCATGTTTTAGCCTACTATTTGTTTGACTCTCTACCTTATAAAAGAACCACATTTACAGTTTTGTGTGCCACATAAACTTGTAAGATCTGATCCGACTTGCAAAATCCTCCCTTGTTTTTGGATGAATACTTCCCAATCCTATCAGTGTGTTAACGCAGGACAAGGGAGGTAAGGGGCTTACTGGACAGAATGAGTTGTAACGAGATGGAAACATTTTACAATGGTTTGCAAACACCTGCTGCTCAAGAAAGCATTTTGTGTGTTAGTCTACATCTTGGTTTCACTGTCCATGGGTTTCTCACTTTCGCTTTCCTGGGCAATCAGCTGATAGGGTTTCTTCATTTCATTCTCTTCGATGACCGAGTTACCCATTTCTACGTCTCGGTTCTTCAGTTCGTGTCTTGACAAGTGCTCCACAATGCCGGCTCCAAGAGAATCTCCCAGCACGTTGGTGGTGGTGCGTAGGCGGTCCCTGGGGGTGTGGGTGTGGGGGAGGAAAAATGGGGCTCCTGTGAACATCATGTGATCTCAGCTCATATTGTGAACCGGCTGCTAAGTCTTTAGAGGCATCTTTTTAAAATTCTGCTTGGTGTATCCACCAATTGCAACATCACATAATACACATAATATTTATAATAGTGGTTATTAAAAGTTATAAGGATATATAGATTACCAATCTTCAGTTACTAGTTCCAGTCCTAACAGTGGGTAATGACCCTTCCCTTTCTCCTTTTATTTAAAACTTCTCGTTGCCTCTCTTTCCTACAATTCACCTTCCTTTATATCTGCAGTTCTCAAAGTGTGATCCAGAGACCCCTGGGGGTGCCTGTGGTCAAAACTATTTTATTTTATTTTTTAATGTTTATTTATTTTTGAGAGAGACAGAGAGAGAGGAGAGCACAAACAGGGAGGGGCAGAGAGACAGAGGGGGACAGAGGATCCGAAAACAGGCTCTGTGCTGACAGCAGTGAGCCTGATTTGGGGCTCGAACTCACCCACCATGAAATCATGACCTGAGCCCACCCAGATGCTTAACCAACTGAGCCACCCAGATGCTCTAAAACTATTTTCGTGATAATGCTAGATGTTATTTGCCCTTTTTTGTTCCATTTTTTCATGAAAGCCTAGTGGGGTTTTGTAAAGACTACAACATAACACAAAAGATACCACAACAGATTCAATGCAGAAGCAGTTAGGAGACCCCAGCTGTCTTGCATTAAGCCAGACACTAAGGAGATTTCCAAAAATAAAACAAAAGGGTATCATTATTTTCCCAAAATTTTTAGTTTGGTAAATGACATTTTTTTGCAAAAATATTATTTATGTTAAGATGTAATGAATTTACTATTATAACCTTTAAATGAATTTAGCACTTAAAAATGTCTGTTTTCGGGGCGCCCGGGGGGCTCAGTCAGTTAAGCATCCAACTTCAGCTCAGGTCATGATCTCATGGTCTATGACTTCAAGCCCCGAGTCAGGCTCTGTGCGGACAGCTCAGGGCCTGGAGGCTGCTTTGGATTCTATGTCTCCCTCTCTCTCCGCCCCTCCTCCGCTCGCACTCTGTCTCTCTCTCAAAAATAAAATAAAAGCATAAAAAATTAAAAAACTGTCTGTTTTCCTAATATGATAAATATTGATAGAATCCATATAGATAAAAACTTTTGGGATCCTCAGTAGTTTTTAAGTATAAAGGGGTCCTGAGGCTAAAAGCTTTGAGAATCACAGTTTTACACTATAAAAGTCCTCAAGGAGTTGAGTGCCAACCGTGGGCCCAACAGTGGGCTGAATGCTTTCCATGCATCATTGCAGTTAATCCTCGCAGCCCCAGGGGGTGGTGGATGGCCTTATCATCTCCATTTTATAGAGGTGGAAACTGGGGTGGCTGGTGAGGCTGCCCAATGTCACACCGGGCTGGGATGCAAACAGATCCAAGTGACTGTGGGACTCATGCTCTCAACTGCCTACCCTGCTGCCACCTATCGTGCCTTGAGCACACCTGTCAGCTCCTCGTGACCCTTCTAGTGAAGACAACATACAGTTGACTCCAGCATCTACTGTGTCCTTCTAGGCATTGGCTTTGGGCAGCCTGTGAAAAGATGTTTTTGCCACGGAAAGGGAATTTATGAGAGAAAAGAGGCAGATAATGTCAGCTGGAAGGGTGAGGGGAACATGAGAGAGGGCTGGGCCCCCCAAATTAGGGTCTGAGGGGATGGGGGGTGCCTTTTCCCCAGAGCCAAAAGTCACTTCTGCTTCACTAGTTGTCCCGCTGCACGGCTGCCCCTCTCCCCGCTGGGTTCAGACGCGCACATCTGTGCTGCATTACGCCATTGGAATGGGAAGCACAAGGAAAAGGGCCTGAGCCAGTGTGTGGGGCCTGTAGTTCTGTTCTCACCACCACGAGGATGTGTTGTGCAATTCAGAAAATGCCTTGCTGATTTATGTCGGCTTTCAGACAGCCGGTTTCCCAATCGCCGGATGGCTTTATGGAGTGAGAAGTGTAGTTGCCAGATGTGCCCCCTGGGCTGATAAGGGAGCGAGAGCGCTTGGCGTCTGGGACTTGGCCTCCAGATAAGGGCAGGGACCAGGCGGTGAGGACAATTCAATTACACGCCAAGCTGCCCCTGCTCTTGGAGCCCTTTTGGCGGGAGTGCCCAGCTGCCAGGTTCCTAAGGAAGACAGAGGGGGTCCCTGCGACAGCAAGCCGGGAGGCAGTCGGAGCATACTCACAGAAACCAGTCCACGGCGATGATGAGCGTGATGTCGTCGGTGGGCAGGCCCACGGATGTCAGCACGATGACCATGGTGACCAGGCCCGCCTGAGGAATCCCAGCTGCCCCGATACTGGCGGCTGTGGCTGTGATGCTGTTAAAAGAATTCCCCAAACGTAAAACATTTGTACACATCTCCCCAAATGATAGGCCCCGGAAAAACCATGCACAGCGGCGATGTCTGACTTGCCAAGTTAACAGAAGAGGACGTGCTTTAGAAAACTTTAGATGAGAGTGTAAAAAACCCGTGGAGCTAACAATAACGTTAACCAGTATTTATGAAGAGGTTCTTTTTTTTTAAATTTTATTTCACTTTTAACATTTATTTATTTTTGAGACAGAGAGAGACAGAGCATGAACGGGGAGGGTCAGAGAGAGAGGGAGTCACAGAATCCGAAGCAGGCTCCAGGCTCCGAGCTGTCAGCACAGAGCCCGACGCGGGGCTTGAACTCACAGACGGTGAGATCATGACCTGAGCCGAAGTCGGACGCTTAACTGACTGAGCCACCCAGGCGCCCCTACTACAGCCATTTTTAAATGAAGAAATTGGTAGCTATGTACTTTTGCACATACCTGAAAATATTTTCCAAGGTCTAAAAGACTGCATAGTTACAATAACAATTTGTTTCCAATAATTCTGTCCAAGTAGAGGATTGTAAAGCTACTGAACTTGTAAGGTTAATGTGGTCAGAAAAAACAAATCAAAGTTATTAATGCAAAAGAAATGATTTATGAACAAAGTTCTGTATGACTATAAATATTTTTTATGGAGGCAGCGTAGACCTGATTTGTAAGGCATACAACCTGTCTAGGACTCTGTTAAATACCTATTTGATTGAGGCTGATGTGACACTGTGGAAAATGTTTTATAAATAGTAAAGTATTACCTAGATATAAAGTGGAATTAATGAAGCAGTACATCTGTGGAGGAGACTATATGGTTCCCTCATATTGTCCCTCTTCTGTGGTACTAGAGTATTTACTTGGTAAATGGCTGTTCAGAATGAAGACTACGTTTCCCAGCCTCCCTTGGAGCTTAAGTTCTGGCCAATGAAATATGGATGAAAGTGACCAAGTACCTTGCATGCTATGCCCTCCTCCTCTTCCCAGTGGCTAAGATTTGGAGGTGATGATAAGCCATCCTGGACCACTTGGATGAGGGTGACACCCCAGAGACGATGGAAACGACACCCCAGTCCCTTACACTGTAAAACACCTACCAGCCTTGAGGGCTTTGTGGAACAGAGCTGTTCCACATGAGGAAAAAATGCAGTTCTGTCTTGAAGTCACTCTTATTGTTATTATTTTTTTACTCTGCCACATGCAACTGAACCTTTGTTTATAACTCAGGGATTTTCAACCAGTATACCAGAGTATGCCCAAGAATAGGTTATGGTGAGCTGAGATACTGACCTCCCAGTCCCAGTGTGGTCAGACTGTGCTCAGGCCTCCCAGAACCCCCAGGCCACTCACTTCTGGCCATGATCGGCCTCATTTTTTAATCATCACGCATCCTACGACTATTATTATTTTCCAGTAACTCAAAACATATATATGGAGTCTAACATAACTTATTTCCAAATAAACATATGTGTACACACACACAAAAGGTGGGGGAATTGTGAGATTGAAAACAGACTAAAATGACATAAAAACCAAATGCAAGCCATAGATATGGATTATATTGTGGTCTAGGGGAAAAAGCTACACAAGATATTTTTGGGGCAACTGGGGAAATTTGGATACAGAGTGGGTATTCTGGAAGTATTTTAAAGATTCCTACTATTGTGGTTATGTAGAAAATGACTCTTATTCTCAGGAGATCTATGTTGGACTCTGTATATGTGAAATGCAATGAAGGCAGAGAAAGAGGCAAAAAATGGTAAAATGTTAATCGTTGGATTTGGGTAGATGTCTGTCATCATTTTATTTCAACTTTCCCATTTGTAAGATAGTTTTTATAATGAAAAGTGGAAAAAACTATTTTGATATCCAAAACAAATTGCTGATAATAATTCACATACGCACACACACACACACACACACTGAAGAGAAGGGTCTGATCTGGATTGTCAGTCTCTCTTGCAGTCACTTATTGGTCTGTTGTGCATAACTGACTGTCAATGAGTAAAAATGGGGGGTTACAATCACATATGCACGTGGATATGCATGGGCTAGTGCCAGAAGAATATAAAAGAAATTAGCAAGCCACAGTGGTTGCCTCTGGAGAAGGAAACTAAAAAATTAGGAGAAGGTGTGGAAAGGAAAATTACCTTTCACCAGATACCTCGAATGTAATAGTTAAAAAATAGTCCACGGAAATAAAATTCTCAATCTATTTGTCCATGTGGCCTCTCCTCTATTTTATAGTGCCTAAAAATTAACCCAAGAGAAAATGTTAATCCAGTTTTTCAAGTGTATTTTTTTAATGCTGTCAGTAAAAGCTAATGCATTTTAATGCTATTTAAAACTGAAGTATAATCTAACATTTTTAAAAAAGAAATATCCATACTATGTATTCTGTAGATTTTATTTTTATTTTTTTTATTAAAAAATTCTTTTTTAATGTTTTGATTTATTTTTGGGGAGAGAGAGAGAGATAGAATGAGACTGAGCACGAGCAGGGGAGGGGCAGAGAGAGAGGTAGACACAGAATCCAAAGCAGGCTCCAGGCTCTGAGCTGTCAGCACAGAGCCCGACGTGGGGCTTGAACTCACGGACCGTGAGATCATGACCTGACCTGAAGTCGGCCACTTAACCCACGGAGCCACCCAGGCACCCCATATTCTGTAGATTTTAAAAGAGTTAGATGTTTTATCGATGGTACATTGATAAATAAATCAATCCAGTGGCAAGCAGTATGCATGGTATGATTCCATTAATTACAAAAAAAGTGTGTGTGTGTGTGTGTGTGTGTGTGTGTCTAGGCACTAGAAATGGTTTTTGTACCCCAAACATTAACAGTGGTCACCTATGGAAAGATGGGGGGGGGGTGATAGTGGCAGGTAAGTTACACTTCTTACTATCTACATTTCTATATTATTAGAATTTCATTATTAATAAATGTGTACATCTGCAATTTAAAAAAACTAATAAAAATATCTAAATATCAAAAGTAAAGCTATTGCCACAAACCCAAACCTCCGGTTTATGTATGATCTGCTTTCCAACAAGTTTCTTCATCCAATCCCTGATCACCGTCTCATCATGTAAAGTCATTCTTAAGCAAGTGTGTAGAACTTTCCTCATACCTGATTGTAATAATCTGTCCAAAGTTCAGCTCAAAGTTGTTAACTTGAGCGATGAAAATGGCAGCCAAAGCCTCATAGAGTGCAGTCCCATCCATGTTAATGGTTGCCCCCACTGGGAGCACAAATCTGGTGACTCGTTTGTCCACACCATTGTTCTCTTCCAAGCACTTGAAGGTGATGGGTAGGGTAGCAGAACTGAGAATGGTAAAAAAAAAAAAAAAAAAAAAAGGTGTGTCAGCTGATCGTCCAGATGGTTTAAGACCATGACCCTGTGTTTGGTACTTTGGACAGAGTTCCTTCCTCTCCCATGTCCTAATTTAAAGGGAACTAAGTCAGCACTTGTATAAATAGGGGATTAGGGTTAGCAACAGTGTGGGTCCCCTCACTGGGTTATTTGCAGCTCTCCTGCTCCTGGGTTCTTCTGTGAGGCATCACTTGTGATTATCCCCTATCCTCATGGCCTGTGCCGAGTGACTCTGCCATCTTTCCCTCAGGCAAAGGTCAACTGGAAGAGAGAGATGACAGTGGGCAGGAAGGGAATAGCTGATATGTTTGTCTCCCCAAAGGAGAGCCAACCATTCCCTCAATCCCAACTAGGTCTGATTAGCACCTGAGTGAAAAGGCCAATTCATATGCCTGGAAGTGTAAAACCCAGAACCGCACCCCCTGCCCCCCCCCCCCCCCCCCGCCTCCCAGGGTTCTGGATTAAAGTTAAGTTTGAGCTACATTTCTTGATAGGAATAAGCCACACATATATCCATACATACCTGGACGAGGTTCCTAGAGCTGTGATGAGTGCCTGCAGCAACCCTCCAATAAAAATCCAAGGGTTTTTCCGAGTTACCAAGAAGTAGAGGAGGGGCAGGACAATGACTGCGTGAATGAGCAGGCCGACGATGACCGTCACCGTGTACATGGCAAGCTGCCCCCCAATCACTCCCATGTCTTCCATCTCAACAATTTTCCCTGCAATCAGGAAGAGGATGCCCAGAGGGGCGTACCTATGTAGAAGCAACATATGCACAGTCGGAAGCCTGATCTCCAATGAGCTATTCCAAAGAAACTACCACGTGACAAGAAAATGTGAGGGTTATTTCCACACTTTTTGTGCCCAGGAGACTATTAGAACTTGCAGAAACTGTGAACTTCTTTTCTTTAAAATTTATTTATTTATTTTTGAGGGGGGGGGGGGAGACATGGCGTGAGTGGGGGAGGGGCAGAGAGAGAGAGAGAGGGAGACACAGAATCAAAAGCAGGCTCCAGGCTCTGAGCTGTCAGCACGGAGCTGGATGTGGGGCTCCAACTCATGGACCAGGAGATCAGGACCTGAGCTGAAATCGGATGCTCAAATGACTGAGCCACCCAGGCGCCCCTTTTCTTTTCTTTTTTAAATATAAATTTAAATATAAATAGCGCATAATCAGGCTTTCCTCTCAGAATTTCGCTAGGCCACAATTTTTTTTTTCTCCTTAGCCTATGATAAAAGACAGGTACAGAGGTTTTGTGGGGTTTTTATTGTTTTTTGTTTTTTGGTTTTTTTCTCACCTCTTTTTCTAGATCATTCTCCTTTCACCTCATCTGAGTCACTTTTGCGGTCCTCAGATGCCACCCAACTCCCCTGCCTTTTGTTCTCTAAGTACCCTGCACAGCCAGAATCCACTGAACCAATATCCAGACTTTGGGAGGGTTTCCCACATCAGAGCCTGCGTTCCAACTTAAAGCAAGACACACACAATGCCATTTCAGTGTTTTAGATTTGCAGTCATCTCTCTTAATCGAAGTCCGTTTTTGTTACTTTTTCCCCATATTACATACCACTTACACTATCACTCAGTATTAGTCTTCAAATCAACTTTTATATAAATTTACTGAGTAAATTTCATGTTATCGTGGCAATGGAAAACTAGTACCATTTCCCACAGATCGAAGGCAACCATATAATCAATCCAAAGCTATTCAAATTAACAATGTGTATGCAGGTACCGCCACGATCAGGTTACAGATGTTCTAGTTAAGTAATTGTCACCCACCCGCTGCTACTGACATTTGTGATCTTCCCCTGTAGCCTGGCAAGAATGAACAAACGAGACACAAAACAACTTGTATGTATAGCAACCCCTGTTGCATCAAGATCCCTCTGCCCTGCTTTCAACTCCCTTTGATGTATGCAGTGAACTATGCCCAAACTCACGTTACCAAAAACAGAGGGGCCAATCACCCTGAAGGAAAAGGGTCTGCTGGGAGCTGTGGAGGTCTTATTTCAAGTTGAAAAATACAATGCTTCTTTTAAACGTCCTTTAAAAACACAGGCCAGGAAATTATAAGGGTACCTGTTTTCAGAAATGTAATAACTCAAGGCTGAATGTGCAGGCAAATGTACAGCTAGAAAAGCTACATGTGAGGTTCATTCAGCAGCCTTGAATGGGCTTCTTTCATAAAAGAGGTGAAAGGTGGAGGCATTTTCATAATATGAAGATAAATGTCCACTTTCAGCTCTGCCAGGATTTCAAAGGAAGGGCTCCAGGATTTCAATCAAGGGCTCCTGTGGAGACCACATTCTGATCAGTCTTCGTGCCCAAGTTCACATCCACCTCGTACAAACTCCTGAAAAATGGATTTCTCTGGGCTTTGGAGGCAATAAAGACAAAGGATATTTTTAATCATGTTGGCGAGGGCTTTTCTTAGAAATGGATGCCTCCGTCCCTCCAGTGCCAAGAAGGAGTCTGGATTAAAAATAAAGGCCAAAGGGAAAGTAACCCCTACATGAGGCCTAAACCAATCAAACGGTTCTCTCCCAGCTGGCGAGAATTTACTTTCCAAGGTCAATGTTCCTTTGCAGATTTAGTGTTTTCATTTGTACCCTACTCTCAACTTTATTTGAAGGAAGTTTTGTTATAAACTGTGGATTGGCATTCTATAATGCTTCCCATGAGTCCTTCAGGTGGTCCACCAAATTGCCATTTGATGTCTCTTTCTTAGGGCTGAAACGGAGGAGAGGCAATCTCACTTTTTCTGAAGGTCAAGGGGCCTCTATGTTTGCTTTTCCCTCCACTGGGAATGCTCTTCCCCTGGCACTTTGAATGGCTAGCTTCTCCTAGTCAGTCAGATCTTAGCAACAAACTCACCTCCTCAGAGGCCTTTGTGAACCATTCAAACCATCCAAGGCAAATTTTATGCTTCTTCCCCAGTTGCCTTTTATCATATCAGATCACACAAAAGAAAATCTGCTGTTTTATTTATTTTTTCACAGTATTTGTTACTAAAGCACATGGTGGATTTGTGTGTTTATTTTCTATGTCCCTTAAAAGAATACATGCTCTAGGACATCCTCGTCTGTTTTCTTCATTGCTATGTCCAGAGTACCTGGCATTATATGCTTGGCATATAGTAGACACTTAATGAACATATATTGAATAGATATAGACTAAAGAGATATAAAATGAAGGAATGAGGAATGGGATCCCATTAGCACCGGAGTGAAGAAGTAGACACCTTTCAAAAACAAGGAAGCAAATTATTAAGAGAGGCTTGCAGACAGGTTCAAGGCCACTACAGGCCCAGAAAATCATTGATTTTCTTGTGTTTACCCACGTGGAATTGTTGCAATTGGCTATCCTGCCTGGTGGCATCTTCCTCAGTACAGAACACATGTTGATGGTAATAAGCATCTGGATACAGCATATGTAGCCAATGGAAATACGTACCACATTATCACTGCTACCAATCTCATGATGGCTTCGTTAAGAGAATCAAAGAACTCTCTCAGGGCTTGCCCCTGCTCTTTCATGTTTCCAATCACAAATCCAAAGCACATGGAGAAGACAACTAGTCCAAGGGCATTGACCCCATTCACAGACCCTGGAACTGGGACCAGCTCCTCTGTGATCCTTGTAAGAGTCTCCATGGCCTCCGACACATTGTTTATCACGGCGCTCACGAGTGTTTCATTGGACTGGATGGGCACTTTAAAGCTTCTCTTCTCATAGTTGGTTTTAAACTTTAAAAGAAAAGGCACAACAGGGATTAAAGGTGATTTTTGTTTTCTGTTTTTAACTTTTCTGTTGTCCAAATTTTCTATAATCATATACAATACCTTGCACTCAGAGAATAGTGTTATAGAAGGTATCTATCATCTATCCATCTAATCTGTGACGAACCGCTACCAGTTCCTCAGCACAGACAGACACACACGCACTCAAATATAAAGCATATCTTAACAGGAAAGAGGTATCTGGCTGAAGACGTTGAAGTAGGGTTTTTTTTTTTTTGAAACCCTAATAAAATGACTATAATGGGCTTTTAAGAACTATAAATCCAAACATTCACAATAGTCCCTTTACTGTCTATAGGATCATGCTACGGGATCATGGACAAATCACTGAACATCCTTCAGCTCATGTTCTGCAGCTGTGAAACAGAAAGAACTGTGGTGGTTCTACCTCACAGGGTTGTGATGATCAAATTGAGCAGAATATATGAGAATATCTTGTAAATTTTAAAGTACTACACTACTATTGGTTAATGGTGCTTAATAACAAAACCCTTTAGGGGACTAGACTTAGCTGGGGATTTCATTGAATAGTAAAATTTTTAAATCCCATATGCACCCCAATGTTTATAGCAGCATTATTTACAATAGCCAAATTATAAAAGCAGCCCATGTGACTGTTTACTGATGAATGGATAAAGAAGATGTGGGGTACATATATACAATGGAATATTACTCAACCATAAAAAGAATGAAATCTTGCTATTTGCAACAACATGGATGGAGCTAGAGGGTATAATGCTAGGTGACATAAGTCAGTCAGAGAAAGGCAAATACCATATGATTTTATTCATATGTGGAATTTAAGAAACAAAATAAATGAACAAAGGGAAAAGAGAGAGAGAGAGAGAAACCAAGAGACAGACTCTTAACTATGGAGAACAAACTGGTGGTTACCAGAGGGGAGGTAGGTGGGAGGATGGATTAAATAGGTGATGGGAATTAAAGAGAGAATTTATCATGATGAGCATTGAATAATGTATAGAATTGTTGAATCACTATATTGTATACCTGAAACTAATAAGCACTGTATGTTAACTAAACTGGAATTAACTTAAAAACTTAACAAAATTTAAAACAATTTAAAAATTCCCCAACAAAGGTCTTCTAGGCACTTCTGATAATATTATTCTTAAGAATAGATGTTTCATTAATAGCTGAGGATGACAACCTAACTCTCAGGTCAATAAAGGAATTTCTCTTTGTATTCAAGATATGGTGTTTTCCTAATAGCTTCTGCATAGATGCCCCAGACAGAAGATGTGAGCATATGATTGTGACCATATAAAACAATTAAGCCCATCCATCTATGATTTTAATGAGAGCAGAATTCCTGGCCTTTGTGTTGGTGGTAGTCAAGGATCAGGGAGAGTAATAATGTAAGGATGTTGACTGGTTCTCACAGCTGTACATGAAGTGCTGGGCCATTTCTCTACCAAGAGTGAATGGGAGACTTTTTTGTCCAATAGGAAACCACTATTCTCAAACAAGGACGGCCAGCTGTCAATACTGTGGACACATCTCTGAACAACCAGTGATACTGCTTGTAATTCTAAGTAACAAAGAAACTGGCCCTTTTTGGTGTCCTATTCCCGTCAACTCTCAAATCTCTATCTCATCAGGATGCTTATGCATTTTATGGATTGTCTAGGGTAGATTTCCAATCCTGGTTAGCCTTTCCTAAGCCTCCAACTCTTTCCCCTTAGACACAGTTTGTAGCCTACAGAAATAGCAACCTCGTTTGCATTCTGGCCTAAGACAAATAGATCTGGGAAGATACTTTTGCTTCCCTTTCAAAATCCTGTAAATGCAATCCCAAACCAAATACAATAAATCTGCTTAAGTCTGCACTTTTCCTGGTGCTGCTAGAAATCAGCATTTTTGATGTTGTCCAGTGCCAGCTGACTAACTGGAATAGTCAGCCCCATGGTGCTGGGGTTGGCTTGTTGGATTGAAAGGGGTTTATTATTTATGGTTATTGTTGGTTTTGAATAAAGAAAGTTCAATTTGGGCTTCTTAAACTTTTTTTTAAAGAAAGGATTCTGTTTGAATCCTGCAGCGTGTGCACACATTACCTATTAAAAATAGTCAACAAAAATTTTAAAAAGTGGGGGGACAAAGGGTGACTTGTATGTGTAAAATTTAGTCCTCCACAAGGCTGGGGTTTTATTTTGTTTGTTTTACAGATAGGGTTAGGGAATTACAACTAGGGTCAAGTAACACCATCTGGAGAAATGTTTTGGAACTATTATTTAACCCAGAATGTCTAAGTGTTTTCCTTTTAATGTTTTGGGCCACAAAGCTTTTTTTATTCAGGTGAAGTTAGAATGAACTTTAATCCCTAGCAGCAAAGTATATTTGTATCCACAACACAGACAGCCAAGAACTGTTTGGATATGGGCAAAAAGGAAAAGGAACTGGACCTCACTATAGCCTCCAGGGAGGTGTCTCAAACCTTTCCAGGAAGCAGAATGTAGGAGCAGAAAGAGGACAGAATTTGGAGTCAGCACAGTAGGTTTGGATTCTGGATCTACCATTAATTACTTGTAAGATCTTGTGCCTATTAGACAATCCTGAATTATCATAGACGAGTTTCCTCATCAATGAAATGAAGACAATGATACCCATCATATTCATGTGAGGACTGAATATAACATTAGTGCTTGGCACATAGAATCCATAAGGCTCTTAGGAGACTTTAAAAAAAACAACCCATTCACTTTTTACATTAAACCCAGAAACTTGAATAATCTCTCTAATGTTTAAAGCAAATTGTAAATGTATCTTCTACTAGAATTTGTTTGCTTGGTGGGCTTTTGTGTGTGGAATGTGGGGACAAGAAGAGGGAGGGAGTCTCCTGATTGTCCTTTTTAACAATTAACAGAGACTCGATGAGCTATTCGTATGCGACACATTTAGTACCTGGTAACTAATAAGCCTTTAGTACAGGGTAAGACCTCCCCACACCTTACAAATCCCCCAGAAAACCCTAGTGCTTTCCGTCTGGTTGGCAAAAGAGTGTTTCTTACTGCAGAGAAATGGAAAAAAAAATAAAACAAAATGGATAAGGAGGTCCCACTCTGTTTGGTATGCCAAAGAGGAATTTCAAAAGCGAATTAGTGGCTATAGAGTGTTTACCTGTTTAAAGCAGGCTTCCACCAGATTTGGAGGGAACATATTCCTGCAAAGAAAATAATGGTCACTTGAAAAAGTTCTCAAATAATAAGTTTGTTTCTTAAACACTTTTTCATTGTGTCTAAGGTAAAGATTGTATTGAACTAAGTAGCATATGGGAAAAAAAGAAAGGTGTTGGTGGATTTTATGTCTTGTAATGGGACATATGGTTATCCCTAAGTGGGGCCCATGTAGTTCATATTTTCCAGGGAAATCTCAAATTCAACTCCTCTGTCCTTTTGTCAGACAATGGGATTTTTCACTTCATCATTGTATCTTCAAATCCCGCTCCCAGGAAGAACCAAAGTGAGAATGGAAACAGCTTTGGCTACACATGTTCTGGTAAACTGAGGTATTATTGAATAGTGGCCATTTTGGTTTTGTGCCATGTGTCCAGGGACTGAATGTTCTGAATCATATGCCATGGTCAGACTGCTGAATTTTGTTCTCTACAGAGTCCTCCCAAAGGCCCTCTGGGGGATGGGATATTTACTCTGAATTACTGGAGCTTCTGAGACTCCTTGGTAACCAACAGGGAGACGGCCCACAAAACTTAAGCTTGTGGTACATGTAGCAAAGTTTGTCACTTTCTCAGAGCAGTGTTTGAGTTCATGGTAGAGTTCAAGGGACAACAATCTAGCCGGAGAGTCTCTAACCAGCTGTGTGACCTTGGCCAAGTCACTGCACCTATTCAGGTTTTAGTTGATTTATCTGTTGAAGAGGAGACTGGATTAAACTATCATTCGGACTCCAAGGTTGAAGACTGTGGGAGGAGACATGGCCCAGGCAGTTGCAGAGCCTGAGATCCCAGCAGTTGTGTGCTATCAAAGTCATATTTTAAGGTTAAAAACTCTAGTCCCTTTCTTCTTACTGCCTAGACCATCCTATTTGCTTTTCCTTCCTATCTATGCTCTGTGAGTCTGTTTTTATAAATCTTGATAGAAATGTGGGTTTGGGAGATTTCAGGAAAAGTGCTCAAGCCAAGTGACTGGGTGGGGATAGGTTAGTCATACACCTGCCTACCAGTGGGGCGGGCAAGGAGAGGCAAAAACACACAGCATTCAGATGTATCAACCAGAATTGAGATGACAAGATCCCAATTCTTTAAACAAGGAGTAGAAATTATACAGAAAGAGAATATAATAAAATACTCCTAACCTACCTAATGGTAAAGTTCATGAAAAAATGGTGAAAAGCCTTAATTAATTCTCTGAACTAAATAAAATCATAGCTATCAGGTAACAACTTTGTATAAAATAATGTTATATAGGATGGCTTCTTACCTTCAGATAATTGTGATTAACTCCTAGAAAGGGCTTTTAAGAAGAGGATCTATGGGGCTGGGTTGTTCTTACAAACAGATGGTACAAAGTCATTCATGGTAGAAATTCAGAAGTGCTGCTGAAGAGAGCCTTTGTTGCTCAAATCTCTGCTAAATCTACCTGCCACAGAGCCATCCCTTGAGATGGAAGGTGAAATCAAGTCCCTAGGAAGACTTTCTTTCAGATGATCAACGGGCGACCCTTTGGGGTAGGCATCTAGGATTGGTAAACCAGTCACTTTGTAAGAAAGTTGTATAGTAGGGAGGAAAGGGCCAGGTTTGGGGAGGATAGCTTGGGAAGGCTACATGGTGGAGGAATGCCAAGCAGGTGGGAAATATAGAGGCCTGTGCTGGGGTATCTTCCATTTGTCTTTCTAAACCCACTCTCCATCCTGCTCTGTACTCTGGGAGTCTGGCCCCTTGGGTTGTAGCACGGGGGCTCTCTTGCCTTCCGGCTTCCTTTTGGGTTTGTACAGTGGGATGTGCCGACAGATGACAGGGTAGTGGGACATGGAAGTGGATATGCACATTCTTCAGCTCTCTCTGACAGGTTGGGCAGCAGTGCTCTCCCTCTAAATCAGAGCTATTATTCTTGTCACAGGGCCTTTTCCCAAGACCACAGCTCTTCCTGAATTCCTCCCTTTGCCCCTCAGAGCTGGGGTGGCAACAAAACACCTTCCTATTGCCTTCAGTCCCCTGGTGCCTTACCACCCCTTGTAGGCTCCCTTAACCCTGTCTGTACCTTTGCAAAGCCCTCTCAGGGATCCTTTTGAATATGCAATATGCTTCCAGCCAGGATCTGACTGATGCAAGCGAAGGTGTGTAGAGAGAACAAACAGGAAGGTGTCAGGATCAAACCTTGGTTTACTTCACAGTTCTGTGTGAGATGACTCTGCCATCAAGTCCCTTTCAAGAATCAGATAAGACTCATTTGCAATCGGTGTATGGTTTATATGCAAAACAATGCCAAAGAAGCCACCCTTTAACCTTTTCTTGCTGCTCTGCCAAATCCTTTCTTCATAAATGGTATAAAAGGAAAACCTTAGAACAAGTATGACCAGATGATCTTTAAAGTCCCTTCTGGACAGAAATTGTTGTGTATAATGGATGATGATACAGATGACAAATTCTAAATTAGAAGAGTCCAATCCACAGGCTATACTTGAACACAAGGTAACCTTAAACAGCAAAACTGGAAAAAAGTAGGGTAAGGCTTATTAATATTCCAAGGTAAGCAGCACAGCTGAAAGGAGAATCGAGGGATCAGAGAACAGAGGGATCAGTGATCAGTGAATCCTCAAAACAGGGCACTCAAAATCTATATCCTCTCTCTGTTCTTCTCACCTCTTTCCCATCAGATCAGAAAATAGAAATTTACTTTAATTTCTATTAGAAAGAAGTAAAGATGTGACCTTCATTGCAAAGCCCAGCAAGGCTGGTTCAGTTAGACACCTGTTTTGTGGTTTGATTAGCTCCCCCAAATGAGGGGTTGGGTGGTCAAAACATACCCAAAGGATGGGCTTGCAAGGACGTACCTGATCAGGTCCAGGAAGGCGTCCGCAGCTGTCACTTGTACAATTTTGCCTTCTCTGTGCATATTTTCCTTTGTGCCCTTCCCGGGGTGGATGATGATGACAATGATTATGCCAATCACCACGGCAATGATGGTGGTAGTCATGTAATAGACTACAGCTCGCATTCCCATCTTCCCTGACGCCTTACTATCTAGGGCCGCCATTCCTGGTGAAGGCAAACAGAAGGAGATTTTCAGGAAGTCAGTCCAAGGAATTCTCCAGTGGAGGGTAACGGAAACAGTATTTCCTTCTACACCCCCCTGCCCTCATTCCACCCGGCAATGGAATTTTACATAAGTTATGAGAACTTGGCATCATTTTTAGTCAAAGCATCATAAAAGGTGAAAAAAAAAGCGCCATAGAATAGCTAGTCATCAGCTGTGTCAGCAAACACCTGATCACCCTTTTCTTCCCTCAAGAGTTGATTTCACATGGCTCTCTAATAATATGAAAGGGACATTAAATTGTCTCCTACGTTATTACTGGATGGGGAGGCTATGAGTGTACATAGCGAGTAGCGTGTGTGTATCTGTAGATGAAGAGTTACTTAGAACAATTTTCTGGCAGGATAACTTGAGCATATTTCAACTCACTGTGGTGTCTCGCAAGGATTAACTGGCACTAAATATTCTTCCAAGAATTATTATTTTATATAAGTACTTGGGAGCTCTTTTTTGATGTCTTTATGCAAAATTGAAGCCATTATTATGATCACCTCCTAACTTAGCTTCAACTTGCATTTAAATTAGACATTATGTTATAAAGCCAAAGTTCTCAAACAGTTTCTCTGTGGTTTCATTTCATTTCATCTCATCAAAATTACAAAAAAAATTTTTTTTTTTTATTTTGGTAGGGTTCTTCTCATGTTTCCACCTCATCCCCTGGGCATGGAGTACCTCATCTCATGTTAAACATCTTCACCCCCTTGTTTTCAGGACATTCTTCAAAGTCTACCTCAGGCGAGGTGTTATCCTAGGTAAAAAAGGAGGCGTGACTTTCAAGATTTCCCTTACTACTCTAGCAAATGGAACACATCTTAATGCCTCTTGGATGGAAAAAAATGGAAATGATACAAACCCCTCAGAAGATTAGATTATAATAATATGAGCTCTTCTGTTTCACTAGTTATTTCCCCACTTTTCTTCTTTCTTTCCCCTCCTGAATCGCACTAAAACTCTAAAATCCAATTATAGTACAATCCAATTATAATGAATTGGGCCTATTTTCTTTACTATTTAAAATTGTGTTTTTATAAATTGTACTAAAAGGTTATACTGTATCCCAATGATCAGTATCAGATTCTAATAGTGGTTCAATCTTTAGGTAGTGACCCTGTTCATACCAACATATTTAGAGTAAGGTACAGTATTGGAAAAAATAGTATCCACAGTTGCCAGATAACTGGCTGGGTTTGCCCAAAAAAACATGATAGAATGGTAGTGAGCTGATGTGGGGATTGAGGCCAGAGCTTTCAATTTATAATTTCATTTGTATTTGAACCCTGTCGTTCATAATAAACACTTATTATTATGCTTATGATACATTCTTATTTTTAACAACAACCTGTAACACAGATTTAAAAACACTTAAGTGACTGTCTCAGGTCTTAGTTAACAACAAATAAAATGGAGTGGGAACTTGAACTTTGCTTTTATGTAAATAATCTTCCTGTACTTTCTGCCTCTGAGAAAACCACTTGCAGCTCCCACAAACAACAAGGCCAACTTTGGCTTTAATGCATGAATTTAACTTCTCCTCCCCATGCGTTTTAAGAAACCCAGGGCTGAGTATCCATTTATTGAGATGATGCCACTTCAACACTTTCACCAACCTTCAAAATGGGCCAATCTGTTCTCAAAGTGTCCCGTCCCACCATTTTCATCCTCAGGTCTGAATCACATCTCAAATATTTTGGCTTCCTGTGCCTGAAATAATTTCTCTCAGAAGGGGCCTGCTCTCTTGCCCATTATAGCCTGAGCTTGTCACCACTGAAGCCTGAAATTCTTCTGCAGCAAGTGGTGTGGGCACAATAGGCCGGATATCTCTGCTAGGGGGTACCAGGCAGCAGTATTTTCTTCCTCTGAGATGCTTTCTTTCCCTCTTGCCTTCTATTCTGTGGTGCTGTTCCGTTCTCACGCCAACGCTTCTCTGACGTTCCTGCCCACTATTCCCGACCTATAGCTATTCAGAGAGAGCGCTAAGTGGTCAAGGCAGAGCACTGGAAACCAAAGTGGCAAACAAAGGAGGGGGCTTAAATCTCCCTCCCTCCCACCATGGGGTAGGGGTTGAAGTTATCCCGGAATCCACAGCTACAAGGCTATCAACTCAAAGAAATGAGTATTATTTATAGGATTTTTTTTTTAAATTTAAAAATGAAAACCAATATAAAAGTATTTTCTCCATACTTTTAAATTCTGAAATAGACAACCACCAAGGCATTTTTTTTTTAGCAGTGAGCCCAGAAGGAGAATCCACAGTCAAATGAGAGGGCTCACCCTCCTCTGTATAGTGGCCCTTTTCCTTTGAAAGAGGATAAAGCAACAGCTGCTATTATTTCAGCCAAGGAAAGAGGGTTGTGTATGTGTTGGGGTGAGGGGAGTGTCTTCATTAGCCGATTCTCCAGGTAGGTCCTTTCCCAAAAGGGGGCTTGGCCTTCCCACCTGTGCCCCTGGTCCTCCATCTCCTCCTCACCACCCACCAGCCCTGACCATTCCCCTTCCCCTGAGACAGGCTTGTAAAACTAAAGGGGACTGGGGACAAGGCCACACACCATCAGGAGGGCAAAAGCAGGACGGATGTGGACAGTGTGCCACATGCAGGGAATAGCCCGGATACTGGTGGAACCAGGAAAATGGAGGACGAGCTCTGGAAGACAAAACCCAATATGGGCAGTGTCACTCTTCCTCTCCCTTACCCAAACTCTGTGACCATCTCTGTTCCCCAGCCTCCTGAAATCTGAGACAAAGCTCTACATCAGAGACTATACACACATGTCAGATCATCTGGGGGCAAGGGTAAAGTACTAAATCACTTTGTAGAAAAGGAAACTCTGGCAGGAAGTGCCCTACATGTTTGGAAAGGGAAAGTTTTAACTGAACCTTGTCACTTCAAAATATGTGGAAGTAAAAGGCACCAGGGCAAGGGAGACAGGAGGTCACTCGGGTATGTAGGTACTGATGGGACTGTGTTACAACAACTATGCGTTTGTCTAAACATACATTTGAGAAACACATTCCTGAGCAAGTAGTAAAGATAATGATCTCAACTGCTCTCTTTTTCTTCATTAGAGCTGGGTTTAGCTAAACCAGACCCATTCAAGACATCTTTACATCTTTATTATGAATGGCAATTCTGCCATCAGAATTGAGACCTTCTTGAAACCCAAGAAATACTATATCGTACAATTGCTACAAGCACCATGACTGGTCTTCTAATGATAAAGACGTGTTTGTTATGTTTATATGCTTTATATATTTTGAATTAACTTTGGTGCTAGTTCACTAACTTACTCACAAAACCCCACCCCCAATCAATGGCAGATATTCATCTAATTTCATGTCAACTCTATGTTGTAGATATCATTGCTATCATTCCGAAGGTAAAGATACAGGAGGTCAGAGAAGTTAAGTAACTTGTCCAGTGTTGCATAGCTAGTAAACGGCAGTGGCAGAATTCAAACCCACACTCCCAAGGGATCACTCTTTCCACTATACCTCTCTTCTTATGGACAAGCTAGGAGTCACCCACATTTCGTTTGCTTGTTATCCATGCTAGCTTTCTCTAGCTCTCTTGCATCTGGGTTCAATGTTGAGATGAGCCAACTGGCTGGAGGAAAATTCTGTAGAGGTAGGTAACTGTGGAGAAACTCTGGCACGTTACTCGGCATTCCCTACCTTGAGAGGAAGTGGGTGACACTGATCACGGAAGGACTAGCTAGAGAATTAATCAATTAGTACACATTTCTCACCATTCCTAGAAAAGCAGCCAAGAGCATGTTCTAATGGAATGTAAAGGGTCATGGATACTTGCTGGCTGTGGGTATGTGAATCTTATTTTCCTTTCTAAAAACCAACCCATCAAGAATCAGCCATCAAGATAGCAATCCATTGATCATTTCTGCCTATTACATGTTCACCAACGAGGTAAGCATCTAAAAGGGATCAAACGAGGGGCTCTTGGGTGGCTCAGTCAGTTGGGGGTCCTACTCTTGATTTCAGCTCTGGTTGTGATATCACGGTTCAGTTCGTGAGTTTGGGCCCCACACTGCACTCTGCACTGATGGCTCAGGGCCTGCTTGGGATTCTCTCTCACCTCTCTCTCTGCCCCTCCTCCTGCTCGAGCTGTCTCTCAAAATAAATAAATGAACACTTAAAAAAATAAAAGAGATCAAATGAAATGTTTTTCAGAATGTAGAAGATTAAGACTTTGCTTCAGATACCTGAGTATTTTAGGCAGCAGTCACTTTGAACAGAAAGGAAGGAAGAAAAGAGTTTCTTAATGCAAATAGGTAAATACGCATTTACCTCTTTGTTTATAAAGACAGTCTTTTGGTAATCAGTTAACAAACATGCACCAAATTCATGGTTTTGGGGGATGGAGGGGGGAGGGAGTGTTTCATAAATATGTATGTGGAACTCTATACGTCTATGTTGTAAATTAGATTTCTTTTGGTATATTATTTGGTATGACTTCTTGGATAAATGAAGTATGTACAAAGCCAAGTATAAAGGATAACATATAAATAATGTCAATTCTCAAGGCTCTATTATTTGCATGGATTTTATTCTCCCATCTGCTAAAAATCTGTGTCTTATCCATTCATGTGTCTTTTTATACTGCCCCCAATAACTCCTGTCTCTGCTTTTAAAAACCGAAATTTAAGGAAGAAGACTTCTGTGATGAATTGTCTTACTACTCATTCTCATGGTGTTTCATTGTTCTTCCAGGGCTGCTGGATCAGGCCCAGAAAGAACGGAAGAGGCTGGGGGATGGTAAGTGCTGATTCAGGAATATTGTCTGTTTCAGTTTTTATTTCATTTTAGATGCACTCCTTCTCCACAGTGGGCTTCTCAAATACTCATCTAATGAAAGCCGCCTGTTCTCCATCCTCCTAGAATTTCAAAATGGGCACACTTACAACAAGGAAACCAAGGATGAGCTCCAGCATGTACCATAGTCATTAGACTAAAGGTGATGAATTGTTAATAAGAAAGTTAAATTCTAAGAGTACAATATACTTCATATTTATAGATTGAAAAATTATCTCTTGTGTCATAAAGCAGCCACCCACTGCTGGAGCAGGGGCACGCTGGAACCCTCTGAAAGGAGAGTGAGCAAAAGGGTCCAAAAGCTCAGAGGAAAGGCAGGGAGGAGGTTGGCGGGGGCGGGGAGTAAGGATAAAGTAAATCATTTTAAATCTAAAACTATGTTAAATTTTTCTTCCCTAAAGTATTTCCTTCTGGCCCCTTTACAGACTAGTTTGTTGAAAAAAAAAGTAAAGTTCTACGATTCTATAGGTTCTGGGACAAAAGAATCTTTAAAAGAATCTTTAAAGAATCTTTAAAAAGTAAAAAGTTAAAAGTAAAGTTCTATGATTCTACAGGTTCTGGGACAAAGAATCTTTAAAAAGTTTTTTTTTTTTTTTCCAATAAAAGCCTAGAAAAGGTTGGTAATGATTGTATCACAGTTTTTGAATCACAACCAGTAAGTAACTAAACAATAGTTCAAACTGCTTAAGGCCAACCTCAGGTATTTTGGAAACATATTCTTTTAAAAAAAAAAATTATAGCTCAGTGATTAAGAGTTTAGGCTTTCACATGAGAAGACCTGGATTTCACTTCTGGCTCTGGTAGCATACGACCTCTGTAAGCCTCAGTTTCCTCAACTGTAGTATGGGAATAATGAAAGCTCCCTTACTGGGTTTTCATTGGCATTAAAGGGACTTCCATATTGAAAGCACTTAGCCTAGTGCCTGGCACATAGTAAGGAGTCAACAAATGTTAGCTGCTATTATTAATTAAGCTTATAAGTAATAAGCAATCTATTCCCTAAGTATTATTTGCCCTCTCTAAGTCTCTTTCATCTAGACAAGAGGCTAATAATATTTGTAAAATTTGCAAGCTTAGGGAAAACTTATATAAAGAATCCAGACAAAGCAGATTCTTGATAAATGCTAGTTATGATCATTATGTGTCTTTCTCTACAAGAATTTTAGTACCAAGAAGGCAGAACCATCTGTTTTATTCACTGATGTAGCCTCAGTGCCTAGAACAGTGCCTGCACCGGAAGGTATCCCATAAATACTCGAATAATCATTCTTATCACCGTTATTGTTGTTATGCTGGGTAGCAGCCACACACATTTTTTTTTTTTAACATTTAGGTTAGGTTACTGTGACTTACAAGTACTAAAGTTGCTTTTTGTTTAAAATACTCTGTAATTCTGATTCATCAATTTTAGTTTCTCTTCCCCCAACTAATCCAAAATAGTGAGGTTCATTCTATCTTGAAGAGGGAGAGACAGATCTGGTGGGGAAAGAGTGGCTGAGTGTTACCTGGAAGCTTCATTTCCAGAACCGGGGGGTCATTCACAGCAAGGTGTCCCTGGGATGGTCAGGAAGGTGGAAGGCTGGCACACCTCTACTATTCACTACCAGGAGCACCCTTCCTCTTTCCCTTCCTCTCCCACTCCTATATAATTTTCCATCTTTTACTAACATGATGCAGTCTTGCAGATGAGCCTAGATAAGTAACTGCTGAAGTCCTATCTGTCCACATGTTAACAGAACAACGAGTGAATAAGTGAAAACATAAACATAGAAAAGGGAACGGAAGAGAGAGATGGGGTCTGACAAGTGCTAATGATGCAGGTCATGAAATCAATTCAGTGGGTTATGACTAGTATTTTTTTCCAATAGTGAAAGAGGACAGAATAGAAAATATTAAAGGTGTCGCCTGTGATAAAGTTAAGTATTATTTTGTGGATCTTTTTTCAGCTGTGTGTGTGTGTGTGTGTGTGTGTGTGTGGCCAGGTCCCAATATAAAATACATTTGTATCTTTTCTTCCTGTTTTTTTTGAAGGGGGCACCCAAATAGGAATAGATTTGTATTTTATTTGTAGGTTCTAGTAAAAAAAAAAAAAAGTAGCTTCCAAACATTGGTAGATGCCCCCATTCAGTTAATAGTAGACGTTTAAAAAAGGAGTCAGGACTCCGTCGTTGTCATCTTCACTTCCTATGACCTTGGGCTGCCCACAGCACCCAAAAATGTATGTCATCTTGCTAGTAGAGACGAAGGAGATGAGGGTGCTGATCTCTGACATATGGTCAGTTGAAATGAACAGAAATTCTGCAGACGTTGTTAAGAAGGGGACATTTTTGAGAAGAGATTTAGCTTCATGCAACTTTGAGCAAAGAGGCATTTACTTTCATCGGTGATTCTTAGTGAAGAAGAGTCAAACCACCTCTATAAGCAGCTGAGAACAATTTTGTGAAATTCACAGTCAAGTAAATCACAAGTATCTTCCCAGGGGTTTCCACCTTGGCCAAAGTTTCCTTCCCATGTAGCTGTTCATAATATCACAAAACTTCATATTTCATTCACCTATAATACCACTTCATTTTATGAGGTTATATTGCATGAGAATGACAAGGAAGCTTCTTTACAAATTTATTGCTTGTGATGGCATATAATTTGTCAGGCAAATTGATTTTTAATTCGACCCTTAAAACTGTCAACGAAAGTCTTTCTTTGAGTTCTACAGTTTACTAGTAAAATGAAGTGTGGAAAGGCAAAAGGGAAACGTTTTATTCTGAAAGATGGGTAAAGAGTAAACTCAAAGGAACAGACAATATTATTTAGTGGAAGAAAAAGTCACACAAATCACCTTTTATCCCCAGTCTTCTAGGACTAAGCAGCCATCCCTTTCCTCTGGCTATAGCCATCCTCTGAAAATGAACTTTCACACGGGGAAGCAGTGAGGGGAAATTGAGACCCAGCTTTCACTGCTGCTACCTCCAATATCAAAGGCCTTCCAGTGGCCTCCTTGACCTCTGGTTGGGAATACTTCTCCTGGATTACCAGCTGGTGAGGTCCTCTGAGTGGTCAAGGTCGCTCTTCTCTACACTAGTCTTAACCATCCACCAGACTCTCAGTACAGCCTAGCACAGCCCTGTGATCATTCCAGTGACACGGTCTGCCGGCGAACCTGCCATGGGGACTTCCTCTCTCTCTCAGCAAGGTTTCAAGAAAACCTCTGAAGAGCCAGCTCTGAGATTCATTTCTCACAGGCCCACAAGCTGCCGGCACAAGACCCACTGAGAGGTGATTTAGATACCCATTTACCCTTCACATTAGCCCATCCTTTGCTCACGATATTGGAATGTGCTGCACAATATGCTTTTCTGAAGAGGAACCAGGGAGTAATTCATCTTCTTTATGTGTGCTAAGCAGAGCAAGAGGGAGAGGCGAGCAGGACCCATGATGAGCTGGGGAGTAGTGATTAGTAACAGCTGACAGCCTCAGACCAAGACCCTTTCTTTGGTTACCTCATTGTAACAGCCGAGCACAAAGGAATGATTGTCTTCTCGCCAAGATTTAGAAACCCAGGACCACAGAAAATAGCAGCTAAAAGAAAAAGCGTGGGTTGGGCCATGGAGACAAGGGGCTGATCAGACCAACTCCTGGTTATACCTGTGAAGCTAGGCTTTGAAAAGAAACCTCTATCATGTACAAAGATGTGCCAACATGCAGTCAGCCATCAACAGCACCCACCAGGACCACTTATGTGACCAGGGAAAGTAGGTGACTTCCCTCACAGTAGAAAGAGTGTGTGGATAGCAGCAAATTACTTCAGCTTAATGACAGGAAGTTCTTTGAGGGCCAGAGCTCCAGCCCCTTCTGCCTTTTCCCCAAAAGAATCATGATTTACAACCAATCACTAGATGAGTAGCTTGCAATTTCCAAAGCAGCCTCTTTACTTTGAATTACTGGCTGTGGAAAAGACCTTTATGTCCTGTGTCCCATGCGACTTTCTTCGGAAGATGATGGTCAAGACAGCATGTTTCCCTGCTGGCAGAATGCTGAGTGGGACTAAATTCCACAACTGGGCCAGACTCGTTCAAAGTTAATCAAAAGGCATCTCAAGCTGACTGCAGAACATGTCAGGCTCAAGGGGTTCCCTTTCTTCCCACGGAAGGCCTGTCCCTCACAGAAGAAAAGGAATTGAAAGCCGCATGGAAATTGAAAGCAACATATGGACATTAAAAACCAGTTCGACCTGGCCCAGCTTCCCAGAACAGTTGAGGCAGGAGTGTGTCTCCACCTGCTGAAATGAGGTTGGGAAGCAGCAGAGATTCCTGGGGCCAAAGGAGCCATACCCACAGTTGCAACTCGACATCCATCCCATTCCTTGCCATCAAAAGATTCTGGAATCATCACCACTCTGAGAACTTGGAAATGGATCGAGGTTAAGTTTGTTTATTGAAACTGAAATGAACATATTCTAAAAAGATACATTTCTTATATATAAAAAAAGAAATAAGAATAAAATGTGTTCACTTTAGCTATTCTCGAAATTAAATCTAGGATGTAGGACCTTATATACTATATACAAGAATAAATTTTCAAAAATTTCAGTCCATGTTCTGGCCAGTTAAAAGAATGTGACAGTTAAGTCTTTGGGGACAGAGCTGGGGTTGAACAGAGAAGGAAGAGAAAATTATGGAGACAAGGGGTTGAGAGAATGACAGAAGGAGAGAAGAGAGAAAGACGAGAAGGGAGACCACCAAGCAGAGAAGCATGGGATGGAGAAAAAGTTCAGTAGGTGCTTTATCTCAGTCAGCATATTTCTTGGGCAGTGGCCAACACACCCCTTTTCAGTTCTGATTAATTTTCTCAGCATTTAAAACTTCATCAGTTGTTCTTATCTAATCTATAAAGGAATAGTCGCACCCAAGGAGGGGGAGATTATGCTCCCGGCTACCTGACCTAAACAATAAAGCAGTATCACTTCACCCAGTGAAAAAGACTGTGGCAAACTCTAGAATGGGTTGGCTTCCCTTACATCTGCCTTAAGTATAGTAAGAGAACAGTCTCTCCTTGAAACAGGAAAAGCTGCATTTTTGCCCCCAGGGCCAAGGGCGACAATGGAACTGAATTATTCCTGATATATTCCACCAGCAGTGGTGCAAGACTTTTGCAGCTTTTCCCTTCTACAAAAGGGAGTTGTTTCTGCATATTCTACCTTAGTTTTGCAACCTTTGTACATAGTTTCTGTGTGCTTCTCAGTTTCATACTTTGATGTTTTTTAAAGAGATATTTAGAAATTCCCACATGTTCTCCAAAGAAAATTAGGGGCAGCCCCTTCCAACTCCACTTATCCTGAATAGACTTCAGGGATACCCAGGAGGGTGCAGAGACAGGGAGTGGAGATGGTGTGTGGTTGATTTGGCACTGATGTTGCATGGATTGGATTGTAAAAATTATTCTTTAACTTGGAAAATGAGGATAGGGTGCGTAACAATGCAGTTGCCAGTGTTTGGAAAAAACAACTACTGGATGGGTCATTGAGTAAAATCTGGTAACATTAGATGGCAAAAAACAAAACACAAAAACAAAAACAAACGAACAAAAAACACAGAGAGAGGGGAGAGTGAACTGGCAACATTGTTAAAAAGGGGGATGAGATAAAATATTTATAAATAAGGTAAGCGAAAGCAAAGTGAAAAACTGAATATGGGAAGTCTGGGTGGCTCAATTGGTTAAGCACCCAACTCCTGATTTCGGCTCAGGTCATGATCTCATGGTTCGTGATTTCAAGCCCCATGTTGGGCTCTGCTTGGACAGTGTGGAGACTGTTTGGGATTCTCTCTCTGTCTCTCTCTGTCTCTCTCTCTCTCTCTCTCCCCCACTGCCTCTCTCCCTCCCTCCCTCTCAAAATAAATAAATAAACTTTAAAAAAAAAGCTGAATTCAAATGAATGATTCAAATAGCTACCATGGCCCCATCGCAAATAATGGAAAGAGGTAGCAAGGCAGTGAAGTTATAGTAAGGATAGTAAGGGTATAGTAAGGATAACTTGATCTTACCACCAGGACCATGGTGATCATGCCTGAGAGACCAAGACCTGAACTGAGGTCAAGAGTTGGATGCTTAACTGACTGAGCCACCCATGCGCCCCATCTTGCTTCTTTTAAAAGTGGCTATAGTCATTGCTTCTACAATTAAAAAAATTTCACTTATTCATGCATTTATTCAACTTTTATGAAGGACCTTCTCAATACTCTGGCCAAAGACATGATTGATAGGGTCCTCATGCATTTTAGTAGATGTAAAATTTTAAAATATATTTTTGTGAAACAGCCCTGAACAAGTAAACTGCATAAATTATCTAGCAGAATGATTTGGAATGGAATTGGGAGGAAAACGGGGAAATCTGTTGGTACGTATTAGAAGGAAATGGTTGTAATAAACTCCGGAGTTTGTTTGCTTTGAATCCTGGCTCCATCACTTGTGACTGGTCAAGATATGTAACCTCTCAGTGTCTTAGTAAATGAAGGATAATAATGGTATTTACTTCCCAGGGTCATTCCAAGGAATAAATGAGTTTGATGTACGATGCCTTAGAAAGATATCTGACACATATAAGTTAGCCACGATGATGATGACGCATATGTTTTTGTTTTATAAAAATATTTTTAACTCTGAAGGGTTCCTTGGAACATGACTATAAAATGTGAGAACTCCATCAGTAAAATCAGACCCCATCCTGCTAGGCACCTGCTAAGTGCTTTATCTCATTAAATCCTCCCAAACACGCAAGGTTAATAATGGTCATAATAATGGTCAACCCTATTTACAGATTAGGACACAGGGAGGTTAAATCTCTTGCTCAGGATCACACAGTTAGTAAAAGTGGCATTGCTGGCATGTGAACTCAAGTTTCCTTGCCTCCAGAACTCTCTGTTTAATCCCTACATTGACAGCCCTGGAGATTCTTTGTGAGATAAAGTCTTTGCACTGGATTTGTATCAATTGTTGACTTGCATTTGATTCACCTAAATGGGGAACTCTGGCAAAAATCTGTTAAATTCATATTTGAATGGATGCTCTACATCACAACAAAAAAGGATCATGCACATGTTGAAAAGTCAAGCAATGGTGATGAATGGCTACTGTCCAAGCACTGAGCAGCCTTCACTAGAATTAGTCTGAGATCTCATTGAACTGGGGAGTCCTAACATGCAGGCTTTATTCAGAAGTCGATATACCATTGTACATTTTAAATCAAAGGAGAAAGGAGGAACAGTCAACCATGGATAATTTCACACTGCAAAGGCCTTAGGAAATTCCTAGAACTCTCATGTCTCTTGGTGAAGCTGCACCGCCCCCCCCACCCCCCACCCCCCGCCCATTCCCTTTAGAGTATCAGTTATGGAACTTTCTCTGAGTCTATCCATGATGGCGCTCACCATCTCCTTGGCTAGCTCTTCTCTATTGGGTAGGTTTGAATTTTAAAAAATGGTGGTTAGGAAGAAGCAAAATCTGGTTCCTTATAACCCTTTTCTCTTGAGATAAATTTTCCTTCTGGAGGAATACAGAGCAAGTCTGGTTCACATTTATCAGAGGGACATTGGGCTTTTTTCTCCAGACTAAATACTCATCATTTCTCCAACGGATCCTCATGTACCATTATTTCCAGATGATTGCCAACCCGTAATCCCTCTCACTGCTTACCAGTCAATGCCCTCATGCTCTGGTCCAAACCTTCTTGGCCCAGCTTTGTTGCCTGCCCAGGCCTACCCCATTCTTCCAGGCAACTTAGAATTCTCAGTGTTCCTTAGCTGAGCCTTGAGTTTCATAGTCGATTTTGTTTTACAGTCATGCATGGGGCCTTGAACTCATGACACTGAGATCAAGACCTGAACTGAGATCAAGAGTTGGACCAACAGAGCCACCCAGGCACCCCTACGCTCTCCATTTAAATGTTCAACTCCTTGAGGCTAGAGACTGGCAATGTCTCTTCATACCTTTATTCCCCACATTGGTTAGCACAGTGCCTGCCCAAAACAGGAGCCCAATAAATGTGTCTTGGAATGGATTCAGCACCCTCTTAATAGCTACTTTGCTTTGTCAAAGTCACTCCTGAATGTGCTCAGAATTAACAAATTACTCCTGATGCAGTGTGACCAGCGCAGAGTACAGTGAACTATTAATAATTATAACTGAGTAAACACGACTATATTCATTCTTTTTTCGCCACCACATCCTACTGTTGGTTCATATTAAGCTTTTAGTCACATGAACTGGTGCCAAGCTCAGTCTCTCCCCATCCTGTAATTGCACAATTGCCTTTTGAATCTGAAAGCAGAAATATACATTTATCCCCTGCTCAACTTCATTTTGTTGGTTTCCATCCAGCCCTGCAGCCAATTGAAGTCATTTTGAATCATGATCTTAGGCATATGTGGTAGAAGCCATTCTTCTGGGGCTTATGTCATCTGAAAACCCAGTGTAGGTGCCTTCTAGGTCTTTAAGTTGTTGATAAAAATGTGAACAGGAGAGGGCTTTTAAAAAGTACAACACTGCACTTCACTAGGTTTTTCCAGCTTGATATGGGGTCCTAAACACTCTTTAGGTGTAAATGTTCAGCCAGTTTCAAACTGATTTCACTGTCTTACTAGGTCCTGTTTTATTGTCAAAAGTAGTACTAGAGATTCAAAAAATTTGAGAACATCCCAAACAAATTGTGACAGGAATTCCACACTAAACGTTATTATAGGAAGAGAGTAATTTCACAATATATTCCTTGTAGAACATGCAACTATTACAAACTGTTTTCTGGGAATCCAGTAAGCCTGACTTCGTAGCTTTAGGAAATAACTCTCTTTTCCTGAAAGGGTCAGTGGTATCAATCTAGAAAGGTATACACTGATAAATATCTTTCTCTACTAAATGGGAATGTAATATTATTTGGGGAGAGATACAAACACACCAAGAATTAATACAAACATGAGTTGTTCATATGAGAAAGATATAATAATTATTTTAAGCTTCAGGAAAGTTTATTGGATAGTTCATCGGGAAAAAAACTCTGGATGTGCTCTACTGACCATCGAAAGGTTCATTATCTGAGTGCCTTTAATTCATCTTTGCTTTTACTTCTTCCATGATAACATATCAGCTTGTGATTTTCCAGGTTATCATCTTTCAATTATAAATATATACACAATGGCCCACATTTATTGCTATATGCCCTGTGGCTACCAGAGTTGAGACTCGATAGATATTTGGTGAATGAATGATGAATGACATAGTCTGCAAATTCAGTAGGTGAGAATAAGCAACTGTACTCCATCCACAAATCAAGAAGTTATTTATGTAGCATCTACTATAACGGGAGCTCATCACTGCAATGGGTCCTGGGATGCAGATGTATAAACAGTAGTTCCTAAGCCCAAGGAGATCTTCTGTTGAGTAAACAAGTCATATTCTCACCAAATAATCAAATGTTCAACCATATATGACATAAAGAATTAAATGCACAAGAATGGGAAAATTGTGGAAAATGTTCAGTTCATGTAGAGAAAAGACTTTATCGTAAGCAGTGAAATTAAGGCAACAGAAACACTTTAGCATTATAAATTGATCCAATACAAATGTAGAGGCCACCCTGCAATAGGGGCCACAAGGCACTACAGAGAGGGGGCTTTTGTGACAAATGGATCTGAGTTTGAACACAGGTTCAGCTACTTCCTATCAGGGGAACCTTGGGAAGTTTCCTCGTCCATACAGTGGAGATAGTAGTAACGACCTTGCAGAAGGGATAACAAAAATGTGTGTTCAATGCCTGCTGTGTCTTTCATAATCAATAACTGCTAGTCATTATTATGGCAGGTATAATAAAAATTGTCACTGATGAATCAAAGAATAAATCTGCAATGCAGACAATCATTTTATCACTTTAAGGTGAGAGTAAACACAATTTGAAAGATGATGCCAATGTTCTCAGATATTTTCAGCTTAGCGTGTAAACCATACATTATTTAGCTAATTATTGAGGAGTTACCATGTGCCCGGCTCTGTCCCAGGCTAAGTAAACCATGTAGCATTGCCTCTAATTTACACACATCTTAATGCTATGGAAACTTGATTGTAGAGAATGTAATCCCACAGGGGATCTGCAAACAACCTTGGAAACCAAGTCTGTTATCAAAAAGCCAAAATTAAATGCCTAAAACTGGGGCTTAAGTCATAGCTGAGGACCTCCAGGTTTGGTGAGTGAGGCCAAGAAACCAAGATTTATACATGTGAGGTACAAAATGCCATTACTGGTTAGTGGTGAGGCCAGCGCAGAATGACAGTTTCACCAGGCCTTCTGTTAATGCGACATGGCTTAAAGCTTTGCCATACAGCACACCAACTTGAAACTCCGTTTATAACACGTCACATTTTCCCCATCTTGGAAGGTCATGACCTTTCTTGGCAAGTGGGTTTTTTATTTTAACATAGAAAATAGAGGGATTTCAATTGCTCACTCAGGCTCACCCACAGGCAGTTTTCTCATTCAGAAACGCAGAGAAGCGCTTCTGAGGGCATTATGTAGGAAGCAGCCAGTCAGCTGAAAAGAGGTGAGGTCACATGTGACAGGAGCTCCGAAACTGGTTACCGTTTAGTGACAAAGCCAAGGTGTCGTGGATGAGGATGTCTCAGATGACCTGGGCCAACACTGAGGAACCGATCCTCTCTGGGCAGACCCTATAAGCACAAGCAAGGAAGGGCTTTGCACCTGACACTCCCCAGCAAGGAAGCCAAAAGGGCCTTCGAAGTTGATGTTGATAGTAGTGAAGCCGAATCTGAGGGGTGGCGCTCACTAACAGGACCCTAGTGCCTACAATTCACATAAAGCATGCTCACAGCCACCATCTGAGCCGAGCTCTCCTGGGGTCCCCTGGGTGGCACAGATAGCAAATATTTCTATTACTATCACTACTACAATTTCCACTCCACAGATGAGCCGTGAGCGCCAAAGCAACTTCCCCACAGCGAGTTAGTACCGTGACTGGTATAGAAACGAGTCGGGTAGCCCCAAGGTTTGTGTTCTTGAGAACCACACAGGGATCACCACAAATACATAAAGGCAGAGCGAGGCTCCTCTTCTCTGATCAGACGCTCTGCCCTACTCAGCTGGCCCCTCTTCAACTTCTCAGTGTAAACATTTCGTCCTTGCAGAGAAGGAGATCCAGGGCCCGGGGTCTGAGTGTAACAGCTCTGCGACTGCCTTCGCTGGCACCTAGCACGGCTGACTGAGGGAGCTCAACACTGAATGAATCAACAACCTCAATTCGACAATAGCGGCTGTGCATGACTCGGGAGCACAAATGCCGTGCGGACGAGGGAGGGAATGAAGCATGAAAACATATGGCAGAGGCTGTCAGCACTATTTAATGCGTACGCAGTGAAAGCACAGAGCTGTACAAGGCTTGACAAGGGAAATAAAAGACACGGTGCAGTCTGTGCCCCTGTGTATCGATGGTCTTACAGAGGCCACAGCACACGTAAATGCCTCATGAATACTTGCGGAGTAACTCTCTAATGTGTAGAGGTGTAAAATGTTTCAAGTAGGGAGATAAACTCTGCAAAGACATGAGGTGCATGGGAGAACCATCCACGGGGAGTTGGGGAGTCGGTATGGAAGAAACACAAACACACCCCTTCCCCTACCCCTGAGTGTTTTGAGGCATGAGAACATTTTCACCGGCTTTTCCAGCTCATTGTGGATTTTCTATACGCGCAATTTTCTGTGTGCTCCCTAGCAGCCCCAGCAGGGCCGTAAGAACCCCCTCAGAGCTGGAGGCTGACATCAAAGCAGATTAAAAAGAAAATAATGAACATTTTCCTTTCTCTTAGCTAACCATGCTTGGCCAACTTGAGATAAATTTATTGAACACTTAGTAAATGCCAGGCACAGAACTACAGAGGGAAATACAACCTCGTGCTTGCTCTCAGTGCTCACGGGGCAGGCAGGGCAGTGTTGGGTGAGCCTCAGACCAGGGGCTGGGAAAGAAGGGATGGGTGTGAGGCACAAGAAGAGAGGGACCCTGGAGAAAAAGGATTTGGGAAATAGTAATAACCTATAAGCCAGAGTTCTGGCAACAC
Organism: Acinonyx jubatus; assembly: GCF_027475565.1. NCBI lineage: Eukaryota > Metazoa > Chordata > Mammalia > Carnivora > Felidae > Acinonyx > Acinonyx jubatus. Next base: position 207,138,926 of record NC_069380.1, read on the forward strand.
TTAATTTTGCTGTCGGGGACAACTTGAAAAGCACATTTAGGGAGAAGGAGCAATTTTACTGCCAAATCAAATCTGCCCGTGCATGTTTACCGGTTTGGACTCTGAGAGCCAAGGATTTAGTAGTGATGTTGTCAGAACCAATGAATGGGTTAGGAGAACTCGCGAGGGGTAAATGTGGAATCAGAGGTTAGGTATTTATGTGAACACTGGAACACATCGAAGGCATAAAGGCTGTTGAAATTCTAATTATGAGACATGAAATAACCCGAATTTTGAAAACGAGTACCCCTCACAAGGCTGCCAAACACCTAGCATCTGTTCAAATCTATTATGAGCCATTCCCTCAGGGAGGGAACGTGAAAGAATTGCAAGAAGCTGCCAAGAAGTGTGCTTGCAAGGGATGCCACGTTCGTGCCGTAAATTTATGTGTGACCTTCTTCATTAAGTAACACCACTGCTGACCACAGACATGCCGCAGAACGGACGATGCACTCGCTCACAAAGCACATGTGAGGTCAATGCTTCTAAGAGGTGGTAAAACAATTTGAGAAGTACATCTTACAAAAGGTACTAAATGCACTAAAAAGCCAACAAGGACATCAGCCTGACTTGTCACATTTGGTTTATGGAGCTGAACCTTTGCTCAATTTTCAGTACCCTCTCCCTATCCATTTCAAAGCCTGCAATTTACAGTAGTTTTGTCAGTTTCCCTAATCCAGCTTTTAGAGGTTTTAACTTCGTTCGCTGGTTCCTAAGAATCATTTTTGGTGACATTTTCTTCCACTGTGCATCTACTCGTAGAGTCACTATGGGAGGAGAATTAAAAAACCATGTGATGCAGCAGTGTTAGTAACACACAGCTATATTGGGTTACTTTCTTTTTACTGAACGTTTTAGGCCCAGTTTTACTCCCTGGGTAACTCTGGGAATTCTCTGGAGGCGTGCAGAAGACGTGAATCTAGCTCTTTGTGTCTGTAACTGTACACCTGTTATTGATGCAGAGGATGAAAAGAAAACACCAAACACACATTGTTCTATTTTTAAGCTGTTGTACTCAGTTCCAGGGGAGGAAAGTGCCCTTTCTCCCCTTGAAAGTTACCAAGAGCCAACTATCCTGCTGTAGTGTAAACTCTATTTCCCAACTTCCAAGATAGAGGAGAGAGAGGGAATATGCAGCGTGTGTGTGTATGTGTGTGTGTGTGTGTGTGTGTGTATGCGCGTGTGTGTGTATGCGCGTGCATACCAGTGGGGGCTGGAGGTGCCAAAATAAATCTTTCCTCACATCCGGAAATGCCTATCAGGGGAGCGAACTAGCTGGCAACCAGAAAAGTCTCATGTAATGTTCACTGTCTCAGCCGGCACACGCTCTCGTGTCCTAGGGCAGAACCGCATGCCATGGCGTTAGCAGGCTCTCCACCAAATGTTAACTGAAAGATAGAATCAGTGAATCTTTCCAGGAATAGCATGGCAAAGAACTCTGCCTTTTTAGAAAGAAAGAAAGAAAGAAAGAAAGAAAGAAAGAAAGAAAGAAAGAAAGAAAGAAAGAAAAGGAAAGAAAGAAAGAAAAGGAAAGAAAGAAAGAAAGAAAGAAAGAAAGAAAGAAAGAAAGAAAGAAGAAAGAAAAGAAAGCCAACTTCATAAATTGGCAGTTGGGTGCAATATTTCTCTGTCAAGAGTCCAAATGTTGGCTTTTCTGTCCTGACACTACTCAAGAAAGCAGCGTAATGAGTTTCCGGAACAGCTAGGTCACCTGGGAATTTTGACCCTTCTTCCCTTCTATGTTGACATCTCCAAAAAACATACAATGCATAACCCTTTTTCACATGAAAATGGAGACTTTCATGACACTTTCTAACACAACTGAAAAAACTCTGGGATCTCCGAAAATGATTGTTGCCAGCCTCCTGGGGGATGAGGACCAAACAAAATGATTCCTTGCTTCCATAAAACTTACAGTTGGCTGGAGGAAGTGGGGAATGACAGTGGGGCCAGCTGGTCACACTGCAAGGGTAGGAAAGGTTTCTGGAGGAAGTGACATCCCAGGTAAGTCCTGAGAGTAAGGAGGGTGAAGAGGCTGGAGACGATTTGACACGGGAGGTGAGAAATGAGATGGACAGGGATAGGCAGAAGCCATAGAAGACATACGCACAACTGACCTTTATTCCAAAAGCAATGTGAGGGGTAAGCTCAGAGTTACTCAACTCTTTAGTTAGACCCTATGGTCTTCATGCAAAAAAGCAGGCAGGGGGACAGAGCAGGGGAATTGATACTGTAGATTAGGACTGAGCCGGTTTTGTCTGGCCTAGGGCGGGGGCGGAGGCCCGAGGCAGAAGTCAGAGTTAAGGAGGTAGAATCCACAAGCCTGGAGATGGGGAGGAACCAGAGGAGACTAAGTTTCTGCCTTAGCTTCTGGTTTCTACATTTCACTTTGATAAAACAACAACAGCAAAACCCCTTTATAATAGTTTTCCTTCTCTTTCTTTCTAAATTGAAAATTGCTGAATTCCCCCTCCAATATTTACATTCTTCCCCCAGGAATAAATTTATTCTACATGAACTCACCATCTTCATAATAATGAACCAGCCGTTTTAAAATCTTAGTAACTTGGAAGGGACCTGTGGGTCCTTTCTAGGCAGAGAGGAGAGCTTAGAATTATGAGGTCTTTACTGGGCCTTTAAGTTTATTTTGTATACAATTCTAGTTATGCACATACCTGGTAACTCATTCTGTAGCCTATGCCCATTTTTTTTTTTAAGTTTTATTTATTTAGTTTTGAGAGAGAGAGAGGAGAGAGAGCACATGCACACGTTTGTGTGCAGGTGGGGGAGGGGCAGAGGGAGGCAGAGAGAGAGAGATCCCAAGCAGTCTCTGCACAGTCAGCACAGAGCCCCATGAGGGGCTTGAACTCACAAACTGTGAGGTTATGACCTGAGCCACCCAGGTGGCTGAGCCCCATCTCATGCCCACTTTGAAACAAATGAAAGAATTGCATTCTCAAAGGGTAGCCCTGCCTAACTCAATATTCTCTGGCCAACTGAGTTCTACCAGCTCCTAAGAGCTATGGTCACTAAGGCTCTTCAAGGCCTCTATTGTGTTATAGACTTCTAGTGCTTGTACCTGTTTGTGAATCTCTTGACCTAAAATCATGGTCTGAGAGACAGAGAAAGAAGTCAAAAACACTAGACAGATATGATCAGCAAAATTCAGATGTGGAAAGCTAATGTTACATGACAAACAATCTAGTCTCTTCAACAAACAAATTGCAAAAGAAAAGAGTGGGAGAGAGTGAGAGAGAGTGGTGAAGAGAGAGAGAGAGAAACTATAGATCAAGAGATTTAAAAGATACAAAACAGGGGAGCCTGGGTGGCTCAGTCGGTTAAATGTCCAACTTCAGCTCAGGTCATGATCTCCGGGCTCCCGGGTTCGAGCCCTGCATCAGGCTCTCTACTGTCAGCACAGAGCCCACTTTGGATCCTCTGTCTCCCTCTCTCTGTCCCTACCCCACTCGTGCGCATGTGCATGCACACGCGCGCTCTCTCTCTCTCTCTCAAAAACAAATAAACATAAAAAACAAATCTAAAGGATACAAAACATTTCCAACATAAGACGTGGCTTGATTCAAATTAATAAACTGGAAAAAGAAAGGGAGAAAAGAAATGGGGCTATTTGAAAATGGACTAGATAATATTATTAAGAGATTATTGTTAATTTCTAAACAAATGATAATGGGCATTATTATGTTTTGGGCAAAGAATTCTCTTTTTAAATTTTTTTTTTCAACGTTTATTTATTTTTGGGACAGAGAGAGACAGAGCATGAACGGGGGAGGGGCAGAGAGAGAGGGAGACACAGAATCGGAAACAGGCTCCAGGCTCTGAGCCATCAGCCCAGAGCCCGACGCGGGGCTCGAACTCCCGGACCGCGAGATGGTGACCTGGCTGAAGTCGGACGCCTAACCGACTGCGCCACCCAGGCGCCCCAGAATTCTCTTTTTAGACGTAAGTGATTCTACCGGAAACTACTTTCCCTCACACTATAGAAAGTCCCTATCCTGTATCAAGGAGAAAAGTCTTTCGTTCTCATCCCAGAGCTAGAGGTCAAGGTAGAAAAAGTGAACAAGTTCATCTAACATTTAATCTTATTTCCCCACCTGTCTCTGCACAAAGACTTGCATGCCCCATATAAAAACAGTGAGGTAGGCTGACATTCCTAGACTTGACTTTCAGTTTACCCAGTAGTTTATTCCTGAAAAGAAACTGAAAGTGAAATCAATAACCCTAAAGGTTTTGAAGTAAATTTTAAATGCACTACAGTAATCCATGATGGAGCATTTTATAATTCATTAGTTTTGAAAAATGCACAGTTATTCTCAATTGGGAAGGCACATCTTTCTCAAGGGTCGGGAAGAGGAGAAAATGAATATCAGGTATCAGAAAAATCTTTAGGGCCCTTTTAAACTACACAAGTTTACATAGCTCCTTCTGCTCCCCCCACACCAAAACCAGACACAACAAAACAAACAAATATATTAGTTACTATTAATCACTAAGAAGAGCGAGTTTTATCCCTCAAGTAGGTTGGAACTGGACAGATTTTGAGAACCATTCATCTGGACTTTCCTTTAGGATATTTTTTCCAAGTGAACTCTACCTTGATCTTTCAGCAGTCGGAAATTGTTTTAGAACAAATCTACTGGAATGAAGTTCCTGAAGGAGATAGGAGGAATATATATATATATATATATATATATATATATATATATATATATATTTTTTTTTTTTTTTTTAAACAAATAATGAACTACAGATAGGCTAGAGCCCTGTTCTTTGTGACACTTTTCAGTCTCGATCTTAGGAATCAACAGAAGATAGGATTGTTTTTTTCTTCGAGAATCCTTAAAATAGGAATTTAAGCCAATTGTCCATTTTTCCTGATAGAGATAAAAAATACAGAGACTCTTTTACCCATGAGCTCATTAGATAAGTTCATTCAGCTAGGATTGACTTGGTGACTTTTATAATTAAACACACATAAAGACTATAATAACTGAACTGTACAATTAGGGCTGTTCATTATATGTATGTAAAAGTGTATATTTGCGGTGTTTCTTTTGAATGGTTTTTTGTTTTCATATTTTTTCCTTCTGTTGAAATCTTAGTAACCCTTGAACCACAGGTCATTTAAGCAGCTGGAGTCATGAGAGATCAAATCCTGCACTTTCGACATTAAGTCTTTCGACAATGTATGTGGTTGAAAGGAAGAAGAGAGAGAATACTCGTCTGTAAAGACCAGTAACACAGTGGGCCTGCTCATGCTTAAAGAAGTTCTTTTCAAGCCCCTTTCCTGATGAGGTCGCACTTTTTGAATGTGGATTTCAGCTATCTGTACATGTGGGAGGCTGGTATCAGTAGCTCAGTGTCACAAGAAGGCCAAAGGGTTTATCCTCCAAGAATGCCATGATTGTGAACGAAGCCCATAGAAACCATGAATACCTTCTCAGGGGAACCAAACACTGTAAAAGCCAAACACTCAGATTGCACAGAGGGGGAGACAGTATGAGATACAGTACAGAATACATTGGGAAGTTGTTCTAAGATCTGATTAATTATGGGGAGCAAAAATGGTAGATTTTGCAGGCTCAAATTAATTTAATGTGTTCCAAATTATATTAGTCATCAGTAAAAATCTCTTATTGACACAAAACTCAAAATTCCTTGAAAAGTTTCTAAATTAAATTTTTGAAACTTAAATTTGTTGCTCAGAGTGGCTAGTCTCGTCTGTATATAAAATGATCAAATATACAGATCTTTTAAAATTTCAACATGGAGACAGTGCATTAATTTTTAAAAACTTAATGATGGAAAGGTATTTAGAGGAATAAAATACTATTTCCTACATATCTATGTGTTTGATCCTCAAAATAAAAAAGGATAAATACAAACCAAATGGTAAGTCTGAAGTTGATTAATGCCTTAATTGAAAGAAAATTCTAAGCGATCACACAGAAATGCAGAATATCATACATTAATCCTAATCTTATAACGCTATAGAAAATAATAGACAATTCAAATAGCAGGATTCTAAATGCTCACCATAAACCCATAGCTCTCAGAGCCCATTTTAGCCTTCTCCACATAAAGGCTGGCATAAATTAAAAACAAGAAACAAAAAAAGCCATGAAGTTACTGTGATACATTGTGATAAAAGAAACCACTCTCTTGTACCACATAATAATGGTTATGACTGCTGCCTTTTCTCAAAAACGGATTTCAGTTGTAAAAATAAAATAAAATGGATAATTGGAGTCTGGATGTTTGTTAAGAAAATAGCCTTTCGGTCAAAACTGGACCACAATCTGCCTTTTTCTGGTGGTGACCAAAAATCTCTTTCCATGAAAGAAGCACTGATTTTACCTTAACTTTTATATACTCTTCAGTGTAAGTGGACCAATGGGTAGATTGGCAGGAATACTGTACCAAAGTAAAATTGATTACATTTGCCTTAATGGATTTGATCTCTGTTCCTCTCTCTCTCATCTCTCTCTCTCTTTGCTGAGCAAAGTTTGGAATTCTGAATGCCAAAGAAAATGTTTACTTAACAAAAGATACGTTTGAATTTGAGTATATCTTGGTTGAATGTCAAAAATGAAAACATTTATTTGGAAGGATTGAGTATGCTTCGCTCCAGAGAAATTCATGGCAGCTAATTTTGCCTTTTGGGCATTAAAATTAATTAAATTATTTCATTCAAGTCCCCTTACAAAGTTGTATTATGACTGGCATGTGGCTGAAAATGGAAATTGGTTAACAGTGAGTGTTTGCTGAGTACTCACAGGATTCGTAAAATATTTTAAGAGGAAAATGATCAAATTAGATTCTTACTTGAAACTACCACGGAAGAACTACATTTTTCCAATAGGCTAATTAAAGAAAACAAATGAAAGTTAAACCTTAGCCATGCAGAATCATGCAGCTTTCTTTGCATCTCTTGTGTGAGTATGATGTGGGCAGAGTCTAATTCCATCACAATTCTTGACGAATACGTATTTTATAACATGATGTCATCTGGGATGTATAGTTTATCAGAATAGATGCATTTTTGGGCTGTGGACAGAGATGATTTCAGTGAGAAACACCCCATGGGACCAGTTCTATCCCTAAGTCTTTTATCCCAATAGCACAATGAACACGGGGTGATCTGTGGTTCTTTAAAATTTTTGCCTTTGCCTCTGCTTCCCTCGCGGACACTATTTGTACTCCCCTTTGCAGGAATTACTTGTACCTGCAGAGTTTCAAGAGATCTTTTTTTTCCCTCAAAAATTCCTTTTTTGAGCAGTATTCATGAGTAAAGTGAGTAATTTCTATTTCTTGAAATAAAAAATTTTGAAGTAGAAAGTTTTCGAAGACTTAGGAACCACTCGGTGGAATTTTCTCCTTAAAGAGACCACAAATATGATGCCACAAATTGTTTTCCTTCTAATATTCAATTCCGCTTTCCCAGTAGGCAGGTTAGATTGTCATTGTCAACATGGACAACTGCTCCACAGCACTGTGTCGGGGAGTGGGGCCGGGGACACCTACAGAGGAGGCTGACTACGCAGCTTAATCAAAGTGGAGGCACACTGTCTGCCTTCATGAAGCTTGCATTTGGAGAGGCCACTCTGGCTCTGAGCCACCAAAAGCAAATCACAGGGCAGGAGAATAAAGCCAACACACATACCAGAGTGTGGTTTTGTCCAACCACAGGGGGCAGACATTACTGAACAATGTCTAACATTTAGATTTCCAAAAAGCTTGGGATATTTTGTTTATTTTTCGAGGGTTTTAATCTTATGCCCCTTGTGTGGATTTCAACACAGAAAGGATAATCTGAAACAGCAAAATAAACAGAGGAAACCAATTGTTAGTGAAAAAAACCCAGCCCTTGTTATCAAGGATAGTTCATGTAATACTCTATCGGTGTTCTTTACAATTCCAGAGTTCCTTTGGTCAGACCAAAAATCCACCCTGTGTCCAGCAGCAGCACCCATGCTGCCCTTCTTGCTGGTAACTTCAAAAGACCCAACCATCTTTCATTTTCCTTGAAGAATATCGTTTTATTCTTTTGTAAAAAGTGTTCAGTGGCTTAAATTTAACTTATACCAAAGAGTCTTCAGGGGGTTTCTTTAATGAAACACAAAGGAATGACTTACAACTAACTCATACATTATGTCTACACCTGGAAAAGGATGTCAACATCAACACAAGAAGTTGCTTGGGCTGTAACCCTATTCAGGCATAAAAGTTAGCAATAATCAGGATCATGACAAATCAGCTCATCAAGCAAAAGTAAAACTCACTTCTGGGAGTTCAAGAAATTAGGTGGAAGCGGAATGAAACAATCCTCCAAGTGACTGAGAACGGCCAGTTGCAAACTTCATTCTGGCTCTTCCAGGTCAAGAGGTAGGAGAAGTAATTCTTCAAAGATGCAGAGTTAAGATTTGGATTTGAGATCTCACTAGTGCTTGACAAAGGGGGGTGTCCCCAAAACACAATTACAGGGACTCTTGTTGCATCCCCCAAGTGCAGACACCTCAGGAGAGCAAACATTTACTTTCTGAATGGAAAACAATTCACCTGGAATTATAGCTCACAGTCAAAAGAATGATAAGAAATATGTAATTCAATAGTATTGTAAAAGATCTAAACAGAATTCTCACCACCGGGGCAGGAGGCCATTCTGTAAATCAAGATGTACCAGGCCACTGACACTAGGGGGTTGTGTCAGCACCTCCGTCTTGGCGTCTGCACTCCTTGAGTCGGTGGGGAGAGGGGTGTGGGGGGGCTGGGGCTCGACTCTGTCATCCAGAGGTTCTCTTGCTTCAGTCTGTGTCTTCCTCAATCTCACCCCCAACCACGTCTTCAGCACAACCACTGGGGCGGCTGAGGAATGTGTCGATTTAGAGAGATTATCTGATCACTGCCTTGGAGAACTTACATTGTGCTCACCCAAGTATCTATACTCCGTATCTCCAAAAGTGAAAATTAGGCATGGGGAGAAAGTTCTCTGACCCAAGCAGTCTTTTCAAAGTTTTGTGTTAAAACTCTAGCCGTGGTAGGTTAGAACAAGGAGCAAACAACCGTTTAGAGTGCGTCTTCCAAAAGAATTGACATTAAGAGGTTACACCTGATTTAAGAAAAAATTTAAATTGTGTTAAAAATCATATAGAATTTAGCATCTTAACTCTTTGAAAATGTATAGTTCAGTCGTGTTAAGTATATTCACATTGTTGTGTCACCTGACATTTTAAAAATTAACTTTATTTTTATTCACTATAACTCAAGAAATTAACACATTGTATTTTAATGTAGCCAAAAGTTATAACTGATTAGTCTACATACATTTTAAGGGATTTCAATAATATTTTAACATAGCCAAAGACTTAATATTTGAATTTTTCTCTTTTTGAAATGAAAATGCATAATTATAATGCCCAGACTACATATCTTATGACTTCAGAAGTTTTAGCTAAAATATGAATCTTTACAGGTAAAAGCAAAAAACAACAACAACAACAAAAAAAACAAAAAACAAAAAAACCCACCCCCTCAAACCAAGGAATAGCAAATGCTGACAAGAATGTGGAGTAATTAGAACTCTCATATACTGTTGGCGGGGATGTGAAACAGTGCAACTACTACAGAAAACAGTCTGACAGTGTTTCAAAAGATCACGCAGAGTTACCATATGATTTAGCAATTCTGCTTCAAGGTATATACCCAAGAGAAATAAAAACATATGCCCATAAATGTCGTTAGCAACATTATTAGAGCAAAAAAAAAAAAAAAAGTGAACAACTCAAATGTCCACCAACTAATAAATGGAGAAAGACACTGTGGTATGTCCATATAATGGGATATTATGTGGCCATAAAAGGGAATGAAATACTAATACATGTGACAACATGGACGAACTTTGAAGATATACTAAGTGAAAGAAGCCAGTCACAGAGGACCATATACTGTAAAATTCCATGTAAACGAAATGTCTTGAATACACAGATCTGTAGAGAAAGAAAATAGATTGGTGTTTCCTAGGGCTGGGGAAATGGGATAATTAGGGGATGATGGCTAAGGAGTGTGGGGTTTCTTTTTGGGGTGATGACATGTTCTAAAATGGATTATGGTGATAGATGCACAACTCTGAATACACTAAAAGCCATTGAATTACACACACAAAGTGCATGCATATGAACTGCATCTCAATAAAACTATTAAAAAAAAATAGTGCTAGGCTGGTTCAGTCAGAAGAGCACACGACTCCTGATCTTGGAGTCATGAGTTCAAGCCCCATGTTGGGTGTAGAGATTACTTAAAAATAAAATCTTAAAAAAAAAACAAGCCAGTAAGTGTCACTTTGAAATAAGATAAGCATAAATCTACCAATACCAATAAGTAATTTTAGGGGCTTCATAGAAATAAAAGAACCCCCTTCATAAAATGGCTTCTATCATTTTATGTATATAAGTACCCATGTATGTATGTAATCTCTACACCCAACATGGGGCTCAGACTCACGACCCCCACGTCAAGAGTTACATGCTCCTCCAACTTAGCCAGCCAGATGCCCCTAGCTCCTCTCATTCTAAGGAACAAGGAGAAGGTTAGTGGTGGGTGGTAATGTTTTGCAGCAAGAGTCTCTAGCAGTTGAAAGTCTGATAACACGTTGTGATGTAACCGTCTTTCACATAAGCAAAGTGTGCCTACGTGTATATGCAGCACTTCTCAGGCACCTAACCTCCCTTGGTAGTTGTTAAATTACTGTTCAGATGTTTATTTGATAGGAAATTATATAGAGACTTCAAGCCATGTTCCCATTGGATACCTGTGTTGTAAGCTAAACCCGAATGTTTTCTCCTAAAATCAAATGCTGCTGGGTGCTCAATTCAAAGGGAAAAGCAATGAACAGGTTAAAGTCCATAGATTGAATTCTCTCAGTTTTAAGATTTTCCGCCAAAAGGTTTTCTTAAGCCTTTCTTAACTTCTACTGATCTGAATGCTAGCAGATAAAAGGGCTTGAAAACCATAAACTATTATATCTATATGGTATCAGAGGATTTAAAATTGCCAATCATGCTTAGGTTTAATAGCTTATACTGTACATGGAAATATGTTGTTAGTTTTTTATTTTTATTTTTTATTAAAAAAATTTTTAAGGTTATTTATTTATTTTGAGGGTGACAGAGATAGCACAAGTGGGAGAGGGGCAGAGAGAGAGGGAAAGAGACAATCCCAAGCAGGCTCTGCACTGCCAGCACAGAGCCCAACGTGGGGCTCGAACCGTGAGTTCATGACCTGAGCTGAAACCAAGAGTCAGACCCTTAACCAACTGAGCCACCCAGGCGCCCCATACAGTTTTGCCCTTATACTGCATAAGAGTCACACTATCTCATAGTAAATGTGTTCCTATATCATATAGAATTTAATATGTAAACATTTTTCACATGCCCATAAAAGCGTTATGAATTTTCGTTTTGTTATTTCTAAATGTGATTAAGAACCACTGCATTGCCTGGCTCTAAAACTATGTTCAGAGTTCATGCCAAAAAGGAATGCTTGCAGATATGTCATTAAGCATATGTCTCAAGAGAAGACTCCTGAAGTTGATTCTAAAACAAACAAAAAAACATGGCAAGAGTCCAGGATGGAAGCTACTAATGTTTCCATTTTTTCTTAAATATTTAGTGTGTACACTGATATTAAGGATTTTTTTCTTGTTATGTATCCCTATATTATAATTTGGGAAAGTTTTGTGACATACTTTTAGGTAAATGGCTTTAAAATAATGAAGCTTCACCTCTTAGCACAAACACCTTTAAGAACACTGCATTCACATTACAGCTTACTTACAAATAATCTAGTAGAAAAACAAATTCTGGAAAAGTTGTGAATTAAAAGAGTTACCAACAGTTGAGGCACTGTAAGACTATAGTACTTTTTTGAGTTAGAAGGACTTTGGAAAAAAGAACAAACATACAAAGCTATGTGTGCATGTATACATATTGTGTTCATATTGTGCTCTAAGGAAAAATTGTGCCCCCAAATTTCATAGCATAAGCATCTACTGCATCATCCCCTACTAAAGACGTGTCACGCTCTGGCTGCAGAAGGGTTTTGGTGATTCATGTAAAACACCGGTAGAGAAGTCTGTACCACGAATGGAAGGAAAGTAAAGAGCTTGGTTGGCAAAACTGTCTTCAAGTGATTGACAGCTCTTGGGGTATATGTGTGTATGTTGGGGGATGGCATAGGACATTAAAGAAACATAAAATATGTATCATCTTAAAATATTATACTTGTCTTATGTCTTCTTTGCTTTCAGAAATGTAATGAAATTTCTGGCATGTGCTTCAAAATAATCCAGTAGTGGGACAGAGTGTAGATCGGGGAGGGGATCCAGGGATATTACAGATGAAACGAGATTGTGTGTGTATATATACAGATATTTTTTCTGGAAAGTACTGACAAGTTCTGGTAATATGGATGCTGTCTTAGCAGGCTGGATCTAGGAGACCTATCTTGCTCTTCCTGTAGAATTCTTCCTAAGACATTAGCCAACAGCTCCTTCTGATTTGTTTACCCATCTCTAGAATCAAAGAACTCAGACACTGGCCACCTTTCCTGCAGTACCCTGTGAAAGGAAACCCCCTTAGTAATTTAGGGGAATTTTCTTTCCTCTGAAGAAAACTTGGGTAGAAACTCAAGCAATTGTTTAAAATACATACATACATACACACACAGATGGCAAAACCTCTTTCCCCACATGAGGAAGTCCTGGATACAAACATTTGAAAACAGTGTTACACAGATATTGTAGATATTGATGGGTTAGTAAGACAAGTGTGATCATGGTTGTGTGCTGCCTTGCAACCTGGGGATCTGAGACTATTGCAAACATTTTCTCCATGAGGCAGCTAAAAAGTTTTAAAAAGGTTTTAAAACGTAAAAACAAATTCTGGAAAAGTCATAAAACTAGATTCCAGCCAGAAACAAAATTGGCTAGATAATTCCGGCAGATCAATCCTCCAGCAGAGAGTAATCCCATCACAAAATCTTCTTTCTGCTTATCAGGAGATGCTCTCTAAACACTGAACAGAGAGATGACAGGATACTTAGCGTGCCCTGGAGACATACAATCCATGACATTGTCACAGAAAGTCTTGTCTGGCTGTAGAAATTCTGTGTGTGTGTGTGTGTGTGTGTGTGTGTGTGTGTGTGTGTGTCTGTTGATAGACATTCCAGCATCTTTTTACTTGGCTTTCTGGGACACAGACAAGTCTTTCATAATGGAACACAGGTACCCAAACATTTTCAGGGTATGCGGTTTTCCTAGCAGAAGTCTATTCAAATGAGAATCAATAGACTGAGTGTCTTTGTGTTTGGGAGTACTTTCATGTTTTGCTCTGTATATTTCTATATTGTTTTGCTCATACAAATGGTAAGCATTCATTTTATTTAAATGAGTTTAACTAAAATCATATGGAATAAATAATGAACCTATGTCTTTGGGAGCATGTATTAGTAGGGGTGAGGGAAAAACCAGAAAGAGCTTCCTGGAAGATGGGGTATCTGAACTAAGAAGGTATAGCCTCAGTGGTCATACCTGCAAAGAACGATTCTAGAAAAACTGTAAAGCAGTGGTCCTCAACCCTGGGTGCCCAGTAAAATCACCTGGAGCACTATAGAGAAACATCAATTCTCAAGCCCCATTTCAGACCAATTAATTGAAGAATTTGCGGGGAGGGTACGGGTGGGTGATGGCCAGGGGACTACGTCCCGTGTAGTGTAATTAACCTGGATGGGACAGTACAGACTCTCAGAATGTGAACTGCAGAAGTGAGAGGTGCATAAGATGGCATGTCGCTGTGGAAACACCCCTGCCCCCAGCCCCCACCCATGACTTCCAGTCCTTGACCATAAATCTCCAGTCAGCATTTATCTGGTAACTTACTCTCTTGGAAGCCATTATTGATTGCATGAGCAGAAGAAAAACATCTATTCCCAACGCCTCCCACAGATCTATAGTTCTACAGTGGTTTGAGGAAATCATTAGATTGGTAATATAAGGGGGAAAAATCTTATTTTTCTTAGAGAATGGTTCAATTTTAAAGGAAGCTTTTAAAATTTCCTTCTTTTTAATTTTTTTTAAAAGAGACTTTCAAAAATTTCCAACAACACAGAACTGATCAAAACCACAGGTTAAGTTGAAAATGCTGCAATTTATAGATAAGAGCTCCCATCTCATGCAGACCCAAGCCTTCTGGAAAGTTGCATCTGACACAGAGCCTTGAGCCTGTGGCCTCTGATCTTTCAGCTCAAGAACTGTTCCATTTTTACCACAAACATATTTTCACAGGCATTCATTTCTGAGGGGTTAGGTGATCACAGGCTGAACTCTTCTGGGCCAATGGTTTGATACAACAGCTGAACAAAACCCAGCCAGTATGATCAGAGGGTTAGGTCCATGTCCCTGTCCCTACCCAGTCATATGACATGTGGAGCACTGAGTTCAATTCTGGGAGTGGGTGGGGTCCAAGGGAGGGCAACCAGAGTGGTGAAGAATTGTGACACTTGGCCTGTGTTTAGGGGTCCTTTGACTGGAAGAACTCTTATCCTTCATTGTTCCATGTGGCACAATCAGGACTAGTGGGCAGACCTCACAGGAGACAGATTTTAGTTCAACAGTTTGGACCATCTGAGAGTGGAATGTTCAGGTGGCAGCTGACAGCCACCTTCTGGAGGTGTGGAGGGGGGATTCCCGCCCTGGATGCCAGGCTGTGTGGTGTCCCCTCTGCCTGCCTTCCAGCTAGGACAGCTTCAGGTCTCGTGGCTCGCCTCCTGTAAGCTGAATGGCTCCCCTCTGAAAGGGAAAGTTTTTGTGGTCAAAACCCTGTCAGGAGACTCTTCTCTCAGACTTCCCATCTGTGAGGCCACATTCCCAGGGGGTGATTTTTACTGGGAAAAACAGGGCCCCACCCCTGGCTCTTACTGCATTTAATGGTGCAAGAGTCAGGTGTGAGGAAAACAATGAGGAACAACAATTAACAAATGCTCCTTCTCTCCGGCTGACAGAGTTGTTTCCTGCCAGGGAGCACTGGTTTCCTGCTAGGGAGCACTCATTTCTGGAACACCGGAGAGTCTGGAACAGGGATGCTCCCATTGCTCCCTGCATACTTTGGGCTCATCCTGCCTGGGTCACCACTGCCTCCTCATATTGCAGTCACAAGTCTATCTCCCAACCAGACTTTGAACTTCTTGAAGTCAGGGGCCTTGTCGTCTTCATTTTGGTATCTTTAGGTCCTAGAAAAGTGGCTGGCACATAAAAAGCCTCTACAAATGCTTACTGGATGAAGCTGTCTGTAATAGAAAGGTAGACTTTTTCTGAGGTAGCCAGACTTAAATGATTTGGTCTACATCTCAACAAAACCCCAAATCCACTAACATTTTTTAAAATAAGTTTTTAAAAATAATTACTTAGATTTCTTTTCAATATGGTGCCAAAAAAACAAACAAACAAAAAAAGGCCAGGTGATCTCTACCCCATGGATGGGTCTTCCCATTATATTCTACCACTTTCTTTTCTAGACGGACATTACTTGCCTACTTTCCAATGTTTCTAAGCAGCTCTAGACAGAAAATAAAGCAGGACAAGCCTATTGGCTTCAGATGAGCTGGGCTGAAGCTTCTTTCTGGCTGGCTTGTTTCAAGGCCACCACAAAGACTTTTCACGTGTTGAGACAGAGACTCAGTTTGTCTAAAGGTCTAGTTTGCAGGAAAAGCTCTGCTTACTGCGTGTGGAATTCGCTGCCTTGTGGATTCCAGGGTGCCACACACTGGGCCCCAGTGTCTCAGGAAAGACTGGGATGGAGAGTTGTATAACCAATGAAAATATTTAGAATTATGCAGCTGTGATAAGGTAATCACATCCCATGCTGCAGGGCAGAAAGTAATCCCCTCCAGCGGTGAGGAAGGAATTCTCTCTGGCTCCCATGTTGTTACTCGATTAACTTCATGGTTTCTTCCATTTACCTTTATTTATTTATTTATTTATTTATTTATTTTTTTAAAATATTTTTTTAATGTTTATTTTTGGAAGAGAGAGACAGAGTGTGAGTGGGGGAGGATCAGAGAGAGAGGAGACACAGAATCCGAAGTAGGCTCTAGGCTCTGAGCTGTCAGCACAGAGCCCGATGCAGGGTTTGAACTCAAAAGAGGTGAGATCATAACCTGAGCCAAAAGTCAGACGCCTAACTGACTGAGCCACCCATGTGCCCCTCTTCAATTTACCTTTAATAGGAAAGTGATGGCTGCAAGGATCACAGATGAGGCATGTGCAATCTGGAGGCTTAGTTACCTGCCTCTGAACTGAAACTGTCTCTTCTTGCCCTAGAATTTTGATTTATACAAAGCAGACCACCAGGACAGCTCTCACTGATGCTATTACTGCCAAAAGCTTCCACTAATTGAGCACATGCTATGTGCCAGGCATAAATGCTCACAACATAGGTACCCATGACATAGGTACTGTTACCACCTTCATTTTACAGAGAATGAAAGGGAGGGAGGCCCCAAGAACCTCCTCCCCACCCAAGACAGACACTTTTGTTTCTTCTACAAAATGTACGTGTGGGGAAAAAGGGAGACATCTACAGTCGCTTTTCTCACACATTAATGCCTGGGGTATTTCAAACAGGCGTCATCTATACCCAGAGCCATGACAATCAATAGTTTAAAATGTTGAATTTTCCTTAAGTGATTTTGGCTTTCATTTTTGCAAGCCCTTGACAAATCCTTCATATGCCCAAGTAACTGATGAGGCATTGTCTAGCTCAGTTTTTGCCCTCTCATGTTCAAAGAAATGATAAAACTTTAGGTTATTCTTATTGTACCTGCCATTTGTCTGAAACCGAAAGGATATACTTTGAGGTACATTTATCGTTCTTTTATTCTCTCAGGCAAAAGAGTCCTTTGTTGGTGATGGCAGCTTCTTGGCCTTAACTATAGTTAAGTCCCATGTTCCACCAAGTACATTGGTCAACAGATTTGGAAGGATGCTGCCTAAGGAATATGTGACAGAGTTATGTCACAGAGCTTATCACACAGATGAGGAATTACAGGCAGGCAGGTGATGTTTTGTTTTTTCTGGATTTAAAACTATTTGTTGGGGGGGGTGACTGGGTAGCTCAGTCAGTTGAATGTCCAATTCTTAACTCTTGATTTGGGGTCAGGTCATGATTCCAGGGTCGTGTGATTGAGTCTGCGTCAGGCTCCATGTTGAGCATGGAGTCTGCTTAGGATTCTCATTCTCCCTCTCTCTGTCTCCGTCTGCCCCTCTCCCTGCTCGCACTCTCTTTCTCAAAAAAAAAAAAGTTTGATTTTGCATACAAAAAGAATTGTTAGTTTTCCAAGGACAAATGGGTTCCAAAGATCTTTTGTCCTTGGGAAAGTTAAAAAAAAATTTTTTTACATGTATTTATTTTTGAGAGACAGAGCACAAGTCAGGAGGGGGCAGAGAAAGAAGGAGACACAGAATCCAAAGCAGGCTTCCGGCTCTGAGCTGTCAGCACAGAGCCCAACACGGGGCTCAAACTCACAAACTGTGAGATCATGACCTGAGCTGAAGTTGGATGCTTACCCAAATGAGCTACCCAGGCACCCCTGTCCTTGGGAATGTCTAGGCAGAAGGTAGACAATAAATTGGAGGAGATACTGTGAGGCTAGACGGACCAGAGCAGTGTTTTCCAAAGTGGGGTAAATACAGTGGTGTTTATTTGTTCTGGTGGGATAGAAACCCCTCCTTAATTAATATTAAATCACATAGTGAGAAAGTCATTCTTTCAATTCTCTCTTAGTCTTTGTGTTACAGGAAAGACAAGTCTTATTGTGGTGCTAAAATGCATTTAACACCTCATTAACACCCGCCCCCCCCTCTCCAAAACACACACCTTTTTAAACAATGAGAGCACAGATCTCAGGTTCCCAAGACCTTTGGCAGGCACAGAAGCAATCCAGAACTTTATTACATTGTAATTTATTATCTCCTTCACTAGACTAGTAACAGGTTTTCACTTTCTGTAATGATTAGAAACATTGGAAGAAAAGTACGCATGTGGATTTCAAGAACATTCTAAGTAAATGAGAATAGGAGCGGTACCCATGTAACTTTGGGATGGAGATGCCATGACTTGAAATATCAGATTTGGAATCATGTTCCTAAAATCAGTCAAATGTCTTTCTCATTGCCCTGGCTGCCCTCCCTTGTTATTCCACTCCCAGAATTGCACCCAGTGCTCCAGAGGTCACATGACTAATTAGGGACAGTGACCTGGAGCCAACCCTCTGCTAATACGGGCTGGGTTTGGGTCAGGCGTTGTATCAGCTGCAGCAAACTGGTGGCTCAGAGTGCAGCCTGTGGCCACCTAACAAGAGGTCACCTAACAGAGGACCAGCCTGACCCCCTCACAGTTGGAATTAGGATTTGCTTACGTATATTGTGTGATTTAAGAGATGCAGGGAAGCTCTCCCTCTCCACCCAACATACATCCTCTTGGGGACCATGTCTTTGTATTCATGTATCTCTTGTGCCTAGCTCAGTGTCTGACATAGCAAGAACTCAAAAAATAGCTGTTAATGGACGAATGGGTGTGAAAAGATAAACTTCACCTGTTTTATAATCTCAGATCCAGGGTGTCCCACCACAGGCCCCAGACCCTGCTGCTACTGTTGTTGACATTCCCCTACTGCTCCCCTTTACTTACACTCTTACCCAACTCCCAGAGATCGTTTGTCAAGTGGTGCTCCCGGCTTCCAGAAAACTGGAGGCACAACAGATTCCCTCTGAGGTAAGTGATTGAGGAGGAAAAGAAGAGATGAGAAAAAGAAAGCACTAGGTTTCTGATAGTTATGTCTACAAAGTACAACCTGAAATGGAGTTTAATTACTATCTAGTGAATTTAATCAGGCTAAGGCAGCCAAACCAACTCATGTCTCTGGCATGAAATATCTAGTTTGGCTGCCTCTGCTGACCAAATCAATAGAAATTGGTGCCATCCCCCCATTTTATTGTGTGGTGTGTTGGCACAGACTTACTCTTCCTCTTCAAAAACACAGGTACTTGAGTACAAATCTAGCCATTAGGCTCGCTCCCAGCTTCTCTCTGGCAGCTTCTGGAATTGCTAGTACACACCGAGGATATTTGGAACGATTGGAATTTTCAATTTGGGAAAGGAGAACATGGCTTATGGGAGCTTGAGAGCCACAATTCACAAACACAAATGTTTCAAATACGAAAACCTAACTTAGATTTTGGAATTTAATTTTTTTTGATGTTTATTTATTTCTGAGGGGGAGAGAGAGAGAGAGAGGGAGGGGCAGAGAGAGAGAGGGAGACACAGAATCTGAAGCAGGCTGTCAGCACAGAGCCCAATGTGGGGTTCAAACTCACAAGCTGTGAGATCATGACCTGAGCCGAAGTCAGACACTTAACTGACTGAGCCACCCAGCCACCCCTAGATTTCTGAGTTTAAATGTGACTTTAGCACAATAAAATGCACAGAGTCTTCTAAAACAGAATACCTAATCCAACACATGTAGTAAGGGCTTCAGGCATTTCTATCTCTGTCTGTCAAGACCCTGGGACTTGTTGACTTAAAAACATTAAGTCTGTCAAACATTTTCCCGTTGGGAAATACTTTCTGTGGGAGCATCACCTCCGAGTTCTTATTCTGGTGTTCCTATCAGGTGCAGGAAAGATCAGCACAACTGTGACACAGAAGATGGAGAGGACAGGTTTTCCAATAGCTATTTGTTTAAGTGTCAATAAATGTGGTGTTTTGTGACAGCACACTGACTCCAGCTCTGGTGTGAACTGTCAACACTTGAATAAGGCCGTAAGGGAAACCCAGTGAGAGCTCCATGGGTGCCCCAGCTCAGCAGTGCATTTCTTACAATGAATGACACCGACATTCACACCTGAGTTCTTATATTGGTAGCCCAAGAGTTGGACTTGGCCTGCAGAGGAGCTTTGTTTGGCTTGCAGTGTTTTGTTCTGTGAATTGTATCAACATTGAAAAATTAGAAGGTTCTTAAGTTTTTTTAGATTTCTGGACCCTCTTAAAAAAATCAGAAGATTTGGCCCTTGTTGACACAGAGCAACAATCGGCTGAAGCGGATACTTTTCAGGTCACCACAGTCTCCTTGCCTCCCATTGTCTATCTGATTGTGCAGCTGGATCACTTTCCACTCGTCATCACACTTGTCCCTGTTACTTCCCCTGTCACACACACAAGATATTTCTCTCTATCATAGAAAGAAAATAAAAAGTACCCTGAAAGGGCAGCTTCATATATAATCATCACCTGCTTGGCCACAGGAGGCATTTGAGTATGCCTTTCCATTCTCAAATAATGGACCTGACTCTGTTTCCTCCCTAGACAACACATTCTCCAGGAGCTTCTCCCAACACACACAGAGGTCCTCCAGGGATGTATGTAATTTTTAGAGGCTCCTCCTCCTCCTCATTCCCAATGGGTCATACCCCCTGCTCCCTTTTTGGTTTGGAATCACTGTATTTAAAACCCTAAAGGAAAGTCTTATTGAATCAATCGTTCATTGTAATTGATCACAAGTATCCAAAATATTATGTAGCTTCGAAATTAATCTTTAAGATTAATACCTTGC
Source organism: Acinonyx jubatus (assembly GCF_027475565.1). Taxonomy (NCBI): domain Eukaryota; kingdom Metazoa; phylum Chordata; class Mammalia; order Carnivora; family Felidae; genus Acinonyx; species Acinonyx jubatus. The sequence goes on from NC_069380.1 coordinate 207,159,644, forward strand.
AAAGATCTTTGGCAAACTAAATTATATCCCCCTCCCCTTTTTTTCTCTTTTTTGAGAGAGAGAGAGAGAGAGTACACACATTGGGGAGAAGGATGAGGTGGGGGGGCGGGGAGAGAATCTCAAGCAGTCTCCACACTCACCGTGGCTTGATCCCAAGACCCTGGGATGACGACCTGAACCGATATCAAAACTCGGATGCGCAAACAACTCAGCCACCCAGTGCCCATATATCCCTTGCCTTAACATAGTCCTGGAAAAGGGCTGAGACTCTCTTATTGGTCCCAAGCGGCAGCATCCCCAATGTACAAGTAGGTTACATTTTAAAAGTTTATTTTATATTGGTTGCTTGCAGCTTATAATTCCTTTCAATGTTATAAATGTTGCTAGTTTTTCCAAGGTTTTCCCACAAATTTCTTTTTAACCATGTAAAGAGACGCATCATGGTTTTTTTTTCCTGCACAATTATTCAGTGAAAGCTTGTATTCCTTCAGTGAAGCTGACGTACTAAGTATTAGAAATATCAGGAAATTCCACCTGGAGGTAATTGTCGGGCAAGATCTCTATTAAGGGGAAATAATATTTTCTCTAATTGTGCCAAATGAGGGCTTTCCTCTTGGAAGGGTAACATGTGGGTTTTCAGCACAAATATCAGAAAGCAGAAACCTCTAAATACGGGTCCCAATATTTAGATACTGGGACTTAGATACTATACTGAAAGACAGTATAAAGGAATCCAGAACCCCTCAAGTTTGCATCCAGGAAGACTGTAGGGACTCAAGTCAGACACTGGCCAGTAGGGATGGTCAAGAGGGATACTTGCCCACTGAATAAAATGGCACATGTGAGTTCTGTCCTCTAAGAACTACTGCAAGAACTTGCTTCGCAGAAAAATGTCAACACGTGGATAATAAAATGAGAATGTAAGGTCCTGTCAGCATGAATCTAGCTTTGGTGATAAGAATTGGGACTGCTAGGATTACCCCCTGGTCAGCAATGGACAAGGTTGTTTCAGAAACAAGCATCCCAATCATCCTGCCTACATGATTGCTTTATGGGCAGTTCACCCTCCAATGGGAGCCTCCTGTACATGCAATCACTTGTTTAAAGACCTGAACAAGTGGAAGCCAGTAGAGATCCGCAAGGCATTGGGGGAAGAGCTGATATAGTTCCTGTCCAAGTTAGGCCAGCCCTCGCAGGCATGCAGCAGTCAGAATCTTGCCCTATGACTTTTGAGTTGTGCTATGAAATTCTTACTACACAGAGATCTTGAGAAGAGATTATAAATATCCTTGAGGACTCCCTGGGAGGGGAAAGATGCTTGGAGCCAGCTCACATAGAGGTGGAGAGATGTACCCATGGAGGGACAGTGAGCCACGGGTGGAGAAGAGAACAGGGTCAGTAATACCTGAGTTCTGGGCTTTAGCTACAAACCTAGAAACCATCCTGCCGGGACGGTGTCTATGGACATTCTTTCTTCATGTCAGAGGTGTGCTGTGGGGAAAGAGAAGAGTGGGCAGGAAGGAATGTATAGTAACCTTTTTTTTTTTTTTTTCTTTTTGTCTCCATTTGTATTCGCCAGTCACGTGTACAAATGACTCTTGAAGCATTTCCCATGGAGGAGTCGATTGTTATCTTACTGTCACAGAAAATAGATCCTACCCTGCAAAGCTTCCACTCTTTGAGAATCCAAGTGTCAGCTGACAAAAATATCCAGATGGGGAAATCCCCTGCCCCCTCCCCATTCTCCCACCAGCCTCATAGGTAACGGGGGTGGGGGACAACTGGAGAAGGAAATGAAATCATGCGGGTTCACCAGGAAAAGATAAAGTGTTGGTGGCAGCAGAATTGGTGAGTGCGTTGTGGGTATTACCTCTTGATGAGGCTTCCAAGAAGGCTCCCGCTCAAGTCCTGGTGGCTCTGAGAACAAGCATTCTTGCATCAATAGCTAATAGGCTGTCCAACCAGATGTTATCTGGGTGGGATAAGAGGGTGAGAAAACAGACCTGTTGTACGCTGTTGTCAACTATATTGCTGTGGTCAGAGAAGGCTGGTTGTGTAGGGTTTAGCAGGGTGCCTCTTTTGTAGTGAGGCAGACTAGATTACGTGGTTGTTTAAATCCGTTTCCTCTTGTGATTGGTAAAATACGAGAGTTATAATCATTCATGCATTACTAAAGCCTCCTTTCCATCATTTTTGAAGGGACTTTTTTTTTTTTCTAGAACAGAGCATGCATCCAGCAGAAACCTAAAGCATTTGCTTTTCTAAGTGATCTTTTGCAATAAGCACACTTAAAAAAAACAAACAAACCAGACAAACAAACAAACAAAAAAACAACACTGCATATGGTACCTGTGACAAGACTGGAGATTATAAGTGGTAACACCAGCATCTGTAACATCCTCATCAGAAGTTCCCCAGGGAAAGAGAAGTACTTGACTTCTCGGTAGCTCATTTTGTATGGTCGGAGGGTAAATCCCAGGATTGTACCTGAAGGGGGAAAGAAAAGATGGAGAAAATTTGAGCCCTTTTAAAAACTGAAGTAACAGTCCTAGGAAAATGAAGAAGTATTTGGCTGGTGGTCACTCCTGTCTGATGAGAGTACATTTATTTAAGCAGCAAATATTGGTGCTGCTTTAGGAGCAAGGGGTGTGCCTGTCTCTTCCGTCTGCCAGGGTCTGGCTGAATCCAGGGCTTCGAGTAAGACTGAGAGAAAAAACGTCTCTGGCTTTAGCAAATGAAAAATGTCTTTGTCTAACTTAAATGCAGTAGAACCAAGTTTGACATGGCTCGGTACAGAGTTACAAAGATAGGGGCATAACTGGGAGACAAATCATGTATCCATGAACAAGGCAATGTAGAAAAAAAACCCCTTATTATAATGAATTTCCTTTGTAACAACGGATACTAGGGCGGCTAGCACAAGCACTTACTAAAGGGCAGTATGATTTTATTTTTTTCCAATTAAAAAAATTCCTCTTGTTCACATTGTTAATCCATTTCCATCACCTCCCTGTCTGTACACCATGCTTTCTGTCTACATGGTCTCGATATTGCCTTGGCAACTGTATCGTACAGACTTGTTACTTGCCGGCAAGAGAAGACTCCAAAATGAGCAGAGACCTTTTTCCAAAAATTTTCCCTGAACACTAACGGGGGGGGGGGGGGGGGGGGCAGGGGGGGAATAAGAGAAAGAGAAAGCAATTTTCCCCTTCATTTTCCTTCTGCTCCTGGGACTTTAAAATATATTTTAAAAATAACTTTATATGTAAATTGAATTACACACAGTAGCTTTCGAAGTGTTTGGAAATCAACAGACCGACTGAATCAATGTACTCCCCCCCTGCCTCTCCCGAATTTACTTTCCTTGTCCAGGAAAATTGATTTATTCCATTATTGTAAATATTTTCTAAATTTTTGCCTTGCTGTTACTAAAACATGTGCCTTATAGAGAAATACTGAGTTATCTAGAAGCTGGAGGTCGGTGTAGGGGGAGAGAACACTGGGTGAACCTACGTTTTTCCAAAGGAAGCAAGCAGTCCTTTAAGGAAACAGGCTCATCCTAACTTCTTATGAAATGGGCTCCTTCTCTTAGGAAATGAGACACAAAGTTCATTTCAAGTATTACAGCAACCGCAATTTCATTTCTTGGGTCTCAGCAACTGTGAAGTATCCATTCTTTGATTATATACTGTGATACTGCAATTAAGAGTCTGAATCTACGTGACTAGAAAATCTGGCTGATCCAGTTTTCAGGGCCTTTAGGAAAATAGTTATCGCTTTTCTCCCAATGTAACAGTAATATGTTCAAGACAGAAAAAGGTGATTTGGAAGATACGCAAAAGAAAAGGCAGAAGCCTGCCTCTATTGAGTCTCTCACTTAAATAGCAAATAGCTAATGCTTACTGAGCTCTTACCACATGCCAGCCATTGTCAGTGCTTTACTTGCGTTATTATATTTAATCCTCACAAAACCCCTGGAGGTAGGTACTATTTTACCACCAGTGTACTGATGGGGAAATCTAATTATGGTGAACTTCAAACTTGCTGGACTCCAATAGCCACTCAGTGTCAAAGTCAAAAAGTTACTCAAGTGACAGAGCTGGGATTTAAACCCAGGCATTTGGACTCAGAGCTCACATTTGTGACCTTCACACGTACTTCCTACGTCTCCAATAGAGCAAAGACCAGCGCTGTTGGTGCTTCTGTGAGTTTCTTTCCAGAATGTTCTCACACAGAGTTAAATATATGGAAATCACACAGAATATACTTTTCCACATGTAGTTATCATAAGCATCACTTTTAGGGTTCATGATACCAGATCTAATGATTGTACCATAATTTACTTAATACTTCCTTTGTTGTTGAACAGTTAGGTTGGTTAGCATTTTTTTGCTTTTATGAAGAGCACTATGATAAATATATGAAGGCTGTTTTATAACTAGAAATATTTTTTAGTGTAGTTTAGAGAAAGGAAACCAGTGCATTAAAGAATATCACTACCTTGATTCATGTTATCAAATTGTTTTTCTAGTGGGTTGGCCCAACAGTTTAATGTTCTGTTAGTGGATGAGAAGGCTTTAATATTATCTATATGGGGAGAATTAACATTTGTGAATGTGATGAGTATATAGTATGTATTTTTTATTTCCTTTCAATTTACTTAATATCTAATGATGTTGACCATTTCTCCTAATTGTATCTTCTCCAAGCATTTAAAAATTCTAGTAGTTTAAGAATTTATGTGTGCATGTGTGTGTGTTGTGTGTGTATGTATGTATCTGATATAAATTCTTTACATAATAAAGATAATTATCCTTTGCCTATGTGTAACATATTTGCTATAACTATTTTTCTAATACTCTAAAATATACAGGTATTTTGCATTTTTATAAAATATGGTCCACATACCTTTTTTATTAGGTAATTTTTTCGAGAGTTATAAACTTTAATTTCCCTCCTCCCAAATTTGATAAATATTTAATTCCTTTTTCCTTCTTTGACTGGTCGCTTGCTTTGTTTGAAAATATTGAACCTTTAATCTTCCTGGAACTTGGTTTGAGGTAAGGCATTTAGTTCCAATTTTTAGTGTGCATTATTCAACACAGTATCCTCACCAGCACATAGGAATTATAAAAGGCTCTGGTAATATCTGGTGCTTTCCTGCCTGTTCATATAAAGGCCAAATCACACTGAAATAAGTGCTTCATCTTATAATAAGTAAATAAATAAATATTTATAAATCTTACTTTACTTCCAATCAAATGTAATTTCACTGGAATTGATTGTTTTCTGATCTTTTTTAAAACACATTTAAACACTTGTCATTCAATTATAACATAAAATGGGTGCAATAAACACAAGACACTCATTTTCGTCACCTGGAATTTGACCATATCAAGCTATTAGGAATTTTAGACATCTCCCAAGTGACAAGACCAGACTTGGTTTTACAAGTTTCACTTCTAAGTTGGCTGTTATTAGAAATGCATTAACTCAAAAACAACAATATTTCCACAGATGGGTAGGATCCTGGCTAGTCCAAAATTTATTTATTAATTAAATTATTAAGTTGTTTAAGAAATTTACATTATTTATCATTTAGGAAAAAACCGGTAGAGCAGCTGCTCTATCAACGATACAGGTAGACACAAGCCAGTGTAGATGAAGGAAGGGATTATTCTTTCTAAACCTATGTGTGTTAGACCCCATTTCCCAAAGTCTAACTCTTGCCAACCTGACTATATTCTCTCTTACAGCCACACCAGCTGTATCCAGACAGTCTCTCCTTGGGAGTTCCATGTACCTCCTCCCCTTTTCCCCCATCAAATCCCACATTTACTCAGTGCCACCAATTTTCATCTAGGTGCTAGGAGGGAAAGTAAGCCAGCTCAGTGAGTGAGTCCTGGGCAGTGGGCGAATGACATCTCTTAACTCCAGTCTACCAGGGAGATACATGCCTAACAGAGCAGCAGAAAAATAGCCAGGAGGCAAAGTCTCAAAAGGCTTTTCTAGTCAATAAGCTGATCTTGCTTGGAAGTGTAGTTCTGGCATCAGCTCCTCTAGAATGTCTCAGTTTCTTTGCATTCTCTAATACGGAACCCACATTTTCTAAAAGTTCTTCTTTATAGGGGGAAAGCACACAGGAGTCACCATTTATATGTTGAAAAGGGATAGTTTCAGGTCAAAAGCTTTGAAGAGAAGGGTTGTTTAGAGGGATAGCACACTGCAAATACTCTTTGAGTCAGTGATGCTCCTGACTATGTTTTGGTATGTTTACTATCTCGGGGTTTACCAAGTGAGCCATTTCTACTCCTAGGAAAAGAAGAGGTTATGTTGGGAGGGGCAATACTGATTGAACCCTTAATGGGCTCAAGGTGGCATGATCCTCATCACAACTTTATGAGGGTAGATATGATCATGTCTATTTTCAAAAATGAATACACTGATGCTCAAAGCTAGTGAACTTGCTCAAGTCTACAGAGTTAGTAAGTGATTGATTTGGGAATTCTAAAGAAAACCCACTTCTCTTTCTACTACACTTTAATGCCTCTCAAACACAGATACACCCTTGTAGTCAAGGCCTGACCCTGGCTCCCGGGTCTTCAGCATCTCTAATCCCTAAACTCTAGAAGCACTTGAGTAATAATCTCGGATCTGCTAGAAATGTCCCAGAAGCACCCAGTACATGTTGGAACCCTTCACAGGTCCTTTTACAATATGGTTACCATAGTGCTAAGTCACTGTTTAAAATGGTAACACTGAATCCCTTTCTTTGGAATGATTTAACTAAACTTATATAAAACTTTTAATTAAAATAGCTTGCCTCTTTTGCCCCACCGCACACATTTTAATCCTTGGAAACCATCAGTAACAAAGCTGGAGAGGACATTAAATGAAAACATGCTTCAGGGTCCCACGCTTAATGACAACAGCCAGCAGTCATTGGGTATATGCAAGATGCCAAGCCCTCCAAGCACACTGCCTCACAGGACCATGGAAGCCAGGACTAATAGAGCCTACACTTCACTTCTCATGAAGACCTGGAGTCATCGAGAGGGTAGGTAAACTGCCGAAACCTCACAGCTAGTAGAGGTTGGGGCCACGGTCAATGCAGGGAGCAGTCAAGCCGCTTCCCCAATGTCAGGGGGATGGCTGAGGTGGACTTCATACCCAGGCTGTTCAGCTCCAAGCCCAGACTCTTACCTACTATGCTGTACTCATGGCCTCTCAACAGTCATGGTACTAATTCAAAGAGCCTAAGTTAGTACACAATATTTTGCCTATCTTTTCATTCCATTTTGAGTTAGTTTAATTGAGATAGAGCCTAAGTTGGGCAAAGGTTTTGTTGATTTTGCTTAATGAAGTCAACATCTAGCTTTTTGCAGTTCATTTGTTGAATAAATAAACAGAAGACATTTTTCTTCAGCTTTTGCTCTGCTGGGCAATATTAGAGGTGAGGCCAGTGTGATAAGGTCAGCCAGCTCTCAGTGTCAAATACAGAGGAAATGCTCTGAACGTGAAGATGCTTTTTTGGGTAAGCAGTTCAGGTTTCTGATTACACAGCCCAGCAACGATAAAAAGCCTTCCCTGAACCATCCTCACATCCTGAAGAACAGACTTCTCAGAGCCCTCTACTCTCTGCCCTTCTGACCAATTAGAGGTAGCAGGGCGGGGTGGTTTTCTTCACTTTGGTAAAGCCACTCACTGCCTTTACAGAGCTGAGGACTCTGCCTTACTTGAAGCCCATTGATTGATGTTCCCAGAGCTAATCAAAACCTTTATGGCCTCCAGACCTTTAATGCAAAAGAATAGATTCTTTATTATTGATTACTCTGCAAAAATGACCATAAAAATCAGAATAACTTCCCAATGGGTTTGTTACAGCTGAAGCAAACTTTGCAATCTGCATCTTGGTGACATTAAAGAAAACACAGATGTCACAATTCAATTCAGATTGCTCATTCTCAGTCAAGAGTCTTCTAGCATTCCTGTTTTGGTATTTTACAAGATTTCTGGAATCTAGGGAATATCTTAACTGGAATGTTTAAGGTGATCAAAATTAACAGTGCTGGTTGAATGCTATAAACCAAGATGCATTTTTATTTAAATACTTTCTTCTAACACAGAAAGCTCAAGAAGTGAGTTCTTCAGGGGTTCACTGTTTCCCCTAGAGAGCCTATACAACAAACACTTCTTTGGAAGATTAAATACCACTTCACTTTTCTAAAGACACAAGGTCCACACTAGAGCCTCAGAAAGAACACCACCACAGGCTTCCTTTTGAAAGCCAAACACGCACAGCACATTAAAAGCTAAAGACCTATTTTAAAGAATTTGGTCCATATTTAATCTGATAAAATTACAGAAAATATTAAGCCAGAAAATATTTAAGAGTAGAAAAACGTGGCACAAGTTGAAGTAAAATTCGGACCAATTCACCCAATTTAACTTTTGGTAAATGTTGCAGTTTGAAATAGTAAAATTTTACTCGAGTTTCTACCCTGTTTCCAAACTGTCATGAACAGATTGGCAGACCACAGCTTTCTAGAATTACTACTCACAATACTAAATTCTTCAGAAGAAGATATGATGCCCCCAAAGAGCTCAGATGACAAAAGGGTATCTAAAAGTAACAGTGGCACTGATTTTAGAGGAAGACTTTATATTCTGAGGCCACCATATGAATACCACCAAATGCCCACCCAGGATGAGCTAACTAGCTCTTCTAACATTGACACTGCAAACCAGTCAGAGGGCATTCAAACCCCCATCCAGAATAAGCGTGGCCTGCAGATCTTTAGCCAGAACGAGAACATTTGCCTCCTTGTTGTCACTCCACCACCTCGGACATGATCCCACTTTCTGGCCCTGGTGCTGGCTCTTCTTTCTGCCTGGAATGCTCTTCTCAGAGATTCCCAGGTTTGCGTCCAGACTTAGTGCAAATGTCATCTTCTTATTGGAACCGACCCTGAATTTCTCCCTCAGCCGCCTTAATTTGTTTCAGTAGTTCTTATTACCTTCCAAAACACAGTATAATTTTCTAACTTATTATGCTTGTTGTTCATTGTTGTCTCTGCCTCCTAGAATATAAGTTCCGAGAGATCAAGATTGGTTTTCCTGCTGTATGTTTGTTCACACAGTTCCTGGCACACAGTTCCTGGCACACAGTAGGTGCTCGGTATATTGATGAATGAATAAACAAAGAGCATGACTTAATTCTCTTTCAGATGACCAGTGCCCAGCAGCGCTGGGCCTGGCTCGCGTTGAACCGTGTTGAACACATTTCTAAATGGAGGAATCGCTTTGCTCTCTGCTTTGCAGCAAATGCCACTCCCCACTGCATTCTGTGAGCAGAGAAGCCTACCCTCAGGAACATCCCCTCCTCCAAACTGTGATTACTCTGTCGTGATCTGTGGAACTGGATCTCAACGGAGCTACGATTTCTCATATGGCTTAGGTTTAGATTCACAAACTAGGAGCGATAGCTCCTGATTCCTGTTTCTCTCACAAGGCTTGTTTTTTTGAATATAAAAGACAGTGGGTGTGAGGCGGTAGAAAGTTCATGGACTGAGAATCTGGGATGAGGTTCTGGGCCTGACGCTGCCAGCAAATTATGTCAGTCGGGACTTTAAAGATTTAATCTTCATATCAAAGCTACAGGATTTAATATCACCATCTTACAGATGTGGAGACTGAACCCGAGAAAGAGTAAGCCACTTGTTCCAGGCGACATGACCAGTAACTGATGTTGGCAGAATGGGGTTTGAAACTTAGGCCTGCCTATTTCCACAGCCCACATCTTCAAATCATATAATCTCTTTGGACCTCTTTTTTTTTTTTTTTTTGTCACAAAACGGGAGGGATAGGTCAGAAAAGGCAATATCTAAAATCCTCGTGGGGTGTCTGGGTGGCTCAGTCAGCTGAGCATCTGACTTCGGCTCAGGTCATGATCTTGCAGTCTGTAAGTTCAAGCCCCATGTCGGGCTCTGTGCTGACAGCTCACAGCCTGGAGCCTGTTTGGATTCTGTGTCTCCCTCTCTCTCTGCCCCTCCCCCACTCGTGCTCTCTCTCTCTCTCTCTCTCTCTCTCTCTCTGTCAAAAACAAACATTAAAAAAATAATAAAAAAATAAAAAAATAAAATTCTCATGACCTTTAATATTCTCGTCTAAAGGTTCTGATTTTACAAGAACCATGTAAACCAAAAGCATTATAAATCTTAACTGCTTTACTATGAATTCATCTCGTTTCTCCTAACGAATTCAAACGTCCTGGATAATGCATATGACAGCATTTTTTAATACATCAAAAAATGCTTTGTCAACTTGGCCATTACAGTTATTGCGGCAGGTAGACAATAAATAATTCTTAAAGATCAAATAAAAGTTTCTATTTTAGAACTTGGCTAGCGTGTAGCCCAAGCTGGAGAAGTCGTGAGTCCGTCTCGTGCAAACCTGCCGAAGCTGGTGGACATAAAGTCCCATTAGTTTATTTTTAGCAAGAAGGGCAAGGGCATAATGGTGAATTTACCTGCCCAAGAGGTCTGCTGGTCTTGGTCTTCCGTTTCACCCCAAACTTCCAGGCATTTCCTAGTGAGAAGCTACCGGGTTTGAGGCAACCTTTCGACCCTCCCCCACCCCTCTGTTCCCACATCCTTCAGAGAGTTGGGCCCTGGCTTCGTTCAGTCTTTTGTCCTTTGGTATTTCCTGTTGCTGGAGGTGGAAATACCTGCTCCAGCCTTGTTTTGCCAGCGGAGCCCAGACGAACCAGCTCTGGGTAACTAACGCAGACCCAAGTCCACACGGCATACAACTCTGGCAGACAACTGTATCAGAAGAACCTGAGGAGCTCTGAAAAGCCTGGTGCTTTCTTCCTAAAAGCGCACTGACATAGGCTATGCGAAATGCTAACTAAACTTACAAATAATCCTACAGGTCTTTTAAATGTCCACCCCATGGTCGTTGGAAAAATATCCCACTAAAATCATTAACACCCGTTGCTTTCCTTTCTGGTAAAAAATAAAATATTGTTATGAGTAAATAGAAACCATGAATGCAATTTCAATTCTGGGCATATACCCCACAGATACACTATACCTGGGGGAAATCACTTTTGTACAGGATTATTCTTTATACCATTTAACAAATATCTAAAAGTTGGAAACAATCTAAGTGGCCATCAATTGGGAATTGCTTCAATAAATGAGGGTACATGCATAGAGTGCGCCCCCAAGAGAGAATGAGGAGGTTCTTTTTGTGCTAATAAGGAATGATGTCCAAGGCATATTGTAAAGTCAAAAAAGTAAGGCATAAAGCAGGCTATATAATGTATGCCAGCATTTGTATACAAAAGCCAAAAAAAAAACAACAACGGGATATGTATTTATTTTTATACTCATAATTCTAAAGGCACACAAGAAACTGATAGCAAGGTATTTATATCCTTTTGTAATTTTTTATTTTGGGCAATGTAAGTGTATTTCATAAGTAAAATAATAAAATAAATAAGCAAAAAAAGTTGGCTCACATTTTTTATCTTTAAATCTGACTGAATTCAGGGCACCTGGCTGGCTCAGTTGGAAGGGCATGCGACTCTTGAACTTGCAATCATGAGTTCAAGTCCCATGTTGGGCGTACAGATTGCTTAAATAAATAAAAATAAGACTTGAAAAAAATTTTTTGACTGAATTCTAAACTACATCATTTCTGCTGGATGCCTGGATGTTTCTAAAAATTCACTTTGGGTCTGGGTTGGTTTCTCCTCAACCTTGCTTTAATTTGCTCTAACAGTGAATGTATTTCATTTGGGCCACGGAGAGGAAAGTCGCTAGTTGCGTTCAGATTTCTAGTGAGTGGATCATTTTCTGACCAAACAGTTCTTTTTTTCCTGGAGACAAGGAAGTGAATCTGAAAAAACTTTGAACTCCACCATTATAGGATCATGTCTGCTTCAACGCATTAGCCCTTGGAGTTACAAGTACACCAAAGCGGCAAAGTCATGTTGGAAACTACCAGACAAAGGTAACATCCATCATACTGTGTAAAGCTCTTTCACATCATACTCTTTCATCATCCAACATACTGTGTGAAGCATCGCGGTGTCAGAATTTACAAAGTTCACTGAATCTCGGCTTTTTTATATGACTATGTCATTTGCCTTAAAAAAGCAAATTCGAGGAGACAAAAGTAAATAAACAAAAAGATAACTTTGGTCATAGGCAGTCTGTTAAAAGACTCACAGTTTTCTTTTTGATGCCTTTACCTTCACGTTCATCAACAAGCTGAAGGTGCCAGCAAGCACACGTATCCCTGGGGTTTTGCCTTACTTGCTTTAAAGATGAAATTTCAAGGGATGCAATGTGTCTAAAGGCAGGGGCCTTCTTTTCAGTATGTGAAGGGCAGCAATTGTCCATTTCTACTCTCATTAGGGACAAATGAGCTTCATCTTACAAGATTCTGAATAGAAAATCTTTCGCTAATAGCCCATTGTTTTCTCTCTGGGAAGCAGAAGCAGTTTATGGCCTGGAATCATTGTTGGAGAACTGGAGAAGTCTCTTTGGGTACAAGAAGAATGGAGTTGTCCCTTCTGGAGACAGAAACTCAGTCTTGAAATTCAAAACTTAAGTGTGCCTTTTAACTAGCTGCTCCTTAATTTACCTTTGAATCTTTGATATGATACACAGAGTGAAAAAGGAGTGCCTTTTCCCCGCTTGTCTTAATTCAAAGGGAATATCTTCCTTTATCTAGTCTTGGGGGTTTTGTTCTTCTCTTTTTGTTTTCAAAACCACTCCAGGACCTCTCTTGATTGGGCATAGTGATGGAAATATTCTTGGGTTAGGGAGTAAGCTCTGGGCAACATTGACAGCACTGAAGCTTGACCTAAAACGCTTAATTTTTATACTTGGTGAGCACAATGGCTAAACTCTGTGCCCTGAAGTGCTCTGTGTGTTTCCTCATCTCGTAGCAATGATACAGCTCACCTAGCTGCCAGACCAAATAGTTGATGAATGATAGCACCCCAGTGTTCCATAAATAAATATCAAGTACTCTAACACCTGGAATGTACAACTTGGAAAAGACAGTGCTTTCATTCCAGTTGCCTTTGCCAGATACTGCAGGCTCTTCATAGCTCTGCTGTCTCTGTAGCAAGGACAGGGACTCACAGCTCTCCTCCTCTGATTTATGAGAGACGGTCAGAAGAGTGCTGGGCAGAGGTGGCTTCTGCAGCGGCATGCCTCATTTGTGTGCTCCAACACGGGTTTATCACACCCAGAGTTCGGGAACTCCAGGGTCCTCAAGAATTTTGCTGCTTGTTGATGGGAAAGGCTGACTGGCGAGGATGGGTTGGGAGGTCAACAGTAGAGGAAAAAGGTCTCTGCCATTGTACGGCATCAAGGAGTAGAAAGGGAACAGGGAACACTGATGTATCTTATTCCCTTCATTCTGCTTTAGAGAAGGGCAAATTAGATGTTCAGTGATAGAACTGTGGAGCTGGAAGCAGACATTAGTCCCAATGTAATTTGCTGATGAGGAAATACAAGGCCCAGCGATTTGTCCTAAATCACAAAGTGAGTGAGTGGATGGCAGAGCTGGCTCTGTCACCAGGACTTTGAGACTCTCCGTGCTTTCTCAGCTGCATCACAGACCTGTGCAGACACTACTCAGAAGGAGGATGGACTGGCCCTGGATTGCGGTGCTAGAGAGAGCACCCTGGAAGCGCTTTGTAAACCGTAACACTGCCGCGGTGGAAGGTGTTATTACTGCAGGTAATTGTTCCGAGCACACCCGCTTATTTGATCACCTACTTGAAAGAGAAACAAATTTGAAATTGCCTGCTCAGTTTCCTCATTATCTGAATGAACAGGAAGAAGACAGCAAAGTAAAAATCCAGAGACAATCTTAGAACAAATCAAGCCCTCTGCCCCATACTTCAGAAGAATGTTGACCAACTCTGTTAGAAACCAGCAACACTCCTCCCAGGTTTCCAGAAGACTTCATCTGCCCTGCCCAACTCTGGTAGGGGTGGCAGTTAAGGAGTGGCAGACACCAAAATGCTGGAAAAAAGGAGAAACCAGGAAGGTGCCTGACTCTCAGATTGGTCCCAAGTGGCATGAACAAAGTGTGCTACCGAGAAGGTTCAAACATTGACTGAGAACATTTTCTCAGCAAGTTTACTTTCCTGAGAAAGACATCTACTGCCAGGTACTCCCTCCATCGAGCAGTCGGTATTATGATAAGGGCTGTGCCAGGGGATTACTTTCTGTTTCAGCTCGGAGGCCAGGTGGGTAAGGGACAGATAATGACAGTATTACTTACTCTGAGGCTTTCAGCTCTGCCTCTCAAAGCCCTTTACAACTGCTAAATCTCTTCCTACAACTCTGCTTGGCTCTCTTCTCTAGCCAAGGAAATAGAAGCCGCTTCTCCTACCCGTAAACCAGGTGACCATCTTCTCCCCTTCCTAGTCCCTGTCCCCCCACCCCCACCCCCATCGCTGGGTCTCAGTCCTGTAGCAGAAAGCATCAGCGAATTCGGTGTGCATTTCCACTTGGTGCCTGAGCAAAGGCACAGGCAAAAGATGAGGGGTTTACAGTTTGTGTGGATACTCTACCTGCCAAGCCCTTTAGGGAAATTATTAAAAGTTACACGGTTGTAAGCGGCAGAATTGGAACATAAATCCTGGCAGAGAGGGGTTACAATTATTCTATTTTATACATGAAGGAACGGAGGCTCAGTTCCAGAACTGGGACATAAACCTCAAAGTGTCTGACTCCAGAGTCCATAGCTCTGATCCACTCCCCTATACTGTGCCAGACTTAAACCCCAGGATAGGAGGCAGCTCCTTGGAATGCTTTTTGAGAATGAAACTGAGGGCTGGGATCCAAGTGAGCTGTAAGCACATGTCAGGTAGTTGTTATAGCTGCCCCTGACAATTTTTCTGTGTTTCTGCTCCCTGGGGGAGAAGACAAAGCAGAGGAACATCACTAGTCCCTACACCCTATCCTTGTGTCCCTTCTCCAGAGCATGGCACTGTGAATCCACTGCTTCTGAGCTCCTTAGGCCTAACACTTCCCTCCCAGCCCTCTGTCTCCAGGGGCCTCTGAGAGGAGCTCAGCACCCAGGGAGCGCCTGCCTCAGGAGCCACCCTTTCTAGAAGCTTCCTGAAACTCCCTCTCTCTCTTCTTACTTCCAGGAAGTGTGGAAGGAACCATAAATCCCAGCCCGGGAATCATTCACCATTCTTTGGGTTCCTGTTGTTCAACTGTGTGGAGACTCCCTTCTTTTGGTGAGCCGGGAGGCTGCCCGCACGGGTGCATGGGTGCCACTCTACACCCACACCACCCATTCAAACCCTTGGCTCGTTTGGTCCCATCACCGATCACTTGAGTGCAGCAGCGGATGGCTAACCACATGAGTAAACTTGTCTGACTGAACTGGCTGACTCGGCCAGATACTGTGTACGTGTGGAAGGTACAAAATACCTGGTCTTGCTGGGAGGTTACTGCTTTACTCATAAAGAAGAGTTAACTGTGTTCTGAGAATGGTCTCACTTACAGAGTAGCTGATGCAGGAGGATAACCCGATTCATGGATCATTATCCATTTAACCTTCAAAGACAGAACTGTCCTTGTTCAGTCTCGACATCAAAAGAATAACTTCAAAATCTCTACGTACCCTGAGCCTCTTGCACTGTATTCCTGTTGTAATGTTTACATCCCCAAATCAACATGTCCAAAAAACTGAAATCATCCTTCCCACTCTCCCTCAATCTTCTTCCTGTATTCTACCTTTACTGGGAGCACCGGCACCCTCGGTCACCCGAGTCAGCAACTGGACCAACCCAACAGGCTGCAGTCCGGCTCTTCTGTCAATGCTCACGTGCCATCAATCAATCGTCAAGATGCAGGGTGCCCCTGGGACTGAGGTCTCAATTCCATGTGTCCTTTCCATCGCTTCTGTTGTTGGGTCAGTGCACACCCTCAGCTAACTGATGTCATAAAACAAGAATGGACATGCCCCAAGGGCAGGGACCAGCACTCAGAAGAGTGTGGTGGGTAAGAGTATAAACTTCCAGCCAGAACAGTGGATTTGCATCCCAGTTGGTGAGCTGTTTCCTTATCTGTGAAATAAGAATAAGAATACCTCCCTGCCTTATTTGTTCTGAGAATTAAATAAAGCCAATGTATTAACAGCACGTACAACAGTGCTTGGTACAGTGTTAGTGTTTTTGCAATGCATATTATATGTGTAATGATAGATGAGGAAACGGAGGCACAGAGCAGTTAAACACCTTCTCTAGGATCATACAGCTATTAAATGATACAGTTCACATATAAATCCAGTCGATGCTTCATCAAAAGCCATATTCTTTTTTCCCACATGGTATGTCTAGGTTGTTAACAAGAAAAGTACAACCTCTAAAGTATCAACACAAAGATCATATATTATATACAACAGTATGGATAATATGATCTCACTTAAAAAATGTTGACATAATTTGGTGACATAACCTCACCAAAACAAAAACCTCCTTATTACTACCTCTGAAATTTGTCTACTCCTTTGTCATCCCATTTTTATCTCTTCTACTAAACTACCCGAGGGCAAAGATTCTCTATTGCATAGCACAGACCAGATACCCAACATTTAGTATGTGTTAAATTGCTGAATAGCACTGAATCTTTCTTTAAAAAAAAATTATTCAGCAGATAATAGATAATAGATAATATACGAATGTGGTGAAAAGCCTTCAAACCATACAAAAACTTAGAGGAAAGTAATATTCCTTCCATCCCATTACCAGACACCCAGCTCTCATCCCAGAAGCAGCCACAATGACCAGTTTCTTGTATATCTTTCAGAGATAGTATCGAATTGCGCTGAATTGTAGTGCCATTTACATTCATTGCCAAAGACTATAAGGTAATGATGAGCAATGCTTTATAATGTAGCCAGTATGTTTTCTTTTCTGAAAAGTCACCAATTTTTCTCAAACCCATATAGAGGACAACCCAAACATAAAAGGTGCGTGCGTGCATGTGTGTGTGTGTGTGTGTAGAGAAAGATGCTAGTTGCTGTTTGTGAACTCCCTCAGGTAAAACCACCATCCAGTTCTATGCAATTCTATTTAGTTTCCTTCCCCTCGTAGCTGATGTTATGACCCATTTCTTCAAAAATTTTTAGCCTGAGATTTCATATTTATTGTGCTTTTTGCTCCCTGGATGTGGAAAGATGGGCATTCTATGACTTAAACATGACAAAGGACTTTCCCTTTCTTTCAGCAAGATGTCTAAGGTCACTCTCATACCACTTACCACAGTTTGAAACGAGAAAGTGCTTCCTGGGGGAAGAAAGATAGTAACCACTCTTCTCAGTGTGGTTTTTGTTAGACAGATGTCTGCAACAGCCCTGGGAGACACTTTATCTAATGCTTTAGTAATGAACCCCCTTAAAGAGACTTAACACTTGGCATTGCCTTCTCTCAGGTTGCTAATTTGCTTTCATTACGTGGCTTTGACATAGCATGGCATATTCGGACTGTGACATCACTTAGAAATGGCATTAGGAATGTCACTTCTTAGAACTGACATCAAACTGCACACATGGTTCTAGGCCTGTGCTTGTAGGGGAATTAATACTGAAATATTTACAATTCTCTACTTTAATCTGACTATATGGTTTCACATGTATCTACTCCTCCTCTGTAATACTTTTCTAGTTTCCACTTCAACATACTAAATGCACATTTATTTTTTTCCAAAAAGACAAAACAGATGGAATTTACCCAATATATAGGGCTTTTTTTTGTATTAAAAATTATGAAAACCTAAGAATTTGGTTCTTCTCATCTCTTCTTTGGGGAAAAGAACTTTTCTTCTTCCTTGCGAGCATCTTTCCATTTTTGGTCCAATGCTGCAGATAATGAATTAGAGAGCTGAAGTCCAGACATGCTCTTATTATTCTTTTAGGGCTGATGTAGACATGGTACCCAGTGACAAGCTAAATGGAGCCTTTGTTTCCATTGGGCCCTCAATGGAAGACACACCAAGAGATAACTGAAGGGTTCTTCCTTCTCTCCTAAGTCTGTTTGCTACCAAGTGGTCTATTGGCCATTCCAAGTCTTTGGTGTAGACTCAGTGGTCTCTCTGACTGTCAATGAGCTCTTTTTATTTGTTTCTTTGTTAGTGCCTTCTTCTTATTACTTCTACCTCTTCAGTTTCCATTAGTAAAGCCAACCATGAGGACATCCTGCCAAGTTATCTACCCCAGCTCAGCCAACTCACTGCAATTCTCACAAATCTTAGGAAAGTCCTCGCTGGGCTAGGAAATGATCCCAGAACTCATAGAGAAAATGGACCATTAAGTCCTGGCATTATCTTCCTTCTATTAGAGATATGTCTTTGTAATCACTTAGGAACTTGCTTCTCCATCAATCTGCTTTCCATGTGCAGGTTTTATTACTTTCCATTCCTTTATTCTTTAACTGAAACATTTCTGTTCTAGAAATTGAACTCTTCTTGTGTTTGGAACACCATGTTGAATAAATGTTTCTGCATCTTTTCCAAACATACTCCAGTATCACTGAGCTCTATTATGATGTGTACAGGATTGTAGAATAAATGAGTATTTGTTAAATGCATGACAGGGATGTGGCTTAATCATTTGTTGGAGAATTATAAGTTTTCTGTGGGTCTGACTGGGTAAATCATATAGTAAAATGACAATGCTATGTGAATGCATGTAGCACTGCTTGCTAATTGGCCTCTACCAAGACATAGCAGCATTTCTTTTCCTGGAATCTCTCACAAGATGCCAACTAGTTTGCAGAGCACAAAGGCAGGATGGCAAAGTGTTGAAGAGAATGGCCCCGGGCCTAGATAGCTTGAGTCTGACTTTGAGCTCTAGCGTTTACTATCTGCATGACTTTGGGCAAGTTGTTTGATCTCTCCATGCTCAGTATTCTCATCTCTAAAATAAGGATCATACTAATCATTCCTGCCCATTCACTCATAGGCTTGTTTGAGGATGAAGTAAGCTAATCTAGGCAAAACACTACTTAAGCAGCTGTAACAGTACTCCATCAGTGTTCACTATCATTATTATTTGGCAGCTATTGTTTGGCTTGGCAACGACTGTAATTCAAAGCAAAAAATGAATTGAGCTTGCCGAGTGTTACATCAACTTCCAAGACAACGACAAAGCACTGAAACACTTCCTTCAGGAATGTATTTAAACCTGGGAACTTACTAAAGAAAGCCATTATGTCCCTGAGTCAATCAGGGCATTTTCTCTTTGAACATCTCTAAAATGAATTGAACGGTCATTGATGACCAACAATTTCTAAAAGGAGCAAAAGATATTGAGATGGAATATATTGAAAGTCTTGCGACAAACTATTCTGTCGTATTCCTATTTGCAATTTAAGAATCCTATCTTTTTGAATACAGTTATATTTACATGCCACAAAATTGTCTTAGTTTTTATTGTTGTTACCTCTTTATATTTGATAGAGACCTTGGCAAACTCCAAGACAGAGATTAAAATTGGACACTAATGCCCCCTCCCCCTTTTGGGTCGGATTAGTAGAAATTTAATTTTTTATAACATGGCATTAGCTTGCATGTTTACCAGCCTAAAGATTTCTGTATTTGTTCAGTCAGAATTTCCCAGTAAGCAGTTTTTTCAGCTATCTGCCACCCATAAATAATAAACAATAATTTCAGATTCCAATAAATCAAACAAAACAATGTTTTATTAGTACAGGTTGCTGTTAACAATGCTAAGTTTGTGAGAGGCTGCAACGTTGCAGAGAAGGGATAGTTATTTATGGCAAGAAATGAATGAAAAAGATCTGTGTTAACATTTGTCTCAATTTACCTTTTCCAGTCACTGGATGGGAGATGCAAACACGTAAAAGTCTCTACCTCTAGGCATGATACCCAGTTTCAAGTCAGCACCCATTAGAATGGTTAGAATGTAATTACTATTAGGAACCTGTATCTCATGTACTAATTGCATAAATTAGCTTTAAGTGAAAGCGACATTGTATGATTACATTTGGGCCAAATCTAGCATATGTTTGCTTGTTTTTATTGTTATTTAACTGCTCAGGCCTAATGATTAAATTGTCACTCTTTTATGCTTCCATGAGATGGGAAAGCATTTGATTTCTCTTCTCCACACAATCGATTGATTTGCATAATGCCAAATGATGCTTCTTTCAGATTCTGGTATGTTTACCATATATTGCTTCAAACATGCCAACAGACTGTCATTTAGTGGGAGAAAAAAGCCTAGACTATTATTTTGAATATCTACAATCAATCAGTCCATCTGATAATACGCCCAGGGAGCCAGATGCCCCAGAGAAACAAGATCCTTTTTTTTTTTTTTTCGGTTGTTATCAAATGACTTACCCACAATGACTGCAGTGACAGTGAGCAGTACAAAAGCATTCCGAAAAAGGTAACTTTTAACATCCTCCTTTGTGATGCTCTGCACTTTCCTCTTGGCCAAGAGTGTACGCTTACGAACTCCTCGCTGGAATCTCTCCATCCTGCCCCCCATCCTGGGCTCTTCTCCGTTGGTTTTAGTCATATTTTACTTCTGTAGGAATGTCTTTTCTTTGCACTTCAACGTCTCGGAATCACCCCCGGAAAGCCAGACCTCTTTGGTGTTAGAGAACACAACTAGAACAAGGAGAGGAGAGACAAGAGTTACAGCCTGCAGGGGTGAGAAATCAGGGCTGCCCCACAGCAGGGCAAGCTGTTGGCATGCTGCATAATCTCAGTAGGAATCAAGAGCTAGAGAGCCGCAATGCCAGGTTTCAAGGCTGGGTGGGAGGTGCATATTTTACAGGACCACGTGTGAGAAATGTGCATCAATTCAGAATCTACCAGCAGAAATGTGTGTTCTATTTTTAAAAATTTGCCCTTCCTATTCCAATGAGGCTGTAAAAGGGTTCATCAGAGCAGAGTGTGACTAAGCAGCCCCCACCCCCTCAGTCTCCCCCAGAACCAGCCAAGTGCTTTTTGCACAATGTTCACCCTCAATAAATGTCTAATTGAATTGAACGCACAGGAAGCGCTCAATAATTACTTGCTGGCTTATGTTGTGTACCCGGTGAAGGCGTAACCAGGTCAATAAAATGAATTAAGATATTGATATTTCATCCTCAGGGCTTTCTGTTTTAAATGATAAAGATTTTCTTCATTAAGGAAAAAAACCCACGATAATATCAGCTAATAAATATGGTCATGAAAAGACTGCAATGAAAAGAACATATGCACAGGACTTGGGAAATATATTTGACTATTTTGCAGGGTAACTTTTTAATTTTTTCTCTGAAACAAGCAAAGTTCTCTGAGCCTATCTATGCATTATCTGTAATCGTAATTCATTTATTTCCATTTTTATCACAAGTATAAGTACAAAGTAGCATTTGTCTTTGTGTCAATCATATCGGAGTCTCCTGAGGAAACCATCACCGACTTCTGGGTATTTCAAAATTTTAGAATTTCTAGAACAGATGAGGCGAATCCAATTTTCATTCCAAACATTACAGCGTGTGGTTTCTAGTTTCTTTAAAGCGCTCCTAGGTTATTCAAATATCTAAGTCAATCTCTCCCGGGTGGAAATCGGTTCTTTTGAAAAAAATCAAAGGATTCCTCCGGTTGTATAAGGTTTGTAATCCACAATCTTTCCCGAGATCAATCCAAGTAAAAATCAGTGGTGCCTGTGGACGTGTGTATATGGCAACGCCAACAGCCAGCGTGTGCGTCCGCGGGGGAGGTAACTGGAAAGCAAAAGACTCCTCCGGAGCTTTTGGCAAATCCAAGTGTGGAAAAAGAGACTCGTCTTAACAGTTTTGACTTTTAAATAAAATTGCAGCTTGGGGACAGTGATAATAAGACCTACGGCTTGTTGAAGACGTCACGGCAGATTAGAAGTTTAGGGAGAAGTGAGGAAGGGGACAGACGAGAGACCAGTTTTTTTTTTTTTTAAACTAGTCTCTGGTTCCCTTTCCAGTCACTTTTAAACAGACCAGCTCAGCCTTGAGTCTTTTCTACCTCCCGAACCACAATCTACCCCCAGTCCACCCTGAATGACTCAACTCCGAGTTAAGAGCGAACACGGCATAAGCGGACACCATGCGCTCATTACATTAAATTACTAACGTGGACTTTATCTACCAAAATGGCTAGCTTTTCACTCTCGCTGCTCCTCTGCTCGCGAAACAAAATCCATCGGCGGAGACGTGCATGGAGAGGGGAAGCCCGGCGGCAAGACAGGACGTCAGACTTACCTTTTCGGATTTTGTAACGGGTAGAAGGTACCCCAGGCAATGACAAGGTGAATTCCGCAGCAGGTACGGAAGAGTAACGAACGCCACGAGCCCGGCATGCATGCGCTCTGAAACTGCAAGTTACTATCGGGGCAACTTAAGAAAAGGGGAGGAGTCTGCGCCCGGGACAGGGGGAGTGGGGAAAAATGAAAACACCACAGGGAAGGAGGGCGCAAACCCGAGGTTTCTGGAATACTGATTAATCTTGGCTCACCAGAAGCATGCTTGCTGGCTCTGTTTTGCTCCTTAGACCACTTTCACGCTTTGTCAGTTCACTTTCATTAGGAATGCAGAACCGGGACCAGGAAGAATTGCAAAATAAAGCTCACACACACTCAGAAAGCTGGAAGTCTTGATTAGAACGTTTCAAAGAAGACTCTTCTAAGACGAAATTTAATTATCTCGCATTATTACAGGTTTCCTCCCCCTGAAGGAAACACGAGAGTGCTCTTTTGCCTGGTTGTACACTGTTATGAAAGAGTCCCTCTTTTCAGAATTGGGGGAAATAACTGACATTTCTTGGGAAGACCCAGAACGCAACAAGTATGGAGGGGAAACAGTGCTTGCTACTATTCTCTAAAGTTGCCTAAAGTTACTCAAAACACAAGATGAGACATGCCTCTATGTTAGCAGTTTAAATTCTGTTATAACAAATCTAATTTAGCTCCAACTTTGCATTGCAAAGACTGAAAAAGCAACGCACAGAGACCAGGATCTTTTCTGAACTATAAAGTAAAAAGCATTTTAGGACCAAGAGTGTAAATGCACACTTGAAGATTTGTGATTTCAAAAGATAAGTTCCTGTGCATATTGATGCTTCAGTTTTAAAGGAAGCTAAACATCCTCCTTGCCCCCCCACCCCCCCCACTGCCCCCACTCCCCCCACCCCCCCACCCCCATCCCTGCAAGTGCCATTATTTTTAGGAATTAGAAAATTCTCATTGCAGTTTTAGTTCACTTTTCTTAGAAAGAAAAATATATTGTGAAAATAGATCTAAACAAGGAAAAAGCTCAACTCAGCTCCAAAACTTAGAAGTTGTTTAGCATGAAGAAAAAAAGTTTAATAGAGACAAAAATGCATACCAAAAATTGCAGCCAGAGTTCTGTATTCCTGCTCATTAAATCGCATATTCTCCATGCAAGATCTGCTTAGTTCTTGTGTCTGTTATCCAACAGGAAGGTATGTTTTTCCCTCATTGGCAAATCCAGGAGATTTGCTAAAGATACGTCTCCTGCCAACATCAACTGTTTCTTTTAAGCCCTTTCGAACAGCTACTGGTTGGAAAGCAATGGTGAATCATGCAAATGATTTAAAATTACAAATGAGCAGCAATCATAACAACTTCTAAACGTGGCATAATTTTAAGAGTTTATGGAAAATATATACTCTTGACAGTCCCAGCCCACAGCCATCTTTCTCTTCCTCTGATCTCCTAGGTCACTTAGCATCTGTACCACATTGTTTAACACTTAATTACACTCTGTTTTCTGCTAATCCTTTCTTTTTAAAATCATGTTAAGCTTTGGCTTCTCAACTGAATTATAAGTTCTTTGAGGGCAAGAACCAGTCCTATGCTTGATACATAGTAAACATGAAATAGCTCTTATAAATGCAGAACGTAACATAAAAGTATGAAACAAAATGCTTTTCAACCTTCTGTGTTAAAACAAAAGTATTTGTTTTTATGCTGGCGCTTCCGACCTAGGTGCGTGGAACAGACATCATTTCTTAACACCGTGACCACATTTGAAAGCATGTATTTACTACCTTAAGTCCTATCTGAGCCATGGGTTTAAGACTAATTTGTCCATATTTCTTGCGGAAGTGACTTGTCTTTTAAGGGAACTTAAAAGAGAAATCTTTAAATGATTTTAAATGGTGTTTCAAGCCAAGTGGCATTTCCATTTTTTAATTCTGTTTTTTTCAATAGGCAAGTAAAAGGACTAGAAAAACCACACTTAGGTTAGCATAGAGATAAGAAGGCCCTACTGCCCTTTCTTTTTTTTTTTTCTTCTTCTTTTTTTTTTTTTTCCCCCTAAGGATTGGTTATAAACCATTTCATTATTTTAGTTTGTGCAGACATGATGGGAGTCTGGTATACCCCTGAGAAGGAAGTAATTCACCACTGAAAGTTTTGTTGGCTGTAATAAAACCTAATGAGAAAATGAGATGCAAAGAGTCTCAGTTCAGAGTTCATCTGAATTACAAGGTTTTAAGTCTGGGGGAAATATTGAGAATTGCTTCTTTTAAGTCCCACTTTCTCTTTGGGAAATCTGCAGCAATAATGCCCTTGGGGCAACTTGGGTCTCCTCAGCACATATTTCTACCTTTTCCCATATTTCATAAATAAGACCCTTAAGTGTTAAAACAGCTTTTTCCTTCATAGAAATATGCAATAAGTGAAAGATCAAGAAGTTATGAATAAACCTCTATAAGCCAGACTTCGTTTAAAGCTACTCTGGGTAGGAGACACAGAACCAGCGAATCATATTAATTTTGGTATTCCAGAGTGAAAAACAAACAAACAAACAAACCACATGTAGCAACACCACTCCTTTTGAAAAATCTTCCAGGAATCCTCTTTGAACATACGATTAACAAAGTATGCTATACGTATTATTATTATTATTATTATTATTATTATTATTATTATTTTGAGAAAAATGTTACCGTAACGACCACCAAATCTAACTTATTCTTAAATGGACTGTTTCCATTCATTAGTTTGATGTATGAAGGATCATGACTAACAAGTAAGTGCTGTAACATAGTACAGAACGGTTAAATTTCAGCACTCAAGGAAAGGATATTCTGGAATTTGGAAAAGGAAATGGATTAGAAAATCTTTTAACCTTTATCAAATGTTTTCCACCTTTATTTATTTATTTTATTTTTTTTTAACGTTTATTTATTATTGAAAGACAGAGAGAGACAGAGCGTGAGCAGGGAAGGGGCAGAGAGAGAGGGAGACACAGAATCTGAAGCAGACTCCAGTCTCTGAACTGTCAACCCCAGCTGACATGGGGCTCGAACCCACAAACCGCAAGATCACGACCTGAGCCGAAGTTGGCCGCTTAACCAACCGACCCACCCAGGCGCCCCTCCACTGTTATTTCTAATTTCATGTTTCATAAGAGATTTTATCATCCTTTATTCAAACAGCTTATGTTTTAAGGATCCTCATAAGGAGTGTCAGTTCTTCTACAATTTGGAAATTATAGAATGTTAAGACAATGAATGGGACCTGATTTAACCCTGGTAGAAATACCAGAGATATAGTAACAGTAGAGGTAGAACTGGTATTTGGTCTTTTGTTTTGTCTTGAATTTTTTTCTTTCTTAGGTTTGAATGTAAAAAGCAAAACAACAAAAAAAACTGGTGTGAAGTGTGATTACTTGGATATTATTTTTAAAGAAATTTTTTAAAGTTTATTTTATTTATTTTTGAGAGAGAGAGACAGAGACAGAGGAAGAACATGGGAGGGGCAGAGAGAGAATGGGAGAGAGAGAGAATCCCGAGCAGGCTATGTGCTGTCAGCATGGAGCCTGATGTGGGGCTTGAACCCACGAACTGTGACATCATGACCTGAGCCAAAATCAAGAGTCAGATGATTAACTGACTGGGCCACCCAGGCACCCCTGACTGGATTTATTTTAAACCCAGATGAAGCCTGAAAAACCCAACCCTAGGGGTGGCTTATAATTAACCTTTATCATATTCATTCATTCATTCATTCAGCAAATCTTGAGCAAGTATTGTGCTCCAAACACCAGTCCCTTTCCTCAAGGAGTCCACCAACACACATGTCTGCAATCTTTATGCAGTGGGCAAGGGGAGAACCCCACAGGCAGCTTTGGGAATTCTGTGCTGGGGCCTGTTTCTACCAGGTTCTCCCAAAGAGACTGAGAGCTTCTTGAAGGAGCTGTGCCTGGCTAGTGGTCTGGACATTGTATGTCCAGAAGATCCAAGATGTCAAATTAAAGAACTTGAACTCTATTCCTAGGCAAGAGGGAGGCACAGGATTTAAGCACAAGAGTGATTTTAAATTTTGAGTTGATCCAAATCCTTTAAGTGAAAAAGACTTGAGTTAGGAAGTGGAGGAAAGGTGGAGCATTTACAAACTGGGATAATTCACACCCACATCAAAAAAAAATTAGATTCCATTGAAAAATACAGACGATCTCATGATACCAAGGCCCTTCAAGGGAAGGCTGGCATTGAGCAAGACCTCCTGCATCAGGTGAGGTATGTACTCCCCCTTCACTGGCCTGCCCACTTCACTTGTTTTAGTTATCTTTAATGTATTCTGATGTTTTGACCTTTGGTGGGGTTTGAGCAAGGGCAGAGGTCTGGAGAACCCCAACATAAAAGGAAGGAAGAACATGAGGAACCCTCTAAATAGACCCACAAACAGAAGTTATGCCAACCATTTGATCATAAGTTAGCCAAGAGTTGGATATAATGGTGGTTGAAAGAAATCGAACACATTTTCTTTGTACTAAAACTCAAGACGATCTGCTTTTAGTGAAGATTTCAAAAGTGTTATTGCTATTAATTGCGACATATTGTGAAATGGCATTTTCCCCAGTTGCTCACCATGAGCCAAATCTCTGAAGGACCAGAATCTTGGTTTAGTGGAGAAAGATCATGTAGGTTAATTGGAATTAAAGCCTTCAGCCAAGTGCTAGCAACAATAACAGTCAACATTTTTATGGTGCTTTATGGTTTTATAAGTGCTGTTTCTTTTTTTTTTTAATTTTTTTTTCAACGTTTATTTATTTTTGGGACAGAGAGAGACACAGCATGAACGGGGGAGGGGCAGAGAGAGAGGCAGACGCAGATACGGAAACAGGCTCCAGGCTCTGAGCCATCAGCCCAGAGCCTGACGCGGGGCTCGAACTCCCAGACTGCGAGATCGTGACCTGGCTGAAGTCGGACGCTTAACTGACTGCGCCACCCAGGCGCCCCTAAGTGCTGTTTCATACATCATCTAATTTAATCTTTGTGACAATGCTTTGAGGTACATTCTATTATTACTAGTCTTGTATATCCAGATATTGGCGTGGAGTTTCATACGGATTATGCAGTTTGCTTAGGGTTACAGTCAGCGAGTGACAAGAGTTTGTAACAATTTTCTGAGAACTTTAGTTTCTTGGGGTGCCTAGCTGGCTCAGTGGGTAGAGCATGCGACTCTTGATCTTGGGGTTGTGAGTTTAAGCTCCATGATGGGTAAGGAGCCTATTTTTTTAAAAATAGATAAAGTATTAAAAAAAATCTTTAGTTTCTCATCTTTTTCTAAAAGAAGTTCCTGGTAGCTTTTATTAAGGACAGAAAAGAAAGTAAAGAACATTAAAAGGAAGGCCTACCCTCTCTTCCTCCTCCAATCTCTGACAGGTTGATTGCCCCTCCTATCTGTTCCCAGGGCTCCCTGGGCTTAACTTTCCAGAGTGATCACCACTCTCTTCTGCAACAGACTGTGGGCTCTTTGAGTGCAGAGCCTGTGTTTATAACCACTGCATACTCAGTAACCAGCACAGAAGGTGCTCAGTGAAGAGTCGCTGCATGAAAAAAGGGACACAGCAAGCCGCAGATAAGAGATTTCATCAATTCACTCCAATCCTAAGACTTGGAGAGAGGACATCAGTAAACATTAAACTTTAAAAAGTGGGGGAACAAAGCCAATGAATTCCCTTTTAAATCATTACCAGATTCAAGTAGAACTCTCTAATTGAATGGGTAGGAGGTGGGTGTCATGGTCTATCTTTGTGTCCCTCTTTTCTCCTCCTTAGGTAGGCCCCTGAGGCACCTCAGCAAACCCTGGATTCCATCCATCATCCTTGAAAACAAGGATGCATGAGGAAGTCAGGTTGGTTTGCGCCATTGTTCTTTAGGGCCAGGTTCAGGATTAGAACTTGGTCCCCCATTCGTGTTCCCATTGTGTCTTCAATCACTAAGCCACATGTTACTCCCCTCGCAATTTTGAATGTCATCTGTAAGATGAGGTTGGACTACATTATTTTTCTCAAGTTGCTTTCCCTATTAAGATTCTGTGATTCTAAATCATGTCATGCCAATAATGGGCTCGCCTTATCCACTTCTGCCTATTTAAAGACACAGATTTTTATATGCACTCAATGATTAATGGCTTCTCATTAGATTTCTCTGCCACAAATTAAACACAAACACATAAACAGTCGCCAAAGGAAGCTTATTGAAGGGCACGGGTTTTATGAAGCACAGTGATGACATGAATCTTTTATAACTGTTTGCTGGTATAGAATCATAATTACAGCAATCAAGACAGATACACATCTTTTGTAAGGAAAAAAAAAGTAATTATAATTTAAAAGCACACAGCTCAAAGTTGCCATCACAAAAACGACTATTATAGCAACTATTTCGCATTTGGACATTTTTTTGGCAGGAGGTCTGGGCATTGTTTATTGTGAGTCAGAAACAGGCACTGAGAAAATATGCAAATTTTTTAAGCAAGAGAAAATGCAGCTTTGAGTTGAGAAAACAGGGTGAATGGTGGAAGCTGTCTGGGCCTTGAACACAAATCAACCTTAGCCGCTGAAATCATTTTTGGTCATTGGATGCTGTTCTAGCAATCTGGGGTAAGGTCAGAATAAAGTTATTTTATGCTTTAAAACGTACATTCAAGATTGGTGCTGTGCGCCTGAGTGAATATCTGTCTTCTGCTAATGCTGTGTTTATGGATTGATTCTGAGTAGAAAGACTACGGAGGAAAGCCACCAGAATGCTCATGGATCCCATTTTTCTCGGCTGGGCAGGGAACTGCTGTCACCTGGTGACTTCTATTCACCTGTGGGTCACAGAAGAAGCAAAGGCAAGCCTCCTTTCTTGCCCAGCTGCTTCCCCTCACAAGATCACAGCTGCTGAAGTGAAATGAACTCAGGGTGACCAGTTCATTCCTGTCAACAGGCCTCAGTTGTGAAAAGGTGTTTCTATGAGAACAGCATAAATCCACTAAGTTCTTCCAAAAAAGAAGAAAAAAAAAAAACCAACCAAAACTCTTAACATCAATAGGTGAAACTAGGGGAGATAATATGGCATTGGTGAAAAATACACTAAAACTGGGGTTGGGCTGTGAAACCTTGGGCAAATATTGTAGTCCTCCCCTCCACATGAAAGGCAAGAGGAGAGCTGGGTTTCAAACTTTTTTTTAACCCTTTGTTTAAGTAAAATCTCAACCATGAAACCAACAGCAATGTGGCACATCAAGAATAAGCCTAATGTGGGGTTGCCAGAGCCACTAGATTAGCCCTTCCTCTTGCTTTCCCTCACCTTTCCTTGTGCCCACTGCCAGCATCTGGACCCTGAGTTGGTTCCCAGGGCAAGATATGTAAACAACTAAATCAGGTGTTACTCAAATTCTAAGAATAACACTCTGATAAGCAGGCCTAAACTCTGAGGAAAAGACCAAAGGCATAAAGTAAACTCTAAGAACCCTAGTTTTAGTAATGCCTCAGTTAATAAATTTTATAGAGGCTGACTTGATCTAGTAAATTCCACCATAGGTAAGATGTGTAGGTGTATGTGTTTCAGGTCTCAGGCTTAGGTCTAGGGGTTTTGGTGATGATGAGATTGAACTGACTGAGGGACTGGTCACATTTTTTATGGCCTTGTGACCTAGCTAAGCCCCAGGACAGATGTGAGAAATAAAGCACAGCAAAATGAATGGTTTGCCCAAATCAACCAGGTGAATGTCAAAGTCAAGACCAGAACCCAGTGTTCACTCTTAGCTCTAAGCATTTCCAGAAAAGCATATTGTCCTGTTATACCAATTACATTCAGTGAAAGCCTTGTGTGATATGACTCACTAGTAAGACCAATGTTTTAAAATCCAGTGTTATAAATCTGAGTTTTCCAGTATGGTAGCCACCAGAGACATATAGCTATTGAGCACTTGAATGAGGCTAGTGCAAACTGAGATGTGCTGCAAGGGTAAAGTACACATTGAGCTTTGAAAACTTGATCCAAAAAATGTTAAAAGTTCTCATTAATAAATATTTATATTGACTTATGCTATAATAATATTTTAGGTATTGGGTTAAATAAAATATATTAAAATATATTAAAATCAATTTATCTGTTCTTTTTGCTTCTTTTAATGTGACTAGTAGAACATTTTAAATTACATATGGGACTCACATTGTATTTCTACTGGACAGCACTGTTATAAAATGATTATTCTTTATAGAGGAGTCCTTGGAATTGGCAGGGCTGGCTGGCAAAATCTCCTCTCTAGCCCATTTCCTTCCAATTTATTTAAATAGATTAACAGGGGCGCCTGGGTGGCTCAGTCAGTTGGGTGTCCTACTTCAGCTCAGGTCATGATCTCACAGTTCGTGAGTTTGAGCCCTGCATCGGGCTCTGTGCTGACAGCTCAGAGCCTGGAGCCTGCTTCGGATTCTGTGTGTCCCTCTCTCTCTGCCCCTCTCCTATTGTGCTCTGTCTCTCTCAAAAATAAATAAACATTAAAAAAAATTTTAAATAGATTAACATAAGATGAGAATATTGGTTTCTGCACAAAGGTTTCATGCTAGTGGTAATACTACTACTAATAAAAACAGCTACCATTAGTTGAGTCTTTTCTATGTGCTGGGCACTGTGCCACGTGCTTTACATTTGCCTCATTTGCTTGTCACAACCACTCTATTGTTACTAAGTGTTATTATTCCCACTTTAAAAATGAAGGAATCGAGGTTCAGAGAGAATTAGCAACCAGCCAAGGTCACAAGCTGGTTAAGTGGTTGGACTGGGATTCCACCCCAGGCCACTTGCATTCAAAGTTTAGGCACTTAAAAGCCACACAATTCTTGTTGCTGGAACTTACACTCCCAATGAAAATACTGCCCTCAGAATTCTACAAATTCCCACCATGTTTAAAGGCACTGGAGGGAAAGTGGAATATACAGAAAGGGGCAAAATGGCTGCAGTCCTCAAGGAGGTTACAACACAGTGGAGAAAATAAATGCACAATGAAATAGATGACAAAATAAAACCTGAAAAGATTAAAAATAAATTTCTATAGACATGAGAGAGATTAATTCCAGTTGTGGGGAAAAAGAGTTTCATGGAAGAGACAGTATTTTACAAGGAACTCTAAAGATGAGGAAGTTTTTTTCCACAGTTAAGAATATCTTAGGAGAGTCATTCTAGATGGAGGAATGGAGGTGTCTAGGTGAAAGACATGGAGTGGTGTGGGGGGCATGAGCAAGGACCTTAGATGGGCGTTCCATGCATGGCTAATGGATGGAGAAAAGACCAAAGAGATACGGTATACCATGTTTTGGACAAGCAGAAAAGTGGGAAGAAGGTAGAAACAACGTGTATACCTCGTGTTCTTGACGATGCACTCAGAGCATTTCTTAGGTTGAGAAAGTCTTTAGGTGCAATGTTCAATATCAAAGGTAACTTTGTACTAATGCACTTTGCAGAATGCTAGTCTTTTTTTTTTTTTTCTCTCTAGAATCTGGCATAACAAGCAGTAACACCACCAACAACAAAATCAGTCCCTAAAACCTTCCAAGAACTACGCAATCTTCATGAGCCAAAAAGAATATATCCAACCATAACAAGACCCTGTGGGAGTTACTCCCTGGTGGCCAACACTCTTCCATATTCCAGGATCTCCATCACCAGAAACAGTGGCTTCTCACCCTCCACCCTCACCCCAATCCACATTCTTGTTAAAATCTTGGTTTTCTTCTATTCCATTAGAGGAAGGCCTGTCTCAGTGACAATAGATTCACCAAGAAATAGTAGTTGCTAACATTTACAAGGCAGACAGAAAAGATTAGAGGGGTGCCTGGGTGGTTCAAGCATCTGACTCTCGGTTTTGGCTCAGGTCAAGATCTCATGGTTTGTGAGTTCGAGCCCTGAGTCAGGCTCTGCACTGACAGCATAGAGCCTGCTTGGGATTCTCTCTCTTTCTGCCCCTCCCCCACTCACACACATGTGCACATGCGTGCTCTCTCTCAAAAATAAATAAGCTTCAAAAAAAAAGATTAGAAAAAAAGCAACTTTCACCAGATGTAGAGAAAATGAATGATTTTATTAGGTAATCTGTTGGAATCCCTTTTAAGGTGTCTGCTATGTTTTTCTCATGTGATGTTTAAGACAGAACTCATTCCTCATGGCCTTGACATGGCAGTAGGTGGAGTCCTCCCTCCTCTAGTGCTGCTTATACTTGCATCTTTCCTCCACCAAATCCAACAGGACTCAGAATTTTAGTTCCATTTTCAAATTCTTCCAGGACATTGGAGCCATGAAGCCTCTTGTTCTAGAACAGTTTAGTGATTAAAATGTGGTCCCAGTCTAAGCCTAGTCTCATGGGTTAAAGTGTGTGGAGATGGGATTAAGGAAAGGAGGCGTGTTTACCCTAGGTTGACTACCCTTTGTACTTTTCACTATAATCTCATCACTATGGTCCAGCACTAGCAAATCTTACTCCTCCTGGGACTGGCCCTATTCCAGGAGGCAATCCTGTCAATCCTGGAGCTACCCCTCTGGCATTCCTTTTATCTACCAGGAATATCTGGTTTTCCCAACTTCTTCTTTTTTTTAAAGAAGGTATGCCTGGTAATTAGAATTTTAACATAGCAATTTCATCATCAGATCTTTGAAATCTGCTGTTTTTTTTTGAGAGAGAGAGAATGAGTGGGAGGGGCAGAGAGGGAGGGGGACAGAGGATCTGAAGCAGGCTCCAGGCTCCAGGATCCACACTGAGAGCTGAGAGCCTGATGCAGGGCTCAAATTCACACACTGTGAGATCACGACCTGAGCTGAAGTCAGAGGCTTAACCAACTGAGCCACCCAGGTGTCCCGCCCAATTCATTGCTTCCTTGCTGACCTTTTAGAGCTGTTTTCTTGCGTCTTCTTGGTGAGATTTCAGGCTTTGAGATATTGGGCTTTATGAAAGAAGATCCTTCCTATAGACATGTCTTGAGTTGATGAGAGCTGCCTGGAGGTTTAAAAATGCACATTGACTTCATGATGTGATTTGTGTGGTTAGGGTGAGAAAGAGGAAAAGAACAAATGAGAGAATGGACAAGGGCACAGATAATCTTCAAAAGGAATGAGACAGGCTATGGCCAAAGCTGGGATTTTGATTCTCATTATAAAGGGAGTGTAGACTAGAGGAAGGCTCTCTTCTGATCTTTCTCTTGATGTTGACTTAACATTTTCAGATTCCTCAGCTCCACCAGCATGGGCCCTACACGTTTTTCCCTTATTCTAGTGCCCCTTCAGTCTTTATATTTAAAAAGTGTTTACTTATTTGTTTTGAGAGAGAAAGAGAGCAGGGGGAGGGGCAGAGAGAGAAAAGAGACAGAGAATTCTAAGCAGACTCTGCACTGAGGGCTTAACCAACTGAGCCACCAAGGCGCCCTTGACACATTTAAGTAAATGGTGACACATATAAGTAAATATTTTCCTTTTAAAATTTTTGAAGACTTGAGTATTCAAAAATATCTTCTCTTCACAAAAGAGTAAAATATATAAAGTTGTTAGTGTTGCCTTTCTACACTGCTTCACACTCTCAATTTTCACTCCCATTTGTTCACTCTTTATGCAACAAATATTGAGTCCCTGCTCTGTGCCCAGCCCTGGAAAGTCATGAAAAAAAAGAAAGAAGGTTTTCACTCTCATGGAGCTTTACATTCCGGTTGGGAGGAGACAGACCCTATACAAATAAATGCTCGCTGCTTCTGGAAAGGGCTTTGGACCTCACTGTGAGTGGATAGGAAGGCATTTTAGGGCTTAGCCCCATGCAGAAGAGTGATGGCCTTTTAAAAGGCTAACACTGGTTGCTGCATGGAGAATGGTTAGCTGTATGGAGATTAGTTAGAAAGCTACTGGAATAGTCCAGTGAGAAATGATGGTGGCTTAGATTAAGGTCACTAACAGAGACGTGGTGAGAAGTGGCCCTTTTGGGGTTGTATTTTGAAAGAAAAACTGTCAGGATTTAATGATAATTTGGACAAAGGTATGAAAGAAAGAGAGTAGTGAAGGATGGAGGTAAGGTTTTAGGATTGAACAACCAGGTAAATCAAGTTTAATTGAAATGGAGTGGAGAGCCTAAGGTTCAGGTTAGGTGTAAGTGAATGAAGAGTCCTGTTTTGGATCCTCTCAGATCTCCAGATGGAGATGTCTAGGTGGCAATGGCATCCAAGAGAGTGAAAGCTAGAATTCCATTTGGAACTTGTCAGACACATGGAATTAAGAGCTGCAGTGCAGCATAAGCACGCCCAGGGAGTGCGTGAGAGTACATGAAGACAAGAAGATTCATAACTGAAATGGAATTGAATAACTAAAAATTAAATAGTTGAGGTTATTTTATTTAACATTATACATGCTAGTACACCAAACACTATTACAAAGGCTAGAGTTATATCTAAATGAATCTCTATTATGCTCCCTCATATTGTTAGCCAAATTTGTATAAGCATTTATTGGCTCAAAAAGATGACACCAAGGTTTTTGGCCTGAGAAACTGGACGACTGTAGTTGTAACGTACTGATTGGGGGGAATGATCCAGAACAGATTTGTGTGGGGTGTGGTCAGGGCAAGCTATCAAAACTTCAGATAATCAAATGGAGATGTTGAATGGGCTATTAGATAAAAAAGAAGGAATTCAGGGGAAAGGCCTGGTTTGAGATTAAATTTGGTGTTATCAACATCTAGATAGGGTCTGAAGCTATTTCAGCAGTAAAGGAATGGATGTTGTCTACGAGGGGGTGAGTGTAGCTAGAGAAAAGATAATCAAGGACTGTTCCTGTGGGCTCTCCAATGTCTAGAAATGGAAAATATATGGAGGAATTGGAAGAGAGACAGTAAGGTAAGGGAGGAGAAAGCAGAAGTATTATCTAATATACCAAATTACCTTAAATATTACAAGTACTTAACCCATCACATAGTCACAGGTTCTTTTAAAACTTAACACAAGTATAGAGCCCCATGGGTTCGATTTCCATTGTCTCTGAATTTAATTCTAAATCTCTCCAGGATTATAGACACTTGCCTTTGGAAATAATTATGTCATGCAAATAATTTTAAGGTTGCTTTCCCAAAGGACTATTTTGGAATTATGCTTGCTGTTGTATGTTTCCAGCTAATTAGTGTTGCCCACCGACCAGAGATTTTGGCACGGTATGATGTAGAAGCTGCAGACACCTATGCTCCTCACTTCAAAATTGTGTAGTTATTAGACCTGATGCTATATCTTTTTTACTGTTAGTAATGAAGCACAAATACATGCAATTGTATTTCAATATAATTGGTTCCCTTTGTAATTTTTTTGGTTTTTATTTTATGTACTTATGTTTTTTTATTTTATTTTGAGGAGGGACTTTATGAGAACGCCAAAGGGGACCATGGTGCAGAAAAGTGGAGAATCTCTGGTGTCTGGATCTGTGGTGCATTCCTTGCATATACTTCCCACTTCTCAGCACCACACAACTCTTAAAGATGGTGTGATCATATGCTACTGGTTATCTTGGGGATTTGACCAATGACAGTATCTTCGTTCACAGTGTCTTTTCTCATCTGAGATTTTATTTTTATTTATTTTTCATTTTTGTGTCATATATATGGAGAGAATGCATGTGGGGGGGGGTGGAGGGAGGGGCAGAGGGAGAAGGAGAGAGACAGAATCTTAAGCGGGCTCCACACTGAGCATGGAGCCCGATGGGGGGCTCGATCTCACAATTGTGAGATCATGACCTGAACTGAAATCAAGAGTCCTTCACTTTAGGTAGTGAAGTCTGCTATTGTTACTTCTGTCTCCATGGCTTTTGAGGTTTTTCTAGGTTTTGAGTATTTCTTGGAGACACTTTCCCCACTCCAAAGTTATAAAAGTATTGTACTTTCCAACATTTTCTTAAAAGATTATTTATTTATTTTGAAAGAGACTGAGAGAGCAAGCAAAGGATAGAGAGAGAGGGAGAGAGAATCCCAAGCAAGCTCAGCACTGTCAATGCAGAGCCCAACGTGGGCTCGAACCTGAGCTGAGATCAATAGTCCAATGCTCGCTCAACTGACTGAGCCACCCAGGCACCCCTTCTTCCAACATTTTTATAGGGTTTTGTTTTGTTTTTCATCTAGCACTTCAATCCAATTGGAATTCATTTTTATGTCTGTTGTGATGTGTGAAACTGAATAAAGGGAAACCTCACTGAAAATGGAGTAGGGAGGTTGGAGGAGGGAACTCTCATGCCCTGCAACTTGTTGCCAATTGCAGACCCCAACAGGAAGAGGCCTACTTTCCTGCTCCAGCAGGAGGGAGAAAAAATTTCTCCTTGCCTGGTAACAAGTTTGGCCAATAAGAAAATACTACAACTTAGCCAACGAGAAACTGTCACCACCTGGACTATCTCTTTTTTCCCAATGGACTTTCATCCAAAGCAGCCTCTTCCAATGTCCTCCTTTTCTCTCTAACATAACTTTCTTCTCTTTTGACCTCTAGACTCACATATGGTTTGCCATGGCCTATAAGTCTTGTATTGCAATTCCTCTGCTATGCCCAAAATAAATCCATTTTGCTGGTAAAAATAACTGGCTGTTTTACTTTTAAGGTTGACAGATACAAGGATCTAAGTTTTTCAAAAAAATTTTTGACGTTTTTATTCATTTTTGAAAGACAGAGAGTGTGAGCGGGGGTAGGGCAGAGAGACAGAGGGAGACAGAGAATCTGAAGCAGGTTCCAAGCTCTGAGCTGTCAGCACAGAGCTTGATGCAGGGCTTGGTGCAAAGCTCAAACTCACAAACCACAAGATCAATGACCTGAGCCAAAGTCGGATGCTTAACTGACTGAGCCACCCAGGAGCCCCTATAAGGATCTAACTTTTTAATTTGTTCTCCTACAATGCTAGCTAAATGTTTCAAAACCATTTATTGAATAGTCAATCTCTTTCTCATTTACCATCTTGTAGAAGCTTTACTGAGATATAATTGATATACAATAAGCTTATTAAAAATATACAATTGGATACATTTTGACATATGTGTATACCCATGAAACCATCACCACAATCAAGATAGTGAACTACTCTTATTTCTTAATATCTTCAATTTTATTTATTTATCTTTTGAATAGTTAGCACATTCACATAGTTGAAAATTTAAAGACATAAAATGTTTTATTATAAAAAGTTTCATTACTCATACCTAATTCCAGCCTTAAGTGCTCATCTCCCTCTCTAGAGGCAATCAATGTCTTTAGTTTCTTTTGTATCCTTATAGAGATGTTTATTTATATCTATATTTATTATTTTTTTAATTTAACTTATTTTTTAAATAAACTCTACCCCCAATGTAGAGCTTGAACTCACAACTCTGAGATCAAGAGTCCGCATGCTCTACCAACCGAGCCAGCCAGGTGCTCTGTCCGGTATGTTTATTATTAAATAGCGATTATACCTTAGTAAAGTTGCTGAAAATATGGTAAGTGAGGAAAAGATTTACTATTCAAAAATAGAAGTATTTATGCATATATAAGCAAATGTATGTATTGTACACACACACACAAAATAGTATATAATACACATTGTTTTTCATATTCCTATTTTTGCCTTACTAATATATTTTGGACATAATTCCATACCTATGTGTATTTATTTATTTTATATATCTGTTAACGTTTGTTTATTTATTTTGAGAGACAGAGTAAGAGAAGGAGCATGTGCTCACACGTGGGAGGAGCAAAGATAGAGGGAGAGAGAGAATCCCAAGCAGCCTCCATGCTGTCAGTTCAGTGCCCGAGGTGGGGCTTGAACTCATTAACCATGAGATCATGACCTAAGCTGAAATCAAGAGTCAGACACATCAAGGACTGAGCCACCCAGGTGCCCTCTATACCTATATTAAAAAAAAAAAATTCTTCATTCTCTTTTGCTTCTTAGAATTCTATTGTATGGATATACTCAACAAATATTTATTGAAAACATGAAGTACTTTTCTAAGCTGTGATATATAGTGAAAAAACAAACAAAAATTCTTTCCCTCACAGAGGTTATATTCTAATGAGATCTTATCATAATTTATACAATGAGTTTCTTGATAATGGACATTTAGATGGTTTTCAATCTTTTGCCACTATAAACAGTGCTGCAGTGAATACTGTATATATGTCATCTTACGCATGTGCAATCAATTGGTAGAATACAATTCTAGAAGAGGAATTGCTGGATAAGAGCATATGTACATTGGTAATTGATATGATCACATCATTCTTAGTAGAAGATTATCAATTTACACTCCCACCAATAATGTATTGATTGTGCTGGTTCCTCCATGTATTGTTCTATGTGGATTTTTATTTTCGGCAATTTAATAGGTAAAATAATGACAAGTCATTGTAGAGTTATTTACATGTTTCTTCTGATTAATGATACTGGGCATTTTCTCATATCTTTAAGAGCCATTTCTACTTTTCCTCTTCATCTATTGAGTTGTTAGATTTTTCTCGCTGATTTATAGAATGCATATATTAGGACATTTTGGCTTTTCTTCTGCGATTTAACTGTCTAAAATTTTGACCAGTTTGTCATTTATCTTTTGATTAAGGCTATTATGGGTTTTGTTGTACATAAATTCTGGTATTTATAAAATTGAAATGATCAATATTTCCTTTTATAATGTAGGGGAGGTTTTTATGGTACTTATAAAAGTTTTCCCGGGGCGCCTGGGTTGGTTGAGCGTCTCACTTCCGCTCGGGTCATGATCTCGAGGTCTGTGAGTTCGAGCCCCGCGTTGGGCCCTGCGCTGACAGCTTGGAGCCTGGAGCCTGCTTTGGATTCTTTGTCTCCCCCTCTCTCTGCCCCTCCCCCGCTCATGCTCTCTCTCTCTCTCTCTCTCTCTCTCTCTCTCTCTGTCAAAAATAAATAAACATAAATTTTTTTTTTTAACGTTTTCCTCACTGCAGGATTATAAAAAACTGCAATGATTTCTTCTTGGATTTTTATGATTTCATTCTTTGAATTTAAATATTTAATCTACCTGAAATTGTCTTGCAATAAAGTAAGGATTCAACCTAATTTTTTTTTTCCGTTTGGCTGCCCCAACACTATTTATTAAATAATCTTTCTTTTCTCCATTGATTTAAAATGCTGTCTTTATAACTATTAAATTTTCACATATATTTTTTGCCTTTTTACTCTGCTCCATTGATATGTCTGCATATCCAATGTGTCAATACCACAGTTTTAACTACTGTAGCTTTATAATATAAAGACCTTTTTTTCCCACTGCTCTTGTTTTTCATGATTGTCTCAGCTATTCTTGCATGCTTGTTTCCATATATTCTTTAAAATTAGCTTACACATTCCAATATCTAATTATTTTGTTGGGATTTCTGAGGAGACCAACATATAGCATTTTCCCCCCTCTGTCCATGTTTTGAACAAATTGAGAAAAAAATGTAAAGAGGCGTATGGGAAATAAAAGTATAACTTTTATTAGAGACCAAGGCTGAGTTGGATAGCTAAGAATACTTCCAAATAGGCTTGTGAACTGAAACTTAGAATTAGACAGATATGCCCCCCTCGAATCAGAGGTAACCTCTTAAGGTGGGAGCTGTCCTGGTAAGACTTTGGAACCAATGCTCCTGAAGTCTGTTCACTTCAAAAAAAACAAAAACAAAAACAAAAACAAAAGCAAAAGCAAAAAACCAAAAAAAAAAAAAAAAAAAAAAAAAAAGGAAGGAAAGAAGCAGCCAAGAAGGTCGATTTTATTCTTCTTAAACTTGTCAGAGGACAAGAAGGAGGAGTGACTAAGGGGTTGGAGCAAGACCTTAAAAGTTACCCCTCCATAGAAAAGGAAACTGAAGATTTCCTTTCTAACAATTTGATGCTGGTATGAGCAAATTATTATCCCACTTTTTAAGATGAAAGGCGTAATAAGATGTTAAGAAGTCACACAGACATCTTTATCTTCTACCTCAGTTCATTCCATAGGCAAAGCCCTTCTTGCCTTCGACAAATCCCCTACACTAATTATTTTGGAATATTCTCTCACCCCAACATAAATATGAGAGAAATTTATAAAGATAAATTTCTCCATTGCTTTGGGTGTGTATTTTCCTTCATTGAAATGATTTAGAAATAATCTTTAATATAATCTCATGAATAATCCTTAATTCAAACTTCAATTGCTTCCAGTAGCAATTTCAACACTAAATTCAGCTTTTTCCAGTGGTACTTGTTTCAAGATAGCATCTTTCTTGGCAGCTATCCCACAGTTTGGGCTCTGTCTGACTCACCTCAAATTAACTAACCCCAAAGTGATGCCAACCTGCATGCATAGTTCCCTCTCCATCGTGCTTTTCTTTTTAAATTTTTTTTGGGATAGTTAATTTTATTTGTTCAAGGGCTCATATTGCAACCACTAAACCAAGCATGGCTTCAATGCTGTGAGCCCAGATTCACATATTTAGGAGGATAAAAGCAAACTGTGATCCATGTATATGGATGAAAAACTAAAAGCTCACAGTTAATCACATTGTAGTTTTACATTTCTATGGCTTAGAAGCCAGAAGTCACAGGTCTTTTAGGTCTTTCTGGATGTCTCACAAAGTATTTGCACTTTTCTTGAGCTGAGCAACCTCATCACTTGTCAGCTTCTGGTTGATAACACTGGTTAGTCCCCGAGCGTTCAGGATGTGTGGAAGGCCCAGGAAGACTTTCTTCTCAGTGCCATCCATTCCCTTCACCATGGCTGACACTGGATGAATCCTGGATAGATTTTTCAACATGGATTCAGTGAGATCAGCCACACTTAATCCAATAGCCCAGCTGGTATATCCTTTTTAGCTTGATGACTTTGTAGGCACCGTCTTAAGCACTTCCTTCCCCAATTTTCACTGTCATTGTCTGTTGCCATGTCTGGATTCAGTTCCTGGAGAGAAATGCCTGCCCCATTCATGCCACTCTGCACAGCCACACTTGAGTTGCCATGTTCTCCCAAAATCCATCCATGGAGCTGCTGGGATGAATGCCAAGTTTTTCAGCCATAAGGTAGAGAAATCTAGCAGAATCCAGATTACATCCTTTCCAATCACATGGTGGTTGGGTAGTCCACTTAGCTTCCAGGTAACATATGTAAGAATATCTACTGGGTTGGAGACCACAGCTCTGATACAATCAGGCCTGCACTTGACTATCTGAGAAATAATGAATTTGAAGATGTTAACATTCCTCTGCACCAGGTTGAGCCGGCTCTCTCCCTCCTGCTGGCGGACTCCTGCAGTTACCACCACAATCTTAGAATTGGCGGTCATGGAGTAATCTTTATCTGCCACAATTTTAGGTGTCTGAAGAAATAAGCTCCCATGTTGCAGATCCATCCTTTCTCCTTTGAGTTTATTTTCCAAAACATC
Source organism: Acinonyx jubatus (assembly GCF_027475565.1). Taxonomy (NCBI): domain Eukaryota; kingdom Metazoa; phylum Chordata; class Mammalia; order Carnivora; family Felidae; genus Acinonyx; species Acinonyx jubatus. The sequence continues at coordinate 207,201,384 of NC_069380.1, forward strand.
CACAAGGGCAAGTTCATCAACCAGAGACTTTCCCAGAATGCTGATGGCACATGCTATACCAACTTGTCCAACACCCACTATAGTGATCTTATTGTTTGGGACAGTTGCCTCTTCTGTGACTGCTGCAATCAGTTTTTTCTTAAGAGTTGCCATTGTGCCCAGAGAGAAATGGCTGTAAGAGTCGCGTGAAGGAGACAATGTCAGCTGTGTTGTGACTCTCCATAGAGTGTTTTTCTTATTCTTGATGGTGTCTATGGGATTATTGCTGTGGACCCTAAAACTGGGAGAGGAAGACTGGCACCTCTTCTGGTTTGCTGAACTTGAAGTTGGAATTATCCAGGGCCATTCATCTACCCTACACCTGTTCTACAACCCCATGAGATCTGGCTGCACTAAAACTGACCTGCCTTTTGGATGGAACATGTCTCTTCAAGGATCACTGAGCTCCTCCTAATCCACATGTTCTTCTAGGTGGTAGATCCCCCTTAGCCCTCCAACTCTTGTGCCCCACCCTGAGACACATGATTCCGTGGAATTCCAGAGCAGGGGCTTTCTTCCCAAACATATGTTCTGAAACAAAATACTGCTTACTTTTAAATCGCTATGTTAATATAGTAGGTACCCATAGGAAGAGAAAGAATCATCTTAAATGTACGTCATTACTGGAATCAGAAGAGTGAATTTATTTTTGAATGTGCTGCTGAAAAAGAATTCAGCTTTACTGCATAACCTCCTAAAGAACTAATGCAAGTCATGATTACAAAAAGCTTTCATGGCCTTTGTGTGTGTGTGTGTGTGTGTGTGTGTGTGTGTGTGTGTGGTTTTCTTTCCTTGCCTTTCTTCTCTTTCCTTTTCTTTCTTTCTTTCTTTCTTTCTTTCTTTCTTTCTTTCTTTCTTTCTTTCTTTCTTTCTTTCTTTTAAAACTCATTCTCTATCTTTGTGCTACTGAGTTCAAGCACACTCCACTTAAGAGCTTGTTAATGTTCATCACAGTATCTGTGTTGAAGTTTGGGAGGTCCATGGAACTTAATTAGAAAGAAAGTTGGCTCTAATTTTATCTTTTAGTACCATACCCCCACTTGAAAAAATAAAGACTGGCTGTTTGAAGACCCTTAAAAAACTATTCTTTAGTTTCCTCTTCATTTGTGTTTACTGCTCAAAGTTTTCCCAGGGGAGAGTGGGAGGCAACCATAGGACAGTTCAGGCGTTCTGTTCTACTCCTTTTCTATCGAAGGGCTCCAGATAACAGCCCCAAAGAAGGGAACATATCCAGGCCTCACAGCAGGATGTCAGTACTTTATAATAACCTCTCCCACAGCCTGAAGCTCCCAGCACTATTCACTTTGTACTAGTACCCTTGACCCAGCACAAAGGAAGACTTTGAAAGTCACTGGACCCCACATCCATGCTGAGAACCCAGGACGCAGGATGCTACACAGCAGTCTTCAAAAAGCCCCCTAATTTTATTTCCACCTCTGATTTCTGGGCCAGAGTCTTCTGCTTGAACAAGGGGGAGAACAGCTGTGTAAATAAATACAGATAACTGCAATGAGCTGAATGCTTTCCCCCAACTGCCTGCTAAGCTCATATAGGCTCTCAGCTGATTGTGTAGATGGATAAAGACATGGACCAAATGTGCTGCAATATATGATATTCTTCAGGGAGGAAAGTGGTATTAAGCACCCAGAAGTGTTCTGTATAAAATAGGGCTGCTGGGCAACCAGAAGCAGTTAACTGAATCCTATTACACTAGTTAGGAAGCTTCAAAAAGCCTGTTTTCCTAACACCTATCAATCATCCATCCAGCAAACATTTATCGAGTATCTACTACATACAAAGCATGTTTCTAAGTGTTTATGGGGTCACTTGGAAAACCTCAGGGAGGTCTGTCTGTGCCTTTAGGCATGTGGATCAGAGCAAAGGGATAAGTAGTGATTGAAAGTACAGTTTCTGAAGTCAACTGTCTTCAGAATGAAGTCAACATTCCCTACTAGCTGTGTGGCCTTGGGCAAGTTGCAAACCCTTTCTGAACTTCAGTTTCCTCACCTCTAATATTTGTTTCCTCATGTGCTGCACAAAGTCTGCCACATAACAAACTTCCAGTGCAAAGATCAGCTGCCTTATAGGGCATAGATTAAGCCGATGCAGAAAACAAACCCCACCCCAAATTCAGTAGCACAGCATGGTAGAGGTTATTTCTCTGTCCAGAGCTGGGAGGTGCAGGGCTGTAAGGGTATTTCTATCACTTTCAACATGTAGCTTCATCTCCAAGACCAAGATGGTTGCTCTGGCTCTTACCACATCCCTGCCAGCAAGAGAAGGAGAAGGTCAGAGGAGAGTATGCTTATTGCTTTTAAAGGTATAACCCAGAAGTGGCACATACTATTTCTTGTTACATTCCATTTGCCAGAACTTAGTCATGTGATTGTGTCAAGCTGCATTAGAAGGGTGGGAACTGTAGTGTCTAGCTGGCCATGTGTTTAGCTAAAACTCATAACTTCTGTTGTGTGAGATGGTGGGCCACAAACCATCCCAGCCACAGCTATCATTATGACCTACTCACAGGGCTCATGACAGTCACTGCTGGAGGAGCCTTGGAAGATCATGGGAGGTAGACTCCTGGACACAGGGGTAAGAAGAAGAAGAAGAAAAAAAAATTCCAATGGAGGGACAGAGAGCTCAGAGACATCAAAGAGGGGATTTGTTTACAGTATATTGAGAAGTCTGGATTATCTGGGGTGTAGTGTGCAATAACAGAGCTGTGTGGGAAGCAAAGCCAGAGCATAGGTTAGCAGTAGCTCATGAAGGGCCTGAGACATTTGTACTGTATTCTTCCAGTCAGGGAAGAGATAGTACAGATTTCCTTAGTAAGGGAGGGAAAATTAGGCAATGTACTTTAAGAACGTACGTGACAGCCACGAATAGGCAGGAGGTGAATGACCAATTGGAGAAGTCATTTAAATAAACCAGGGATAAGATTTTGAGGGCCTGAACCGGGCTAAAGTGGTGGTAAGATTGCTAAAAGAGTCAGATGGGAGGCACCTTTGGACATAGAATTGACAGGATACAGGAACCCACTGAATATGGGTGTGAAGAAAATGGGTCAAGAATGACCCCAAGTTCTCCGCCTTTGTTTTTGTCAGGACAGTGATGCCATTAAAAAGGACAGGGAAGGGGTGCCTTGGTGGCTCAGTCAATTGAGTGTCTGACTCTGGATTTCAGCTTAGGTCATGATCTCACGGTTCATGAGTTTGAGCCCCACATCCGGCTTTGCGCTGACTGTGCAGAGCCTGCTTGGGATTCTCTTTCTCCCCCTCTCTGTCCCTCCCCTCCTAAAAATAAATAAATAAACATTAAAAAAAAAAAAAAAAAAGGACAGGAAAGCCAGGAAGAGGGGAGAGAAAAGCTAGGACAGGGTAATGTCTTATGAGCCAGTGAAGGAGAGAGAACATGGGACCCATATATTTAAATTTATTTTTTATTTTTTTGGATAATTCTTTAATGTCTGCTCACCTCCACTAGACTGTAAACTCATCTATAGCTGCATAACAAACCATCTCAAACTTTGTGGCATGAAACAAGCAAAAAAGGTCATTTATTACTATCTTTCATGGGTCTGAGGGTTGACTAGACTTATCTAGGTGATTATCACTCAGGGTCTCTCATTCAGTTAAAGCCAGACAAGGGGAGGAGGTGGAATCATCTCAAACACTCACATGTTTGGTAGTAGATAGTGGCTATCAGCTGAGACTTCAGCTGGGACTATTGGCCTGGGTTTCTTCACAACACAGTGAATGGGGTCTAAGAACACATGTCTTAGAGAAAGCCAAGGAGAAGCTGTATTACTATTTATCACTGAGTCACTCAGAACATTTCTACTGTATTCAGTTCATTAGAAGTGAGTTACTAAGGGGGCACCTGGGTGGCTCAGTCGATTGGGCGGCTGACTTCGGCTTAGGTCACGATCTCGCAGTCCATGATTTCGAGCCCCACATCCGGCTCTGTGCCAACAGCTCAGAGCCTAGAGCCTGCTTTGGATTCTGTGTCTCCCTCTCTCTCTGCCCCTCCCTCACTTGTGCTCTGTCTCACTCTCTGAAAAATAAATAAATGTTAAAAAATTTTTTTAAAAAAGAAGTGAGTTACTAAGGCTAATCATATTTCAGGGCTTGATGGGAGGAATGTGCAAAAATTTGTGGACATGTTTTAAGCTACCACATTCTGTGAGGACAGGGCCTTAATCCTGCCATTTTTTAAACCACTATATTACTAATGCTTAGGAAAAAGTAGTGTGTGGTGTAGTCAGTGAAAGTTTGTTGAACAAGTGAATGAAGAGAAAAATCAACATGTTTCAGTACCACAGATTATACATGATAAAGACTAGGGAATATTGACTTTTATTGTTTGTTACTAGCTGGCCACCTGTATGGCCACCATGTCTATGTGGGCAACTCAATTTTCAGCGGCCGTTACTAACACTACTGGGGGAGTGAGAACATTACAATCCCCTTCTTATAGGGCTATTGGCTCCTGAGTATGGCACAAGTGGATCTGAGAGCTGTTAAAAGATAAACTGAGGCATATTAATAATTTTAAGAGTTTATCTTAAAGCTCTGCAAAAATCTGCTTGAATGGGCAACATCCAATCTGGCAGATAGAAAGGAGTTCCAAGGAGCTGTACAAAATGAAAGACTTTTAAAGGGCAGAAGGGAGCAGGAAGAAAGAAGTTATATGAAGCACAAAAGCGGGTTGTTTATTGCAAAGTGACTTTCCTTTAGGGTTCAGCAGGGTGCCTTCAGGCAGATTACCTACCTGGTGGCTGATCAGGTGATTCCTGACTGACTGAGTTAAGATTCTATTTCTCAGAGAGCTCAAACTGTAATTCTCAGTTTGGTGACATGGGGCTTAGTGTAAGCTACTCCAGTCTGGTTTCTAAGTCAGACCCGGTCTCACCCTAAACCCGCTCTGATTCCTAAGTTGGACCCCGCTTGACCCAGACCAATTTCTAAGTTGGATCCAGTCTGACTCCGGCCAGTTTCCCACCTAGCCCACCTCCAGAGGTAGTGAGGAAGCAGCCAACCCAAGGGGCTCCACCGGCACCTAGGTTTGGTTGCTCTGCTGCTCCAGGGGACCATTAGGGTCTCCTCGGCTCCCTCTTCTGATGCCAAAACTGTTAGAAGATAAACTGAGGCATATTAAAAATTTTAAGAGGTTGAGCAAAAATTGATTTGAATTGGGCAGCATCCAATCCAGCAGATAGAAAGGAACTTCGAGGAGCAGTACAAAATGAAAAACTCTTATAGGCAGAAGGGAGCAGGAACAAGGGAGTTACTGGAGGCAAAAAGCAGGTTGGTTATTGCAAAGTTATTTTTCTTTAGGGAACAGCAGGGTTCTGTCAGGCAGATTACCTAACTGGTGCTGATCAGGTGATTCCTGATTGAGTTAAATTGCATTCTGGGAGAGCCCAAGCTGTAATCAAGTTGTCTCAGTTTGGTGACACGGGGCTTAGCATAAGCTATTCCACTTTGGGCCTATTGTCTTGTTTTCAACAGAGACAATACCTGAACCAAATGTCTACGTCCTTCAAGGAACTATTTTCTGCTTTTACCCAAACATAAAAGGTGAGTGTAGCAGGGTTTTTTTTTTTTCTTCCTGATGCATAACAAATTACCACAAATTTAGTGGCTTAAAACAACACTCATTTGTTAGCTCATAGTTCTATAGGCAAGAAGTCTTGGGTGCTCTGCTTAGGGTCTTGTAAATCTCAAATCAAGGTGTTGGTCAGATTTCATTGTCATCTAGAGCTTAGGGTCCTCCTTCAAACTCATGTGGTCATGGAAAAATCCAGTTCCTTGTGGTTGTAATATTGTAGTCTGTTTCCTTGCTGGCTGTCAGCTAAGGGTCACTCTCAGAGATGAGACTGCATTTCTTGCCATGTAACCCCCTCCATCTTCAAAGCCAGCAATGGAGAATTTCTCTCTCATTGAATCCCTCTCTTAGGCTTCAAATCTCTCTCACATTCTGTCTCTGATCTCTAGATCCAGATTTAAAGGGCTAGTGTAATTAGGTCAGGCTCACCTGGATAATCTCCCATTTTAAGGTCAATTGATTTGGGGACTTCATTACATCTGAAATTAATATTCAAATAACTAGGAGTTCACAGTATTAGTGTCTGAATAACTGGGAGGTATGTGTACAGCAGAGGCTAGGAATCTTGGAGGCTACTTTAGAAGTCTGCTAACACAATAGGAAATTCCCCAAATATAGGAAGGTATACAGACAGTTCCAGTATTGGAAATAAAAAATGATGCAAATGTTTACCACAGGAAGAAAGAGGACAAATGAAGATATAGGAAAACTGAAAGGTAAGCATCTGAGATTGAAGTTATGAATTCTACTGAGGAGCTACAAATGGACAAAGGAGTGAGGAGCAGTGTTGAAAGCCTGGCTGAAGTTGGCTGGGTGCAGAAAACAGCAATCGAGGCCCTTGATGATCTTAATTAGTTTCTTAAGCGATCAGCTGCAGCAATGAGTATAAAAAGATGAAGCTGGAGAAATTGAAAGGCGATGTTTGCATAGTATGAGGATTGGCAAGGCGAACGGCATTGATCATGGAAATGAAGGATCAAGGTAGGAGCACTGTTCCAGGAAAAGAAGCTGGAGGTCTGAATTCTCCTTAGCTGTAAGGTGTGGGTTGTGCAGTGGATAACATCCAACCGTCGGTACTGTAGCATCTGGATTCTATGTTGTGGCCACAGGGTCCTGCTGAGTGAGAGAGAAGACAAGGAAATAATGCTAGTACAGATGAAGAATAGAAATTAGAAATCATGATGAGGACGAAGATTAGGTGTGTTCGGATTTGATGCAATCAGAGAGTGTAAGAGGATGAGGTAAAAAGTTGATTTTATGCTACTTCCCATGTAATTTAAAATTTTTATGGCGATATACTTCCTTCCCCCCACTCCTTTCTTTGGTCTATTATTGTAATAGGTTTTACTTCTCAGTAAGGTATAATCCTCACAGTACTTTTTTGTTTGTGTGTTTGTATTAAAGGTCAATAATCATTTAAACACTTTACCAAATGAAAAGTAAGTGTCTTTTATAGTTATCTGTATATTTACATTTATGGTACTAGTCATTATTTTATGTAGGTTTAAATTTCGATATATTATTGTCTTTCACCTTGAAGCACTTTTAAACATAGCTTATGGCAATGAATTCTCTCAGTTTTTGTTGTGAAACTATCTTTATTTCAACCTCATTTCTGAAGGATTTTTTAAAAATCTTTTTTAAAAATTTCTTTTAATGTTTTTTTTGAGGGAGAGGGAGACAGACAGAGTATGAGTGGGGGAGGGGCAGAGAGAGAGGGAGACCCAGAATGTGAAGCAGGCTCCAGGCTCTGAGCTGTCAGCACAGAGCCCGACGTAGGGCTCAAACTCACAAACTGCGAGATCATGACCTGAGCTGAAGTCGGACGCTTAGCCGACTGAGCCACCCAGGCACCCCTGAAGGATTTTTTAAAAAAATATAGAATTCTAGACTGGTTCCCCCATCCCACCCGCCACCCTCTTTAAACCTTCAAAAATGTTGGTCCATTTTGTTCGGTGAAATGAGAGATAAGTGATAATTTTTGATGAGCAATAAGTGATAATTTTTATTTCTTTGTGTATAATGGGCATTTCCTCTTCTGCTGCTGCTTCTATAATCTTTCTCTCCATTGATTTTTAGCAGTTTTATTATGATGTGCCTTGGCATGGTTTTCTTTTTGTTTATTCTTTTGGGATGTGTTGGGTGTCTGGGATGTGTGAGTTTATATTTTTTATCAAAATTCATCATAATTTCATCAAAATATAATTTCATCAAAATTTATATATTTCATCAAAATATTTTTCATCAAAATTGTGTGAGTTTATATTTTTCAACATTTTGATCATTATTTCTTTAAATATTTCTTCCATATTCTCTCCAGGACTCAAGTTACACATATATTAGACTATTATTGATATTGTGCCGCATATCCCTGATGCTCTAATAATATTTTTAAGCCCCTCTTAACTTGTGCTTTAGTTTGGGTGGTTTCTATTGCTCTGTTTTCAAGTTTACTGGTCTTTTCTTCTGTAGTGTTCATCAGTTACTGATCTCTTCCAGTAAATTTTTCATTTTGGATATTGTATTTTTCATCTGTAGAAGTTCCATTTGTTTCTTTTTTATATCTTCCACTTCTCTAATCATTATGTTCATGCTTTTCTCTAAATCCTTGAGCATATTTGTGATATTTTAAGCAGTTGTTTTAAATCCATCATCCATGAATTCCATAATTTCTGTCATTTTGGGGGGTATATTTCTATGGGTAATTTTTCTCCTAATTATGGGTCACATTTCCTTGTTTCTTTAAATATTTAGTGGTTTTTTTTTAGTTTATTTATTTAATTTGAGAGAGAGAGAGAGAGATCACATGTGTGTGCACACAAGCAGTGGAAGGACAGAGAGAGGGAGGGAGAGAGAATCCCAAACAGACTCCATGCTGTGCTGTCTGCTGTCAGTGTGGAGCCCCATGTGGGGCACAAACCCACGAATGGTGAGATCATGACTTGAGCCACCCAGCTGAAACCAGCAGTCAGATGCTTAACCTTCTGAGCCACCCAGGCACCCCTAGTGTTTTTGATTGGATGCTGGACAGTGCATTTAAGTGTCTGGATCTTTTTATCTTTCTTAACTGGAAGAGTGGATAGATTTGTTCTGTCATGCAGTTAGCTTACAGAGTAGCTTCATCATTCTGAGGCTAGTTTTTAAGCTTTTGTTAGGGACAAGTATAGAGTAACTTTTTTTTTTTTTTTCTAGGATTAGTTTGGCCCTAATTCTATGCCCTGCCCTTTATTGGGTCTTCAGTGGGGAAAAACAAAGAAACAAACAAACAAACAAAAACAAACTCAGGTATTCAGTAAAGTTTCTGTTTTTCTTTGATTGGTCTCATGCAGTATTACCCTGTGCATGCACAAGGTTGGTATTCAGCCAAATACTCAAAGAGACCCCTACACAGATTTCTAAAGCTATATCTCTGCACAGTTCTGTCTTCATTGCCCTGCAAATTTCAGCCACCTTATCTTATGTAAACTTCATTGAAGATCTCTTCCACTCAGTGAGACCACTGTGCTCTGCTTGCTTTCTGCTTTCATGGCCTGGAGTCTGGTAAATGCCTTCAGAGAAAAATATTATAGGGGTCATTATCAGAATAATTTCATTTGTTTCCCTTCTCTGGGGAGTTACAGTTTTCTTGTTTATTATTATTTTTTAATGATTATTTATTTTTTGAGAGAGCGAGCATGAGCAGGGGAGGGGCAGAGAGAGAGAGGGAGACACAGATTCCGCAGCAGGCTCCAGTCTCTGAGCTGTCAGCACAGAGCCCTATTCAGGGCTCGAACTCACGAACCATGAGATCATGACCAGAGCTGAAGTCAGATGCTCAACCAACTGAGCCACCCAGGCATCCCTGTATGTATACATTTAATATAGGTTCAACGTCTTTGGTCTTATACCTTTAAGGTTAGCTACCGTGAGATCATGACCTGAGCTGAAGTTGGACGCTCAACCGAGTGAGCCACCCAGGTGCCCCAAGAGTTACAGTTTTCTGATGCTAGTTGTCCACGGTCTAAAAACAATTGTTTCATGCCTATTTCTCAGAGAAGAAAATGAGCAAGGCACTCTTGTGTCTACCTCTGACCTTGCTGGCCTCTTCCATAATACCCCCTGTGCAATCATGTGAAATTCTGAGTACAGAGGCTGGATGAGTTCACGGAGTTAAGAGATCTGAAATGTGTGCTGGGTTCCTACTCTCAGATTAAAAATGCAGCTTAGAATAAGGAGACTTCAGCATTTCTCGTTCAGAGCGCTTCTGGGGAAATTCTTTATGAACTCGCTAAGGTAGGTGTTCAGGAGGTTGGTAACATGAGGCAAATAGCTCCTGTCTCCCTCCTCTAGGTCCTTCCTAAGTTGGAAAACTCTCCCTGATAAAGGCAAGAACTGAGCTAGAGCTTGGGGAACAGGCTTGGAGGAGGTGGGAGCAGGGTGAAGGCACCAAGGTGGCTCAGCCTCTCTGGCTTTCGCTTTTTCTAAGGTATCCCCTCTTTTCCTTTTCTTACCCCCTGCCCCCACCAAATTCTGGTGTTGTGGTTGCTATTTTCTGAAGAGCACTACTTTAAAATAACTTTTATTGTGTCATAAAATAAACAAGACAAACAAGACAAATATTTATTCATTGTTGAACACCTAAAAATTACTGAGCATCCTTAGAGAACTATCTTAGATGGTATTTCCTTTTAATGAAATAGGTAGTTGGAATAGCTGGAATAATATAATGCATGAAGTTGTGTGTCCAATTTTTAAAGCCTAGTATTATGAACATTTTTCTAAAAATTTTAGCTCTGCTTTTACTTGTTGTGTTAGCTTGGATAGTTACTTAGTCTCGGTAAACCTCAGTATCCTCATCTGTAAAATGGAGATAATAGTAGTACCTCCTTCACAAGATTGCTGTCAGGACTAAATAAGATAGTATACATCCCACTCTTAGCTAGTGCCTGACATATGGTAAGCACTCATTAGCTGTTAGCTAATACTTTTTCATGTCATGAATGAGTTCATTATATCATCAAAGTATGACTTTTCAACGAGTGTGTATTATGTCATTGTATAACTGTATCGTGACTTATTCAACTGTTGCCCTATTTTGGACATTCATACTTGGTAAGATTTTTGCGTTATAAGTAATTTTGTGATGTAAGTCCATTGAATATAAACCTGTCTCCCTTTCATGTGAAGGTAAATCCCTGGAAGTGGAAGGAATAGATGGGGAAAAGGAACGGAACATTAGTGGAAGTAGAGTTTCCTTCATCGATCTCAGCTCAGACTCCTCACATAAGGCCTCTGAGAAAGGAGAGAAGCATCTTGGGGCTGGCTTCTAGAGGAGCTTGGGCTAAAGGAGAGAGGAAGACCCTTTGGGACATTTATGCCTTCCCTCCTTTTTGTTTCAAATTCTCAGAGGGTTGGGACTCACTGAACTGGGAAGACCTGAGGTCTATGTCCACAGCTCACTGGCCAAGTATGTGACGTTGGGAAAGTCACTCAATCTCCCTGGGCTTCCTCTTGGATAAAATGAGGAATTGGACTCGACTTCTAAACTTCCTTTAAATGCTAACATCCTTCAATCTAAGACTCTGACAACCTCATATCTAATATCAACAGACTCCACTTCTTACTTCAAGTGGAGAATTTAGTTCGTGAAATCTTTGGTTAATACATGTTTTCCAGAAGCATTTATCCCACATCTACTATTCATCCATCACAGAGGTGAATGGTCTCCAGTCTTCGAGGAACTCCCAGTCTAGTAGGGAAGTAGGACAATTATATTGACACACCGCGACAAGTTCTATAATAGAGGCTATTGCTGAATCCCATGGAAGGACAGAAGGAGGAGATATCTGTTATGTTTTTAATGGTGCTGAGTGTGTGGGTCAGATTAGGAGTGGATCACCCAGGAAAACAGGCAAGCTGTCTCCAATCTCTTTTATGTATGAGCCTGATTCTGAGTATCAGTGAAAGCTCTCTTGATATGAGATTATTATCTTAAAACATCTCCATAAAGCGAATATTGCCAAGAAATTCCAAGATGAGAGAAGGGAAGTTGACTACAAAAATGAACAAGACCTTGTCTTTACCTCCTAAATAGGGATGGGAAAAGGCGGCTATGGAAGTGGTCAGTATGGAAAGTTAAGTATGGAAATAATAATAATAAGTTATGGACAGAGCAATTTTATTCCTGAGAGATCTGGGGTGTTCTTTCTGGCTTGTTGAAAACAATGTTGGCTTTGGAGTTAGAGTGGACAGGTAGCTTCAGGATCTAGGATAGGTTGCCTGATAGCTGTATCAGTAAACAGACCCAGGGACACTTACCTGGAGATAATGCCCCTAGAGCTGGGGTATGTATCAGACACTGAAGAAGATGCTCCTTTCTCCCTTCCTCTGGTCACCAATCTTTTAGTCTTTGTTTACATATCTTAAAGGTGTGAATAGTATTTTCCCCTGAAGGAATATTGATGAAGTAGTGAGTATGAGGGCATTTGGCACATGTTAGAGCATTACTGTGGTTCTGGAAGGAGGATATGAACTAGAGCCTTGAAGAACGGACTTATCCAGTAGACTTTTTAAGGAAGATTTTGGCATTCACCAGGGAGCTGTGCTCATCTGCAGAAGGGCACCATCCAGGAGCAGTTGCTGGCACGGGGCCTAATGCTGTGTGGCAGTGGTGAAAGCTCTCACAGGAGAGGGAAATGGAGCAAAGGGGAAGGAGGACAGGGCCAGCTGACCACATCTCAGTCCAACTTGGCCAAAGTGCCAGTAGGGAAGGGGTACTTAGGCAGAGTAGGGTCTGGGGGTGGGGTGACTTCTTCTGAAGTGCTAGTCATCTAGCACTATGGGGAATGTGACAAATAGTGGTTAGCACCCCTCCATCTCTGTCCCTCCTTGTTGTGTTCCAAAGGGGAAAGTTATGCTGAAAGGGCTTAAAAAAAAAAAAAAAAAAAAAAAGGCAGGGCAAGGGAAAGATTAAACCAAGCAGGGGTTGCCGGGACAATAGTGAACAGACATCTGGGTTGAGTGTTTGGGGTTGTGCAGTGAAGGAGAAATGCCCTGAGAAGTGCTGGGCTTTGTTCAGAATTCAGACATAATGGCAAAGGCCAATGAGATCCTCTCCACCAACCCCCCTCCATCCCACCCCCCCCCCCCAAAGTCCACCCAGACAGAGAGGGGGAGAGATAGAGAGGCGGGAGATTTATTTTGATGTAGAGTGTTCTGAAAGCAATCCAGAAGGGAACGGAAGTGAGCTCAGAGAAGGGAAAATGTAGGATATCCTAGGGCACTTTCACAAGGCACCAGGACAGGAGAGAGAATCCACAAAGCAGTGCGGTGACTGCTATCTCCATATGTACGGAATGCCCGCTCTGTGCCTGCAGTTGAAATAGGCGGCTTTTTTTTTTTTTTTGAACAGAATAGCATTTGCCGGATTTGGGATGTGTTATCTCAGAATGTGTTTCCTATGCCTGCTCCCTTGTTCCCAGCATGCTCTGTCCAGCGTAGTGAAGGTGCCTGGTTAGATCACTGGGTAAGGCATGCACTATCTCTCATGCAAGCACAATCACAACATAACTAGCAGTTAAAAACATGGACTCTGGTGCTACACTCTCTGGATTTGTAATCCAGTTCTACCACTTGGGCGAGAACTTAACCTTCCTGGGACTCAGTTTCCTCATTTGTAAAATGGGATAACAGTAGTATCAGCTGTGGACTGTTACAGGGTTAGACAGGTTACACATGTGAGGCACTGAGGAGACTGCTGGGCACGTGGTAAGAACTATGAAGCGTTGGCTATCATTATTATAAAATACCTGGTGCTTAGAAGGTATTCGAACGATGTTAAGTGCTGTCAGAAAAATCATCGTATCAAACAGTTCCTGAATCCCTATGTATCCATGATGCTACGTTTTATGCTTATTTAAGGTGCTCAACTGAAGACATGTTTTTCGCCTGCTAACTTACTTTCTGGGGTGGATGCACTGATTTGGACACAAAGAATTGAAGAATAAAATGAGAAATCAGGCACAAAAAATAATGCATCAAAAAATAAAGATGTGGGTCACCCACGTGGCTCAGTCAGTTGTGTTTGACTTGATTTTGGCTCAAGTTATGATCTCATGGTTCATGGAATTGAGCCCCCCATCAGGCTCCCTGCTGATAGTATGAAACCTGCTTGGGATCTTCTCTCCTCTTCTCTTCTGCCCCTATCCCCCACCCAATCAATCAATCAATCAATCAATCAATAAAATTAAATAAATAAAAAAAGATGTGAGCATAAAAAGCCAACCAAAATTTGTGCTTACTATCTTAACAGAGCAATCTCATTTCTTATTGGTAGGGTTTTAAAATTGGTTGATAAGTCGTGGCACCTGGGTGGCTCAGTTGGTTAAGCATCTTACTTTGGCTCAGGTCATGATGTCATGGTTTGTGAGTTCAAGTCCTGCATCAGGTGAGCTCGAGCCCCACTTCTTTCTCTCTCTTTCTCTCTGCCTCTCACTCACTTGCACCCTTTCTCTCACAAATAAAATAAAAATAAAAATAAAATAAAATAAAATAGGTTGATATGTCAATTTGCAGCTGTTAAATAGTCATATGCCTACATGTAAGGAGGTCTCTATTGGGATATCACAGAAATCATTCTTATCCTGGTGAATTGTTTTCCATAATAATAGCTTGTTATTATAATAAATTATAAAATATTTAATGTTAAAGTTATATGTTATAATAAATATCATATTTATAGCAATATTTTATTTCTATAATAAAATGTTGAGAGAATACCAGCTATGATGTCATTTAGTTATCTCAAGGATCCTGTGATACAAAATATTTATTATTATTCCCATTTGACAGATGAGAAGGTTGAAATTGCTCAAGTTCACATAGTTAATGAAGGGTACAGCTGGTATTTAAACCTAGAACCTAGAACCATTTGAATTCAAATCTATATTCTAAATGACAAAGAATCTAAATTATTAGATTTATCTAATTTAAATTATCAAATAATTTAGATAATTTAGATTATCAAAAAGATATCAAAAGAAATAGAGTTGTGGACTGAAACTAACAGGAGTAGATAAAATAAGGATAGATGGAAAATTCTGAATGTACCTTCATAAAACCAGCTGTTTGAGTTTGAAACGGACAAAATATGGCTTAATAACAGATCATGTGATATATGCTTAGGTTTTCTTTCTTTTTCTTTTTTCTTTTTCCTTTCTTTTTTCCTTTTTTTTTTAAGTTTGTTTATTTTGAGAGAGAGGGAGTGGAAGAGAGGCAGGGAGAGAGAGGGAGAGAGGGAGAGAGGGAGAGAGGGGGAGAGAGAGAGAGAGAGAGAGAGAGAGAGAGAGAGAGAGAGAGAGAGAATCCCAAGCAGGCTCCACACTGTCAGCGCAGAGCCCAATGTGGGACTCGGGCCCACGAACCATGAGATCATGACCTGAGCTGAAATCGAGAGTCCAATGCTTAACCAACTGAGCCACCCAGGTGCACCTCTTTCTTTTCATTTTTAGATTTAATTTTAATATGAGCCAACAAATATATAACATGGCTGCCCATAAAAGCTAATTGCTGTGGTTGCAGCAATCTGCAGAAACACAACCATAACAGGGAGGAACGGACAAATAGAACACTAAGAATTTGTGTCAGTGAAGGGTCTGGAAAATACGTTTCTAACAATTTCAACAACAAGGAATTGCTGAAGGAACCATAGTGGTGTTGTTTTCTAGAAAGCAATGATGGTTATTATAATAATACCTAATTCTGATACAACAGTTTCCTTGACTCAGGCTTATTTATGTATTAACTCTTTTATACCTTACAACAATGTTATGAGTAGATCTATTATCATTTCACTTTTATGGATGAGGAAAATTTGTTATGCATCACAGAAAACTAACAGAGTAATTCTCTACCTCTTGTGCTTCCCTCTGCCCTGCCCCTCCCCAGCCACCACCTTGAGCTTTTTCTTTTCCTCCTGACTTGTGTTTTTAGCTTCTGCCATGGTCACATGTAAGATGTAAGTGCAGTGACAGAGTTTTTACTTTAGTATGTGGCCAAAGCTGACAGAGGACTAATGAAAACCCGTATCTCCTTTCCCAACTGTTTCCAGATGTGATGTAATGAATCCCTCCTTTTCAAGAATAGCATGCGAGGGGCTAGCTGTTAAAAGGAAACAGTTCCACATGTGAGCTAACTCCTTTTACTCTCTGACAAGCTGTTGCCTCTGCTGGCCAGGGTCTACCAGCCAGGTGTCCTCAGATGTGTGCCATGGCCAGCGAGATTCACACAGCCATGAAATTGTCCATGAGTGGGAAACATAGGAAATTACAGGTTAGGTATATGCAACATCTTGCTGGATGTAAAGGTTGAACAGTCCTGACACCGACAGATATACAGAAAATAGTATAAACTCTCTTGCTATCATGATTTTGCCATTTGTTACTTGATAACTCTATTTAAAAATTTTGCAATAAATACTTTCAGCAGAAACAAGCTAAAAAACAAAAACAACAATAAAACAGAACAAAACCCCCAAACCTGAAAGAGTATACTTAAGGAAAAATAAGGTCCTGAATGTTCATTTCTCAAGTTTGTTGATGATGAATATAAAACTTGCACAAAATGTTTGTTGACCTCAGGGGTTTAGTGATATCATTAAACACATGAAAAGCAAAGACACACATCTGCTGAAGAAGCAACAGCACCTACTTCAAAGTTAGAAGTTATTTTAAGAGGATTGTGTCCAAAGAAAACAACTTAACATGTGCAGTTGCGGAAAGGTATGTTTACACATCACTCTTTGAAGTGTGACTTTTCATTTAGATCAAATGTCTGTTCTTCTAAATTAATTTCAGTCATTTTCAATTTCAAGATCTCTTGTGTATTTATAAGACAATGTTAAAGTGTTGCTCTATTAGCAATAGAAGAATTTTGCAACCAGTTAAAATAATTCCAGTTTTCTGTCAGGGTCATCAAATACTTCAAAATAGGAAATCAGACCAGTTAAATTCCCATTAATGATTCAATTCTTTTTCCATCTGACAACTCATGAAGTCAAAGTAAAGCTTCCAGAAGATTTTCTGTTGAAGGCAAAACATCTGATATAATGGTGAATACTGTGATAAATTTAGTAAAAAAGTTAACACTGAAGATTAAATTTTTTTTTTGCTGTGGAGATATTAATGAATATATGTTTTTGCAGAGCATATCAACATGATAAAAACTGTGTTCTAATTATGATATCTGGGGAGCAGAAATATAATTGGAATGGATTTTGGTCCATGCACAAATCCTAATTGCGTTGAAACCAACTTTAATATTTTGCCAATTGAAATAGAAACTGATAATGGTTACATTTTATAAATATTTATATATATACACAAAGTAATGGATTACAATTTTTGGGTGTGTGTGCAGTAAAGCTGCAAGAACTTCACCGTAGCAGTATGTATTTTCTCTTAGTCACGCATCATCAATTGAATCTTATGAATGTTTGAGCTTTTTGAAAAATTACTTGCAAAATCAACTTAAGTATCAACCATGGGGAAGAATTTCTCTAAATTTTGATTGCATTCTATCCAAAATCAGTTGGAAATGTTTAATCAAATTATTCAACAAAGGAACAATCAAGATCTTTAGTTCTTAAAGTTTATAGCAAACTGTAATTATTAAAATCAAAGCTTGCAACAGGGAGATATTGATGTTTATCCATACAAAAGCAAGGGAAGAAGCAAATACATTAATTAAAGAAAACTCCAATGGGGAAAGAGCTCCACATGCAGAATAAAATCTTTTGATAAAGATTTGGTTTTTAATTTGGTAAGTTTATATTCTATTCTGGAATGGATTGAAACTGAGAGGACCTGTGATTGTGTATAATCTACGTTTGATGAACTATTTAGAAAAATCATTAAAAACCACCTTTTAAAATGAACTTTATCTTATAAAAAATATTTGTTAAAGAAGATACTCTGGGGAAAAAAAAGTACCTGTAAAAATATTTAAGTTGAAATATGAACAGATCTTAATTTAAACATTAAAATCTGAGGGGCACCTGGGTGGCTCAGTCACTTAAGCGTCTGACTCTTGGTTTTGGCTCAGGTCATGATCTCACGGTTGATGAGTCTGAGCTCCACATCAGGCTCCATGCTGACTGTGCAGAGCCTGCTTGGGATTCTCTCTCTCTCTCTCCCTCTCTCTCTGCCCCTCCCCCACTCACTCTGCCTCTGTCTCTCTCAAAATAAATAAATAAACTTGAAAAAAACAGATGTTCAAAAATTAAAATCTGAGAATAGTCTCTGTTTAGCAGACTTTGCTCAGAGTTGCCTAGAGAGTGCCCAGCACCCGTACAGAGATTGATCTAGATCTCTTAGATAAAAATATGGTCAGAAGAAAGGGGTCAATTGAAGCGGTCATGAATTTCAAATATATTAATCATAAAATTCGACTATGAATAATACTGAAGGCAAATTTATGAGAAAATTAAAAATAATAATTACATATCAAAAAATTCTTTACAAAAATACTAGTGATAGGGTCTTATAGACAGATCAAACTAAAAAATTTATTAAAAACATGAAAGTGTACCAAGGATAATTATTTCACATTTATTAGTTTTAATGTTCAGATAATTTACATTCAGACTTAAAGTTTATCCTAATATACTCAGGTACATTAATTTTAACTTTTTAAGAAATAATTTTATTTTTGATAATAATTTTTTTTAATGTTTATTTTTGAGAGAGAGAGAGACAGACAGACAGAGCACGAGCAGGGGAGGGGCAGGGAGAAAGGGAGACACAGAATCTGAAGCAGGCTCCAGGCTCCAAGCTGTCAGCACAGAGCCCAACACCTGACTTGAACTCACGAACTGCAAGACCATGACCTGAGCTGAAGTCAGACTCAACCAACTGAGTCACCCAGGTGCCCTGAGAAGAAATTTTAATAAAATAATTTGTAAGTTCTCCAATAAAAGAATACCAGTTTGTTGGTCACTTAATATTCCAAAATGTTATATAATTTTAGTTATTTGTCTTAAGTTTTTATTTGGATATAACTTCAAACTTACAGAAAAGTTACAAGAATATTACAAGGAGGTCCATTCCTTCATGTTTCCATTTTGTTCCATTTACTTTAACATTTTCCCTTTTCTCTCTCTCTCTCCTTTATCAGTGTGTGTACATAAAATCTTTTTTTTTTTTTTCCTGAACCATTTGAGGGCTTAAGACACCCTTGCCCTTTTTCTACAAAATCATTTCATGTGGTTTTTACTGAAATTAAGGATATTGAATTCAGGAAACTCAACATTACTATAACACTGTAATCTATAGTTCATATCCAAAGTTCACCTCTTATCTCAGTAATGTCCCTTGTAGCTATTTCCTTCCCATCCAGGACCCAACATAGTTACCACATATAGCAGCAGTCGTCAGGTCTCTTTGGTACCCTTCAATCTGAAATAGTTCCTCAGTTTTTCTTTGCCCTACTTAATTAACCTTGACAATTTTAAAAGAACAAGCTAGCTGTTTTGTCCCTCAGTTTGGGTGTGATTAATTTCAGACCATGCATTTTTGGCAGGGATAATGTGATATGTCCTCAGTGCATCACATCTGAAGGCACATGGTGTCAGTTTGTCCCAATATTAGTGATACTGACTTAGATCATTTGGATAAGTTGGTGTCCAGCAGATGTCTCCCCCGAAGGCATAGATATATTTTCTAAGAAGTAATTGGAGGTCATACAAATCAAATTTTTACCCGCTATATTTAGTATCAGTTGATTCTATTAATTGTCCTAGATTGGACCAATGGGATTCCTTCAAGCTAGATGGCTCCTTATTCTTTTGGGATGATCTCTTATTCTTTAAACATTTCCTTAATTTTCAGCATGAGGTATTACAGGAAGCCTTACTGCTTCAGGTTTGGAATCAGCCTTTTCTCCAAACATCCATGGCTTTTTAGTAAAGAGTGGTATTTATAAACCAAGATCTGACAACTAGTTGTGCTTCCTGTTACATGTGAATCAATGCTTATAATGGTAGTGCTGATACACACACACACACACACACACACACACACACACACACATATACACAAGCATGTACATATATGAACTTCTCTCTCTGTATGTACGGGTATAGAGCCATGAATTTATGCTCATATCCAATTCAATCCAACACCACAGGATACATTCTAATTTTCTCCCTTCTCTATATAATATACAAGTACTCGTTTGTTCATGCCTGGAATATACAGAACGTAGCTTCACAATTGCTCAACCATACTACTGTGAAAAGCAAACTGACTAGCTAGAATTTAATATATATTTATAGTTTTATTAGGTAAAAATATGTCCACTGAAGTGTAGGATCTCAAGTGTACAATGTGATGGAATTTTTCAAATGGATATACATGTGAAACACAATCCTTACCAAGATAAAGAGCATTTCTATGACTCCAGTGAGTTTCTTTTTGCCCCTTCATAGCATTTCAGTCCTTCCTGTAATACACATACTCAAAGGTGATTTTTTTTTCCTTTCTGATTTTTAAAAACCACCTGAATTTAGTTTTACCTGCTTTAGAACTTCATACACAAGGTCAAGAAGATACTCTCCTAGATTCTCCTAGAAGCTTTATAGTTTTAATTTTTATTGTCAGGTCTATGATCTATATCAAATTAAGTTTTGCGGATGATAAAATAGGAAGGAGTTGAGTGCCATTTCTCCCTCATACATGAATCTGGTTGTTTTAGTACATATGTTGAAAAGGCTTTCCTTTTGTCCTCATTGCATTGCTTTGGCGTCCGTGTTGATAGTCAAGTAATTGCTTAAGTGTATTTCTGGACTCTTTTTCCCACTGAAATTTGTCTATATGCTATTATCACACTGTCTTGATTATTGTAGCTTATATTTAAGTCTTAAAATAAGGCAGTGTAAGTACTCCAACTTTGTGCTTTTTTTGTTTAAGATTAGTTTGGTTACACTAGTTTTTTTTTTTTTCTTTCTCATTTGCCATATACAGTTAGCATTATCTTGTCAATGTCTCTAAAAATACCTGCAGGAATTGTAATTGGGATTGCTGTGATTCTATAGATCAATTTGTAGAGAATTGGCATTTTAACAATATTGAGTTTTCCCATCCATGAACATAGCATATCTCTCCATTTATGTAGGTCTTTAATTTTTATCTCGGAGTATTTTGTGGTTATGAGTGTAGCGGTTTTGCACATTCTTGCTAAATGTATTCCTAAGTATTTTATGTTTTTTTGATGCAATTGTAAATTGAGTTTTCTTAAACTTTATTTTTCAATTGTTTGCTGCTAAGAGTAGAAATCCTACACAATAGATTTTTAAATATTGACTTCTTATCCTGTGATTTTGATAAAATCACATACAAGTTTTATAGTTTTGTAGCTTCCTAACAGCTTTCAACTTAACATTTGTGATGTCTGTGATTGGGAAGAGTTTTACTTCTTCTTTTTGAATCCTTTTGTCTTTTTTCCCCCTTTTACTGGCTGTATTGCAGTGGCTAGATGATGACATAGTTTTTTATCGAATTTGTGTAAGATTGATATTATTACCTCTGTTGTTTCTGATGAGTAGTCTACAATTATCAATATCATTGTTCTCGTTTTAGTCATATGTCTCTTTTATCTTAATGCTTTCAAGATTTTCTTTTTATCTTTGGTTTTTCAGTTGTTTGATTAGGATGTGCCTGAGTGTGTCCGTATTTTTCTTTGGGGAGTTGCTAATCTTTTTGCATCTGTATGCTGTTTTTCAAAAAATTTGGTAAACCTTTGGCTATTATTTCTTCAAATAGTCTTTTTTCTTTTATATCATTCTTTTCTTCTGGGGGCTCTAATTACAAGTACATTAGTCTGGCTGACATTGTCTTCTAGGTTCCTGATGTTTTGTTCATCTTCTTTGAATCTTTTATTTATTTATTTTTCTCTTTTTATGTTGGATAATTTCTATTGACCCATTGTTAAATTCATTAAACCTTTCTTCAAACTCCATACTCTGATTCCTCAAACCAGTAAGACTGGGACTTGCTGCTTATGCTGTGATTGCCTTAGGCTTGTGTGGACTGGGGAGAAGTCTCAGGCAAAAACTATATAAACACAGATTTTATTGAATTCAGTTCTCTCTCAGAGATTGACTACCATCCAGTTTCTACTGCTTTTGATTGCTCTCCAGGGCCTTTAAATGGTTGTTTAAATTTTTTTTTCATAACTATCTGTAGAAAACACAAGCTACCTTGTCAATATTAGATATGGGAGTAGGAATACAAATACTATTCCCTAATTCACCCAATAAAGGAAAAATATGTTATATAAATATCATTAACAATTGAAATAGAACAATACATTATAAAAATAAAATGTTTTAAAGATTTAAAAAGGCTTGTATAAATATTTGGGTTACACTTGGCAAACTTAACCTTAAAATATCTCATGTGTTAACCTGAGCCTATTAAATCATCACTAGAATGTAGCTCATGCCACTTGCAATTCACCTGGATCAACAGCTCCTGCACCGCTCCATTTGCTCTCTAATGAACCGAGTCTACAATTATGTACTTGAGTGTTATGGCTGCATCAAATTGCTCTCAAGGTTTCTAAATGCATACTCCAATATGTCCTTGTCTCATGGTGGCTCAGCTGCAAATATTCACAGATTGGCATAAGTCTGCAAAATGCATGATGAGCAATGCTGATATACATGTCATTCTTCTGGAACTGTGGATGCACCTCTGAGAAACAGCTGTGCATGATTGTTGAGAATAAGCTAGGTAATGAGTTAAGTGTATCCTTGTTGTGTAGTGAGTACTGCTGACCTTAATCCATCTATTTGTCTATATTCTACCTTTGACAAACTCTTGCCAGACCAGTGGCATAGTTGTGCATTGGGGACCAAGGTCTCTTTCTTCAGAGGATTGGTGGCCAACACAGATACTGTGACCTACCACTGTTTTTGCAGCAATAACCAAGTATTGTATCTCACTATCAAACCACCTGTTTTCTACAGACACTTCATCATCACCAACTGTGGCAGATCCTGGCACCTGTCAGTGGATGGACTCTTCATGGTTTTCTGTTTTCTTCCGTCATGAAGATGGTAATCTTACTGGACCGAGTAAGATTCCTTGGGTTTTTTCTCTTGGCATGGGAGGTGAGACAACCTAAAGAGGTAGGCATACTTTTTCACAATAGAGGAGTGGCATGCACAGTTATTTAATTTGAATATTAAAAAAGGACAGTTTTATTTTGTACCCCATATTAGGAAAAAGGGACATATAAGTCACCAAAACAGATATATCCAAAGAGGTACATCTAAAACTGCAGACAGCAAAGTCAACGATAACACTAGAACTAACTATCTGTGTTACGTTCTTTATAAATACTGATACTTTTAGGGCAGAAAGTTTGGTTGAGAATGCATTGACTAAGTGGACAAAATCCTCATTTAATTTGTGTAAGTCTTTCCCAAAGAAGTAGAATTTAGAATATCCTATTTTTTTGCTATAAATTTGGGCTTGGTTAGATATTGAGACCAGTGATGAAGATGTTTGTGTGGAGAGAGGAACACAGAGAACTAAATTTAATTAGTTTAATTTACCAAGTATTATTTTTGTGATCTGTTTTTACTCTGTTTGGGCCATTGTGTTGATTCTGAAATGTTTATCTGCCCTTGGAGATTTCGGTGATGAGAACATTTTAAGAACTCTGAAAAATTCTGTAGTTCATTAAATGCAATCACCTGTTGGCATGTGGTCAAGACATAATTCACAGGAAAATATTTGTGTTGTGGGATTAGTCCATATCCATCAGGCAAAAGCTTATTTGGTCAGTCATCTTTCCCAAAAGTCCTGGCAGGGAGACTTGGTGTCTGTATTGTTTTATAATGACTCATATCAAGGGTTAAACTCCTTGATCCTTGCCGGGGTCATGTTGTCAAGCTTATGCTGGATACGGTATTTTACATTCTTCACCCACTAACAGCGGCTGCAAGGCTCTCTCCTTTTCTCCCTCCAAAGTCAGGACTAACCTCTTCTTCATTCCTCCACCCCCATTCTTGTTCTCTTCTATTTTTTAACACTCCACTCATGGACTGCCTGTCTGGATTAGGAGGCAATGGAAGAATTCCACTATCTTCTTGTAAAAATTTTCAGTGACAAGCAAAGAGTGTACAGTCTGACAGGGAAGGTACCTAATTCGAGATGACAATGTGTGAGCCCGATGCTCTAATTAAGGTGAGCACACACTCTTGTGGTGCATCTGGGAGGAAGCTTGCCTGGAGAAGGTCTGAGAAGATTTTCTATATTAGAAGATATGTAAGAGAGCACAAAAATATAATTTGAAAGACAAATAGGGGCTAAGTCATAAAAGAATTTGAATGACATGTTAAGGAATTCAATCTTTAGTGTGAATTATGAGGAGCCACAGAATATTTGTAAGTGCCATGTAAGGTTCGTGTCTTTGAAAGCTCTCTCTAGTGGCATTACGGAGGATGAACTGTAGACAGAAGATCTAATGAGACAGCACTGAAGAAGAACAGGTGACAAATTGTAAAGGCCTGAAAGTGGGGGCAATGAATTTGTATAAGAGGAGAGAAATACACAAGCTATTTTAGAACTTAGACTCCATAGGACTTGGGACTGGCTTGGATGGAGGGTGGGCAGATGGAATAGGGCTCGCGAGGAGTTAGGATGAGGTCTCCCAGGCTTGAAAGACTGATGGATAGTGGTGGCACTGGTCAAGAGAAGAAATATAAGAATAGAAACAAGTTAGTCAGCGAGGGACAGTGGGGGGAGGTGTTTAGGTAAGAGATTCTAGTTTAGTTTTGAACACATTGGATTTGAGGTGTTTATGGGGATATAATAATAGATTTCTAAGCATCGAATAAAGGAGAAAGGTTTTTGTTTTTTCTTCTGACAATTGGTAATTCTCAGTAACTTTTCAGTCCAGTGTATTTTTTCAGTCATACTTGTATTGTTATAATTTTCTTGATTCTTTTTTTTGGCCACTCATAGATATATTCCTGGCTCCCTTGCATTCATATTCTGTGAGTTATTTTTGTATCATTACTATTTTTTATTAGAAATATATTTTACTGTGAAATATGCATTCCATATTTTGTTTGCATTATTGTTTGATATCTCAGTTCAAAACACTTTTTTTAAGTGATTTTTATTTATTTTTGAGAGAGAGACAGAGACAGAGAGCAAGCAGGGGAGGAGCAGAGAGAGAGAGGGAGACACAGAATCCCAAGTAAGCTCCAAGCTGTCAGCATCAGAGCCTGATGCAGGGCTCAAACCCACAAACCCTGAGATCATAACTTGAGCTGAAGTTGAATGCTTAACCAATTGAGCCACCCAGGAGCCCCCAAAACACTTTTTACACATACATTTTATTTTCCTCTATGCAGCAGTGCTACAAGTAGGTTTATCAGATAAGGAAACTGAGACTTAGAGGTGGCAGGCAAGCACCTGGCTTGTGCAGAAAGTTCACAAAAATAAAGCTGGAGAAGTGGGCCTGCTGTAGGTCTGCGGAAGAATAACCAGAAGTGAGGGTCAGAGCTGCAATAAGAAGAAATAATTTGCTGGTATGAGAAAATTGGAGGGGTCACTAGCCAGCATTCAAATCAGCAGAATAATGCTCTAGGCTGGGCTTCTGGGTGTCTGGGTGTCTCAGTAGGTTAAGCTCAGGTCATGATCTTGTGGTTCCTGGGTTCGAGCCCCGCGTCGGGTTCTGTGCTGACAGCTCAGAGCCTGGAGCCTGCTTCAGATTCTGTGTCTCCCTCTCTCTCTCTGCTCCTCCTCTGCTTGTGCTGTCTCTCAAAAATAAAACGTTAAAAAAAAAAGAACCTCTAGACATTTGCATTCGATCTCACGTATTAATGGAACATCTACTATGTGGTTGGCACAATGTTAGGAACTGAGGGTATAACAATTAAATAAGACATTCCTTCCCCTCCATGGGCTAAGAGTGATGTATGTATAAACAGTTGACTATATACAACTGCTAAGTTCTAAAGTAGAGCAAAAAATCATCTACCTTGGGAATAAGGGAAGAGAGAGTAGTTAATATTGTCTAAGAGTTCAGGAAAAGGAAAATGAAGAAAGAAGTTATATTTGAGCCAAAGTTTGAAAAGGCTGGAGAGATGTCTACAGGATTGGAAAGGAGGACAAGGGAGTTCTAAGTACCAGGAAGAACAAGGGCAAAACCTGGGAAGTGTAACAGTGTATGGGGGTGGATATAGGTTGGGTCAAAGGTATTACCTAGGGTAGAGCCCCTCATAGAGGCACATCCATGTGGAAAGGTGGCCATATTATCACCATGCTGTGGAAACTTTTCAAAGGCAGGTTGGGGGGATAGGTGAGGGAGGGGACTCACCACCTCTTTTAGTGGAAGAATCAGCTGGATTGCTGACACTGTGATCTAGATTTTTAAATAATCTCTTATGTTCACAGGTTCTAGGAGGGGTGAGAAGATTGGCCATGAGTGAAAAGTTTGGTGGAGAATACTCTCCCCTTCTCTTTACCTTGAAACATGGGCAAGGTTTCAGGCAACTAGTTTTCTACAGGTCGTTAGGTCAGACACCATCACCTTGGTGTTATTTGGGATTCAGAGGTTCTTAGCTCCCTGCGGTAAAGATATCTATGAAAAACTGGGTAGAAATCAAATGTTTACCAATTCTGGGAGAGAGGGCTGTGTGAAAAATACAGGGCTCAAGTTCACCTTGAGGTGGAAATAGGATGAGCAGGTCCACCCAGCAGAGTAGATAGTCTGTGGAGGTCAACAAGATACACGCTGAAGGACTGTGTGAAATTGGCCTCCAGTGAACATGGGTATTATGTCCAGGACAAGGCTCATGTCAGTGAGGCTCTTTATAAAGTACTTATATCTGATGTGAGGGGTAGGGAGACATTGCAGGCTTTTTATCATTGGGTAGTGAACACGACCTCTTGGGGAGATGATTCTGATGGATGGAGAGCTGGGAGTCTCTGATTACATGTACATTTTCAGTTCCTGGGTTCTTATGAAGTGGAGGGAAGCCTTCATATCATTTTCCTGATAAGCAAACTCATTTGACACCATCAGACTCTTCTTCACAATGGAAGGTTCTGGAGTTTTGGATAAGTATAGGACTGAGTTGAGGAAAAATAGCCCGAAGCCTGCAGTCAGTAGCTGAAACCAGCAGGCATTTATCAGCCCTGTGCCATGTGCAATGGCTTTTCCCAAGTGTTTTTTGTTTTTTTTTAATCTGTGTTTGCTTCAGTCTCAGGGGACAATCTATTCAGTCACCAGAAGGGATACCTTCAAAGAGTTTTCTTGGATAAAGTCCACTCATGTGGTCAGTTGTGACCTCATCTTACTGCTCCAGGGGCCCTTGTTTGGGACTTGATATCTCCAGTTCCTGCTTGAATGGGAAGCAGAGAGGCCTTTCTTTTTAGTGCCTCTCATTTTGGAACACATCAGAAACCACCAGTTAAATGTTTTTACAGATTTTTTTTTCATTTTTAAATAATCTAGCCCATTGCCCTGCTTATTGTCAAGAATCATTAAAGACAGCCAACTGCTTATATTCTTTTCACAAACACAAAGTGGGAGGTTTGGGGAGGTGCAGCGTGGGGAGAATGGGGCTTTTCACTTTGCTGGCACAAAATTTGGAACTGTAGAGGAAGAAGAATAAAAGTACTGGTTCAGATTTTCCTAAACTAAATTGCGAACTTGATGTTTCTACCAGCAACCATAATACGTATCTCATGGAAATGCCCATATTTCTCTTTCTTAAATGTCTCTTCAAATTTGAAACTGTTCCAAGGGGGCTCCATATTCCCCCATTTTATTTATTCTTGAAAGCAAGGCTCCTGGTCGACTCCCATAACTCCTTGGAGGAGAAGCTACCCGTCAGAGCGTCTTTCTCCCACCAGCTGTAGATACAAATCCAAATGTCTCAACTATTCACATCCTGATCCCATAACTCCATGGCTTGTGCAGAGTGTTTGACTAACAGCTGAGGGGGAGGCTGGGAAGGGCGGGAGGGGCAGGGGGCAGGTCTCTTGTTAGGGCCCCAGAGAGCAAAGCTGTGCATGGGACCAGACCTGCTTCCAGAACAGGCCCCTGCTGCCAGAAACAACTCATTCCCTGAAGAGCCTCTGACTCATGCCTCTAATAGGACTATTATGGTTTCCTGGCTGCAAAGTTGTCCTTTCGAAATGTAGGGTTTTTTTCTTTTTGAAATTTGAATTCTGAGTTATGTGTGGTGGATTAATTCCCCTGTGCCATGGTCTCACAGTGTTTTTTGAAGCTCTCTTCACAGTATCCCTTTGCCTGACTAGATTTTAAACCCTGTGTACCCGAGGACTGGAGTCTGCTCTGTATGCTACTGTATGTCCAGTAGCTGGAATAGTAAATGGAGCATGGAGGCATATGATAATTGTTTGTTGAATGAATGAATGAAACATTGATGTGTTTTGCCTATGCAGCCCTACCCAGGATAAAAAGATTTTAAGAGGCCTTAGACCTCATAAAGCAATAACAGGGGGACAACTAAGGAACATGTCCCAGAATTTCACTAGGTTTTTTGGGGGTCACGATTCAACAAGTGTGGTCATCTGGTTTCTATGCTACAGTAGAAATAGAAGCAAATTGGGACAGGGAGGTAGGGTGCTGCTAGAGAGAGGGGACTCTAATAGGAAAGGAGGGAACAGCGGAGTGTGAGGCTACTGGTTGAAGGGGACTCTCACCCCACAAACTTCACGAGCATGGAGATCATCTTTACATTTTACCAAAATGTAATAATTGCACTGGAAAGTGGCCATGTTCAGTTATCTGGGACTGATACTTACGTGAGCTAGTTTATTTCCAAATGGTGCTGAGCCACTGAAGTATTAGCATGTTGTGGCATGTTCATTTTATTTCTTCGAATCCTGTAGAAAATCCACCACTTTTCTTTGACAAGAGTAATAAGAATTGTGTCCTATTCTGTTTCTACCTCACAAAATAGAAGACGTTCCTCAATGGCCAAAGGTTGACCCAGGCTTGTGAGGAGGAGAATCTTGTACCTTGTTAGAGTCTTTATGAACATTTTGGGGCACCTGGGTGGCTTAGTCAGTCGAGTGTCTGACTTTGGCTCAGGTCATGATCTCACAATCCGTGGGTTCGAGCCCCACATCATGCTCTGTGCTGACAGCTCAGAGCCTGGAGTCTGCTTCTGATTCTGTGTCTTTCTCTCTCTCTGCCCCTCCCCTGCTTGTGTGCTCTCTCTCTCTCTCTCTCTCTCAAAGTTAACTAAACATTTAAAAAAAAAAGTCTTTATACACATCTATATTGGAAGTTTCCTTCAATCAAAAACAAAGAAGAAAAAGTCAAGAGGAGCACCTGGGTGGCTCATTCGGTTAAGTGTCCAACTTCGGTTCAGGTCATGATTTCACAGTTTGTGAGTTCAAGCCCCGTGTGTTGGGCTCTCTGCTGTCAGTGCAGGGCCCACTTCAGATCATCTGTCCCCCTCTCTCTGCCCCTTCTCTACTCATGCTCTCTCTCTCATTCTCTCTCAAAAATGAATAAACATTAAAAAAAGAAAAAGAAAAAGTCGAGAGAAGAAAACTATGACAACAAGCTATCTATACTCAGGGTACAGAGATGCTAAAAAGTACAGTTCTTATTTTTACACAACAAATAAAGGAATAGAAACTTCTAGTGATTTCACAGGAGAGAAAGACAGAGAGGTGAAACCTGGAAGAAACTGAGGAGCTTTTAATCAGATAATGGAGTTTCAGGTATTTGCCAACAGAAGCTGTAATTCTTCCAAAAACTTTTTTATGTTCATGCCACATTGAACAATAGTTGCTTCAGATTTCTAGGTAAGGAGAAAAAATTGCATGACTCAAGCCATAAAAAAGGTGTCCTCATTCCACAATTTAATTTTTGAGGGCACACATGGGTTTCTCTTGGTCTGTGCTTATTCTAAGCAGGCACCAGGTTGTCTAGCTTGCAGGATGCCACTCATTTAACACCTGGAGGAAAATACATGCCAAGCACTAACACTGTCATGTGAAATATTTAGAAGTAGTTACATCCAAGTTATTATTGGAAAAGGGCTTGAAGAAAAAGGTGAAAAGAATGAAAAAGGAAAGATGAATTCTTTCTTTGTTCCTCTCTCTCTTTCTCTCTTCCTCTCTCTCTTTCTCTCTTTCTCTTTCTTTCTTTCTTTCTCTCTCTCTTTCTTTATTTCTCTCTTTCTTTCTCTCTCTCTTTTTTCTTTCTCTTTTTCTCTTTCTTTCTCTCTTTCTTTCTTTGTTTTTTTCTTTCTCTTTCTTTCTTTCTCTTTCTTTCTCTCTTTCTTTCGTTCTCTCTCTTTCTTTTTTTCTTTCTCTTTCTTTCTTTCTTTCTTTCTTTCTTTCTTTCTTTCTCTCTCTTCTCTCTCTCTCTCTCTCTCTCTTTCTCTCTCTCTCTCTCTCTCTCTCTCTCTCTCTCTCTCTCTCTCTTTCTCTCTTTCTCTCTTTCTCTCTTTCTCTCTTTCTCTCTTTCTTTTCTTGTAGAGTTAACATATACTGTTGGGTGCCTGTGGAGCTCAGCCGGTTAAGCGCCCAACTTCAGCTCAGGTCATGATCTCACAGTTCGTGAGTTCAAGCCCTGCGTTGGGCTTTGTGCTGACAGCTCAGAGCCTGGAGCCTGCTTCAGATTCTGTGTCTCCCTCTCTCTCTGTTCATCCTCCACTCACACTCTGTATCTCTCTCAAAAATAAAAATAAAGATTAAAATTTTAAAAACCAGTGTTATATTAGTTTTAGGTGTACAACATAGTGATTCACCAATTCTGTACATTATTCGGTGCTCATCAAGACAAGTGCATTCTTAATCCCCTTCACCTATTTCACCCATCTCCCCAACCACCTCCCTTCTGATAACCATCTATTTGTTCTCTATAGTTGAGAGTCTGTTTTTTAGTTCGTCTCTTTTTTTTTTTCCTTTGTTCATTTGTTTTGTTTCTTAAATTCCACATATGAGGGAAATCATGTGGTATTTGGCTTTCTCTGAACGACTCATTTCACCTAGCATTATACCCTCTAGCTCCATCCATGTTGTTGCAAATGGCAAGATTTCATTTGTTTTTATGGCTGAGTAATATTCCATTGTATATAGACGATATCTTCTTTATCCATTCGTCTATTGATGGACACTTGGGCTGCTTCCATAATTTGGCTATTGTAAATAATGCTGCAGTAAACACAGAGGTGCATGTATCCCTTTGAATTAGTGTTTTTGTATTCCCCAGCAGTGTGATTACTGGATCACAGGGTAGTTTTATTTTTAACTTTTTGAGGAACCTCCATACTGTTTTCCACAGTGGCCTCACCAGTGTGCATTCCTACCAACAGTGCATGAGGATTCCTTTTCCTCTACATCCTCATCAGCACTTGTTGTTTCTTGTCTTTTTGATTCTAGTCATTCTGACAGGTGTAAGGTGATATCTCATTGTGGTTTTGATTTGCATTTCCCTGATGATGAGTGATGTTGAGCATCTTTTCATGTGTCTGTTGGCCATCTGTGTATCTTCTTTGGAGAAATGTCTATTCATGTCTTCTGCCCAGGTTTTAATTGGATTATTTGTTTTTTGGGTGTTGAGTTGTATAAGTTCTTCATATATTTTGAATACTAACCCTTTATTGGATAAGTCATTTGTAAATATCTTCTTCAATTCAGTAGGTTGCCTTTTATCTATTTATCTTTTGATGGCCATTCAGGTTGCTAACACGTTTTAGCTATTGTGAATAATGCTGCTATGAACATGGGTATGCAAATATCTATTTACGATCTTGCTTTCAGTTCCTTTGGGTATATATCCACAAGTGGAATTGCTGGATCATACAGTAATACTACTTTTAATTTGTTTTTTATTTAAAATGTTTTTAATGTTTATTTATTATTGAGAGACACAGAGTGTGAGCAGGGGAGAGGTAGAGAGAGGGGGAGATGCAGAATCTAGAAGTAGGCTCCAGGCTCCGAGCCGTCAGCACAGAGCCCGACATGGGCTTGAACTCACAAGCAGTGAGATCATGACCTGAGCCGAAGTTGGATGCTCAACCGACTGAGCCACCCAGGTGCCCCTATTTTTAATTTTTTGAGGAACTTCTATCCTGTTTTCCATAGCACTGTACCATTTTACATCACACCAATAGTGCACAATGGTTCCAATTACTCTACATCTTTCTCAACACTTATTTTTCAGGGTTTTTGATAGTAGCCACCCATTGGTGTGAGGTGATATCTCAGTGTAGTTTTGATTTGCCTTTCCCTAATGATTAGTGATCTTGAATATCCTATCATGTGCTTATTAGCCATTTGTATATCGTCTTGGAAGAACTATTCAAGTCCTTTGCCCATCTTTGAATTGAGAGGCTTGTTTTGTGTTGTTAAGTTTTAGAAGTTCTCTATTTATTCTGGATATTACCTTTATTAGATTTGATTTGCAAACATTTTCTTCCATTCTGTGGGTTGTCTTTTTACTCTGTTGATATCTTTTAGGGTACAAATTTTAAAAATTTTCATGAAATCCAGTGTGTTTATTTTTTTCTTCTGTTACCTGTGCCTTGGCATTGTCAGATCCAATGTTGTGAAGCTTTTGCTCTACATTTGTTATTTTTCTAGTTCCTTGAATTATAAAGTTAGGTTGTTGATTTGAAATCTTTCTTGTTTTTTAATGTAAGTAGTTATAGCTATACATGTCCCCTTAACAGTGCTCTTGCTGTGTCTCATAAATTTTGGTATATTGTGTATTTGTTTTCATTCATTTCTAAGCACTTCCTAATTTTTCTTGTGAAGTCTTCTGTGATCCATTGGCTGTTTAAGAGAGTGCTCTTTAATTTCCACAAATTTGTGAATTTGCCAGTTTTCCTTCTGTTATTCATTTATGTCTGACTTCATCCTGTTGTAGTCAGAGAAGATACCTTGTATGATATCCATCTTTGCATTTAATATCAAGATATAACTGAGGTATAATGTTTTACTAGCTTCAATTGTACACAATGATGATTTGATATTTGTACATATTGAGAAATAATCACCCCAATAAGTCTCATTAACATCCATCACCACACATACTTACGAATTTTTTTTCTTGTGATGAGAATTTTTAAGACTGACTCTTTCAAATATATAATACAATACAGCAACTTTCAAATATACAACACAGTGCTATTATGTAATGCTGTACATTACATCCTGAAGACTTATTTATTTTATAGCTGGAAATTTGTAGCTTTTGACCACCTTTACCCATTTTGTCCACCCCCCTATCCTCTGCCTCTGGCAACCAACAATCATTCTCTGTGTCTATGAGTTGTTTTGTTTTTTTAGATCCCACATATAAAGATCATATGGTATTTGTCTTTCTCTTCTGATTTATTTCACTTAGCATAATGCCCTCAAGGTACACCCATGTTGTCACAAAGGACAAGATTTCCTTTTTATAGATTACTAGATAATATTCCATCGTGTATATGTGTGTATGTATATGCCACATTTCCTTTATTCGTCTATTGTTGGACACTTAGGTTGTTTCCATGGCTTGGCTATTGCAAATGATGCTGCAATAAACATGGAGGTACAGATATCTTTTCAAGTTGGTGTTTTCATTTCCTTCAGATAAATACCCAGATATTAAATTGCTGGATCATAAGGTAGTTCTATTTTAAATTTTTTGAGGAACCTCTATACTATTTGTCATAGTGGCTATACCAATTTGCATTCCTGTACTTTTTCTTGACTAAGTCTTAGTAATTTGTGTATTTCAATGAATTTGTTCATTTAATCTGTCAAATTTATGGGATCCAAATTATTTGTAATATTGCCTTCTTAGCTTTTTAATAGCTATAATGTCTCTAGCCACAGGGTTATCAATTTTACTCTTTCAAAGAATCAGACTTTGTTTTTATTGATTTTTCCCTGTTATTTTTCTGTTGGTAATGTCACTAATTTCTGCTTTTAACTTTAATATTCCTTTTCTTCTACTTTGGATTTAATTTCTTCTTCTTTTCCTTGCTTTACTTAAAGCTTTGCTCATTGACTTTAGAAGTTTTTTTAAAAATAATTAAACAATTAATATTGTTTAAATTATCTTGTAAGACTGTTTTAGCTTCAACCAACAAATTTTGTGGTATTATTTTTTTCATTTTCATTGAATTAAAAATATTTTCCAGGGGCGCCTGGGTGGCTTGGTCGGTTTAGCGTCCGACTTCTGCTCAGGTCATGATCTCACGGTCTGTGAGTTCGAGCCTCGTGTCGGGCTCTGTGCTGACAGCTCGGAGCCTGGAGCCTGTTTCAGATTCTGTGTCTCCCTCTGTCTCTGCTCCTCCCCTGTTCATGCTCTGTCTCTGTCTCAAAAATAAATAAACGTTAAAAAAAAATTAAAAAAAATATTTTCCAATTTCTTTTGTGATTTATTCTTTTAGCTAAGGGTTTAGAAATGTATTGTTAAT
The DNA here is from genome assembly GCF_027475565.1 of Acinonyx jubatus. Classification (NCBI taxonomy): domain Eukaryota; kingdom Metazoa; phylum Chordata; class Mammalia; order Carnivora; family Felidae; genus Acinonyx; species Acinonyx jubatus. The sequence continues at coordinate 207,235,489 of NC_069380.1, forward strand.
TCTAAACATTTGGGTATTTTTCATATATCTTCTTTTAATGGTATCTAATTATGTCCATTATGGTCACAGATGTTACTCTGTATGATCTTAGTACATTTCATTTTACTGAGCTTTATTTTATAGCCTCGTATATAGTCTTTCTTCATAAACATTCCACATGGGCTGAAAAGAGTACATATTCTGAAATTATAGGATATAACATTCTATATATATTAGGTCAAGTTGGTTTGAAGTGTTTTCAGCTCCATTTTGTCCTTACTGACTTTTGTTTAATTGTTCAATCAATATTTATGTTTTTCTCTGAAACAAAAGTATTTATCTGGTTGCTTAGAGCTACTTTAAATAGATTTGGAGTGTATCACTAATCTTTTTTACATTTACTTTTACCATTTCAGATTCCTAAGCTCTGAACTGTTTTGATCTCTCACTTGCATGACTAGATTTCATCATTAAGTAGGTTTTTAAGCCTAAGATTTTACATGTTTGAAAATTTCTGTGTTTTTTGTCTGAGTATATCTGTGAACTTGGTGCACATTATTCCAATGTCTTCTGGAATTAAGTTTTCTAGGTACAAGTCTGAGGTCATCCTGAATTTTTGTCCTTATTTTGACATTTTTTTCCTGTCTGGTAGTCTTCCTTTATTTATTTTTCAATTTATGTATTTTATTATAAAATATGGTATACACTTTCAGAGATACCTTTATTCCTGAATATGTAATGATGTCATATAGTATCAATTTTACCTGGTATGTAGTATGCTCTTTCAAGTTTACATATTCTGTTCTTCATTTTAGGAAAATTGTATATGATTATACATCTCCAAACACATTTTTTCCCTACTATTGTTTCTTTCTTCTTCAAGGACACAAACATTTTTAGGTTGAATTATCTTTGTCCTTTCTATCATATTGTTTTAATCCATTTCATTTCTTTTCTTTTTCTTATATATTCACTCTTTTTATCTTAAGGTGTTCCTTCCTACTGTTAATTTAAAATTCAGGTATATCTATTTCATCCTTTGCTAGATCTAGGTTACTTATCTGATATAAACGGTGAGGGTTTTTTTGAGTATTTTTAGTATGCTTTAATCATTCTGCCTCCTTTTCCATGCCATGTTGTTATATCATCTTGTCTTTGCACTCCTATTTTATTGAAGCAATACTCTTATTAAATTCTTCTATAGTATACATTCTAAAAGAATCTGCTTCTGTTTATTGAACTCTATTCCACTTTTAGTAATTCATTTGTTTTTTTTTTTTTTTGCACATTTCTTTCTCTTTTTGTATATTTCTTTATCTTCTTTTTGTTGTATCTCTATATAGTTTCTATTGTATTTCTTTTAATCTTGCTTATGCCTGGGAAGCTTTTGTCCAAACGTCTATTTTCTATAATATAGCATGAGACTTGACACATATTCCATTTATAGAAGGTAATTTTAATACCCCACCCCATGTCCCCTCCTCTCATCTGAGTTACCAGCAGCTGCAGACAGTTCCTGGCATGCTGACATCTTCCCTTCTCAAGCACCTACACATCTCCTCTTTACTGCCTGGAGCCCTTCTTTGATAACATGGGAGTTGGCTTGATTGTGTACAAGCACAGTCCAAAAGTATGGGTAGAATACTACTTCTAGGGGAAACTTAACTGATAGGGTATGGGAGTCAATGAATAAATGGTCCTCAGGGAGTATCAACCACAAAAACATATACTGAACAAGTGGACATGATAACTCAGTCATTAGAGATCAGCCAGTTTGTCCTCTGCCACCATACTGCTTATACAATGGGCCCATGAAGAATTTAACAAGGGTGTCAAGTATAGATATTCTGTATGGGTCCAACTGTTGTTGGGCTCTTTCTCACTAAGGCTCATCTAGTAATTGCCATTGCTCAATGTCCAACATGTTAGCACAGAAAATAGTGTTGCGCACTTGATCTGATACTATCCTTCAAGGACAGTAACTAACTAGTTGGTGGCGAGTTGCTTACATTGGACCCCTTCCACTCTAGAGGAAAAGTAATTCTGTCTACTTGAGATTGATAAGTATTCCAGGCACAGTTTTGCCATCTCTGCCCACAATATCTTGGCCAGCACCACTAACTGAAGGTAGAATTTCTGATTTATATAGGATCCTGCCTATATTGCCTTGGATCAAGGGACCAAGACATTTACTTTACCATCAAGAGGTGTGACAGTGGGCAATGACCATGGAATCCATTGTTCCTACCATATATTGCATCACCTAGAAGCTGCTGGCATGATAAAAAATTAGAATGTCTTCTTAAAGGCACAGATGAGGTTCCAGCTTGGAGAATAACACTTTTAAAGGTTAAAGTATGTTACATGGTACTTTGTCCCCAATAGGCTATCTTATGGTGCTTTGTCTTTGGTAGCTAAAATACAAGGGTGGAACGAAGGGGTGGAAGTTGAAGTGACTCCCCTCACTCTCACCATCACTGTCCCAACTAGGGAGTTTTTATTTTCTATTCCTACAACTTTAGGGTCTACAGAATTAAAGGTCCTGATCTTCAAGGAAGTAATCCTTCTACCAGGGGACACAATTAGGGTTCCACCGAATCTAAAGTTATGACTGTTGTTCTCATGTCAACACACCATCAGGCTAAAAAATGTTACCATGCTGGTGGTGGTAATCATGAGAATCTAATGTTTTCGTTGTAACAGTGGGCATGGTCTGAAAGTCAGTAGATCCTTCAGGGAACCTCTGATAATTCTGTGCCTGAAGGAAGGGCAGTTTCATCAAGTAAGGATTGACAAGGTCAAGGATACCAGGGATTCAGACATCTCAAAGACGAAAGTCTGCATTGTCTCAAGGAAAAGCAAGCTAGGATGGCAAAAGTTCTGACTGAGTGTTAGATGAAACTAGAATGGGTGCAAGGGGAAGGAGGAAATAAAACCAGTTGCTTTGGGCTTAGCCGAAGCCAAAAGAACTTCAGGTTTCCCCATTAACCCTCTTAGCTACAGCAGCAGGGATTTCAGCTTTTACCCCTAAGCATCATTAAAAGAGTGGAATCAGGGTGGGGCACAAGCAGGTCTGGGAACTGCTAAGGATGGTGACTGGCAGATACTGCTAATAGCATTCCCTGTATCCCTTGACCCACCTGCGTTCACCTACTGTGTGTGTGTGGGGGGGGAGTTGATACTCTTGATGCCCTAGTCTTGTCCTCCAGTGGGACAATTCTGAGGTGCATTCAACACTATTTCTCAGGAAGTCCCAGATGTTTAAGCTTCAATTGCCTAAAGCAGTAACTGATCAATACCATTACTTCTTTATTGGGCCTTCTTCTTTCTCTTTTCTCAATTCCCAGTTGTCTCCCTTGTGCTTCCTGGGATCATTTTCTAGTTAAACCACCTGTATACAATTACTTGTTCCATAGTCTGTTTTGGGGGAAAATCCAAACTAGAGCATCTCTTATCTGAGACAAGTTTGTGGTTTTCCTCCAAGCTGCACTTTGATTCTTGGATACTACTTTTAATCTATGTTGCTGTGGGCTCCGAAGGGAAGAGTGAGAGTCTTCTCTCTTTTTATTGGCCAGTCTAACTAGCAGTTTGTCAATTTTGTTGATCTTTTCAGAGAACCCAATTCTGCTTTCATTGATTTTTTGTGTGTGTTGTTTTTCCTGTTTCTATTTCATTTATTTCTTCTGCAAACTTTATTATTTCCTTTCTCTGGTAGCTTTTGGTTTAGTTTGGTTTGCTCTTTTGCTTTTCATTTTTATTTTTTATTTTTATAGCTCCTCAGGGTACAAAAATTAGGTTACTAATTTGAGATTTTTCTTCTTTTTAATGTAGGCATATATGGTAAAAATTTCCTTCTGAACGCTACTTTTACTGCATTCTCTAAGTCTTACTGTTTTGTTTTTGTTTTCATTCACCTCAAGATATTTTCTAATTTCTTTTGTGATTTCTTCTTTGACTTTTGGTTGTTGAGAATACATTGCTTAAATTCCATATATTTAAATTGTTTTTATTTTTCCTCCCATTATTTATTTCTAGGTTCATTCCATTGTGGTAAGAGAGATAATAGTTTGTATAATTTCAATCTTTTAAAAATGTATTGAGTCTTATTTTGTGGCTTAATAGTGTTCTATCCTGGAGAATGTTCCATGAGCACCTAAAAAGAATGGGTGATCTTCTGTTTTTGTTTGTTAGGTCTAGTTGGCTTACACTGTTAAGTTTTTTATTTCTTTGGTGACATTTGGTCTAGATGTTTTATACATATTTGAAAGTGGTGTATTGAAGTTTCCAACTATTATTGTAGAACTGTCTATTTCTTCCTTTAATTCTGTTGATGTTTGCTTCATGTATTTTGGGCTTCTGTTGTTTGGTGCATCTGTTTATAATTATTACATGTTTTTGCTGGATTGACTCTTTTATCGGTATATATGTCTTTCCTTGTTTCTTATAGCAATTTTGACTTGCCTGTTTTGTCTGATATTGGAATAGCCACCCCAGATCTTTTTTGGGTACTGTTTACACAGCATATTTGTTTCCATCTTTTTCTTTCAATCTCTTTGTATCTTTGGATCTAAAACGACTCTCTTACAGGCAGCATATAGCTGTCTCATGTTATTTTGTCCAATCTATGCCTTATGATTACAGGGTTTAACTTAGTTATATTTAATGTGATTACTGATAAGGAAGAATCTACTTCTGCCATTTTGCTACTTGTTTTCTATATCTTAACACCTTTTTTTGTCCTCCATTTCCTCCATTACTATCTATTTTCTGTTTAGTTTGTGTTTTGTAGTGAACTGCTTTGATTTTTTTCTCATTTCTTTTTGTGTATATTTTTTAGATATTTTCTTTATGATTCCATTTCTTTATGATTACCATTTAGTATCCTAAATTTGTAACAGTCTATTTCAGTTGATACGACCTTAACTTCAATACCATGTAGAAATTTTGCTCCTATACAACTCCACCCTTCCCTCCTTTATGTTGTTGTCCGATATTTTCCTGAGAGATAATAATTTTCAGAAAAAGAAGAGACAATAGGGGACACTTCACTACCAGTAAGTGGCAAAATAGCCTGTCTTAGAATCCTGTTTCTGTACTTATCCGTGCACTGACCCCATGACCCAAGAAATTAAAAGATTAGTAGAGGAATAGTTATAGTATTAGAGTTGTCATCAACAGTGGTCCAGATTCTGGTACAAGAATGGAGGGTTGGAAGGCCCTGACCCCTAGGATGAGACAAACACTGAGGTATCAGATTGAATCACATATGCTGGGAGGAAGTTCAGTCTGGAGGGTACAATGTGACTTCTAGGGCATGGTGAATCCAGATGGTGGGTTGATGGGACCAGTATAGTCTGGGTTTCAGAGTGCCCTTCTCAGCTTCCTTCCCACACTTGGGTAAAGTCATAGTGTTCCTATAAAATCCTTCCTCCTATACATTGATATATCCAGGACTCTTTCCACACTTGTCTCAGATTTGTCTTCTCGAATTTGTCTTCTTGGGATTGTTGCAGCAAGGTTGCTGACCCTTTATCTTTCTTTTGGGTTCCTATGCATGTGATGTTTTTTCACCAACTATTCCAAACCTAGGACGCTATTTCAGATTTTAATTGAATCATCCCTAACACCATGAAGGTAAACTCTGCCCACTTTTATGAGTCAAACTGTGGACTATGAGTCCAGCAGGACAGAGTGGACAAACAGCAGCAGAAATGACTTTGGATAACAGATCAGAATGAGATTCCCAGCTCTACCATTTAATAGTTAGGCTTGCAACTACAAAAAGGGAACGATGATAAAAAATGGCTAGCTATGTCAGGCACTATGGCAAGCACTTTAAACATCTCATTTAATCTTCATAAAAATTATGAGGTAAGTGTTTTATTATATTTATTTTGTTGATGAGGAAATTGAAGCTTAGGGAAGTTAAGTGCCTTGCTGAAGTTTACACAACTTGTGAGTCAAGGAGTTTGGATTCTGATCTAGTTCTGATGCTAAAACCTAAGTCATACAGTGGTTACAAATATTATGTAAGAAAGTATATGTGAAGTGCTTATTTGCTAGCTATTATCACTGTATTATTATTGAAGACAAATCTCATATCTCTTTCTCTCATTTGTTCATTCATTCTGTACTCATGGAGTCCCTCTTATATGCTGAGCTAAGCTCTCTGACACGGCAGCCACGAACCAGAAAAGACCCCTGCTCACCTCTTAAGAGGAGGCAAGCAAAAAATTGGATTCAATTATTTCAGAAAGTGATCAGTGATCTAAAGAGAATCAAGAGCGACTAGAATGGTGGTGAAGATTGTTGGCTTCATTACATCAGGTGATTTAGAGCCTGAGGACATGTCATAAGCAGAATAAGGATTCTCCAATATGTCCCTGTCTTAATACGCAGAACCTGTGAATATATTATGTTAAATGGCAAACAGGGATTAAGACTACAGATGACATTAAGATAGGGAGACTAGATTGTCAGGGGGCTGTGGGGAGGTGGGGGTAGGGACCCCGTGTAATCATAAAGGTTCTTAAAAGGGAAAGAGGAAGGCAGAAGAGGTCAGAGTGGTACCATACAAAAAGGAGTTGGCTCACCATTGCTGTCTTTGAAGACAGAGGAAGGAGTCTCCAGAAGCATACAGCCCTGCTAGCACCTGATTTTAGCTCAGTGAGATCCATTTTGGACTTCTGTCCTCCAGAACTCTAATACCTTAATACTTGAACTGTGTTTGTATTGTTTAAACCACTACGTTTGTGGTCGTTTGTTATAGCAGCAATGGAAAACTAAAATAGGAGACGTCATTGAAGTTGACACCTGGGGGACAAGAAACTATCAGCTGTGGGTCATAGCATTGCAGATAGATGGAACAGCATGAGAAAGGGGAATAGAAAAGAGACCAAGGAGTGGAACCAGAAAAGGAAGAGAGGGAATGGTAAAAATGGGTTTGGAGAGATAAGTAAGGGCCAGTCATATAGGACCTTGTTGGCTGTCATAATAGATTTGGATCTCATTTTAAGAGCAATCGAAAAACTTTGGAGGGTTTTAACTAAATGAGTGACATACCAAATTTATGTTTTAAAAATAATTGTCTGTACGTAAAACAAAACTGGTGGGCAGAGGACCAGGGAGAGGAATTCCTGCAGTTTGAACTAGGCAGTAGCAATGGAAATGTGGCATTGCAGGTATACATGGGATATAGAGACAGGATTTGCTATAGGGGGATGAAGAAAATAGAAATTGAAACTAGGGGTAGACTTCTGAAGTTAATGAAGGCTAAGTGTCAGGTATCTTCACCTGCACGGGTCCTATACCTAATTTTTAATTCATTATTTTGTATTATTTTTCATAAAGACAACTCCTGTGATTGCATCTGCTTCAAGTCCCCACAAAAACAAGAGTCTGCTTATGGGCTTAGGTGGGACAATGCAATTTGCTAAGCTAAATCTCTTTAAAATCTTTCTGTCTAAGGCCAGAAGTGGTCCAACCCAGAGCAGGATGGGTATGCAGGTGGAGGCTATCAGACCTCAGTTGGAGGGAGAAGAGAGCCTAGAGTTTGGGGACCAAGTTGGGCTTAGCACCTTTGGGGGCATGGGTATGCCACTGGAGACCACAGCCAGACTGGGAGACAAGCCTCTTCTCTCATGCAAAGATATGGGTTGGGAGCTAAATGTAGGAGCCTGTCTTTGTGGGAATCAAACTTGTCATTCATAGGGAAAGTTTATTTAACAGAGCTCTACCAAGAGGGAGCAATCAACAGTGACTGAAATACATTTCAATTGGTTGTTAAAAGTCACCCAGAAAGTGATGCACACGAGGATTTTTCCAGTGTCTATGTTATCTTCTCGTGATGCTTTCTTTGCTTTTTCGTCTTTGCCCCTTTCCTGTTGGCTCTGCATTCCTTTATCCTTGGCTATCTCTTATACCAACCATTTATGGCCAGGTCTGTCCTGTCTTACACCTGGTTTGCTCCATCTTGTTAACTATCTCATGATCTGCCCCCCTTGCCCTGCACTAGCTGCCTGGTTCTTGAGAGTTGAGGTCATGTTAGCCTGCAGGAGACTGTCTTCTTTTTTCAGCAAATACTTGGGTCCCCTGTCCATGGGGGGCAGCACCTTCATTGGTAAGGTCATAGTCCTATCCACTTCACTGATCCAGCCCAGCTCAGGTACCTTCTGTCTGCAAGAGCTAAGAGCAAGAGCTTAGTTTCCACATTGCTATCTCTTAGTCCTCTGCCATTCCCCTGGTATTGGACTTTGGCTCACACTTCTCAGGGCACTTCTGGCATCCTTTTTCTTCTTTCTCTTACCCCTCTGGGACTTGGTGCTGGTAAAGCCTGTGACAGAACTCTTGGTTGATGGATTCAATTCCTGAAGTAGGCTGTGTTATTTTGGGTTCCCCCTAAGGCAGAGCCTGACACAGCACTTTCTGTATCCTTGAGTATACCTCTTGCTTAGGGAGCAGGATGGAGGGAGGTGGGGATAGTGAGACAGGGAAGGAGGAAAAACCAATAAAAATGTATATCATCACAGTTGCTTCTGTGGATGGCAGTGCTTGATTCTGCTGGGGAGCAGCTCCGCTGAGGAGCATAGAGAATGCTTGTCAGACTGTCTGCCCGAAGATGGAGAGTCTAGAACATTCACCCAGCCCGCTGTACCTTGTGCCAAATTGGCTAAAGGTTGCCCTTGGGGGCATCAAATTCCTGCTCTCACAGACTGCACTGGCTTGTCCTATGAAGCTCTGGGCAGAATGCAGAGGGACTCAAATCCAGAAAGGCTATGCAGTAGGCATGAGGTGGGGCACCACCAGTTCAAGGTAAGTCTGAGTCTTCCAGAACTGTCCTCTGCAGCTATAGGTGAAATCAGAGGTGGACCAAGGGTATGATTCTTGTACCAAAGCCATCTGTTACACATGCCTCCTTCCTTCCCCTGCTGTCCCTGGTTCCAGGCTCTCTCCTTGCTTCACATCATAGTATAATCTATCCAAAATGATAGCCCTTATCATCAAGCATGTATGTCGGTGGGAATGTAAATTGAAATAGCCACTATGGAATACGGTATGGAGGTTCCTAAAAAAAATACCTTAAAAATAGAACTACCATGTGATCCAGCAGTCCCACTTCTGGGTATATATCCAAAGGAAACAAAATTACTATCCTGAAGGGGTAGCTGCACCCCCATGTTTATTGCAGCATTGTTTACAATAGCCAAGGCATGGAAACAACCTAAGTGGTTTCTTTTTGTTTTTGAAACAAATTATATACAAACTTTTATTCAAAGATATTCAAGAAAGACATGTTTTGGTCATTTTATTTTTATTTTTAATTTTTTAAAAATATTATTTTTTTTTGAGAGAGAGAGGGAGACAGAGTGTGAGCCGGGGAGGAGCAGAGAAAGAGGGAGACACAGAATCAGGAGCAGGCTCCAGGCTCTGGGCTGTCAGCACAGAGCCTATCACGGGGGCTCAAACTCATGAGCTGTGAGATTACAACCTGAGCTGAAGTTGGATGCTTAACCAACTGAGCCACCCAGGCATCCCTGTTTTGGTTATTTTAAAGTGAGATTAGTGAGGGAGGGAAGATGGCGGCGTAGGAGGATGCTGGGCTCACCACACATCCTGCTGATCACTTAGATTCCACCTACACCTGCCTAAATAACCCAGAAAACCACCAGAAGACTAGCAGAATGGAGTCTCCGGAGCCAAGCGCAGACGAGAGGCCCACGGAAGAGGGCCAGAAAGGATTGGCACGAGAACTTCAATGTGCTGAACAGAAAAAATATGCAGCCGAGAATCCTTTATCCAGCAAGTCTGTCATTTAGAATAGAAGGAGAGATAAAGGTCTTCCCAAACAAACAAAAACTGAAGGAATTTGTCACCACTAAACCAGCCCTACAAGAGATCCTAAGGGGGATCCTGTGAGACAAAGTACCAGAGACATCGCTACAAGCATAAATCATACAGACATCACAATGACTCTAAACCCATATCTTTCTATAATAACACTGAATGTAAATGGATTAAATGCGCCAACCAAAAGACATTGGGTATCAGAATGGATAAAAAAACAAGACCCATCTATTTGCTGTCTACAAGAGACTCATTTTAGATCTGAGGACACCTTCAGATTGAGAATGAGGGGATGGAGAACTATTTATCATGCCACTGGAAGTCAAAAGAGTGCTGGAGTAGCCATACTTATATCAGACAAACTAGACTTTAAATTAAAGGCTGTAACAAGAGGTGAAGAAGGGCATTATATAATAATTACAAGGTCTATCCATCAGGAAGAGCTAACAATTATAAATGTCTATGCGCTGAATACCAGAGTCCCCAAATATATAAAACAATTACTCATAAACATAAGCAACCTTATTGATAAGAATGTGGTAATTGCAGGGGACTTTAACACCCCACACACAGCAATGGATAGATCATCTAGACACACGGTCAATAAAGAAACAAGGGCCCTGAATGAGACATTGGATCAGATGGACTTGACAGATATATTTAGAACTCTGCATCCCAAAGCAACAGAATATACTTTCTTCTCGAGTGCACATGGAACATTCTCCAAGATAGATCACATACTGGGTCACAAAACAGCCCTTCATAAGTATACAAGAATTGAAATTATACCATGCATACTTTCAGACCACAATGCTATGAAGCTTGAAATCAACCACAGGAAAAAGTCTGGAAAACCTCCAAAAGCATGGAGGCTAAAGAACACCCTACTAAAGAATGAGTGGGTCAACCAGGCAATTAGAGAAGAAATTAAAAAATATATGGAAACAAATGAAAATGAAAATACAACAATCCAAAAACGCTTTGGAATGCAGCGAAGGCAGTCCTGAGAGGAAAATACATTGCAATCCAGGCCTATCTCAAGAAACAAGAAAAATCCCAAATACAAAATCTAACAGCACACCTAAAGGAAATAGAAGCAGAACAGCAAAGGAAGCCTAAACCCAGCAGAAGAAGAGAAATAATAAAGATCAGAGCAGAAATAAACAATATAGAATCTAAAAAAACTGCAGAGCAGATCAATGAAACCAAGAGTTGGTTTTTTGAAAAAATAAACAAAATTGACAAACCTCTAGCCAGGCTTCTCAAAAAGAAAAGGGAGACGACCCAAATAGATAAAATCATGAATGAAAATGGAATTATTACAACCAATCCCTCAGAGATACAAACAATTATCAGGGAATACTGTGAAATATTATATGCCAACAAATTGGACAACCTGGAAGAAATGGACAAATTCCTAAACACCCACACTCTTCCAAAACTCAATCAGGAGGAAATAGAAAGCTTGAACAGACCCATAACCAGCGAAGCAATTGAATCGGTTATCAAAAATCTCCCAACAAATAAGAGTCCAGGACCAGATGGCTTCCCAGGGGAGTTCTACCAGACGTTTAAAGCAGAGATAATACCTATCCTTCTCAAGCTATTCCAAGAAATAGAAAGGGAAGGAAAACTTCCAGACTCATTCTATGAAGCCAGTATTACTTTGATTCCTAAACCAGACAGAGACCCATTAAAAAAAGAGAACTATAGGCCAATATCCCTGATGAATATGGATGCAAAAATTCTCAATAAGATACTAGCAAATCGAATTCAACAGCATATAAAAAGAATTATTCACCATGATCAAGTGGGATTCATTCCTGGGATGCAGGGCTGGTTCAACATTTGCAAATCAATCAACGTGATACATCACATTAATAAAAGAAAAGATAAGAACCATATGATCCTGTCAATCGATTCAGAAAAGGCCTTTGACAAAATTCAGCACCCTTTCTTAATAAAAACCCTTGAGAAAGTCGGGATAGAAGGAACATACTTAAACATCATAAAAGCCATTTATGAAAAGCCCACAGCTAACATCATCCTCAATGGGGAAAAACTGAGAGCTTTTTCCCTGAGATCAGGAACACGACAGGGATGCCCACTCTCACTGCTGTTGTTTAACATAGTGTTGGAAGTGCTAGCATCAGCAATCAGACAACAAAAGGAAATCAAAGGCATCAAAATTGGCAAAGCTGAAGTCAAGCTTTCGCTTTTTGCAGATGACATGATATTATACATGGAAAATCCGGTAGGCTCCACCAAAAGTCTGCTAGAACTGATACATGAATTCAGCAAAGTTGCAGGATACAAAATCAATGTACAGAAATCAGTTGCATTCTTATACACTAACAATGAAGCAACAGAAAGACAAATAAAGAAACTGATCCCATTCACAATTGCACCAAGAAGCATAAAATACCTAGGAATAAATCTAACCAAAGATGTACAAGATCTGTATGCTGAAAACTATAGAAAGCTTATGAAGGTAATTGAAGAAAATATAAAGAAATGAAGACATTCCCTGCTCATGGATTGGAAGAATAAATATTGTCAAAATGTCAATACTACCCAAAGCTATCTACACATTCAATGCAATCCCAATCAAAATGGCACCAGCATTCTTCTCGAAACTAGAACAAGCAATTCTAAAATTCATATGGAACCACAAAAGCCAAAGCCTGAATAGCCAAAGTAATTTTGAAGAAGAAGACCAAAGCAGGAGGCATCACAATCCCAGACTTTAGCCTCTACTACAAAGCTGTAATCATCAAGACAGCATGGTATTGGCTCAAAAACAGACACATAGACCAATGGAATAGAATAGAAACCCCAGAACTAGACCCACAAACGTATGGCCAACTCATCTTTGACAAAGCAGGAAAGAACATCCAATGGAAAAAAGACAGTCTCTTTAACAAATGGTGCTGGGAGAACTGGACAGCAACATGCAGAAGATTGAAACTAGACCACTTTCTCACACCATTCACAAAAATAAACTCAAAATGGATAAAGGACCTGAATGTGAGACAGGAAACCATCAAAACCCTAGAGGAGAAAGCAGGAAAAGACCTCTCTGACCTCAGCCATAGCAATCTCTTACTCGACACATCCCCAAAGGCAAGGGAATTAAAAGCAAAAATGAATTACTGGGACCTTATGAAGATCAAAAGCTTCTGCACAGCAAAGGAAACAACCAACAAAACTAAAAGGCAACCAACGGAATGGGAAAAGATATTTGCAAATGACATATCAAACAAAGGGCTAGTATCCAAAATCTATAAAGAGCTCACCAAACTCCACACCCGAAAAGCAAATAACCCAGTGAAGAAATGGGCAGAAAACATGAATAGACACTTCTCTAAAGAAGACATCCGGATGGCCAACAGGCACATGAAAAGATGCTCAGCATCGCTCCTTATCAGGGAAATACAAATCAAAACCACACTCAGGTATCACCTCACACCAGTCAGAGTGGCCAAAATGAACAAATCAGGAGACTATAGATGCTGGAGAGGATGTGGAGAAACGGGAACCCTCTTGCACTGTTGGTGGGAATGCAAATTGGTGCAGCCACTCTGGAAAGCAGTGTGGAGGTTCCTCAGAAAATTAAAAACAGACCTACCCTATGACCCAGCAATAGCACTACTAGGAATTTACCCAAGGGATACAGGAGTACTGATGCATAGGGGCACTTGTACCCCAATGTTTATAGCAGCACTCTCAACAATAGCCAAATTATGGAAAGAGCCTAAATGTCCATCAACTGATGAATGGATAAAGAAATTGTGGTTTATATACACAATGCAGTACTACATGGCAATGAGAAAGAACGAAATATGGCCCTTTGTAGCAACGTGGATGGAAGTGGAGAGTGTGATGCTAAGTGAAATAAGCCATACAGAGAAAGACAGATACCATATGTTTTCACTCTTATGTGGATCCTGAGAAACTTAACAGAAACCCATGGAGGAGGGGAAGGAAAAAAAAAAAAAGAGGTTAGAGTGGGAGAGAGCCAAAGCATGAGACTCTTAAAAACTGAAAACAAACTGAGGGTTGATGGGGGGTGGGAGGGAGGGGAGGGTGGGTGATGGGTATTGAGGAGGGCACCTTTTGGGATGAGCACTGGGTGTTGTATGGAAACCAATTTGACAATAAATTTCATATATTGAAAAAAAAATAAAGTGAGATTAATCGAAGATCTCAGAAAAATTATATTTGATTAATGCACATGGCCACTCACAGAAAGTTCTCTCTTCTGTTAATAGCAGCTAAATTTATACACACAGAAAAAAATTCTTAAGACCATGCAAATTCAGTTGAATTCCATGCATTCATTATATTCATCGAAAACCTGTAGTAATGTCCACGCCAAAGTGTTACTTTAAGAAAAAAATTAAAAATACACACTAAAACATGACCAAGATTAAACTGAAGAAAACAGTAAATAAGCATAATTTATGTTTTATTTTTAAAAGTATGGCATCACACATATTCAAGTGTGTTATACCAGGTTCATTCCCCAGAAGTGGCATTTTAAAGTGTTAAGCATTGTTAAATATCAAAAAAATATGAGTCTACCTTTACAATGTAGTATAATTCATTGTGGCATAATTCAAAGTACTGTGCCAATAATAAATAGTATAATCAAGTTTCAAACTTCTTTTCAAATATATTTAAAGGAAAGCATATAGACACACATTTATATGTACACAATTTATTATACTCAGGTAATTAAAGATATTTTATAAGAGTAAACAGTTTTACCCCTCAGCTTGTTTGTACACTTATATAGATTTTTAATAGTCGTTCAAAGACTTTCAATTCCTGTGTATACAGATTTTCATGAGAAGGAATAAAGATAAAATTTAATTTTACAGGAACACACATTGTCTTCCTTCACAAAATAACCCATAGTCATTCAAGGTTGATAAGAACTAATCTTTAAGAAAGCAACTGTTGTTGGGGCCCCTGGGTGGCTCAGTCAGTTAAGGGTCGACTTTGGCTCAGGTCATGATCTTGCCATTTGTGAGTTTGAGCCCCACAGTGGGCTCTGTGCCGACAATGCTGAGCCTGCTTGGGATTATCGCTCTCTGCCCCTCCCCTGCTTTCACTCTCTCTCTAAATATATAAAAGCTTAAAAAAATAAGTACTGCAACCCAGGTTCCTTATGAAAATGAAGTGTTACACAGCCCTCTCCCCCAAAAGAAGGAAATTCTGCCATTTGTGATAACATGGATGGACCCTGAGGGTGTTATGCTAAGTGAAATAAATTAGACAGAGAAAGACAAATACTGTATTTACTTGTATTATTCACTTATATGTGGAATCTAAAAACAAAACAAAACAAAACCCCAAACTTATAGATACAGAGAATAGATTGATGGCTGCCAGGGTGGGGAGTCATGGGACAGGAGAGCTGGGTGAAGGTGGTCAAAAGGTACAAACTTCTAGTTGTGAGATTAATTAATTCTGGGGATGTAAGGTATAACATGCTGACTGTAGTTAATAATACTGTATTATTTATTTGAACATGGCTAAGAAATTATATCTTAAAAGTTCTTATCAAAAATTGTAACTGTGAGGTGATAGATTTTAACTACGCTTATTGTGATAATCATTTTACTGTATACACATATATCGAATCACTATGTTGCATACCTTAAGCTTAGATAATGTTATATGTCAGTTATATTTCAATAAAACTGGAAAAAAATAGAAAAGAAGGGAAAGGTCAGCTGGTGCTCCACGGACTTAGTTTACCTAGGTAGCAGCAGCAGAAGTGATGTAATTTGGATAATGTCCCTGATTACAAGGTCATAGGTGAAAAATGCCTCCCACAGTGATATCCTTAAAGAAAGACATTTATCTCCAGCTCAGACTCGCTAGCATTGATTCCGTGGCGTGTAACGAAGAACGTTGGCTGATAGAGCTCCATGATGCTGGATAAGTGACATTTTGCTGTATGACATTTGGTTTAATGTTATCGCAAGGAACTAAGTCCGGATAAACTGAAGCCATAAGAGTGAACTTTAAGATAATTTGTATAGGGCCAAGTACGGAGTTCTACAGGAAACATTCAAAATAGAAATTTTGTTTCTTTCTACTAAGAGTCTAAAAACTCAAAGGTGGCCTGATCACTGTACACAGAAAGGAGGTTTGGGGGAACCTAGGTGGATCAGTCGGTTAAGCGACTGCTTCTTGATCTCGGCTCAGGTCATGATCTCATGGTTCATGGGATCAAGCTCCACATTGGACTCTATGGTAACAACATGGAGCCTGCTTGGGATTCTCTCTCTGCCTCTCTCTCTCTCTCTGCCCCTACCCTGCTCATGTGCACGCTGTCTCTCTCAAAATAAGGAAATAAACTTTATTTATTTATTTATTTAAATGTTTATTCTTTATTTTTGAGAGAGAGAGACAGAGTGCAAGCAGGGGAGGGGCAGAGAGAGGGAGGGAGACACAGAATCTGAGGCAGCCTCCAGGCTCTGAGCTGTCAGCACAGAGCCCCACTAGTGAACCATGAGATTGTGACCTGAGGTGAAGTCTGACACTTAACCAATTGAGCCACCCAGGTGTCCCAGAAATAAACTTGAAAAAAAAAAGGAGGGTTTTGTTTGTTTGTTTGTTTGTTTTTAAAAGAAAGGAGGTTTTTGGGCACAGGACCAGGCAGTTTTTTGGTTTTTGTTTGTTTGTTTTGTTTATGAAATCATTTCTGCCCTTACCATTTTGGCTCCTTGTAGCTCAGATCAATTGTTTTATTTATCAGTATGTGCCAGGCATACCAGACAAAAGGTAAAATGCAGCAAAACAAGTCAAAGTAGAATGGTCTCCCTCGTAGAAAACGTGTACTCTGCGGAATTCTGACTGGTGTCCTATGAGCTCAGGGTTCCAGACAGCAACCAAAAGTAAATAAATACAACCGAGTAAAGCTGATGATCTAATTGGTGTTATTAAGTGATTCACAAATCAGGGCAGCATCGGGTCCAGCAGGTAGAGGGGAGCTCCATTCAGCTAAATGAAAGAAAGATTTTTAAAGACAGAGAGAGGCATAACAAAAAGAAGAAATGTATTAGCAAGGAATGCATTCTTTAGCCAAGGTTGACCTCCTGAGGGGAGCCAAAGGGGTCTACCAGCAAACTCTCTAGTATTGACCAGGAAATTTCATGCTGACTGGTTAAAGGTTACATTCCTGGGGGGGTTGAAACTGGAGTTGGGTTAGGTGTTAAGTCTGGGTTTCCTGACTTGGGGCCTTAACCTAAGTGACACCATTTTGGGCCTATGGTTTTCTTAACAGTTCCCTCCTTTTGATCAGACTTCCTCTAACTCAGACATGTGATCAAAATTTAAGACATTAGTGCCACTCTCAGCTACCTCTTGCTGGTTCTCTCAGGTTTGCTGATCCTTCGCTGGCATTCGTGGGCCGTGACGTTTTGCTTTATCTCTGTACGTTATGGCTTTAGGTTCACATTCCTTAAGTCGGTCATCTTCTGTGTGCCTTTTCTGACGTTCCAGTCTTAGGGTGATCACTTGCTTGGTGGCTAGCAGCTGTAAACATCCATTTAAAGCTTTTGGATGATAAAAGCTGACATGCAGGCTTGACAGCCTTATTTACATTTGCCCCTAACCAGGGAAATAGGGACCTGCCAGAGGGAGTAAATCCTGAATCATGAAAGCTTCCTGCAACATCCTTTTTAACTCAATAATGTGAATTTAGAGGAGTCGACCAGTGAGATGTCTTATTTTACTTGTGAAAAGTTAGGGGCACAGGTAGATTTTTTCCCTAGCCTTAAATAAAGCATTGTTCGAATTGCAGAGGTTACCCCCACCCCGCACCCTCAGTAATGGCCTCGGAGGTGAAGATGAGGCATTATCTTTCTAGGCCAATGCCAATAGAAAGGAAAGGAAAAGAAGGAGACAGGGTTTCACGTTCAGTTAAACTGTGAACTCTTGATCTGTCGTCTTGGGCAGAAAGAGTCTGCCTCAACGTCACTACTGCTTTTCCTCGTCAATTTGATTTGGAGGCTCCAGCCTCTATATAGGACCAGGTGCCACATGGAGCCTTCTTTAGCTGTGTGATGTTAGCCCAGGGCTTGATACGTTCTAACTCTGTAGCAGTGTCTGTGGTCAGCAGAGCTTGGTAAGTTCCTTTTCAGTGGGGCTCGAGAGCTGGTTTTCTCCGATAACATTTCCAAAATACCTAAACACCTGGCTCTAAACTATGATCAACAGAATCCTTTGTGGGTTTTTTGTTTTATATATATATATATATATATATATATATATATATATATATATATATATATTTTAAAAATTCTTTTTAATGTTTATTTTTGAGAGAGAGAGAACGTGCATGTGTGTGTGAGGGGGAGACGTAAAAAGAGAGGGGGACAGAGTATCTGAAGTAGGCTCTGCACTGACAACTGACATGCAGGGCGCAAACCATGAGATCATGACCTGAGCAGAAGTCAGACGCCTGACCGACTGAGCCACCCAGATGCCCCTCAGCGGAATCCTTTGAATTGGGACCCAAGAAGGCTTCTTTCATCTGTTGATGACAGGCTTGAACATATGCATTAGAGACTTACAGTAGGTGGCCACACTAGCATGAGACAACAGGGATCAGCCGAAGGTTGTACACTGGCAGAATTCCAAGAAGTCTGCAAGGTTTTGTTAAGACTTGTATGATTTGCTCAGTGAGGTGGATGCCTTGATCACTGGAGATTATAGAAGGTATATCATATCCTAAGTGGGAAACACATTTTTGAACGGCTTTTCTTCTTATTTTCCTACTGTGAGAGCATCAGGAAAGGCTTCAGCCCATCCAGAAAACATGGTAACAAGAACATATTGATAATACTTACAAAGTGGCATCTGTAAGAATGAGGTTAAGCTGTAGGTGTTCAGAGGGTCCAGAGGGAATAGGTCTGAGGCCTCGGAGACAAAAACACTTTCCAGGATTATGGACCTGCCAAATCACACTTTTTTTTTTTTTTTAATAGAAGTTTCCCACTAATGTCTATTTATAATCTGAGTCCTCTGAAATGCACTGTGGTGGGTGAAGGAATGCAAAAACTGAAAAAGGGGGTTTGTCAGGGAGCCGGGAAGAACCAAACAGCCCTCTGGGTTTTCTCGCAGCCCTGATGTTTCATTTAATGGACTTCATCTGCATGTGTCACAATCTTTATAGAATCTGTTGCTGCTGCCCTGTGTGGAAGTCCGGCCGATGACATTATTAAAATTTCTTTTCAAGGATTTCTTTTCCACAAACCTGTAACTTTCTTTTGAAATTTAGATTTTGTCTTAAGGTTTCCTTTTTTATTTTATTTATTTATTTATTTATTTATTTATTTATTTATTTAATATTTTATTTTTAGGGGCGTCTGGGTGGCTCAGTCAGTTAAGTGACTTGGGCTCAGGTCATGATCTCACCATTCACCGGTTTGACCCCACATTGGGCTGTGCACTCCCAGTGCGGAGCCTGCTTGGGATTCTCTCTCCCTCTCTCTCTGCCCCTCCCCCACTCATGCTTTTTCTCTCTCTCAAAATAAATAAATAAACTTAAAAAAAAAAAAGATTTTGTTTTTAAGTAATCTCTGCACCCAATATGAGGTTCAAACTTACAACCTGAGTTCAAGATTCCCATGCTCTACCGACTAAGCCAGACAGATGCCCTGAAAGTTTTCTCTTTGAATAGCCAGTCTTATTTTAGGACAAAATTACTTTCTTTTTCCTCAACAAAAATGTATTTCTATTTGTCATGCTTTTTCTTACCAAAACTTTCCTGCATATAGAATTGTTACCCTTATTATTTCCAGTAGTCTTAATTACATTTATTAGAATTTGTAACTCCCAGAATTCTTAATTTTGAGTGAAAGCTTATAAGTAAGCAATTGTGAACTGTTACACCAGTATTCTTTAGATTGCAAATTTATGAATAATTTTTAGAAGTATATGCCTTTTTCATTTTTCCAATGTCGTGCTAACACATCTAAAATATCTTTTAGTTTCTTTGCAATAAGAAGCCAAAAGTAGAAAACCTGTGTTCAGTAATTAATGTTTTAGTATTTCATCTTATGTGGAAATGATCTGGATATTTAAAGAACTATTAATTTTTTGTTGACCAATCTTTTTTTTTAATAATTTATTTATTTTTTTAAAGTTACATCCAAGTTAGTTAGCATATAGTACAACAGTGATTTCAGGAGTAGATTCCTTAATTCCACCCCTTACCCATTTAGTCCATCCCCCCTTCCACATGTTTATAAATCTTGTATGAGACAACATGAGCTTATTTGGCTAGTAAATTCAGGTAGAATAAAAATTTTGTATTTAATGCTGATAATTCTAAAGACATGTCTGTTTTAATTAAACCATCAACCTTAAACTAGCTTTACATATCAAATATTTTCCCAGTTCACATGCACTTGAAAAAAATTGGGGTTAATTTCTATCTTTTTGAGTATTTTAAATTGCCCAGTCATTACAAGTGCTTGTCCTCAAACCCACTGAATAGAGCTCTTTTTGAAATTGATTTTAGCAATATCATCTGGGGGTAGAACAGTACCTCACATTTGTAACATAAACACAAACACACAGGCGCAAAGACTTCATAGTTACTAATATTTGTGGAGAAGATTTTTAAGATTTGTATTTGTCCCTGAAATTAATGTTAAGGGACCTGTGCTAGAGTTTGGGAACAAGTACCCTATTAGCGGTTTGTATTTTTAAAAAAGGCCTCCTTCTCTTTCTTTTAGTCTCAGGTGATTGTGGGCTGTGTTTACATTTCAAAGACATGATAAGATGTTTAACTTCAAGGAACAATGAAAGAATGTAAGTTTCTATAAGGAGGACTTTGATTTCCTAAGGCCAATGATTTACTAACCTTTTAAGATGAACAAAAGGAAGTTTGGGGATTGGTAAGAAATAGATAAATTTAGAATTGCCTCTGGAGCTGATTTTTGTTTTCCAAAAGATTTGTAAGATAAGGACAGTTGCTCTTACTTAAAGAATTGAATTGTCACTTGAATGACATCATAGGTTGATCTACCTTTCCTACTATATTATCCTCAATTTGTTTCTTTCCCTCTGAGTACACAATTAGAATTTTAAATCTTTTTAGCGGTATTGAGTACCCCTCCCCCTCGCCCTGCTTGGGTGTAAGACAGGTCCCCAAAGAGCGTGCAAAGGATATTACCTTCCCCAAACTCCCAAAGACAGACAAAAGAAAGACCCAATGACTGGGGCTGTCCCAGGCCGGCAGAAAGCCAAGCCCAGTTATGCAAAATGAGTCAAGCAAGAAAGCAACTGCTATCTCTGGGAGAGAGAGTGATGCAGGCTGCCTGGGTAGGAGGACCCAGTAGCGGATCTGCAGGACCAGCCAAAAGGGCCCTTGGCTTTGCACGGAATAGAAATCAAACTCCCAGGGAAAGTGAGAGCAGAGTTTGCATAATAGTATAAGTGATGGGGCGTAGCAGATGGAGCATCTGGGAGACACAGAGAGGATAGGACACTCTTGTTTCTGCTGGGGGTCTGGGGTTTTTATTGAGGATGCTGGTCTTGTGAATGTGTCCTCTCAGACATCTAGGAATGGTCAAAACAAGGACAAGTGCTCAGGCGTCCTCCATAAGTCACTGATGGCCTGGAGCCGTGGTATTGGTGTCTAGGTGTGTGGAGTCAGTGGTATTGGGAAATGGTACCTGATGACTCTGCCTGGTCATTCCTTAGATGTTATCTATTGTTCTGGAAGACTCCAAAGAAATCATTAATTTCTTGACCTTTACAAAGAGGACATACAGTATCTGAACTATAAGGCATGTGAAAAGTTGGGGTGCAGGTCCTAGCAAGAATAGCAGCAGGAAAAGGAGCAAAAAAAAAAAAAAAGTGTTTTTCATGGGGTCCTTCAGTTTCCCTGTCCCAAAAGGGTCAATAACCAATGGGTCTGGATTTGGAAAGGCAGGGACAGTGTGAAATTTTATTTTCGTCTCTTGACTGAGCACTACAGACAGAGATTCAAAAGAACTGATTCTGTTAAGAGTTTTCATCCTTTACTGGCTTCTGCCAATTTTTCCAGGATCCCCTCTGCAGGCTCTAGTATCTCTGAGTCTCCCCAAAATGTCTCAGTGTTGTGAACTCTGAGGGGCCCATATGGGGGGGCTCCTTTGAAGGTAAATATGGGGGTATCTGTAAGGCCATTGACTTGGAAGCATTTTGTTTATATTGTGTAGTCTTTTCAGGGTGGAAAAATAATTCAGACTAGGATGAGTACTCAAAGGAAGAAAGAAGAAAGCAATAGTTCTGTCAGTCTTATAGTCTTTTCTTTTAGGTACCTCCCACATCTTTAATTTTTCATTAGCTTTTTGCAACAAAACTTTCAATGAAACGATTTTGGAATTTTGAAACCTTTTGGAGATTTTTGCTTGCCAACTAAAATGGGTATACTGTTCAGTTGAATTGGAGAACGCTTTCTCTCAAATGAACTTCTCAAATGAATGATTTTGTCTAATTGGAATATTCCCCATAATGGTCATTGTGATTCCATTTTGCTTTTAGTAAAATTTTGCCATTTTTATAGGTATTCACAGCTCCCTGCCTCAGTTTTTGGACAGGAGATGACTTCCAGGTGTGCTGGAAGGCATGGTGCCAGACTCTTTTTTTTTGTTTTGTTTTTGTTTTTTAAGTTTATCTATTCATATTGAGAGAGGGAGAGAGAGCATGAGCAGGGGAGAGGCACAGAGAGAGGGAGAAAGAGAATCCCAAGAAGGCTCTGTGCTCTCAGCGCTGAGCCTGATGTAGTGCTCGATCCCACGAACTGTGAGATCATTACCTGAGCTGAAATCAAGAGTCAGACACTCAGCTGACTGAGCCACCCAGGAACCCCTGCACCAGACTCTTTAGAATTTAAGGATCCCATTAGCTAAGACTTTATTTACACAATACAAGAAAAACAAATATATGCACCTTAACACACCAGCAGTAACCAAAAGATGTTATTGCAGACTGGCCAAGAGAAGGCTGTGTGCACCATTAGCAATTTCCAGAATAGACTAAGTCAGCAAAGTCCAGCAAATACAGAATACAGGTGGGAACTGGGGAAGGGACTCCAGTGTGGAACTGTGGACTGAACCAAGGGCCAAGGGCAGGTGCTCTGTTAGAGGCTCTTATCAGTCTCCACTGACCCGTTAACCTTAGACTGGAAAGCCAATTAAGTTGGTAGCTTGAATTCAAAAAGAGCAGAGCTCAAACCAAGAGGGACTCACCATTGGCCCTCAGAGATGGTGAAAAAGACCGTGAACTCAAAAGGGTTTGCAAGGCATCATGTTTGTTTCTTATTGTCCCTGAATGCTGTCAAAAGTTCACTTTGGATCCCATCGTTGCCACCAAATCTGTTAAAAACCAAAACTCAACCAAGCAAATCTGACGATCTAGTTGGTTTTATTAAACGACTCATGAATTAGGCAGCATTTCATCCAGCAAGCAGAGGGTAGCTCCAGTGAACTACACAGAAGGCACAGAGAGGGCACAACAAAAAGAAGGAAGGAGTATATTAACAAGGAATGTGTTGCTTTGGAAAGGTTGCCCTCCTAAGGGGAGCCAAAGGAGTGTTTCAGTAAATTCTCTAATATTCACCAAGGAATTAATTCCATCCTGACTGGTTAAAGGTTACATTCCTGGGGAAAGCTCGCATTAAGATATTACGTTAGGTATTAAGATTAGGTTTTAAGGTTAGGCATTAAATCTCAGCTTACTGACCTGGGGTCTTAACCTAAGTGACACCATTTTGGGCCTCTGGTTTTCTCTTAAATACAAGCTTAAAGCTTGAAAACTAGAGTGTAATCTTCTCGTTTCACAGATGGACAGAGTCCCAGGGAGGTAAAGTGACTTGCGTAAGGTTTCACAACTAATTCTAGACGGAAGGGCAGCAGAAATGTGACAGTAGTTCAGGACAGGCTATCCCAGTATGCTTTATTATGTTCATCATTTTGAGCTGTAGTCACTTGAAAAACAATACATGCAGGAAAAGGCTTTCCTTGATTTCCCCTTATCTGCCAGAGGACAGGTCAGGCAATAGGAACTGGGTTGTCCTCAAGCCCTCCCTCCCTGGGAATGTCATTAACTGGGGAAGATTGATCACAGGAGAAGAGACTAGAAATTAATACCAACCCTAACAAACTTTGTCGCTGTCTTATCTCCCATCTATATGTCTTTCCCCCAAGAGTGAATGATCTGCCTCCCTCCCTCCTTTTTCCCTATTAAGATAGTATTTAATCCTGAATTCTAAAGCCACCTCTGGGTCTTACTCATTTTCCTTGCATATCTCCTGTCAGTCTGCCTTTTATCTCGGCTTAGAACTCAGAAGGGTAGAGGGAAGATGGTGTATTTCTCCCCTAAAAGGCAGATCTAGATTTTTATTAAAAAACAAAACAAAAACAAAACCCTGGTGTGCCATTCTCTCCGCAGATGGATGCATCCTCCATTGTAAGAGAAACCAGCGCTGTCCCGTATAGCACACCCGACCTCCACCTAGCGCGGGTCTTTGTGCCCGTGGCTCCCTTGGGAGGGGTTTTACCCCTGGAACAGGTTGACAAAGAGATGGAATTTAAAATGGGCCTTGGGGGGGAGGGAAATGTGCTGGGGGGGGGTGGTGCTTCGGGTTCTTTGCCTGGAAGTGGCTTCCGCGTAGCAGGAAGTTTCTTTGCCTTGCTGCCTCCTTCCCTGAACTCCAGATTCAGCCGCATTTATTTTTCCTCGGGGTCCTTTCAGTTTCTGCCTAATGAGACCGGTGGCAGCTGAGTGTGTGACTGATACTCGGTATGTACAGCTTGTATTCATCTTCCTGAGAAAGGGCATTGCACAATAAAGGATTGCCAAGGGCAACAGCGGTGGCATTTCGGAGAGCCCCAGCCGCTGCAGTGCACCGCCCCGGGGGAAGGAAACAGCGCGCGCAGAACGAGCGAGCGGGTGGAGGGAGGCGGGACTTCTAAAGTAATTAAAATATTCATATGCAGAGGGACCTTGAGTTCCTTTCTCTTTGCCCATTAGACCTCTTTACTTTTTACCCACAGACGGTTTTCCTGATTTCCAGGGCACAAAAGCCAAGTCGAGGCTGGAGGGAAATACTTTTGGAGTAAAATCAAATCAGTTGCAAATGAGTTACAACATCTCAATTGCCTTAATAGATCAAACAAAACTTCTCTGTGTTACTCCAGGCACCAGAACCGAAATCCTCCTTGGAGTTCCCCAGCTAAAAAACCCGTAAATCTTTGGCCTGCCTATAGCAAGGTCCCAAGCAATGCCCTTGAGGGCTCACCCAGGGCACAGTGACTTGGAAATAGAGTTTGCTGAGCACGTGGCCTGCCAGGATGGTGTAACTAGCAAACTAGCTGGAATGAGCGCGCCAGCTTCAGGCCAGTGAATTCTTCTGTCAGGCCAGAAGTAGATTTTACTTACTTTGCACCCCGTGAATTGCCTGGGGAGAGGGTGGGCAAGTGAAGCAGGGTTTTTTTGTGTGTGTGTTGGTAGCTCAATTGATAATTCCAGCCAGGCTGGCTGCCCGTACCCTCCCTGTTCCCCCATTCCACCTTCTCTCCCGGTTCTGTCTTCAGAACAGAATTCTGTGTACTGCACATAAACGAGCGTCGGATAGGCACACACCTCCTTGCTTCAAGTGGGTCTCTTTAATAGAGCTGCCTGGTGCTTTAAAGTCTAACTTTAAAAACAGGTGGATTGAATTGAGATTTATAGATTTCAAGTTGAAAAAAACAAACTCAGTTTTATTGATAAAAGTAATTTACCAATTGACATAAAATAAACTGCGTGTACTTAAAGTATATAGTTTGGTAAGTTTAGACATATGTATACACCCATGAACTCATCACCATAATCAAGATAATGGACATATTCATCCCCTCCAAGAGTTCCTTCTTGCCCCTTTGGAACCCATCCCTCTCCCCTCTTCCTGGCCCCTGCCCACACCGCTCCTACATTTCAAGCAACCACAGATCTGCTTTCTTTCATAATAGATTTGTTTTCATTTACTAGAAACTTATATAAACGGAATCACACATGTGTACTCTTTTTTGGTCTGGCTCCTTTTACTCAGCATAATTATTTTGAGATTTATCTATGCTGAGTGAACTTTTGTTTTATGTCTGATCTTATTTATTTGTTACTCTTAGAAAATCTCATTTTTGACTAGACTCAACTTAGAGGTAGAAGCTTCCAGAAAGAACAGCGTCTGTGTCTTGGCAATCTGTTCCCGGTGTTTCTCTTTGGCTTTCTTCATTCTCTTGGCCAAAAGTTTAGTATATTTTGCAGCCTCTTCCTTTTTTTTCCTAGTATGCTATTTCTTCAGAGAGAAGATGTTTGTGTCACATGACATGTGGAAGAACAAGATGTTGAATCTTGGGCACTTTGTTTCTAGGTTTCTTACTGTCTTTGTTTAGGCTCTTTCTCACAATGTACTGGTAGACATAATCTTCTTTAGAGAGATTGAAAAGATTTCTGCTAGCTCTTTTGGGTCCCAGGAGACAAGGCACAGTAATATCAGTGAGTCTAGGAATATCGCCTCCCTGGGTTTTTTTTGTTTTGTTTTGTTTTGTTTTTTTACAATAATCAAGTTGAGAACACTAAGATTGACATCCACAGTCCAACCTGGAAAAGATTTGTGCTTTCTTTCTTCAGTCCTCCTTGGTCTGTAACGGGAGTGCCCCTTACACAGTAGCAGGCAGACACAGTCATGGGTCAAGACACCATGCCTCAGGGAGAATCCTTGTCTATAGTTCCCACCACTGATTGGGACCATACAACCCTTCCATTCCTCAATCAGAGCATCAGCAGCAACTTCTGTGGTCATATGCTTCTAATAAAAGGTATGAAATTTGCATTTATTGTCCACTCTGATGAGTTTCTGGCAGCCAGTAGCTGGGAAAGAGAGGTTCAGCTTCACCCTGAAGCAGCCGACCACCTCTAAGGTGCCCTGAAAAAGAGCTGTGTTGGGGCGCCTGGGTGGCTCAGTCGGGAGGGCCTCATGACTTTGGTCATGATCTCACAGTTCATGGGTTCGAGCCCCGCATCAGGCTCTGCGCTGACAGCTCAGAACCTGGAGCCTGCTGCAGATTCCGTGGCTCCCTCTCTCTGTGTTCCTCCCCTTCCTGTGCTGTCTCTCAAAAAAAAAAAAAAAAATTAAAAAATTAAAAAAAAAAAGAGCCATGTTGAGTGAACTTTATTAGTCTGTAACTTTCAAACAATTGGTCCATTTTAAAGTTGTTAAATTTATTGGCATAAAATTTCTTGCTCATTTATTTTTTTAAGTTTATTTATTTATTTTGAAAGAAAGCACAGGTAGGGAGGAGAAGAGAGAGGAGAGAGAGCGAATCCCAAGCAGGCTCTGCACTGAAAGTGCAGAACCTGATGCAGGGCTTATACTCATGAACCTTGAGATCATGACCTGAGTCGAAGTCAGACACTTAACTGAGTCATGTGGACCTGGCATAATATTTGTAGAATTTAAGGTACATTCACCTCTGTCATTTCTAATATTATTAGTTTTTGTTTTCTCTGTTTTTTTTTTTTTTCTTGATAATTCTATTTGGAGGTTCTTCAGTGTTATTGATCTTCTCAAGCAGCTTTTGGTTTCATTGATTTCCCGACTGTTATTCTGTCTTCTGTTCATTGATTTTTGCTCTGATATTTATTCCTTCCTTCCTTCTACTTTACTTTAATTCCTTGGTTTAATTTGCTTTTCTTTTTTTAAATTTCTTTAAGTGGAAGCTGAAGTCATTGATTTGAGAACTTTTTTCTTTCTAATATATAGTTACTACTATACATTTATCTCTAAGTACTGCTTTAGCTGCATCCCATATGTTTTGATGTTATTTTTCTTCTTTTTAATTAAAATTTTTTTAATGTTTATTTATTTTTGAGAGAATGAGAGAGCATGAGTGGGGGAGGGGTAGAGAGAGAGGGAGACACAGAATCCAAAGCAGGCTCCAGGCTCTGAGCTGTCAGCCCAGAGCCTGATGTGGGGCTCGAACCCACAGACTGGGAGATCATGACCTGAGCCAAAGTCAGACACTCAACTGACTGAGCCACCCAGGCTCCCTATTCTTTTTAATTTTTGAATACTTCCTAATTTCTCTTTGGTTTCTTTTTTGGCTCATAAGTTTAGAAGTTTATTACTTCTACACTTTAAATATATACAATTTTGTGTCAATTAAATAAAACTGTCAAAAATGTGTATTACTTAGTTTCCAAATATTTGGGAGTTTTGCAGATCTTGCTATTATTCGTTTCTAATTTAATTCCACTGTGGTCACATGAAAAGATGCTCAACGTTGCTCCTCATCAGGGAAATACAAATCAAAACCACACTCAGATATCACCTCACGCCAGTCAGAGTGGCCAAAATGAACAAATCAGGAGACTAAAGATGCTGGAGAGGTTGTGGAGAAACGGGAACCCTCTGGCACTGTTGGTGGGAATGCAAATTGATGGAGTCACTCTGGAAAACAGTGTGGAGGTTCCTCAAAAAATTAAAAATAGACCTACCCTATGACCCAGCAGTAGCACTGCTAGGAATTTACCCAAGGGATACAGGAGTACTGATGCATAGGGGCACTTGTACCCCAATGTTTATAGCAGCACTCTCAACAATAGCCACATTATGGAAAGAGCCTAAATGTCCATCAACTGATGAATGGATAAAGAAATTGTGGTTTATATACACAATGGAGTACTACGTGGCAATGAGAAAGAATGAAATATGGCCCTTTGTAGCAACGTGGATGGAACTGGAGAGTGTGATGCTAAGTGAAATAAGCCATACAGAGAAAGACAGATACCATATGTTTTCACTCTTATGTGGATCCTGAGAAACTTAACAGAAACCCATAGGGGAGGGGAAGGGGAAAAAAAAAAAGAGGTTAGAGTGGGAGAGAGCCAAAGCATAAGAGACTTTTAAAAACTGAAAACAAACTGAGGGTTGATGGGGGATGGGAGGGAGGGAAGGGTGGGTGATGGGTATTGAGGAGGGCACCTTTTGGGATGAGCACTGGGTGTTGTATGGAAACCAATTTGACAATAAACTTCATATATTGAAAAAAATAATAATTCCGCTGTGGTCAGAAAAATACTTTGTATGACATGAATCCTCTTAAATTGACACAGATTTGTTTTGTTCAGAATATGGTCTGTGTTCTGCATGCAATTGAAAAGAATGTGTAGTCTGTTGTATGGAATGTTCTAGAAATGTCAATTAGGTCAAGATGATAGTGTTATTCAAGATGTCTGTATCTTACCTGATTTTCTGTCTACTTTTCCTATCAATTATTGAGAGATAGATATTGAAATCTGCAATTATAATTATAGATTTGGAAAATTTGTTCTAAAGTTCCATCAATTTTTTGTTTCATGCATTTTGAAGCTCTGTTATTGGATACATTCATTTTTGGAATTGTTATGTCTTCTAGAAGAATTGACAGACTCCTTTATCATTATGTAATGAGCTTCTCTAACCCTGGCAATATTCTTTACTCTAAAAACTGTCTGATATTAAAATAGTCACACTATCTTTGTTTTGATTAGTGTTAACATCGTACATCTTTTCCCATCTATATTAGTTTCCTATTGCTGCTATAACAGGTTACTACAAACTTAGTGGCTTTAAACAACACAAATTTGTTATGTTATAGTTCTGGAGGTCAGAAGTCCAAAATCAGGTTTGTTGGGCTAAAGTCAAGGTATCATCAGGTTTGGTTCCTTCTGGAAGCTCTGGGGAAGAATCCATTTCCCCGCCTTTTCTACTTTCAGGATGCTTTAACTTAGGGCCCCTTCCTCCATCCTTACAGCCAACAGCATAGCATCATTATATTCCCCTTAATTATCTCTGCTTCCATTGTCACATGGCTTCTCTGGCTCTGACCCTCTTACCTCTCTCACCTAAAGACTCCCATGATTACAATAGGACCACTTGGATAATTTCCTCATCTCAGGATCCTTAATCACATCAGTGAGATCCCTGTTTCCATGTAAGGTAATGTGAACACAGTTTCCAGGGATTAGGATGTGGTCATCTTTGGGGAACCATTATTCAGCCAACCATGCCATTCTTTTTCTTTTAACCTATTTGTTTCTTGTATTTAAAGTAGGTTTATGGTAGGAAGCAGGTTCTTTTTTTAAAAAATTCTTTTAATTATAGTGTTTAGGCAATTTATGTTTAATGTAACTATTGATAAAGTTGAGTTCAAATCTTCCCTTTGCATGTTTTCTATTTGTCTCATCTGTTCCTTGTTCTCTTTCTCTTCTTTTGTGCCTTTAGTCTGCTATAACAAAATGTCACAGACTGGGTAGCTTATAAACAATACAAATTGACTTTCAATGATTCTGGAGATTGGAATTCTGAAATAGGGTGCCTGCATGATTGAGTGAAAGCCTTCTTTCCAGTTGAAGACTTCTTGTGTCCTTACCTGGTAGAAGTAGATAGAGATATCTCTAAAGTCTCTTTTCTAAGGGCACCAATCCCATTCATGAAGGCTCTGCCCTCATGATCTAATCATGTCTCAAAGGTCTTACCTGCCAATACCATCAACTTGGACATTAGGATTTCAACACATGAATTTTGGAGGGATACATTCAGACCATAGTATGCCCTTCTTGGGATTAAGTATCTTTGATGATTGCATTTTAACTCTGAATTTGGATAATGGCTATAAATCTGTTGTATTTTTTTAGTGGTTGCTTTGTGGTTTATAGTAAACATCTTTAACTTACCACAATATATCTTCATGTGATATCATACCATTTCAAATACAGTATTAGAACCTGATTCTGGTGTACTTTCATTTCTTCCTCCTGATCTTTGCACAATTATTATTTACATTCTACTTTAAATACATTATAAACCTCACAACAGGTTTTCCCACCCCTTAAAGTGAATTATCACTCAAAGAGGTTTAAATAATAAGGAAAAAATATTTGATTTATATTTACATAGTTACATTTTCTAGTACTCTTGTTTTCATGTGTATATCCAGATTTCTATCTAGTACAATTTTCTATCTGCCTGAATTACTTTATTTGATATTTCTTATAGTTATGGTCTGCTGGTAATGTCTTCTTTCAGCTTTTATATCTCTGAAAAAAATAATTATTTCACACTTTTTAAAAAGATATTTTTGCTGGGTATAGAGTTCCATTTCGTTACTTTGAATATGTGCCCTAGTCCCTTCTGACTTGCATTCTTTTCACTAGGAGTCTGATATAATTATCTGATAAATTATCTTTGTTTTTTTGCAATAGGCCATATGATGACATCCCTACATGCTTTTTTTTTAAGACTTTATTTATTTATTTATTTTGAGAGAGAGAGAGTGGCAAGTGCACACAAATAGGGAGGCAGAGAGAGAGAGAGAGGGAGAGAGAGAATCCCAAGCAGGCTTCAAGCCCGACCTGGGGCTCGATCTCACAACCAGAACCATGAGATTATGACCTGAGCCAAAATCCAGAATCTGATGCTTAACCAACTGACTTAATCATTTAATCATTTCTTCTTGTTTCTTATACTTGGATTTTGTTGAATTTCTTAGATCTGTGAGTTTATAGTTTTCATTAAATTTCTGACCATTATTTCCATTATTATTATTATTATTATTATTATTATTTCTTCTTCCTACTTCAGGAGCTCCAATTCCCTATATATCAGGTTGCTTGAAGTTGTCCCAGATCTCACTGATGCTCTGTTCATCTTTTTCTTCAGTCTTTTCTCTATTTTTCATTTGAATACTTTCTATTATAATATCATTAAGTTTACTAATCTAACAGTATGATCCTTTTGGGTCTTACTTTTAGATTTTGTTAGACAGGATCAGAGCAGTTTTTAGTTTAGGGCTAATTTTCCGCCATTACTAAGGTAAAACTTTTGGATATATGCTAGCTGACAACTCTGAATTATGAGGTTTTCTTCTCTGGTTTGTGGAACCAGGAACTTTTTTCTGGCATTGTGTGACCTTTGGTTATTCCTTCTACTCTCATTGGATATCCCCTCCCCCCAACTTCAGCCTGCCTCAGGGTCATTTCCTGACATACAAATGTTGCTCAGCACTCTACTGAAGACTTGTGAGTCATCTGCAGATCTCAAGAGCTCTCTGAGTCCTGTTCTCTCCAGCACTCTCCCATACAGACTCTAGCTATGGGGAGACCAATCTTCTCAGACTCTCACCTCTGTCTCCTCACTCAGGGATGATGCTGGCTCTAGTTAGGTTTTTCCTTTCTCTTCCACATCCTGGAAACTGCTCTAGGCAGTAAGATGGGACACATGTAGATTCATTTCATTTGTTTCTCCTCTTTTAGTGTTCATTGTCTTTCAATACCTGATGTTTAATGTCTTGAAAACCATTGTGTCTTGCATTTTGTCTGGGCTTTTTAGTTGTTTCAGGTGAGAGAATAATTTAGTCCATGACATTTCATCTCAAATCACAGAAGTTCTGCAACCCTTCACTTAATTTTTTTTTAAACTATTGTGTTTATTCAAGTAGGGACTCTACAATTAGATTTTAAGTGTGTATTTCCTTGATTAAGGGCCTTTCAGAGAATCAGGTAGCTAGAACCTGAGAGGTAAAATAAAAGATATCATTTCCCAAAATGCAAGTGAAGTGCCTCTGAAATAAAAATGGAAGTCATTTAGAAATTAGAGTACTGTTTATAAGAATTAATGTAGTCATCTACATTTATCTACCTATTATATAAATATTGAGAGATAATTATCTGATTCTCATGTTTCTGCATTTCTTTGTTTTGGACTATCTTCTCAAAGATGTTTATATAGCAAATAGCTTGGAAGTTAGAGATAGAATCTTGTAGAGCAGAAGACAAGATTGCCTATAAACCTGGTATAAAAAAGATTTCTCCCACTGGAGCCAAGGTCAGACTTTTTGCTTTGTTTGCTTTTTGGCCATTATAAAGGATTCAGGTTCTGTAAACTCTCCTGTAAAGCAACCCAATGCAAGTGTGGGTGTCACTTGGTCCTCTTTTCATTGCCTGTGGGAATTTGGGCCTGAAAAACTGGTACAAATATTTTGATGCTTATGCCCTTTGCTGTGCTGTGAGTAATAAAGTCTTTTGTCTCTGACCGAGGAATCTCGTATCTTCTGCCAGCATCCATGGATCTGTGTAAGGTTAGTTTGTTTGCTTGCAAAGAGGGTAACATACCAGATTCTTTACAGAGTTGACAGTGATAAAGAGCATATTTACCTAGGCTGCTGGCAATTTGACTATGTTTCCTTATACCAAATAGAACCAAACTTACAGAAAGTGGTGGAGATGGAGGGACGAGGACTATATGGGAGGAATCAAGATGAGTGGCAGCTATGGTATGACCATGTTCTGTGGCTTATAAGAAGTAAAGCATCATAGGGGCGCCTGGGTGGCGCAGTCGGTTAAGCGTTCGACTTCAGCCAGGTCACGATCTCGCGGTCTGGGAGTTCGAGCCCCGCGTCAGGCTCTGGGCTGATGGCTCAGAGCCTGGAGCCTGTTTCTGATTCTGTGTCTCCCTCTCTCTCTGCCCCTCCCCCGTTCATGCTCTGTCTCTCTCTGTCCCAAAAATAAACGTTGAAAAAAAAACAAAAAGGAAATAAAGCATCATAAAGAAGTAAAGTAAAACACCAGGTGGTGTTACTGTATTATACATATTAAGGAATCTGAGGATATTCAGCTTGGAGAAGGGAAGACTAGGCAGAGCAAGATAGCCATAATCAAC
Organism: Acinonyx jubatus; assembly: GCF_027475565.1. Lineage (NCBI taxonomy): Eukaryota > Metazoa > Chordata > Mammalia > Carnivora > Felidae > Acinonyx > Acinonyx jubatus. The sequence goes on from NC_069380.1 coordinate 207,269,066, forward strand.
TATGTGAAGAATTTTGAAATAAAGAGTAGAAGTATGTTTACTTATTAGTGAGACCTAATCCTCTTTCTAATCTTAGGTGGGTGCTGCCCCTATAAGAGATGTAATCCACAGTTAGTGGGAAAGGAACTATTGCCAAAGACAAATCATGTGCATATCATCAATAGGCATTCTGTTTAGGATAAGAAAGATAAAAATGTACAAGTTCAAAGGAAAGAATCCCCAACCTTGGGCAAAGGGCCAAGGTGGGGCTTCAAGGGGTTACTCCTGTTGTGCTGTCCTATCCCCTCTGGCCTTACAACTGCAGTGTCAGACTTCTTACATCCTAAGGCTTTCTTTCGTTAGGTGAGAAGTGCCCGAGGCTTTATTTAATCTCCTACACGCAGAAGTCTTCAACCATGACTGATGAAAACTGGTTCATAAATCTTCAGCTCCTTTGCATCTTGGGTTTGGTAGCTTCAAAGCACACGTTCTAACTGATTCTTTGTGTTCCCAAATTTATGCTCCAGTTATTTCCAGCAGAAATGGACTCTATCATGCACTGTTTATTTGCTGCCTTCTTTTTCCTGTCTCATTTCCCATCTCTTTACTGGAATCACCTCTCCCCCGCCCCCTCCCCCGAACTCCTTGTACTTGAATCTTTTTATCAGGATCTGTTACCAAACTAAGCAGGTAAAGGGAAGGGGATATGGACACACTGAAATAATCACATTTGACGAATCATCCCACTAAAATTTGTACATTAGAAAGTTGATAATCCCCTCAGTGAGGCTCTGCAGCTAAACTGTAATGCAGTTATTGGCAAGAGGAATGGGTTTTTTAAATGTCCCTTAGGACATGTCCGCTTTGAAGGGGAAAAATGTCCTGAAAACCGTGGTGCAATGCCTGCTCAGGAACATAAAACAGATGTCTTTAAAACCCTATCAGTGAGGTTGGGAGTCCAGAGGGCTTTGATGGCTCCAGCCTTGTGCTTTATTTGCTTGCAAGATATTTTAGATTTGCCAGAGCTTCTGGGGTTGCCATAGTATTTGTAAACAAAACTCTGTGGTCAACAGACTCTGGGGTGGTACAACAATGCTAAGGGAAGTTTGGGGAAGGCAGGGTGCTCTTGCTGGGAAAGAGTCTTGAAAAATGACATCTTGAAAAGGTCATAGAACACAAAGCAATGGAACTGGCTGCCTCCAAGATTGGGATCAGTCACATCGACTCGGTTCACTCCCTTTCTTTCCTCTTCTGGGTTCTTCTCAGCAGCTGCTTCCATAATGATGGGAAAGAAGTTAAAATCATATGAAGAAATTTCCCAGGTGCCATGGAGGGTGTGGCGAGAAAGACCTCTGGGTTTCTGATAATTAATAATCAAATCTCTGCTGAGGAGCTCATAACTGCCTGCTATTCTCTCTTCTTTGAAAGATATTAGTTGCACAAACATTTATCACACAATTGCAAAATGCTGAACTCTGCAACAGATAGTGGGGAATATAAAGATGATTAAGATACAGCTCCTGTCCTCAGGAGGCCCCTGACCAGCAGGGGACACTATAGGGTGATGAACACGATCACAGCAGCACCATTCACAGTTGTCAGCAGAGGAGAGAGTGGGTAACTTGGCGGTGGGTTGCATCCTCCTTGGAGGGCAGGGTGGGCCAGAGACCATAGCTTTTACTGAGTATTTACTATGTGCCAGGCACCATTCTAAGTATATACATGTATTAATTGCACAAGTACTTTTATCCCCAGATAAGTGAACTGAGAAGTTAAGTAACATGCTTAAGGTCACACAGCTAAGCCAGAATTCAGTGCCCCAGACTTTACAGTCTTAACGACTACATGGTGCTGCAAAAAAGCCATTTCCAGGGCTCAGCATAGGAAAAATTGATGTATATTAGTGATCTTTTTCTTTTTAAAGTTTATTTATTTATTTTTAGAGAAAGAGAGAGTGCATGCAGGCAGGGGAGGGGCAGAGAGAGAGAGAGGGAGAGAGAGAATCCCAAGCAGGCTCCATCCACACTGCCAGCACAGAGCCTGATGCAGGGCTTGATGTCATAAACCGTGAGATCATTACCTGAGTTGAAATCAAGAGTTGGACACCTAACCAGCTGAGTCACCCAGGCACCCCAAAGTTTGTGATCTTTAACACATTTTACAGGTGTTCTGGTGGACTATAAACTAGAGTCCCAGATGTGAGACTAGGATCTAGGATTTCCCAGGGCATTAGAGTCCCTATCAGCAAAATGACCACAAAGTTCCTATTTCAGGAAACTGCTTCTAGAACCTGTTTAGAAATCCCTCTTCTCCCAGGGCGCCTGGGTGACTTTGTCAGTTGAGTGTCCAGCTCTTGATTTCAGCTTGAGTCATGATCTCAGGGTCATAAGATCAAGCCCCACATCAGGTTCTGCACTGGGCATGGAGCCTGTTTGGGATTCTCTCTCTCTCTCTCTCTCTCTCTTAAAAAAAAAAGGAAAGAAAGAAATCCCTCTTCTCCCAAAGATGGCGACTAGGGTTCAGGCAGGCTGCCAGAGGTTTATGCATTAAAATGCAAACATGACAGGATCCTGAGAGTATAAAGAACAGCTTTATACTGTTCTTTATACAGTATAGAGAACAGTCCATAAGTCTTCCCAGAGCCAGTTCATTGTCATTATCTTGATCAAGATCATTATCTTGAAAACAGAGACCCTTAAGAGTTTTGGAGCAGAAGAGTCCCAAACAGGACCTAGTGTGCTAGGGCTGGCCTGAGGCAGAGCCAGAAAGAAGCCATTTTGCAGAAGGAAAAATGCCTAGAAAGAATGAACATATACGTAATCCAGAATAAGCTTTGTGATGATGGGGAGATTGGGTGGAGCCCAGGCAAGAGGAGCCTCGATAAGAGCAAACAGAAATGACTAAGAAAAAATGGGCTTCTAATACTTAGGTGGTGAATACTCTGACTTGGCTGACTTTGGTTTCAATGAGGAGACCTGGGCCAGAGTGGGAAAGGGCATTCTCCTTCAGGACCAGGAGGAGCTAGAGGAATGACCTCAGCCTTTGCTATAGGTATAGAACTCAGGTGTGCTGGACAGCAAGACAGTAACCTGGAGGGTAGGGGCCTTGTGCCTGGCAGGAAGAAGGAAGACAGAGAGAGCCTGGATGGACCTGTTTAAACTCTAGCCAAGCTACTGAGTAACAAGCCACAGTGTTCAACTGTTCTCAGGGTGAAATTTCCTCATGCTGTGGCAGAGTTCATTTGGGATCTTGAGCTGACTGCATGTGCTAGACTTTGAAGGGCTAGATTCAGAGAGGAGAGGAAGAGGGGAAAATTGGCCCTGGACATGCTTGTTAATAGAGAATGCCTTCTACCCTCCTTCCTTCCCTACCTTAATTAAGAAAAAAAAAAAAAAAGTAGTAAAATGCACATAGTTTTAAAGGTCACAGAGGTCTATAAGATTAGTTAGGAGAGGGGCACCTGGATGGCTCAGTTGATTCAGCATCCAACTTCGATTCAGGTCATGATCTCACAGTTTGTGAGTTCGAGCCCCGCGTCGGGCTCTGTGCTGACGGCTAGGAGCCTGGAGCCTGTTTCGGATTCTGTGTCTCCCTCTCTCTGTGCCCCTCCCCTGCTTGCGCTTTCTCTCAAAAATAAATAAACGTTAAAGATTAGTTAGGAGAAAAGCAACAAATTGTATAACATGACTGTCCTGGGAGGGATGTTGGGGGTCTGGCTCTAAAATATAGTCTTTAACCAGTCCTGTTTATTTCAGCTACCCTGTCCAGCTCCCCTCCTTCTAGAGGTACCTGCTGCTAATTTCCAAAACTTTTGAGGATTTCTTGGTGCAAACCAAATTGTTTCTCAGCTTTCTGGTTTAGGGAATACATTCATGTATTTTCTGTCTTCCAAATTTTTGCTCTTAGTTCCTTCTATCATGGACTACTGGCCTTTTAGATTTATTAATTTTTTTAATGTATTTTTTTAATGTATTTCTGAGAGAGGGAGAGATGGCACGAGCAGGGGAAGGGCAGAGAGAGAGGGAGAAAGAGGATCCGAAGCAGGCTCTGTGCTGACAGTAGACAGCCTGATGCGGGGCTCAAAGTCACTAACTGTGAGAGATCATGACCTGAGCTGAAGCCAAAGCTCAACTGACTGAGTCACCCAGGAGCCCCTGGCTTTTTAGATTTATGTCTTAAGAAAAAAATAACCCTTTATTGGCATTTTTAAGTGTATTTTGGGAGGAAAGTAGACAGTTGTGTCCCATCTGCAGATTTTGTCAGAAGTAACTTACTTCGATTTTTTAAATCTTTATTTGGTGACTATGAAAAATCAACTGTATGAGTCACTATGCGTGGGAGTCTCTCTAGTTGGTTAGTCAGTCAGTCAGTCTGTCCATCAGTGTCTTATCCCATGCCCAGGGATCCATCGTCTGTGTTATCACAATGCTTTTGGCTGATCTTGGTTTCAAAAGAGGTATTAAATCAGATGGGAGGTGGGAATGCAGAAATAAGATCACCTCATCATCTTTTAGGAGCAGATGGTAAATGCCTAGGCTCTCTTGTATTTTGAAGCAAGTCTTCCTCACTGATTATCTAGATCCATACCTGAAGATTCATATCATCAAAGAGACAAGCCATGGAATCTCCAGGATGTAGAATAGTGGGGATAAAGCTATCCATTGGATAGCTGCCTCCAGCTGGAGACCCAACAGGAATCTCCCTTCCCCAGGGCACCTTAGTGGTTCAGTTTGTTGGGTGTCCAACTCTGGATTTCGGTTTAGGTCATGATCTCACAGTTTGTGGGATGGAGCCCTGTAGCAGGCTCTGTGCTGACAGAGCCTGCTTGGGATTCTCTCTCTCCCTCTTTCTGCCCCTCCCCTGTTCTCTCTCTCTCTCTCTCTCTCTTAAAATAGGTAAATAAACTTAAACAAAAAAAAAGAGCCTCCCTTCCCACATTGATAAACTGACTCTCTGTTATCACTTAGGCAAAGCCAATGAGTGGTGACAAGAAAGGGGAAGCTTTTGCTTCAATATATTGGAGAGAGCAGAAATTCTCATCTGTGTGCTGACAGGAACTTAGGGAAAGGAAGAAAATGCCTCTACTCTCACATTTTCCATTACCAATGTCTCCTTGTTTGGGGACACAAATATACTTGAGCGAGGACTACATCATGTGCCCTGAAGGGTCCTAGTCCATAGTGGACTCTTGGTGGTCAGTCTGCAGGTCCCACAGGCATAGGATCCAAGATGGTGGTGGGGGAGGGTGCGGAGAGTATAGATGCCAAAGGAAACTTGCCTAGCTTCCCAGGTGTGTTGACAACTGGCAGGACCTATTAGGTGTCCATAGTACCAGGGCAGGGAAGCTTTTCCTTGGGGCAGTGGCATATGTGATTTGACTCATAGCTTAAAGGAGTGGAACCCCAGGAAGCAGCACTTAGAATATAGCTTCTCTGGACACTAGCATTCCTTGGCTTGTCTTAGCCCCTCATGCCATGTGCCCCACTTTAGAGCTTTCACTGCCAAGACTTGGAACAGCTTAGGATTGTCCCTTCTCAATTAGTCCTTCTCAACAGCCACCAGGAAGTTCAAGCAAAAGTGTTCATAGGAGCTGGAGTAACACTACCCAGGACTTATCCTCCATTCTCTGAGATCATTCCAGAGATTTGGGACAGCATTTCCCATGGAGTAGCAAGACTGGAGGAACAACAGAGGGTGCTAGTTAAAAGTGAATATCCCAGGACTCACCCCAGGTTTTCCAAATAGATAATTTCTTGAGTTAGAGGGGACACGCCTAGCCATATTCATTTCTTAGAAACAGAGTTCTCAGTTAATTCTTCTATATGCTAAACATTTGGGAAACTTTAGGCTGTTTTCCAACTTGATAAAAATCTCCTATGTTTTAGGCTTCTTCCCCCAAGATTTGATCCAGAGCATCTGGAATGGAGTGTGGGACTTCGAATTTCCAGCAGGTATCCCATGTGATTCTTACCAGAAAAGTTGGAGAAAGGCTAAGGGATGTAGGAGTAATGAGAGACAGGCCCAGGTCTTCTCTGCCTGGCTAATCCTCAGAATTACCTGAGGCGTTTAAAAAAGGTACATACAGGTGTCCCTTACTTTTCGAAAGTTCACAAATTGCACCCCCTTGGTGTTTATGAAAGACCTACATTAGTACCGTACCTGTTTTTGCTACCTGGAAGAAATCCAGAGATAATTTGCACTTTTATGATAAACAACAAAAGCAAAAATAGCATTGAGCATTTATTTCACAGCAAGTCGTTATAGAGGCAGTGCACCCCCAGCAATGAGGGTGGCTCCGCCAAGCTCCTTCTCTGGTAACTATACTTAGTATCTCAGCATCAGGCTGCCAGAGCTTTGGACTGTGCGAGCATCTGTACTTGAGCTCTATTTATTTTGTGTATCTGTCAGCAAACTGTGTCCTAAGGTATCAAAAAAGCCTAAGGGAGGTTATTCTTTGGATCTTGGCACTAAAAATTTTCCATATAAATTAACGATACTTGCTTCTTCACCTTACACCATTTTGGCTTACCAAAGATTTCATGGGAACATTCTACTTTTGGACAGTGGGGGAAACGGGTACATTTAGCCCATTCCTGATGACCGATTCAGTAGGTTCTTATCCATATAATTATAATTATTATGCACACACCTGGGCTAGAAGTACCACCTATGCTCTCCGTCAAGCTGGTCTGGTTTCCATGAATTCCATGAATGCTTCCAGAAGGAAGCATTTGAAAAGACCGTCTTTTTTCTTCTGGAACAGGAGTTCACTCAAGAAATGATGATGGAAGTTTACAATTGGAAATGGAAACGATGGAAATGATGATGCCAATTTACAATTGACATAGCACTTTTGCATGCTGTATCGAATTTGATTGCCACATTGTACGGTTATGACATAGATATTTTTATTCTGTTACCTTATGGATGAAGAGCATGAAGCTCAGAGAGGTTCTATAACCTGCCCAAAGTCCCACAGTTTGTGTGGGAGTAGGTGTGGGAGCAGCAATTTGTCTCTAGTCCCATTTAAATAAGTAGATGAGGCAAGAAAATTAACAAAGGAGTATTTGCCCAAGGGATTGGGGTAGCATTGGTGTGGGTCTCCTCTGTGGGTGGAAGGCTCTGTGGGGCTTGGCCAGAGAAGAGGAGGAAACAGTTATGATGCTAGTGTGCTCACTTTTATTTGCTCCTGGTGCCACTGGTAGCCTTCGGTGGGATGTTGCCATTGAGGTCTCCCACTTCTCTGTCTCCCAGAGTCAACATGACCTAAATCGGCCTACACTCTGCTGTGACCAGACCGAAGGCCACACTGCAAACCTTGACCAAGGACATGGGGAGTCAGGGCTACACAGCTTATTTTTCTTTATACAAAGGCTGCTGGCCCCTTGAGGACTAGTCCTTGATGTTATTAGCTCCAGTGAATGTGACCAAGTGGACCTACCTGCCCTGACCATAACGACAGTGACATAACAACCACTGACATTTCACAACTTGTCAAATGCTCCAGAAGTCAGCAAGCTTTGTGAGAAGTGGACTTCTTTTTCCTGTGGCTCATCATTGGAACCCCCACCAAACAACTGCTAGATAAGTATTTATTAACTGGAACAGGGACTCTAGCAAGATCCTGTGCTAGGGCCTAACTCACAAGGGTTAAGACCAAGGGATAAGAAGACCCTCTTGTTCACATGACTGAGACTGGATTCCATTGGGCCCCACCTTGTAGTCTTATTCACAGGAGAACAATCACATCAATCCCAGCCCTCGAGGTCCTGGGGGGAAGAAAAAGGTTCAGAGAATAAAGAGGGGCAGGGGCCTCAATACCCTGCTTGTTATCTGAGCATAATTTGCTTGCTGTTGTAATGAAGAAGAAAACAAGAGGAAGGGGTGAAGTGTGAATAGGAGCAGGCTGCAGAGTGATCCAAGAGTAGCTGGCTCCCTGGAAGGTTCGATTGTATTGGCCTGTATTTCATTGGCTGCCAACTTATTCGGATCCAAAAATGGCATGGGATTGTTGGCACTAGAATCCTCCTTACCACACACTAGGAAATAATCCCAAATAGTTGGAGCAAAATGTGAGGGTGAGGTTTGGCTAGGTAAGGGGATAGAAGGAGCAGAAGGGTGCAGGGCAGTGAAGGAATTCAGAGTCCAGAAGAGACAATATTTGTTTTCCTATCTCTTTCATCAGTGAAGTCACAGGCCCCTGAGCCGGCATGACAAAGGGAAGAATGAGGGTGGAGGCAGAAAAAGAGAGTGAGAGCAGAAGAAGAAAAAATCTGTAGTAAGGAAACTGACCCTGAGGAGAGAGGACGTGGCTTGGCTTCTGGGCATGTCTTGAGTGGATATGTGTGTGCACGCGAACACACACACACACAATACACACACACCTACCTCTTTGCCAGTTCCAAGCCTGCAAGTTAGCCAAGAATGAATTTTTAGATTACTCATCTTAACCATCCCCTTTTATTTTATTTTGAGTTTTTTTAAGTTTATTTATTTATTTTGAGAGAGACAGAGACAGCGTGAGCAGGGGAGGGGCAGAGAGAGAGAAAGAGAGAGAGAGAGAGAGGGAGGGAAGGAGGGAGAGAGACAGAGAGAATCCCAAGAAGGGTCTGCAGGGTCAGCACAGTGCCTGACGAGAGACTCAAACTCACAAAGTGTGAGATCATGACTTGAGCCAAAATCAAGAGTCAGATGCTTAACCGACTGAGCCATCCAGGTGCTTCACCATCTTTTAAAGTATAATTAGGGGCGCCTGGGTGGCGCAGTCGGTTAAGCGTCCGACTTCAGCCAGGTCACGATCTCGCGGTCCGTGAGTTCGAGCCCCGCGTCAGGCTCTGGGCTGATGGCTCAGAGCCTGGAGCCTGTTTCCGATTCTGTGTCTCCTTCTCTCTCTGTCCCTCCCTCGTTCATGCTCTGTCTCTCTCTGTCCCAAAAATAAATAAACGTTGAAAAAAAAATTAAAATTAAAAAAAAAAGTATAGTTAGCATTAGGAACATTTTTTTTGCCTTTATGAGTCCTTTCCCTTAAACCACATTAATGTATTTGTATCACATTAATAGATAATTTCATGTTTACTTATTTTTTTTAACCTCACAGCCACACTTCTGACCTCTAATTGAACGTAAATACTTTTCATGGGCAGGCAAAGTATCATTTCATTTATTTCCTACTCCACGCCCCGGAGAACCTGCATGCTCCTCAGCATATGTCACGTGCTTCATAAATGCCTAATTGGTGACATCTTCACAGGAAGGAAAGATTCATGGCTTTCCTGGGCGGTGTCAACCAGTAGCTGGGCTTGGCCAGGGCCCAGTAGCAGTTCCGCCAGGGTGATTCTTACTCTGTATTCTGGAATGTTCAGCCTACTGTACAGTCACTTGGTCCCACAAGGTTCAGCATCTTTTCTCATGGTGAACCTCCCAACCTAGCATGGCTGTAGCTTGGAACCCTGCTATATGACTGGCCTTGAGATATCCTTTCCAGGACCATGTTCTCAGTGACACAGTGTTCTCACACAGTACTTCTGGTACTTCGGCTAATCTGACTTCTTTGGCTGGGGCCCAGTGAGGGCCTCTGTAACCCTGTTTCTGAGCCAAGGAAAGTCATGTTATAGCAAAGATCTCGTGAAACAAGAATACCCAACTACTCTTTGAAAAGAATTTCAGAAAATTCTGAGTCAAGCTTGCCATCTGCTGAAACTTTTTTTTTTCATCAGCCCCACCCACATCGATTAATGAGATCCCTAATCCACTCAGAACCTCATGCCAGCCTCCTCTCCATCTCCTTAAGGGAGAGGGAACATTCACCTGCTTGGAGTTTATACTGCAGAGAATTCCTAAGGAAACCTAACAAAAGGTAAATGAAAGGAGAGGCTCAGGCAATTGGATCCTTTCAGACTCACCACTGAAATTCTTCTAACCCAGGAGAGGGCCATATTGGTGCCTCTACAGAGGACATGGAGAGACCAGGGTTGTTGGTTCTGGGAAATGAAAAATCCCAGTGCTGCTGGGAGAAAGCTGAGTCAGATTGGCTAGAATGCTGCTCCTAAAGATTCTGGCTCAGTAGGGCTGAGGCCCACCTGGGAATCTGATGCAGAAAGTCTATAGACTGTGCTGTGAGAAACCCAACATTTGTAAATCCCAAGGGCAGACGTTGGTCCTCAGCTCCTTCCATCACCCTCACTGCCATCACTACCACCATCTAGGAAATATTTTGTCATCTGATGGCCCAGGTTCGACTCACTGCAAAGCTAGCACATTCCTTGCTAGACCACATAAAATTCCAGGGACCCCAGCAGCTGCAATATACATGTATGCATGTGCACCTGAAATACGGTAGTGAGACTGAGGAACTGGAAATTTCATGTTATTGCTTTTTAACTAATTTTAGTTTAAATGTAAATAGCTACATGAGTCCAGTGTCTACCATGTTACATAGGGCAGAATTAGAGGCAGGGAGGAAGAACCTGATCAGCTCCTGGCTTTGGATCAGATCACTGTTTCCAAAATCAACCCATTGGAAAGTACCAAGTCTAACAGCTGGGAGAATCTGGACATACTTAGAATAACTTGGATGATATGTGCGAATTGACCATTTCTCCCACCCCTCCCAGTACACAGCATGGTATGACCTTGATGATCACCAACCTCCTTCCACTCATGGAGGTCCTATACCGGAAGGGTTATGTTGCCTTTTTCAGTAATCCTAGGAGAGCAAGGATGGGACTTTGTGCTACTGAGAATGGGGAAAATTGAGGGTGATAATGAAGCCAACCCTTTGGGCTACTATAGCTGAATTGTTTGACCAAACCCCAGCAGTGTGGTATGGTAGGGAAGGGTCTGGGCCCCAAAGCCGGAAGCCTGGGTTGAATCTTACCTCTGCCACTTGACATCTGCATAACCTTGAGCAACTTACTCCTTAAACTTCAGTTTCTTCATCTGTAGAATGGGAATGATAACAATAGTTCCAACTTCATGAAGTTGCAAAAGTTTAGCAGTTCTTATATTCTTTAGTCTTCTGACCCTTTTCCACTCTGAAAAACTGATGACGACCCCCCCCCAAAAGGACATTTTTTGAGTTAAATCTCTACATAGTATTAGAAATAGAAATAAGAACATTAAAACATATTAATTGATTTAAATATAAAACCATTACATATTAGCATAACTTATTTTTGTGTTATTTTCCTAAACAAAAGTAGTGAAAAGTGTGACATTGTTTTACATTTTTGCAGATCTCTTTCATGTCTGGCTTAAGAGAAAACAGCTATGTTCTTATCTCTCTGCTTCTGTGTTCCTTCTGTGGAATGGTTATGTTATGTTTACACTGTGTTGTTTTGGTCAAAGCATATGGTGAAAATTTGGCCTCACTCGGGTTTTTAATTGGAAAAGAGAGAAGTATTTTTATAGTGTTTTCAGATAATTGTGGGGTTTTTCCTTTGCTACGTAAAACTTGAAAGTCAAATGGTTTTTAAAGATTAATTGCAATGTGGAATCTGAAACCATCAATAAACTTTCCATATTTTTCACACTAAAATCTATTGTTTTAGCATGTACTTTCAATGCATCTTTTACCCATGGGTAATTTCGTAATATCATGAATTAGTCACTTGGGAAATATTGGCTCATTAAGTTATGCTGATTTTCCAAATGTTATATTTTATTATGCAATATCAAAAAAGCATAGTTGATAATCTCACCTCCAATATCATCAGAAGTTTTTAAGTGTTGGCAATCTTCTAGGGCAGTAGTGTTTGCTTTCCTCTTGTGGCCCACAGATCTTAGGTTTATCCAAAGAGTAAAACAAGATGAAGATGGAAATTAATGACATTGTATTTTTTTTTAAGTTTATTTATTTATTTTGAGAGAGAGAGTGAGTGCAAATGGGAGGGGCAGAGAGGAGAGACGGAATCCCAAGCAGACTGCACCAGTGCAGGGCCTGATGCAGGGCTTGAACTCACTGACTGTGAGATCATGACCTGGGCTGAGATCAAGAATCAGACACTTAACCAACTGTGCCATCCAGGCACCCCTAGGGTTTTTTGTTTTTGTTTTTTTAATCTCTCTCTGATTGTTGTTTTTTCCAGAATTAATTTTGTTATATTTGGTATGTTTACATTTTGAAAAACCTTATGGGAAGATTGTCCATTTTTTATTCAGTAACCCGGGATGTTGGAGTACATACTTCTGTCATTTCTATACAGTCCAGAGATGAAGGATTCAATGAAGAATAATCGGATTTATTATAGAGGATATCTTGGCACATAGTTAGAATGCTTTTGACTTCCATGTAGAAAAAGAAGTAAGATGATTTGTTCAGTAGCTAGGTAAGTGCTATGCCCAAAACTTTAGGCATAACAAATCACCTCAGATCTAAGTGGCTTAGTACAAGGAAAGCATTTCTCATTTCTTGTGCTTTCTGTAGGTCAGGAATTTGGGAATTGTGCAGCTGGGCAGTTCTGGCTAGGGGGCTGTATAAGGTTTCAGTCAGACGCTGGCTTTCAGCAGGAGGCCCCAGTCCTTCACCATGCAGACTTCTCCATAAGGCTCTTTGAGTGTCCTGATACATGCTGACTGGCTTCCCCCAGAGCAAGTGACCCAAAAGAGGGTAAGACAGAAACCACATGTCTTTTATGCCATAGCCTCAGAAGTCACATGTCATTTCTGCAATATCCTATTGGTTATACAGATCAGCCCTTTTTAATGTAGAAGAGACTCTACAAGGGTGTGAATATGAGGAGAGAATTGTTGGGGGCCATTTTGGAGGCTGACTATCACAGGCTATTTTAGGTATAGGGTTGCCTTTTCCACCTGTAGAGCCTTTATATAGGCTTCATTACCAAGGAGCTTACAGAATACCTATTCAGGAGCATAGAAACCCACACAACTTAGTGTCAGACCAGGGGACCCATTTCCTAGTGAGGGAGATTGGGAGCAGGGCCATGATAATGGGGTCCATTTTTGTATCGCATACTGCACCATCCAGAAGCAGCTGGTGTCTTAGGTGGCACCACAGTCTTCTAAAATTGCAGCAGACACTCCAGCTCAGAGCTAATACTTTGGGATGATGGTCTGTCATCATTCAGCATGTGGTATGTGTATTAAGCATAAGCCTCTATATGATGCTGTGTCACCAACAAGAACAAATAGGTCTAGGAAACAAGCAGTGGAAACAAGAGTGGTCTCACTGGTGATTTTTATGTTTCTTGTCCCTTTAAGTCTATTTCTGTAGAATTGAAGGTCTTGATCCCCAAAGTAGGAACATTTTTGCAGGGTACACAGCAGGGTTCCCATTGAACTACAAGTTACAGTTGTGTCCAGGTTCCAGTAGGTAAGAAGGAAGTCATCATACTGACAGTGGTAATTTACTGTTAGTCTAGGTCCTCTGAAAAGCAGACATCATGGCAGGATTAGACATGTAGGGATTTTATTGGAGCAAACGCCAAAGGAAGAAAATGAATCATGTGAGGTTGGGAGAGTGGTCAGACTGTGATGCAAGTCTGATCCGAAGGAAGTGGAGAGGAAACAAAGGTTGGGTAGGAGGGTCCTAGACCACTGTGCAGTCTTCAGAAGTCTCAACAAGGCCACTGGGAGCCCTTAACCCAAAGTCAGCCACCAGAGGAGTCCCATGTCTCCCAGGAAGGGCCACCATAGTATCCCCGCAGTGCCCATTCATTGGCCAGGAGCAGCCTGTGGGAAGTGCAGCCTCAGATTTCAGAGCCAGCACCTGGGGCCCTTGGTCAGTTACACTCCCTATAGTTGGAGTTCTGCTGAGTGCATTCTCATGGCTGCCATACTGATCCTGGTTCACAGGAAATGGTAGGACTGCTTTTATACAAGGAGGAAATGAGGAATGCCATGTATAACCTCCTGGAAATTCCTTGCCTCATTACAACTGTGAATATATGAATATGTGTGCATATTATCTGCATAGGATTATAAGACCAGGAAGAAAAATATGGGAGGGTACAAATTAACTTGTGAACATGGCATGGAAGATAATATTGATTTGTTGATGGAAGCCATTCTCGATCCCCTTTTCCATAGCCACTTTCCAGTCAGGGATGGCCATGTGACACAGTTCTGGCTTGAGAGACATAAGCACAATTGTACTGGTTGTCATGTCTCCACTCCCTTCCCCCCTCCCCCCCCACCCCCAACACTGGCTTCCTCACCAGGATATGTGCTCAATGCATGAAGCTGGAGCAGCCATTTTGAGGCAATGAAAGAAAGGCCAGAAGGATTGCCAGCAGTAGAGTATCTTTAGAACTCATTATGAGAACAAACTGGACACCTATGTTTTACTCACAGTAAATATGTATTCTATCATATAGGATACTTTTGGTTATGTGAATCCATGTGGTGAAGGGGTAAGTCAAGGCTTAGAAAAGCAAATATAAGTAAGACCCCCTTAAAAAAATCATACATATGATCACATGTAATCATTTACATGCATAGGTCTATATATGTTTTGATAGATGTAAAAGCCAATAAAATGATTACATATTAAAAAAGTAATAATGTCAATTTAATCTATTTTTAAACTTCACTGGCATATAACTTATATATTTAAATTTTCATTATTTTAGTTATACCTTATTTAAACATTTGTAATATAGTACATATTTTTTCTTTGCCAGATCTTGATTTTACTCATCTTAAACAAAACAAAAACAAAAACTTAGATTCTGTAGACCTTCTTTACTGTTTATTTTCTAATTCATAAAGTCTTTCCTTACCTTTGTCATTTCTTTCCTTCTACTTATTTTTGGGATACTGTGTTCATTTTCTAACTCTTTGAGTTGAATGCTCAGCATTAATTTTTAGCTTTTATGTATTTATTTTTGAAGGTAATAAATCCTGGCCAAAACATGAATGTTGGTCTAACGCAATTAGTGATGGGCTCCCATTTTCTGTCCAGCCCCTATTCTTAATGAGGAGGCAGATTGAAGTTCTCATCCTCTTTATAGGTGGGAGAGGGCTGGGCAAAGGTGAAATGGCAGGCAATGGAGACAGGAGGTGGGTTCTCAGCCAGTTACTCCCCCCAGAAGTCTTGTCAGTAGCAAGCTCCAGTAGATGATCACCACCAGGTGGTGCCCAACCTCAATGGGGACCATTCAAGAAAGGGGATCTTTAGATCTCCTTGCTCATGGACTTCTTTTTCTTTTCTTCTTTTTTTTATCCTTTCTTTATCTTAATGTATTGTTTTTATTACACTATTCCTCCTTATATTTCAAATATTTTACTGGTTACAGTAAAAGTTTTATCGTGCATACTTCACTAGTTATTCAATCTTTATTTGTTTTCCTTCCCCAAATACAGGATTTAAGATACCTCCTCACATTTCCCATGCCATTGTTCTTTAGTATTTCCTTTAACTTGCTTTTGGCTCTTCCAAATTAGCTCTTATTTTTGTTACTGTTGTTTCAACTCAATGCTCATTTCTCTGTTCATTTGTTCATATTTTTTTTAAGATTCAACTTGTGTTTCTTTCTAAAATACATTCAATTAGTAGCTTTTCCAGCAATGGATGTCAGGGATAAATTTCTTTAGGCTTATTTTTTAAAATACCTTTATTTCATCCTCATTCAGGAACAACAGCTCAGTTGGGTATAGAAGAGAAACTCTTCTATTTTTGCTAGTGATAATTTTGTGGTCAACCTACTTGTCATTTCTTTTAGGTTTTCTGTCTTTTCAGGAGCTGTTAAGTGTTTTATTTGTTTGTTTGTTTAAAAGTTTGCTCCAGGGTGCCTGGATGGCTCAGTCAGTTAAGCATCTGACTTCGGCTCAGGTCATGATCTCACGGTCTGTGAGTTTGAGCCCTGCATCAGGCTCTGTGCTGACAGCTCAGAGCCTGGAGCCTGTTTCGGATTCTGTGTCTCCCTCTCTGACCCTCCCCCGTTCATGCTCTGTCTCTCTTTGTCTCAAAAATAAATAAATGTTTAAAAAAAATTTTAAAGTTTGGCTCCAGTGTGTGTATCTGTATGGTTTTTTTGTTTATTTTCTTTTATGCTACTTGGGACTCAATGGCCTTCTTAAATTCTGGAAAATTCCCTGCTATTATTTCTTTGAGTTTCCTCAAACACCCTTCCCTCCATTCTCTTCTGTAATTTATATTTGATTTAGATTTAAAAATCCAAATATATCAGTCAACTCTCATGGTTTCTTAAACTCTCTTTGACATTTTCTGTTCTTATTTTTCTGTGTTTTATTCTGGATGATTTTCTCATCAATCTACCAGTTCACTAGTTCTTTTTAAGTGCATCTCCTCTGCTATTTAATTTGATTTAAAATTTTTAATGATTTTACTTTTCAGTTCTAGAAGTTCTACTTGATTATTACTCAAATTGCTCACTTAAATTTTTGAGCCCTATCATTTTGATTTTTGTTGTGCTTTCTTTTATCACCTCAGTTTAAACACACTTATTTTGCTGTGTCTTTCAGGTTATTCTGTTATTTTAGTTCTTCGGCTCATTATTCTTCCATGTGTTGTATCAGCTGATACTCCTCCCTGATACATTTTCATCATGTGGTTAGTACATTTTTACTGTAAGCTTTTACTTTTCCCTTCGTTAAGAGTTCCATTCACCGTGGATTGTGGATAATTCTTTACACAGCAGTTCTGTATTTATTTCACTCCAGGTTCCCATGGTTTACACTAGCTTAAATTCATACCCCATACTCAGGTTTGGGATTTGGGTTTGGTACTTTTCACAAGATGAATATTTTTTCCCACTTGAGCCCAGAAAAGATAACTTGCTTCCTTGTTGTTGCTCTGGACAGTAGACAGAGTTCTTGAAGTACTCCATTCAAGTCCTGGGAGGATTTTTGGAGTCTCAGTTTTAATCAAAGATCTCAGTTTCAGCCTGAACAGCCTCCAGGCCGAATTTACTGTGAGACCTGTATCCAGTTCTGATTCTTTCTTGGTCCCTTACATGTCAGCTGGAGCCCCACATCTCTGGTTTTGAATTTCCTTTTGTTTCTGGCACCCGGGAACTGTCTTGCCTTTTTGAAGCTGTGCATTTTAGAGTTTTAAAATATTTATCCAGCATTCCATGTATTTGTAGTGGGGAGGAGTCTTTGTTGTCAGGCTGCCATTTTACCAGCACTGAAGGCCTTCCATACTCATGTTTTGGTTATGCATTTCTCACTTAAATTAATCTGGACAAATTCCCCTGATCTGATCTCACACCCCAAAGAAGTTGGATGAACCAGGAACATAGAGTGGCCTACTTGAGTTTCCTTTTCCATTTCATTTGCATTATTTCTCAGAAACAATCAAAGAAGGATGGAGCTGGGAGGGACCTCTCATCTGTATGCTCATTATCAGATGAGGAAGCAGGGCCTAACTGGAACTCTGGATTTTGGATTCTATGTCTGGAACACATTCAAATTCGCTAGCTGGAGCTGAGTGTAGAAAAAGGGGCTCTGGACTTGGACTCAGAAAACGGAGATTTGCAGCCCAGGTTTGCCACCTAATAGCTGTAGGATCTTGGACAAGCCACTTAGCCCTTTGAGACCCAGTATGTTATCTTTTAGATAGAATAGAGGCAGAGTACATGGGATTTTTGATTCAGCAAGTGTGAAAGGTTTGGGGATGTAGTAAGCATTAAAGAATTCTTTCTTCCTTATGGTTAAGATACCCCCATACCCTCTAAGAAATATCTCTTTGCAGCTGTTCGTTTTCACAGAATCTGCCTGGAAAAAGCAGATTTATCAAACTGAAGGTGTAAAATTGGGAAACAGGAGGTTATTTTCCTGTTTCTCTTTTTTTCAACTCCTGAAACTTCATTCCTAAAGGCTAAGCAAATCTGTCTTAAAGAGTTATATACAGGCTATACAATTGTTAGTGAAGTCATTGCAATCTTAAAATGATTTTCATTTAAAATTTCACATTCACTGGTTTCCCATTCATTGGCCCATGGCTTTCTTGTGGTGATCACAGAGTGGATTCTACACCAGGGGTTGTTAGCAAACTTACTCTGTAAATGGCCAGATAGCATATATTTTAGGTTTTGAGGGCCACAAATGTTCTCTGTCACGTATTCTGGTGTTGTTTACAGCCCTTCAAAAATATAAGAAACATTCTTACATTGTAGACTGTACAAAAACAAGCCATAGGCTGGGTTTGGCCCACGGGACTGGCTGTAGCATGGAAGCCTGTTGTGGACTGACATAGCCTTCTGACCAAGTCCATGAAGACTTGACTTCAGCAAATCTCACTCAGCGCTTAGGGGCATTTAGCCTAATTACCCTACCAAGTTTGTGCAACCATCCTTTGTCCTGCACTCTCTTTGTCCTCTACCCCACCAGCTTCTGATTTTTTAGACTAGTTTCCTAGAGGAAAGAGAAGGACCGCTCATTGGATCACTCGTTGATTGGATTTCTATCCATCCAATCAATGACTTTTGCTTTTTGATCAGAAAGTGATTTCCTAGGTGGTTAAATTAATGCTTCTCAACATTTTCTATGACATGGCACATTTGGAAAATGATAGTAGTTTGTACAGCTCAGGACTGTGGGATTTGGGGTGGGGTGGGGGGAAGTGAACAGAAGAAGGTTGAACATGTCCAGAGACAACTCATGTCCAGAGACAACTGGGCTTCAGGACTCCAAATGCCCCAGGAGATCTGACAGGATCAATGTCTCAGCAAAGCTATTAGGAATATAGCAAAATAGTGATAGGCATAGTGAACTTGGAAATCAATCCCATATTTAAATCCTGGCTTTGCTTCTTGCTAATGGTATGACCTTGGCAAACTTTTTAACCTGCTCTCTCTTAATTTCCTCCTCTGTAGAATGAGAATAATAATAGAAGTACCTATTTGATAATGTCCATTTTCATATAAAAATGTGTATTATATATCCATGTAATGCCCTTAGCAAGGTGCTCAGTTATTAATCCTAAGTAGAACGCATTCTTCTTCTAAGTCAACAGTAGTTTTGCATTAAATGAATTTTATTTATTGAAGAAAGTCTCTAGGAACTAATAACTTCTAGCCCTTTGAACTTTAGTTTAAAAACGAAATAGTTTAAAACTATTGTTTTTATTATAAAGGTTTTCTTTTTTCACTTTGTCTTCCAAATTTAAGCCTTTGTGGTCTGCATTTTTTTTTTTGTGAATCTATTTTTATTGTTCAAACACTCAATGTCAAGGAGTTCCGGCCAGTGATGTACAGAGAACACCATGACAAGTAGCAATCTTCAGTTCTTTCGGGCCAGGCTCCCTGCTTTCTAGACACTTATGTACAGCGATCCAGAAAGAGTTAAGCAATCATATAGGGTAAGAATTAAACAGAAAGTATGAGATGATCTGAAAAAGTCTGGCACATGGCGTGGGTTTGCTATATATCGGGTAAACACTTTAAGTAAAACTTTGGGTTGAGGAGTGTGCCTTTAGAGCCAGCAATCAAGTCATTAATAACCACAATTTGCCAATGGATCTGCAGCGGAACCACCTGTGGGTAATCAGCCCTTGGCCATGCCTAGAGAATGTATCCTCTGTCTCTGAGGCAGCCAACCCTTCCAGGGGTCCTGGGATACAGCTGCCGCCATAGCAGTAAGAGAGCAACAGTGTCAGGAAGTGAAAGATCACCTTACAAGTGGAAACCACAGGAATCCTGGGCAGGCAGAAGTAATCAGGAAAGTTGTGTTTTGGCAAGGTGACATGGGTCAGCTCTCCCGGCCTCAAGAAGAGTGCTCTGAGATCCGTGTGACTTTAATCACATTCAATCACTCTGTGGTTATGGGATGGCTGGTTGCAAAGTGTTCACAGTGCATTTTGCTTCATTATGCCTAGTACTTTGTGGGGGTGAAAAAGCAATGGAAGAGTTCATTCCTTCACCTAAGGCCCTAAAATTGGCTAGTAGGTCAGACTTGACATATATACAGCAGTTAAAGATACAAGTGATGGGGCCCCTGGGTGGCTCAGCAGGTTGAGAGTCCAACTCTTGATTTTGGTCATGGTCCCAGGGTCCTGGATGGACCCCCATGCCAGGCTCTGTGCTGCGTGTGGAATCTGCTTAGGATTCTTTCTTGCTCTCCTTCTGCTCCTCTCCCCCACTCGCATGTGCTCTCTTTCTTAAATAAGAAAATATTTTAAAAATTTAAAAAATTAAAAATTAAGATTTTTATTTAAAAAATAATTGAATGTATTTTATTAAATTTTTATTTAATTTAAAAATTAAAATTAAAAAAATATATAAGTGAAAAATCTCCAGAAACAGGAACTCTAGGCTATATAGGTCCTCCAAAGTTCTCCAGAAAAAAACAGTAACAATAAGGATCTGCGATAAAGAAGGTTTGTGAAGCTCCAAATACTTCATTCTCTCCTGAAGAGTCACAAAGATGCGACCATGTTAAAGGGTCTTAGAAGTCCTGCAGTAAAGAATACAGTGTAGCTATGTTTAACAGAGTTTCACAAATGTAATTGACCTTGGTACCCACCTTCCCACTGCCTGCAGTGATCTGGAGTTCTTTGATTCTTTGGTTGAAAGGAGATACCAACTCTAGCTAAGAAGAACAAAAGTAATTTTCTGGAGAAGTCCTGGAAGCTTATGGAATTGTCAGGAAGACTGGAGAACCAAGCTGCCTCCTCATGTGGTTGCCTGAGAGCCAACATGACTTAGATTTACTACTTAAAACTGGATCACTGTGAAGGCTGGAGGGAGCCTTAGATGTATGTCAGGGACTTCACAGAGGAGGAATGAGTACTTTTACTCATAAAAGTACTCATCGTGTACTCATCCTAAGAAAGTAATTATGTTGGTCTTTTGAAAGTTGATAGTTTCTTGTGGTCATGGTTCATCTGAGGTTAGAGGTTCAACAGTCATTACTTCCCTCTCTTCTCTCCCCATTACTCCGAATATGGAGTAAAAGTACTCATCGTAAAGACTCAACTTCTCCGTGAAACACATTCTGCTACTTCCTTGCTCTCCTCATCTAGAATTGCCAGATTAAATACAAAGACTCCCAGTTAAATTTGAATTTCAGACAAATGATGAATAATGTTTTAGTAGAAGTGTATCTCAAACGTTGCATGAGACTTATACTAAAAAAGTGTTTGTGGTTTATGTGGAATTCAAAATTAACTGGGGATCCTGAATTTTTTGAAAGTTTACTTATTTATTTTTGGAGAGAGAGAGCACAAGTGAGGGAGGGGCAGAGAGAGAGGGAGAGAACTCTGACAGCACAGAGCCCGACACGGGGCTCAAACTCACGAACCCTGAGATCATGACCTGAGCCGAAACCAAGAGTCAGACGCTTAACCGACTGAGCCACCCAGGTGCCCGGGATCTGGTATTTTTACTTGCTAAATCTGACAAGTGGAGCAAGGTTTTCCCTGGGCGACACCGATGGGATTGCATCTTGTCTTGTCTCCCTTCTCTGACTGTGCAGGCAAAGCTCTCAGCACTGTGTCTGGCAAAGATATAGCACTCAATAAGGGTTAATAACTTTTGTTATCGCTGTATTCTGCAGCTACTTTCGCCTTTGTTCTTGTAACACTTTTAACACTTTCTTATCCTTATGTGGTTTCATTTTGCCTTTTTTATCAGTCTGCAAATCTAATGACAGGAGGAACTGTGTTTTTATACCTTAGCAACTGGATATTGTTGGTGCTTAATAAATGTTGAATGAAAAAAAGAAGGAAAGAGAGTCACTTGCACAAGAGGTGATAGAAGAAATGCTATAAAGGGAATATTGAAGCTACATATCAAATAAATAGTGTTTTTCAGTCACTTTTGGCATCTGACAGTCTTGATGTAAAATCTTAGGTCTGCCACTTAATATTCATCTGATCCGGGACAAACTGTCATTTTCGAGATTCTAGTTCCTTATCTGTGAAATGGGGATAATGCATTTTCCCAGCACTATGAGACCATTCTTGACTCGGCCACTGAGAGAAGAATCAGTCCCAGTGCCCCTGGCAGTTTTGGGGGGACTTCCACACGTGTGGGACCTCACCTGCCTTTAGCCAATTCGCCACATTGATGCGGTATGAGCTGGATGCAGACTGATTCTTACAGGGTGGTTTCCTAGAGGAACAGAACCTACCTTTTAAGGTACCCCTGCTTCTCTCTTTCATCCATTTCCAGAGAGAATCTTCATATACTTGCTTCTTTTTCTGTCTTTTTCTGTCTTCTTCTCACACTTGTGTTTCTTTTTAATTTTTTGCCTTTAGTGAGCAGTGACAGGCCTCAAGTTCCAGAGTCTCCTTTTTTTTTTTTTTTAAAGCACCAAGCAGTGTTTATTTCTTCTTTTCCCTGCCTGTGTGAGAAAGGAAAGGCTAGAGGGCTGAAGTTTTTCTGGCTCCCTCATCTGGGGGAGCCCTCTCTCCGTGTGTGGGTTTGTCACTGGGGTACACATCCTGCCTTCCAAAGCATTTTGGACAGAATGCAAGTCTTTTTTTGGTAACTCCAAATTATCATTATGGACGGTGGCTTTGCAGAGACCTGGGACTTTGAGTTTGACTAAAAAAATCAATTTATAACAGGAGGAGGAAGAAAATTTCCCGGCTTAACTAAGTGGGAGTTACTGTAGTTTAATCAGAAACTTTTAGCTCCCTTCACCAAAGGAAGACTTTCACCCAAGAGCGGGTGGTCCGTAGGTAATGCAGGACCTTAGCTCAAAGAGACAGATTGTCAGAACACAGTCAGCACCCTACAGAAGCATCCCATTTTGAAAAGGGATAGCTGTGCTCTGGGAATGAAATTTGCCTTGAATCTCCCACCAATGCAAAAAGGCAAGCCCAGAGGGAAGTGGTTAAAAGCTGCGAGCTCTCAAGAAACTCTCTCGGTCCCAATCCCAGCTTTGCCTCTCACTAGCCGTAATATCTTAGGAAAGATGCTTAACTGCATCTGTAGGATTTTGAAGAATAACAGCACCTACCACACAGGGTTCTTACGAGGATTAAATGACATCATGCAAACAATCAAGGATGGTGCAGAGGCATTTAATAAATACTAACTCTTATGACTCTCATTTTATAAAGAAAAATGAGTAACTGGTAGAGTCAAAATTAGATTCCAACTCCCACTTTTTTTCCCCCCATTTCAGCACAGGGACACTGCCAAAAAGAGAGAGGGGAAGTGGAATGTGGGGGCATCAACGGGATCCCCCAAATTATATCCCTAGTTACAAATTTCACTAATTGGCTAGGATGTAGGTCTTGCTGCTAAAAACCAGAATATCAGTGGCTTAAACAAGACAAATTTATATTCTTATCAAGAATCAGACCAAGTATAAACAGTATAAGGTGATGTGGCAGCTCCATTGCATCAGTGACCAGACTCTTTCTTGTTGTTCTGTCATCCTAAATATGTGGTTGTTTGTCCCAGCTCTGGACACCATGTCCACACCCAAGCCATCAGAGGATGAGAACAGAGAGCATTAGACTTCCTTTCAAACACAGGCGTGACCTGGAAGTAGTATATCACTTCCATACACACCCTATTGGCCATACCCAACTGGGGGGAGAATAGCATAGTCTTTGTTTTGAGCAGTCATGCGCTCAGCTATTATACTAAAATAAAATAGGAAGGATGGCTATTGGGAGCTTAGGTAAAATAGTTCTTTCTTTCTTCATTTTTATTTATTTTTTTATTTTTAGGGAGAGAGAGTGTGAGTCGGGGAGAGAAGCAGAGGGGGAGAGAGAGAGAGAGAGAGAGAGAGAGAGAGAGAGAGAGAGAGAGAGAATTTGGATAGGTTCCACACCCAGTGTGCAGCCTGAAGTCGCAGGGCTTGATCCCATGACCCTGAGATCATGACCTGAGCAGAAATGAAGGGTTGGATGCTCAACCAACTGACTGAGCCACCCAGGTACCTCTAGATGCAATAGTTCTTTCAACTGATTTATTATCTTTGTCCTGTTTTGAAGCTAACTTGATCATTGGTTCCACTCCCACTCTAAGGTAGAATAAGTGGGTCTGTTTATTTCATCATTAAATATCCTAGACTTCAAGGTTTCTTGGATTCCCCTTTTATCATGTTTTTACTGCCTTTTTGATTTTCTCTCTCCTTGCCAAGCTATCCGTTGGCGTTGTCTTTGGCAGGCAGGGCAGCCATTGGAGGCTCCCCTCACCCAAGCCTGTTTCGTCCTTCCCTTTCTTCACACACTTATATGTTTGACATTTGCACTTGTTTTTTTTTTCTAAACAGAACTGTATGCAGTGCAGAAGGAAACCGGTTTGAGTGAAGGCTAAGATATGCCCACTCTTGTCCTAAGTCCGTGCTGGCTATTTGGGAGTGCTGCTTGCTTGCTTCCTGGCTCTCAGTTACTAGAACAGCTGAGATTGCTAAGTAAGCAAGGAGTCTCTGTGTTAGAAGAAGAGAGGAAATGCGAGGAGACCAGTGATGGGGGAGAAAGAAGCAATCAGAAAACAGCCCTCATCCAGGGAATTTTGCCAGGATAAAAAAAAAAAAAAAAAAAAGTAAGAATAGAAAGACGGGGCAGATGAGGAATATAGCAGGCATAACTATGGGGGAGGTAAACAAATATCCAGAGATCAAAAGCAGCTTTCTTAAACTTTGAAATATAATGATAGTTCCTGAATGTGGATGTCTGGAGTGATCCTCGCCACCAGGGTTTGTTCTGATTTGAAGCACGGTCTGGGGGTTGGGGAAGGGTCTCTGGTTTGTTAAGACTGTGGTTGTGTTGGGGAATGCAGGATCTGGAGCTAGCGAGGTTCATCATCATGCAGGCTGAAAAGAAGGCCATTGAGATGCTGGTCACCAGGGACTCTGGCGAGGAATAATGGGGGAGCTGAATGCTGGTCTTCGTGCTGGCCATTCTAATCACTGATCCTCTTTGTAACAGTCGATTTACATGTTAGAAGATCTAAAAGGCAGGAAGCATAGAAATGGGCTTTGAATTTTCTTCCTTAGAGTTTGTTTCCAATTAATCTTTCTGAGACAAGAATCGCAATCCACCGCAGACTGTTTTGAAGCTTTCAAGCGCAGGTTTTGCTACTTGGGACAAGATGCTAACATATTAAAAAGGAAGCAAACAACTTAGTGTTTGGTTGGGTGTCTTCCCCCCAAATATGAAAAATACCTCTCCATATCAATAAAGAGGCAGTACAGAAATCTCATGTACGCTGAACTTCTGGCAGCTTTCTTAGAATCACAAAGCTGGGGAGAACTGGCCAGAGTTTTTAGAAATGAAGCAACTGAGGTCCAGAGGGGCCAAGCCATTCTCAGAAAGTTGCTCAGCAAATGAGTGGTAGAGCAGGAACTGCAAATGTTTCCAGACCTTTCACCAAACCCTACTGGTGCTTCAGCAGAATTTATCTGTAAGGAACAGAAAGGGTTGCATCCCAAGCCTGATTAGTTTCTTTGACATTTCTTTAAAGAGCCTACACCTTATATGAGTGGAAAGGTTTTGTGTTCAAAGAGAAACAGTGCAACCCAGAGAAGCTGCCCTTGATCCTACACAGAGGCGATTGGCTATGATCTCAAAGGTGATAACAGGACATTTCCTGCCCCAGAGTCTTTCCTACTTCTCTTGCCTCTGGCCTGAAAACTATCCTATTATTATATCCCAAAGCAAAGATATTTAACAGATAGTGGTTTCTCCTTCACACTTTGGTTAAAATGCAAACATTAACTGGGAAGAAAACCTCCTACAATTATCAGCTGTTGACATTCGCCATCATTTCAACCTTTTCTGGGGTCATAGACATATTTTAGAATCTGAGGAAATCTATGGCTCTTTTCCGCAGAAAATACACAAGCAAAATTATAACGTCTTAGGGTCTTCACCGACCTCTGAAGCCCACCTTTAGAACCAGGTAAAAAAACTCCTGTTTTTAAGTAAATTAGCTTGTCCTAATAGCTGGCTGGTCTTCACAAGCAGAGCCTAATGGGCATGGAACTAAGTTTCCATGGGAGAAAAGAGCCCCAAAAGGGCTTCCCTGAAGCAGTGAGTAGCCCAGATAGAGTCCTGAGCAAGTTGGAGGGAAGCGGACAAAGGAGAAGAATCAAAGAGAAGGGTTCTCAGGGAGGTTTGGAGAGAAGCCAAAGATAAACTTCTTGACTTCATCGCCCTGTCTAGGGTTGGCATAATTATGATTTCCAGGCTTATTTAACTTACTTAGCTGACCTCTGTAATTATTCTAAAGTCACACATCTTCCTGGAATCCTTCCCCAATACACACTGACTCAAAGGCAGCCCTGTGCTGGTGAATAAGATATCTAGCTGAGAGCTGAGTCCTTGTTTCCTGGCATCTTGCCATTTTATGCTGCTCACAGATCTTTTGGATCCCTAAAAGAGGTGGGAAGTTCCTTGCCATGGGGAGATGATGTATCACCAAAACCTAGACACGATCTTGGCAAGCTCACCAGGTAGTGATGTATTGATAAACATCAAAAGAAGTCATGAATTCCAAGAAAGAAAGTGATTTGGAGTAACTCCAGTGAGTCAGATTTTTTTTTTTTTTTTTTTTAAAGACAGAAATTGATTTGTATTGCTCAGCAGGACATGGTTGAGAAATGTGTTCAGGCTCCTCTGAGCAGTGGGAAGCCACAGAGAGGGACCTAAGCTGCCAGGACATATATGTGCCCTGGAGTCCCTAGCGGTTCCAAAGAAGTGAGTCTGGGATGAAGCTTAGGTGGTAAGCAGCCATTTCAAAAACTGCGAACAGTTGTAGCAAGTCATGGGCCACTTATCAGGACTCCACTGATGCCATTTCAATGGCAGGTTCTCACAGACTGGGAATCCTTACAGGAGGAAAGGCAGAGTGTGGGAATCCCAGTTAAAAGGAGCTGGGAAAGAAGACTGGATACTGGGAATCCAGGTGGCTGGCTGCTTAATTTATGCAAAATATTCTATAGTCTCCATGCCCATTGGGTAGCCAATAGCCCTGTATGGCTTTTAGTACTTGAAATGTCACTAGTGCAACCAAGGAGGATAAAATCTACTTTCACAAAGTGATCCTTCCTGTTAGGACAGACCATTGTCCCCAAGATAACATGGAGGCAAAAGTAGATAAACTAAAAAAAAAAAAAAAAAAAAATATATATATATATATATATATATATATATATATACATATATATGTGTATATATATGTGTGTGTGTGTGTGTGTGTGTGTGTGTGTGTGTGTATATATATATATATACATATATATATATATATATATATATATATATATATATATATATATATATATTAGAGAGCTGTGGACATGAATAAATCAAATTCCAGAATCAAATTCCAGAAACGGATGAGTCCTAGGTGAGAAGAGCTGGGGGGTGTCTAGGCACATTTGTAAATCAGGGTATGGCAGTAGGAACACAAAAGTGTCATGCACAGAGGGACTCTGTGGGGCATGGAAAAGTTCCCCAAGTTCTGCATGCAGAGGATTGTATAACATCTGAAAACATATCTCACTCTAGAGACATTTGCACAGGTCACAATAATTTATTTTTAATTTTCTTAATTAAAAAAAATGTTTATTTATTTTTGAGGGAGAGAGAAAGGCAGCAGGAATGGGGAGGGGTAAACAGAAAGGGAGACACAGAATCCAAAGCCGGCTCCAGGCTCTGAGCTGTCAGCACAGAGCCTATGTGGGCTCAAACTCAGGAAGAGTGAGATCATGATGTGAGCCGAAGTTGAACGCTTAACTGACTGAGCCACCCAGGAGCCCCTTTAATTTTTTTTTAAGTTTATTTACTTATTTTGAGAGAGACTGATACAGTGTGAATGGGGAAGGGGCAGAGAAAGAAGGAGGATCCCAAGCAGGCTCCATGCTGCCAGAGCAAAGCCAGATGTGGGGTTCAAAGTCATGAAAATGAGATCATGACCTGAGCCAAAACCAAGAGTTGGACGCTTAACTGAACTGAGCCACCCAGGCACCCCAGTCACAATCATTGTTAAAGACCCGTGTTCTTTCTGAGAAACATAAAATGGGTGTATCTTCCAATAACTGACATTTCAAGGTATGAAATACAATAGTGGTCATGGCTTTTTCTTCATGTAAGAAAGAAATTAGGTATCAAGATCAAGAAATTTGAACAATTCAACTAAGGCTTTTCTCTTATTTCTTGAGACAAGGCTTTGAGAAAATGCTTTGATAGATTTTGTGGCACAAATACAGTGGAATATGAAATAGCCACTACAACTCTCATTAGAGTATTTTTATGGTCTAATTATTTATGATAAATAATTATGATAAAATGTTAAATGAAAATATAACACAAAATGCAATGATTCCTTGAGTAAACTTATATAAAAAATTATATACACATGGAAGGAAATTTGGAAAAATATACCAAACATTATTAAGAGGGGCAGAATATGATTTTTTTTTAATGTGTATTTAGTTTTGAGAGAGAGAGAGAGAGAGCATATGAGCAGGGGAGGGGCAGAGAGAGAGGGAGACACAGAATCCAAAGCAGGTTCCAGGCTCTGAGCTGTCAGCACAGAGTCCGACACAGGGCTCAAACTCGTGAACTGGAATATCACGACTTGAGCTGAAGTTGGATGCCTAACCGACTGAGCCACCCAGGTGCCCCTAGAGGGACAGAATATGATTTTAATATAGTCATATCTGTGTGTGTATATCTATCTATACCTATACCTATATCTATATATCTGTATTTGTATCTGTATCTATCTATATCTATATATCATCTATCTATATCTATATCTATATCTATATCTATATCTATATCTATCTATCTGTATATGTGTTATGTTTCAGTAAAAAGCTTTGAGGGGTGCTTGGGTGGCTCAGTGGGTTAAGTGTCAGACTCTTGATTTTGGCTCAGTTCTTGATCTCACAGTTTGTGAGATGGAGCCCCACATGGGGCTCTGTGCTGACAGTGCAGAGCGTGGTTGGGATTCTCTGTCTCCCTCTTTCTCTGCCCCTCCCCTGCTCTCTCTCTCTCTCTATCAAAATAAGTAAATAAACTTAAAAAAAAAACCTTCTTTGAAAAACTTTTAAATTGCAATCAGATATTGAGGGGCACAGAGGGTGCTTCTGGGAAGGGAGAGCACATGAGCAACGGTGCTCAGGGGGCAGTGTGCAAGGCATGCTCTTGTGCTGGCAAGCACAGGGGGACCCCCGTTGGCACTTTGGATGAGCTCAGCTGAACCAAGGGTAGGAAAACACATAATGTTGTCATTTTTCACCTGTGATCATCTGCCAAGCCCTGGGGGAAAAGAGTATGTGTCCGGTCTCTGGCTGAGCATCCCAAACGCATGTGGGCTAACTGACGTTGCTAGAAGACAGCAGAAAATAGAGGACTCGTGACTGCATGAGGCACTCATGATAAAGACAACACTCTCAGCAGGGAAAAGCGTCCCAAGTGTCACAGCAGAGTCATATTGTAGCTTTGCCTTTGTCCATCAAAGTGAAAATGAAAGAGAAGAAAGCAGGCAAGTCAGATAAAGCAACGATCAATAACATCAACCATCTATGAGAAATACTTATCAAGCATGTATCTTGTATCCGGCACCTTCTAGGCACTGGACCATCCCATAACTGATAAGTCTTCTGTGGTCCTCTTCCAGGATTGGAATAGCACCATCTGTTGTAATTCCTACTTATCTTCCAGCTATATCACTACAGTGCCTACCACATGGGAGGCAATCAAAAAATATTTTTGAATGACTGACTAAATAACTCCATTAATGATTTAGTGATGAGGCTGGTCTTGTGTATCTCTCAGTGTCTAAACAAAAGGCACCTCCACCTCCCCATGATGATGCTGCCCCTCTTCACCAGGCCCTGCCCTCAGCAGACATGGGGATGCTGTCTGGGCTTAGCCCAGAGAAGATGAGGACTCTGGACCCGAGCCCTTATACCATCTCCACTGGGAAAGCCTGTTGTGCTGAGGGTGGGGCTTCCCTCCTCCACTCCCTGTCCTCCCTGACACAGCACAGAAATTTTTGTTTAAATGTTGGTGTCCTATAGTTTCAAACGCAAGAATCAGGCAAGTCTCCTATACCTTCATGTGGCGGTCATTAGAGCTTTTCAAATATATTCCCTCAGTTTTGTTGTTGTTATTATGAAGATTTTAGGGTTGTTTTTGTAGCATAATCTAACCTACCCAGATGTGTGTGTGTGTGTGTGTGTGTGTGTTTACATGTAAACACACTATATTTGTAAGTTTTGCGTAAATATTTTTAATAAATTTTTAAATTAATTTTTTTGATTTGTTTTTACTATCAACCAAATCTAAACTATGCCTTTGCCTGATCATTATGTACCTCTGCTTAGATAAAAATAGCACCACAAGGATCAGCCTCTCCTAATCGGCAAGAGCACACAGAAATCTGTGTCTACACAGATTTCTTATCAACTAACATTATGTCACACTGTTAGCTCAACTTAGGGCTCACCACAGTCTTTTATAATTTGAAGGCAGTTATAGCTTTTGTGCTTATTTGCATTTTTTTTTTTTTTTTGCACCCTCCATATAATATATTCTTAAGATTCATGGGAATTCCATTCCCTGATTTCTCTTCCTTTTCCCTCCTGGTCTTAAGACACTAGGAGAGCAGTTGATCAGTACATTCAAATTTATTTGTTCAGTTAATTCTTAATTACTGAGTATGAGAGGAGGTATGGGTTACTTCATACACAATGGAATATCATTCAGCCTTAAAAAAAAAAGAAGGAAATTATGCCATTCGCGACCACATGAATGAACATGGAGGACCTTATGCTAAGTGACATAAGCTGGACATAGTAAAACAAGTACCGCCATGTCCCGTTTATGTGGAATCTAAAAAACTAATTGAATCCATAAAAGAAGAGGGCAGAATTGTGGTGGCCAGTGGCTAGAGGAGGGCAGGGTAAGAGTAACTGTCCATATAAGGGCAAACCCTGGGACCTGGCAGAGCAACGAGATACAAGGAAGTTGGAGTCCTGACCCCTGGACAGGAGCCACCACACCAGGTCCAACTTCTCTGTGACAGAGAGATGAGTTTTTCTGTAGTGTAACCATTATTACTTTGGGTCTTCATCATAAGCATTTGATTCTGTCCTAACTCAGTGGTCTTAAAAATGAGGTATAAGTTTCCCTGGGGGATAAATATCCTCCACAAGACATAGAGACTCATAGTTTTAAAAGAATCAAGTTCTGAGGGTGCCTGGGTGGCTCAGTTGGGTAAATGTAGGACTCTTGATTTCAGCTCAGGTCATGATCTCACAGTTATGAGTTCGAGCCCCGCATCGGACTGTGTGCTGATGGCATGGAGCCTGCTTGGGATTCTGTCTCTGCTTTAGTATCTTAAGGAGACTTTTAGACATTTTTTCCCAATCATTCCCATCACAAAATTTTAATTCCACATATGTATGCCATATATCTGTTCATGTTCTATATGCATATGTGTACTTCATACACTAAAAAAGTAAGATTTTTATCCGTTAGGAACCAATTTTTGCCCCCATCAAGAAAGCATACCTTAGAATACAAAAATCTGTAGGGCACCAAAGGACTATTTGAAATACTGATATTGGTGTGAGAGATTAAATGACTCTGATTGCATATTTAATCTTTTACCACTCATAAAATTTCTGATTCTTTGCTTCAAAATATGCAAGAATGTAACAAGATGTCAGCCGATAAACCATTAAACCGAGCTCAGGAAGGATTCAAAGAATTGAGTGACATTGCCATAACAAAACTCCTTTCATTTCTATGTAATTATTTATATGAATAAGATATATCAGGACTTTCATATGTAAAAATGGAATACAGTAATATAAGTAGGCTGAGCACTGACTCATTCTGATGTTAAGTATTGTCTATCTGTAGAAATGATTAGAATCACTCCTATTTATTTAGAGATGCACTTCTAATAAAATTCACCTTTCATATTTAATGATTTGTAATGTATTTATGTTAGTTTTACCAAAATTACAGTGATAATGAAATTCAGAAGACATCTTTTGACTCTTAGATCCTTTTGGCCATAGGAAATTATAAAGAGCATATTAAATGCCAGGCTTTACATGTATCCATATATCTACATCTAAACATGTCTCTATCTATAGGTGTATCTGCTATAGTAGAGAAAGTATGATGGCATGGTCATAAAAGACTATAAGAATAAAAATATAATAGGTTAAAATTACATGGAGGAAGTCAGATGGAAATGTAAGTCCAAAAGGAAAATGAATTGCTATAAAATTTCTTACTATAGTAAGAAATTGTTCGTGTATAGTTTAAATAAATGAATGAATGATGGTAAGTACCAATTGTAATAGCTTCTAGATTCCATTTAATACCCTTAAGAGTCATGTAATGGTTCAATTAAAAAATGACAGGGGTGCCTGGGTGGCTCAGTTGGTTGAGTGTCTGGATCCTGATTTCAGCTCAGGTCATGACCTCACGGTTCATGATATTGAGCCCCATGTCTGGCTCTGTGCTGAGCACAGAGCCTGCTTAGGATTCTCTTTCTCTCTCTCTCTCTCTCTCTCTCTCTCTGCCCCTCCCCTACTCATGCGATTTCTCTATCTCTCTCAAAATAAATAAACATTTAAAAAATGTCAAAATACACAACATGCCAGGAAGTACATACTTTGCAACAATTTAAACTCACGATGAAAAATGTTAGATGTCTACTTAGAAATGAGTGAGGTTGCTTTAAAGTTCATTTTGAGGGCTGCCAAGCCAAAAGTGTTGAGGATTCGAGATTCAAGTCTGACAGGTAACTGTGACGATGTTACCAAGCCACCATGGGAGGAGCAGAGTTTGTCCCCAGCCCAATTCTGGTTGCTAGTTCTAGCAACTGAGAGTGAGCCTGAGCTCACAGGGCAGGCAGGAGATGGTCCTCAACATGAGGGGTGTAAGGGAGTAGAGTCTGGGAAGTCAGGTTACTGCTGGCTGTTTGGCACAATACCTGCTTCTCCCTCCTTTCTTGCTGCCTGGGTTCAAGTGGTGAACAGTAGCCCAAAGGGGAACCTGCAGACCTCAGGATTCTCCGCGCTCTGAAGCCCTCCCCTCCACCGAAGGCCTCCAGCCCAGGTGGCTACATATCACCAAGTTCCCTGGGACCCCCTTCCCCACTCTAGCTGTTTTCAGCTCTTACTACGCTAACCTTCTCTTTCTCCAAAAATGTGGTCCACCTGTGTCGAATCACCTGGAGCCCTTGTTAAAAGTGTATGGTTTTTGGTCTCACAACAGACCCATTGTATTTGTATCCCTGGGGGTGCGACCTGGGATTCCACATGATTAACTCTTCAGAATAAGATTTACCTCCTTAAGTTAGCTCTTTGTGTCCAGCATATAATGGTAAGTTTCTTTGCTTACGATGGAAACTTGATGTTGAGAGTTTGGATTTTAAACACTAGCAAATGGACACATGGATCTGAAAAGATTTCAGCCTGTTTTATTCTTGGATGATAGCAGATACTGGGGACTTCTTGGCTTTAAACCTGAAAGAGCAGGAAGAAAAGAATAATGTTTGGAGCAAGATAAAATGCATGTTCAAAAGAGAGAAAAAAAAAAACGAACAGGAAAATCACAAAGCAAGCTGTCTTCTAATCTGATTCTTAGGACCATGACATTGGACAAATGTGCAGCACTGAGAAAAGAGCAGATGGTCTTCAGCACTGTACCTAACGCAGAGTTGGATGCCATCCCAGTCCTGGGGTTGGATCAGAGTTTGGACTAGACCAACACAATCATAAGCAGAGGCCAAGAATGGGTGCTCTGTTCCAGGGAAGCATAGGAAGGAACCGGGAGCTTTGGAGTCTGTATTTAGCAGTGTCAGATTCAAGGCCAGCTGATTCTGTGAGGGAGCCTGAAAGAAAGGCCCCATGAAAAACAGAGCTGGGCAGATGGATCTCTTTGATAGCACAGAATGGGGCTTACCTAAAGCGTCTGGAGAAATGGAGTGAGGCAAACAGGAGCTTTCTCCAATTTTCTACTTTTAAAATCCAGCAACTGTCTCTGAGTTAGCATGTTCAAATTCTCTGATCAGTTACTTAAGCCAGCAGGCCACAACCCTTGGTTTTTCCTAAGTTTACTACATGGTGCCTTGTGGCAATGGCCATCAGAGTGATGTTTTCATTATTTAAAATAATTCAGGCAATGCACAAATGTTTGCTTTCTGCCAGACCCAACATGTTTGGCTCCCTTCTTCTAGCATAGAAGACTCACCTCTTTGTGCTATTGAGAAGGGAAAAATTAATCCCAGGAGGAGCCCTACAAGAATGGGATAAAAAAACTTTTTCCTGCGTAGTTGTAGCTTTGGGGAGAGTGGTATTCTCAGAAACAACCATCTGTCTGGACTACAGAGGAGTTTTGAATGTTTTTGGAGAATTAGCTTTGCTTCTTTGATTTCACAACACTCCCTTCTCTTTTACCACCTTGGTTTTATAATAATTTAGTGAATTAAAATAGGTTGTTTTGGGAAACCAGGGAAGAATTTTGTGACACTTCTGGGGGTGAAATGGAAAGCCTTGTGGCTGATAGAACCAGGAACGAGAGTCGTTACTCTTAGACTAGAAATATCTGAGAGTGGTCTACAAGGTTCTGAGAGTCTTCAGCCTTGAACCCTGGGAAGGTAATACTTGGGTTTCTAACCCAAACACACAACTTGTTTCTAATCTTTTTATTTTTATTTTTTTGTATCTCACTTGCATATGTAACATTCTTTCCATTTATTATGTGTACTTAAGAATTGTTTTCACCCACCAAAGCGAATGGGTAGATCTAGATATCTGCTACAATGCTTTATTTTTCTTGTTTGCTATTCACTTCTTTCCCTACTCACTTTAAGAAAAGAAAAATCATTGTTTTCTTACCTATTTGTCCTTCTCAGTCTGAACCACTTATGCCTTGTTAGATCATGGATTCATTTACTCAGTTGACAGATACGAACGGAGCACCTATTATGTTCTCAGAACCGGGCTAGGTCTAGGATAGAGGCAGATGTGTTTCCTACCTTCCAGAAGCTCTCACTCTCCTGGAATTCCCAACATGTTTCTCTCAGGACCTCTATACAGACTTCCTGGGCGATGACATTCTCTTATGTGTCATCAAGGCCTGCTAGGGGCATTTCTTGGCCTGTACTTTTTTTATTCTGGCTCTTTTTCCAAGGACCAGAGGCAATGCACCTCAGCCCTTTCCTTTCTCCACCAGGAATGAGGCTTGATGGATCCTCACAGTTTTTTCTCCCCTGTCTCACAGGGATGCCACAGAAGAGTTCTGGAATGCTTGGAAGCTGATGAAGCACCTTAAATAAACAAAAGCAATCATAGTTATATCCCTGGGGGAGATGGAGACATCTGACTACAGCCAAGTAGATATATATGTTTAGCTGCAATCCTGGGGATTATTGAACAAATCTCCCTTTGTGGGAGTGGCTGTGAATCGAATAACATAAGGCCTTCATGACACAAGGGAGATAACTCTGCGTTACCATATGGGTTTGAAAACATCCCAGCTCAACGGGCAATAAGAGGAGTTCGGATAGTCAGCCTGGCGCTACACGTTTGTGGGCCTTCTGGCTCCACACTCCTCGCCCTCATGCGGCTCTCCTCTCATGCGGCTGGGAGGGAAGGGACTCACTTGGCTGACTTGATGAATGTCTTTCCTTTCTCAGGCGTGGAGAGTTGAATCGATTATAATGTTCAGCTCGTTGCGCCCCTTTTACCATTGTCAGTACAGAGCCCCTTTCACCGGTTCGGTGTTTGTCTCCCCTTATATCTCATTCCGTACACTCATTCCCCTTTCTCTCCAGGCATTTGTTCTTACAAAGTGTATATTGCTTGGTCTGCAGGTATTCTTTCCATCTTTTAATTATAACCATATTCAAACACAGTGGAAAGTTGCATGTACACGTACCCTCCTATACCAGCCGCCTAGAATCAAACATTTCCTAATGTTTTGCTTGCTTAACTCCATATGAGCATTTGAAAGTAAGTTGTAGATATCATAAGTCACCCCTAAATGCTTTGGTATCCTTCTTTTAAAGGCCATTCTCCTCCGGAAAGAAAATATCTGCACATCTACGCATGTTAATAGTGATTATATAATCTAATATCCAGTCCATATTCAAATTGCCCTAATTACTAAAAATGTCCTTATAGTTTATTTTTTAGTTTTTTATTTGTTTATTTATTTGTTTGTTTATTTGTTTATTTTGAGAGAGAAAGAGCAAGAGAGTGTGTGTGCAAGCACACGAGAATGGGGAAGGGGCAGAGAGAGAGGGAGAGAGAAAGCAGGCTCCACAGTGTCAGTGCAGAGAACAACATGGGGCTCGATCCCATGACCATGCAATCATGATCTGAGCCAAAATGAAGTTGTCACTCAACTAACTGAGCCACCAGGGCATCCCTCTTACATTTTTTTTTTTTAATCAGAGTTTGATCAAGGTTTACACATGGTGTCTGATTAAATATTTTTCATCTACTCTAGAATGGCCTCCTTCTTTTAAAAATAACATTGACTTTTTGAAGAGATGTGTTCATTTGTCTTGTAGAATGTCCTCCATTCTGGATTTGTCTGATTGCTTCCTCAAAGTGTTTAATTTTTTCCCTTATGTTTTGTCATTCTTGTAAACTGGAAGTTGGATCTAAAGACTTGATTAGCTTCAGGCTAAGTTTCTGACAAGCATACTTCATATGTGATTTTGGGTACTTAACATTGAATCCTATCAGGAGGCTCATAATTTCAAAATAGTCCATTGTCTGACTGTAATGTTAAATTTGATCACTTGGTTAAAGTGATCACTGTGAGATCTTTGCATTGCAAAAGTACAGTTTACCCTTTGCAATTTAATAAAAAATGTGTAGGGATGGTACTTTGGTGCACTTGGACATCCTAGTCTCCAATAACCTCTCCCTTAATAATGATCCATCAGTGATTCTTGTTTGGATAAATGATCTTATTGGCAGTTGTAGAATTGTGATATTCTACTGCTATGATCCTTTCTACACTTATTTGCTGTAATTGTTCTATAAAACAGAGCTTTTCTTTATTGACAGTGGATAAATTCATGTCTACTACTTCATGAAAAGGTAGAGTAAGATACTTAATTATTTACCTTTAACAACCAGATTTTGGAGTAATGGGTTATGTAATAGGTACCTCCAAAGATGAAAAATGAGCTTTTTCCTCTCCTTTTATTTTACTTCATAATTTGAATGTCAGTATAAGCTTATGGGTATTTTTTATTCAAGATTTTACAACCAATTATAGTCATTTTCTTTCTAATGCTCAAATTTGTGTTTCTTGCCAGGACTCTGATTAATAGACAATATATCCTGGACACCACTCTACATCACTACATAGAGATCATCTTCATTGTTTTATATGGCTGTGTAGTACTTCATTGTGTGGATGGACCAGAGTTGGCTCACTTTTTGTGGGCCAACCTTGACATCTCATCCCTCCACCTCAGGAGTCAGTATGATTGGAATCACTTGCTTTTTCTTTTCTAGTGGGTGACATTAAGTAATGTCACTTAACCTCTCTGTGCTTAAAGATTTCTCATCTATAAAATGGAGATAATAGGGTTGTTGTGGAGATTTAATGAGTTAATATATGTGAAGCTCTCAGAATAGTGCCTAATGTATATTAAGTATTCAATAAGTCTTAGCTATAATAATAATAGCAATTAGGATAATGTGATATTTGCCAATTATTTTTTAAATGTTTATTTTGAGAGAGAGAGAACAAAGGGAAGGGTCAGAGAGAGGAGAGAGAGCATACCAAGCAGGCTCCGTGCTGATAGTGCAGATACTTAACCGACTGAGCCACCCAGGTGCCCCTATTTGTCAATTATGATTATGACTATTATAACCTTCATGTATTCTCTTCTTCTGCTTGCTACAAGCCCCTGGGAAGTGTGAAGATGAACAGAAGCTTTTAAGGTGGGACAGTGTGATTTAATGAAACGAGCACTGGTTTTGGGGCCCTGAGATCTGGATTCTAGTCCCTGATTTACTTCTAACCACTGGGGTAATCCTGGAGGAGTCCTGAAACTCTCCTGATGTTATCTAAATAAAGAAGGAGCTCGAAAAAGGAACTTAATTCTCTCCCTGCTCTCTGGTCTGTGTATTCTACTGGATGACTTGTTTCGTATTGGCCAGAGGAGAGGAAAATCTTCTGCTCTGAAAACTGGGACCCCCCCCTTCCTCCCCACCCTGCCATCTGTCATTCAAGGATCCACAAGCCCCTGGCTTTCTTCCATTCTGTGGTCTTGTAATGCACCAAAATTAGAATTAAGATTTCTCAAGATCTTTAGTCCTGGAAGGAAAGGAGGGAAGGAGAGAGACAGGAAGAAAGAGGGAGAGAAGGTGGAGAGGAAGGAGTAGGAGGAGGAAAAAGGAGGAGGAGGAGGAGGAGGAGGAGGAGGAGGAGGAAGAGAAATTTAGTTTCTCTTCAGTTTCTTGGCTGTAGGGTGCTTTTATTTTTTCCTTGAATGGGTGATATGCCTTCCTGTACACAATATGAACATCTCTGAGTAAAGTTACTGTTCAAAAAAACCAGTTAAGTCCTGAGCTTCTTATCTCTAAAAAGGTGCTTTTTGGAAAGTTAATCCTTGAGATTTCCCTAACATGCATGCGCCTGGAACATTCCAATCTTTTGGCTGTCCAGTCCCAGCAGTAAGAGCAAGGTTTGGGTTAAACTTTTAAACTGCAAGGAGTGTCTCAAGGCCGTCATTTTTGTGGTATGTGGAGCAGTGTGTGACCTCTATCTCTGGAAGCCCAAGCATAGAATTAATGAGAGGTTTCATAGGCGCCTAAAAGAAAGTCTTACCAAGAATGTATTACTCTCATTTTTGTATGTTCTCTTGAGACCCTTCAAATTGGTGGTGAGATGGAAAACTTCAGAATTTCCTTTAAAAACTCTGCCTGGGCAATGAGAAAGAATGAAATCTTGCCATTTGCAACAACATGGATGGAACTGGAGGGTATTATGTTAAGTGAAATAAGTCAGTCAGAGAAAGGTAGATATCATATGTTTTCACTGCTATGTGGAATTTGAGAAACTTAACAGGAAGACCGTGGGGGAACAGAAGGGGAAAAATAGTTTCAAACAGAGAGGAAGGCAAACCATGGGAGAGTCTTAAATACAGAGAACGAACTGAGGGTTGTTTGGGAGGGGGGTGAAAGAGGGGGAAATGGGTTATGAGCATTGAGGAGGGCACTTGTTGGGTTGAGCACTGGGTGTTGTATGTAAGTGATGAATCATTGGAATCTACTCCCGAAGCCATGAGCACACTGTATACACTGTATGTTAGCTAAATTGACAATAAGTTATATTGAAAAACAAACAAACAAACAACTCTCCCTGGGGCTTGGGCACTTCTTTGTATGTGTGTTATACTTCAATAAAAATTTTTACGAAGAAAGAAAAACAACAACCCTGCTTAAGTCTTACTTTCTCTAGGATAAACCTAACGTACCCATCATTCTTTATCTTTACCATTTCCTCAAACACCCAGCACTTAAGAAGTCTTTACTTCGATTTCCAGAATTGACAAACTGTAGTTTAGTGAAAAGAGCCTTCAGTTCTGAGTCAGCATCCCTAACTCCAGAACTGCTTGGTTCTTTCACGTAGGAGCTGCCCATTGTTGGGGAGGACCCTTGACCTTGTTATGGCTCCATTCTCTTACCTCTGAGACAGGTGTAATATGGATTGCCACGGATGTATTGTCATGTAGATCAAATAAGACAATGGATATAAAAAAACGCTTCATTAACTACAGAAATGTAAAAAATTTATAATTAAGGTGTATATGTTTTTGTTATTTTTTTCTGGTCTGTTATATTATTATCTGGTTTCCTGGGTTCCACTGCCTGTTGCCCACAGTTCAATTTTCACCCAGCAGCCAGAGGGATCCTATGAATCCATCATGTCTCTCTTCAGCCTCAGTGGCCCCATTTCACTCTATGCCCTCTCTGCTCCTAATTGCCTCTCTGACTTCAGTTCCTATTATTGTCCCCCTGCTCATGATCTCCCAACACGCTGGATCTCCTGTGAATCTTCAAGCCTCCAATTTTGGTCCTGCCTCTGAGCCTTTGCAATTTACATTCCTGGGAATGCTTTTTTCCCAGACTTCCTTCAAGTCTTTGCTTTTCATTGAGGTCTGTTTTGGCCATTGTGTTATAGTTGCAACCCCAGCCCTCCCCAATCCTCCTTCCTGCTTTATGTTTTTACATTGCTAATAAGCTTCTAATATTCTATGTATAAATAATACACTTATTTATTTTGATTATCATTTGTCTTTCCCTACAAGACATAAGCTCCATGAGAGCAAGAATTTTTATCTGTTTTATAAACTGATGCATCCTCAGCACCTAGAACACAGCTTGACACACAGTAGGCTTTCAATAAATATTTGTCAAATGAATGAATGAAGACAGTTTCAGGCTCACAATTGGACAAGGATGGAACTTAGATTTCTGGATAGTTTCCCAGACATAACTAGTATGAGTGAGCCCTATTGGAAAGTCTGTGTGCCTTCCGTACCTTCCCCCAAATCTTGACCACCTGGAAGGTATTTGTATAATCTCTGCATGCTTCAAAATCAAGGAATGCTGTTTCTATTCCAAAGACCTGTGGAGAGGCAGTAAATGCCACAGAGATATTCTTTGGAGAAATAGAACCTGGACCCTATGAGGCAAATTTGACCCGAGGCACTGATCTATTCTATGTTATTATTTCCCCATCCGGGTTTGTAGCATTTTCTTCAGCCTGTAATTTGGTCTTGCAGCTTCTTAGAAGGCAGAATGATGAGCTCATAGCATTCCCCAATGCATTCCCAATAAGTTCGAGGAAATGCTTATCTGAGTTCAAAAAAGAATAAGGGCTCCACAGTTCTGATTCATAGTACATATTTGCATGTTAAAGGCTCTGAGGAGTCACATAGCTTAATATAAATAAAGGATGGGTGGCCTGCTTAATACTTACTCATTTATTGGACTAGGGAAAAGCTTTTTCACTGTATACCTGTTAACACTCTACCCCACTCCTAGAGAATATAAAGGAGTACTAACATTTACTGAGTTTTACTTAATATTTTGTTAAAAGATGAGGCACTAAAATAACATGTGTACACCAGATCCATGACATCACTCCAGATTATTTTTAAAACCTAGGCAATATTGAATTCTGCTCCAGTATATTCATTTATTTGAAATAACAAACTTTCAATTTCAAACTTTCAAACTTTCATTTCCCACAGATCTCATGGCATCTCATATACATTTTATTTTGCCACTGAGTCCTGTTCAGTACTCTGCAAGCTTACCTAAGGAACGAACTCCATGTATGGAGTACCTATTATGTTAATGATATATTGTCTGTGGCTTGGCGGGTCTTTTTTTTTTTTTTTTAATTGTTTTATTTTTTATTTTTTTAAATTTGCATCCAAGTTAGTTAGCATATAGTGCAACAATGATTTCAGGAGTGGATTCCTTAGTGCCCCTTACCCATTTAGCCCATCCACCCTCCCACAAGCCCTCCTGTAACCTTCAGTTTGTTCTCCATATTTATGAGTCTCTTCTGTCTTGTCCCCCTCCCTGTTTTTATATTATTTTTGTTTCCCTTCCCTTATGTTCATCTGTTTTGCCTCTTAAAGTCCTCACATGGGTGAAGTCATATGATTTCTGTCTTTCTCTGATTGACCAATTTCACTTAGCATAATACCTTCTAGTTCCATCCATGTAGTTGCAAATGGCAAGATTTCATTCTTTTTGATTGCCGAGTAATACTCCATTGTATATGTATACCACATCTTCTTTATCCATTCATCTATCGATGGACATTTGGGCTCTTTCCATACTCTGGCTATTGTTGATAGTGCTGCTATAAACATGCGGGTGCATGTGTCCCTTCGAAACAGCACACCTGTATCCCTTGGTTAAATGCCTGGTAGTGCAATTGCTGGGTCATAGGGTAGTTCTGTTTTTAGTTTTTTGAGGAACCTCCATACTGTTTTCCAGAGTGGCTGCCCCAGCTTGCATTCCCATCAACAACCTGCAGTTCTTTTTTGATTTCTTATCAATGAAGAATGTATGAAGCTCTGCTCCTTACTTTATGCCAAGAATTCTATTAGGCACAGTGAAGACACCAGGGGAACAAAACAGGACTAGATCATGGAGCTTGCACTCTGGTATTGCTAGGCAAAGACAAATAAACTTACCAAATAATCAAATGTTAAGATAAGGGTTTTAAAAGAAGAGAGGAAGTAGAATAAGGTGTGTGAGGGTATTTCCTATCTGTGGTGAGGTGACCAGGAGACAAGGATGCTCTGAGGTAAGGACATTTAAATTGAGGTGTAATGATGATAAGGAGCTGGACATGACAAGCTGGGGAAGAAGAACATTTGTTTTAGGCAGAGAGAGTGGCAGGACTAATGGCTTAGCCACAGGAAGCAACTTGCTAACAATTGAAAGAAGGTCACATGGTTGCCCCCTAGTGTTCATGAGAGCCACGTGATGAGGGGAAGTTGGCAGACAATGTGTAGGGGCAAATCACCCAGGGCTTTTGAAGGCCATGGATTGGACTTTGAGAGAGCAATATGCTCAAATTTGTATTTTAAGGAACCTTCCTCAAAGGAGAATATACCCCAATAAACTAACATTTTTGCTAAGTGAACAATGGACATTTTAGAATGCTTTTAACAATCTAAAAAATGCAGATTATATATTTCTCTTTCTCTTTATTCCAAACACACAATATCTTCCAACCCTATGTGAACCATTGGGTCTTGGTGAAATGTTATTATTCTACTCTGTGTTTTATTTAAAAAAATTTTTTTTTAATTATTTTAAAAAAATTATTTATTTTTTAATTTACATCTAAGTTAGTTAACATATAGTGCTGTAATGATTTCAGGAGTAGATTCCAGTGATTCATCCCCTATGTATAATACCCAGTGCTCATCCCAACAAGTGTCCTCCCTAATGCCCCTTACCCATTTAGCCCATCCGCCCACCCACATTCCCTCCAGCAACCCTCAGTTTGTTCTCTGTATTTAAGAGTCTCCTGGGGCACCTGGGTGGCTCAGTCAGTTGAGTGTCTGACTTCGGCTCAGGTCATGATCTCTCAGTCTGTGAGTTCGAGCCCCACATCGGGCTCTGTGCTGATGGCTCAGAGCCTGGAGCCTGCTTCGGATTCTGTGTCTCCCTCTCTCTCTGACCCTCCCCCGCTCATGCTCTGTCTCTCTCTCAATCTCTGTCAAAAATAAATAAAATGTTAAAAAAATTTTTTTTTTTAATTTAAGAGTCTCTTATGTTTTGTCACCCTCCTTGTTTTTATATTATTTTTGCTTCCCTTCCCTTATGTTCATCTGTTTTGTATCTCAAATTCCTCATATGAGTGAAGTTGTATGATATTGGTATTTTCCTAACTAATTTTGCTTAGCATAATACCTTCTAGTTCCATCCACATAGTTGCAAATGGCAAGATTTCATTCTTTTTGATTGCTGAATAATATTCCTTTGCATCTATATACAACATCTTCCTTATCCATTCCTCTGTTGATGGACATTTGGGCTCTTTCCATACTTTGCCTATTGTCGATAGTGCTTCTATAAACATTGGGGTGCATGTACCCCTTTGAAACAGCACACCTGTATCCTTTGGATAAATATCTAGTAGTGCAATTGCTGGGTTGTACGGTAGTTCTATTTTTGATTTTTTTGAGAAACTTCCATACTGTTTTTCAGAGTGGCTGCACTGGTTTGCATTCCCACCAGCAGTGCAAAAGAGATCCTCTTTCTCCACATCCAACATCTGTTGTTGCCTGAGTTGTTAATGTTAGCCATTCTGACAGGTGTGAGGTGGTATCTCATTGTGGTTTTGATTTGTATTTCCTTGACGATGAATGATGTTGAGCATTTTTTCATGGGTCTGTTAGCCATCTGGATGTCTTCTTTGGAAAAGTGTCTATTCATGTCTTTTGCCCATTTCTTTACCGTATTATTTGATTTTTGGGTGTTGAGTTTGGTAAGTTCTTTATAGATTTTGGATACTAACTCTTTATCTGATATATCATTTGCAAATATCTTCTCCCATTCTGTTGGTTGCTTTTTAGTTTTGCTGGTTATTTCCTTCACTATGCAGAGGGTTTTATTTTGATGAGGTCCCAATAGTTGATTTTTGCTTGTTTCCCTTGCCTCTGGAGACATGTTGAGTAAGGAGTTGTTGCGGCTGAGGTCAAAGAGGTTTTTGCTTGCTTTCTCCTCGAGGATTTTGATGGCTTCCGGTCTTACGTTTAGGTCTTTCATCTATTTTGAGTTTATTTTTGTGTATGGTGTAAGAAAGTGGTCTAGGTTCATTTTTCTGCATGTTGCTGTCTGTTTTTCCCAGCACCATTTGCTGAAGAGACTGTCTTTATTCCACTGGATATTCTTTCCTGCTTTGCCAAAGATGAGTTGGCTATAGATTTGTGGGTCCATTTCTCGGTTCTCTGTTCTGTTCCATTGATCTGAGTGTCTGTTTTTTGTGCCAGTACCATACTGTCTTGACTATTACAGCTTTGCAATACATCTTGAAGTCTGGGATTGTGATATCTCCAGCTTTGGTTTTCTTTTTCAGAATTTCTTTGGCTATGCGGGGTCTTTTGTGGTTCCATACAAATTTTAGGATTGTTTGTTCTAACTCTGTGAAGAATGCTGGTATTATTTTGATAGGGATTGCTCTACTCTGTGTTTTGTACATGAGTCTCCACAGCTAGGCTTTCTATGCCTCTCTGCTTTAAAGAACACTGATAGCCTGGAGCATATGTGAGGATTTTTGAGGTCAAAGTCTACCTTCTACAGTCCTGGAGCTTGTTTTGGGGATCTACCTGTACCATGACCTTTCCTTCTTCCAAGTCCCCAAACCTTCCTCAGATCTCCATTCTACCCATTCTTGAGCATAGTTCAAGTAGAAATCCAGTTAAAGTGTTAATAGGTAATGATCATGTTAAATGAAGTACATTGAAGTGTGATCTTGACCAAAAGCATTTGTAATTTTGAAGACA
Source organism: Acinonyx jubatus (assembly GCF_027475565.1). Lineage (NCBI taxonomy): Eukaryota > Metazoa > Chordata > Mammalia > Carnivora > Felidae > Acinonyx > Acinonyx jubatus. Next base: position 207,313,984 of record NC_069380.1, read on the forward strand.
ATTCTTTAGGGCAGTCTTGGCACCTAAAGCATAGAGACAAAAGCCATAGGGTAAATGGGTGGAGCAAGGGGGACTCCTGCTCTGGGTGCTTTTAGAGGGCTCCCATATTAGAACGACACACAAAATAAATTTATTAAGTCATACACAGGTGTCAATGCCTTGGGATTCTGTGCTCAGTGTTGGCACAGTATGATCCATAATCCTAAAAGTCCACTATCATTACTGACACCATCCAGGCCCCAGGGAGATACTTCTCTGCATTTCTCACCCTGTGTTCCTGAAACATCAACAGCTAGACCTAATGCTTGTGGGTTATTTCACTGCTGAAGTCAGAGATAGACACTGCTTTCATATGTAGGAAGGATTTGAACAATGGAAGAACTGAAGTATGGCAAAACAAATTAATCAACTTTTCAAATCTTTGCTCTCAGTAAGCATGAATTCAAGAGGTTCCTGGGTGGCTCAGTCAGTTGAGCATCTGACTTCGGCTTAGCTCATGATCTTGAGGTTCATGAGATCAAGCTCTGCGTCAGGCTCCATGATCACAGTGTGGAGCTTGCTTGGGATTCTCTGTCTCCCTCTCTCTCTCTGCCTGTCCATTGCTCACATGCACGTGCTCTCTCTCTCTCAAAATAAATAAACATTAAAAAATGAGGTTTTACTTTTCTAAATATTTTGCATTTACTACAATTTATAGAATTTGATGAAAGCCTGTTTAAATTTTATAAACTTTGAATTTTAACTTAAAATATTTTAATCTTCTAGATTATTGAGAATGAGTGCAAATTGCAATTGTGATAAAAATTAAAAATACAAAACTCCAGGGGCACCTGGGTGGCTCAGTTTGTTGAGTGTCCAACTTTGGCTTAGGTCATGAACTTACGGTTCCCTTGTTCGTGTGTTTGAGCCCCACGTGGGGCTTTGCACCGACAGCTTGGAGCCTGCTTTGGATTCTCTGTCTCCCTCTCTCTCTGCCCATCCCTGGCTCTCTCTCTCTCTCTCCTTCAAAAATAAATAAGCATTAAGAAAAATACAAAGCTCCACAAAAGCGGAGTTCAGAGAAGAGAAAAGGCTATAAAGGAAAAATAAGTAAATCTACAAAGAGGCCATCTGCTTAAATTTTTAAAAACTGTTAAAAAGTGAGTAGGCTTCTGTTACTCTGACCCATAAAAGATTGGCAAATAGGACATTACAAATTCTTTTTAAGTCAGGTTTTTGAGGTATAATATACGTGTAGGAGCAGTCACCCTTTTTAAGTGTTCAGTTTTATGTGTTTTGACAAAATGTATCCTATCACGTAACCATGACCCCAATCAAGATATAGTGTTTTCCATCAACCCAGAAAGATCCCTTGTGCCCCTTTCTGGTCAATCCCTTTGCTCTCTTCTCCCAGCTCCCTGCTCCCAGAAACCTTTGATCTGATTTCTGTCCCTATAATTTTGTCTTTTTCAGAATGTCATGTAAATGGAATTCATACAGTATATAATCTTTTGTGTCTGACTTCTTAGCATAATCCTTTTGAGAGTCATTCATGTTGTTGCAAGTATTGATAGATCATTTTCTTTTATTGCTGAGTATTATTCCATTACGTGGAAGAACTACAATTTGTTTAGCCATTCACCAGTTGATGGACATCTGGGTTCTTTCCAGTTGGGGAGATTATGAACAAAACAGCTATAAGCCTTCTACACAGGTCTTTGCGTGGATATTAAGTTGTCATTTCTCTTGGGTAAATACCTAGGAGTGGTTTGCTGGGTCATATGGAAAGTGAATGTTTAACTGTGTGAGAAACTGCCGAAGTATTTTCTAGAGTGGGTGTCCATTTTGCCCTCTGCCAGCAGTGTATGAGAGTTACCCTCACTGTGCATCCTTGTGGGCACTTTGTAGGATAAGATGTTCTCTCTCTCTTTTTCTTTCTCTCTCTCTTTTTCTTTCTTTTCTTTCTCCCTCCCTCCCACCGTCCCTCATTCTTTCTTTTTCTTTCTCTCTCTCTCCCTCCATCTCTCTTTCTTTCCTCTTTCTTTCTTTCTTTCTTTCTTTCTTTCTTTCTTTCTACTTAGCCATTTTAATAGGAGGAACATTCTCTAATTACTGATCAAAACAGTTAAATTGAGCAAAAAATGATTCTCATCAACAACACAACTCAAATAGGTTAGAGGAAATCTTGCAGTTTCATCCTACTGGTTGAAATGATAAGAGAATATGTGCAGGCCTCCAGTTGTTTTGTTGCCCAGGGCCCACAAATGGTAGCAGTGAGGCCGTACTCCTTATACCTTTTCCTTTCCTTCCAAAGTTGATCCTTAGAGGAGGTGTGTTGCTCTGGGGTCTGAGACCCTTCCTGGTGAAGGACAGCCACCACCTCACTCTGCAGCACCCCCTGGTGGAGGTGGAGACGTCTGGATTCAACCTATGCTCTCACTGTCCCCTCTACACGAGGGGTGAAAGAGGAGTCACTATGCCACTCTGAGAGGCTGTGCATAAACTTAGACAGAATATTTGTCAGTTAGTAACTTACAATTTATCTACCAGAATATTTTATGCAAACCAGGCTTTGAAACAGCCTGAGAAGTATTTGGAAAAAAAAAAAATCGAATTCTTATCATTGTGATGTAAACAAGTAAAACCAGTTTTTGGTCATATTTTTGAGACGTGAAGTAGCAGAGATCTGTAGTTATGTAATGTGACAATCGAAAGAATATTAAAATTAAATTTTTGTGCAAGGTCACAAGTATCACTGGAACTTTAGGTACACATCAACTAGGAACTGCTGTCTTCAGGGTGGCCAACACGCCATGCCGAGAGGCTGCTGGCCCCTGGTCTAGAAGACAGGACTTGTGTTTAGGTAGCTTTCTGTGGGGAATGCAGTGCATGGCTCCATGGGCCACCTAATGGAGTGGTGAGTGATGCTGTGAACAGTCGGCGAGCGGTTGAGCCTCCATTCCCCCAACTGTCATGAGAAGACTTGTGGGATGCAGCAAATGGTAGCATGCTCCATTTTCCCATCACTGGTGAGACCTTGAGTAGAAGCTTCCAGTCAGTGAAGAATTCAGCTTTAGGATCCCCAAATCCTGGAAGCATGGCATTGGAAAAGGCTGGCCTGCAGTGGACATTGGTCGGCTTCTTCTAATATGGGAGAGGAGGGGAGTCTGAGGCTATCTAATTTACCCTGACTCAAGACTTTTTAGTAGATTATAAAGAACAACACTAGGAAAAAAATGTACTTCCTTCATTTTCAGATTCAGCAAAAAAGGCACTCGATACATCAAGATGTTTGCCTCTTCCTGACCGCAAGAATGTGTCCCCACAGGAGCCATGGTGTTTTGTGATCTACCAGTGGCAGGCTGGAGTATAATACCTCTTGACTTGGCATTTGGGGAACCTTCACATATTTAAGGGCACTCGTTTCTCCTCTCATTTATTTCTTCCTTTGGGGATCATAAAACCTTGAGAAATGTCAAGCTTTCTTTTCATATTTTCTTTATTGAATGCAAGATCTCAACTATTTTTTAGCCCTTCTAATGCATTTGGGCTATCATCTAATGTCCATTACACTGGCAAGCCAACTTTTCTAAAGGGCACTCTGTGTGTAAGATATTCTCAGTCGACTAGGAGTTACTTACATATTTTGTATTCATTTAAAATAGCTTAGAAGTTGACCGTGCAAGCTGTGGAATCAGACAACGTAAGTCCAAACTGTAAACTCAACTACTTAGCCAGCTGTTATACCCTCTTAAAATTCGAATGTGCTGTCAGCCCACTTCCTTATTTATTTATCTTTGGCAGTTCTGTTTGTGTTATTACCTTCCTGTCTACAAGCAGGACTTATAGACAAGTCCTTTGAAAGTTAAGAACTTTCAAACGTTAGTGAATTTATACAATTGGTCTCAAGCAACTTTTTGCTGCATTTTATTCTTGCAATAAAATGCTGCACAACCTTGGGCAAGGAACTTCTCCTCAATGACTTTTTTCTTAAAAAAAAAACAAACAACTTTTGAATTGAGAGGTAGCAAACATAAAGGGTATCAATCTTCATTGCACAGCTTGGTGAGTTGTATACACCCATGTGATCGCATTAATTATTGTTACGTTTTGTTCTTGGAGAAACAAATAAACATTTAAACCTCAACTGGCTGGGGCTCAATATGCAAAGCACACAAAGAAAGTGTGACTGTAAGTCACATCTAGAATACTTAAGTATAAATGAGAGTGAATATTCAGATACTAACAAAATTCCCTGTGACAAATTTTGTTTGTATGAGTGATAGTGTTACACTAATTTTATGCGATGTTAACCATGTGATCTGGCGACTGAGTGTACTACAAACTTGAAGTAGCTCTCTTCATATTTGTCTGTGTTGTACTGCTCAAATATGTGATCTACAGTCCTAAGTGCTACTACAAAGCCATTGTCGCATCAAATGACTCAACAGCTCATCTTACAATGAAAAAAAATATAAACGATTGTCTTAAGTCCTCCTCTCCAAACAGCCACTTAATCAGTGGGACTTAGACAACGGTGAAGATCTGGATTTCACAGAATAATGTGAAAATATTCAGGCTGATCTTCTCATTGTTTAGGCAATGAAGGAGGGTGAGAAAATAAAAATTAGCTTGGATGGTAAGATTCTGTCTTTCAACTGACTAGAATAAAAAACACAGATAAAGCTAGTTGCAGAGTTAATAGAAAACAATATTTCCTCCAAGCACATGCTTCAAAGCATCACAATAACTCCTTTCTTTGAGTGACCACTGCTTTCTTACTTACTAACTTTACTGTGTGAACTAAAACTGGTTAAGAATAGTTTTATTACTCTTGACCAGAGGATTTAAATCACTTTGACACAGAGGAGTAGTCTTGGTTTCCAACCCAGGAGCAGAGCTTCAGATAAGAGAGTTTAGATCCAGCATTTCACATCCGTCTTAACTTTGTAGTTGCCAAGGAAACAAGACCCCGCTTTCACTTTGCAGCCCACACTTGATGTGGACTTCTTTGAGTCTACTGCCATACTACTTCGGTTAAATTTTACTTACTTCTACCTTTTCCCCAAACCCTAGAATGAACCTATCTTTTCCTTTGTTTGGTGAGATATCCCATGATTCTCTGGTGTGTGGTTTCCCTCTTTTGAGTGGACCAATAAATCTGCTTTAGTTGGCCTACCTGTTTGCCCTTGGAATGCACAAGCTAATCACGCTAGGACAGTAGGTTTTATTATTCCTGTTTTTCCAGGTGAGGGAGCTGAGGGTCAGGGAGATTAAATAAAATATATACGGGGTCATGGATAAGTGGTGGCAGAATTACAGAATTCAGACCAAGATGTGAATGAAGTGTGATGAAGTCCAGTCGTTTCCCACCATACCACGCTGCCTTCTATGTTTGCTTAACGCCCCCACCCGCTGTGAAGCCACATAACCCACTTATGCCACTTTTCTCTTCCCCATCATAGCTAGTATCCGATTCTGATACACACCTCTGTTCCTCAAAGTATGGCTTCAGCTTTATAGTGTTCCTTTTTGCCAGGAAACTGAATGACCATCTAATACTTAGTTTCAAGTTCCTTACTTTCTCCGCCACACCTATCAGCAAATATTTCTTTCTTTTTTTTTTTAATATATGAAATTTATTGTCAAATTGGTTTCCATACAACACCCAGTGTTCATCCCAACAGGTGCCCTCCTCAATGCCCATCGCCCACCCTCCTCTCCCTCCTACCCCCCATCAGCCCTCAGTTTATTCTCAGTTTTTAAGAGTCTCTTATGCTTGGGCTCTCTCCCACTCTAACCTCTTTTTTTTTTTTTTTTCTTCCCCTCCCCCATGGGTTCCTGTTAAGTTTCTCAGGATCCACATAAGAGTGAAAACATGGTATCTGTCTTTCTCTGTAGGACTTATTTCACTTAGCATAACACTCTCCAGTTCCATCCACATTGCTACAAAAGGCCATATTTCATTCTTTCTCATTGTCCTGTAGTACTCCATTGTGTATATAAACCACAATTTCTTTATCCATTCATCAGTTGATGGGCATTTAGGCTCTTCCCATCATTTGGCTATTGTTGAGAGTGCTGCTATAAACTCTGTTGGTGGGAATGCAAACTGGTGCAGCCGCTCTGGAAAACAGTGTAGAGGTTCCTCAAAAAATTAAAAATAGACCTACCCTATGACCCAGCAGTAGCACTGCTAGGAATTTACCCAAGGGATACAGGAGTACTGATGCATAGGGGCACTTGTACCCCAAGGTTTAAATCAGCAAATATTTCTAACGACACACTCTGAGTTTTCACACTTGCATGCCTGCCTGTCCTTGTGCCATTCCCTGACCTTGGAATTCCTTGCCCCCAATTCTCTGCCTGTACAAATCTTTTTTAAAAATGGTATCAAGGCTTTTACTGCAAACATAAGAAACCACACTAGTTTATTTCAGCAGACAAGTAATTTATAAATACTATTAGGCACTTCACAGAAACTATGGAAGGACCAGCACACCTGACTTGAAGCCTACTCAACAGGGTTGGTCCAGGGTAGCCTCCCTGCCACCACAGGACACAAGGAACAGAATTTCCATCTCTGACATTAGGGAGTGCTAGACCCTCTCTTGCTGATGTTTCATAAGCTGGGTGTCTGCCAACACCCTCATTGGGACTAGCGAGGTTGGTGCCTTATTTACATCATAAGCCTCCAATTACATGGCTGGATTTTCTAACCATTGTCCATGTATGCTTGCTTTCTCAAACATCAACCATCCAGGAGGGTTGTGGTCCGTTGTGGACACACACTACTGAATGATGCAATTACTCTGGGCCCTTCAGGGTTGAGTGACCTGCCAAGACCAAAGCCCTTGTACAAAATACCTCATGAAGAATGCTGGGCACAACCAAGGGGATCTGCCAAACCCTACAGTGGTCTCCTGCATCTTGGACCCCCAGATTGCATCCATGCCTGAGTGGAGGAATCTCTTTCCTGGCCCTTTTCCTTGTCCCATAAGATGGGCTCCCGATGTGTAGGACCAGCTTTCATATGAGTGGTCTTTTGCTTGTTTTATGCTTGAGGTTTTGGTTTTGAAAATAGGCTCAGTGTCTTAGGCCATTGGGTATAATTTCAATGGATTTGATGGATATGACAAATAAAAGGAATGATGAATATTATGTAACAGCTGGCAGACTCCGAATGGTTTTTGCTGTGATCCTGGAAAGAATGAGGAAGGGATGACACGAAAAGGTGAGATTTGAATGGAGCCATCCTAACTTTCCTTTGGACATCAATTTTCCAGCAGAAGGTTAAAGCAGGATGACATGGAGGCCAATGCAGTACTTCTTCCCCAGGCTCCTGCCTCTAGCACGGTACTGAAGAAATTCTCAGGCTTCAGACATTCTTGCATGTTTCTGGCAGGACATCCCTTCTTCCCTATCCACCAACACCCATCTCAGTGGCATTATCTTCCTCGAGACCCTCTGGATTGAACTCCCTCCATGTAATTCAGTTACCACTAGACACCCAAGACTGCCTGGTCATTCCTCGTCTCCCAGGTTCTCATTTCTGAAAAATCTGAATATCTTAAGTGACTCCGTCTCTCATCCTTTTTCCAGAAATCAAAACTCTTCCTCTGTGCCCCTGGAACTCCGTGTATACAGACAGGAAACTCTTCTTCCTCATGTCCTTTTCCCTTTCATTTCTAACTGGCTCTTCCCTAAGGACACTGCTCCCACTGCAGTCACTCATAGAGGTAGCTGGTTCCTCTCCTACATCTCTGGCACCGCTTGGCCTGGCATAGGATTGATGTCCTCTTTGCTTATTGCTGCTCCCAAGCCATTGTCCCATCCTTTTCCAAAAAAATAAGCAGCACTGAAATTCTTAATATTGGACTCTATATCATTTGCCACCTTCCTTTTGACAACCACTGATGACTCCAGTGTCACTTCCCTTCATTCTTGGCTCACTGTCACTTTCTCCAACACCATGTCTACTCTGTTCTTGGTGATTTCAGTATCCACATAGGTGAATACTGGCCTTTCAGCTCCTTTACCTCCTCCCCTCCAAGTATCTCATACTCCATCCTACCTCAGCCGTTCACTTGCATGGTCATGGCACATGACCCTGTCCTTACCAAGAATCTTATCCCCTCTGCAATCTTAATTTTAAGCATCCCAATATTTGAGCACCACTTTTTATTTTATTTTATTTTCATCTAACTATGTCTTCCTTCTCTATCCCATTTCCTTGCCTCCTCTCCATGATTATCCATAATCCCTAATTTTGCATTTTTAATTCCCCTGATATTTATTTATTTATTTATACTTCCCCTGATATTTAAAATGGCTTTATCATATATGCATGTATTCCTAGGCAGCATGTTGCTTACTTATTTTTCTTGAATTTTATATAAATGATATCATACTGCATGTAGTGATTTGGAGTTTGCAATGTATTTACTATTCTATGCATAAAATGTCTCCATATTGTGTGCAATGGCTATGGTATAGTTTTACTACTGTATAATATTCTGTGGTGTGAATATACCAAAATGTATTCATTCATTCTTCCCAGCTTTTTGATGTCATTATTTCTGCTGCTATAAATAGCTTGTACATATCTTCTGGCACATATTTGCAAGAGTTTTTGTAGGAGCAGAATCAATGGGTTCAACTTTACATGATGCTATGTTTTTTTCTAACGTAATTGTATATCACTTCCTATTATTCCTCTAGGTCCTGATTTTAAAAACTTTTTGCCATTGCTAGGACCTGTAACAATTGAGCATACTATCTTCTTACTTCCTTCAGTCTCTACTTATCCAGGCCATAGTCTGTGGTCTGTCATAATATTCATTCCTTTATGTGTACCTTAGTTCCTTTGCCTCCGCTTTCTTTGTCATGCTCATCTGGCAAAACCCTGGCTCTGACCACAGCCAAACCTCTGTACATGTACCCCTGCACACGGATATGGTTGCAGACAACAGAGCTGAGCTGGCTGTTCTTGCTTTACGTTCATACCACTCATCTCAGCCTGTCAGTCATACTGTACTTCCCTGGTCTATTAACTCTCCCATGCTTCTGTTTCATACCTTCTCTTCTCTCCTCAAACCTCTATTATCTCTTGCTGCCTCCTCGCTCTCAGCAGATAACCTTCTTCACTGAGAAAATAGAAGCAATCAGAAAGGACCCGCCATTGGCTCTCACTTCTGCAATGCTCATCTGTGCTCATTGTATTATCCATTGCTAGGTAACAAATCACTCTGAACTTAGTGGCTAAAACAATGACATTTGTGATTTCATAGTGGGTCAGAAACCGGGCACAGTTTTGCTGGGTCCTCTGGCTGTAAATCTTCTAGTATCCTCCTTTCAAGTGCTAGTATACCTTGATCACTAAATAAATGGGCCAGTTATACCCTGGCCCTCAATGACAAGTACTTATATTACTAATAACGAGCTGGATGAGAAAGGCCACACACACCTTCCTCTTCCCATAGAACACACACTAGGCAAAATAAATTTTGTACTATTAGTAAATTGTAAAACTCTCCAACATTAAACCATTTTTTTCCTTAAATTACCTTTATGGTATTAGAATAACTAGCAGACATCTGGAAAAAAGAAGATGGAATTCTTGGCTCACCTAAGACCAAAATAATTCACAGATGGATCAATGATTTAACTGTAAAGAAAATAAAATACCAGAAAAAAAAGAAAATAATTTTTCTTATTATCTCACAATAAGAAGGAAAGATCTTGAATGGAGTGCAAAATCCAGAAGTCATATAAAAAAGATGGGGAAATTTGATTCTATGATAATAAAAATGTCTACAGGGTGAGAAAAATAAAATGAAACGACAAATTACAAACTAGGAAAATATCTTCAACTTATATCATAGACAAAGGATATATTACATATATATGTGTGTGTGTGTGTGTATATACCTAATTTATACTTTAAAAATGTTTATTTTTCAAAGAGGGAGAGAGCAAGAGCACAAACGGGGGAGGGGCAAAGAGAGAAGGAGACAGAGGATCCAAAGTGGGCTCCACGCTGACAGCAGCAAGCCTAATGCGGGTCTTGAACTCACAAATCATGTGATCATGAACTGAGCTGAAGTTGGACTCTCAGCCAACTGAGCCACCCAGGAGCCCCTATAATTTATACTTTTAAAGCACTTGATAAATCAGTAAGTAAAAGATCAATAACTTAGTAACAAAATAGGCTTAATAACAAAAGATTCTCAAATTCACTCAATTTGAGAAATGCAAATTATAGCTACAATGAATACACATACGTTGTGTTAGATACCATGCTTTGCACATGTATTTATATATTATATATATTTGACTCTTTTACTCTCTTCTCAACAATCCTATGAACTAGGTACTATTATTATTCTCATACTGTAGATAAAGAAACTGAGGCTCAGCAGTTTGGCCAAAGACAGCTAGAAAGTAGCAAAACCATGGTGCTTCTGGTTTATTTGCGTGTGCAGAAAGTGATACAAGTGCCAGGAGAGTCACTGCAGAGCATGGCACGAGACAATCACCGGGTAAGTGTTGGCTCAATAAGTAAAGAATAGCAAAGACTGGAAACAACCTACCTGCCCCAATAGGAAACTGATTAAATAAACAGGGTACAGTTAAAAGAATGAAACACTAAGCTCATTGATAGGGAATAATCTCCAAAATTGGTAACTAAGTGACAAAAACAAGATACAGAAAAGTATGGATGACAGGCATATCAACTATGTAATATAAGGGATAGATTTGTAAATGTGTGATCTATGTCTGGAGATATTCACAAGAAATCATTAAGAAGGTTTGCCTCCAGAGAGAACTAGGTGGCTGGCTGATAGAGGAGAAATGAAGAATACTTTTTATTATATTCCACCTCCTACTACCTTTTTTTGTTTTCATGTGTGCATCTGTTACCTATTTAAATGAATGAAAAAAATGAAAAGTGAGGTTGTGACAATTTTAAAAGAAATAAAATAGTCTATAAGCAACGGTATAGAAAAATATACTATTACCGAATGAGCTGTTACTTACTGAGTATATTTAAAAGAACAGGAAGGAGTGGTTTTATGTGCAAAAAATAGACATGGTCCAGGGATGTTAATATAGCGTAGAAGCCAGATATTCTGGATTCATCTCTTGCTTTTGACTTTGGCTGCTGGTGCTGGAGGCAAGTGAATTAAGCCAGTCATATCTGGATAATAGTACTTAATGATCAACCTTACCTATGCATTGTGAAAACCACTTACTTGATGTTGGTGAAACGCTTTGAAGGTGCAACATTCCAGGGTGCAAGGCAGAGCCTGTTCAGACCTGTGTGCTGTCATGGGAACTGAGACTCCATCCAGAGTCAAGTCTTTGAGGAGACTTCCAATCACTATTTAGTTAAACAAATGTTTCTAAGGTGCCAGTGCTTCCAAATGTTTCTTAAATGTGTGTGCCCAGAGAATCAGACTATTTCAGTTGAGTTTTTGTATTCCTGTGTTACATTCCTACAATACCGCCACTAGTCCATTAAGTACATTTTGAATATGATGATTTCAGGAAAATGAGTTCTTTTCAGAGAAGGGAAGTACAGCTTAAGACACATCGTGGTGTACAATTCAATAAGGAAATTGCAAAGCCTTTAGAAAACTAAAACGAGTTAGGGGCTAATAATGTTTTTTAACAATGTATATTAATTAATTGAGAAAAATATAACATCCACAAGGAGAAATGTATAGTCTAGGGGAAAAATAACTAATAGGAATGAGAATGTTGGTAGACAGTTCCCCATGGGTCTCTCTCACTTTTCCACACCTTGAAAGCAATGCATCAACTGTCGTTTTGTCTGGAGTATCTTTTCAAGGATGTTTGCATAGTTAACACCCTTGGAAGACAGAGATAGTGTTTTCCTCCAGAGCAAAGGCAGGTTTGCCAACTGTGCTTTATCAAAGATTGAAGTTCTTCAAATTCCAAGTTCCTCTCTGTTAGTGCAATACAGTATCACCTAGCTTTCTTCACATCATCCGTGGTAACTGGGGCTTGGTGAGCTCATGCCAGTATGCTGATACTTTGGTTACTGCTGTCACTGTGAGTAATAAACTATCCTTTGTCTTTGAACCTGGAGTTTCATATCTACCAGCATCCATGAAACTGTGGCCAAATGACTTCTTAGCTTGCAAGTGGAGTAATATCTCAAACTCTTCACAGTTCTTGAAAAAGAAGTGTTCTCTAGATCACTGCTATACAACAGAAATGCAATGTAAGTCACTCATGTGAGCCACATACATAATTTTAAATTTTACAGAAGGCACATTAAAAAGCTAGAAATAATCCCAATCAAAATTGCACTGGCATTCTTCTCAAAGCTAGAACAAACAATCCTAAAATTTGTATGGAACCACAAAAGGCCCTGAAGAGCCGAAGAAATCCTGAAAAAGAAAACCAAAGTGGGAGGCATCATAATCCCAGACTTTAGCCTCTACTATAAAGCTGTAATCATCAAGACAGTATGGTATTGCCACAAAAACAGACACATAGACCAATGGAATAGAATAGAGAACCCAGAATTGAACCCACAAATGTATGGCCAACTAATCTTTGACAAAGCAGGAAAGAGTATCTGATGGAAAACAGACAGTCTCTTTAGCAAGTGGTGCTGGGAGAACTGGACAGCAACATGCAGAAGAATGAAACTAGACCGCTTTCTTACACCATTCACAAAAATAAACTCAAAATGGATAAAGGACCTGAATGTGAGACAGGAAACCATCAAAACCCTTGAGGAGAAAACAGGCAACAACCTCTTTGACCTCAGCCAAAGTAATTTCTTGCTCGACACGTCTCTAAAGACAGGGAATTGAAAGCAAAAATGAACAATTGGGACTGCATCAAGATAAAAAGCTTCTGCAATGCAAAAGAAACAATCAACAAAACTGAAAGGCAACAGACAGAATGGGAAAAGATATTTGCAAATGACATATCGGATAAAGGGCTAGTATCCAAAATCTGTAAAGAACTTACCAAACTCCACACCCGAAAAACAAATAATCCAGTGAAGAAATCTGCAGAAGACATGAATAGACACTTTTCCAAAGAAGACATGAAAAATGCTCAACGTCACTCATCACCAGAGAAATACAAATCAAAACTACACTGAGATATCACCTCACACTGGTCGGAGTGGCTAAAATTAACAACTCAGGAAGCAACAGATGCTGGCGAGGATGTGGAGAAATGGGAACCCTCTTGCAGTGTTGGTGGGAATGCAAACTGGTGCAGCCACTCTGGAAAACAGTGTGGAGGTTCCTTAAAAACAAAACAAAACAAAACAAAACAAAACAACCCCCCAAAAACAGAACTACCCTACAACCCAACAATAGTCCTACTAGGAATTTATCCAAGGGATACAGGAGTGCTGATTCATCATAAGGGCACACGTATCTCAATGTTTATAGCAGCACTGGGGCACCTGGGTGGCAGTCGGTTAAGCGTCCGACTTCAGCCAGGTCACGATCTCGCGGTCCGTGAGTTCGAGCCCCGCGTGGGGCTCTGAGCTGATGGCTCAGAGCCTGGAGCCTGTTTCCGATTCTGTGTCTCCCTCTCTCTCTGCCCCTCCCCTGTTCATGCTCTGTCTCTCTCTGTCCCAAAAATAAATAAACGTTGAAAAAAAAATTAAAAAAAATGTTTATAGCAGCACTTTCAACAGTAGCCAAATTATGGAAAGAGCCTAAATGTCCATCAACTTATGAATGGATAAAGATGTGGTTTATATATACAATGGAATACTACTTGGCAATGAGAAAGAATGAAATCCTGCCATTTGCAGCAACATGGATGGAACTGGAGGGTATTATGCTAAGTGAAATAAGTCAGTCAGAGAAAGACAGATATCATATGTTTTCACTCATATGTAGAACTTGAAAAACTTAACAGAAGACCATGGGGGAAGGGAAGGAGAAAAAAATATATACAAACAGAGAGGGAGGGAGGCAAACCATAAGAGACTCTTAAAATCTTTTTTTTTTCAATATATGGAATTTATTGTCAAATTGGTTTCCATACAACACCCAGTGCTCATCCCAAAAGGTGCCCTCCTCAATACCCATCACCCACCCTCCCCTCCCTCCCACTCCCCATCAACCCTCAGTTTGTTCTCAGTTTTTAAGAGTCTCTTATGCTTTGGCTCTCTCCCACCCTAACCTCTTTTTTTTTTTTCCTTCCCCTCCCCCATGGGTTTCTGTTAAGTTTCTCAGGATCCACATAAGAGTGAAAACATATGGTATCTGTCTTTCTCTGTATGGCTTATTTCACTTAGCATCACACTCTCCAGTTCCATTCACGTTGCTACAAAGGGCCATACTTCATTCTTTCTCATTGCCACATAGTACTCCATTGTGTATATAAACCACAATTTCTTTATCCATTCATCAGTTGATGGACATTTAGGCTCTTTCCATAATTTGGCTATTGTTGAGAGTGCTGCTATAAACATTGGGGTAAAAGTGCCCCTATGCATCAGTACTCCTGTATCCCTTGGGTAAATTCCTAGCAGTGCTATTGCTGGGTCATAGGGTAGGTCTATTTTTAATTTTCTGAGGAACCTCCACACTGCTTTCCAGAGTGGCTGCACCAATTTGCATTCCCACCAACAGTGCAAGAGGGTTCCCGTTTCTCCACAACCTCTCCAGCATCTATAGTCTCCTGATTTGTTCATTTTGGCCACTCTGACTGGCGTGAGGTGATATCTGAGTGTGGTTTGGATTTGTATTTCCCTGATGAGGAGCGACGTTGAGCGTCTTTTCATGTGCCTGTTGGCCATCTGGATGTCTTCTTTAGAGAAGTGTCTGTTCATGTTTTCTGCCCATTTCTTCATTGGGTTATTTGTTTTTTTGGGTGTGGAGTTTGGTGAGCTCTTTATAGAGTTTGGATACTAGCCCTTTGTCTGATATGTCTTAAAATCTTAAAAACAGAGAACAAACTGAGGGTTGATGGGAGGGGGGTGTGGGGGAGAGGGGGAAATGGGTGATGGGCATTGAGGAGGCACTTGTTGGGATGAGCACTGGGTGTTGTATGTAAGCGACAAAGCACGGACATCTACCCCCAAAACCAAGAGCACACTGTATACACTGTATGTTAGTCAATTTGACAATAAATTATATTAAAAAAAAAACTAGAAACAGGTAAAATTAATTTTAATAATATATTTTATTTAACTCAATATATCTGAAATATCATCTCAACATGTCATCAATATAAAGTTATTAATAAGATATTTACATTCTATCTTTAGTACAAAGTCTTTCAGATCTGGAGTGTTTTTAATACAGTATATCTTAATTTTTACTAGCAGCATTTCAAATGCTCAGTAGTTATTTAGTGGCTTTCATTTTGGAAATGAAACTCTAGACTGTAAAATATGGCAAAATGAAAGTAAAAGTTTTCAAGACTGAACTAGATTTTTCTTTAAACAAATTAAATCCAGGGTGTGAGTAATCACTTACTGGACCTGTCACTCCAGGGACTCTGAACCATGTCCTGCATGTTCCAAAATTTAAGTCTGACAAATCTGTCAGAAAATCCTTCATGCGTTATTTAATCCTCCTGTGCCCTTTAAGCTACATTCAGGATGGTTGATTCTTCTGCAGCTGCATGTAATAAGATAGGAAGTTAGGATAAGAGTCACTAAAGACAAAGTTGCTACCTCAAGCCATACCTTGTCCTCTTGTTTCCAGAAACTGAAATTTAAATGTGCCTTCACTTTTTCCTTAATTTTCTCCTTGGAGAAGTTTATCTGCCTAACTAGAGGAAGGGGAAAATCCCTAACCAAGGCCTGTATCATTTTACCATTAGAATAGGAGATGGGCACTTACGCAATTTTGACGAAGGAAAAATGAATAACTTTAGACAGACCCACTTCGCCTCAATTTGCTCATCTGCCCTGCCCAGTTCACAGGGTTGCCATGTGATCGCACGGAATTATAGCACCAATGAGGTGTTGGCAAAGGAAGAGAGAGTGCCTGAGACGTAAGCCGCGTTGATGATGAATATAATGATCTGTCCCTTACTATAAATTTTTACTCTAAACAGCGTTCTTCAGACCTCAGAATCTTGCATGGGTTTGATTATGGTGAAATAAAGCAGATAACTGCCAAAACTTTTGATCATTTGGGGCTAAGGAGATTTAACTCAAATAATACTGAGGTTTAAAAACAAGAAATATGAGTTTACAAGAACATGCACACTGTTCTTCATACAGCCTCAAAGCCTCCATGTATGGGAAACTGTAGAAGTTAAATGACTTTGTTTTAATGCTCTAACCTCACAAAATCCAATGTTTGAGAAAAGGACTCGAATAAAAGTATTACAAGATTTCATCTAAAGTATATATGACAGAATCCTTTTTGGAACAAGGAGAAGACACTTTAGTTCACTAAATCAATCAACCGACCTCTTTGGAAGAGTCCTGTAACATTGGCAGTGGATGAGTTAAAAAATGACATAAAATGGCCCAGTGTGGTCGGGCACACTAGGGAACAGTGTCCATCCTCAGATCCCAGACCCTAGACAACCCAGGAGAGACATTCTGAATCCCAATGTGAGCACAGGGGAGGATTCACCTGCACGTAGATTTTCTGTCAACTGATGACCTGTTGTTACTCATGTCATTCTGTTCTATTACGTGAAGCTGGCATTTGGTCTGAGAACTTCACAGAGGTTCTGTGGCTCCTTCATAATGCTATTCAAGAACTGCTACCAAGATGCCTCACTGGCATTGTGCCCTTCTCTTTTGTATGCCTCCTTCTCTTTTATCCAGCACCCTGACTTCCCAACCCTCTCCCCAAGAGTCTCCTCATTTCTTCTATTGCTGTGTTTCCCAGTAACACCACACTTTGGGTTTCATACCTCGACTTTGGCCAGATCCTTCCCTGGTTTGGGACCTCACCCATGTTGACACCTGGTTCCTTCCAGACTCTGCTTTCCCTACTTAAAATTTGGTTTAGTTGCTACATCTTTGGGTAATAGGCATCTCACCCTGCATCACTGCCCAGTTGGGTACTCTTTTAGGCAGCCATTAACTTTGCTGGCAGTCATTTGTTCCTTGTATTAGACAATTGTTTACTCTCTTTTCCCCTTCCTATTCTCTCTTCTCTCCCTCCATTTAAATGACAGTGAGCTATACTAAAAAGTCTATGGAATTTGGAGTTAACAAAAACTCCAGATTGGATTCCCAGTGTAGGATTCCAAGGTGCCACCTTGCTATGCAACCTTGGCAATACTTATATCTAAGCTTAGCTCTTCATCTACAAATTTGGGATGATAACAATCAGTACGTAATTATCTTATGATGATAAAAAGACGTGTGAAGGCCAGTGTGCAAGAACCAACATAAACTGACACATGGGCATGGCATGTTTGAAGGACAATGAGTTGAGTTCTAAAATCAACTGACTTTTTATTGGCCTGGCTCTTTCTGCATGAATTGGATTTTTTTTTTTTTAACACAGATATATATCTTGTAACTCCTGCTATATTACACTACATCTTTGACATGGAATGCTTTATCTTTTGTATTCCTTTCAGTAGTGCCTTGGCCATAACAATTAGGTATTTCTTGGCTTGGGTGAAACAGAGAGCTCCTGCTCAAACCATGGTACATAAACTACCCAAAAGAGGGTTTTCAAATATTGGGAACCCTTGTAGGTTTTTGACCGGGAAATCATATCACGAAAGAAAGTTGTGGGAAAGCGTGATACCCAGTGTAACAGAACTGCTTGGAAGCAGGGAGGCTAGTGGTCAGAACATTTGAGAGATATGAGACTCTATGTCCTGTTGTCTGTGGGGTGTTGAACAAATTGGCTAGCTTTGAAGCTTTAGTTTCCTTGTAAGTACGCTAAGGATAATGATAATATTTTCCCCACAGTATTGATAGGAGAATGTATTCGAGAATCCATGACACTGGATTATCGCATGTCTGACATGTAGGACCTACTCAGCACACATTAACTATGATGATTTTGATGTTTCCTTTAAACATCTTCCAAAGCCATTCTCAACCAGAGTGATCCTATTTAAAATGCTGATCAGGTCATGTCATTCTGCTGCTCAGAGCCCTCCAATAGCCCCTTCCGTTCAGTGTGAAAGTCATGATCCTTGCAGAGACCTACCCAAATGCACTATTTCCTTTCTCAGCTCTATTTCCCAACCCCCACCCCTGAGCATATAAAGCCTCTTTCAAAACATTTAATTTACTTATTTGGTATGTTTATTGTCTATCATTTGTCTCTCCTTACTAGACTGTAAGCTCCATGAGACAGGTCTATTCTGTTCACTGCTATACCGATGCTCTAGAACAGTGCCTGGCCAGTGAAGGTGCCATTTGTTAAAGCAAGCAAGCAGGAAGGAAAGGAAAGGAAAGGAAAGGAAAGGAAAGGAAAGGAAAGGAAAGGAAAGGAAAGGAGGACAGAAAGAAGAAAAGAAAAGAAAAGAAAAAGAAAAGAAAAGAAAAGAAAAGAAAAGAAAAAAGAAAAGAGGGAATGAATTTCCCACAGTCAAGATAGTCTCTTCTAAGTTCCTATATTACTTTGATGGCTATTCTCTTATGCTAGTTCTTACAGTCTAAATTATGCTCTATACTATTTTGGGATTTGCCTTGGTTCCTTAACCAGAGTATAAGCTTCCTGATTGGGAATGGGGTCTTTTACCATTTTGCATTACCCCCAAAGCCTGGCACACAGTCATTAGTGCTCTTACCTAGGGAGAATACCTCTGAAATTCTGGACAATGTTCTCTGTCTTCCCCCCACTCCTGTCTCCCTTTTCTTTACTAATATCAAACTTTACTGCTAAAAATTAATTTGTTAAGATTTAGCCTTTAAATTTCAAAAGCAAAATGAATCTAATAAATACCACTTAGTAAAATCCCTTAATAAGGGTCAGCTTTACTTTCTGAACATAATCCTCACAGTTTCTTCTCAGGAGAAATAAAGCCCATGTTCCCACCCCCTCTGTAATGGCGTGGTCAATACAGCGTGACGTGGATGTGGTGGCAGAAGGCGCAGTGGACTCTGTCTCCACCTGCTTTCGCTTCCCTCCTGTGGCCACATAGTACAGTAATGGCAATCTGCTGCTTCACCTTCTCCTTCCTCTGGGCCTCCTTGATGCCACCTCCTATCATAAAACACTGTGGCTTGAGGGCAAAATCAAAGGAAGTAGAAAAGAGCCATTTAAGAAAAGAAGCAGACAAAAATACAATTCTCCCTCTCTCTCTTTTATTACACGGGGAATTACAAAAATGTGCTTAACTGGCCATTTCTCGTTTTTGAGTGCTAAACTTCATCAGCTTTTAGACCAACTCGTGATCCCGGTAACTGATGTCTATTAAAATTCGGGCTTGTGTAAATCTAAGGAAGAAATTCCTGAGCTTGAGATCCCCACACAGATAGCATGAATAAGCCCTCAGTCAGCGCCTGGGGCCTTGAATAAAGGAGAGAAGCCCCGCCCCCAGACTCTGACTTAGGCACAACGGGAAGCCCTGGGGGCCTCCGGGAAGGCGCCTGAGCCCATGACAGTTATTAAGCTGCTGCACGTCTTTATTTCTCCACCTGAAGCCCTGCGACTTTTACTTAATGTTTCTTTTTGAAACTCTTGGGTTCCCTCAGGACCCCAAATGGCACAGGGAGGTCTGCGTGTTTCTCATGGCCCCTCAAGGGTATGCTGCCCTCTGTGACAGGCTCAGGGACCCACATTTGGAGCAACATCTATTTCCCAGGCTGCTGGGCAGACAGACTGGCCAGAGGACTGCAAGCTTCAAAGGCCCGGATGAGCCCCTGTGGCAGGTCAGCCCCTGGAAATGCCTCTGATGTGCACAGACACCTGGACAAACACAAAGGATGCAGGGGGGCTCTTTAGTCCTGCTACACATTTCCCGCAGCAAAACTTGTTAGAACTACCTTCTCATGGCTCACAACATAAAGAGGCTTTTGTGTTGCTGGGGGCTGGGGAAGACGGTGCGTGTTGGATTAGAAGCTTCTTGGAGTGAGGTCTTTCATCTTTCGACATTGAGCCAGCCAGTGCATCTGGCCCTTGCTGTGTCCAGTGGGGGTTGGCACCTCAGTGGTCCCGTGCCCAGTCACCGCTAAGTCTGCCTGTGGTGGGAGATTCGCAGCCAAATAGTCATTGACTGATCTTCCACAGAGTGTGTATGTATAGCTTTTCAGGACTGGGCTCAGCGCCTGATCCCGTAGGGACACAACAAATATTTGTTGAACGAACAAATGAGATACTGAATGAAACCCTGGAACAAAGCTATATTTTTAGGAGCTGAACCATTTGTCTTAGTTTGGATTACTAACCCCTGCCCCCTGACCTCCCAAGAAGCAGACTCTGAAACATGGGTGTAAGTGGGAATAGTTCATCTGGGAAGTGATTCCGGAAACACCAATAAGAGAATAAGGAAGTGGGGCAGGTGAAGGAAAGCAGCCGACAGGGGGTGTCTCGTTAAGCAAATTACTTCTGTGGGCAACAGGGTATAATCCTGATGGGGAGTGCAGGGAGCCAGGGAGGGACACCTGCCTCTGAGGGACCTCACCCAGAGAGTGAAGGAGCCCAGGTGCGTAGGTATTATCCACCAGCTTTATCAGGTATTGACGAAGCACGGCTCTCAGGAGCATTGTTAATTCCAGCCTGCAATGTGCCCGGGGAAAGGGCTGTGGGGGCCACAGAAAACCTTCTAGTGAAGGTGTGCACTACACTTGTAAGTCAGATTGGCCAGTGCACAGATGGTAGGGGGCATTTGCAGTGTCTACAATACCCTTCCACCCTACTCCAGTTTCCTTTCCCTTTATTTCCTCTGTACAAGTAGCTGTCAGGGGACCCTGAGGGTCACTGGCTCCTGCAGCCCTAAAGACAATAGTAAGTTCCAGAGACTACAGCTACCAGGACAAGTCACCTCCACGGTCTCGTTACGATCAGTGGGGTGGCTAATATGCATGTGCGTTTCAGCAAAGCACAGGCTAATCTTCCTGCAGTGCGTTTGGTTTGTAATGCTATTGTGCTCATTTCCAAATCTCAGTATCTGTGTCCTAGTACTCATAGGATTGAATAAACAATGCTTGTGTTTAAAATTTAAGGGGTTGGGGAGTTCAAAAAACAGAAGTGTTATAATCCAGAGGGATTAAACATATTTAATAGCATTACATCATTTCTCCCCAAACCTGACATATTGGACCCATGGGAAACCTTAAATATTACTTAAATGAGCTTATTTTATTGACAATGAGACCAATGAGCAGAGAGGTGAAATGATACGTCCAAGGTCACATGGCTGATTATAGGCAGGACAAGGTGACGGCCTCCTAGCCCCTGTCCCTATCCCCTTGCCACACTCCTGTTCACACTAACCATCCCCAGGGTGTTACTCTTCACAAAATCTCTGAAAAGTAGTTGTCATAGTGTAGTCAAATTCTATACACTACAAACTTTACTCCCCAAAAGTAATTTCTTTGATTTTTTAAAAAAATAACTGATCTCATCTTGGTCCTGGGACTTCATTCCCACTCAGTAGCAGGAAATTAAACACACATGCACAGACACGAACTAAAGTTTCAATGTAGAATAACTGAGCTGCCTAGGGATTGACTCACGAGGCCAATAGTTTTACTTTGTCAACAGTGCAAGATGAATTACAATTCTCATCCTCATGAGGAGACTCCTTCACTGGCCTCTGGTACAGCAGGGCAGCCCTGGGCATCTAAATGTTGGCAGCATTTAATCGGAGTGTCTTCCATCCCCATGGATGTTCCAGGTATCTCTTCTGGTTATAACATTGGAGATCTCTTTAGGAGACAATTATAGCTTTTGAGACAGTATCATGTTAAATGATCATCACCCTGTGACACATCTAAAAAAATAAGTTGATCAGTTTGGGCCAAGTAGAGAGCTGGCTGTGCAAGAAATAGGAGCCAGGGGAAGAGCCAAGGTGTTGGGGGAGGCGGGGAAGAGAGCGCAAAAGGAGGTGTGGAGAGGATGCTCAAAGCATGAGAGACTTCCAAGAAGGGCAGGCATGGCCAGGGCTGAGCAGCAACCCAGTGTGAGGGCCCTGAGAGCTTGGGGAGAGGAGTTTCAAGTAGGATGGTGTCTAAAGGCACGTAGCAGAACCACCTGCTATGCTGTGATAACTGCTGTGTGTGGGGGGGTGATGCTTGGACGGGCAAAGTGAATATTGAGGCTGGTGCTGACCATCTTCAGAGCCAAGGGATGGCCTTCTAATCCTGTCTGCACTCGCATGGGAGCCAGAACCCCATCTCCTGACCCCTGTCCAAAGCTCATAGTGCCAGGCACAGACGGCATTGCCCATCAGTGCCCAAGGGCCAAGGGGTAAGTTTCAGGGCCTGTGCAATCCTCTCTGAGCTGTGATTTCCTTTGATTCTGTTGTTCTTGTTCTATCCGAGTGGGACTTCTGTTCCCATTCTGAAGGCCACTGTTAAGTCCTATTCACGCTCAATGGCTCATTTAGTTCAGTGGGGGTTTGGGTTTTTAGAAGGTTTCCTCTTTTAAATTCTCTTTTTTTCTTTTCCCCTTTTTTTAAAAGGGGTCATAAAGAGCTTTAAGATGCCATGCATGAAAAGCTCTGGATAAATGCAGCTTGTACTGGATTGTAAAATACTGTATTGTTCCAAGCTTAATTCCTTGTGTGAGACTGGAATCGGTAATTTCCTCGTCCTAAGAGCAGCAGGCTGCAGACTCTGGGGATGGGCGCCCCTGGGGGCCGCGAGGGAGAACCACAAATCTCCCAGAGAAATTCTCCTTTTGGTCCAGACTTGCTTTTCCTGACTTTTGCATTAAGGTAATTGAACATTTTTATGAAAACAAAACAAAAACAAAAACAAAACACAGCTCTGCTCTCTGAAGTGGCACTTTAGGGGCTGGATCGGCTGCTATCTAGGGTCACACCAAGTTCTAAACCACAGAAACGACCTCCTCCCAACCTTCCTCCTCTGCAAACTCTCCCTGTCTGGTTTATGATCACGTTTGCACGTGTGGGGAGTCCCGCATCTCTGAGTTATGAAGACTGTTGGCCCTGGCCTTGACGTCCAGGTTAAGAGGCTGCCCAGTTGCAGATGAGCAGGGCTAACTTCCCCCACATCTGCCATGCTTACCCCTGCCTCCTTGTCACCGCCTCACTTGGTCCTTGCCTGGAGTCCTCTTCCCAGCTTCCTCTCTGCCTAGATTGTGCCTCTGTGCTTTCAAGCTACCCTCCTCCATAAAACTCTTCTTCTGACTCTACTGGGCTCCCTCTTCTCTGGTCTCTGTTGTAATCATAATGATTGCACATTTTAATCCCTTTTGGGCTTCCATTTGGTGCCAAGGTTAGATGGTCAGCTGCTTGAAGGTCATGCCTTTCCCACAGTTTGTATCTGTCATATGTGCTATGGTATGTGTCCAGTGTGAAGCAAGAACTTATTGAATTCCCACTGTTTTTTTCTTTTTTATTAATTGGTTTGTTGGTTGATTGATTGATTGATTGTGGCTCAGACACCTCCTAATCAGATGTTAAGTGTTTTGCTCAGTTGACCCCAGATGTCAGCAAAGGTCTCTGTCGGGCTTTCGTATCCACACAGGCTGACTCACCCCCACTTCTTCTCAGGAGCAAGACTCAGCCTCTGCTCCAGTTTCCAGAAAAAAAAAAAAATCCACTCATGCCAAATGTCCTGTGAGTCTTGGTAGACTTTCACTAAGCATTTGGGGATGGTAGGAGGGCTATTTTGGCAGACTTCTGCATTTCACCATCTCCTTGTGTCCATGATACAGAATGACCACAGAGTCCTTGTGCATGAGTCTGTGCACCAACAGCTGCTATAGAGCTAAAATGTCTACTGGTGACTCCACTATGGAAGATGTCTAGAAGGACAAGAAAAAAACTAAAATTTACTGGGAAGATGAAAAGAGACATCATGGATAACGTCTAAGTTTATTGATTCATTTTTTGAGGGAGCGAAAGAGAGAGAGTAAGAAGGGGAGGGGCAGAGAGAGAGGGAGACAGAGAATGCCAAGCAGGCTCCACACTGTCAGCACGGAGCCCAAAGCAGGGTTTGAATTCATGAACCGTGGGATCATGACCTAAGCTGAAACTAAGAGTCGAGTCGGACACTTAAGCAACTGAGCCACCCAGGTGCTCTGAGACAGCATGGATAACTTCTTTTTTTTTTTTTTAATTTTTATTTATTTTCGAGAGAGAGAGACAGAACGAGGGCAAGGGAGGGGCAGAGAGAGAGAGGGAGACACAGAATCTGAAGCAGGCTCCAGGCTCTGAGCTGTCAGCACAGACCCCGATGTGGGGCTTGAACTCACAAGCATTGAGATCATGACCTGAGCAGAATTTGGATGCTCAGCTGACTGAGCCACCCAGGTGTCCCTGCAGGGATAACTTCTAATCAGCATACAGGGGATTTTAGCATCTCTACCTCCCATTAGAAGCAGAAAGAATTTCTTCCCCTGGCCCTTGCGTAGCTGCTTATAGAACATTACTTGCGACTTGAGGGTGTCTCGTTTAGGGTCACACTTTCCACCTCAAGTGATATATTAACGTGTTTCTTCTAAGCAAATCCCATGCTTTCTCCAAGAATAATCCCAGGAATTCTCTTTACCCTCCTTATTCTCACAGTATCCATACTCAGAACGGTTGAATTTGTCATCTCTGGATCCAATTATTAAAAGCGTCCATTGGAGAAAGCAGCCACTAGCTCAGGGTCAAAGAGGGCTCAGATCTCTCCTGCCCCCAGCTTTAGCACCATGGGATACCAAGAGTGAGGTCTGGGCCCTCTGGAGGTCTGGGCATGAAAAAGTAAACAGACACAGAGCTCCTGCCGGCCTCCCCATCAGGAGCTGTTCACGTGGGGTGTCGCTGGCCAGGGGCTGCTGCTCTGTCCCAGCTTCCGGCAGCTTGATTCAACTCCTTTCCAGGCCTTCTTCCTGCCTCATGGAAATAGCAGCTTTATAGTCATGTAATTTTGGCACAGCAGAGATTTCATGTTAAGAAAAAATAGAATTGGTGCTGGGTCATTGCTATTGAAACTACCACACCGGTTTACACTTGCTCTGAAAAAGCCCTCCTCTCAACTCCCGCTCCCAGGCTCCCCTCTCTTGTGTAGCCTTTTGTGCGGCTCCTTTGGTTTTTCTGCTCTTCAGATGTGCACACAGTTTAAATAACATTCCTTCCTGAATTTGTCCCTTCATTTCCCCAGCTTCTGTGCTTGGGGGCTCTCCAGCTCCCATCCTTTTTCTTTCTTGCTAATGTTCCCTTCTCCATCCTTTGTTGACAGGCCAATTTATTCAGCACTAGCCTCCCCCTTCCTCTCCTCACTGTTTTCCATTCCTCGCGCTTCTCTTGACAAACACTCCCCAAATTGTGTGTGTGTGTGTGTGTGTGCCTGGGATCTAGGAAAATAAAATCTATTTTGTCCCCATATTCCTGAAGAGGTGGGGGGAAGTATCTCTTCCAACCCTACAAATCCTACGCATAGGTTAAGGGCCGTGTAACTTGCACGGTGCCAGGAAGGCCACTGCAGCAGCCACTCCCAGTTGCCTGCCCATCGGCCATTTCTCCCTTTCTCCTTAATAACAGTACCTGGACTTTGTTTGGCATGTGCCTCTTGCTCAGCCACGTGCTCCGGAGGAGGTTGGGCTCTAGTCTCATTTCCCAGCTGTGAATCACGATTGGTCTAACTGATCTTGAGAGTTCCGCTTGTCTGTGATTGGTGTAGGCATGGGCATGTGAAACAAATCTATCCAATGAGAATGAAGAAGCAAGCTGGGGGCGGGGGCTTCTGGGAAAGATCATCCTCTATCTTTAAAAGATAACACGAGAAGTGAGAGTCCTGAATGCCGGTAAGTTGTCTGGAAGATGTGATGTTGAGGGCTGCTGCAGCAATCTTAAAAACATGAGCGGACAAGCCCCAGAGAGAAGCCATTCTGCTGAGAATAGCGGAAAAGAAATATGAAAAACAGTTGAGTCCTTGACACTCTTGTGCTGCTGAAGCTGTCTTCACTATGGACTTCTTGTTTTTGAGATAATAAACCCCCTCCCTTTTAAGCCATTTGTCTTTAGTATTTGCTGTTCCTGGCAACTTAAAGTATTTTTAAAAACCTAGCTTTTCTGACCCCAAATGGTTCCTGTCTATGTATACCATCTCTTCCCTGCTTTGTTTGTGTGTGATACACAGATCATCATAATAACAATAGCAAGTAATTTCATATGCTTTGTTCATGTGCCAGGCACTGTTCTGAATGTTTAAAATAAAGTAATTCGTTAAACCCTTACAAGAGCCTATAAGATAAGCACTCTTATTATTCCCATTATGCAGGTAAAGAAACTGAAGCACAGAAAGACTGAGAAAATTGCCAAAGATCCCACAGCTAGTAAGAGGCAGTGGTGGGGTTGAATCTGGACTAGAGGCTGGTACCAATAACTCCATCGGCTTCCAGGAGTTGAATGGACTGGTAGTTCTGGCCCCCGGTTCTCCTGGGAGGGGGCACATCTAAGTGTCTCTTCTCCAAGGTGAGGAAGCCCATGATAGTTTTGTTAGAGTCAAGATTGGAGGCTGCCTCATTGCTCTACCCTTGAAGGTGGTGACGCCAGTGCCGATAAGGTGTCTGGGAAATGTGATCCAGAGGCCACCATTATTATGCATACTTCAGTGCTGTCACCAGGATGAGCTGAACTGGACATTGGACAGCCTAAAGGCTAGCCCAGAGCCAGAGCTGGGCAGCCTTCTCACTTTCCCCTGGGCCTCAAGCTCAGATTCTTTCAAGTCCCCTCTGTAACTTGGGGACCCCTAGCTCTGTACCCCACTCAGTGGCCCCACTCTATAGGACATGGAGATTTGTTATTGAAGGGCCTGTAAAACCCTCCTGGTCCCATCTCCTCCCACCTTCTCTTTATCACTCAGGATCCAGTTAGGAGGCAGGAGTTACACCAACTATTTTAGAAGAGATAATTTAATATAAATAATTGTTATCTAGGCTTGAAGAATTGAAAAGGCAAAAAGAACACATGAAGATATCACAGAGCAGCAACTGCAGGAGGCAGCTACTGTCCTTCTGACTGTGGATCAAAGGAAGAGGCTGGAATTACTAAAACTTAGAGGAGGGAAGGGGCGCCTGGGTGGCTGAATCAGATGAGCTTCCAACTCTTGATTTTGGCTTAGATCATGATCTCAGGGTCACGGGTTTGAGCCCTATGTTGGATCAAGCCCTATGTTGGGCTCTGTGCTGAGTGCAGAGCCTGCTTAAGATGCTCTCTCTCTGCTCCCCACCCCCCCCCCCCAGCTCACTTGCTCTCTCTCTTTCTCTCTTAAAAAAAAAAAAGAAAGAAACCTAGGGGAGGGGGCGTTGCTCTGCAGCAAACGATGAAGCAGGGAAGTGTCTCTAGGGTGCTGAGACAGGACCTTGAGGCCCATTGAAACCAAAAAGCAAATAGGAATGAGTGAATCCGAATCCGTTCTGCCTCCTCCAGCACTGCAATTGGCCTCCAGTGCTCTCTGTGGTGGAATCCAGCCCTGAGCCAGATGACAAAGCAGCACACAGAGTGTAGAAGGGAAGTTTGAGCCTGAAAGACAATAGCTAATTCTCTCTCTCTCTCTCTCTCTCTGTCCATAAGTGTGGTGAACAGCTCAAGGGAGTGCAAGGCAGACATTCATCAATGGGAATTCAATACAGTAAGGAATCTTTAATTTCACCTGCATCCCATTTGCATTGGATGTACAAGATATAAGTGAGGGGACAGCCACATGAAAAAGGTAACACTCGAGAAAAGTCAGTGCAAGAGGCTTAAAAGCCACATAGTAGAAGACGCTGGTGGATGGTTTGGTGTAGGAAAATTTCCTGTGTACTGATGAGGAGACATTTTCTAAATTTTAGGTAAAACAAAGGAAAGAATTAGATAATTAAGAGTTTTGATACCTTATTAATGTCACAGTGTTAATAGTGTCCTAAAGATCTCTTCTCTCTGAAAAAAAAAAAAAAAGTTGTCCTCACCTCTTGCATCTCTAAGGAGCCCCCAGCTCTGCTTATGGGGGGAGGATTGATGTGTTCCTGGCTTAATGAACACTTATTAAGGACTTCCTATGTGCCAGACTCTTTTGAGTACTTTTGCCACTTACCATCTGTGTAACTCTGGTCCAATTATGTTACTTCTTGTAAGCCCCAGGACCTAGATCTATGAAATGAAAGTAATGCTATTTCATAGAGCTAGGAGGATTAGGAAAATACTGGAAAGCTCTTAGCCTGGTGTTTTTCATACATCGTTTCTCATTGTTTGTTTATGTACTTTACCCTTATATATACACTTTAGAATCAGCTTGTCCATATTTATAAAATATTCTGGTGGTTTAATCTTAAAAAATTGATTAATATGACAGCATTCTTTCTGATTAAAAAACAAACAAACAAACCTCAACAAAATAGGAACAGAAAAGAACTTCTTCAACCTGATAAAGGGCATCTGTGAAAAACCCTCAGCTAGTATCAGACTTAATGGTGAAAGATTGAAGGCTTTTTCCCTTAGATCAGGAACAAGACAAGGATATTTGCTCTTGCTACTTCTATTCAACGTTGTACTGGGCAATTAGGCAAGAAAATGAAATAAAAAGCATTTAGATAAGAAAAAAAAGAAGAAAATAACCTTTATTTCCAGTTGGCATGATCTTACATGTAGAAAATCCTAAGGAACTTATTTAAAAATTTATTAGAACTAATAAACAATTTCAGTGAGATTATAGGATATAAGATTAATAAGCAAAATCAATTGTATTTGTATATACTTTCTGATACAATAGCATCAAAAAGAATAAAATATTTAGGACTAAATTTAACAATAGAAATGCAAGATTTGTATACTAAAAATTACAAGATGTTTTGGAAACAAAATTTTAAAAATCTGAATAAAGTATATCTCATGTTCATGGACTGACTTAATGTTGTCAAAAATGACAACACTCTCCAAACTCATCTACAGATTTAACACAATGTCTATCAAACTCCCAGCTGATTTCTTTATAGGAATTGACAACAGGATCCTAAAATTCATATGGAAATGCAAGAAACTCAGAACAGCCAAAACAACTTTGAGAAAGAATAAATGTGGAGAACTATCACTACCTGATATCAAGACTTATTATGTAGTTACAGTTATCAAGACAAGGCGATAAAGATAGATACATAGTTTGATGGAATAAACTAGAGAAATCACCATATATAGTTCTATATATAGAGAGAGAACTGATTTTTAATGAAGGGCAAAGGCAATCTAGGAGCAAAAGGAAAGCCTTGTCAACAAATGGTGCTGAAACACATAGATCCCCTTAAGCAAAACAAAAACAAAACACAAAGTAAAAGCTTAGATAGATATATAATTAACAAAAATTAACTCAACATGGATCATGTACCTACATGTAAAATGAAAACTAGAACATGTCTAAAGGAAAGCATAGGAGAAAAATCTTTGTGACTTTGGGTTAGATGGATTTCATAGATATAGATTGCATAATTGATATTAATAAATGAAACTTTATCAAATTAAGAGTTTCTGCTCTTTGACATAAAAGGACAAAAAGACAAGTCCCAGCCTTGTGAGAAAAATATTTACAAATCACATATCTGATATTGGATTTGCATCCAGAATATATAAAAAACCTCAGAACTCAAATATAAGAAAACAAACAACCCAATTTAAAAATGGGCAAAAGCTTTCAATAGACATTTCACCAGAGAAGATGTACAAATGCCGAATAAGCACATGAGTAGATCCTCTTTATCATTAATCATTAGAGAGGTGCAAATTAAAACCACACAGAGGTAGCACTATGTATGTATTAGAACATCCAAATTTAAAACACTGACCATAGCAGGATTTGGTGAGGATTTAGAGCAGCTGGAGCCCTCATACACTGCTAGTGGGAATATAAAGGGGTCCAACCGCTCTGAAAAACAAATCTGGCAATTTCTTACCTTAAGCATACAGTTACCATGTGATGCAGCTATTTTGCTCCTAGGTATTTACCCAAGAGAAGTTAAGGCATACATTTCTACAAAAATTTTAATGAATATTCAAAGTTTTATTTATAACAGCCCCAAACAGAAAATAACCTCGTGGTATAGTTAAAAAAAATGTATATATATATTATATATATACATATATATAATATATATATACATATATAAATATATGTAATATATATATGTGTGTATATATATATGTACACATACGTCTCTCTATATAGATATCTATATAGATCTATATAGATAGATATATGACTTTGTCCCTGGTTCCTGGCACAGAGATCCTAAAATCCTTGGAATTTCCTGAGTGATAGGAGTCTCTTTTGTTATTTGTAACAAGTCTCTTTAGAACATATCTGAGTTTATGCTAGTGAGGTACATCGCAGTGAGGTCCCTAGATAGCTTCAACATGCAGACAGGCCACCAGGAAGACCAAGCATTAGCACTTTTCAGCCCTCCTCCCTGACCTCCCTCCTGGGAGTGGAGTGGGACTGGAGATTGAGTTCATTCACCAATGGCCAGTAATTTAATCAATCATGCCCGTGTAATCAAACTATCAGAAAACCCCTTAAACAATGGGGTTCGGAAAGCATCCCAGTTGGCAAACACATGGGCATGCTAGAGGGGGCATGGGAGATCTACACTCCTCTCCCACCCATACCTTGCCCTATGCATCTCTTCCGTTTCACTTTCTGAGCTGTATTCTTTAGAGTAAATGGAGTTGTATCCTTTATAGTAAACTATAATCATAAATAAACAGCTTTCCTGAATTCTGTGAATCATTCAAGTAAATCATGGAAACTGAAGAAGGGTTGTGGGAAGCTCAGAATTAGTAGTCAGCTGGGCAGAAACATGGGTTGCCCTGGGACTCCACTTCTGACTGGTGTCTGTAGTGAGGATAATCTTTTAGGACTTATCCTGTGGGGTCTGTGCTACCTCTGGGTAGTTAGTGTCAGCATTGAATTGTCAGACACCCAACTGATATCGGAGAATTGGAGAACTGGTTGTTGGTGTTGGAAAAAAAAGATATCACAAACCCAAATATCCATTGGCAGATGAAAAAATTGCTATATAAGCATTTAATAAAATACTACCCAGCAATAAAAACAAATGAGCTATTAATACAGTCTACAATGTGGATGAATCTCAAAATAATTATGCTGAGTGAAAAAAACAAAAAGAAATATATGTTATACGAACCCATTTATATGAATTAATAAATGTAACCTAATCTCTTGTGGCAGATATCAGACTCGTGTTGGCTTAGGAGTGGGGGACAGAGAAAGGAATTACAGAGGGGCATGGGGATTCTGGGGTGATGGCAGGCAATGGACATACTCATGTTGATTGTGGTGATGGTTTCACACACACACATAGACACACATGCCTGTGAAACTTCTCAAATTATACATTTTAAATATTGCATTTTATCGTATGTCCATCATGCTTCAATAAATCTGTTAAAATTTTTTAGATGACTGGAATAAGATATTCAAATGGTTATCTCTGGGTGATAGATTTTGAGAGTTCTGTTTACTTTTATACTTTGTTACCCTTATACTTTCCTCTAGTTTTAAAGTTTTCTGCAGTGAGCTTGTATGGTAGAGAATGAACGTATACAGGAACAAAAACAAAAACAAAATGATATAAAAATATTACACAGGGCTAAGACAACATGATTAACTTTACAGGAACGTAGTGAGTGAAGTAGTCCTTTGTGGCTCATCTGGGAACCCAGTCACCATTTATAATGAGGCCGCTGTGAAAAAATGTGCTCTCCTTCCCAAACACTGATTTTAAATTGAACTTTCAGAAGAGTTGTATTTTTTTTAAAGCTCTTTCAGCAGTGAACTCCTTTGTTTCAGGTTTTGTTCACAAGAGTTTCTTTTATTTTCTTGAGGATATTTCTTTCACACTAGAGTAAAAAGGTTCTTTAAAAATTGCAGCAATATTTGGTGTGGGAAATGTCCGTGAGGACTAAGGCCAGAGAAGTTTTCTGCTGAACACATCAGGAAAAGCTTTCAATGTGGTTACGCTCAGAAACAAGTCTATAAATATTGCACCTTGTTATGGCAAAAGCCTGTCTCCTAGTTTATGTGGCCCCTGTGACTGAACTGCCTTCTCTCCCTACACACCATCTCCGGCATCCCCCGGGGCCCCCTGCAAATGACAAGCCTTAAGTCGGGCTTCTGTTTCAGGACGGCTTCTGTCCCATCAGTGGCCTCTATTGAGTCTGTCTTACTGTCTCATGAGACCTGAACGAACACTTGTTTTCCAGTGAAGTTCTCACCTTGTGATCTTTTTTGCAGACAATGATGCATAAAGCAAAAAGCAGGCTGAGAACTTCTGAATTGGTGGGACTCATCCCAAGTCTTAGGGGAGGGAGACAAAAATCAATCCAACTGAATTTAGACTTGTGAGAGCCTAACTAACCACCACTCTTTGGTCTCTTCAAAATAGGAAACTTCAGGAAACACTAAGAAAGCTTTGCACAGAGTTTGGTGGATTTTCAGACTCGCAAAGTAGAAGTCTGTTTCCCACTATTTATCGCCTTGGAAACTTTGCACATTCTCTAAGTCACAACCTGACCTCACACCTTGGTCTATTGAAAAGAACTCAATCCAGACGTTATACAGTTTTCTTGAACAACCCAGAATAGGCTCAGCTATTCTCCCTTCCATAGGTGCTCTTGTCGCACTCAACATTGTAGCGCTCAAGCAATTTCTTGCTTTTCTCAAAGGGAAAACCACTCTCTCTCTTCTATGAATCTGCCCCAACGTCTAGCGGAGTTCCTGACACATAGTAGGCACTCAAAAAATGTATATGTGACTTACCCATACTGTTTTATCAACAAATTCCAAACTAATGAGGCTTAAATAAGTGCGTTATTTGAAGGTAACTGATAGAACAGTGTAGGGATAACCCAAGAGGTTTCTTGTGATTTAATTTCACTCTTATTGCTGTTACTTTGTACGTTTCTTAGGGTGCTAAGAGAAGTCCAGTAAATGAGGGGCATTAAGTTGTGTGATTTCGTCATTCTGTTGCCCTCTCCCCCAGCACAGCTGACTCTCCAAGAAGTCTCCTCTAAGTCATTTGACCCATTCAAGAGTAGGGTTTGTGTCAGTCAGCATTTTAGTTGCAAGCAACAGAAACCAATTTTAGGTAATTTAATTAGAAAAGGGACCTATTAGAAGATATTGGTAGCTCACAGAATCTTGGGTCAGGTCAAGTAATCAATCAGCATAATGCTTCAAATGCCACAGTGAACCTGTTTCCTGAAGACACGAGTGTCTCTGTTACTGGGGCATCTCCAGCATCTCCAAGGTAGACCTGGGCACTGCCACTGAAGTAGTTGACACTGTTGGCTCCAGAGGTGGAGTGGACCTGCTGTCACTGTGGCCTCCCTTACCAGAATGGGTTAGTGGTACTGTTCCTTTGTGTCATCAGTTTCCGATTGGGCAGAAACGAAACTGAGGTCCAGACCCTAGATGCGCAGGTGTTGGGACGGTGATTATCTGGTGTGTACTCTGGGAAGAGAAGGTCTTGTCTCTGTCTCAGATGCTGGGGCCATGGATATCCTTTACAAGGCTGTCTTGTCATTACTCTCTTAAGGATGGGAGGCCAGGAAATATCTTTAATATACAGCTGCTGAGAACCATCAAATACTATCTTTGTGACTATGACACAAGAGAAAAATCAGTGAGACTTAGCATGTGTATAAAGCATTGGACAAGCAAGCAGAGAAATCAGTGGGTGGATATTAGGGCGTCTGTGAATGCTCTGCAATTTTATGCAAAATTAGGTGTATTTTGAAGGCATGCATTGTGAAAAAAGCTTAAGAACCTAGATCCAGATTATTGTCTAAACCCATCACTTGGTATATGAGACTAATAAATTGAGGCCCAGAAAGTGGCTTATTGGAGGAGGTATGGGGTGTCCTGGCAAAGTAAGGACTAGAACTTATGCCTCAAAAACTTGCCTGAAAAACATCTTCCAAGTGCAAGGTGCAGTTTAAGGTCATAGATGTGTTTGTTTTAGAATAACCGTGTCAATTTGGACTAAAGTTATTACATGTTTTATGGAAACACAGAAGTCTGATCCCAGGCTTCAATTTCAGCTTTGCTCTTCATTAGGTTGTCTGGTATTGGTATAAATCTCACCTGCTTTCCTTGCATTCCCTACCAGTGACCTAGACATATCACTTGCCAGAGGAGGGAGGTGAATCAAGGCAGAGGGTAGAAGCCCCCAGGTCAGACCACCCCAGCAACTCTACACTCAGGCTTCTGAAGGTCTCTTCTAAGCTGAGACTTTGTGCCAGCTATTCTGGACTTATCACAGGGCTTTCCTGCCTGTGCTGAAACCGCCCAGCCCTCATAGCAAATGGGCTTCCAAAGAGATTCTAATTGCACTGTCCAGCCATTTATCTACTAGTCCTTATGCTGAGCGCTCAAAGTTCTATAGGGGTCAAACAAGTAACAGGAGTGAAGCTGTTCAAGGTAAGCCACTAGGAAGTGGTGGGAACTGTAGTAAACTAGGTACAGTAGTGGGAAGAAAAATAAAGTTAGATTCTTCCCTGACTTTTTACATCAAAATAAATGGAGGAGTAACCTCAGTCGATTCACCATATGCCAACCAGGTATATGTATTAGATCTCAATAACTCAGACAAATAACTAAGTCTTTTATAAGGCCTACAAAATGAAGATGCCCACAAGAAGATAAAACTGTATTGCATTTTTTTTACCCAGCAATATGTAAAAGATCACCTGCCATACTTCAAGCAATGCAACGGAAGGACAGGGACAACTGTCCAGTCTCCTGGAGCAGATGAAACAAATTTCAAAGCAATAAGGGGCTGACCTGACTGATTTATGGATCAGGCAAGATCATCATCAAGGCACGGTGTCATGATTTTATTGGGATTTTTTCTTGCTTAGTGAATACAGAATAATGGTGCACCTTGCGGTTGATGGCATCTTAGAAATACAGCATATATATTTGCTTGTGTGTGCATATAATATCTCTGGAAGAGCACACAAGAACCTGTAGCAGTGGTTGTCTCTGGGGAAGCAGCATTTGGTGTTAGGGGACAGCGTGTGTCTTTTGAACTTTGTAAGCAGGTACAAGTATTATTTATCAAACAGCAAATAACAATTAAAAAAAATAAAATGTAGCTTTTTACATGCTAATGTGGAAAGAAACCCAAGATATGGTGTCAAATGAATTAAATAAGGAAATGCATAGAGTAGGGAGTTCTCAGATTCAATCCATTTCGCTATATGGGAATGCAGACCCACTGTTCCCGGATCATCTGATTTTTCGAGAAAAGCTTGAAATCTCAGTTTTGTGTGAAATTTCCTAATTTTTAAGGTTGAAAAGCAATTTAAATTCTTTCAAACATGATTAGGGCAATAAAACCCATCTGTGAGTAGGCTGGGGTCCACAGACTGTCACTTTGCAATGTCCACGTTGTTCCTGATGGTGGCCCTGCCACACACAGTTATGCACATTGCTTTGAGGCACCTGCCAAGGGGTTGAGTGGGGGCTGATATCCAGCCCTGTTCCCTTCCCACTGAGCCATGGGGCCTGGCACAGAGCTGTGTGTTCCTAGAAGGAAGGCCACAAAGGTACCATTTGCTCACTAAGCACAGCGCCAAAGTCACCAAGGTTGCCCATGGGTCACCTTTTTCTAACTCAAGCCAAGGTGGTCTACAGGTTAGCGATGGCCCCACCTGAAGAAAGAAAGATCAGTGGCTTTAGTTTTGTAAGGTGAAACTTAAACTCAGATCTGTTTTTTCTGCTATAAAATCGATTACTTTTTGCCTTCTTGGTTTATGAACTGTTTGAAGTGAAGGATTTGCTAGCTAAGAAGGCCAAGTGGAATGAATTCACATGGTTGCACAGAACCCTGAAGTCCTGTGACTGTCTTGGCCAAGACAGATATGGCAGGTTGTCAAGGATACAGTTCTATTTGAGCATTAATTGAGATAATACACTCAAGGGCTTAGCACAGTGTCCGGCACCCAGTGAATTCTCAGTAAACAATTGCTTTTTTTTTTTTTTTTTTTTAATAAATGGTAGTGTAGAATTCATATGTAAAGTCCTAAATATCTTCATACCTTACCAAGTTAGAAGCAAAACACCTTTCATAGTAAGATATCCAAGTCCTAGGCAACCATCCTGGACCCCTCTAAAATAATGGTCATTACAAGGTATGAATTCAATGAAATTTAGCTTTCGTCTAAATGCCCCTTGTCAGCACTGGAAAGCAGGAGAAAATGAGGGACAGAAAAGTCATTCCTCATTCCTCCTGCTGGCTTTTTTTCTCTCTGTTCAAAAATGTCGACTCTACCGAAGTGTTGCTGAGATTGCTAAGAAATTGGCTGTTGTGTACATTGGGACCTTGACTCTGATTTGGGACAAAGCAATCCACAGATTTTCCACACACTGCCTGCCCCTGTTCCCATTACATTGACAGGGTTAAAACCAATCTGGGATATATTATACTGGTTTCAAGTCTAGGTCTGTTTTTTCATATAAAAATAGTGACGATTAAAACTGATGATGATGATAGTACCTACTCATAAGGCTCTTTTAAAGATTCAATAAGGTAATATCTTTGAAGTGTTTGGCACATTCCCTGGTACACAGAAGTGTTCAGTTAGTTTGGGCTATGATTAGGCTCTGGAAAGCAGGACAATGAAACTTCATTTATTTATCATCAAGGGTACTTATCAAGTGCCCTATCTGTCTCTCTGTCTCTGTCTCTGTCTCCCTCTCTATTTGTCTATCTCTGTCTCTTTTTCTTTGCCAGGCACTGTGCCAGAAGCACACTCAAAGACAGGAAGACTGAGCTCTCGAGAGGTTTATGTTCTAATAGAATGATAATTTAGGACTGGATGAAAGAGAGAGGACACAGTCGCAGAGTGATAAGAAGCTACCCAGAGGCAATGGGAGTCTGTCCTTCCGGAAATTTTGTTTCGCACAGCATACTTCAATCTTGCCACTGCCTGCACCATAGCTAGAACTTTGTTTTCCATATGGAGACAAACGGGATCAATAATTGGGTAATTTTGACAAAGCCGTGACTCCTAGAATGAAAAGAATCTTGGCTTACCTAATTCATCCCTTGCAACAGTCTGCAAGAAGGTCAATGCCCAAATAATCCAAGATATCCAGGTCTTCCCTTTTCCACATAGGACCTTTAGTGGTAGAGACTTATCAGTCTCTCTGGAGAGGCACCTGTTTAAGAGCCTTCTAATCAAGACTGTTCTTTCTCATGTACAACTTTGTTTTCTGGCAGTAAATCAAGCAAATTCTCTCTAAATGAAGTTGAGTGAGCCAGGCAGAATTTCTAGGTCATGGACAGCTCATTACCCTTTCCACTCCTGCTGATATCCATCCTCAAGACTTGTTCTTGGCCATATTCTGGTTTCTCATTGGAGGAGGCATTAGAATGCCATTCTGCTGCATTCCTCAGGGAAAGTATTCGGTGGAAGGCCTTTCTGAGAACCTATGGTTAAAGTTTAGTAAAACTGGAAGTACCCTATTACTGTTCAAGAAGTTTTAGTAAGTTCCACAACCCGGACTGGAATCTGGAGTATGTTTTTCTTGCTTTTTACAAAAGTTTCTGTGACATAATTAGGGCAGCACCTGTAAGAGTTGAGGGCCAAAGGTTAAGGTGGCCCCCAACTCACCTCTCTGTACCTCACTGGAGAAGCTCATCTCATTTCAGCAAAAATAAATTGGGCACCTCCTGTGCACGAGTATGATTATTTAGAAGATCATAGAGTCTTGTGGGTCTGTAGATACCACTCAGCACAGCTAAACCTTTCAAATCTACAGGTATATCCATCTGCCAAACAAATTATTTAGCTCAGACTTAAACAAGCTTACAGCTGGAAGAGACTTTAGGAATTTTCTAGTACTCAGAGAAGGATCCCTTTTCTGGGATCCCTAGTATATGACTGTTCTGCTTGAGCCCGCAATCTCTTGGGAGGGGGAAGTCACTCCTTCCAATGAACATTGTTCCATCTGACACCCAAAGCTTTTTTTAGAAGAATTAAAGTATTGCAAATAAGGAAACCAGAACATAGTATTCCCTTGACTAAATATTCTTTTACTACTAGGTTGGAAAGTTCTTCCCGAAACTGATCTTAATACAACCTCTGTCCCTTCCATTCATTTGGTTCTCACTTCACCTTCTAGGTCAACATGAGACTAGTGTACTTCCTTCTCTGCATGACAGTCCTTGAAGCATTTGGAGATAGCTGCCTTCCATCCCACCATCTCTGGCCTCATCTCATGCTCCTCAATGTCATGACCTCAGAGCAGCCTCCCTGACAGGTTCAGCCACAACAGATCCTTCTTTCCAGTCACTCTGTCAATCACCTTGTTTGTCTTCTTCAAGCATTTTTCACAGTCTGAAATTATCTTGCTCCCGCATTTGTTTATTTCTTTATGGCTGACTATAATATAAACACTTTGAGGGCAGGGATCTTGTCTGTCTTACTCATCACCAAATTGAGCGTGCCTAGAACTGTAACTAGCAAGTACTCAGCAAATATTTGCTGTTTATTAGTTGAATGAGTAAGTGAACAGACCTGAAACCAGTCTTTCGATCATTCCCTATAAGATTTTATTCCTGGAAAAAAAATTTTTTAATGTTTATTTATTTTTGAAAGAGAGAGAGAGAGAGAGAGAGAGAGAGAGAAAGTGTGTGGGGGGGGGGAGGGGCAGAGAGAGACAGTGACACAGAATCTGAAGCAGGCTCCAGGCTCTGAGCTGTCAGCACACAGCCCAGTGTGGGGCTTGAACTCACAAACTGAGAGATCATGACCTGAACTGAAGTCAGATGCTTAACGGACTGAGCCACCCACGCCTCTTGATAAGATTTTATTCTATTTATTCAATTTCTTTGGCTTAGGTAACCAAATAGCTCTATCCTATAGACGGGAATGAAAAATAAAGAAGCCACATTAGAGCAAGGAACATCTACAAGCCACTTCCTTTTCTTACTCCTTTGAATATGGTGTAATACTGGGAGAAAAGAAAAAGCTGTCAGGACCTGGATTCTTATTTGATGTCTGCTGGTATCTTACTGTGTGGCCTTGGAACAGTCTCTCAACTGTTCCGAACTTTAGTTTTCTCACATGGAAAATCTGGAAGGTGGCCTGGGGCTCAGAAATATTCTCAGTGGAAGTATTAATGCCAAAAAAAGAAGCCTCAGTGCAGTTCAGGTGCATTTAAGACCTGTTCATTCTCCATTAGCAAAGAGTCAGAGGTTCCCAAGCCTGGATGTACGTTCGAATCACCTGTGAAGTGTTTGATTAGATAAACTTTATTGAAGTATGATTCACATGCAATTAAGTGCACATAATTTAAAGTATTCTCTATACACACTGTAAGCACCACTCCAATACAATATATAACATTACTCTGGTTCTGGAAATTTCCTTCATGCCCCTTTGCAGTTAATCTATATAACACCCTGCCCTACGTAACCACCAGCCTGATTTCTATCACCAGAGATTAGTTGTGTTTATTTTAGAACTTTATGCATATGACGTGTGTGTGTATATATATACACACACGCACATAATCATAATCATGTGTATTCTTTTGCATTTGGCTTCTTTTGATCAGAATATTGTTGTTGAGATTTCATCCGTGTTGTTGCTTATAACAGTAGTTTGTTCTATTTATATAGCTGAGTAATTGTCCATTCTAAAAAAATGCTTTTTAAATGAAGAGTCTTGGGCTCCACTGATCTTCATATTTGGATCTCTGAAGTCGAAGTCCAGAAATCTATGTGTTTAACATGTGCCAGACAGAATACTTTTGCAGAAGCTGGGTTTAGGAAACTTTTAATTAGCAGCTGTTCCCCTCAAGTGCAAACAGTTCCCACAATGCGACTGGTATGGCTGAGAGTAAATTGGTCACAAGTTCTGTGCGGGTCTGAGAACCCTCATTCCTGTCGGACTCTCTCCGCCAGATCTTGTGGCCTTCCATAGCTCATGAAGTTCCTGGTGCTTGTAACAAAGCCCAGAGTCAGCCCTGCAAATATTCTTTCAGCTCTAAGGCACCTGTAAACTGAGTTATGAGTCTCAGTGTTCACAGGTAAGTCTATAATCTTAATCTATCAAAGCTCACCCCTGCCACGGAGAACCAGAGGTGCTTACGGCAGCCCTTCTATTTCAGCCCAGCTGCTGAATTGCTCATGACAGTTTTATGAGTTGTTTTACTGTCTGGTAAACTTTTTTCTTTCCTTTTTTTCTTTCTTTCTTTTTTTTTTTTTCTGGTCTTAATTGAGGGAAGCGTTCTTTGACCATAGTACACAAACGCCACCTTCAGGCAGAAATTGTAACATTCTTTTGAAACCACAGGGAACAGTTTTCTTAGAACTTAAAAAAAAGTCTTGAGAGCAACATACAGTTTATATATTTTTTCACTTTGGTCCAGACTTTTAAGAATGAGAATTTATTTTTTTAGAGAAGTTTTAGATACACAGGAAAAATGACCAAAAGGTATAGAGATTTTTCCATATATTCCCAGCCTTTTTATCTGCACATCCCACACCAGAGTGGCACATTTGTTATAATAGATGAATCTATATCATTACCTCCCCAAAGCTATAGTTCATATTAGGTTTTAAATCTTGGTATTGTATATGCTGTGGGTTTGGCCAAGTGTATAATGATGTGTAGGTACCATTACAGTCACACAGAGTATTCTCACTACCTTGAAAACCCTCTGTGCTCTGCCTACTCATCCCTCCCTCCCCTCTCACCCCCACCAATTACTGATCCTTTACTATTTCTGTAGTGTTACAGAATGTCATATAGTTGAATCATATACTATGTGTAGCCTTTTTATATTGGCTTCTTTCATTTGGTAATATAAATTTAAGGTTTCTCTATGTCTTTTCATGGCTTGACAGCTCATTGCTTTTTAGTGCTGGATAATAGTCCACTGTCTGGATGTACCACAGTTGATTGATCCATTCACTGACTGAATGACATCTTGGTTGTGTCCAAATTTGGGCAGTTATGAATCAAGCTGCTCTAAGCATCCATGTGCAGGATTTTGTATGGCCATAAGATTTCAACTTCTTTGGATAAATACCAAGGAGAGGGATTCTGGATCATATAATAAGAACAGATTTAATTTTGTAAGAAACAGACAAACTGGGGTGTCTGGGTAGCTCAGTCGGTTAAGTGTCTGACTTCAGCTCTGGTCATGATCTCACGGTTCATGAGTTCCAGCCCTGCATCGGGTTCAGCACAGAGCCAGCTTCGGATCTTCTGTCTTCCTCTCTCTGCCCCTCCCCTGCTCGCATTTTTTTTCTCTCTCTCCCTCAAAAATAAATAAGCGTTAAAAACAAAACAAAACAAAACAAAAAAAGAAACAGTCAAAATGTCTTCCTGTTTGTCCACATTCTCGTGAGCATTTGTTGGTGTCATCCTTTTGGAGTTTGGCCATTCTAATAGGTGTGTGGTGATGTTTCATTGTTGTTTTAATTTTCCATTCCCTAATAACATATGATGTAGAGCATTTTTTATACACTTATTTCCATCTTTATATCATGTTTGGTGAGGTGTCCATTCAGGTCTTTTGCCCATTTTTTAATTGGGTTGTTCATTTTCTTATCATTGGCTTTTACAAGTTTGTTGTATGTTTTTGAATAACAGTTCTTTTCCACATATGTCTTTTGCAAATATTTTCTTCCAGTTTGTGTCTTGTCTTTTCATTCTTTTGACAGTGTCTCTTGCAGAGTAGAAGTTTTTATTTTAATGAAGCCTAGTTTATTAATTTTTTCTTTCATGGATCAAGTCTTTTGGTGTTGTATCTAAAAAGTCATTGTGCCCAAGGTCATCTAAATTTTCCCCTATTTTACCTTCTAGGAGTTTTATAATTTTGCATTTTATATTTAGATCTATGACCCATCTTGAGTTAATTTTTGTAAAGGTTGGTAAGTTCTGTATATAGATCCGTTTGTTTTTTGTTTGTTTATCTTGTATTTTAGTTTTATTTTTTGGTATGTGGTTGTCTACTTATTCCAGCACCATTTGTTGAAAGACCATCTTTTCTCCTTTGCATTTGCTTTGCTTCTTTGTCAAAGATGGGTTGACTATGTGTGGGTCTATTTCTGGGCCCCCTTATCTGTTTCATTGATCTATTTATTCTTTCACCAATATCACGCTGTTTGGATTATGATAGCTTTATGGTTAAGTCTTGAAGTTGGGTAGTGTCACTCTTCTGATTTTGTTCTTCTCTGTCAATATTCTGAGTCTTTTGCTCTTCCAAATAAACTTTAGAATCAGTTTGCTAATATCCATGAAATAACTTGCTGGGATTTTGATTGGGATTGTGTTGAATTTATAGATTAAGTTGGGAAGAAGAGACCTCTTGGCATATTGAGTCTTCCTATCAATGAACATGGAATCTCTCTCCATGTATTTAGTTCTTTGATTTCCTTCATCAGAGTTTTGTGGTTTTCCTCATATAGACCTTGCACATATTTTCTTACCTTTATACCTAAGTATTCATTTTCTTGGAGGGCTAATGTAAATGGTATTGTTTTTTTAATTTCAACTTCCATTTGTTTATTGCTGGTATATAGAAAAGTGATTGATTTTTATATATTAAACATGTATCTTATATTCTAGCTATAATTTCTTATTATTTCCCAAGTGTTTTTGTTAATTCTGCCAGATTTTCTGCATAGATAATCATGTCATCTGTGAACAAAGACAGTTTTGTTTCTTTCTTCCCAATCTGTATACCTTATCATATCTTATTACATTACCTAGGATTTCCAGGACAACTTTGGGATGCCTGGGTGGCTCCGTTGGTTAAACATCTGACTCTTGATTTTGGCTCAGGTCATGATCTCGTGGTTTGTGAGTTCAAGCCCTGAATCAGGTTCTGCACTGAAAATGCAGAGCCTGCTCGGGATTCTCTCTCTTTCTCTCCCTCTCTCAGCCCCTCCTCTATTCTCTCTATCTCTCAAAATAAATAAATAAACTTTAAAAAAAAGCAACATCCTTGCCTTGTTCCTGATCTTAGTGAGAAAGCTTCTAGTCTCACTATCAAGTGTGATGTTAGCTGTAGGTTTTTGTAGATATTCATCAGTTCATTTAAATCTCTTGCATGTATCTTAAATCTTTTGAGATATTACTAAAAAATGAAAACGGTGGATACTCATGCAACAACTGAACCATGAAAGCAGGTTTATGAGACATTCCTTTTATACTTTAAATTGTTAATTGTGCTTTAAATCAGTTAGCCAAAGAAAATTGTTCATAACTAGTTTCACATTAAAATCCAGAAAACTTGTGTTCCACTGGCTGGTCATTTAATATCTAATCATGTCTCT
Source organism: Acinonyx jubatus (assembly GCF_027475565.1). Classification (NCBI taxonomy): domain Eukaryota; kingdom Metazoa; phylum Chordata; class Mammalia; order Carnivora; family Felidae; genus Acinonyx; species Acinonyx jubatus. The sequence continues at coordinate 207,357,384 of NC_069380.1, forward strand.
TGTATTGTAAAGAAATCTATCTGAAAATCAAAACTAATGTGTCAATTTCTCTTTAGGCTATGTATTGGTAAATGAATTCTTTCCTAATTGGCCACAATTAAATATTATGTATTCTACCACTATGGTCTACATTTTGCTGTTAGTTTCATGATGGTTTCTTTCTTTTTTCTTTCTTTTTAGGTTTATTTATTTATTTTGAGACACACACACACACACACACACACACACACGAGAGCAGGGGAGGGGCAAAGAGAGAGAGGGACTCCCAAGCAAGCTCCATGCTGTCAGTATAGAGCCTGATGCAGGGCTCAACCTCATGAACTGTGGGATCATGATCTGAGCTGAAACCAAGAGTTGGATACTTAACTGACTGAGCCACCCAGGCACCCTTCATGATGGTTTCAATCATTTATTACATCTTCAACATCTGTTGGATGGCTAGTACTGTAACAAAAACACAAAGAAGTTTAAGTCACAGTTTCTTCCTTCCGGGGATTTAGGAATCCATTAGGGAGTCAAAATAGATATTAGAAACAGCCGAGATACAATACAAAGCCAAGTGTACTTATTCAACAAAATGAGTGATGTTGGCTCTAAGTATAAAAGGAGCCAGGGATATGGCAGACTATTGCAGATTGGTTGCTGTGGAAGATTTTACAGAGAAGGCAATAACATGTTAGGCCTGAGTGGGTAGGTTGGATTTGCAATGTGAAAGGGAACAGGCAAGGCATTTCTTCCAGGAATCTGGTCAGCTTGAGCAATGGCTTGGAATTGGGAATGAGCGTGGTATGAGTAAGCATAGTGTAAGCAGACCATGAAAAGAATGGTGTTGGGGCTTAATCTCCTTGAGGTGTGATTGTTCACAATGTTATTTTCTATAATGACAAAGGAGGAAGATTTGAACACTCTACAGAGCAAACAAAGCAGTGATTCAGTTTCACAGTTTATGTTGCTCACATAATTGTAACTTTCAGAAATATGATAGAATGATTAAAATCCACCTCCCCACTCCCACTGATGTTGGGATACAGCATGCCCTTCCCCTCCCCACCCCTACATTTTTGGGAGGCAGTGTAGGAACTAGCCTGGCTGGCTGGAGCCATGGGCTGTTACATTGTAGGTGGGATGGGGGCTGATCTTAGAGCCCATTAATAATGGCTGGCTTCCATTATTTGACTCTCTGTCCTGGACCCCTCTCCCCCAAAGTAAGGGGCTATTCACCCAGAGAATGAAACCCCTTTACTATCGTTATAAAGACAGTGATCTTTTGCAGTGATCTATTGGTTGCTGCAACCATAGAAAAAAATGTCTAGTATGCCTAGCATGAATAGCTTTGGATTTCCTGTTGCCTTTATTTGAGCCCCAGTTCTCCATTTCCCTAATCACAGATTTCCTGTGCATATGGCTAGAGGGAGCCTGCACTGTAGAGCCTTGTGGTATTAAGGCTAGAGATTGCCTCCGCTACCTCTCTGAGGAGTAAGGTGGTAGGTTGCAAATATTAATGTTGCTCTTTGGGGGCATAGGTCACAGGGGTATGGATCATCTTCCTAGTTCCTATCCTACCCTCAAGAAGCGTAAGAGTCACGGCAGCAATTACAAAAGCCATATAAGATTTCAATGTCAACTTTCCAAAGCCAGGTATTATGAGTTTCAAAAAAAAGGGCACAGTGAATTTCTCTTTTTCTCTTCAGAGTATCAACCACTTATAAAATCCCCCACTCTGAAAGACAGTGGTGTATGTATATTTTCTCTTGAAGAGCTTTGTTGGTTAATGTGGAATACGGCTGTCATCCATTAATATATTCAGCAAGTGTTTATTGAACACTCACTTTGCAAAATGCCCATGCTTGGGGATAGGGATACGGTGGTGAACAAAACAGCTAGTCATTGCTCTTAGGGTATTTAGAGTCTTGTAGGAAAGGCAAAGAATAAACGATAGCAATGAAATGCATTGAATGCACACAGGAGAAGCGTACACGGGAGCATATAGCAATAGAGCCTAACCAAGTTGATAAATTAGAAATTAGCCGGGCACTGGGAAGAGGAAGAGTGTTTCAGGAGGAGTGACAGCCTGGCAAGGGCTGGTGGTACTGGAGGAGAGAATGGTACATACTGAGACCAGAGGCAGAGGCAGGGGTCTGACTGTGATGATTTCTGGAAGTCCTCTTCAGGAGTCTGCATTTTATGAAAAGTGCATGGGAAACCAATGAGGAACTTAAAGCAGAGGAGCAAAGAGTGCATATGAAAAAACAATGTGCCTCGTACCCCCTACTGAAATACAGAGATTCAGACAAAGGCTTGTTTGTAAACACTAAGCAATAGGAACCCTCGAAATTTACCCCCAACTCGGCTACCTATTCAAATTGTCACCTGTTAGCATTATTTTTCATTTTGGGTGAGGGTGAAATATGGGAAAGAAAATGAAGGATAGTGCTCGTACTTTAGGTTCTCTAGGATGCAGAGGTTTTCGTGAGCTAGGATGATTCAGAGATTTTCATGAGCCAGGATGATTCAGGATAGGACTGACATTTCAAAATGATGGAAGAAACTGTTTCCTTAGTGTCAGCATCAGAAAGTGTGAAAGGAAATAGTCAAAACATTGACAGTGGTTATCTCTATTATGAGTGATTTTATTTTATGACATTTTTCAGTAGTCTCCAAATTTCTGTATTTATTTTAAAATCTGAGGAAACATTATTTTCAATTTAGAATATAATAACAAAGTTAAACTTTACAGAATTTTCTCTTCTTTTCTTTAATCGTCCTTCCATCTTTGTGTGTCCTAAAGTTCACGGAGAGCATGTTTTGATTCATTATTCATTATTCAGGATCCTGGGGACATGGAGGAAAAGGCTTGGGAGGTCAGACTTGCACAGAAGTGATAAATTCCATTTCACCATTGATTTTTACAGCTGCTGTGTTTCTTTCAGCCTCTTCTTGCCCTAAGCAGTATTAATAATGGATTTCATGTCTTCTTCCAAATCTAATGTTCAGCCCTAGTCTGTTACTGAAGCAGGCTCATGCAATGAACACTACTTTCCTTCTGAAATCTGGAATGTCTTGAAATAGCTCAGAAAGCACATGTAGAGGTGAGGAGATGTGTCATCAGATGTGCAGCTCAACGGAAGGACTTGGATGATCCGGTAAAGGGCTTACATGAAATTAGTGATGGGCTCTCTCATTTTACTAGAAAAGAAACAGGCCCAGAGACATTAAGCAACTTGACCAATGCCATGTAGCTAGTTAGTGGCAGAACTGGGACAAGATTTACATTTTCCTATTCTTAGGATGTTGTTCTCACTCCGTCCCCTTGCCCGACCATTAATGGTGTCACCTTGGAAGAAGGTATTGGAGTGGGAGAGATGAATGCATAGTGAGCTATCAGAGCAGGGGCAAAAAAAGATTGGGGAAGGGGAAGGATGGAAATCAACAGGACGGGAAAACAGGGGGTATGCCAACCTCAGGGCAAGGCTCAAACAATCCAGTCCGATCCAAATCAGGCTGGCAAGCTGTCTTTGATTGGTCCATCCGGCTGAGTCCTTCAAGCTGTTATTCCCTGAACTGTGCCCAGCTGGCAGGATGAAAATCATTTGAAAAATATCCGGAAATCGCTACTCGCCAGGGAGCATCTGTGAAAAATACTGACCACAAATGAGCTGGCAGGGGCTCGGTGACTGCCCAGTCACCACGGCGAGTTTGTCTGAAGGGGTTCCGGAGTTATTTCCCAGATGGGCCGCGCAGCTGCCGTAAGTGGCTGGGCCTTGTGAAGTGTTTCTCGTAATGCAGGAGCTGTTTTCTTGAAGAGCTGTGAGCAGATCACAGTTTTGTACCTGGAATCGTGCTTTTCAAAGGCGCTCATTAAAAATCCTGTGACGACTCTCTAAAGTGAAGGAGTTTTTCACAAATAATTTGCCATTTTGTATATCTGGATTTCTTAGTGTCGAATCTACCCAGGGTCATCCTAATGAAGAAATTCTAGAGCACTGGGACATAATCTGTATTTTTGCACATTGTTGCTGTGAATGGCAAGCAAGAAACAGAGTTAGACCCTCTTCCTCATAGCCGGAGATCCTGGGACCTGGTCCGCCCTGCTGGAAGTTCGCCCAGCCTCTGATACCAATGCCTCCATAAGAAATCAAAGTTAGAAAAACCTAGTCCAACATTTCAGCTCATCCTTTCCTATCGCAGGTTGTTTCTAACATAATTCAATGAATGATTTTTCTTGTCTCCTATACATTACTGTCCTTCTCAAAAATGCTGATGTTCTCAGCAAGATATCATGTAAATATTTTAGTTTGAGCTCAGATTTCAGGCTGTTTGATCTCATTTGGGAATGAGACCACTTGCTGACACCTATTGACTGTTTGCTATCTCCTGTGGTCTTTTCATCTGTGGGGTAGGATCAGTAGTTCACCCAAAAAGGGTACTCTGAGTTTCAATGAAGCAGTTGAAAGTAAGAGACTAAGGTGTTTGCTTATCATGTGTATCAGTCCATGTTCTCCTGAGAAAAAGAATAGATATGTAAAGGAAATTTATTACAAGAATTGGCTCACACAATTGTGGAGGCTGAGAAGTCTCACAATCTGCCATTTGCAAACTGGAGAACCAAGAAAGCCAGTGGTGTAATTCAGTCTGCGTCCAAAGTTGAGGAAAGCCAAGGGTGTAAGTCTGGTATAAGACCAAAGCCAATGGTCTTTGGACCCAAGAAGACCCAAGAAGCCGGAGTGCTGACGTCCAAGGGGAGGAGAAGATAGATGTCCCAGCTCAAGCAAAGACAGCAAATTTTCTTTTCTGCTACCTTTTGTTCTCTTCAGGTCCTCCACAGATTGGGTGATGCCTACCTTCATTGTTGAGGGAAATCTTTATTTAGGGTGCCAATTCAAATACTAATCTCTTCCAGAGACACTCCCACAGACATACCTGGAAATAATGTTTTACCAGCTGTCTGGGCATCTCCTAGCCCAGTCAAGTTGACATATAAAATTAACCATCACACCTTCCAAATCAAATACACAAACTGTTCTGTTTATGAACTTCTGCCCCCTTGGCCAGTCACGTCACTTCTATCTATTCAAATACATGCAAGCCACTGCATGCTGAAAAGGAAGAAAACAATGGTGAAAATTACCTCACAAAGAATAAGACCCATTCTAGAGAACTTGGAAACGCCTCAGAGAGGTCACACAACAGCTCTCAGAGCAGAATTCCCAGGAATTCAGGACATGAGTTTTTCAAAGGCTTTTGTCTTGCGGACTCCCTTCTCCTGCACTTGACCTTTCAGCCCCAGAAACACAGAGGCTCTCTGGAGAGAGAAGTGAGAATCAGGGTGAGGAAAAAGAGGCTTTGGGCAGCTAAGAAGCATGAGGGAAGGAACAATTAGAAAAGTGATTTTAAACAGAATCCTATCTTCCCTGGATTCCATCTGCTGGTACAGGTGACCACCTATGTTATCTAGGCCAGCCCTGTTAACTAGAGGGCCCTACCTTTTTTTATCATGATTTTATATGTGGTCGCTGCTAAACTCCCTTGGCAGATGCCTTTGCTTTTCTCATATTATATAAATATTGACAGCCTCCCTTAAAAAATATTCCTTATCTATGTGGCTGCCGTCCACCAACAGGGACTGCACTAAAAGGCAACTTCCATGTCACTTAGACATGGTGTTACTTTGGTCCGAGGCTTTAGGCTTGGGTATGTATTAGAATCACCTGAGGGAGGGAAGGCTCATTAAGAAGTAGGGATTCTGGGTCTTATCCTAGGAATTCTGATCTAGGGGCTCTGGAGTAGACCCAGGAGTCTGCATTTTAACATGGACTTCCAGTGATTCTGTTGTAGATGGGTCCTGACTGCACTTTGAGAGAAGCCGATAAATGTACTTTCCACAGAGCCCATTCAGAGGCATCTAGTGAGTCACCAGCCGCCCCTAGGCCTGTATCCTGTGGTTGCTAGCCTAAGTGAGCATTTGCAGAGAATATGCAAGAGCCAGGGAATTTCACTGCCATGTCTTGATACATAAAAGAGTGTCGGGTCTAGATGGTCAGGAGCCCAAAAGTCTTGTGGCTAGATAAGGCCAAACACTTCTCAGGAAAGGATCCATAACTGAAAGATTAAAATAGGGCTTGCTTTCTGCTTCTTGCAGTATTTGGTCATTAAAGCATGGGAAGAGAACTATTTGTTGAAGGGGGAGACACAGTGATTGTCTTCGTAAGTTAAGGATTTGATTTTGTGGAAAGGAGATTACAGTTTTCCCGTGTGGCTCCAGAAAAGAACCAGGAGTAGTATGTGGAAGTGTAGGAGGCTGAGTTTAGTTCAATAAAAGGAAGTTAATAATTAGGGATCTGGAAAATAAAGTGGGTTCTGTTGCGTGGCAGTGAGAGCTCTACCATTTGAGAGTCATGATGAAGAGGTTAGGTTAATTAATCAACAAATTTATGTGTTCTACATTTTAACATAATTTAAAGTAGTGGAAAGAGTCCTGGATTTGGAATCAAGCCTAGATTGAAATGCCAAATCCCTCATTTGCTGTGTGACCTTGGGAATATAATTTAACTTTCACAGGATTAATGTGATGTATGAGTAAGATAGAGCAAGTGCCTGGCACAGAGTAGGTGTTCACATGTATTTTCTCCCTGTCCCCTTCTTCTGTGTCTGCCGTTGTTCTAGATATCAGAAAAGCAGACAAGTAAGAGCCTGTGTCTTCCCTGCAGGAGCTCCCTAACTAATAGTGGGAGACAACGAGAATCATAAACATGATGCCCGCTGTAATAGTGACAAGTGAAGGCTAATGGAGGCCCAGATGGGAGAGAGACTTCCATCTCTCTACAGGAGTTGATACTTCCTATGATCTCAGGTTCTGGATGTTGTCCTTTGAGTTCTATTGGACACAGAGAGTGGTCTTCCATCTTGAAATAAGTACTCATTCCTGGGAAATGCTAAGGGGCAATGAGAAATTATGCTATGAACCAAAGGTCAAAATTCCCCTTAGTGCTTTGATTTCTTTGGATCCATTAATCCAGAAAACATTTTTTGAGCTCCTACCAATTCTAGGTAGGGGGCTGTCAGCTGGGGATATTGAGCTAATAGGAGTGGTCCTTGTCCACACGAGGTTCACAGTCTGTGGAGACAGGCAGAGATGAATAAATACACTTCACATTACCCAATATCCATTTCAACCAACAATGTCTTTTTTTCTCATTTTTATATATTACAGTTATGTTTATTTTGGGCCAGTAAAACTTACTGTGGCCAACATGGCCCTCCATTCTGTAGTGACTGAACTCACAATAGAATTTTTTTCAAATTTCAATTCAAAAGTTTAATTTTTAGAACTTCAAAATAGTGATATTCAAACTCTTTTGATCACACATTTTTATTAGTAAATCATTTTTGAACTTATATGTATATAAATTATTAACTAATTTCTCAAGGCACAATCTACCTTATGGACAAGGCTATCATTAATAACAGTGTTTACAAACCCATACATTAAGTCATCTTGGTAATTTCAATTTGGGGGGACCCAGTTCATTATCAGATGTGATGAGACAGTAATTTTTCCCCCTTGTATTATTCTTGAAGGGTCATATTGGATAACTGCCATTGTGTTTGTATAGATTTTTATGTTTGTATTATTGCAAATATTATCTTCAACACACAGCTCATGTGGAAGTCCATTTTGTGAGGGCAAGTTTAATTAAAACTAGATAATGTCATTCATGAAGCCATTTAACTGGGCACCCAAAAACTGTAAATGTCCCTGCCCTAAACAGAGGGAGATGGGCCCCACTGCTTTGTGGAACTTCCTCACCTCTCTGAGGACACCTCCTGTCCTTCATGTGAAACTGACCTTCTGACATACAGACAGAATGGCAGTGCCTGGGAAGTATTGGTGAAGTTCATCTCTTTTCAACTTTCTGCTTTCCACTGGATCACTTCGTGTTCCTTTGAAGTGTATTCCATGCACTTGGAAGCCATGCAGACTTGACAACCAGGGCTCCAGTCCACTCTGTTCCAGTGAGTGGCCCCACACAGCCTGCAGTACTGGACTGTGACTCCTTTCCTTGATCCAGGGGTGTTCCTAAGGCTCTTGATATAGAAGCATTTCAATGAACAATTGAAAATTTGCTACAGTATGTTCTACTTACTCTCTTTTTAGTTGCAATTCAGTGTTCAGAACACATGGCCTGATATAAAAATTAAAACAAATTTTATAGTTTTAGAGAACTAAACACACACACCACTGTGTGTGTGTGTGTGTGTGTGTGTGTGGTTTGAGGGAGGAAAATAAAGGGAGAAGCAGGGTTTTTTTCACCACAGTCTTAGAGTCCAGTCTCATGAGAAGAAAAAGAAAACACAAGTTTTTTACACTGATGATTAATACGATGTCAAAATGGTCTTTTGTTAAAAAAGAAACTCTTGTCATTTAATTCTATGCATAAGAAACCAAAAATCATTATTTTAGTGAAAGAGAGGAGTCGTTCTCATGTTTTAATCCTTCTCTATCCCTTCTAGAATGCATCTAGAACATTCTTTTTTTATTTTATTTGTTTAATTTTTTTTAAACGTTTATTTATTTTTGAGACAGAGAGAGACAGAGCATGAACAGGGGAGGGGCAGAGAGAGAGGGAGACACAGAATCTGAAACAGGCTCCAGGCTCTGAGCTGCCAGCACAGAGCCCGATGCGGGGCTCGAATTCATGGACCGCAAAATCATGACCTGAGCCGAAGTCGGACGCTTAACCGACCAAGCCACCCAGGCGCCCCTCTCTTTTTTTAATATAGTTGACAGTGTTATATTAGTTTCAAGGGTACAACATAGTGATTCAATGATTCTATACATTACAGAGTGCTCACCATGATAAGTGTCATCACCATCTGTCACCATACAACATTATACAGTGTTATTGACAATATTCCCTCTGCTGTACTTTTCATATCCATGACTTATTTATTTTATAACTAGAATTTTGTTCCTCTTTACCTATTTCTCCAACACCCTCCCCCCAAACCTGGCAGCCACTAACTAATTTGTTCTCTGTATTTATGAGTTTGTTTCTTGTTTGTTTTGTTTTTTAGATTCTACATATAAGTGAGATCATATGGCATTTTCTCTTTCTGTCTTGACTTATTTCACTTATCATAACACCTCGTATGGTGTTATGGACCTGTAGGTCCATCCATGTTGTCATGAACAACAAGATTTCACTCTTCTTTTATGGCTAACATTACATTGTGTATATACACCACCTCTTCTTTACCCATTAATTTATTGATGGGCACTTAGGTTACTTCCATATCTTGGCTGTTATAAATAATGCTGCAATAAATATAGGGGTGCATATGTCTTTTTTAATTAGTGTTTTTGTTTTGTTTGAGTAAATATCCATAAATAACTGGATCCTGTGATATTTCCATTTTTAATTTTTTGAGGAAACTTCATACTGTTTTCATAATGGCTGCACCACTTTACATTCCCACCAACGGTGCATGAGGGTTCCCTTTTCTCCACATCCTTGCCAACAGTTGTTCTTAGAACAGGTATTCTTTTTTTTAATTAAAAAATGGGGGGGGGGGTACCTGGGTGGGTCAGTCGGTTAAGCGTCCGACTTCGGCTCAGGTCATTATCTTGCAGTTCATGAGTTCGAGACTTGGGTCGGCTCTGTGCTGACAGCTCAGAGCCTGGAGCCTGCTTCAGAATCTGTGTCTCCCTCTTTCTCTGCACTCCCTCACTCACGCTCTGTCTCTCTCCATATCTTAAAAATGAATAAACATTAAAAAAATTTAAAACTTTTTTTTTTATTTTAGAGAGAGAGAATGAGTAGGGGAGAGGGGCAGAGGGAGAGAGAGAGAGAGGGAGAATCTTAAGCAGGCTCCACATTCAGTGCAGAGCCTGAGGTGGGACTCGATCCCATGAACCTGGGGTCATGACCTGAGCTGAAATCAAGAATGAGACCCTCAACCAACTAAGCCACCCAGATGCCCCAAAAGAGGCATTCTTAATATCTTTTATGCCATAAACTGTTAGCTGTTTGGTGCAAACTATAAACACTTTTCTCAAAATAGACTATAAAGGTATAAAATAAAATACATGGAATTTCATGGGAAACCAATCATATTCAAAAATCAAAATTTAAAAAGCGAATGTATGAGATAGTAACACATGTGTTTATTTACTAACACATTGAATAACAAGATCTGGTGGCAAGTCTATTGTGATTTCAAAGTAATGATGAGTGTAAACAGCACTTTGAGGCATCTGTAATAACTCAAATGTGATTCAAAAAATACCTGTAATTTCTCCTGTTGACAACTTACTGGTAACAGTAATAGAGCTCATTATATATATTCATATCCGAAGAAAGTGCTAAATTGAAAATATCAATTAATGGAAATAGGGATGCAAGGTTTCCCCCATCCAATTTCATGCAGCGCTGAATCCTATCCAGGGATCCTATCCTGGGGCCCACCCAATACCTGTGGGTGTAATGGTCACATGCTGTCCAGAAGGTGTCAGGCTTGCATTTCTGAAGACTGAAATCTGGTTGCTGCTATCCTCTCCCCAAACCAGTCTCCTGACTCAACTTTTACGGCAGATAAGCCACCAAAAGTGCTGATTTCAAAAGAAACAAAGAGCTTCGAGGGAACAAATTCTACAAGGACTAACAAAGTGCTGTCTGAATTAAGAAATTTTATGGCAAAAAAAAAAAAAATCTGAAGAAAGCGAATTGCTTTCCTGTCTTTTCAGTATGAAGACAAGATTTATGTTGTCAGCAAGGATCAGACACTGTGAAATTTTTGAAAATACATCACAGTAGACACTTGGTTGAAGTTGGATAATTTATATCCTCACAGAGGATTCCATAAAGAGGAGGATTATAGAACAGAAGAGATACTGAAAATCCAGCCTATAAACAGAGTCTTCTGGGTACAAAGCAAGGATTAGACTATAATTCTTCCTTTCATCTGAGTTGTACCCTTAGAATTCTTCAAAGTCTCCAAGAAAACAAAGAATTTGTTGGAAATCTAGTGCACTGAATAAAAGATGTTTCCTAGAGAAGTCATTGTTCACATAGGGACTATATGTGTTTCTCCACATCTAACACATAAGTGTTTAATTATTTAGTGGATTTTGTTATGTGAATGTTTCATTAATGGATCGATTCAACTTGTATTCATTGAATTTTGGGGAATTACTTCTCTTCCCCCCTGATTTTCATATAATTTCTCATTGATCACCATTAGAAAATAACCCCCTGTAATAGTCTGCATTATTTTCCCCAATTGTTTGTCCTCCCTAGAAAGGACTATTGTCAAATTTGGCCAAGTGACTTACTTGTATTAATGAAACATTAGCAGACATGATATATATCGGGTCCAAACAGAAATTTTAATAGCCACTGAGTGGTTCCACACCTTTTTCTCTTTCTTTTGCCTCAAGAATGATATGTGCTAGATCAGAACTCTTCCTAAAGCTTGTATTGCAGAAGAAAAAGACATGTGGAAAAGAGTGTCAGCCTACTGTGGCTGAAGTAACAGAAGTAAGGAAAAAGTCTTTATTGCTGCAAGCTATTGCTATTTGGAGGTTGGTTGTCACATAGCAAAACTCAGTGAAAGCTGACCAACCCAAATTCTAGGTCTTTAAGTTTTCAATTTTCTTTTTCCCTGCTGGCTTAAATAGTTATTGATCTATAAGCAAACTAAAATAAGTTTACCATGGATGCCTCTATTTAATGACCACTCCTAAAATAATTGAGAAAGGAGACAAAACCTTATCTGTTTCTATCTTTAATCTATTCCTCCTCCACTTCCTCCTCCTCCTCGTCTTCTTCCTTCTCCTCCTTCTTCTTTTTGTCTTCAACTAAATCTCATTTATCAGTATCTGCGGGCTACGGAACTTTTCTAGATTCTTGCCAAGAAAACACAACTATTGTATTTGAGGACAAGTTGCTAGTTCCCAGGAAAAGCTTCTGGGTCTCTTGGGCTGGTCAATCACGGCTTTGCTCTTTCTTCTGATGGAGAAAGTATGGAATCCAAAGGTAAACTTTGTCTATAAAGAGACAACGTTATGTTGACCATATGTCATGGATTTTGAGGTAGTCCCTATTTCAAATATCTACTCTCATTAACTCAGTGGTATGCAAAAGTACCCAAATTCTGCTTCTAAAAATAGTTATCTTAAGAGAATGTGTGATTTTATTTGTATAAAGTTCTAAATAGACAAAACCAAACTACATTGTTAAGTCAGGACAGTGTTTATCTCTTGGGGGAAAAATGGAGTGGCAGTTAGGTAGAGGCATGAGTGGGGCTTCTTTGAGGTCATAGTGTCCTGTGTCTTGTCCTTGATACACAGATGAGTATTCACTTTATGATTATTTGTTTAAGATTTGTATATTTTTCTCTCTATATGGCACTTCACGATAGAACGGTTTAAAAAATCCTATTGCTGTAGCCATAGCCTATTCAAAACACATATGACATTAAAAGCTTAAAAATTAACAAACTTAGAAGACCCACTTTGTTGTGTAACTAAGAAAAAACACTCTCCCCATTCATTCTGGCTTTCCTGGGCTAGGAACCAAGGGCAGTTCAATTTAGCACTTTTTTTTTCTCTATTGAGTGTTCTTGTGCGTGTGTGTGTGTGTGTGTGTGTGTGTTTGACATATTTTTTTATAGCTATCAGGGGAAAATGACATTAATTAATTGTACAATAGGTAATTATATATTACAACAGTAATTATATAATTAAGTAATTATATAAGTAATAAACCACACTGCCATAAATACTATTAAAAAGTACAGGATGCTAGGAATATTAAACTTTATCTCTGCCATGCTGTTATCAGCCAAGAGAGGAAATACTGTATCAGATACAACTCTCCAATCTAGAAGAGGAAAGCAAGTGATAATAAATTAGCTCAGCAGGTAACAATTTCAGAGACAAAGCCAGTGATGCGCAATTAAGAGTGTGCAAAAGTAGATACTTCACTTGCCTCCAGCTGCTCCCACCATTGCTATCAGAAGTCATCCAGTTCCAGGCAGCATATCTGACTCTTCAGGGCTCCCTTTGATCTTTGATCCTCTTGTATCTATCTTTTCACACAAGCCTCTTTAAACACAGCTTCAGACACATTCCTAGAGCCTTCAACAGTGACATACTCCTCTCTACAACTAAGAAACTGAGAGCTGATCCTCAGATTGGTGTCTCCCTTGATATGACCTCAACCACCTCTCGACTTTATGGCCAGATCTGCAAGGCTTCTGGAATTCTCTGACCCAGAGAGCTCAGCCTTGGGGGCTCTAAGATCAGAGGAGAGGATGAAAATAAAGACCATCGAGGGAACTGAATTCTGCTTCCCACCTCCCGAAGACAGCTCAAGATACATTTCCCAAACTCTGCCTCCCACCAACCAAAAGTTAAAAAAGAAAAAGAAAAGAAAAAAAAAAAAGGAAAAGAACCACCAGACCTTGATTTTAAATGACTTCAACTTGGGCCCATGACAGCCCATAAGAAAAACTATATTTGCCAGTCTCCCTTGTAGTTAGTTATGGCCTTGTGACTAAATTCTGGCCAATAGGATGAGCGCAGTACAAATGCAACTTCTCATTTCTATCCTTTCTTCCATCCTGCTGACTGGAATGTTAGGTGCGATGGCAGACCAGCTTGTCTCTGGCATAGGGAGCATCCTACGGACAGCAAGTTAAGAGGAGGCCAGGTGTTTGCTAACTTGGCAGAAATACCTTAGCAGCTCTGACTTTCATATGAGAACAAGACATTCCTATCTTGTATCAGCCTTGTTATTTTCACTCTGAAACGTGAAGCCAAGCCTGTATCTCAACTGTGGCAGAGGCTGTCTATCCCAGGGGTTCTCCAAAGAAGCGTTGGGATTCTTCCCCCACCTGGGAAGCAGTTGGCAACGTCTGCACACATTTTTTGGCTGTCACATTTGTGGGTGTGGGGAGGAGGTTGCTGCTGATATCTAATGAGTAGAGGCCAGGGATGCCGCTAAACACCATACCATGCACAAGAAAGTATTATGCAGCCAAAATATCAATGTGCTGAGGTTGATAGTCCACAAAGCACTTAGCAGTGAAGAGAATCTAAGGCACAGGTTGGCACCACACAAGTTTGTAATTGGGGTAAGGCAGCTGCCTAGTTCCGATGCTCCGCTCATTGCTTTTTTATTTTTAATTGTAACTATACCATTTCACCACCCCAAAAACCAGATCCATCTTATTCCCTGTCTTCCATATCTATTTATTGGGAGAATAAAAAGGGAGACATGGAGTGTGAAACACTAACAAAAGAGGCACACCCTTTTTCTACCTAGAGTCAACAATGTCTTGTCACAAACTTTTATTGAACAGCTATTTGCTGTAAATCCCTAGGCTGGATGCCAGTTTTAAATCTAGGTAGGGAATTAGGGCATATGTAAAAAGAGAGGCCAAGCAATGCAACGGAGCACATGGCAGAACCCAAGAGGGGCCCCTGCAACACGTGGGTGGAGATGGGGAAGGGACCTCACAGTGGACTGTGGTGGCAGTGTGGGGGACAGAGCCAGGCCTTCCAGCCCTACAGACTTCCACCCGGATGTGACGGGTGTGGGACATTACAGTCCTCACCCAGGTTGTAAAATGATCTCTGCACAGCCCCTGGGCACACGTTCCTTCCCTAAGAGTTGGTAAAAGACATTGGTTATGTTGGACTACTCAGCACCCCTCTTCTCCTTTCTCACGGTAGCAGCCTTCTGCTTTTCCTTTGCAAAACTGGTCTGCTCCCATTCTGTGTGATCCTGGCAGGGATTCCAGTTACAGTACTCTACTGGCTATATTCTAGTTATCTCTTCAGATCCTCTCTCTACCTATCCTTCTCTGTGTCCCAGAAGCCTAGTGACGGTAGCTTAGGCTGACATAATGCTTCGAATGCCCCATGACCAAAAAGTGTCTCCTCCCTGCTTATCCACAATCCACCCGAGACACAACAGCTGACCTGACGGGTATGATGAGAGTGATGAGAGCTGCCCTGGGGAGCAGGAAAAAAAAGAAACAAAACACAACAGAAACAAAACACTAACACCCAGGTTGAAAATCCACATTCGAGTTCTGCTTTTTTTACCGAGTCACTTAACCTCTCTGACCTTCATTTTTTTTTTTCCCTCTGGAAAACTGAGATCAAGTTAACTCCTGGAAATGGGTCTGGAAAGGGAAGGATTTAGGTTTACCTGGGTGGTGGCAGTGGTGGTGGTGGGTGAGTAGTTTTTTCCTTTGGTGGTGAAGGGAGCTCTGGGGTCGTCTCGGAAAGGTTAATATGCTGGCCCACTGACAATTCCAGAACACAGGCATTTCCTGTCCTCCAGCAGATGAGTCTGATTCGATTTTGAGGAAAGCATGAAGCCCAGTGGTGACAGAATCTGGAGCACTCTCCCAGGGCCCTTCTTGTTCAGTCAACTTCTCTAGCTACTGCCTCTCACCCTGGGACATGCTCACATCCTGAATGTGCTTCCAGGGAGGCGCCCTTGTTGTGACCCTGCAAAGTTGGCCTCGGAAAGGCCCCCTCCACCAGGAAGGCTTCTGGCCTCCCCTTCGACTGCAGGGAGTCTTGTCACAAGCACAGTGAGGCTTTGAGAGGCGGAAGGAGCCCAGCGACTGCCTGACATAATCGTGTGTGGTGTTGTAAATAAAAAGTCTGAGTGAAAGGGTCCAGAAGATGTTTCAGGTAACACTTGCCCAGAGAGAAAAGCAGGAAGTCTCTGGACACTACAAGGAATTCCCGCAGAGATCAAGACAGTCGCATCAGCAGGGCAAGTGGGCGTCTTCCTGCCCCTCCCTTTGTCTCTCTTTCTCCCGTTAGCCAAATCTCTCCACCCCAGATTGATCCCTGGGTTAGCCCTCGACAGACCAGCCCTTGC
This sequence comes from Acinonyx jubatus, assembly GCF_027475565.1. Classification (NCBI taxonomy): domain Eukaryota; kingdom Metazoa; phylum Chordata; class Mammalia; order Carnivora; family Felidae; genus Acinonyx; species Acinonyx jubatus. Next base: position 207,373,289 of record NC_069380.1, read on the forward strand.
AGTTTCAGGATGTGCCATCTGTCCACTCTCTGCCATGCCCACACACCTGCAATTTAGCTGTTCAGCCTCCCCTGGCCTGTAGAAGAAGGGCGGACACTCAGCGAGGCGTCCCAATTCTTCTCACCCACACTTACTTGGATATTTAAGTTCTGCAATGTTTGTTTTAGTGATGCTGCTTCACGAAGAGAATTTAAATGTGCCATATTGGTATCCCTACTTCCCAAACATGACTCTCCAAGGAGAGGGGTCATGCTGTTTCTTAATTGCAGGCCATGACCACTCTATTTCTATCCTTTATGTGGTTGACCATACATTGTTCGTCCTAAAGCCAGGCTTTGTAATTAGTTTTGAGGCTTTGGGAGCATTGCTTCTTTTCTCTGTGCCTCAATTATGTCATCTTTAACCCAAAAAATGGGGGAGGTTGACTTAAAGGTTTTTTTTAATTTTTGAGAGAGGAAGTGTAACCGAGGGAGGGGCTGAGAGAGAGGGGGACAGAGGATCCAAAGCGGGCTCTGCACTGCTGACAGCAGTGAGCCATTTGTGGGCTTCAAACTCCCCAACCATGAGATCATGACCTGAGCCAAAGTCGGACGCTCAGCTGATTGAATCACCCAGGTGCCCCGACTTAGATGTTGTTTTAAATCCCTTTCTGCTCTAAGGGAGCTTCTGTCATTCTTTATAACCTCTCAAATGTCCTGGGTTAATATTTCCTTTTTTTTACATGCATCAGTATATATTTTATTGTGTCTTTCTTTTTTTTTTAATTAAAAATTTTTAATGTTTATTCAGTTTTTGAGAGACAAAGCACGAGCAGGGGTGGGGCAGAGAGAGAGGGAGACACAGACAGGCTCCAGGCTCTGAGCTGTCAGCACAGAGCCCGATGCAGGGCTCAAAGTCATGAACTGCAAGATCATAACCTGACCTGAAGTTGGATGCTTAACCAACTGAGCCACCCAGGCGCCCCACTTTTATTGTGCTTTTCTAAATAACTATTTCATTAACAAGGATCACTGATAATGTCTTTGCAACGGGAATGTTAATAGGTCAGATAGTGGGGGCAAGGCCGCGTACAGCAGGACACTGGTTATACAATGAACAAACCAGGAGAGGGCCCTCTGGTGACTCCAGAATGCTGGAAGACAAAGAAAGCTGGAAGGAAAACAGAACATGACATAGCACTGCAAAGGATTTATGAAGAGCGACACACACACACACACACACACACACACACACACACACACATGGAGACAGCTCTTCTCCATGTATAGCCCTTTCCACGGCCAACAAAACAGGCAGTGGAAATTTCCAGCACAACAGACAAGCAGGTTCCAGTCATTAACTCTCTGCTTCCTGAACTTTTGCAAGGCTTCATGGTATTTGTAGGCTACCTCTGACCTTTGCTTTAGAAATTGTAAATTTTCCATGCCCCTTTCTCAGCTGAGTGTTCTTTCTCTTTGTTAAATGATGGAAAACTTCCCAATATTTAAGTTCAATTGTTCATTTCTTTTTGAGACCATAATGAGCTAATTGGACAGATTTTTCAAAAATAACACTTTGAGAATACTAATGGACGGTACCAAACAGCAAATAAAAACATGTGCCCTGTGGCTCCCCATATTGCTGTCAGTTTAGAAATGAGAATGTTTACTTTTGAACCAATGAATAGACTTGGATAAAACATGCACAATCATCATTCAGCCTGCTTCCCCAGTGGGAAATGAAGGCTCCCTGAGGTTTCACTGATGGCTTTTTTTATTTCCCTCTTTCCAAGCAAATAGCAGCTTGGGAGTAGAAGTGGTCTGAGCCTTGGTTCAAAGAGCTTCTGACTTCAGCTGATACTGTCAAAGCCTCATGACAAGAAATAGATGATAGTGACAGTTGCCCCAATATAAACTATTAAAAATGGCAATGACTGAATACTTCCTGTCTGCCAGGTGCTGTGCTAAGTCCCTCATAAAGGAAATACTATTATTCTCATCCTTGTTCTACATTTGAGGAAACCAGTTTAGAAAGGTCAAGTAGCTCGCTTGAGGTCTTGTGGCTAACAAGCACAGAATCTGGATTGCATTCAGGTGATGCCAACGCCAGAGTCTGAACTCTTTTTAAAAAAAATTTTTTTTTAAGTTTATATATTTTTGTGTGAGAGAGAGCACGCGCAAGTGGGGAAGGGACAGAGAGAGAGAGTGTATGCATGACAATCCCAAGCAGGCTCTGCACTGTCAGCATGGAGCCCAGCATGGGGCGTGAACCCACAAACTGTGAGATCATGATCTGAGCTGAAACCAAGAGTCAAACGCCTAACTGACTGAGCCACCCAGGAGTCCCCAGAGATTGAATTCTTTTTTTTTTTCAGTTTTTTTTTTTTAATGTTTATTTATTTTTGAGACAGAGAGAGACAGAGCATGAACGGGGGAGGGGCAGAGAGAGAGGGAGACACAGAATTCGAAGCAGGCTCCAGGATCTGAGCCATCAGCCCAGAGCCCGACGCGGGGCTCGAACTCATGGACCGCAAGATCGTGACCTGAGTTGAAGTCGGATGCTCAACCAACTGAACCACCCAGGCGCCCCCAGAGATTGAATTCTTAACCATTCTGCTATATTACCTACTTAGAAAGCTTTTTCTTTTTTTTTTTTAAACCTATCAGTAAGAGATTTTCAGCACTACCCCCTCTCCTCCTACACCCCTCAATTGGGCTATGAATGAGGGTTAAACCAAACAAACAATTCAGTTCTGTTTAATAAATATTTATGGAGATCCTACAATTTTGGGGGCACCATGCTAAGCTATACCATGGGGACTACAGAGATAAATAACCAAGGTCACAAAATTTATGAGGAAAATGTATTTATAATTATAGCTGGAATGACAGCTATAAGCTGAATGTGATTATATGATCAAAACACCAATAAGGGATCAAGGAGAGCAAGAAATACATTTAAATGGAAAGTCTGTGTTGTTTTCAGGGGATTCTTGAACTGGATTTTAAAGAATGGGTGGGACTTTAAAAATTAGGATTGCATACGGGGCACCCTGGTGGTTCAGTTGGTTAAGCGTCCAAGTTCAGCTCAGGCCATGATCTCACGGTTCAATGAGTTCAAGCCTCACATTGGGTTCTGTACTGACAGTGCAGAGCCTGCTTGGGATTCTCTCTCCCTCTCTCTCTCTCTCTCTCTCTCTGCCTCTCCCCAACTTGCGTGCTTTCTCTCTCTCTCAAAATAAATAAATAAACTTTACAAAAAATTAGGATCGCATAGAGAGGATATTCCAAGGACAAGAAACAGCAGGGACAAACGTGGTGGGACACAGCTAGGTCCCTGAGCCTACAGCTGGGCTATCCTTGCCTGGGTTGGTCTCCTGAGTAGGTAAACGAGGCAGTAACCTACAAAACTATATGGTGGACTGGCATAGCCCCCCCACGAGAGAGAAGATGCAATGATTATGCAGCAAAATGCCAGACTGATGGAGTCAGGAGGATCTATGAAACTCTCACATAAAGGTATCCTCAGAAGGGTGGGGCTCAGAGCACAGTTCCCTCTTCCCGTCAAGAGCCACAGCGATGTAGGGGAGCCTGGGTGGCTCAGTCGGCTAAGCATCCAACTTCAGCTCAGGTCTTTATCTCAAGATTCATGAGTTCCAGTCCCATGTGGGGCTCTGCCACGACAGCTCAGAGCCTGGAGCCTGCTTCAGATTCTCTGTCTCCCTCTCTCTCTGCCCCTCTCTCCCGCTTGCTCTCTCTCTCTCTCTGTCTCAAAAATAAATAAAAATATTAACATTAAAAAAAAAAAAAGAGCCACAGTGATCTATGAATACCACCCCTGTGTGTGGTGGGCAAAGCCACAGAGCCCGCCAAGGTGGTAAATCACCTTGGTCCCCAGCGTCACACAGGCCAACTCAGGGGCAAACAGGCTGCTACTTGTCACGACACACCTGTCCGATAGGCCAAGTACACCTGGTTCAGTTATACTGCTGGCGGCTATTTTGATTGGTCCAGCCCTGGAGATACTGAGTTTTAAATACTTTTAAAAAGGAGAGGTCCCTTTTAAGGGGTCACAATATCTTGAAGCAAAGGAATCTCATGTAATTAAATTTGTTTATTATTTGTGGCTTTTGTATACATATTTATGCTGAGTTTACTGCTCTTAAACTGCTTGTAGTTAATTCCATTAATGCATATTTTGCTTTTTGAAATAGTTCTTCTTGTTGTCTTCCTAGAGTCCCAAGTTAAAGAATCCCTTGCGGGGGAAGAATAGGAATTGTATTATATGTTCCTTTAAAGGTCTGGAATAATTCATAAGAACATAACAAAAGGCAGTTAGTTGATGGGGTTTGGGGAAGGGGTGATGTAGAGGGGGAAAATCCATGGAGATGGCAGAGAAAAGGGTTGGATGTGTGACTTTTCACCGATTATCTTTTATGATTGTTATTTTTTGACCCATGTGAATGTGACATCTCTGACAAAAATAAGCCAATAAATCGATAAAAGGACTTCAAATAACCATGTATTTTTGAAAATGCATAGACTGTCTCTGGAAGGAGGACACTGAAGAAACTGATCACAAAAGTCACCTCCAGGGAGGACAGAGTGGCCAGGGGCAGGAAAAGGAAGGAGTCTTACTTTACTGCCTCACACGTGAATACTTTGAATTCTGTGCTGTGTATAAAGATGATCTGTTTATGAACAAATAGCCCGAAACTAGAATGACCCTTCCGATGACCCACGTGAAGGATTCAGAGCAGAAAGCCCAGCAAGGAGTGACCTGGACCTTGGCAAAGCCTACTCCTCACACTGGAAAGACCTCTTGGCCTAGAGCAGCAGTGTCCCCTCTGAATGGCTAATGCCTAAAACCCTCAGAATTTGAGTTTCACTTATTTTAGAAATGGTTTTCTCCCTGTGTTTCTAGGAAGGATCACAGCTTTGGGGACCATTCCCAGCCTAGCAAACATGTAAATGTCATAGTGAGAAAATCCTAGGAAAATGGAAGTAACAACAAGAAATCCCTCCACCCCCACCCCCACCCCCGCCCCCCATCCTTTTAAAAAAAAATTAGGGAGAAGAAGAAAAGAAAAGGTCTTAGGAAGGGGTTACATTGTATTCAGTTTCCCCACTTTCTCCCTCCTCCCAGGTAAACAACTGTAAGCATTGACATGAAATAGTTTATTAGATCCTTTTCCGGATAGGGTTTAAAGCAGTAGGGAAAGAACAGAGGCCAGGGCACTCCTGGGTGGGGAAGGGGCCCTCTGGAGACACAAAATACGAAAGGGGGAGGGGTTTACCTTGGGGCAGATCAATTGTGCTGTTCTGAGAACACTGTAACTAGAGAACAAGTACACTCCCTTCTTTGGGCCAGTAATACAGGAAAAGCCTGTGTGTGTTGGGGGCAGCGGGAGGGCAGCGGGGTGCAGGGGGTGCTGTGCTTACTGGCAGGTAGAGACTGCTGCTGTTAACAAGCGCCTGGCCGGGGAGGGAAGAAGTGGCTGTCGGAGAATTAGTAATGATCACAGTTGACCAGGACCATCCTTGTGCCTGAGATGAAGTTGACATAGCCTTGAGTATCTAAGAACGTACGTTTTTCTCGAATACTAGATGGTCTCATTCTTTAGTCCAGGAACTAAAGAATTTAACTAGGAAGAGTGAATTCTTCTAAAGGCTTGGACTTCCTAGCGGGCAGAGGGGTGCACGCCTTCAACAAAATATGCTGGGTTTCTCTTTAAGTGACTTAATTTTACACAAGGGAATGATAAAGGGAAATGTAAAAAACAAGCCTAGGTTGAGTGATCTGACATGTTTTGTTTCTGGATTGCAAAGTTTAATAGCTCTAAAAACAGTTTTAACTTCAGTTTTGTGCATATGCCTGGTTTTGTGATTTCTCTCTCTATGGCTGAAGCAATCAGCAGTATGAAAATGTGGCTTTCATCTGGTCACTCATCCTGAGCAGGAAGCTTGAAAGATGCTCTCATTCCTACCTAAATCAGATTTACTGCCCTTTCTTGCTGGCAGTGTCTTCTGCAATAGGGTCCTGAATTTACTCAGCCTCATTCCCATGACTCCACAGCAAGCCACCCCTGCTTTATTTGGGCTTGGTCTCCTCACAGTCTCCAGAAAACATACTTTCTCCCATCTCCTCTTGCCTTCTGACCTATTCACTTCCTTCCTTCAAGAACCAAGCCAGGGACGCCTGGGTGGCTTAGTCAGTTAGGCGTCCGACTTCGGTTAGGTCATGATCTCACAGTCCGTGAGTTCGAGCCCCGCATCGGGCTCTGTGCTGACAGCTCAGAGCTCAGAGCCCAGAGCCTGTTTCAGATTCTGTGTCTCCCTCTCTCTGTGCCCCTCCCCCCCCCCCACTCGCACTCTGTCTCCCTCTGTCTCAAAAATAAATAAACATTAAAAAAAATTAAAAAGAAAAAAAAAGAACCAAGCCAAATTCTAATTTCTATGAAGACTTCCTTAAGTGGTGAAGCCTTTATTGATATCTCCTCTGAATAGCACATGGCTTGTGTGGCACTTATGGGACTAAGTCATGTCTACTTCTGGAATTCTGACACATCTGTGTAGACAAGTGAATAGATCTATTTGCATGAACTGAAAAGCTGTTGCCCACGACAATAGGGCTGGAGCCTCCTGGTAAAGACACATCCAAGCTAGAGTCAAGGTGGGCAGACAAAGTTGGCCAAACTTTGGCTTCAGAGGGAAGGGGCAATGCTGGGTGCATCATAGTGTCTGTCATTCACATTATCTTCTTCTACCCACAGTGCCACTTTCTTTGAGATTCCATTAATAGAGTGTAAATGAAAGGTGAAGACAGGCATTCAGGCAAAGTATCTCATTTAACATCCCGGTGATGTTTTGGCACTTTGAGGACTCGAGGCCATTAATTATGAATTCCTTAGGGAGATATTAGTACCTGGTGAAAGCTGTGGCAGTGCCCATAAAGAAGGGTTGGATGCCCAGGTAAATGTAAATTTCAGATAAATAGCAAATAACTTTTTAGCATATCTCATATAACATTTGGAACATATTTATACTAAAAATTATTTGTCATTTATCAAATTCAATTTTAATGGGGTGTCCTATATTTTCCTTGGCAAATGTAGCAGCCCTACTATGAGGGACAATGGTGCCTGAAAGAGGGTAAAACGTCCACTGGGGTTCAATAGAGCCTACAGGAGGGAGTTCAGATATGATAACTAGGCGGTTGGCAGGCTTCCCTTTCTGAATAAAAAGACAAAGCGTTGAGAAGAGAAAGCCTTTTGAACCCTTCCACTTGCTTCATGTCTTTGAATGACTCATGAGGCCTGGAGTGGTGACAGCCATCTAGAGGTCATGAGCTATAGGCAGAAGGATGAAAAGCCAAGGTACCATGAAGAGTGAAGCAAAAGGTTGCAAAGAGCATATGTCTTTTAAGACACTGTTGAGGTCCATCCAGGGAGGGGTAACCTTCCCTGAGACAAATCTGGGTTGGTTCAGTACTTGAATAACATTCGAGTTATGTTAGGAAGGAAGAAGGAGGAAATGGATGCTGGGTAGGCCATCAACACTGTCACTAACAATGTTTCCAGCAACTGCATGGATAGTAGTCCATCTATAGACATTGTTATTTTAGGCCTCCATTACTGTCCACAGCATACTAGGATTCTGAATATAGGTACAGAAATTAGAAGTCTAGGGGGCGCCTGGGCGTCGGTTGAGTGTCCAACTTCAGCTCCGGTCTCATGGTTCGTGAGTTCGAGTCCCGCTTTTGGCTCTGTGCTAACAGCTCAGAACCTGGAACTGTTTCAGGTTCTGCAGCTCCCTCTCTCTCTGCCCCTCCCCTGCTCATGCCCTGTCTCTCTGTCTCTCTCAAAAATAAATAAACATTTAAAAAATTCTTTTAAAAAGTCTAGGAAGAAAATGAAGATAGGAAGTATACTGCAGTAAGTGTGCTGGTATCTCCCTTTGCTGTGTGTGAGTGTGTGTGTGTGTGTGTGTGTGTGTGTGTGTTCAATAGACTACCTGCATGGTTGAATGTCAAGCATAGTTGACATGTTTAAAAAAATTATATGACTTGGTAACGCAAGCTGGTGTAGCCACTCTGGAAAACGGTCTGGAGGTTCCTCAAAAAACTAAAAATAGAACTACCCTACGACCCAGCAATTGCACTACTAGGTATTTATCCAAGGGATACAGGTATGCTGTTTCAAAGGGGCACATGCACCCCAATGTTTATAGCATCATTATCAACAATAGCCAAAGTATGGAAACTGCCCAAATGTCCATTGATGGATGAATGCATAAAGAAGATGTGGTATAAATATACAATGGAGTATTATTCGGCAATCAAAAAGAACGAACTCTTGCCATTTGCAACTATGTGGATGGAATTGGAGAGTATTATGCTAAGGAAAATTAGGCAGTCAGAGAAAGACAAATATCATATGACTTCATTCATATGAGGACTTTAAGACACAGAACAGATGAACATAAGGGAAGGGAAACAAAAATAATATGAAAACAAGGAGGGGGACAAAACATCAGAGACTCTTAAATATGGAGAACAAACAGAGGGTTACTGGAGGGGTTGTGGGAGGGAGGATGGGTTAAATTGGTAAGGGGCATTAAGGAACCTACTCCTGAAATCATTGTTGCACCTATATGCTAACTAATTCAGACGTAAATTTAAAAAAATACAATTAAAAAAAATTATATGACTAGCTTATTCCCTATGAGATCCCTTCGCATATAGTCTTCTTTCATCCACATGGGGCCACTCAATCCCTTACCACCATTACTCCCATATCCTCTTACATGTACATCCCTACCTCAGTCACTAGAAAATATCTTTTCAGTACTCATGGAGAATTTAAGGAGCCATAACTCAAAAACACAAGTGTAGCAAACTTTGCCATTTATCATTCTCTGAACTCATACTAAGCTTCACATCTGACTACCTACCTCTAGATTTCTCAGCATTGTGAAACATTCATTGTTTTTGTTGCCTAAGACACTGTCAGGTGTTCTGTTACCTGCAAACAGAAGCATCCCTAACCGTTAGAGAAGCTGACGTGTTCTTATTCGTGAGCACATGTGAATCATCCTTTACCAACTTCCAGAAATATTTAGGGGAAGCTTTCCAGGAGAGTGGAGTCCTAAATTATCAGGTCATGTAACCAAACATGGGTTACATTTAGCATCTCTATTGAAAAGTTGGTATTGGCTATGAGTGAGCATAAAGCCTCCATGTGGACTTCAACTCTTGAGAGCCCAGAGACTTTCCTTTATATTCCCATTCCTCAACTGCATGACTCAATACACATTTATTAATTGACTAATTAAAGTATTTAACTGATTTATGGAGGATTTCTAACTTAATCTAAACCTGGAAGGGAGTATTTGAAAGATGGTGTGGAGAAAGAGTATTGAGGGTTAGGAGATACAAGAACAGAGGTCCTGGAATAAGTCGTTAGAATAGCATTTTTGGTACATAAGGATTAGATCTCCCAAAAAGGATTAGTAAGAGGTTTTTTTTTAAGTTTATTTATTTATTTTGAGAGCAAGAGAGTGGGGGAGGGGGAGAGAGAGATAGAGAGAGGAAGAGAGAATCCCAAGCAGGCTCCACATTGTCAGTGCACAGAACCCAATGTGGGGTTTGAACTCACAAACCGTGAAATTATGACCTGAGCCAAAATCAAGAGTCAGATGTTTAACCAACTGAGCCACCCAGGCGCCCCAGATTAATAAGAGTTTTATGACTAGGAGGAACAAATGCTACCTCTAGGTATATTGGTAGGTGTTTGGGGCTGGGGCAGTAGGTCACTAGGGACCAGAGCAGTCCTTGAGCAGTGGAGGAACACAAGGAAGAAATATCATAGGGAAGTTCATTAGTCAGCAGCCTGTAGGATCTATTAAGAGAAAGACATTGGTGACATAGAAAGGCAGTTAGGAAGCTCTTATGGTAATTGAGGGATAAATTACAATGGTGATAAGGAAGGGGAAAAGTGAATCCTAGAAACAGCTTGGTTGAAGAACTGACGGAAGGCAAGAGAAAAAAAGTGCTAACATTTGCTTGGTGCCTACTCCATGCCAAACACTTCACATACACTGCCCCATTTAGTCATTGTGAGTTATATTATTGTACTCTCCACCCAGTGAGGGGACCCAATCTGTAAACATGTAATGATTTTACAGAGTAACAATTGTTCTAATAGAAGTATATATAAGAAAGCTATTGGGTATCCAGGAAAGAGGCATGGACCCAAGGAATGTCTAGAAAGATGCATGGAAATTTAACAGAAAAAGTCCGTGGAGAACATTCCAGACGGATGGTATGTGCATAGGCATACTTTTGGCAAAATCTGTGTCTGCGGTGTCTTCTGGAGAATTCATTAGTACCAAGGAGTTTCTCTGAGATATTCGAGTGAGATATCTGCAGGCCAGGGCAGGAGGAGCTTTGGGGGCCCTTAAATAATACCATGTAGTTAACTGCCAATTTAGCATCTTAGGAAAACTATAGCTATAGCCAGTAGTGGAAACACCTCCAGAGATTTCTGCTGGAAGGAATGCTCCATGATGTGGTGATGGAAAAAGGTGGGAAAGTATTGAAGTTCTTCCATGTGTTCATCTCTCCACCATTCCTGGATTCTCCAGGGCCACCGGCCTCTCCCCCTGATCCCCACCCCTATTTGTTCTCCTGTCCATGCTATAGACTATACATATTCTGAACACAGGGAGCTAGACAGCATCCTCTACGTCCCTCAGCAATTTGCTCTTGGAGCTGATTTTACACCCTCCTCCTCTGCTCCCTTTCTGAATATTGCAGACCATCCTTCTCATAACATGCTGTGGCTGTGGCTTTCTGATATTTGGCCTGTAACCCCTGGGGCATGACAGCAGAGACCTCCTGCTCAAACCTTCCAGTGTTCAGGACATTATTTGCTTGCTTGTTTGTTTTTTGTTTTCTTTTCCTCTGATGCCCTTGGAGATAGGCAGGAGACCTCAGATAACCCTAATATCAGGAGGGATCATTGCAGTCTCAGAAAGCAAATGCTCTAGTTCTGGGAGGGGTGGGTTGTCTACAGATGCACTCCCTGTCATGTCTCCTTGCTTGACCAGTTGGGACCTCGCTCTGTGGCATTTTGGGAAGATAAGAAGTCTTCTACAGCTTGTCCAAAATGTTAGCAAAGACTTCCATGTTTCTACTCTAATTCTGCGGCCATTTCAAACCTATATTTCAAAGCATCACAAATATTAACATTCTCGTCATATTACTCTTCCTTCAAATAATTTCTAAGGAATGTGTCCAAATGGCACAGGAGTAGGAGTCAGGAGAACCAGCAGTCTGTAGACCTAACTTTTGGGTTGAATTGAGCCTCTATCTATCCATTCTATACCCTCGAGCAAGACATCACTTTTTCAAGCCTCATTTTCCCCATTTGTTAAAGGGGCGCAACAGAGTTTGCTCCCTCTCCTTAGCACTTCTGTGAGGACTGGATCTGGTTATATATGTTATAGTGATATAGGAAGTATAAAGTATGATAGGTGTGCATTATCACCCTACAGCAGGACAAAATAGCTAACGGCAGCAACTCTGGAGCCAGACTTTCTTTAAAGCCAGCTTTTTCCTCTGGAAAATGAGGATAATGATGCAGCCCAAAGCTCTGAAGTCTCCGAAGCTCGGAAACCTAAAATTTCTTATGAGCGAGGCACCTGCCCTTACTTGGTGGCAAGATTGACCTGAGGGTTTTGATGGTCTTTGTCCAGCCTATTTGCTGCAGAAAACTCAATGTGCTTGTTTACTGGGTGCGGGAATCATTACAGAGCATGCAGTACATCCACTGCGCTATGTTTTCTAAAATATGGAAAATTCTGAACTGGAAACACATTTGGCCTCAAGGTTGGTACCAAACTCATAGGGCTGCCGTGATGATTAAATAAACAGATTCAGGTAAAGTTCTAAGCATAGTGCCTGGTCCGCAGTAGGCGCTCAGCAAATGTTAGCTTCCGTTGCTCTTCCCTCTGTTACTGCAGTCCTCAACATCCTTGAACAATTTCCGCCATTGCTCTAGACCTGTTTCCCTATTTGTGCCTGTAACTACTAATGTCTAAAATTATTTCCATTCAAACACTCAGCACTTGCCTTTCCTGAAGCTCCTGTCTTCCCAGCTCTCTGCCCAAATGCTCTCCTCATTTAGGACAGAAAGCTCTCCCTGTAGCCACCTGATGTCTTCTCCCTCTGCCTTCTCGGTAATTGGTAGGATGGTCTGCTTGCAGGTGAAGGAGGCTGGGAGAGGGTTCTGGGAAGCATCCCACTGGTTCAGACCCCTAGCTCACCCTGACATCCTTCCCGGGGGCTGTGTGGCTGGGATCCTATTTGGGTGTATGCAGCTCCTCCCCTTTTGGAAAATTTACTTCCACCTTTCTGGACTTGAGTTTCTCATGGGTAAAGCGCAACAGTCAGCCTAGATGAAAGCTACAAGCCTCATAGCTCCCCTGAATCCTACCTCCTGTGATGCTGCCCTAGAGCTGTTATCTCTGCACGCGGGGGAACCACATCCTCCACAGTCTTTCGGTAGTCAGGTGATGTCAGAGGGGGAATAAAGGCTGCTTCCCTCCAGCTCCAAGTACATCCAACCTCAAGAAGGGCCAAACGCAAAGCGTTTGCAAACTTTGTGACCAAGGAAACTAGATCCTCTTTTTCCAGCTTTCTGGGCACTGAAATTAACCTGACTGTAGGAACGGGCTCTGGCTCATCTGGACAAGGGTAGAGATGAATTGGACAGTCTCAAGTTCAAGGAGGTCCAGCCTGGTAGCGAGGGGACTGCACGCAAGGTTGCCATCCATTGACCGATGCCAGAGGCCGAGCAGCACAGTGACCAGCACTGGTCAATAGACAGAAGGACTCTGCTAGCGGTGAGAGAGGCTGATGGAGAAGCAGGAAAGTGATGTTGGGAAGTGGTGAGGCTTCAGGTCAAGACTCTAGTGCCGGAGGGAGACTGAGGGAGGAGGGAGGATGGGTGATAATGGAAGCCTGGTGCTGTGGACTGGGCCACCCAAGGGTGGAGGTGACACGCCATAACCCTCAGGGCTCTTCCCTGGAGCATCATATGCTGTCCCTCTGCAGCAAGACACTGTTAACTGCAGCCAGGCATTATTCTGTTTATCATTTTTCATTTTATCATTAGGAAGGGGGCCCCAAGTTTTGTTTCAGAAACAGCGCAATCACCTAGAAATACTAATATCCCAGGGTCCCAGTTGTGTTTTGGTGAGATATCAGCAGAAATCACTGGGAGGAGCTGTGGGAGAGCCTGTGCAAGGGGTCACTTCAGCTGGCACATGGCATTTGCCCATCACTCTTTTCCCCTTTTTCTGCCTGAAACTCAGACAGGACTCTGGAAGAGAAACAGCCCTCTGGTGACCAGTAACCAGAAAGCCACAGGTGAAGCTGGGTGGGACTGGAAGCTGAAGGAAGCCTTAGAGCTGACAGCGTGGGGAGCCCCCAGAGAGCCCTGAATGGTACTGCGGCCTCTTGTCATGTGAGAAAAATCAGCTCTTGTTTGCCTCATCAGCTGTTGTTGGGCTCTGCTTTGTGCACACAGACCCAGTCCTAACAGGCACACGTATCTGCCTTCCTGGGTGGCTGGGAGGATGAGATGAGATGCCTCAGGAGACTGAGGGTTAAGGTGAACCCAGTGGATAGAGCTGAGCACTTGGAATCCAACTTTGGGACCTTGTCCTATTCTTAAGCCCCTGTAAGTGGTGGACACCTAAGCCACTGATATACTTCCTGTCCCCAACTTGATTAACTCCAGACGTAGTAGGCAGATTACTGAAAATCCATCTGCATTTCTAGAAAGAATTTATCTGCTTATGTGTTATCAATGGTGGTTCAATAGCACCTTCTTCACATTTAGAGTAGCATTCATTCATTTGCCACATTCTTCCTGGGAGCTTACATTGTGTCAGGCACTGTATTCAGTCCTGGAGGTACAGAAGCGAGTAAGATACAATCCTTGGACTCCAACATCTCAAGGATCTTCTCTGGGTACCAATTTTTTTTTTTTTTTTTTTTTTTTAGAAAAATGGGGCCAAAGATGAACAGTATGTTTGGGCTAAATATGAGGGAAGAGAAAGCTCTGAATACTGATGTTGTTATCATTTTGTATCCTCTGACCGATGCTACAAGAATAATGCACACTGGGTTTTGGGAGGTGGGGGATATTTCCAATCCAGCTTGAAGTGGAAAGTTACTGGTATGCTCAGAAGTAAGCTTCCATAATTATGGGCTGAGGTCAGACAAAATATAGAGAGTCCTTAATTTCAAGCATTTCCTTGGGCTGTGAGTAAACTACCACCCAGGTAAGATATGCTATCTCCTTAAATGGAAAATACCCAGATGGTGGAAATTTTATGTTATTTACAAATGGGAAACCATTGGGTCTTCAGTGATAACCCCTGCTCCACACTCTGACCAGCTGAATGGCTGTACCAGCCCACCATTTTTCATTTTTAGCTGCTCCTAACCAGACAGATGTTAGGGTATGCAGTATAAACCATGCATCAGAATGCAGGTTCTGGGGTAAGAGCACCCGACTTTGAATCCCAACTGCTCCTTACCAGCTGGTGAGTATCCACATAGTTACTTGACATCACTGAGTCAATAATTCCTGCCACTTAGGGTTGTCATGAAGATTAAAAATAACATACAAAGGTTGGAGAGTGCTTGGCACTGAGTTAGAGCTCAACGCACAGTAACTATAGGGGAAATGAGATGGGGAAGGGGAGAGAGGATCTCTGTCCAGACACAGCCCATCCTCATCAGACCCCAGAGCCAGGTCAACCCTATGCTGCAGAATTCTGCTCCAATCACCTTCAAGCTGCTGGGGACTGGGGGGGGGGGGGGGGGAGGGGCTTTCCAATTATTTCAATGAAAGCTGCATTTTGGTGGGTCTGCGAAACGAGTAGGTTCTGATAGTCCACTGGACGATTCTGCTTTGTGAGGCTAGATGAGGGTTTTCATGAAAGCCTTCCCTGTGTAAAGATGTTCATTTCCTCATCTCTTCAATGGAGGTAGTTGTCCTGACCTAATGTAATGGTGGGGGGAATTAAACCAAATGACAAGCACCTAGCATGATAACAGGAGGAAGTAGGAACTCCAGAAAGATTGCTCCACCCTCCTCCATGACCCCACCCTTCCCTCATACTGTCCTAAACTGAGAGTACGACTGACAGAGAGCTGAGGACACGTGGCGGGATGAATATAGGAATCCACTCTTAGCACCCTATACTTTAGTTGCAATTTGTTTATCAGACCAGCTAGGCCACTCCCTAGGCCAGTTCCGTTCAGCCCCAGGGTGCACGAGAATTGCTGGGCAGCATTGTATAATTTATTGATGTCAAGCATGAGTTTCCTCCCCCAAGAGATTCTGTCTTAATTAATAGCTCCTTGAAAGAATGAGCACCTCTCTGGTTTCGGTTTGTTCCTCTGCAAATTGAGAGGCAGGGAAGTGGAGTAATTCACTGGGTGTTGCATAGCTAGAGAAGGCCCCAGGTCTGCTGAAGCCTGGCCAAGGGCAATCACCCCAATAGATACTGTCTTTAGTTAAAATTATGATATTCTGTCCATCACCAATTGTTTTCAATAATTTCAAGTTTTAAAATATTGTATTAAAATAGTATCTTGATTACTGAGGGGTGACTTTTTTTTAACACCCTCTTAAATTTTGTACTCGAGGCCATAGCCAAATGATGGGGAGTGTTTAAGAAAACCTCACGTCACTTCCCTGGGTCGAGAAATTGCATCTATAAAGGAACATGAACTGGGCATCCTGTCCTTTTTCCTTGCAAGGTCATGCTCAGCTATGGTTTTGCGCTGTGTTTCCAGGAGTTGTGACAGTCAGTCACGAGGATAGGGATGAGCTGCTGGTCTGTGGCAGAGCTGGACAGAGGCCAGTGAATTTCTGAGGCTTTTGTACAAGAAATCAGTTGAAAGTCATTTTAAGACTGGTTAGAATTTGGGGGCACCTGGGTGGCTCAGTCGGTTAAATGTCCGACTTCGGCTCAGGTCATGATCTCACAGCTGGTGGGTTCAAGCCCAGCGTCGGGCTCTGTGCTGACAGCTCAGAACCTGGAGCCTGCTTTGGATTCTGTGTCTCCCTCTCTCTCTGCCCCTCCCTGGCTCACTCTCTCTCTCTCTCAAATATAAATGAACATTAACAACAACAAAAGACTGGTTAGATTTTGGCTGTCTCTCTTTTGCAGCCTAAGCAGCAGACGAAATTCCTCCAGGAAGGAGTATACATTATTTAACATGCCCCTAGCTTATAGTTAAGCTTTTGACTTTGGCTAGCTTGACATTTTCAGCCCATACTAATCTGATTTAGGTAATAAACGAGTGACAAGACCTGAACTATGCCCTCAGATACCATTAGACCAAAAGATAGTTGATTTGCCTGGAGGGAGCTCTGTGCTAATCAGGTCAGGAAACACGTGAATGGTTTGCAAAGGAAACATTTAGACAAGGTGGAGCCGGAGATCCAGGTGAAAAGTCTTTTCCTGAGATGGTAGGCAGAGACTGCTGCTCACAGGTAGTCTTACCTGTCTGGCTGCATCTGCCTCTGGGAGATCTGCAGTCATCTTAAGGGACAACACTGAAATCTCAACAGTTTCTCCAAACTCAACTTTACTCTTATATCAGTCAGTTCCCATCAGAACAGAAGCTCCATAAAGACAAGGGTTGGTGTAGGGTTTGTTCCATGCTATATCCTCTGCAATTAGAATGGTGCTTTACCTAAATAAGTGCTGATGATCACGTCACCCTCTTGATTACAGTTCTTCAATCTCTCTATTTCTGTTAGAATAAACACTGAAGGAAGCCCTTATGTGGCCTACTTGATCCGCCCCGATTACCTCCTTAATTTCAGGTCAAGCCACCTTTTCTTCATTCACTATGCTCCAAGATCTGCCCTACCAGGCCTTTGCAAATGTTTTCTTCAGCATGGTGAACACACACACACACACACACACACACACACACACACACACTTCCCAGAAACAACTCCTTCCCAATCTTCATATTATCTCAGTAGAAAGGTCCTTTCTTCAACTATTCTCAAGGTCTTTCTCTGTTCTTATCCATGGAGAACCTTCTTCTGCACACTCATCTCCATGTCATGTTTTCCTCATAGCACTTTTCTCAACTGGCAATTAAATATTTAAAAAAAATGTATTCCACTGCTTATTGTCTATTTCTATATTAGACTTCAAAATCCATAAGGGACTGAATATGACTCTGTTCCAATATATCCATATTCCTCTGAAAGACATAGAATAGGTACTTACAAATTACTTGTTGAATGAACGAATGAATGTCTTTAATATATATGACCCTGTCCTAGAACAAAATATAAAAATGATGTTTTCCATCTCTCTTTTGTCTGCTCTCTTCCCTTTCGGTGCTCTCTTTGCTTGTCCCAGTGGCTAAATATAGCCTGTTAGCTGCCCAGGCTGCCTTATATACCCAAAGCTCAGGTCTGACAGTCTAAACAATGCTCCACTAGGAAGTTAAAAGCTGGAATGTCATGATGTTCTGTGCATAATATTTAGTTGTTAACAGAAATGCATCCCATTCTAAATATTATGGGAGTTTAGGACATTATAGACAGCTTACGGGGAGGAAATTTATGCGAGGACAGGAGGGCCATTCACTCCACAGAGGCAGCCAGCTGGCCCGTTGTCTCTGCAGACAGATCTTGGCATAGCTATCATAATCAGTTAAAACCAGGTTCATCTGGGATTTTCATGCTATTCTTTTGATCATTCTAATTACATATTGGCTACCTTGCATTATTTTCTGTCTTTACATAAAACTGAAGAGAAATCATAGAAAGAGTATCGTATACCACAATGTTAACAATACTTATATTTAGATATTGCAATATGAGTGTTTTTAGGGTTTTTCCCTATGTTTGTCCATTTAACAATTTTTTTAAGTTTATTTATTTATTTTGAGAGAGAGAGAGAGAGAGAGAGAGAGAGAGAGAGAGAGAACACAAGTAGGGGAGGGCCAGAGAGAGAGGGAGAGAGAGAGTGAGAGAGAACACAAGTAGGGGAGGGCCAGAGAGAGAGGGAGAGAGAGAGAATCCCAAGCAGGCTCTGCACTGACAGCATGGAGCCTGATGTGGGGCTTGAACTCATGAACCGTGAGATCCTGACCTGAGCTGAAACCAAGAGTCAGACGCTTAATCGACTGAGCCACCTAGGCATCCCTAACACTTTTCATTTATTGGCATTTTGTTACTTCTATAATTTTAGAATACATATTTCATGTGCTCTACTCTGGGTTCATATATATAGTATCTCAGTTGTATAGAGCTATGCTGTCTAATATGGTAGCCATTAATGTCATGTGAATATTCAAATTTAAATTAATCAAAATTAAAGTTGATTAAAAACTCAGTTCCTCACTAGCCATATTTCAAGAGCTTAGTAGTCACATGTAGCTAGTGGCTGTTGTTTTGAATAGCACAGCCCAGCTATAGAACATTTCCATTATCACAGAAAGTTCATTTGGAAAATACTGGTATAGAGTATGTAGGTCTTAAATGTTTGAATATAAAAAGAGTCTTACAGGTGTTGAAGAGTATTGTTGATGCACACAAAAGTTTGAAAAGATTGACCGTCTGGGTTCCTTGTGATCCAAATGCAGTAGTATTGATTCTTCTCTGAGAAAACACCCTGGTTTGTTCACCAGGGTCCTTCAACTTTTATAGCTGCGGAAGCCAGCTGAGTTTAGCCATCTGAGAATTTTTCCAAGGTAATCTGAAAAGGCTGGACAAAATGCCCACCATGATGTTTCAGTCTCTGAGGCTGTTCCTAAAAACCACCTTCTTATGGTAAATTTTCATAAGCGTACTTGAGATCAGATGCCTTATTTCCCTAATTTCTATTCCCATTAAAAGGCCTTTAGTATCTTTTCTTGACTGACTCCTCTTTAATGAACTATAAAGCAACCTAATGCTGAGGTAAATTTATTATGCAACCAGCCCAGGAAGTCATGCTCAGCAAGTGGCCAGGCTCTTCCTTGAAAGGGCAGGGACTAAGTGACCTTTGACACAGCAGCGCAAGATGTGAGCAGCTAATCTTTCTCTGTAATTGCCAAAATTTGTCTGGTGCCAAGATGAATTTCCAAACTCACACTCCTGGTGGCCTAAGCAATGTGTCATGTCTTACTCAGCCACCATTAGCAAGAAAGACCTAGGTTATTAGCTGAGAGGTGTAAGGATGTAGTCATTCATAGATTTTTTTTTTTAAACAAACCTTCAGTGAGCATCTACCATGTGCTACACACTGAGAATAGAACAGTAATTGAGGCAGACCTGGATACTGCCTTACAGAGTACCACCTCAAATTATTATAACACCAACCTTATTAAAGTCAAGGATAATCTTAAATAACCAGAAATGAGCTGACACCAAAGAGTCAGGAGTGTCTCCAATGTGCAGTAAAGGTAAAACTCTAGCTACGTGTGTAAATCAGGAAAGATACCGAATGTAGGAGTGTGTTTTATTTCAATTAGCTTCTCAAGAGACCCCTTAAATGTCATTTAGCTGTGCAAGAGGAAAGAGACAAAATGTTTCTGTAATCGGGTCCTACAGGAGATATTAATCACCATAGGAAACAGTGCTAGGTAGTAAACTGCCAAGACCTGTAATGTAGTTCACTGGCCTTTCTCTAAGCACCCCAGGTTAACATGGAAAAAGGAAGATCTACCAAAATGTTGGTTAAAGTCCATGATAAAAGGTCATTGCCTTAAATAACTAAGATGTGGAGCATGTGTGGCAATGTGGAAACAGAAGTACAGAATAAAAAGGGAAAATGTCTTCTTAAAGTGTCTTCTTGCAAGAAAAAAAAAAGGAAAGAAAGATTTGGATATAATCCTAAGAAAGAGGCACTCAGCTGACACCCCTGCAGAGCATGCCTAATTGCCCAGAAAGGGTAGACTAGTAAATCTTACTGTAAATCTCTCTTCTCTCATGGCACAAACTTCTAGATCTCACACTAAGATGTTGTAAACATATCTGATTGAAGTTCAAGGGTAGGAGAAGAAGGGAAGGGCATGCAAAGGCCTCCATGCTCCTGAAATAAAATTATCTGAGGAAAGAAAACTTAGAGTGATGGTCAGAAATCAACATAAGGAATTGTGGTGGAGAATTATAGCATAACATGTGGGTGTTACTAGATGCCTTTTCAGACCAGTCCACATTAGCACTGTGGTTGTGTTTTGGAAAATATTTGTTAAGTACAAGAGTGCATAACATTTGAGCCCAAAAACATGTAGGAATCATCAGTAGTTGTTGATTGTTAAAGAGCATGAATGAAAATACTGGACAATGTAACATGAGGAGAGTGGGGGCCAAGCATGAACACTTGGGTATCCCCAAAGTTTAAGGTCAGGACAAGAGATAAGGAATCTCTTAAAGGGATAGAAAATGAATGGTCAAAGGGAACCAGCAGATTGTTGCCAGAGAAGTCCAGGAAGTAAAGAATTCAGAGAAGAGATGCCTGCTTACACACAGTTGGAAGTACAGCCAGCTAAGGATTGTAAACTGTCCATTGATTTAGCAAGATTTGCCAGAGAAGTCTGAGTGGAATGGGGTGAGCATAACACAGGTTGTAAGAGACTGAGAAGTGACAGGGAGGAGAGGAAATGTGGATGGGACCAGCCATTATTTTGA
The DNA here is from genome assembly GCF_027475565.1 of Acinonyx jubatus. Classification (NCBI taxonomy): domain Eukaryota; kingdom Metazoa; phylum Chordata; class Mammalia; order Carnivora; family Felidae; genus Acinonyx; species Acinonyx jubatus. The sequence continues at coordinate 207,393,996 of NC_069380.1, forward strand.
AGGATCCTAACATGAAGACCCACATAGACATTGCTCATAAGCTTTTATTCCTGAAGAGTCTGGCTTGCTAAATTACTGAGGTTTAATCTCCAGAACTGACCTGCCTGGCTACAAGGATGGGAAACAATCATATCTGAACTTTTGATCGGAGGAAGAATCCACATAACAGAGCATTCTAAACCTGGTTCTTCTCTGATTATTGTAAACATTATTTAGCCCTTAGAGAAATAATGCTTTTGAACATTTTCTCCCCAGCAATTTTTCTTGCCCTCCTCTATAGTATAGAGATTGCCTATAAGATTTAAGTCTGTGGAGTTCAAGAAAAATCCATTGGCATCCCTTCTTTTGAAAAGTGAGCTGTGGGGGTTAGTCACACTGAGCCCTGCAAAGCACTCACCATAGAGGCAAAGAAAGGGTCTCCTGGTGTGCTATGCACAGACACTAGGTCTATGCAGCCTTTGGGTAAACAGAGATGATTTATGTGCTTCAGATCCACCATGTGGTCAGTAGACTTTGCATAGAGAAATTCCCTAGAAGTGTTGGAAGGCAGACCCTGCCTCTTACTAACAATCATAGCCTCAAAGTTGTTCATATAGATCAGCCATAAAAATGCCAAGAAAAATATTTCAATGATTATTTGTTCTACTTCACAAAGCCAAGAGTCCTAGGTTATCACAACATACTAGTGTTTCCAAACTTTAACTCAACATCAAGTCCTTTTCATGAACTAAATTGTTCACTATATGTATCAGATAAAAATGCTGGACTACTATGGTTGAAGCTGAGTGACATAGGGCAAAGCTACCTCCTTGGAATTCAAGACACAGGTTGAAAGCATTAGCCCTAGAAAAGTGGCTCATGACACTGGCTGCCTATTAGAATCACCTATGGACAAATCCTAATGCATTTAGAAATCCTGATGTAATTAATCTAGGGGGAAGACCCCTGGCATGGTATTTTTTAAAGCACTCCAGATGATTCTATTATGCAGTGAGGGCTAAGAACTGGTACCCTGAAGGGGTAATGGGAGGCTCCATTCTACCACAGAAGATAGTATTTATGGGAAGACTGCTATCAAAGCAATAGTTAGGGAATACTCTGCTGTTGGTTAATCAGATATCTTAGTTGGTGAGTGTCAACCAGTTTACCAATAGAAATCAATTTTACGTGAAAGTAGAATAAAAGATGTATACATTACAAAAGTCAGACTGAGTAGCCCATATACCAACATTTAACCAGAAATCATTTCTTGAGTGCCTATTATGTGCTAGACTCTATGTAAGAGGCTTAGAGAGATATTTAAATTATTCTTCTCCAGACCTTACTCTCAAAGAACTGTAAGTCTTCTGTGGAAGATATAATGTTTGACAAGCTCTGGACTTGCTAGGTTGGGAAATTTCTAGCCTTTCCATGTGTCAAAAGACTCTCCAAGTTAGAAATGGACTCACGGTAAAGGTCAAATCCAGAATGCTGCTGGTAAAACCTGGACCCAAGTTAAGGACAAATCAAGGTTGTATGACCTTGATTTGTGCTTGTGAGACCTTTTGTTGACCTCAGAAAGATGCAAGAATCTTAAGAGCATTGCTCCGCAGCATCCTGACTTGCAGTCTAAAGGAAAGAGGGGCCTGCCTTGAAGAATTTTATGGGTGTGAATTTTATTTAATGAACTGAATTTGTAACGTGATGCATAGAAAGCATAAAAAATTTAAAGAGAATTGCATTGGCAAAAGTATCACCAGATTGGACTAAAAAAGATAGGGTAATACAAAATAAAATGAGATTCTGGGCTCCCAAATTTATATAGACAGAAACTAAGCAAAGAAAGAAACTCATTGGGGGCACCTGGGTGGTTGGTTAAGTGTCCGATTTCAGCTCAGGTCATGATCTCACAGTCCGTGGGTTGGAGCCCTGTGTCAGGCTCTGTGCTGACAGCTCAGAGCCTGGAGCCTGCTTCGGATTCTGTGTCTCCCCTCTGCCCCTCCTTTGCTCGCGCTCCGTCTCTGACTCTCAAAATTAAATAAACGTTGAAAAAAACCCCAAACAACTCAGTTGTAAACTGGACACTTATCTTACAGAAAAGAAAGGCGTTCTCAGGTGAGAGAGCCAGGATGCAGAGGGTAGAAACAAGAGCCACCAAGGACAGTGGGCTGGATGAAGACTCTGAGAGGGCAGAACTGGACCCTAATCAAGGAACATTCCCTGCACTGTAGTAGGAGACCCTACTGCCCAGGTGGATTTCAAAATTACTATGAATCAGGGAAGCTATGTACTCCTGTTTCCTCCCCTTTTGAATGGGAGTGTCCAATATTGTTATTCTTTCCTTGTCTCACTTTTGTGTGTTGGGTGTTTAGGGAGGCAGATAACTTGTCTGTTTAGTTAACAGATCTTTGCATAGCTAGGAGCCATACTGATTGTCTATATTCAGGGGACTGTAACTTAGGAGGCTCATTCATATCTGTACCTGATTTAGATGACAAAATCCTGGATCTCAAGTCTGGGCCTGATCCCATAATGGAATGAGAATTTTGTAGGTTTTTGGAAAGGATTAGTATATTTTGCATATGGGAGGAAAATAAATAATTTAGAGATTATTAAGGATAGCCACAGATTCTCTGCTTTCCTTCCATCAAGAGATGGAATTTATTTTCCCTCCCGCCAAATCTGGGTTAGCATTGTGTGTTGCTTTATTCAACATAATGTGGCAGAAGTGATGCTAGTCTAGTCTAGGCTACACTTTAAAAATTGGGAGGCTTTGCTTTATTAGTGTCTTGAGACATCATGTCAAAAAGTCCAGCTACCTTGCTGAAGAGACCACATGTCCAGCCCCCAGCTAGTCCAGCCATCTCAACCAAAGTGCCAGACATGTCATAAAGTCATCTTGGAATGCTGCCTTAAGACTACCATGCTGTGAGGAAGCTCAAGCTCCCCTATGGAGGGAACACATGGAGGAGAATTAAGGCATGACAGTTCATAGTTCCAGCCTGGCTGCCATCTGAATGTTGTTATAGGACTGACTCAACATAAGACTAAAAGAAAAACTGTTCTTTAACCCACAAATCATGAAAAATAATAGATCATTATCATTTTAAACCATTAACTTTGGGAAGGTTTGTTTTAGAGAAATAACTAATTGACACCATTGTGAGATACAATTGGGGCATTTAGTTATGCCAAAGAATTTTCAGATAGAGAATCTTAGGTAGAAGTTCCGTTAAACTTCCTATTTTGTATTAGCAATTTTCAAAAAGTGCATCTTAGGGTGACATCAACTAAAACAATCCTAGAATGCTTACAAATAAGTAAACTAGAGTGTAATGCAGCCTTGATTCCACTTGATTCCACATCTAGTTGGGCAAAGTGTTGGGAAAATTCCTCAACAGATATTTATCAAGAACCTCCTATGAATGTCAGACAACCTAAGGAGAAAAATCTTATTGCCAGTTTCTAAGGAAAGACAGGATGTGAACACCTAAATATCCAAATAGCAGCCAATTTCAGACCTTAATTAACTCTGAACATTAGGGAGGTATTTCTTTTTCTTCTACTATTTTTCTAGAAGAGATTATGTAGGATTGTATTGTTGTTAATTATTTATTATATATTTGGTAGAATTCTCCAGTGAAACCATCTGGACCTAGAGATTTTTTGTTGTTGGATTTTTGAAATTATGAATTCAATCTCCTTAATAGTTACAGGACCATTCAAATTATACCTTTCATGTTGAATGAGCTATAGTAATTTGTGCTTTTCAAGAAATTGGTGTATTTCATCTAAGTTGTCAAATTTGTGTGTAGATTTGTTCACAGTATTCCCTTATTACTCTTTTGATGTCTGCAGGGTCTGTAGTGACAAAACCTACTGCATTTTTTATATTGGTAATTTGTCTTTGCTTTTTCTTTGTCAGTCTTGCCAGCATTGTTCAGTTTTATTGATCTTTTCAAAGCACCAACTTTTGGATTCATTGATTTTCTGATTTCAGTTTTAGTGATTTCTGCTCTTAACTTTACTATTGCCTTCCTTCTGCTTGCTTGAAATAATTTTGCCCTTAGTTTTCTAGATTCTTGAGGCTTTTTATTCTACGGGAAAATTCTACTTCAGTTTATCGTATATGTTTCTGGTTCACTAATACAGTATATTTGTTAGATATGACTATTTAGTAGCTGTTACTTTCATAGAGCATATATAACATGCTTCCTTCATGTTCATGCGGTGCCACCAAGGTACATCAGAAAACAATAGCAAAATTCACAAAATGTGTGTCAGTTTAAAAAAAAAAGCCATCAAACAATCAGTACTAGCTGATATATCCCCTAGTGTGCTTAGAGAGGCCAATCAAGATAAATTATACCAGTAAAAGGAGCAGACCATCAATGTTTTTTCCTGCTGCTCTAAAATTTTCCCCTAAGCAGTAACCTAGCAGTGGAAAATCCCCAGCACGAAGGTTAGAGGAAGTGTGGTAAACATGTGCTGGTCACTAGATTTGTCTTTCATGGTATTTCCAATGATAAATGGCTCTCTGAACAAGAAAGAATCCGAGTGTGAGAGGCTCAGGTTAGCAGCCGAGCTAAATAAAGAACAAACTGTGGCTCAAAAGAGATAATTTGCATATTTTCTTTCATTTGTATTGGTGGCCATTTGGAATTACTTAGTATATTCTTAAGAGGCAAACAATAAACCACCCAACTGAATTTTAAAATCACACGATTATTCTTAGAGATGTATGGACCCAAGGAGGAAATAGGCACCCAGACTGATTAACTGATTTGCCCAAATTGTTCAGTCAGTCCCAGGAGAACCTGAGCTCAGACTGCCCACCCTGTTCCATTCTTTATTTAGTTAACAAATATTTATTGACTGTCTACAATATGTCAGGAGCTGTTCCGGGTGCTTGGATGCAAAGGAGGCAAGAGTCCTTGACCCCATAGAGCTGGCAGAGGGACAGAGATAATAAACAACTAATGAATTAACAAAGTGAATTACATAGTGCATTATGCGGCGATGAGTGCAATAAAAAAAGAAAGTAGAGCAAGGGAAGCAGTTAGGAGTGCTAGCAGAGGACAGCAGGTGCAATTTTAAATAGTGTGGTCAGGGAGGCCTCATTGAAAACACTGGGAGAAGACAAGGAAATTAGCCACGGAGGCAATTGTCTGGGAGAGAGCATTTCAGTGGGGAAGAGTGGGCACAGAATAGCTTCTAAGATGCTCCTGCCACGCTTGAGGAATTTAAGTCCTCTGTTAACCATCTGCATCATGTCCTCTAAAAATCATGGAACCTATAGACTTTCAGAGTTGGGAGAGACTGAAAAATTGTGCAGTCTGACCTCCTAGCCATGCAGGAATGTTCAGCGCAGTGGACCAGATCTATGGTTATCCATGCTCCAAACAAATCTCTCTGATCCAAGATCTTACTGGGTCACAAAGCAGCTTGTGCCATTTTTTTAGCCACTTCCAATGGTTAGGAAGTCTTGTCTTTGTTGAGCTGAAATCTGCCTCCCTGTGGCTTTACCTTGTGATTCCACTGCTACCCTTTGGAGCAACACAAGCCCCCTCCCCCATCTCTCAGCCATGACATATTTGTCTTCTGTCTTCTTCCTTTCAACTGTCTTCTATTCCTGGCCAGCTTTGATGTTCTTCTCCAGACCACTGCTTTCTAAACATTTTCATTACTCATTCTTATCAGAAAAAAAAAAAAAAAAAAAAAGATGGACGTTTATTTCCCATATATATCTATTAACTTCTTTATTTTTTTTTAATGTTTATTTATTTTTGACAGAGAGAGAGAGAGAGAGAGAGACAGACAGACAGACAGAGCATGAGCGGGGGAGGGGCAGAGTGAGAGGGAGACAGAATCCGAAGCAGGCTCCAGGCTCTGAGCTGTCAGCACAGAGCCTGACGCGGGGCTCAAAATCACAGACCGCGACATGGTGACCTGAGCCAAAGTCCAACACTCAACCGAGTCACCCAGGTGCCCTATTAACTTCTTTATTTTATATCATGTGTATGTACTTCTGTACCAACACATCATATATATTATAAAACAGACAAAAAGAAACTAAACAGTGATGAATTAAAAAATAGAATTTGAAATATTTTCTCCCCACACCTCATGAATCATCTTGCTCACTTTGGACATCTACTCTAGGAAAATTTTAGTTTCTTTGTGTCCCCCCTAAGTGGTGAATGGAAAACCACAGTCGTGGGAGAATATTTACATATAACATAGTGACAAAGCTCAGGCTGAAGAACAGAGAAAACACTGTTCTATCTGAGTTCTATCATTGTCAGTTGCACAGTTCCATACAAGTTACTTAACCTACCTATGCCATAGTTTCCTCACCTCTAAAAATTCAGTGAATGGTGTTGTTATGTAGGGGGTCTAATGCCTTGCAATGTTGTGGGATACAAATGGGATAATCAACAGAAAGTACTTAATACAGTATCTAGTACAAAGTAAGCATGGAATAACTGTTAAGTAGTTATTGTTATACGGTTTTCAGAAATGGCATCTAGGTCATACATGTCAGTCATTGGGTAAAAACTTCACCTCCAGTAACCCGAATTACTTGATTCTTACTTTAGTAGTAATTTGAAAGTCCTTAATGTCACAAGTGAGTGGTGCTATCCAGATGCTTTTTGCCATTTCATTCCAATCATAGCGGCTTTCTTTTAATCCTTTGTGTACTGTGTTTCCTCATACTACCCCAGGGCCTTTGCCCATGCAGTTTCTCTGCCTGGGGTGATGTTCTGAGCTATTCTTCACTTTGTTGATTCCTACTTTTCTCAAGGATCCTTCCTCTATCATCCTCAACCAACTCATACTCCTTTGTTGTTTTGGATAACTTAACGAAGGTAGACTGCTTGAGTGAACAGATATCCTTCTTTCAACCAATGTGCGTTATTTCTTTGGCCAAGGACACCTCTGAGACAGTTTGGCACAGAGGAAAGAATGTGGGCTCTGAAGGCAGTAGGGGCTGCAATTCAAATCCAATTACTAGCTGTGTGACCATGAATAAATTACCTCATCTCCTCAAACTTTAAGGTAAAATTGGGAAAATACCTTGTCCCAGAGGACTGTTTGGGACATGGGAGACTACATACATGTGTTCAGTAAATGGTAGTTGTTGGTATATTTTTATCTGAAGGGTGAGTTATCTTTCATTTATACTCTATCTCCCCTGCTAAACCGGCTCAGAGTATACAGCCCTGTAAGCAAAATTTGAATTCAAAATTCCCTGAACTCTTTCTACCTGGGCTTTTGATGTATTTGCTGGCCTTAAGGAAAGTCATGTGCTGGAAGTTGATTATCGGTGATGAGAAGCACATAAAACCAGCCATTAACTTGTTTCAGGAGTTCTGAAATGAGGAAACAAAAACCAGTGAGGAAGAAAAAAGCCTCGTGAATAAAAATGCTGAAAAGTAAGCTGCTTTGTTACTAGTATACACTTGCATATAGTATATGGTATGTTACCCCTAGAGAATTCCCTAGGGGTAACATGTAGGCAGCACTACTGGGCACCCCCAAACACAGACAATGAGTCAGAAGCATGAGGTGTCTACCCAGATGCCCAGGGCAATTCCCTGCACACTAGAAGGTCTCCTAGCCACCCTTGCTACCTAATTTCTTCCAGAAACTCAGTTATGAAGTCCACTGAGGCATTTGAAGAGACAATATCTTAGTCGGGATGAAGTAATGAAAGATGATGCATCTGCAAATAACAAAGTTAATAACCATTTCCTGGGTGTTGGACACTGTATTTATAAATATTGCCTCTCCTGAAAAAAATAATATGCTCGATACAGCCTTGGTCAAACCGTCCCTCCAGGAAGTAGAAGCCAGTAGTGTTAAGACAAAGTTACTGATCAGCACTGCATCTTCTTCTTTTCTTCCTAAATCCCCTCCAATCATCTCAACTTGTCTCTCCATTGGGAAGATTATCAAAATGAGTAGAGCAAGGCTGAATTCAGGCAGGATTAAATCAACACATGTAGAACCACGTGGCAAAAACAGACATGACAAACACTTGCCATACTTACATATGAGCCTTGAAAGACAGCACTGAATTTAAGTGACTACTCATTCTAAAACTTTCCATGTATCAGGTACGAATTGGAAAATCACAAAACAGTGATGTGCAAATGTGGATCTCATTCTATTTTTATACCTTTGACTAGCCATATTCCTTTGACTAGCCCCCATATTTCCCTGGCAACTGGAGAACTAAATTGAGGACAATTTAGAGAAGTCAGACGATTCCTCTAAGTTTTTTAGCCTCTTTTAACTGAAACATAATCTCCCTTCAGTATATATTCAGTCAAATACAATCATTATTATCTCTATTATCATGATCGGTTTTCGTCTAGTTCAATACTCTCTCCAAGCTTCTGCTCGTCCCTTCTTCCTGTCAGACTATTCCTGGCAGTCACAGCCTCGCAAAGAGAAGGAAGAGGCCTCAGGGCACCTGGCTGAGTGTTGGTGATGGAAGGCTCTGTCTGCATTTGGTTTGTGGGGACTCCTTAGTTGGCTCCAGCCATTTGTATCATTGTCTACTGAGAATCCTCACGTATGGTGCATTCGATGTGACCTTCTGCGTAGCTCTAAGTGTAGATATTCCCACAAGGATGTGCTTTCTTCCTTTCACCCAGAGGCCCATCTCTAGTCTCCCATGACACTGATCCTTCTTCAGGCTACATAGATCTGGATGGCAAGTCAACTTCTGTGCTCACAAACTTCCAGAACTCCTGCTGAGCCCATGGAAAACTCATACACCTTTGTCACACCACAGAATGGTGACTTGGGCTATCCCCAGACACCTTCTCCTTGTCTCTCACCTGTACTGGCTGTTGTGGAGCACCTCTGTGCATTACTGACCCTCCAGAGGACTCCAGATGAGACATCAGCCCTATCTTTCAGAGTGATTCTTTCAAGAGTCACTGCGTGGATTCTCTGACCGTCTTCTTCCATAGCACTGGAAGGTTCCACAAACTCTCACTTCTCCGAAAAGAGCCAGTCTCACTCCCCCCAGCCCTTTTATTTATTTTTTTTATTTAAAAAAATTTTTTTTCAACGTTTATTTATTTTTGGGACAGAGAGAGACAGAGCATGAACGGGGGAGGGGCAGAGAGAGAGGGAGACACAGAATCGGAAACAGGCTCCAGGCTCCGAGCCATCAGCCCAGAGCCCGACGCAGGGCTCGAACTCCTGGACCGCGAGATCGTGACCTGGCTGAAGTCGGACGCTTAACCGACTGCGCCACCCAGGCGCCCCTCCCCAGCCCTTTTAATGTCTCCTCGTGGCAAAGGTCACAAATCAGGTCTGGTTTGCTCAAATCAGTTTCATCTAACACCTGGCAAATTCCCCACCGAACCTGGCTATGGGCAATCTATTCTCTTTGTTCTTGGCAGTCATGATGGAATGGCAGGGTGGGGCTGGGGAGTGATGACGATGAAAGCAAAAGAACAGAACCCAGATTCTGGTGTCATTGCCATATGTGATATGTGGTATGCTGCCCCATTTCATATACCTGCACTTTCCTTTTCCTACTACAGTCATTATGGTCATAGACTCATCATGGTTATGGACAGCATTTTAAAAATATTTTAGAGATAATTTAGTCCAATCCCTTTAATTTGCAGATAAAGAGGTTGAAATCTACATGCATGCAAAGATGAAACTTTTATTTTCTCCCATAGCTTGTTCTTTGTGCCAGAAATTCTGGGAATTTCAAGTAGAAAAAAATAGGTGCCAGCTATTTCAAAACAACCTACAAATGCAAGATGATTAGAATCGCAGTCTGAAATATTTTAAGCGGTGCTTTTAAACTCATTATTTCCAAGTTCCTTAAAAAAAAAAAAAAACCTCTTAAATTCAAAGAATTTTTCTGACTGCTACATTTCCTTTTGAGGAAAATCTTAATTTCTCTGATCGAAGTAGCAAAAAGTACTTGGAAACTCAGACAGACACAGACACCGCTGTCTTCATATTTGGAGAAGGCTAGGAAAGGGAGGTGTGGTTCATTATTAAAGGAGTGTGGTTAACGTGGTGGTTAACGTTATGTGTCCACTTGGCTAGGCTACGGTACCCAGATGTTTGGTTAAACACCAGTGTAGATGTTGCTGTGAAGGTGTATTTTTAGATCTTATTGACATTTAAATCTATAGACTGAATAAAGCAAAGTGACCTTCGTAACGTGAGTGGTCCACATCAAGACAGTTGAATATCTTAAGAAAAAGAGTGAAATCTCCCTAGGAAGAAGGAATTCTGCCTCAGAGTTGAATTGCAACATCACTTCTCCCTGGGGTCCCTCAGCTGAGGGCCTCGTCTGCAGAATTCTGACTTGCAAGCCTCCGCTCTTGCATGTGCCAATTCCTTAAAATAAATCTCTCACTCTCTCCCTTCCTTCGTCTTTCTCTACCTCTCTCGATATATTATATTTTATATATTATATATGTTATATTTTAATTTGTCATATTTTATTGTATTTTAAAGTTGATTTGTGTCTTTTGAGAGACAGAAAGAGAGAGAGAGAGAGAGATAATGAGCAAGGGAGGGGGAGAGAGGGGGAGAGAGAGAGAGATAGAGAATCCCAAGCAGACTCCATACTGTCAGCACAGAGCCCAATGCAGGGCTCAAACTCACAAACCGTAAGGTCATGACCTGAGCTGAAACTAAGAGTCAGATGCTTAACCGACTGAGCCACCCAGGTGCCCCTAAAATATGTCATATTTTAAAATATATATATTTTATATTTAATAAATTACATATAGATATAGAACATAAATGTGTATGTGTGCATATATATATGTGTGTGTGTATATATATGTATATATATATATAGAGAGAGAGAGAGAGGAAGAGAGTGAAGGAGGGAGGAAGTAAGTACACACACACACACACACACATACACACGCACACCCTATTGGTTTTGTTTCTCTAAAGAATCCTGATTAATACAGGTGGTGTCATAGCAGCTGATCAATCTGCGGTGATTCACACTGATTCACACTGAGCCTGACAGTGGCCCAGAGAATGGTTTAGCCCTGACAATTATCTTCACCCAGAGGGACTCTGACCTTCTCACCAAGGCCAGCAATGAGAGATGCAAAAGACCAAGCCTGAGACGTACTGCCTGGCCAGAGTTCGCTGGGGAACCCGAACACCATGTCTCATCTGCTTCTCTAAGTGCCAATGGGACCTTCAGGGCCACGGGGGTTTTTCTGCCAAGCCACCAATCCTGAGGGGGGAAAGCCGAGGGAGCAATAATGACAGGCCTGGAGTTAAGATTTTCTCTCTTCAGGGTTAATCTGTCCTCTCAAAAGGAAGAAGAGGCCCAGAGCCACAGCAGCAGGACAACAAATAACCCTCCAAATATCCCAGCAGGTAGTTACTTATGTCTCATTGGCCAGAACTTGGCTGTCTGGCCACGTAGCCACAAGCGAGGCTATAAACAAGCCTATAAGTGAGGCTGGAAAATATTTGGCTCTTTCGGTCTCTGCGGTAGAAGGAAGAACATCACAGTATAGCTGTGTTTGATATGAATCTGAATTCTGTGTTTTTAAAGCAGTGCAATAAAACATGCTTGCATATTGTGGGAAATTGTTGATATACCGCGACTCACCCCAAGATGAATGTTACTTTGAGAGTCACCTTACAGGTCAGTGTTCTCCAAATTGTGAGTTATGGAATTTATTTAGTGGGACTCAACTAGGTGGAGGAGGAAGAGGAAGAGTAAAGGAGGAGGAGGAAAGATGGTGGGAGAGGAGAGAAGGATGAAAAATAGAAGACAATAGAATAGAAAATATTGGGGTGAAACTTTTGTTTCAGTTAGATGTTTTTCTCACTCTTGGTTGTAGTCAAAAAGTTTGAAAGTTACTGTCGGAGAGCATGTGATTGACACGTGTGCATGGCTTTGTACGACCCTGACCAGAGCAAGCTTATGAGTAGTGCACTGCCTCTGCTCTCATTTAGCATCTTTATTCTTGGTGTCTTCCCCACTCCCCTTCCCAGCCTCCAAGCGTGTCTCTCCTGCATAATAAGCTCTGCTTGTGTCTGCCACTCCTTCTCCACTTCTCTATCCTTGAGTTCCACCTGGACCCAAGTAGACTCCATTTACAACATCCATTTTTGCTTTCATCCCCCCTACGAAATTTGCTTCAATTTCCCGCACTCCCAATCCTCCAATACGCACCTTTAAAAGGTCAAAATTGATATCTGTAATGTCAAATTCAGCTTTTCTTGCTGACCGGCCAGTTTGTCATCACTCTATGGAAGTGGGTGTTTTTGCAGGTGCTCTCCCTTTCCCTCTCTGAGAACTTACGTCTCTATCATAGATGCAGTTAGCATCACCTTTATGTCAAAGGTTAGACCACTGTATTTCCAGTCCATCCTGTCACTCCTGTCCAGTACTGCACTCTTGCAAGTCTTGAACTCAGCGTATCTGAAATGAGATGAAGCACATCCCTACTCAAAGGTGCTTTTTCCTCCCAATTTCTCTATCTCTATAAATCGCACAATCTTCCAGTGGCCCAGGCAGGCATTATAGAAGCCATCTTTTCTTCTTTGCCCTCTTTATCTTTCACATCTTCTTAAAGAACAATCCCATGCCCTGGGGCATGGAGTAAGTCCTACTCAAGACTTGTCCCACCCACTGGTAGGGTGCATCAACTGAAAGGACACTTAATTCCTGGGATTTGCTTCTTCAAAAAGAATCATTATTTTTAAAGTTCCAGATGTAACGTCAATTTTTTTTTAATGAAGAAAGCATCAATTTGTATTTTTTAACATTTATTTTTGAAATTTAAAACAATGCTGAGAGGTATTTAACATGTTAATTATTACTCTCCATTTAAGCAACTATTTGGCAAAGCATCTAAAGAGTCATGAAAACACTTGTCCCATATGACATAATAATCAAAATTCTAAGAAAAGGCTAGAATCCAAAGGTGTTCACTCTAAGTCTATGGAAAAATAGAAAGTAACCTAACTTACTTTAGGAGAATGGCTTGGTAAATTATGCTTAAGAAAATATCAATTTCAGGGGCACCTGGGTGGCTCAGTTGGGTAAGCATCTAACTTCCACTCAGGTCATGATCTCACAGTTCATGGATTCAAGCCTCCTGTTGGGCTCTTTGCTGGCAGCTCAGAGCCTGGAGCCTGCTTCGGATTCTGTCTCCCTCTCTCTCTGCCCCTCCCCCACTTGGGCTCTGTCTCTCTCTCTCAAGAATAAATAAACATTAAAAATTTTTTCACAAAAAAATTATCAATTTCATTAGATGTGATGCAGCCATTGAAATGATAATGTAGCAACCTGGAAACACACAGAAAAGAAGCAGTTATGATTACAGCTAAGTTAAAATCAGGGATGTATTTGGCAAAAACTGGAAAGAAGTATGGAAAAATAATTTAAGATGGTTGAATCTGAACCATTTTTAAAATTTTATTTTCATTTCTTCGTTTATTTCCAAAGACATCATGGTATAGGCAGGTAGTGGCTTTTAAACTTTTTTGACTATGACTCGTGGTGAAAACTACATTATATATCATCAACTAGTATGTGTGCCCACCCACAGACACACTCACACACTTGTGTAAAAACTATCTTATTGTATTATCTTTGTAAGATACATAATTTTTCACATTTTAACATCTCTAGATTGAGATGTGCGTTACAGTTGTTGAGATCTGGAGTTTATAATTGTAAGCATTTTTTTTTCTTTCTTGGAGGTACATAAATTAAAGGTGCATCTCATAATTAGTGTTTTTAGGTGTGATAACATATGGTAACAAACCGAAGTTTCACGACACAACTACCACATGTGATGTATTGTGATATTTTTTCCTTTCTATTTTGAATCTTTTTAATTTTTTTTAATGGTGGAAGCAACTCACTAAATTGAGTCTTACAATTCCTTAATGCAGAAGCCGACAAACTGGTCATGTTTTTGTGTGGCTCATGAGCTGAGAATGGTTTCTACATGTTTAAGTACTTAGATAAGACAAAAAGAATATTTCATGATACGCAACAATGAAAAGAAATTCACATTTCAGTCTCATAAATTTTTCTTGGAACCAGCCACCCATTTGTGTATTATTTACAACTACTTTTACCCTGCAAGGGCAGACTCAAGTAGTTGTGACAGAGACCATATGGTCACAAAGCCTGAAATATTTATCATGCAGCCCATAACAAAAACGTTTGCCGCCCCTGTGCTAATGGTTTGCAATTCGCTGTTTAAAACACTTCTAACGTCATGGCAGGAACACAGAAATGGTAAATCTAGGTCCAAATTCTGGCTCCACCATTGCTACTGCCTCCGCATTTATAAATGGATACAATGCCTAGCTGATAGTGCTACTGGGAGTTTTGTGTGATCATTTATCTAAAATGCTTGGTCCATGGTGGGTGCTTGAACAAATGTTAGGGGTTTTTTCTGCTTCTCTTTACTTTCTGCTTAAGCTATGGCCCCCACTCTTCTCCATTAAGGTCGCTGATGAATACTAACATGCCACCAGGGCAGTCTTAAGGGCAAAGTCCAAAGTGGTCCTCCACAAATGTGAAATTTTTGATGTTTCACATTTATCCTAAAAATTTGGGGGGATGTTAAAATTCTATTCCGACGTATGTTTATATTTGACTCAACATAAAATTAATTTTTAGGTGGAGCAAAATGGATATTCCTGGAAGACCGTCTTTGTCTGGTGGCTTTGCATCTGTGCTTTCTCAGTTTGAGAAGCACGGGTGTATGCAATGGCGTTTGTTGTTGCTGTTGTTGCCATTGTTTAAAAAAGAGCTTTCTTTTCCAGGACTCACCTTTGTCATTTGGTTGTAGTTATACAGGACTGGAGAGGAGCTATTTTTAAAGGAGGACATTTGGGTTTGGCCTTAGAATGGAAAGTATGAGTATTTAGGAAGAATCATTAAAACCCAAGATCAGTCCTGAGCTTGCAAGTGCAAAGCTGATTTTTTTCCAGAGTTCCCTGAAGTGGTTAGGATTAGCTGGACTTCCTCAGCTGATGAAGCTCATAAGAGACTCATGCCAGAAGCTAATTTAATAATTTGCAGAGATAAATTATCAGGTGCATTGGAAGATTGTCATCGCTTTTTTCCCCTACAGATAAAGTTATATAAAAAGCCAAATCATAGCCACCAGTCTGCCTGCTGAGCATAGAATCATAGGAGTACAGGCAAAACTCACAGATCTTGTGGACTTGGTTCAGACCACTGCAATAAAGTGAATGTTTCAATAAAATGAGTTAAATGAAGTTTTGATTTCCTGGTGCATATGAAAGTTATCAAGGGTGTAATAGCATTGTGTCTGAAGGAATAACATTCATACCTTAATTAAAAAGTACTTTACTGTTAAAAAATGCTAACCATTGGGGCGCCTGGGTGGCTTGGTCGGTTAAGCATCCGACTTCGGCTCAGGTCATGATCTCACGGTCCGTGAGTTCGAGCCCCGCGTTGGGCTCTGTGCTGACAGCTCAGAGCCTGGAGCCTGTTTCGGATTCTGTGTCTCCCTCTCTCTCTCTGCTCCTCCCCTGTTCATGCTCTGTCTCTCTCTGTCTCAAAAAAATAAATAAACGTTAAAAAAAAATTAAAAAAAAATGCTAACCATCATCTGAGCTTTCAGTGAGTTGCAATCTTTTTGTTGATGGAAGGTCTTGATTTGATGTTCAGTGTTGCTGACCGATCAGGTGGTGGTTGCTGACGGTGGAGGTGGCTGGAGCAATTTCTTAAAAATAAGACAACAGTGAAGTTTGCCACATTGATTGGCTCTTCCTTTCTCGAACAATTTTGCTGTACTATGAGATGCTGTTTGATAGCATTTTACCCACAATAGAACTTCTTTCAAAATTGGAATCAATTCTCTCAAACCACTTTATCAACTAGGTTTACGTAAATCCTTTGTTGTCATTTCAACAGTCTTTACAGCATCCCCACCAGTAGATTCCATCTCAAGAAACCATTTCCTTTGTTGATCGGCGAGAAGCAACTCTTCAGCCGTTAAAGTTTCGTCATGAGATTGCAGCAACTCAGTCCCATCTTCAGGCTCCACTTCTAATTCTAGTTCTCTTGCTATTTTTTTCTCTGCTGTTTTTTCTCCGCTGAAGCCTTGAACCCCTCAAAGTCATACATGAGGGTTGTAATCAGTGTCTTCCAAACTCCTGTTCATGGTGATATTTTGAATCTCTTCCCATGCATGATGAATTTTCTTAATGGCATCTAGAATGGTGAATCCTTTCCAGAAGGGTTTCAATTGACTAAGCCCAGATCCGTCAGAGGAATTACTATCTGCGGGAGGGGTAGACTTTCAAAATGTATTTCTTAAATAATAAAACTTGAAAATTGAGGGGCACCTGGGTGGCCTGGTTGGTTGAGTGTCCGACTTCGGCTCACATCGTGATCTCTCAGTTTGTGAGTTCAAGCCCCACATCGGGCTCACTACTGTCAGCCTGTCAGTGCAGAGCCCACTTTGGATCTTCTGTCTCCTTCTCACTGCCCTTCCCCCACTTGCACTCTCCCCAAAAATAAAATAAATATTTAAAAAAAAAAACAAAAAACAAACCTTGAAAGTTGAGATTACTCCTCGATCCATGGACTACAGAATGGATGTTGTGTTGGCGGGCATGAAAACAGCATTTATCTCATTGTATATCTCCATCAGAGCTCTTAGTTGACCAGGTACATCACCAATGAGCAGTAATATTTTGAAAGGAATCTTTTTTTCTGAATGGTAGGTCTTAACAATAGGCTTAAGATATTCAGTAAACTATGTCACTAATAGATGTGCTGTTATCTGGACTTTGTTGTTCCATTTATAGAGCACAGGCAGAGTAGACGTGACGTAATTCTTAAGGGCCCTAGGATTTTTGGAATCATAAATGAGCACTGGCTTCAATTTAAAGTCACCAGCTGCACCAGCCCTTAACAAGAGAGTCAGCCTGTCTTTTGAAGCTTTGAAGTCGGCCATTGGCTTCTCTTCTCCAGCTATGATTAGTCCTAGATGGCATCTTCTTCCAACATAAAGCTGTTTCATCTACAATGCAAATCTATTTTTTAGTGTGGCACCCTCATTAATAATCTTAGCTGGATCTTCTAGATAACATGCTGCAGCTTCTATATTGGCTCTTGCTGCTTCATCTTGCACTTTTATGTTATGAAGACAGGTTCTTTCCTTAAAAACTCATGAACCATACTGTTCCTCTGCATCTTTGTTACCTCTCCCAGACTTCACGGAATTGAAGAGAGTCAGAGCCTTGCTCTGTACTAGGCTTTGGCTTAAGGGAATGTTGTGGCTTCTTTGATCTTCCATCCAGACCACTGAAACTTTCTCTGTATCGGCAGAAAGCCTGTTTCACTTTCTTATTCATGTGTTCACTGGACTAGCACTTTTAACTTCCTTCAAAAACTTTTCCTTTGCATGCACAACTTGGTTAACCGTTTGGCACAAGAGGCCTAGCTTTCAACCTACGTCAGCTTTCAACATGCCTTCGTCACTAGGCTTGATCATTTCTATCTTTTGATTTAAAGTGAGAGACGTGTGACTCTTCCTTTCCCTTGAGCACTTAGAGGACATTGTAGGATTATTAATTGGCCTAATTTCAATATTGTCATTTCTCAGGGAACGAGGATGCCTGAGGAGAAGGAGAGAGACTAAGGAATCACCGGTTGGCACAACACAGGGCACCAGAACACACACATTTATTAAGTTTCCAAACACACAAAACATTTATTAAGTTTGCCATCTTATATGGGCATGGTGCATGGTGTCCCTAAACAATTATAATAGTAACATCAAAGATCAGTGATTACAATTGTCAAGTCACTATGTTTCACACCTGAAACCCATATAACATTATATGTCAAGGGTACCTCAATAAAAATAAATCACTGATTACAGATCATCATAACAAATATAATAATGAAAAAGTTAGAAATATTGTGAGAATTACCAAAATGTGACACAGGGAATGAAGTGAGCAGATGCTGTTGGAAAAATGGCACCGATAGACTTGCTCAACACAAGGTTGCCATAGACCTTCAATTTGTATATTAAAAAAAAGCAACATCGGGGCACCTGGGTGGTTCAGTCGGTTGAGCATCCGACTTTGGCTTAGGTCATGGTCTCGTGGCCTGTGAGTTGGAACCCCGCGTCGGGCTCTGTGCTGACAGCTCAGAGCCTGGAGCCTGCTTCCGATTCTGTGTCTCCCTCTCTCTCTGCCCCTCCTCCACTCATGCTCTGTCTCTCTCTGTCTGTCAAAAATAAATAAACATTAAAAAAAAAAGTTAAAAAAAGCAACATCTGGAAAGTGCAATAAAACAAAGTATGTCTATATGTGTATGATCTTAATGGCTATTGTATCAAACGAGAAAGGAAGGGCATTTCCACCTCTATCAGGTGCATGCCTACCAATCAAACTGAGATTCATCAGTCTGAGTCTCTTCTATCCAGTGCTAAGCGTAGCTGACACATTCTTAACCTTGGGGAGTTTCCCTTTTCTTGATTTCGTGTCAACCTCTTTCTTCCCTCTCCACATGGTTGTGCTTACTCATTCTTTCTTCAGACGTTAAAGCCATTCATTAGCCTTTTTTTCAAAGTATATCCTATAAAATAACAAGTTTGCTTGGAAACTTTTGGATTAAGTTAGACTGTTTCTCCCTGTAGGACTTCTCAGAGGCTTTATGTATTGGTGTGAATCATGAGCCTCCAAGAAGGGAATCTACTATGTGGCGTATCTCAGACTTATTTGAGTACTTTTTATTTCTCAGAACGTCTCTCAGGACTAATAGAAGTGGAAAATGCTGGACTCCAGTTCTCTTGCCTTCACACTTATTCAAATCTTAATAACATTATAGGTCCTATTTCTATATTCAGCCTAGGAAATGCCACCTTGTTACAGTGACTTCTGCAGAAAGATGATCTTATCTGTTTCCTATGGACTCCATTTGCTTGAATTTCCCAATTGTGATAGGGTGTGATAGGCTCAGATAATGTATCTATGTACCAGCTATACATTATCTATAATTTTATTTTATCTTTTTATTTTATATATAAAAAATGTTTTTTACTAAAAAGGTAATAATCACTTTTGAAAAGTCAATGAACTAAAGAAAGGATTACCTATATCCCCACCATCCAAATTCAACCATGTACAAAAAATCTAAGGACTTATTTTGTATGCTCTTATAGTTCTCCTGGATAAATCATTCAAAAAAAAAATACCTGACTTCAATTATTCACTTAAAAAAATGAAGATCAAAGTTATTACTGTTTTGATATCCAATTTGTAACTGAACTGAAGTCAGTTTGCTCCTTGGTGAATCAGAAACTACCAGGTTTAGCTGTCACACAAAGAAAACTTTATTTGCAGCAAATAAGATCACAGGGAATGGCTTCCAAAGTGGTGACTCCCCAAGAGAGAGTGAACAGTTTCCTTTCATTTAGGATAGGATAAATATTTAGATAGGGAAGCCTTGTCATCCTATGTAGTGGCAGGCCTAAAAGGAAACATTCTATACATGTTGTATGTTGTATGTTATGTAAATGAGACTGAGTCTCCTCCTTGGGCAGAGATTTTAGCACTATAACGAAGTAAAGGTAGTTGTACAGCATTCCACAGGTCACTCCATGGCATTGGCATGAGTCGGATTTAGCACAAATGGTCTGGATGGTCTGGGCCTACTGGAGGTGTCAGGGCAGTCACCTGACAGAGTCACCTGAAGAGGTGGTTTCAGGTTTCATTGCCTGAGTTAAGAGGAAAGCCTGAAAGAAGAGCTTAAGGAAAAATGTAAGACAAAGGTTAGTGAGTACAAGCAGGTGGGCAGTAAAGTCTAGGTCTTGGGGTCTAGCTGGTGACAATGTCTTGCTTTAAAATCATCCATTTAACAGGTGCCTGGGTGGCTCAGTCAGTTAAGCATCCAGCTTTGGCTCGAGTCATGATCTCGCTGTTTGTGGGTTCAAGCCCCGCAATGGGCTCTGTGCTGACAACTCAGAGACTAGAGCCTGCTTCGGATTCTGTGTCTCCTTCTCTCTCTGCCCCTCCCCCACTTGTGCTGTGTCTCTATCAAAAATAAATAAATGTAAAAAAAAAAAAAATCATCCATTTAAATCCAGTGAAGAACATGGGCAGAAGACATGAATAGACTTTTCCAAAGAAGACATCCAGATGGCTAACAGACACATGAAAAGATGCTCAACACTGCTCAACATCAGGGAAATACAAAATCAAATCCACACTGAGATACCACCTCACGCTGGTCAGAGTGGCTAACATGAACAACTCAGGAAACAACGGGTGCGGGAGGACAGGAAAATGGGAGATGGACCTTGAGGAGGGGGCACTTGTTGGGATGAGCAGCGGGTGTTGTATGTAAGCAATGAATCATGAGAATCTACTCCCGAAACCAAGAGCACACTGTATACACTGTATGTTAGCTAACTTGACAATAAATTATATTTAAAAAAGTCATCCATTTAGAAATTCCAAGAGGTTGTCTAATCTTTTCCCATACATGCAGAAAGTATAACGATCAATCTATCTGAAATATGATCACCTGCTAATATATTAAAAAACATTTACATGAAAGAGAAAGACACAATTTATTGCCATCAGTTATCCTTTCTTGTATCTGCCTATCTCCTCCCCCGCAATGGTTATCTTCCTTCCTGTAGTATTTGGGGGAGAGGGGAGTGTGTCTCCAGTCTACATCTAAGTAACTCAGTGCAGCTTGTCTATTGTTCTCTGGCTCCTACTCACAGCTCCTAGGGCGAACTTGGGCCTCCATTCATTTCACTATTGGTCACCGCCTAGAAATCTGGTAGGTGGTATCAGCTGATTTCACCAGGGGGTCAGGTGGCAGAGGCTACAATCCCCTCCATAGAATCTTATTAAATGTTTGTGAGTTTAAAAAGGAAAAAGAAGAGAAATTTTGGTTCAGCATAAAGCAGGAAACAATTTGAAATTTACAGTTTTATTAGACATTACTCTTCTTATGTAAACAATCACTGGGAATTTCTCAAGCCAGGCCTGCTGCCATGGTGCTGGGAGCTGCGTCTCCTTTTTCTCTTTCCCTAGATGCCAGCAGCATCTCCAAATTTCTGTTAATTTCCAGTGCAGAGCAGTTTATCCATCTAACTCAGTGGTTCTCAACTGGGGTCAATTTTGCTTCCCTTTCCCCAGGGGACATTTGTCAACCTCTACAGACATTTCTGATTGTCCTGACTAGGCAGGGAGGTGCTGCTAAAGGTCCTACACTGTACAGAACAGCCTCATAACAAAGAATTATCCAGCCTAAAATGTCAGTAGCGTAGACGTTGAGAAACAGAGAAACTCTGATCAACTCCCACCCATCCAACCAAACTAGAATAAGGGCATACATCTGCAAATCTGGATACTGACTAAGGTATTCTGCTGAACGGTGGGTCATTTACTCCAAGACTCCACTCCTAGCAACACAAAGAATCAACAAACCTTACAAACCTATAGTGCTTTCTTGAGCATATCTTTGAGTTTTGAGCAGAATTCTATCCCTAGTAACATTTTAGAAGTAAGAGGAGCAGTAAAAACATTTATGCTTCCCCTGTTAGGAAAAGTCCCTTAAGGTTAGGGATATTTTATCTCAGTTATAATTATGTCTAAACTGCTTTTCTTCTGTATAAGTGTGAATATTCCTTTTTCTGAAGCCTTACTCATAGAGATACTGAGTTGAGCACCAGTTGAGCTGGTGACAGAAAAACCACATACCGTGCCCATGACCGCGGGCTCTACAACTGCAGAAGACAGGAGTTTAGTCCTGTGGTTAGGAAATGGCTTGCTTTTGTAGTTTATTTCACTTGGGTATTGTGCATATCTCACCAGGATGCTTGCCTTGTACTAGAACTTTCTAGGTACCTGTAAGACTCCAAAACTGCCCCCACCACACTTCTCTTAATGTATGAGATACTTAAAGTCATCTCCCATCTCAGAGCCATGACTGGCCCATAGAAGACCCTCAACAGTTGTTTCCTAAATAAATACATGAATATTGGCTCAATGGAATCAGGTAGAAATGAAATAACATAGTCCAGATTAAGGCTGAGGTATAAAGAAGGACTTGCATTAATTATGCAAATGTGGACAAGATCCATCATTAAAGCTCCTGTCACATGAACATAAAGTTTGAAAATACTAATTCCTTTAGGGGTATCTGGGTGGTTCAGTCAGTTAAGCGTCCGACTTCAGCTCAGATCATGATCTTTTGTTTGTGGGCTCGAGCCCTGTGTCAGGCTCTGTGCTGACAGCTTGGAGCCTGGAGTCTGCTTCATATTCTGTGTCTCCCTCTCTCTCTCTCCCCTTCCGCCACTCCCCACTCCCTCTCTGTCTCTGTCTCTCTCTCTCTCCAAAATAGATAAACATTAAAAAGAATTTTCAAAGTACGAATTCCTTTAGGGAGTAATTTTTTAAAAAGGGATTTCCTTTTAACTAGTTTCTCTCATTCCATTTACTCAGAGAAAAAAAAAGAATAATTCTTTAAAAAAAATGTGTGGTTACACATACATACATACATACATACGTACATACATACATATATACATACATACAAATGTATTTTAACCAGATTTGAGACCTATAAGAATCTCAAACTTTAGTGTGTATCAGAACTGGGGAGCCATCAAATTACAGAGTTCCAGGTCTCAGCAATAATAGTAATGCACATTCCTAGACTTCAGCCTAGTTCATTCTCATTCACTAGTAAAACATGACTTTTAGGAGGGCTGTGGCTAGAATTTCTGAAATCTTGTCCACCCGTGGCCTGAATTGGCCCCATTCTGGACTGGAGAGGGGATAAGTGCATCCACAGTTTAATTTACGTGGCTCAGCTTAGGGCCAAGGAAGCAGCAACAGAGGTACAGAGAAGCAGAATTAAGTACAACAAGATGAGAAGGCAGATGGGGGCTTCCTAGAGGAGACTTCCAAGTGTCTTCAAGGGCTTTGCAGAGAAGTTGCTGTCAACTGGGTGTTAATTTTAGCTCATTTTATTTCAAAACACAGGGTTTTACTTGGACTTAATGAGATGTTTTATTCATATTACTCTTATGTACAAAAGTCATCAATAGGCTTATTTTTTTAAGTTTATTTATTTATTTTGAGAGAGAGAGAAAGAAAGAGAGAGAGCCCAAGTGAGGAAGGGCAGAGAAAGAGACGGAATCCCAAGCAGGTTCTACACCACCAGTGCAGAGCCAGATGCAGGTCTCGGGCTGCAAGATCATGACCTGAGCCGAGGTCAGACCCTTAACCAACGGACCCACCCACCCAGGCACACCCAATAGGCTTATTGAGATGAAATGAAGAGTGAAGTGAAGAATAAAAGAGAAAGGAGCCAAGTTTTTGTCCAGGAATGAGGCAGGGGCTAGTAGATGGAAAGGGAGGTGAGACACGATGAAAGAGAGTCTGCCTGGAGCAAGAGAGCGGGAGCCCAGACATGGATCCATGTTGTGACTTCTACCCACCAAGTGAAACAGCATCAGAGAAGGTGGGGCACCACCCAGGTCCAACTCACTAATGGTTTATCTGTCAGCCTCCCTGGGTCCCGTCCTTTACAAGGCTCCCCAGGGTAGGCGGGGAGTTCCTGAGGACCTTTCCTAGCCTATGCTCATTACTTTTTCTTTCACTTCATGCTCCTCACCTGGCATAAGGTCTGAAGCGCAGGGGCTGTTCTGCTCACTGCTATCTCCTTATTTGTTTTTTTCTAAATGCTCAAAGACATAGTTCTTGATGTTTGGAATAAAAGAACATATAAACAAACACCAAATCCAACATCTCAGGATCCCACAGGCAGGAAGAAAAATGTTGTTCCAAGCTACAGGCAGTAAGTTCTAAGAGGGGCAGCTGGAAAAATAGTAAAAAGACCATGGTCTTCTGGTAAGTTTTATTTTTCTTATTTCTGGTATAAGCACACTTATTTCGATAAAAACTGAATCCTGGTAACTGTAGGTAAATAATATGAAGGCACGTACAAACTTAAAGGGACAAAAGTTGGGGCACCTGGGTGCCTCAGTCAATTGAGTGCCAGACTCTTGATTTCAGCTCAGGTCATAATCTCAAGGTTGTGGGTTTAAGCCCTACATCAGGCTCTGCACTGAAAACATGAAGCCTGCTTGGAATTCCCTCTCTCTTCTTTTCTCTCTGCACCTTACCCACTCTCTCTCTTTCTCTCTCACAATAAATAAATAAACATTAAAAAAAATAAAGGGACAAAAGTTGTCATATATGTATATGTAATACGTAATATGTAACATACATATGTAATATATGTTAAGGTAAAGGCAAAAGAGAATAGTAAATCATTTCATTAGAATGTTTTCATGTCTTTGAATTTGGAAAAGCTGAAAATCAAAATAATACTTGAAAAGTGAACTTCATAAAACAAAAGACAGAAAACAATGACTCATTCAAATACCTCATCCTCAGAGATTATTTATAATTGAGGATATTGACATTACCCCTCCTAGAATGGATTTATAAGCCGTCTTTGAGAAGTTGTGTGGGAAAGCTTTCCCAATGAAACGAGAATTTATTTGGTCAAATATATTTGAGTAGCCCCCTTTCTTCAGCACTAGAAATCCATTAATTTTTAAAAATTTGCTCATGTATCTCTGTATTTCTTGGTTCTGGTTAGGAGCCAGAGAAAGATGGCAAAGAAGAGACAGTCCCATCTGTAGCAGAGGATGATGGGTGTGTCAAACTGTGTAAAATTGCATGCTTCACCCAACAGTATTTCTTAATTTATTATTTAGAATCCATTTCATTGAATTTTGCTGATAACACCGCAAAACTGCAATATTATGCAGGCTTGCCCTTAATCTTATTAAAACAAGACAAAGGCAAATATGTTTATTTTTCAAGGACAAGGAAAGATCTGGAGAAAGTATACTTAAAGATTTTAAAGATATGATGAAAAAGCCTTAACTGGAACCGGGAATCGAAATTCAGCAAGTGATGCTAAGACATGAACATATATATTTAGTATTTTTAAAAAAGGTGAAAAGAACTTAATATTCTAAAACTTATTCTCTCCAGTAGAATCAACGATGTTGCATGAGGGTTCCTTCATATATTTGGTATTGTTTTAAAATACAAAGTAGCCAAAATCTAAGTGTTGTCTTAAACTTCTGGAACTCTGTACATTTCCATTTCTTCTTTTGGGAGAATTTGACCCTGGTTCAACCAGAAATGCTTCAAACTTGATTCCAATAGCTTGCTGCACCTGGCGAGCCCCTGGTGAGATTCACAAGCATGATCGTGTGTGAATCCCTTGAAGCTTCATCAGTTTGAAACATTTGATGGAGGGCTTAAAAAGTTCTTGTGTCATTTAAGAGCGTAGGAGAAACAGGTCCCCCCTGGACCACTTAATCCATTAACTGAAGACCACAACTCATCACAGATACCCTAAGCAGTCAGAAGTTCTGGCTAGAGGATTAAATTTTGACTTCTTAGTTCATAGCATATGATTTCTCTCTCTCTCTCTTTCTCTCTCTGATATATATGTATGTATATTATATATGTATTATATATGCATAATATATACATATATAAAATACATACATATATACATATGATACAAATGACATACATATTTGGATTGCCGTAAGGTTTTTTATTCTTAATATATGTGATCACTATAAAGTACTATAGAACTGCCCGTTTTATTTTACTGAGTAACTACATATTTCTTTATTTAGTTTTAATTCCAGTTCTAGATGTTATATATCTATCTTCTGTAGCCACAGTGTTTGAAAGTTGAGGAAGAGTTTATTTGACAAAAATTCTAGTTCCAAATTATGTCTTTTCCTAACGACTTATTAAAAAAAAAGCCTTATTTTGCAAAATTGAAATTAATCCTAAAACAATAAAAATTGACTTGTTTACTTGTTATTAAACTTGAAGAGTTCCTTGTTATATACTGGATACAAGTCCTTTATCAGATATTTTCTCCCAGTATGTAGTTTGTCTTTTTATTTTCTTAACAGTGTCTTTTGAGGAGCAGATGTTTTTAATTTTGACAGAATTCATTATATCACATTTTTCTTTTATGACTCATGTCTATGACCATATCATATATCATTTATTAATGGCTCATGCCTATAAACCACTCACATGCTATCTATGAAATCTGTATCTAATCCAGGTCACAAAGATTTTTCCCTATATGTTCCTCCATAAGTTTTAAAGTTTTGAGTTTTACATGTAGGTCTATGATCCATTTTGAGTTCATGTTTGTATATGATGGAAGGTATAGATAAATCCAAAGTTCAATTTTTTTGCCCATGGATATTCAAATGTCCCAGTACCATTTGTTGAAAAGATTATCCTTTCCCCCACTAAATTGCCTTTGTACATTTGTCAAGAATCAGTTGTATATATGTGTGTTCACCTATTTGGGGGCTCTTTATTCTTTTCCATTGATCTATTTGTCTATCTTGATGCCAATATCTCAGTGTCTTGATTAATATAGTTTTATAATAAGTCTTGATGCAAGTAGTGTTAGTCCTCTAATTTTGTTCTTCATTGTCGAAGTTATTTGGGCTAGTCTAGATCCTATGCATTTCCATGTACATTTTAGAATCAGTTGATCAATTTTTATTTAAAAGTCTGCTAAAATTTTGATTGGGATTGTGTTCAATCTATAGATCAATTCAGAGAGAACTGACATCTTAACAATATTGAGTCGTCTAACCCATGAACCCAGTAATATATCTCTATTAATATCGGCCTTCAATTTTTTTAAGCAAATTGTTTTTAGTTTTCAGATTTAAGTTTTTAACATATTTTGTCAGATTGATCCCTGAATATTTCATATTTCTTGATGCTATTATAAATGGTATTGTTGTCTTATTTCTGTTTCTGATTGTTTTTTGCTGCTATATAAGAACACGATTTAATTTATCAATTTTATATTCTGCCACCTTGCTAAACTCACTTATTCATTTGGTTTATTTTGTAAATCCATTAAGATTTTCCATTTAAATGATGATGTCATCTGAGAAAAAATATTTCTATCTTTTCAATCTGGATGGATTTTGCTTGCCTTATTGCACTGACTAGAAAATCCAATACAATATTGAATAGAACTGGTAAGAGTGGATATCCTTTTCTTATTCATGATCTTAGAGAGATTCATTGATTTTTTACCAGTAAGTATGATGTTAGTTGTAGGTTTTTTATTGATGCCCTTTATAGGGTTCAGGAAGTTCTTTTTATTTCTAATTTACTAAGAAGATTTTAATCAGTATAAATGAAAGTTGGATTTTATAAAATGCTTTTTATGGGTATGTTCGGATGCTCACATGGTTTTTCTTCTTTGTTTAATATAGTGAATTACATTAATTGCTTTTCAAATAATAAAACAACTTTGTTTCTCTGGGATAAATCCAACCGGATCATGATGTATTATCCATCTTACATATTTTTGGATTTGATCTACAATTTTTTTACTTAGAATTTTGGCATTTATTTTCATGAGAAATATTAATCTGTCATTTTCTTGTAATATCTTTGGTTTTGGAAACAAGGTACTGCTGGCTTCATAGAATGAGTTGGGAAATAGTCCTTCCTACGTAAATTTCTGGAAAAGTTTTTATCTACTTGCTATCATTTCTTCCTTTAACGTATGGTAAAATTCACCAACAAAGCCTTATAAGATTTTTTTTTTTTATGTGTGAAAGGTGCTTAACTTCAATTTTAATTTATTTAATAGATATAGGGCTATTCAGGTTATTTATTTCTTCTTAATTGAGCTTAGTGGTTTGCGTTTTTCAAGAAATTTGCCAATTACCTGTAAGTTATTAAAGATTTTGGCATAAAATTGTTCATAGTATTTCCCTATTATCCTTTCAATATCCATCTATTTGTATTGATGTCACCTTTCTCATTACTGATATTGGTAATTTATATTTTCTTTCTTTCCTGATCAGTGTGCCAAGGGTTAATAAACATTATTAATTTTTCTCAAAGAAAAAAACAGCTTTTGGTTTCACTGATTTTTTTCTTTTGTTTTGTCTTCTATGGTTTTTTAATTTCTTTTTTGATTTTTGTTATTTATTTCCTTCTATTTACTCAGGGTTTCACTCTCTATTTAAAAATCAAAGGGGCACCTGGGTGGCTCAGTCGGTTGAGTGTCCGACTTCGGCTCAGGTCATGATCTCACAGTCCGTGGGTTCGAGCCCTGCGTCAGGCTATGTGCTGACAGTTTGGAGCCCGGAGCCTGTTTCAGATTCTGTGTCTCCCTCTCTCTCTGATCCTCCCCTGTTCATGCTCTGTCTCTCTCTGTCTCAAAAATAAACATTAAAAAAAATTTTTTTTAAATAATAAAATAAAAATCATAACTTTAGGTGGACTTAGAGGTCATTCATTTGAGACTTTCTTCCTTTCTAATGTAGACATTTGCTGCTATAAATTTTCCCCAACATATTGATTTAGTGGCATTCCACAATTTTTGAAGTGTTGTGTTTTCATTTGCATTTAGTTCAAAATACATTCTAATTTCCTTTTGGTTTCTCTAGGGCCATAGGTTATGTACAAGTTTGTTTCTTAGTTTCCAAATACTTGAAAATTTTTTAGATATCTTTATGTTAATGATTTCTAATTTATTTCCTTTGTGGTTACAGAAATACTTTGTATAAGTTGAATAATTTTAAATGTATGCATATTTATTTGATGCTCACAATATGATCTTTCTTGGTAAATGTTCTATGTACTCTTGAAAGGAATATATTCTGGGTTGTTGAATTCTGTAAATGAATCAGGTCAAATTGTGTGAAGTGTTGCTTAGGTCCTCTATATCCTTACTGATTTCTGTTTACTTATTTTATTAACTATTGAGAGAGAGGTATTGAAATCTCTGACTATAATTGTCTATTTATCCTTGAGATTCTATCAGTTTTTTCTTCATATATTTTGAAGATCTATAATTATGTGCATAAATATTTAAGATTATTATGTTGTCTTTGTGAACTGACCCCTTTAACATTATGAAAGGCTCTTCTTTATTCCTGGTAATAGTTTTTTTATCTGAAATGTAATTTGATAGTAATATCACCACTCAAGCTTGCTTGCTTGCTTTTTTTTTTCTTTCAGTTTATTTATTTATTTTGAGAGAGAGAGAGCGTGAGCACGAGTAGAGGAGAGGCAGAGAGAGAGGGAGAGAGAATCCCAAGGAGGCTCCACACAGTCAGTGCAGTGCCTGACATGGGGCTCGATCTCAGGAACCATGAAATCATGACCTGAACCTAAATCCAGTTGGAAGCTTAACCAACCGAGCCACTCAGGCACCCTTCAAGCTGTCTTTTGATTAATGTTAGCATGGTATACCTGTTATATTGTTTTACTTTTAATTTGTTTGTGTATTTACATTTAAAGTGGGTCAGTTGGAAGCAGCAGAGAGTTAGTATTACTTTTTAATTTAATCTACAATCTCTGACAGGGTATTAGACCATTTATATTTAGTGTGATCATTGATATGATTAGGTTCAAATCTATCATCTTGCTAGTTTTTCCTCTGTGTCCCATCTGGTCTTTGTTGTCTTTCATTTTTTTCTGCCTTCTTTTGCATTGAGCATTGTTTTTACTGTTTGTTTTACTTTTATTTTTTTTAATTTTTAAAAAAATTTTTTATTTTATTTTTTTTAATGTTTATTTATATTTGAGACAGAGAGAGACAGAGCATGAACAGGGTAGGGGCAGAGAGAGAGGGAGACACAGAATCTGAAACAGGCTCCAGGCTCTGAGCTGTCAGCACAGAGCCCGATGCGGGGCTCGAACTCACGGACGTGAGATCATGACCTGAGCCGAAGTCGGATGCTTAACCGACCAAGCCACCCAGGCGCCCTTTGTTTTACTTTTAAATAGACTATATATTTTAGAGAAGTTTTAGATTCACATCAAAATTGAGTGGAAGGTAAAGAGATATCTTATATACCCCTGCCCCCACACATGCACAGCCTCTCTAACTATCAACATCCTGCACCAGGGTGATATATTTTTTAAAGTTGATGAACCTATATGGATACATCATTATCACCCAAGATCAACAGTTTACATTAGGCTTTACTCTTGTTGTAAATTCTATGGGTTTTGACAAGTATATAATGACAAGTATCAACCATTATAGTTTCATACAGAATAGTTTCACTATCCTAAAAATCCTCTGTGTTCCACCTATTCATCCCTTTTTCCCCTTTAACCCATGTGGCAACAAGTGATTCTTTTACTGCCCCCAGAGTTTTGCCTTTTCCAGAATGTCATCATAGTATGTGGTCTTTTCAAATTGGCTTTTTTCACTTAGTAATATGCATTTACGTTTCCTCCATGTCATGGCTTGATAGCTCATTTTAAAAACACCAAATAATATTCCATTGGTTAGATGTACCACAGTTTATTTATCCATTCACCTACTGGAAAAACATCTTGGTTGCTTCCAAGTGTTGGAAATTATGAATAAGTTTTCAATAAACACCTTTGTGTAGGTTTTTGTGTGGATATAATTTGCAACTCCTTTGGGTAAATATCTGGGAGTGAAATTGCTAGAACATATGGTAAAAATATGTTTAGTTTTGTAATCAACTGCCAAACTGTCTTCCAAAGTGACTGTACCACTTTGTATTTCCCCCAGCAGTGAATGAGATTTCCTGGTACTCCACATCTTCATCAGCATTTTGTGTTGTCAGTGTTTTAGTTTGGCCATTCAATAGGTATGAGTGGTATCTCATTATTCTAATTTACAATTCTGTTTAACAATTTTGATGTTGAACATCTTTCCATACATTTTCTGGTCATCTGTACATCTTCTTTGATGAGGTGTCTGTTCAGGTTTTTGTCAATTTTCAAATCATATTGGTCATTTTATTATTGTTGAGTTTTTAAAAGTTATTTGTATATTCTGGACAACTGTCTTTTATCAGATATGTCTTAGGCAAATATTTTCTCCCAGTCTTCAACTTGTTTACTCATTCTCTCAAAGTATTTTTTAAATTATAATCCTTTGTTGTCTTTTTAGCTCTAACTTTTTGTTTTCTTGTTTCAAGGGTTAAGTTACACCTTTCACTTATCACAGCTTACCTTGAAGTACATTGTAGCACTTTACGCATAGTCTAAGAATCGTAGAACAGCATACTTTTATTTCTTCCCTTTTGATCTTTGTGTTATTGCTGCCACAGATTTTATTTTTGCAAATGCTATAAATCTCACACACCATTGTTAATATTTTTGTTTAAACAGTTGTCCTCTAAATGTATTTAAATAATAAGAAAACATCTTATATACTTACCTATGTAGTTACCATTTCCAGTGATATTCATTCCTTTGTATAGATCAACATTTCTAACTGATATAATTTTCCTTTTGCCTGAAGGACCTCCTTTAGCATTTCTTATAGTGAGGGTCTTATAGTGATTAGGTTTTTTTCAGCTTTTTGTGTGTAAAAAAATTATTTATTTTGCCTTCATATTTGAAAGACATTTTTGCTTGGAGTATAGAAGTCTGGATTGACAGTACTGTTCTTTCCATACTTTCGAAGATGTTGCTCTACTGTCCTCACTTGCATTGCTTCTAATCTGGAATCTGCTCCTAACCTTAGTTTTCTTGTGCTGTATATCACATGTGTTAGACACATGTTTTCACTAACTGCTTTTAAATTGTTTTTATCATTGGTTTTGAACAAATCGACGTGACTTGGTGTAGTTTTCTTTATCTTTCTTGTGCTTGAATTTATGGGCTTATCATTTTCATCAAACTGGGAAAAATTTTGGCTATTATTTAAAAAAATTTTTTTCCTGCCTTCTCAACTCTCTTATCTCTTTTGGTGACTCAAATTACACATATATTAGTTCACTTGAGGTTGCCTAACAGCTCACTGATGCTCTGTTCATTTTTTAAAAATCTCTTTTCTCTATATATCACATTATTATTTATTTAATTATTTTTTTCATTTTATTTACTTTAGAGATAGAGTGAGCAAGAGTTAGGGAGGCGGCAGAGGGAGAAAGAGAGAGAATCTTAAGCAGGCTCGACCCTCAGCATAGAGCCTGTTGTGGGGCTTGAACCCATGACCCTGGGATCATGACCTGAGCTGAAAATGAGTCTATTTTTTATATCTTTCACGTCTCTATTTAACTTTTTGAACACGAGGAATATACTTATAATCACAGTTTTAATATTTTTTGTCTTCTAATTCTAACATTTATTTTGTTCTGAGTTTATTTTGATTATTTCCCTTACTATGGGTTGTATTTTCCCTCATCCCTAGTAATAAGTTGCATACCTGGTAATTTTTTTTTTCAATATATGAAATTTATTGTCAGATTGGTTTCCAAGTGCTCATCCCAAAAGGTGCCCTCCTCAATACCCATCACCCACCCTCCCCTCCCTCCCACCCCCCATAAACCCTCAGTTTGTTCTCAGTTTTTAAGAGTCTCTTGTGCTTTGGCTCTCTCTCCCACTCTAACCTCTTTTTTTTTTCCTTCCCCTCCCCCATGGGTTTCTGTTAAGTTTCTCAGGATCCACATAAGAGTGAGAACATATGGTATCTGTCTTTCTCTGTATGGCTTATTTCATTTAGCATCACACTCTCCATTTCCATCTACGTTGCTACAAAGGGCCATATTTCATTCTTTCTCATTGCCATGTAGTACTCCATTGTGTATATAAACCACAATTTCTTTATCCATTCATCAGTTGATGGACATTTAGGCTCTTTCCATAATTTGGCTATTGTTGAAAGTGCTGCTATAAACACTGGGGTACAAGTGCCCCTATGCATCAGTACTCCTATATCCCTTGGGTAAATTCCTAGCAGTGCTATTGCTGGGTCATAGGGTAGGTCTATTTTTAATTTTTTGAGGAACCTCCACACTGCTTTCCAGAGCAGCTGCACCAATTTGCATTCCCACCAACAGTGCAAGAGGGTTCCTGTTTCTCCACATCCTCTCCAGCATCTATAGTCTCCTGATTTGTTCATTTTGGCCACTCCGACTGGCGTGAGGTGATATCTGAGTGTGGTTTTGATTTGTATTTCCCTGATGAGGAGCGACGTTGAGCATCTTCTCATCTGCCTGTTGGCCATCCGAATGTTTTCTTTAGATAAGTGCCTATTCATGTTTTCTGCCCATTTCTTCACTGGGTTATTTGTTTTTCAGGTGTGGAGTTTGGTGAGCTCTTTATAGATTTTGGATACTAGCCCTTTGTCTGATATGTCATTTGCAAATATCTTTTCCCATTCCGTTGGTTGCCTTTTAGTTTTGTTGGTTGTTTCCTTTGCTGTGCAGAAGCTTTTTATCTTCATGAGGTCCCAGTAGTTCATTTTTGCTTTGAATTCCCTTGCCTTTGGGGATGTGTCAAGTAAGAGACTGCTTTGGCTGAGGTCAGAGAGGTCTTTTCCTGCTTTCTCCTCTAGGGTTTTGATGGTTTCCTGTCTCACATTCAGGTCCTTTATCCATTTTGAGTTTATTTTTATGAATGGTGTAATAAGGTGGTCTAGTTTCATTCTTCTGCATGTTGCTGTCCAGTTCTCCCAGCACCATTTGTTAAAGAGACTTTTTTCCATTGAATGTTCTTTCCTGCTTTGTCAAAGATTAGTTGGCCATACATTTGTGGGTCTAGTTCTGGGGATTCTATTCTATTCCATTGGTCTATATGTCTGTTTTTGTGCCAATACCATGCTGTCTTGATGATTACAGCTTTGTAGTAGAGGCTAAAGTCTGGGATTGTGATGCCTCCTGCTTTGGTCTTCTTCAAAATTACTTTGGCTATTCGGGGTCTTTTGTGGTTCCATATGAATTTTAGGATTGTTTGTTCTAGCTTCGAGAAGAATGCTGGTGCAATTTTGATTGGGATTGCATTGAATGTGTAGATAGCTTTGGGTAGTATTGACATTTTGACAATATTTATTCTTCCAATCCATGAGCATGGAATGTTTTTCCATTTCTTTATATCTTCTTCAATTTCCTTCATAAGCTTTCTATAGTTTTCAGCATACAGATCTTTTACATCTTTGGTTAGATTTATCCCTAGGTATTTTATGCTTCTTGGTGCAATTGTGAATGGGATCAGTTTCTTTATTTGTCTTTCTGTTGCTTCATTATTAATGTATAAGAATGCAACTGATTTCTGTACATTGATTTTGTATCCTGCAACTTTGTTAAATTCATGTATCAGTTCCAGCAGACTTTTGGTGGAGTCTATTGGATTTTCCATGTATAATATCATGTCATCTGCAAAAAGTGAAAGCTTGACTTCATCTTTGCCAATTTTGATGCCTTTGATTTCCTTTTGTTGTCTGATTGCTGATGCTAGCACTTCCAACACTATGTTAAACAACAGTGGTGAGAGTGGACACTAATTTTTTTTTTAAGTTTATATATTTACTGAGAGAGAGAGAGCAAGTGTGATTGGGGAAGGGTCAGAGAGGGGGGAGACAGAGAAGCCCAAGCAGGCTTTGCACTGTCAGTGCAGAGCCCCATGCAGGGCTCTATCCCACACACTGTGAGATCATGACCTGAGCTCAGATCAAGAGTCAAATGCTTACCTGACTGAGTGACCCAGGTACTCCCCTGGTAATTTTTTATTAGATGCCAGTCATTGTGAGTTTTACCTTGATATGTGCTCTACATTTCTTTTTTTTTTTAATATATGAAATTTATTGTCAAATTGGTTTCCATATAACACCCAGTGCTCATCCCAAAAGGTGCCCTCCTCAATACCCATCACCCACCCTCCTCTCCCTCCCACCCCCCATCAACCCTCAGTTTGTTCTCAGTTTTTAAGAGTCTCTTGTGCTTTGGCTCTCTCCCACTCTAACCTCTTTTTTTTTTCCTTCCCCTCCCCCATGGGTTACTGTTAAGTTTCTCAGGATCCACTTAAGAGTGAAAAAAAAAATATGGAACACTTCACGAATTTGCACGTCATCCTTGCGCAGGAGCCATGCTAATCTTCTCTGTATCGTTCCAATTTTAGTATATGTGATGCCGAAGCATGTGCTCTGC
This sequence comes from Acinonyx jubatus, assembly GCF_027475565.1. Lineage (NCBI taxonomy): Eukaryota > Metazoa > Chordata > Mammalia > Carnivora > Felidae > Acinonyx > Acinonyx jubatus. The sequence continues at coordinate 207,429,008 of NC_069380.1, forward strand.
ATTTCTATAAATATTTTTGTACTTTGTTCCAGGGCGCAGTTACATTTTGTGAAAACAGTTTGAATTTGGGGGGTCTTGCTTTTATGATTTATTAAGTAAGATCAGAACGGTCCTCAGTATGGGTCTGATTATTCCCCACTACCAAGATGACACCTTTCTGAGTACTCTACCTACTGCTTTGTGAATCATGAGGTTCCCAGTGTGAATTCTGGGTGCAAACACTATTCTGTCTCTGTATGGGTGCTTGGTACTCTTTCTCTACCTTTTCAGGAGATTCTGTCCCTGGTCTAAGGCAGTTTCCTCAAATGAATTTGCTAGCTAGTACTCAAGTGAAAATTCAAGCGAAACTCTGCAGATCATCAGGTATCTCTGTCTAGAAAGCTCTTTTTCTCTCCAGTATTTTTTCCTGTGACCTCTAGCCATCTTGTTCACTGCACACTTACAGCTCCGCCCCAAGTCAGGGAATCACCCAGGCTCCACCTGTGTTCCCCTTTCTTGCACTACAGCCTGGAATCCCTCATAAGACAGTATGCTGGGATAATCATAGGACTCACCTCATTTGTCTCCTTTCTTTCAGAAGTTGATATTGTTCATTTCATGATATCCCGTGTCTTGAAAACCATTGTTTCATATATTTTCTTCACTTATTGATTGTTTAATGTGGAAATGTAAATCTGGTCCTGTTACCCCACCTCGGCCAGAAGTGTAATTCAGTTTCCAGCATATTTATTTGGAGAAGAATATACTTCTTCATAGGTACTATTCACTATTAGGAAAGAAGGGGGGGGGGGAAGGAAAGAAGGAAGGAAGGAAGGAAAGAAAGAAAGAAAAAGAAAGAAATAAAGAAAGGAAAACTTGGTTTTAAATAAATCTTATAGAAAGAGATTATTGGGGGGCCCCTGGGTGGCTCAGTCAGTTAAGCATCTGACTTTAGCTCAGGTTGTGCTCTCATGGTTCGTGGGCCCGAGCCCTGTGTCAGGCTCTGTGCTGACAGCTCAGAGCCTAGACCTGGCTTCCCATTCTGTGTGTGTGTCTCTCTCTGCCCCTCCCCTGCTCATGCTCTGTCTCTGTCTCAAAAATAAATAAACATTAACAAAAAGAGAGAGAGATTGTTGGGAGGTAGCAACAATCTTCAGCAAGAATGTAGAGTTCTTGATGAAGCTAATTTTTTTCATTTAAATGTCAGTTCCTTACGCTAAGGTATATATTTGCTACTTTTGTGTGTTAAAAAGACTTTCATCTGGTTTTGTTTTTTACTTTGTAAAATTAAAACTTGCTTATCTTCCAACTAAAAAACATACTGGCTTATCAAATTCTAAAGTCTGGAAAGGAGTGGTAAATTTTGGGACTAAAAACAGGTGAGCTTCAGATGGCTGGGAAATAATTGATTTTTTAAAACTGTTATTTATTTTGCACGGACACAGGCAAGCAGGGGAGGGGCAGAGAGCAAGGAAGAGAGAGAATCCCAAGCAGGCTCCACAGTGTTGCACTGTTAGCACAAAGCCCAACAAGATCCTGGCTTGATCTCAAGAACCATGAGATCATGACCTGAGCAGAAATCAAGAGTCAGATGCTTAACCAACTGAGCCACCCAGGTGCCCCTTGATTTCTAAGGTGTCAAATAAAAAACTGTGAGCTCTTTGAATGTTGAGAGTGTATCTTCATTAAACATTTTGTTTCCAGTATCCAGAACATAGCTGCTGCTCAGTATATGCTTATTGAATGAATGAATGAATGAATGAATGAATGAATTTGATGTCTAACCACATAGTACCTAAGGACTGCTGGTCTGGCTGGCCCAGGAATTTTCCAGTGTAGCCCTCTTCTTAATTGATCTGGTTCATTAAAGTGGAAACAGTGAGACTAATTGGCTTTGACACAGGCTAATTTCCCCAAGTCAGTGATGTGGCTGTCACACACACTGTAAATAAGCTGATACGCAAGGCACCTGAGGCACGGGACCTAATCAGTTGGCAGGATCTTGGACCATGACAACCTAGACAGGGATAGAAGAAACAGTATAGCATTAACTGGTGAATCTGCCAAGATTTGGGAACAAAGACACAAAGAACTGACTGGGAAGATACCTGCCCTATGGAATATAGTCCTGGCTGCTCTCTAGAATCACTTGAGTTGTGTTTTTTTTTTCTTTTTAATATTTATTTATTTATTGGGAGAGTGCAAGCGGAGGAGGGACAGGGGGGTGCAGAGGATCTGAAGTGGGCTGTCTGCTGACAGGCCGACAGCAGCGACCCCGATATGGGGCTAGAACTCACAAACCTCAAGATCATGACTTGAGCCGAAGTCGGATGCTCCACCAACTGAGCCACCCAGGTGCTCCTTTGAGTTGTTTTTATAATATACAGATACTAAACCCTATACCCAGAAATTCAGCCTCAATGACTCTGAAGTGGGGAAGGAAATTTGAATATTTGTAAAGCTCTTCAGGAATTTCATCATATAGCTAGGGTTACAAATTCCTGTGTCAAGCCAAGAAATTAATAATCCCCATCTTTTTACCTTTGTTAGTCTCTCCCATTCAAAAGGTGTCCTATTCTCCAGCAAGATGCTACCAGTAAGAGTTATGCATTAGAAAAATGCCAAGTCAGATGTTAGCAGATGTGAAACTCCCTTTATTTTGGTATTGGTGCCCATTTTCCTTTTCCAAGCCTGTATTTCTGTTCTGCAGGAGGAGAATATAATTCAGTGTAATTAGGTAAGCATCTGTCTAGTTTAGTATATCTGTAATCATATTCAGGTCAAACCATTTCAATCACTATCCAGTTCAAAATCCTTTCTCCAAACTGCCTTTACTCCCTACTCTTACTGAATTTCCAGGGAAGAAATCTCATGCTTGACTTTTTTGAAAGCAGCAGGGAGATGAAGTCAGGGTGAGTGAGCTGACTGGTAACAGACCGGTGGGGCAGACAACTGAAGAGCTCATTCCAACTGCCAATGTCATCACCCCATCTGGTTGTGGGCATCTTCTTGATGGCTCCGCAATCCCTGAATTTTCCTAGCTTTATCCCCAGATTCACTTCTGCTTTATCCCCAGAGTGCTGGTCTACACTGAATCTCTGCTTGTGGGGTTCCTTCATGACTACCCAACCTTTTTTTTTTTTTAATGTTTATTTACTTTTGAGATGGAGGGAGACAGTGTGTGAGTGGGGATGGGCAGAAAGAGAGGGAGACACAGAATCTGAAGCAGGCCCCAGGCTCCAAGCTGTCAGCACAGGGCCCGATGCAGGGCTTGAATTCATGAACGGTGAGATCATGACCTGAGCCAAAGTTGGATGCCCAACGAACTGAGCCACCCAGGCACCCCAACTACCCAACCTTTTTAAGGCTCGAGGCAAATGGAGGTCCACATATCTTAAGTCTATATATTTAAAAGTTATAAATCAGATCAATAAATTGCTAAATGAAATACGTTCTATCCTCCTAACTTGAAATATATACTTTGTAAGGACACATCAGAAAAATATATATAAAGCTGAGAGTTAGCAAAATATCACTTGACTACAACTGAGTTTAATTTGTATTGCACACGCCAGAGCGTTCTCTTGATGGGATGGCAATGTTTGGATGAGTAATAGTTCAGAAATTAGTATATATTGGTTTCCTGGAATCCAAATTTTTGGCCATCATTTCAAGTAAAGTCACTAATTATGGTGATATAATCAAAATTTTCACATATAACTTGTTTTCTTGTGTTCACTAATGAACACATGGATTAAAAAGTAAAATGTAACCATATCCAAACTATAAAATTTGGGTAAGGTTTTAAGAAAATTTAAAGTAAGTGTAAACAAATAAAATTGTTTTGCCTAGATTGTTAAGTAAGTAAGATTTCTTCTAAAATATTTAAAATCATTGGGACGCCTGGTGGCTCAGGGGATTAGGCATCCAACTCTTGGTTTCGGCTCAGGTCATGATCTCGCGGTTTGTGTGTTTGAGCCCCACATAGGCTCCATGCTGACAGTGCAGAGCCTGCTTGGGATTCCCTCCCTCCCTCTCTCTCTGCCCCTCCCCCGCTCACTCTCTCTGTCTCTCTTGCAAAAATAAGTCAACTTAAACAATTTTTTTAATATTTAAAATTATCTATTAAGATTAAAAGGCAAACTACACAGTACAATGAATATCAATTCATTTTTTTCACAAAATTTTATATCAAAGTGATTCATCGACACTATAAATTTCAAAATTTTAATTCTTAGTAAATATTTTTATAGAAACAGAACTATTTGTAATTCTAGCATTGAATGCCCATGAAATTGCCAATATAAAGGAAAGTGATTGCGCTTCATGCCTGTTACACTAGACCTACACTATACATGCACGTAAGGATAATATGAATAATACTGTAGCTAATTCTCAGATACCAGGTTAACTGTTGAAAATCGTGAGCACTGGGTAGTGTATGGAAACCAATTTGACAATAATTATATAAAAAATAATAATAAAAATAAAATAAATAAAAATGGGATGCTTAAAAATAAATAAATAAGCCAGTTATATCTCTTTGGTTTTTCTGGGTAATTGTGACTTAATTGAATGTAGTATTTTCAGGAAACGTGATCCATTAACTGTATATGCTTATATATATACACATATATATATATATGTATATATATATATGTATGTATTTATTTTATTTTCCATTAAAAAAAAAAAGAAAATAGTGGGCAAATTCATGAGCACCTCTGCAAGTACAAAAAATAAAATAAAGAGAACAAAGAAAACGGACAGTTGGCACCATAAGGGAATTGCTATTTCATTATAAAAGACACTTCTGAATTCACACTATTTGAGAGGAAGGATTTACAAGTTAATTAATTTGGTTTTTTCCTCCCCAAAGTGTTGTCACCAAATGCATGGCTGAAATCCTCCCCATGCTCCCAAGCAGCATTGACACAAGCGCAGTCCACAAAACTCTGGGCTTTGGACACAATTGCCTTTTGTTTAGAGGATCTAATGGAGTGGAGAAGCTTTCCCTGGGGTCTGAATAGTATCAGTTGGAGAGCAAATATTTAGGGTTTTACGTTGGTCTGTGCCGCCTCTGACCTTGGGTCCTAAGTGGCAGCATGAATTCTTCAGCAAACGCACTTGTTGGTGATCAGCAGAGCCCTGTAAAGATGGGGTCCAGGACAGGGGTCCCTCTTGCCGAGACTAAGCATGGTCCTGGAACCTTTGCTTCCTGTGTGTCTGGGCAAAGAGGATTTGCGGAGCCAGCTGACCTGTGCTTCCAACCATCTTATTGGACCTCTGGGGCCCTGGGAAGCTTAGACTCCTTATTAGAACCGTCTTGGCTCTGTGGAACACTGGGGGGTAATTTGTGTTCATTCCTGGCTTGTTCTGCCCTCTTTCTGATCCCACTGCTTGTGTCCAAAGCCCGCTGGTGTCTTCTGCCCGTGCCCTGGCAGCTCTGGACGTGCCCACGGGTTCTGCTGGTACCAGTCTCTATGTGCAGATGTATCCCTGAACTTCACAGGCTATTCTCTGGGGATCCTCTTTATAGGAAACCATGGCAAGTGCTCCCCTTTCTCAAGAGTGTGAGGATGTGGAAAGAACAAGGCTTCCAACTCTAACACTCCAAGATCTCTTTAAGAAGTCTACCCAGTCTTTCTCTTGTATCACTCTGCGCAACACCCTCTAGCGGCGGAGTGAGGCATCTAGTTCACTTCTGAGTCACTCCATTGTTTTTGTCTCACGCCTGACTGGTCCTCACTGAGCCTACACATCTGTCCTTATGTCTGGTCTCTGACCCAGGAAGGAGTTCATAGCAAGGGGAAGAAAGTAAGAGGTGTAGATTGCCATTTTGAAATCATCCCAGGACTGTTCACCAGCTGGCTGTGGTGAACTAGGCTTTATGCCACATTGCAGGTTGGAGGACATCACTTTTTTCATGACTTTAATGACTTCTTTTTGCCCGCGGGTATAACATCAGGTTGACTCCAGGCTGTGAACCTGGAGTTCACAAAGACTTTCAGAAATCTCTGCCGTGTACTGCTAGACAATTCAGGTATCTTAATTTTCTGTCAGTCTTAGTGTCTTTAAACTACAAAATGCTTGCCTCCTTTTAAACTCAAAATGAAGTTTATAAAGTTTGTTTCAAATGAGCTTCAAAGAGGGAAAACCAAGTATTTTTATAAAATAATTTTTAGACAGCTCCCACTTACATACTTAACTCTATTTCATAATACTAATTCCCTTAAATGAAATATTATTTCTTATACCAAGCACAGCTGGCCCTCTGAAATGCATTGTAGATAATTCCACTTGGTATCTGCTATGTAATTTACTGGGTCTGCCAAATGCTGACAAAATAAATCATGTTAGCTGACTCCCAGTGGGGTGCTCTTCTTCAGTTCAGACTGGGCAGCTATCTCCATCTTACCATCATATCTAGTTAACATCTTCTGTGCTTTGTGCATTTGTAAACAGTATTTTATTTAGAACTTTATAAATCATAAGAATGATGTAATTTTAAACATCGCAGTTCACAACCATAATAACAGAGTCAGGAAAAAGAGAAAGAAAAATATCTGTTTTTGTTTGTTTGTTGGCTTGTTGGTTTGCTTATTGGTTTGTGTTTTGGGGGTTTTTTGAGGGCGAGAGTGGAGAAGGTTTCTAATGAAGCTCTCGCATGCATCTGGAAAATTCTTACAGCTGAAAGGTTGGCTGTTTCTCAGCCATGGAGCTGAAAAAGGTTTCCTTGCACTGAGAGAAAATGGCAATGTGAGGAAAGTCAAGGAAGAATGAAACCCTACTTCTTTTCTGTTTGATGTTATGCAGGTTTTAAAAACATGTTACAAAGAAAGATCCTGCCAGGAGTGCTGGGATCTTATGTTGATATAAATTTTAGCAATATGGCTCAGATGAGACCTTGAGAGTGATTTCATGAATTCGTTCTTCCAATGAAACTCATTGCCATCTAGGGTGTGCCAGGCTCTGTGCTCCATTCTTGGGACCCAAAGTTGAACTAGACATGTTCCCTGTCCACAGAACATCTTGATGTTCTCTTGTTGAGACCCCTGCATTCCACAGGCCTCAAATTAGGTAACTCAAATTTATCAATTTGTCCAAGAATGGTCATTCTATAGGGAGTTGACTCATCCTAAACAAACCAGAACAGTATGTATATATTCATGGTAAGAAATATATATATTCTAGTCAGTACTTGCCATGTATAAAAAGATGCTGACATCTAAACATCTAATTGGCTTGTGCCCAGCATTGAGCTAGGTACAGTTATCTCATTTAATGCAAACTGCATATTAATCATATAAGATCGGTGTTATTGTACTCATTTTGTATGATGCAGAACTGGAAGCTAGAAGATGGGAAGTTGCTCAAGGTCATACGGTTAGCACAGGGTGAAGCCCAGATTCCAGCAGGCCTGCCTGATTTCAGAGACCTTCCAATGTTATGATCTTGATCTCATTTAATGGTATAAAAGCCTATCTTTGGTTCTTAGGTCAGTAGCACTTTATTCTTTCTATTTATTATGGATGCCAATCACTTAATGAATCTATGTTTCCCAAATAAATATTTAAAAAAAAATTTTTTTAACGTTTATTTATTTTTGAGACAGATAGAGACAGAGCATGAATGGGGGAGGGTCAGAGAGAGAGGGAGACACAGAATCTGAAACAGGCTCCAGACTCTGAGCTGTCAGCACAGAGCCCGACGCAGGGCTCGAACTCACAGGCCGTGAGATCATGACCTGAGCCGAAGTCGGATGCTTAACCAACTGAGCCACCCAGGCACCCCCCAAATAAATATTTTTAAAAATTGGCTGCAATGTTTTCCATTTTGTTTCTTAACCATGAATGGAGAAGAAAGTTTCCCAGTTTGGGGAACCATCTGCTAGGATCTAAACATGACACAAGTTGATTATTTCATCATGGTCTCATTGAGAAAAAAGAAAGAAACCATAACACTTCTCTTTCTTCCCTTCCTCCATCTTTCCCTCTCTTTTTTCTTATCATCTCCTTTCCTTTCTGCCCTTTATTCCTATTTAAAAGTACCATATATTCAGCCCAATTCACTCATATCTTAGTGGGAAGAAACATATGTGTATGGAGAATTATCAGGAAATACGCATTATACAATAAGAGAAATATAGCCAAAATATAGGTCCAGCCCAGAAGAGAGTATGCTTAACTCTATCCTGAAGACGGTGAGGGCCACGGAATCTTTCACCCAGAAGATGCTTGATGTTGATGCTTGAAAAATGAAGAGGCAAGAGGAAGAGCAGCTCAGGGAGAGAGCACAGAGTATGAAAAGCCCTGATGTGTCTTTGTTGGCTACAGATTCCTGTACCAGTGACTACTCAGTGCAATATTAAGAAGAGGAAGGGAGATGCAGAAAGGTGGAGCCGAGCAAATATTGTGTTGATATTGGCAAAGTGTGGTTTCCAAAGACAAGTGTCCTGCTGCTCCGAGCATTGTTAGAGTGGAAGGTGAGGCAGCTGCAGGGGTGGCACCGAGCCAGTCAGTGTTGATGGAATGACTTCTCTCTCTCCTGGAAATTATGATGCTAAATACTTCATTTTTTTTTTAATGTTTATTTTTTTTGACAGAGAGAAAGAGAGAGTGTGTGTGCGTGTGCAACTGGGGAAGGGACAGAGAGAGAGGGAGACAGAGGATCCGAAGGGGGCTCTGTGCTGACAGCAGAGAGCCCAATGTGGGGGCTCCAACTCATGAACCACAAGATCATGACCGGAGCTGAAGTCAGATGCTGAACTGACTGAGCCACCCAGGCGGTTTTTCTCAGTACTTTTCCTGTTTGTTGTAAAAGCCATGTGACATGATACAAATTATTTTCTTGGAAATCTTTAATGCAAGGAGAGTGGGGTCTATGTGATTATTTAGACCAACCCGTAATGACAGGGATGAGGCCCGCCTCTCCTGAAGCACATAGCTGCACAATGTCAGAATTCTGTCAACATCAAGGAGGGAGGAAATTGCTGCTGGGCAGGCATTCAACTATGTCTGCTACAGAGCGAATGAAAAATGAAAAGACAAGGTGATTGACTTTGCAGTTAAGTACAGATACTTAATTGGTACTCCTGTACTAATGAAGAAGGAGCATTGCATATTTTCTCTCTTTGTTAGTACCATCCACATCATTATAGGTCATGTATAATGGTCTGTAGAGAAGTTTTGTTAGTTTTTGTTTTGTTTTGTCACATCTTTATCATTTTCAAAACAGTGCTTTATAAAAGTGCTTTGAAATATCTATCCATCATCTGCAAGGTGCAGGAGATTTTAAATTGGCCTTGATTCATTCGATATCGGAATACGTATAGAAGGCAAGGGATTTGTTTTCTTGTGAAAGTAGTCTTTTCTAAAATCAAAGATGGTAAATGAAAATGTTTCTTCTGGAACAAAAAAATAGAAGCCATCAGAGATCCTGGATGATCTCAGGGAAAGCCGCCTACCTAGTCTGGACCTCTTGATCATCACTGGACTATTATAAAAGAAAAAATTCTATCTTCTTTGAGGTGCTGCATTTTAGAGTCTATTTATTATTATTTAAAAAATTTTTTTAATTTTTTTTTTTTGAGAGACAGAGAGACAGAGCACAAGTGAGGAAGGGGCAGAGAGAGAGTGGGAGACGCGGAATCCAAAGCAGGCTCCAGGTCTGAGCTGTCAGCACAGAGCACGACGTGGGGCTCGAACTCACAAACCATGAGATCATGACCTGAGCCGAAGTCAGAGGTTTAACTGACTGAGCCACCCAGGTGCCTTAGAGGCTAGTTATTACAACAGTCTATCCTAACTAACATACTCGTTACCTTTTTTGAAGAGGGACCAAATCTTCCAGTTTTGTCACAAGAACCTGAAATTTAGAATTTTGTATAAAATCTACAGGTCTCTCTTTTTTATTAAAGGTTGCTTGTTAATTCAATATTATTTGAAGCCCCGTTTAGGGAAAAACCACATGTCCACACATCACCACTGCCTCTTTGGCATGGTTTCTTGCCTCCAACACTTCTTGGCTTTATGACTGGCTGCTTGTGTGTTTTGACTCTACCACAGATGCAACAATATTTGCAGGGAGGCAGAGACGGGGTCCCTGGCCAATATTTGAAAAGAGAGGATGAATGGTAGGTTGTGGACTCTCTATGTCCCTTATTTGGTACTTTATAAAGAAATTAATTTATCAGGTGAAAGTACTACAGAACATCCAGCTCCTCAAATCAAGGATGTAGTGGTAGATGATGGCAAACGGAAGGACAACCTACAGCGGACTGCCAAGGGGATTAGATGGGTTAACATGTGTAAGGACTTAAAACAGTGCTGGAAAACAGTAAACACACACTTAACACTGGGTGTTAGTGTTATGCAACTTGCCCAAGGTCACAGCTAGTCAGCTGAGGAGTATACATGGACCTCCTAAACAGACTTTTCATGTTTCAACTTGTTCAAAATTTTTGTCATTTTGCTCTGTGTTCTCAAAATTTCCGTTACTTTATCTTCTATATGACTAATTCTATCTTTAATCAGTTTCATTATTTAGTTCACTTTTTAATTGAGGTGTGGGGTTTTTTGGGCAATCATATTTTTAATTGCCAATAATTTTTCTAGTGTCCTGGCAACTCAGTTTGTGATGGCAACCTGTTCATATATTATGGACGTAATATCCTTTCTGTTCTAAGGACACTAACAAATTATTTTTTTAAGTTCTCTTTCATTTCCTGCATTATATCTATTTCGTTTTTCCAAGGTCATCTATTCTGTTTGCTCATCTGGTCCTTTTCCTTACTTGTATTGGTTTTCCTCAAATATCTAATGATCTTACATTGGTCATTCACATTTATGAGTGAGGGTTTAGGTTGACTTGTATGGAGACTTAGCATGATTTTCCTCTGTAGGTGTGTGAGTCTTCTTTCCCCAGCAGACTTCTCCTAGGGGTTGTCTGCATGCTTTGTATAAGTGCCCTGGTTGTATTGACAGTCTTTTGGGTTCATGGATATAAAGCAGACAGGCAGCCTGAAGATATCCTCCAATTACCACAAAGCAGGACTTTGGCTATGGAAGGCTTCAGTACATTTCTTTCCAGTCTCTTTCTGGGTGGAAGGGGAAACGGGACGGTCTCAGGTTACTTTCAGCTCTACTTCTCTTTCTGGGCCCTGTTTAAAAGACTTTTCCAAGCAGATAACCTACATTCTTAAATTATCAGGATTTATCCTGTGGATAAACATTACTCTTCCACATGCAGTTTTCTCGTTAATACATGCTCATTGTCCGTGTTACTCATCTTTATTGATGCCAAATTTCTCTTACTATGGTTTATTCCACTCTATTGTTCAGATTCCACCCCCCTCCCTTTTTAAATCTTCTTAGAAGTCCTCATAATTTTTCATCCAACGATGGCATGTACATAAAGGTGACACTTTAATGAGCATCACCTATATTTTTTACTTACCCCTTTGTATGACTTTTCATATTTTCTGAATGGATTTTGAAGTGTGTGCTCAGCTTGTTATTTTAATTAGTCTGTTTTTGTAAGTAAGTTTAAAAGTTCCTTTCTCTATTGTCTTCTTTAAATGTTTTTTAGGATTGATTATCTACATGGGCTTACTTTGGAAAGCTGACAGTGAAGAAGTGTATGTTTGCTGACAGCTGATGTATGTAATATACAAGAAAACATACCAGGAGTTTTATTTAATTGTACCAATAACACTTAAGTCTAGGTAGACTGCAGAGTTCCTGGGAGAGCTTCAAGCTCCCTGAATTGAGAAACAATTTAAAAGATCAGAAGTAGAAGGTTGATTCTTTCTTGATTTACCCAACTGGACCCCTGAGACAATGAGCAGGATCCTGTATTCTGACCCTTCCATCTTCTTCAACCTCAGTCGCTTTGGGTCCTCACTGTGCAACAAAGGAGTGGCTTTGGTGGCCCTGGTTCTGACACAACTGTTCAGGGAGTCCCCACCCTACAGCTCACTAGGTGCTGTTGTTATTTGAAGCTACATATCAATGTCTGAGCTACAAAACCTGATCCTCACATGCCATTCATGAATGCCAGAGAGATAAGGAGTGTGTGTGCGTGTGTGTGTATGTGTGTGTGTGTGTGTGTGTGTGTGTGTGGTTTGGGAGGCAAGAAGTGGTTGTAGTCCAACAGTCAATATTTATTGACTATCATGAGCAGGCCTCTGAAGTCATATATGTGGGAATATAACGAGTTCCTAGATACCTTTTCTCCAATGCCCCGCCAAGGAGCTGAATTTATATTAAAACCTCTCCCTTTCTTGAAAATACAACCTGTTCCGGACTGAATGTTTGTGTCCTCCCCAACCCCAAATTCAGATATTGAAATCGTAACCTCCAATATGATGGTGCTAGGTGGAGCCTCTAGGAGGTGATTCGGTCATGAGGAAGGAGTCCTCCTGAATGGAATTAGTGCCCTCATAAAAGGGACTCCAGAGAGGTCTCTCACCTTCTTCCCACTGTGTGAGGACACAGTGAGAAGTCAGCAGCCTGCAGGCCAGAAGAGTGCCCTCACCAGAACCCCACCATGCTGGCACCCTGATCTTGGACTTCCAGGCTCCAGAACTGTGAGAAATGAATTTCAGTTGTTTATAAGCCATCAGTTTATGATACTTTGTTACAGCAGCCCCATAACACACAACCTAATTGCTTTTTTAATCGAAAGTTTAAAAATAAAATAGTAATAAATTTTTTTAAGTGGTGTAGAAGGGAACATCTGTACGGTTGAGAAGTAGTGAGTAAAATGACCATCTGGTCCTATTTAAAAATGAGTGTGGCATCTTCACGTAAGGCCCAGCCTTACGTGGCTCTCCTCTGCCACAGAGGTCTCTCTGAGCTTAATGATCATGCCCCTTTGTCAATAGCAGATGTTTCCGAGTGTAGCCCAATGTGGGTTTGTTTGTTTGCTTATAAATGGTATTCATGTGCTGCTCCACAAATACAGTATGAATGTTAACATTTCCCATCTTTGTATATGTTTTATAATATAGAGAGTAAAAAGTTAAGTAGGAAAAGAAATGTGGAGAGCTTCTCTCCACGTCCTAATAAATCACATTGCCCATTCCTTGTATTCTTTCAATCAGGTTCATTAAAAGTAACTATATTTAAAATTTTTAATCATGGAAATTAAATATATATATATATGTAGGAATATATAAATGAAGGAATAATATGTCTCATGTGTTCACTTAGTTTTAATAAATATCAATTTATGGCAAGTCTTTCTTATGGGCAGGGGGTGGGGAATTCCAAGAGGCTTTTATTGAGATAAATTGACAAAAACCAAGATTTTATCAGCCATTTTTTTCTGAACCTTATAGACTCAGCAGAGACTCTGGTCCATATATGTGTACACACAACATAATACATCCCAACAAAAACAGAGTCCCACTGGAACACTTGCCAATTAACAGAAAGCCAAATTTCCCTGTCCCCAAATGTTTTTAAAATTTTGAGTCCCCACTGTACACTTTTCAGTGGAACTGATCCCTTATGGCTTAGGACATTGGGATTCTATTCCTATTTTTACTGAACAAAAAATACATTTTTCAAATTTTAGCCTTATTTGAAGAAAGGTAAGTGACTTTGTTTTCTCCAGGCACCTCTCCCCTACAACCACTAGTTAAAATACAGTAGAATTTATGGCAAGTCTTATTTTGTCTATACCCTCCATATCTCCCTCACTCAAATTATTTTGAAGCAGATTCCAGACGTATATTATGGAATATAATGCATTATACTCCATTTAGTTAACATAAAAGAAAATGAGTGAAAGAAGAAATAGAGAGAAGGAAAAAGAAGAATGGAAGGAAGGAACCAACAAACAAACTAATGGAAGAAGGAAGGTATGAAGGAGGTAGGGAGGGAGAAACATAGTTCGGTGATTACTTTATTCCTGTGAATGTAAATTCATATCAAGTAACAAAAGTTTGGTCTGGTGCAAGTTAATTTGCTTTATTTTGGAAATGATCCCAGTTAATGAGTGTTTACCTTCAAAGAGTTCAGTTCTGCTGCAAACCCATTGACCTCATGCCCATGTACTTCAAACATTTTTAGGTGGAATTCAGATTCTGTAGGATCATTTGATCCTACCCAGATGGTGGACATTATGGAACCAGAACCACCGTACTCCAGTTTCCTTGCCACTTAAAACAAACAAAATAAAACTCTGCATTTTTCTGCCCTTTGGTTTTATTTTGTCTTGTTTTCACTTTGGCTATAAAGACAGAAAAAATGTACAGCTACAGAGATTAAATACCAGCACATAGCAATCCATAGGAGAATAATCAGGTAACTTTCCTACAACTTCAGACACAGATAAGCATTTCCTGAGCTCACTAACACGAGACCCCATTCTGAAGACATGGGTTTATTTTGTGCTGAGGCCAAGGCTATTTTGCTGACTGACCTTGGACTCTGCTGACCTCCAGAGGGAGCCCTGTTGCAGCCAGATCTGAGGCTCATCTGTGAAAGGGCCAAAATTAATTTTGCTTCAAATGCCAAGGCAATGTTTATGGAGTGAGGCAATATTTCTGATAACCAAGACCCGAATGTTGATGTTCAATGGATTAAAGATCAATGGTGGCAATTTCAGAGTGTGAGCACCTTGAATAGGTAAGCAGTTTGGTGCTATGCCAGTGTCGCCTCCTCAATTCGTAGAGAGGAGCAAGCATTCAAGCAGAACAACCTCTAATACAACCATTTGCATCTCCCATGTTTTAACAAATAGCAATTATGGGAATCCAGCCAACTGTGTTACCTGAGAAATTCTTTGAGCTAAAAACATACAGTGACTTAGGGTAACACAACTCTAGACAGCCACAAAAGCCTGCCTTGATGAGCTTTATGATAAGCATGTTACATAAGCCATTGTGAGAGCCTGAAACTCTACATTCTTGTCCACAATGTCTTTGATGGAAGGAAGCATGATCTTAAAAAAAAATCTACCATGGAATGTTATAAAGGAGCAGAGGATCTGTTATTTAAAATCAATAGAAATTCTAAAGTCGTAACACTAGTTCATGAGTATTGAACTAAAATGGCCATGTAATAATCCCTGCAGTGCTTTGGGGGTTGTAGTGAGGCTCTGGCCAGGGCTTCATGGTTTTCATGTTTGCATGTTAGGGGTCTTTTATCCTATTCTTTGAGGATAAGAGTGATAAATGTAATACTGCTGCTTTTTACTTATACTTGTCATTCAAAGCACTCTGAACACTTTCAAAGAGTAGATATACACTATCATAAACACTTTTGAAACAAGGCAGGTTATTAATTAAATAACTCACTTGCATACTAATGTCCAAGGCATATGTTCCTGCTTCTTAAATATGGTTCAGCTGAAAAAAGAAAACTCGCCTATAAACTTAGGACCATTCATATTATTTAACCAAGCACTATGCTTTCTGAGCTATAAGTTCTAATCATAAAATATCATTTTTCCCAGTATCCATCCCAAACGCAGTCGTTGAGAAGATCAATTATTTACCTGTAACATGCCATTCAACAGTGGCATCTTTTTGACATCACAGCGAGTTGGTAAGGGAATAAGCTCAAGTTTCATAGAAATTCTAACTCATCTTTAATCAGATTGCAAGTAAAAAATGCCAAATATTATTCACTTGTTTTTTGACCCCACCAGACTTCACTTTCTACACTCTGACTCTTTGCTTTTATTTACAAGCAAAAAGCAAAGTATAATATGCCCATTATGAGCTACTAACTTGGTAGTGTTTCTGAAAAATAAGGCTATGGCTTATTATAACTGATTCTAACTATGGCTGATAGAGCTGATATTATTTTACATATTCCTATTACATATTACTTTCAGCTATCCTGGCTTTTTTCCAGTGGAAATTGGTGAGTCAAAACAGTCTCCTCCCAGAGCAGAAATGTGACTCGATATGCTGTGTAAGAACCCAGGAGTCTCTGTAACTCAAGTAATCAACCACAGGGTCACTGCCCAGGGCTGACTCAATAATGCACAACAGTGGGACATAGAGGAACCAGGCAGTAAGTCTCCCCGGGGATTGTCCCTATTCCCTAATGTTGTGGCACTGGAAACTAAGTTTAAAGCATTCTTGGTTTTGGTGTCATCAGCCCTCAGGAGAGATATAATGAATGAAAGAATGAGCAAAGCAGACTATTTAAGCAGGTTATGCATGTTTACCTGGACAAGAGGACTTTATAAATATTCCATCTAAAAAAAATCATATATTTATATAAAATATAAACCATGTTTAAATATATATATGTATGTATATATATATATATATTTCAGACACCACCCGTACTTCCAACACTGCAGCTGGGAGTCAGGAATCTCTATGACATTCCCAGGGTAATTACAGTGCTCAGCCAGGTTGGAAAATCAAGGGCCTAGATTTTCAGATACACTCCCAAATCCTACTCATATTTTTTGTTTTAAATCTATTTCTTTCTCCTCAGGCTATAGCCAAAGACAAAACAGGAATCTCCTTATTTTCTCAAGTCTTTATATTCACAGAATAAGTATTGAATAACCTCTTGCATTGTTTACCAAACATTTGTTTCATTTGACAAATGAAGACACAAACTCAGAGATGTTAAGTACCTGGTTCAAGGTTACACAGTCCACTAATGGAGCACCAGGGCTAGAAGTTAGCTGTTTTAGCCTCTGTGGTCAGCTGACCATTCCTTTTCCCCCTTCTCCCAGCTTTACATCCAAGCGTAAGAAGAATGGAGGCGTCTAGGGGCTTCCTTGAAAAATCAGACATAAATCAGGGTAAATGTAAGATATTAATCCCCATGCAATATTTTCTCTCAGACAGAATCCTACACAGTGAAAAAGACTTATGAGACATATCAACCAAAGACCATGTGTAGACTTTTGGGTCCAGTTTGAACAAAATGTAAAAATGTTTTGAAATTATTGATAATGATTAAATCCAAGTGATGGGCACATAGGGCTTATTATGCTATTCTTTCTACCTATATATATATATATATATATATATATATATACACACACACACACACATATATATACAAATATATACACATATATATACACATATGTATATACACACACATATATATATATTTAAATGTCTCACTATAAAACTTTTTTTTAAAAGAATCCATTTCTCTCAAGGGCTGACTTACAGTTTTATGGGTTATTTGACTTACCTATATAATAATATGCTTATCAGTGAGGTCCGCAACTTGATAGAATGTTGATACTTTATGTCACTCTGGAAGAAAATGCTTCAGCCTTCTGCCATGACTGCTGTGAAGCAGGAGATAAATGCCAACCGTTAAAGCAGAAACTATGTTTCTCTAACAATTGGAATCTCTTTCAAAGTAGCTAAATACTTCTATAACCTGTTGTACTGTGAGGGGCCCAAAACAGGTAGACTATTAAAATAATAAAGGTGGTTTAATAAGTCATGGCAGTTATGAAAGAACAATCACACATATCACAAGGGTTTTTATAAGTCAGAGTATGTTTGGGGAATTGTTCATCGCCTCAAAGTGGAAGGAGAACACCCATCCAGATCCGGCAAAGAGGTAACCTTCTAGTTAGGCTTTCAAGCTTAGCACCAATTTCCAAGTGCGCCCAGGAAGCTGTGGAGCTCAGACTTTGAGGCTAAGCACTCTGCCTTTCTCCTTCATCCTGGCCCACCACCTCCGTTCAGAATCTACAAAGAGCTGTGGAATCTTGAAGGGCAGCATCCAGTAACGTTCATCACAATTTCAGGGGTAACAGCTTCTGAGTTAAATGAAAGGTGTTTAGGGTTTGTTTTTAAACAGTAATTAACTATGCTATTATTTCAATGAATATTTCAATGAAATATGCTATTTCAACACAAGAAACCACTGGAAATCT
Source organism: Acinonyx jubatus (assembly GCF_027475565.1). Lineage (NCBI taxonomy): Eukaryota > Metazoa > Chordata > Mammalia > Carnivora > Felidae > Acinonyx > Acinonyx jubatus. The sequence continues at coordinate 207,446,873 of NC_069380.1, forward strand.
CTTTGTTTTGTGACCTAGAAGTAGACATGGAGAGTCTAAAGGGAATCAGAGGTAGATTTCTGGGAAGATAATGTTTTATGTGTTTATTTGTCTTCCAGAACTCCAAATAGTTGCGTTGGCAGGCAGGCTGCTCTATAACTGCCCCCTTCTGAAGACTCAGAGGTGTTTACAGAAACTGAAAGTCCCAGCAGTATATTTCCATGAGCTCATTACCAGTTCCGCTTACACCCTTCAGATGTTGCATGTGCAAATGAACATCCATGCAGTATAAACCCCTGCCTCGAGCTTTTGTTCTAATTACAAAGTAGCACAAGTCAGAAACGTGGTGACTATAACATCAGGGCATCTTTTTAGAATCCCTGCTTTGGTCACTATTATTCAAAGCAACTCCAATGCCATTTCTTGCCTGCCTCTTTATGCTAATCAGCCTAGCTCCCTCGGCCCCTCCTCCTTCAGCTTCCTTTAAGAACTGTTCACTTTCAGCTGTCACAGAGGGTAACTCAGACCAGGCTTGGAAATCACTGGATTTAACTCAGCAGCACTTTTTAAATTTTGTGTATCTTATTCTAGCAGTCCTCTTGAAATACTAGAGGCATTAGGTTTCGTGTCAGCAGATGGGTCAAAACATTGCCAAAACTGTAATTGGTTAGAAATAGTTACTTTGTAGGATTTTACACTGTAGAGGGGAAAGCTTCAAAGTACTTTGAAATGAAAGACAAATTAAGCTGTGCTTTTATCCAAATGAATTGGCATCTTTGTATGTAGGGGAAGTTATATTGGTCAATATTTATTTCAAGAATCATGACTAGAAAGCACTTGGAAGTTTATTAGAGAAGTAAATGTTTTACACTCAAGGACAGGATCTGCATGTACCTCTGTGGCTCTGGGTGTCTGGTGAAGACCATTTTAGGTGACTAACCAGGGGAAGGAAATGTCCTAGTGATACTGGAACCACAGCCTGTATTGCCAGCACCATGTCTACTGCACAGAGAAAAGACAGCAGGCACCTGTTTAACAGTTTTTATACCTGTAAACTGAAGCTTCCAGAAGACCAGCGACAGCAAGGTGAGTCAGCCAGGCTAACGCGTTCTGTGACCTGGCCATTTGCATTCCAGGAGCAATGGTAGGCTGGGGAAGTGCCTGGGAAATCTCTGGTTGGAAGATGCTTTATAATCTTTGATTTTTTTTTTTAACTCTGAGAATAGACATAATAGTAATGCATAAGGGTGAGTTAACTTGGGTTCACTCCTGGTTTTTAAAGGACTATGGGAGACTATCAAGAATGCTATTCCTTGGGCTTGTCCTTCGGAGGCTTATGTGCTGAGACTTCCAGCCACTGTTGTTTTTCTAGAGCATGCTATATTTGTGTAATTCAAAACACCCATCCAGGGAAGGCTAAATCAGCTACAAGGGGAATTTGCTGAGATTAGCTTTATGTTACACTGGAACTATCTTCCCTGTCCTGCCACTAATGGCACACTTTTGGATTTAAAGTTGAAGCCTAATTTTGCCTGGATCTCTGACTCACTCATTTGTGGGAAAAATAAATATATTCTTAGCTCTTTCCCTGTTACGATGTAGGAACAGCTGGAGAAAGACAGTGAAAAGTGTCACATTTCACATGATGGGCACTCATTCAGACTAAGCTATCTACCTGGCAGCCATTTTCACCATCAGTCTTTCTTAAAATTTCAAATCCACTACCCAGCCAGCTGCATCAATTAGTGGCAGATGGCTGACATGAATAGACAAGATGATCTTTCCAACCCATTCTGGCACGGACAGCAAAGGACACTTGAAAAAAAGGCAGGGTGCTGTCACAGATGACATCATCACTCCCCAGAGGTTAAGGATTGGCCCCGGACATTTCTAACTTGCCCTTAATAACCACTGATGGATCTGTCTATGTAGGGATCTAGGCTGCAAGCTCTTTATTTACTTTTCCACAGACACGGTTTTAGATTTTAGTGGCGTGGACAGAGCTGGCTAACGGGCTGAAACCTCCCATTTCCAAGGTGGCACCTGTGTGCTAACGTTTGCATGAAGGTGTCAGGCCACTTTCTTGCATTAGTTCCTGGACTTCACGCTGTACAAGGCTTACTATAGTGGGGGTAGAAAATACTTTATAATAAATGGAAACAGCAAAAACTTTTGAGACCGTTCGGTATCATCAGGGCTGAAATAAGTCATTTTAAACTAACTGCTTTAGCATGTAAAGTCCTGGAATGTGCCAGAGTTTAATCATAGCACTATAAAAGTTGTGCTCTTCTGTTAGTAAACCCTAGTCCATCATAGGTTTTTGTTGGCTGTTCATTTTGTTTGAAATGTTTAAAGCTACTTCCCCACTCCAATTGCTAATGTAATATTTATTATATAAGATTTGCCAGGGGGAGCATAGAGGAGATGGTTAAAAATCACCATCCAGAGAGTGTTGTTCTTAACCCTTTAGTGCATAGTCTTCCAGCCTTTTCTTCTGTGCCCATGTACAACGTACTTTTTTGCTTGATTTTTAAACAAAATAGAGTTATTTTATATATAACATTGTATGAACTGCTTTTTAATTTAATATTTGATTATGAACAAATTTCCATGTCATCATTCATGCGCACATATTCTTCTACAACCTTATTTTAGCTATTTATTTATCCATTCATTCATTCATTCGTTCATTCATTTAAATTTATTTTTGAGAAAGAGAGAGAGCATGAGTGCATAAGCAGAGAAGGGGCAAAGAGAGAGGGAGAGAGAGAATCCCAAGAAGGCTCCACATTCAGCATGGAGACCGACACTGGGCTCGATCCCATGACCCTGAAATCATGACCTGAGCCCAAATCAAGAGTCCAGTGCTCAACCGAGTCACCCAGGTGCCCCTCTGCAGCCTTGTTTTTAGCAGTTGTATGCTCTTCCTTAAATGGATGCAGTAAAATTCCTTTAGGCAATTCTCTATGATTAGACATGTGTTTTATTTCTATTTTTTCCCTTTTACAAACAACATTGTGTTTAACCTAAGCAAATGGATAAATCATTGCAGAGGTAAGATTATTTTCTTGGGATACATTCTTAGTGGTGGAATTGCGAGGTCAAAGGATATATATGTTTTTTAAGATGTTTGTTGTGGGGTTTTTTTGTTGGTGGTGGTTTGTTTGCTTATTTTTTGACAGTTGGCCCTCCAATCATTAGTATAGGGGTATATTCTCAGTAATATTGGGTATTATTTTTATTTTTCCCCAATTTTCAAAGTGGAAAATACTATGCTGCTGTGGTTTTAATTTAAGGCAGGCTGTCTTAATGTTCTTCCTTTAGTGGCCATACCCAGAGGAGACTGGAAAAATCATTATGATGACATACTTCCCAAAATACCAAGAAGACTAGAAGTCTAGTCTTTTTTTCTCAGACTGAAGCTTTTGCCTAGAATATTTTGAAAGCAACCATATTCGTCCACAACTGAGTCTCAAAATATCAGTCCCCAGAAACCACAATCCATACGGTTATAAAGCATGTGAATGCAATTGAGAACAGCGTTCAACAGCATTGACTGCTACGAGACCTGTCATCTAGAGATCTGAACTGACAAGTGACACTGGGCAGTGTTTGCTATGCTGCTGAGTAGCATTTAGTTACTCTTCTGGAGTTTAAAAGTATTCATTGAGTATAGTGGCCTTGATTTTTTTTCCTCCAAGGTACATTGGCACCTTGCTATTATGCAAAGTTCAGCAGAGGTCCAAGAAAGCAAAGCGATTGGTTTCAGAGAGTGAAGTCCGGCTATGAATTTGTTTATGGAGGCATTCTGAGTTTGTGGCTTTGGCCTACCCCCCAAACCACACCAAAGTTCCAGCTTTTTAATATGCAGACCATGATTAATTGGCATTTAACTCCTCAGAGGGCATAACCAGATTCAACACATAGGTACTTTCTAACCCTCCCTGCTATATGCTGAAGTGCTTTATGTTATAAAATTGTACTTTTTGGGTGATCATTTAGATAAAGGTCACTTATTGTTTAGCAACTATCTGAACAACAACTATGCAAAGCACTGTGCCAGACATGGTACATCAGTTGAACCAAGCCAACTAAACTATGGTTTCCAGTCCCCATAGTATTTACATTCTACAGCAGCAGATGCTAAACAGTCCAGCACAGGAATCCAGTAGGCTTCTCTCCCTCTTGTTGCTGTCTTTATAGATTCTTCTGTGATAGTTCAAATCCATTTATCTATAACATTGATCTGAGATCACATTTATAAACATTAACTTATATGTCTACAAAGCCTCAACAAAGTTCAGTTCACATTACATGTACTAGGTAGACTTAACCATACTTATGTTTTATAAACCATATTTATGTATATATACTTTAAAATTCACAAAGTAAATGTTTAGAATGCTTTAAAAATTACACAGTTCTCAATACATTATCTTATTTAATTCTTACAATAGTCAGGTGAGGTAGTGTATTAGTCAAGGTTCTCCAGAAAAACAGAATCTCTAGGATGTGTGTGTGTGTGTGTGTGTGTGTGTGTGTGTGTGTGTGTGTATAGAGAGAGAGGAGATCAAAATTTATTTTAAGAGATTGCCTCACACAATTAGGGAAGATGGAAAGTCCAAAATGCACTGTGTGGGCCACCAGGCTGGAGTCCCAGGCAAATTGCTGACCAACATTACAGTTGAAATCTGAAAGTGGTCTGCTGGCAGAATTCCCTCTTGCTCAGGGCAGGTCAGTCTTTTTTATATCCAGGCCTTTAGCTGATGGATGAGACCCACCAACATTCTGGAGGGCAATCCGCTTTACTCACAGTCCACCAGTTTAAATGTAAATCTCATCCAGGGGCACCTGAGTGACTCAGTTGGGGAAGTGTCCAACTTCAGCTCAGGTCACGATCTCACAGCTTGTGAGTTTGAGCCCCGCATTGGGCTCTACACTGACAACTCAGAGCCTGGAGCCTGCTTTGGATTCTGTGTCTCCCTCTCTCTCTTTGCCCCTCCCCTGCTCATGCTCATATATAGCTATCTCATAAAATCCATGATTTTTGAGATACAATGTTTAACTTTTTTTTATTGATCCATATCAGAGAAACTTCTCTGCAGATATTCAAGATGCATTAGTGTTCCTTCTGATTTTTCTTGTTCTGACACCAACTGGGTGTACTACAACTTAATTAAATTCTGTCATTATCCAGAGTTAATGAAGGCTCCAGAAGTTAAGGGCTCAGTCTCAAGAGACCGATCCACTTAAATGCTAGCTACAAATTTCAGGTGTCTCCAAGCCACCTCCATTTCTGCCTGGATGACTACAAATTTAAGACTTCCCACAACTCTCCCAGGTTTGAAAATTTGCTAGAATGACTCACAGAACTCAAGAAAGCCCTATACTTATGATCACCATTTTATTATAAAGGATACAAATGAACAGCCAGCTGAACAGATACATAAGGCAAAGTGTCGGGGGTTTCTGAGCACATGGAGTCAGGGTATCCCACTCTCTCAGGACATCAGTAAGATCATCAGCCAGGAAGCTCCAGTAAGCATGGTGTCCAGAGTTTCCACATGGGATCTCACTACATTTGCATGATTGATTAAATCAGTGACTATGATTGAACTCTGGCTTCAATCTCTCTTCCCTCTCTGGAGGTTGGAAATGGAAAGTAGGGCTAGAAGGTCCAACCCTATACAACCTTGTTCTTTTTGGTGTGGCCAGCCTCTCCCTTGAGTTTCCTCGTTAGCATAACAAAGACAAATGGCCATCAGTTAGGAAATTCAGAGGGTTTTTCAAGCTTGGTGCAAGGAATGGAGAGCTAAAACCAGATCTATTCTTTATTACATCACATTTTGGCTGTCATTTTCAGGATGAATTCTTTTCTTAATGTTAAGACAGTTTCCTGCAAGTCAAGGAACACAGATTAACGCCCTCAACCACTTATTTATTCAGTACAGTTTTTACCAAGAGCTGGGAGCTATATTAGACACCAGAAATGCAAGTTTTTCTGCCCAAGTTTATTTTCTGTCATGTGCTTTTTTGAGGAATTCAGTAATAAGAACTCAGCTAATGGTACTTTTTCAACTTTTTGGGTGAAAGAAAAAGTGATTTGACTCCATAATATTGTGACCCTGCTGCATTAATCCTCATTCTGTGTATTTTGGCCACACTCCTCTTGAGGGTTCCAGAAGGCACTTAATTTAGCTTTGAACTTAGTAAATATAAATATAAAGGCTAAGTGGGGCATGTTTACTGTGAGACCAAATTTGCTCTGAGTCTAAACCATAAAACACAAATTATATTTAGATTGCCGCAAATGCACTATTTCCCTTGAAAATACTCTGTGAACATTTATGAATATACTTAATTTAGAACACTTAAAAAATTTAAGTGCTAAGGAATGAAGATACAACCATGAGAAAGGAAACCCAGTGGTGGCAAACAATGAAATAGTGCCTTTTATATGAAAAGATAATGTGAGATACACACATTATGCTTCTCAAAATAGATTTGTATTAGCTTTCCTTCTTTGTGATTCTAAAACAGTGAAATGGCATAGACAACATGACATCTTTTGGGTGATACATGGCTAAATAAACGAGGATCAGAGGAAGGAACCCTGCACATATTTCTGTTTGTCTTCCACCAAAAGGGAACCTCAAAGTGGCTCAAATGAGTTTTGTTCTATCTACAAAACCATTACTCACATTTTAAAAAAAAAATTTTTTTTAACGTTTATTTATTTTTGAGACAGAGAGAGACAGAGCATGAACCGGGGAGGGTCAGAGAGAGAGGGATACACAGAATCTGAAACAGGCTCCAGCCTCTGAGATGTCAGCACACAGCCCGATGCGGGGCTTGAACTCACGGACCGCGAAGTCATGACCTGAGCCGAAGTCAGCCGCTTAACCGACTGAGCCACCCAGGTGCCCCCCCATTACTCACATTTAAAGGCACAAATTGGTGGAAACAAATCTAGACCATTTAAAAATAACTAGAAAGGAGAGAACTCATTCTATTAGATTTGATTGTATTCAAGCTCCCACTCAGTGCAGGAATTCTTCCCACTAAGCTTTCTTAATAGATGGCACATTTATGACGATCTGAAATATATATATATATATATATATATATATATATATATATATATATATATATATATATATAATGGTTTAAACTCCATTTTCCCACTTCACACTCATTAGGATGGCTACTATCAAAAGAAAAAAAATAGAAAACAGCAAGTGTTGGCAAGAATGTGGAGAAATTAGAACTCTTATACACTGCTGGTGGGAATGGAAAATAGTGCATCTGCTGGAAAATAGTATGGCAATTCCTCAAAAACTACAAATAGAATTACCATGTGATCCCGCAATTCTACTTCCAGGTATATCCCCCAAAAAAGTGACAGCAGGGAATCAAACAGGTACTTGCACACCAATGCTCATAGTAGCACTATTTACAATAGCCAAAAGGTTAAAGCACATCTTTCCATTGACAAGTGAATAAACAAAATGTGGTGTATATATATATATATGTATATATATATATGTACACAAGAAAATATTATTCAGCCTTAAAAAGAAAGTAAATTCTGATACATGCTACACCATGGATGAATCTTGAGGACATTATGCTAAATGAAACAAGCAAGTCACAGAGAGATGAATACTATATGATTCCACTGATATGAGATTGCTAGAGTAGTCATTTTCAGAGACATAGAGCAGAATGGGGGTTGCCAAGGGCTGGGAGGGGGAATAGGGAGTTATTATTTAATGGTATAGAGTTTCAGTTTTGCAAGATGAATACGTTCTAGAGATTGCACAATAGTGAGAATCAGTTAGCACTATTGAACTATGTGCTTAAAAATGATTAAGATGGTAAATTTTATGGTATGAAAAAAATTTTTAAGCCATTACTGGCCAAAGCCATCCCTAATTATGTTTCTGAATTTGGGCTTAAAAAAACAAAAACAAAACAAACCTTCATTTTTCCTATTCCTAAAACCAAAACTAGAAGGAAATATTCTGCTCATCTCTGATTCCCAAAAGCTATTTATTTGAAAACATTAATAAAATTAAGAAGCTCCTAATTTTGACAAAAAAAGAAACAAAACATTACCAATATCAGGAATGATATAGAGTGTCATTATAGATCCTACAGCTATTAGAGTGATAATAAAGGAATATTATGAATAACACTGTGCCAGAAAGACACCAAAAAAAAAAAAAAAATTCAACAGCCACTCACATAAAAACTCCAAAAGGATTTAGAATAGAAAGGAACTTCCTCAACCCAAAAAGAACATTTTCAAAAAACTGACAGCTAGTATAGTGCTTTCATTGTCAATGAAAGACTTAATACTTCCCTACGAAGATTGGGAAGCAAGCAAGGATGTCCACTATAGTCACTTCTATTCAACATTATGGAATAGGACTGAAGGTCTTAGCCAATGTACTAGGTTAAGAAAAAGAAATAGGGGTGCCTGGGTGGCTCAGTTGGTTGAGCATCTGACTTCGGCTCAGGTCATGATCTCATGGTTTGTGAGTTCGAGCCCTGTGTTGGGCTCTGTGCTGACAGCTCAGAGCCTGGAGCCTGCTTCGGATTCTGTCTCCCTCTCTCTCTGCCCCTCCCCCACTCATGCTCTGTCTCTGTCTCAGAAATAAATAAACATTAAAAAAATTTTTTTAAAAAAAGAAAAAGAAAAAAAATAAAAGTTTTATATTTTGGAAGTAAAGAGGTAAAACTATATTCACAGATGAACGATAGCTGGTATAGGAAAAACTTTAGGAATCAATTAAAAGAAAAGAAAATACTACAACTAATAAGTGAGTTACCAAGATCACAGATAACAGCATACAAAGTCAGTATACTAAAAACAACTATATTTCTATATATTAGCAAAGAATAATTGGAAGTTGAAAACTTTTAAGTATTCTTTTAGTAGTACATTTTTTATAAAAAAAATAGTAAAGGAGTTATTAACAAAAGATGTGCAAGACCTGTACACTTAAAGCAAACATTGTAGAGAAAAGCTAAAGAAGATTGAACTAAATACATAAATTGGAAGGTTCAATTTATTAAGATATTAACCCTCCCCAAATTGATCTAGAGAGTCAAGGCCATCTCAATCAAAATTCCCGCAGACTCTTTTTTCATTGACAAGCTAATCTTTAATTTATAAGGAAATGCAAAGGACCTAAAATAGCTGAAATCTTGAAAAAGAAGAACAAATTTGATAACTTATGCTTTGGATTTAAACCTATAATAATCAAGATGGTATAATATTGGTATAAGCATAGAAAATTTATTATTGAAACAGAAGAGGGAGCCCAGAAATTGACTCACTCATTTTTGGCCAGTTTTTGAAAAAGATATCGAGATAGTTCAAAGAAGGAAAAGATACTATTTTTTGTAATACCCCTGGAACAAATAGCCCTCATTACCCACCTCACACAAAAATTAATTTGAGATGAAATATGAAAACACAGAAGCTTAATCTGTAAAACTTCTAGAGGAAAAACACGGGAAAATATTTTCATAAATTGGAATAGGTAATTTTTACAGACACAGAAAGTACTAACCATAAAAAATAGATAAACTAGACTACCAACATTAAAAATATTTGTTTTTTAAAAGATTACATTAATACAAGAAAAGAGAAACTGGGAGATGAGTGCCTGGGTGGCTCAATTGGTTAAACCTCTGACTTTGGCTCAGGTCATGATCTCACATCTCGTGAGTTCAAGCCCCATGTAGGGCTCTGTGCTGACAGCTCAGAGCCTGGAGCCTGCTTCAGATTCTGTGTTTCCTCTCTCTGTGCCCATCCCCCTGCTTGTGCTCTGTCTGTCTCTCAAAATAATAAACATTAAAAAAAATTTTTTTTAAAGAGAAACTGGGAGAAAACATTTGTGATATATAGATCTGGGAAAAAAGCTTGTAATCAGAATATGTAAAGAACTCAATATAAACAATTTGATTAAAAAATAAGCAAACAATCTGTCAGACACTTTACAAAAAGGACATATAAATGTCTAAGAATCACATCAAAAAATGCTCAACATAATTAGTCATCAGGGAAATGTAAATTAAAACCTCTGTCAGATATCACTTCCCATTCACTAGAATAGCTAAAATTAAGAATGCCAACGATACTGTGTTGCAGAGACTGTAGAGCAATCAGAACTCCTATGTATTGCTGTAAAGTGATACCACCACTTTGGAAAATAGTCCGGCAATTTCTTTTATCGTTAAATCTACGCCTACCCTATGATAACCGATCACATTCTTAGTTATTTTCCCAAGAGGAATGAAAAGCAAAAAGCTTAGAGAAGAATGTTCATGGCAGATTTTATACCTATGAGCTCCAACATGTGAACCACTCAAATGTACATAAGCCCGTAAATGGATAAGCCAACTGTGGTATGTCCGTAGACTGGAATGTTATCCAGGAGTAGAAAGCAGTAAGTTGCGGTTACACATAACCACATGGATGAATCTGAAACTGTACGACATTTGGGGGGTGAAGCCAAGAGGCTGGTCTATGGGGTGAAGGACCAAGGGCTTGGCACATGTGCAGCTCATACAGCAGTATGCTGCTGCGCATGGGCTGGTAAACTCTGGCAGTAGCATAGACTCTAACCCTTATGCTGTGTGATAGAAGGCCATCTCCTGAGGATGCTGTAGACATCTCAGATGGAAAATTCTGCTAGGGCAACTGCAAGATCCCTTTCAAAACCAAGATTCTGTGGTTTGCCCCCAATTCTTTAATTCATTTTGATGTTGTCTCCTCAACAGTGTTGTGCAAGTTCTTTGGGAGCAGTAAACTGGGTTTATACTGGGAACCACTCACAGCACTACATGTCACCTGTAAACAAGTCATATTTTGTCATATGTCATCCTAACCCAAAAACTCCAGAGCCTGTGCTATAGCCCGAGTTTCCTTCCTCTCATGTGGGCTCATTTAAGTACCTGGAAACGATCTGAGTGATGGCTGGCCCTTGAAGTCAGTTTGTCATTCAGTTTTAAATGTGTTGCTATTCGAGTCACCAGTTGATCTGTATGTAAACCGCTCACCACATCCGAATGTCTCCCAAAAGGGGTATTTAACTCTAAAACAATAGGTAAGAAAATGTAGCAGTATCAGTGCAAACACATCAGATCAGAGCAGGTGGCCTGCTTACTGGGCTAGCAGTTTTCACTGAAATTTAAATATTTGCATGATATATGTTTCTTAAACTGCACGAAGTGTGAAAGATTGCAATGTACCACTTTTGGAACTGGGCCAATATGGCCTTGGAGAGATGATTTAGATTTTAACAAAATAAATAAGAAGTATCAAAATCTCCAAATTAAACAGAGGCTAAGCAATAGTCATTATTATAACTCACTTTTTTATTTAAACTGGGGACTCTATTCAGAATAAAGTGCTGGCTCAAAGTGCTCATTATATTAAATCATTAACTTGACTTGAAATCTTAACATTTAGGCCAGGTAAATTCACACCTGACTTGCTCTTTAATGAAATCTATTGGTAAAGCTAGCATAATAACCAAAGGCAGGATTCAAAATGCAGTAAATACTCACATCCAGTAAAAAGCTGCATTCCTTCTACCCAATGATCAGATATCTCACCGTGTGTAGATGGTCAATAACTAAGCACGAGGTCATAAGAGTGAGATCTAGATTACTGACAAGAGATGATGATAGTCGGAAGATACCTTTTGATACTAAACCAACATCAAAGAGCATGAAACATGCATCTGGGAATTGAGCCAGAAGGAGACAGAGGCTAAACTGTAACCGATGAAATGGAAACTGACCTATATACTCGAACGGGAGAGCGAAAAGATTTTTGTAAGTCTCCCATATCACTGCAGAATGGGCTTCAGGTCCTAAGAGAACCCACAGCTAACAGGACACACGTTCCTTTCCCTCAGCAGATGCAGAGAAACTACCAAGTCTCCAGACATGACAGCTTAGTAACTGGATTGTCCCTCTTGAGTAAGAATCTGTAATGACTGGTTTCAATAATTGGCTCCAAATCCTTTCTTGTTCTGATAAAAGGAAGTAGTTCATAATAAGAAGGTATGTTACCATCTGGAGAAAAAAGAGTAAAGCAGGGAGACTTGATGGAAAAGGACCATTTTGGTCTAGGCCTGTCTGTGTTAAACTGTAGTTGACTTGAAGAGAAATGAAGTCACAGATCAGGATTTATGTGTATGTGCGTTTTTATAAACTGAGTGTGGGTAAGACATATACCAGAGCTACAGATTATGAGGGTCTGTGCGTTCAACAAGACCGACTTTGTCATAAGGGACTTGATGTGTGAAGTATGGATTCAGTGTGGATTAGTTTTGGTATTAGTTGCCATTTTTCTTTCTGAAAATTGAATACGCTAAAATTAATTAGTAGAGGTGATTGTTTTGATCTTAGGATGAAGCAAAGTAGATTTTGAGGGACTTGCAGAAAGCTCTAGCTACAAATAAAAAGAGAAAAAAAGCATAAAGATTTAGAAAAGACATAGTCAAAAAACACCCATAACAGATGTGCCAATGTCTTTCTAATTTTGTAAACATTTCTTATATCTTAAGGTTTAAATTCACAATATTGTTATTGTCTTTTACTTTGCTCGTAGCAGGCTATTAATGTTTATTTAGTAAATCAACACTTTTTCCCCAAAAGTTCATCCAAGTGATTAATAGTCCTAAATTACTGAGTGTTCGAGCTTTAAACTCCACTTAGGGCAATGGATCTTCACATACTAGAAAACTGAAAGCAGAGGAGAGAAGTGACTTACTCAAAGTTAATAGCTAGTGCAAAGAGCCGGTACTACTACATTAGTTTGAGAGTGTTATGAAGAAAGGGCCAGCATAATAAAAAGTATCTACAATGCATTAAAAAATTAAGACAAAATAAACTTGAGTTGTACCTTATTTAAAAATACCCACAGAAAGAGTATTTACTTGTGTAATAATCTTAGTATTAAGCAGATGGAGAAAATGATGAGTATATGAGGGAGGGGAAGGAGAAACAGGAAGAGGGAGGAAGGGAAAAGCGCGGAGAAGCAAGGAACCAGGCGCTAGAGAGAAATATGCAGCCAATTGAGAGCAAAGAAAGGAGAAGAAGCAAATGAAGAAAAGCTGATTTAAAAAAAAAAAAAAAAGGTCCAAAATGTTCTACATACATACACCGGGATATTATTCAGCCTTAGAAAAGAATGAGATTCTTCATACATGCTACAGCATGGATGAACCTTGAAGATACGCTAAGTGAAATAAGTCAGGTACAAAAAGACACAGATTGCATGATTCCACTTCTACAAAGTGTCCTAGGGCAGGTGGATCCAGAGAGTCAGAAAGCAGAGTGTGGTTTGGTGGGAATGCAAGCTGGTGCAGCCACTCTGGAAAACAATATGGAGGTTCCTCAAAAAACTAAAAATAGAACTACTCTACGACCCAGCAACTGCACTACTAGGCATTTATCCATGGGATGCAGGTGTGCTACATATGCACCCTCATGTTTACAGCAGCACTATCAACAATAGCCAAGGTATGGAAAGAGCCCAAATGTCCATCGATGGATGAATGGATAAAGAAGATGTGGTATATGTATACAATGGAGTATTACTCGGCAATCAAAAAGAATGAAATCTTGCCATTTGCAACTACGTGGATGGAACTGGCAGGTATTATGCTAGGTGAAATTAGTCAGAGAAAGACAAAAATCATATGACTTCACTCATATGAGAACTTTAAGAGACAAAACACATGAACATAAGGGAAGGGAAAAAATAATATAAAAACAGGGAGGGAGACAAAACAGAAGAGACTCATAAATATGGAGAACAAACTGAGGGCTGCTGGAGGGGTTGTGGGAGGGGGGATGGGCTAAATGGGTAAGGGGCACTAAGAAATCTACTCCTGAAATCATTGTTGCACTATATGCTAACTAATTTGGATATAAATTAAAAAAATAAAAAATAAAATTAAAAAAAAAAAGAAAGTAGAGTGTGGTGACACAGGCTCTGGGGAGAGAGACATGGGGAAATAGCACTTCGTGGATACAGAGTTTCAGTTTAGGATGATGGAAACGTTCTCAAGATGGACGGTGGTGATAGTTACACATCAGTGTGAATATACGTAATGTCACTGAACCATACATTTTAAATGGTTAAAATGGTAAAATGTTATGTGTATTTTCCCACAATAAAAAAAAAACACACTTAAAAGAAATGAATTGATTACAGGATCTCCTCTAATCTTTCTTTTGGACTTATCACAATAGTTCACTGATCATGAAAACTTGAAGGAAAGAAAATGAATAGATTTAAAGACTTGTTCTCAGTTTTCTTGAGAATTCTTCAAGTCATATACAGTTGAAAAGTGAAAGTTTTTCTCTTATAGTTTTCTTTAGCATGATGAACAAAATGTTTCTGGTAAGGCTTACAAATTGCTACCTGGCCTTGACTTCTGCCAAACTAGCTCTAAATCAATGCAATAAGGTATCTGGGGCCGGCATTGCTGTATTCCTGCTCATTTCTGTGCCCGAGGGCCAGCAGGGCATTTCAGTGACGATGAATGGCCGCCTGCCGGCTTCTGTGAATTCCCAAGAAGAGAATGAGGTCTGGGCCTTCTGGGCTTGTGAGCTCCTTGGGTGGGCGGTTCTTGCTCCTTTCTTCTGGCCTAGGCCTCCAACATCTTGTTCTCAGGGGAACAACATCCATTTAGTCTTGTGGAAACAAGAAAACAAGGAGCCTTTTTTTCCTGCTTGCTCAAAGCCTCAGGACAAAGAGGAATAAGGAAAAGAGATTTGGAATTAGAAGAAGCTGCAATCAAACTTCTCCATCCGGCCTGTGTCCTTGGAATCTAGGAAGGAATTTAAAAATAGTGTGTTTCTTTAGTGAAGAGGAAGAGCTTAAATTTATCTGAATTCAATGTATGAAGCTACGCTTCAGCCATATTGATTTATTAATAGTCTATGTGAAGAGTGACTTCTTACTAATATGGTATTTTGTGTCAGAATCACCTCTTTAATTTTAGCAGTACAGAAATGCTAGAGAATTACTTAAAATAAAGAGATACCATTTTAAACCTGTGCATGTGCCTGGTCAATATTAATCTTCAACATGTCATAAAACCTTGACTATATTTCTGTTCCCCCTCCCTCAGCAAAATGGAGAGACCCATTTCTAACATATGGAAGCAGTTTCACACTGCAAGTTATTCCGAGGGGAAAATATGTGATTCATAAATGCTGTCAAATGAAATATGTATTTCCAAATGGTACCAAGTTGACCAAGCACATCCTACGACAGATTCCACATCTTTATTACCCCATATGCATAAATGAAAGAACAGTTTAGAGAAGGGCAAACAGCCCCTTTTAGCATCCTCCATCCGGAAGTCCCATGTTTGTTGCTGGGACACATATTCAAGTAATCAAAGATTGCAAGTAACCTTATCACAACATAGCTTTATTTATAAACAAAATAGCACCTTCAAATTATGGAGAAATGGGTATGCTCTGTCCAAAGTAATACATTCATCTGGGTTATTTTCGTCAGTGGCTGAATATATATATATATTGACAAGAAGATTTTAGATGGCAAGGTTCACCATGCCATTTGCCTGCCGACATTCCAAAACAAACCTCTTTGGTCAGAATACGAAGAGAAAATGGTGAGACCAAGTGAAGCATCTTAACAGTGTTTACAGAGGGCAAAACCAAAGTGCAGCTAGACTGACACAGTCTGTGGCCACATCTCAACGAGGCTTTTACAAACCATGGAAGCAGGAGAACCTCAGAGCCCAGGCACATCACAACTTCAGAAGAGAGGAAGCTGTCAAGTAGTCATTTAACTCACAATGGAAGCCAGGAGGGACCCTTTCTTCCAGGAAAAATCTCTCCCGTGCTTTAGTCCCTAAATATTAGCTGTCTGGTCTCAGGCACATCCTGTAATTTTAGAGGCTTTCTTTTCTCATAAGCACAAGGGTCTAATAACCTACTTTTTGAGAATCCTATAATGCAGTAAGAGCGGCAGCTTACTGAGCATTTCGTACGTGCCAGGTGTTTTACCTCCGTTACCTTGCAACTCTGTGAAGTATGTTTTATTATCTCCATCTTACAGACAAGGAAACCTGGGCTCAGAAGCATCAAATGCCCTGCCCTGGCTTATTATTAGTAAATTCAGGAGATGGAATTTGAATCCAGGTCTCTTTTCCACCAAAGCTTGGATTTTTTAAAACCACGCATTCTGGACCTTAGTAAGCATTCATTGAGTCACCAAAAACTAATATATTTAAATCTGTATTACAATAGGTAAAGTAGGATGGAAATGGAAGTCTTTAAATTACCCCAGTGCATAAAAGAAGCATCATGGGAGGTCACCAAGGTCCAACCTTTTATACTACTTCTTAAGGTCATATTAAGTTAAACAAAAGGCAAAAGGATAAAGATTAGTTGTGACATGCATAAGCATATCATATAGTAGCTACTGTCTTTAAGAATGAAAAAAAGAAATAATTTAAAAAGTCGGGGTGCCTGGGTAGCTCAGTCGGTTGAGCATCCGACTTCGGGTCAGGGCATGATCTCGCAGTCTATGGGTTCAAGCCCCGCATCAGGCTCTGTGCTGACAGCTCCGAGCCTGGAGCCTGCTTCGGATTCTGTGTCTCCCTCTCTCTGCCCCTTCCCCGCTCATGCTCTGGCTCTCTCTCTGTCAAAAATAAATAAAATATTAAAAATTTTTTTTAATTAAAAAAAGAATTTAAAAAGAAACGAAAAAAGAAATTTCTCAAATTTAATAATTTAAGAAAGAAATTCCAGTTTTGACACTGGAATAATAGTAAAATTTAATGGCGTATGCTATGATACCTATTGAAAAGGTCACCACTCACCCCCAAATATAAAGCATACTGCACATGATGACCGTATCTTTTGGGGTCAATTACAGAACACTCTCAAAATTATAAAGCCATTTTTTCCCCTCACCATTGTGTTTTGATTGACAGAGTGATTTTGCCAGATGTTCTATACCACATGACTTAATTAAAATTATTTGTTTTTTAATCTGTCAATCTCTCTATTTATACAGGCACTAGTGAAGTGATTTTGAAAAATAATAAATTTTCTTCAGTTGAATTACTGCTGCTATAAATCTCCAGATTCTAAAATGCAAGTGAAATTAATTCACTGGCTATCACCCACTACCGCACATAACTGGATTATAAATTAAGCAGCACAGTTTAGAGGTGAGGTTGGGTGAATGCATTCAACACAGAATTCTGAGGGCTTGGTCCTACCTCCAGAATGGTAGCAAGGGCCATGTTTGACACAGAGTCTGAGTCTTTTTGCTTCTTGCTCACATCAAAGACTTTTATTATCTCTATGCCTTGATTTTCCAAAGTTAGTCTGTGTATACATCTAGACCGATGTACAAACCAAGGGAGGAAAGTGTCTAGACTCTTTAGAACTTATGATGAACAGATCCCTTGAACACTATCAGTATGAGAAGCAGATGGGTTCAGAAAATAGGATGGATTGGGCAAACTCTGGGTGATGATGGTTGTGTTCAGTGGGTTGAGAGAGAGTTTTCTCATCTTCTCTGATTTCCTATTATGAAATGATTCCCATTCTGAAAATGAGTGATTTCTTTATCAGCGTGGTATTGACGAGAAGAGGAGTAGCTTTCTTTTTCTGTTCTAATGTTGATTTTTTGTCTCTAGTGTGGGCTTCTCATAATGAATCAAAACTAGAAATGCTCAATTTCTTAGAGTTGGCAGTTTAATAACTTCATTTTCAAGAAGAACTTAAAGCAGCTCAAACAAATTAGACGTTAGTTGAAAGGCTGAGTGTTTTTCCCTTCTACTTCATATACTGTACTTACTATAACAGTTTTATATTTATAGTACACAGAATTGGTTATTGCTTCAGCAGCAATGACCAGTACTGGAATGCTTCCAGCAGGATCCATTCATCCTGTGTCTCCAGTTGAGCTAGTAGCTTTGTGAATCAGCCTGGAAACTTCCTGTGTAAACTGCCTCTATTTTCCTCTGGGGTCCTGGTTATTTTACTTCAACTCAGTACAAAACATCTCATAAAATAGAACCAAGAGTGTTCCATCACAGTTAATAGGGTCACTCTGTGGCCCTACCACCCCCTCTGTAAAGACATAGTTTTTTATATGATGGTGGGTAATTTGTTATTTCATTCTTCTTGCATTTTTATTGAGCTCCTGCGTGTAGGGCTAGAAATAAGTACAGAATATCTCATGCTAGTGCTTCCCTCATAAATTGGCAGATTCCTTTTTCTTCTGGGGCTGCCACTTGCCCTTATTAAAACTGTCTTGGAGGGGTTCCTGGGTGGCTCAGTTGGTTAAGCCTCTGACATTGGCTCAGGTCATGATCTCGCGGTTCATGGGTTTGAGCCCTGCGTCTGGCTCTGTGTTGACAGCTCGGAGTCTGGAGCCTGCTTTGGATTCTGTGTCTCCCTTTCTCTCTGCTCCTTCCCTGCTTGTGCTCTCTCTTTCTCTCTCTCAAAAATAAATAAACATGAAAAAAAAATAAAAATGTCTTGGCATATTTTAATATAATGTTGAGGTTTGTTTTTTCTTTTTACAAAAATCAAGATTATGATTCAGACCCTCTGTGTCTCTTCTTTCTGGGGTTCCATACAGAGACTAAGGTCACTTGCTATGATTTGCCTATTTTTTCTACAGAAGATCTCATTTTTAGAGTTGAAACTTCAGAGGTTTCAAATTTTTGGTGAAGAATCCTAGTACTATGGCAATATTTTTGATGTAGTTTATGCTTCCAGCCTAATTTTTTCCTCGCAGAAATGAACATTTTAATGAACATTTAATAATTTCAAGCCAAGACACTTTCCAAAAACATTTTTTTTTTCAGGGACACCAAGGTCAGATTTCAGACATATCAAAACAGCAAACAAACTTTTGCATTTGAGAGGAGATCATTAATGGCTTCAAGCAAAATATCTGAATGACTGATTTCAGCATCAGTGTCAATATTTTAATATCCTTACTACAGAGATTTCTTTTGAAGTCTTCTGAGTAGCTCTTAACTTCACCTTACACTGAATCATAATCATAGTATGGGGTTTGAGTAGCAATCCTTTTCTCATTAATTGTCAGGTTACTCAGAACATCTGGAGAGTTAGTCACTGACTCCAGGAGTCTCCACTGCCATCTTCCTAAATGTGGTATCAGGTGACAGAGACCTGGAGGTGCTCTCTAGGACTTACCTCTTAACCATATGTATACATCACCTAGGGATCGTGTCAAATACGGTCATTCTGTAGGTATGGGGTGGGCCTGAGAGTTTCTGTTTCTAACAAACACCCAGTAATGCTTCTGGTCTACCTGGTCCACACTTTGACCAACAATCTCTAAAACTCTGTATGGACCACAGCCTGAATTCAGAAACTTCCTGACATTAAAAGAAGAAGAAGAAAGATAGGGGCTCGATGAAGAGAAATGAGGAAGAAAACTAGGGATAAGAATATGGTAATGAGTGAAAGGAAAAAGAAAGATCTTTGAGGAACAATGAGGCATTTCCCTCAGACTAACAAGAGTCACAGGGTACCCACAGGTAATATTGGACCGGAGGGGAAGAGGACAGGGAATCTCACTTTTATTGAATGTCTCCTGTGCAACCTGTGGTCTGATATATTGCTATATGTTTATGTATGTGTGGATAGATGATGCTAGATAGATAGATGATAGGCAAATAGATACTGGAATGTACTGTAAATATCTGGATATATAGAGAGATGTGTGCAAATATAGAGAATAGATAGATGATAGATGGTTCTGCTTTGTTCCAAATGGGTTTGAGGAGGAAGCTGTATGAGATGCTTCTATATGCATACATTGCTTCAAGCCTCATGACAAGCTTTTAAAATATATACACAGAGACATAGATCATAAAACTGAGGCTTGGATTAATTAAAAAAAAAAATACAGTTCTAGGACTATTTGACTTCTGAGCTCCCAAATCTATGCTTTGACCAGTTAGAGAGCTGGACACAAGTCAAAGAGGGTGGAGAGGACAGGGGCATAATGAACAATGTTGGAGCCTGGGCTAAGACAGTGCACAAGGAGAAGAAATTAGAGAAGAGGATGTGGCAGACATGTGGATAGGTCCAGGAAGAAAGGGAGAGGAAAAGGCAGGACCTGCCAGGGCTGCGGCCCAAGTGGATAATTCCAGTCCTGGTAGCAATTAAGAGGTGACCCATTTGGCATCACCTGCCTCTCAGTGGGAGGGGTTGTTGCCACTCTCTTTCCTGCCAAGTCCGTTTCCACAACCTTTCTGGCCCCGGCTAGGGCAGCCTAGTTCTATCCAGTGTGGAGGATTCAGTGTTCACCTTTCCCCAAATCCCAACGCAGCAAGAGGCGGTCCGCAGGACTCTGCTGTGTAGTAGAAATTTGGGGCCCCTAAGGGTGCCGGTCCTGTCCCCACTGGGACTCTGAGTTGGGGGTGCTCCGTGCTCAGTGTCTTTCTCCTCTTCTGGATCTGCTTTTGGCTCTGCAGATCCTTTTGAACCTCCTTCTCTGAGATGATTCATTGGGAAAATCCTCCAGTTAGGTTTTGATGAAACATATGAAAATAAAGGATAGGGACAAGGCCTTATGACCCACCTAAAACTGGGGGAGAGGGAAATTATGGTACATATTAGAAGGAGGAAAAGTTTATATTTACTCACCTTCATTCTCATCTTGTACCACTGATCCTCTCTCTCTTGCCTTGCAAGGTGGCTTGTACATGGTCAACCCTCAATACATATATTTTTTTTAAACAAATGGATTGATTAATTAATACATTATACACTTGATCTTAGACAAAAGGCCGAGAAGCGATTAATGAATACATTATAAAGCAAAAAAGCATAAACTTAAAATTAGAAAATCATAAGAACCTTGCTTTTATTTTGAAAATTTCCTACTGGGTTAAGTAAAAAAACTGTTATGGACCCGATGGCTGGATAAATGCTTACCTTTGGCTTTGGCTTTGGAGCCAAAAGAACTGCTTGGAAGAGGGGAACAGAATCCAGATGGAAGAGGAGGTATGGAGATTATCTGCTTTGCAACTTATGTGCTGGGCGGAGTCAGGGAGAGAGGGTGGCTATGCTGAGGCTAATAAACCTTCAATCAGACAATGTATCCTTACATCCCAGCACAATGCCTGGCACAGAAAGGATGCCCAACGAATATTTGTTGAATTAATGAATAAAAGTGACATTCTTACTTTATCATATGTTCTCTAAGCTGCAAGTAACCCTTTACGATTTCCTCCTTAATGCTGCATTGAAGAGTGCTTTTGCCTGTGTTTAGCTGACTGTTTTGATTGAGGGAAAGTCAACGTGTTACTTGTCTAGAATTAGGCCTCGTCATGCTATTTTAGGCATAACTATCCTAAGTTTGGTTTAGAAGAGGCTGACTTATAATTCCATTGCATAAGTATTCCCCTACACATTCACGAAGCCTATTTTCTTTCAAAGTCACTGGAGTTCTCATTTCTTAACTCTAATGTAATTGCTGAACAGGAGCTTGTTTGAGAAGGAATAAAGAATTGAACCATAGTTTCATGTGGATGGGACTGCCAGTATGTTCTTGAGTATTTTCTGCTGGGACTCACTTGGCTCCAAGGACAGACAGTGCAGTAAAAAACTTGCATGAAAAACTGAGCAGGTTATCTCCGTGGACCACAAGAAGTACCCCCAGGTCATAGGGCCCCAGGAGCTTGGCAAGAGTGGCCTGGCAGAGTTTTGACACTCTCTTATGGGATTCAAAATATGGGGAACTGGAGAACCCCTTTCTGGCATATAACAAAATGTAATTGGCGGTTGCTTGAAACTCCTCAGTGAGAGTTTTATTTATTCATCCCAGGGATGGCAAATCACCTTGGCTTGTATGCCAGGACAATATACTGGTAATGGCTATTGAAAACCTATAATGAGAAAAATTCTGAGATCATATTTGGGCTCATTAAGAAAGTGTCATTTTTACTTCAATTTAAAAAAGAAAGTGTTGTCTTAAGTGGTCAATGTCAGCTAAGGATTGGTGGCGTGCCATATATTTAATATTCTTTCTTTAAAGCTTTTTTTTTTGTCTTGTAAAAATCTAAGCAATTATATCTAAAAATCCATTGCCACATACACTCTGAGAGGTAAGTACTGTTATAATCTTCATTTTGTTTTCAGATGAAGAAACTAAAGATACAAACATATTATTTCCCCAAGAATTAGTGCTACACAAGCCTCCCTAACTACAGAGCCCAAGCTCTTAACAAACGTCATTTTCCCTAAGAATTCTGGAGTGCTGATATTTAAATCTGTTATCCCTCATTTACACCCTAGAATAAATGAGTTTCTCTCCATTGTCTTACCTAAAATAGGAAAATATAAAAGATTAATAAGGTCAATGGGGCTGAAGACAAAGTTTATCTACTTTACAACACTGTTTTAGACTGATTTTTAGGGGCACCTTGGGTGGCTCAGTCGGTTGAACATCTGACTCTTGATTTTGGCTCAGTCACGATCTCACTGTTTATGAGTTCCAGCCCCACATTGGGCTACATGCTGACAGTACAGAGTCTGTTTGGGATTCTCTCTCTCTCTCCCTCTGCCCCTCCCCTACTCTCTCTCTCTCTCAAAATGTAGAAACATTTTTTTTTAACAAGACTGATTCTTAGTTTAAATATTTAAAACATGGCAAGTATTTTCCTCTAATCAAGGAAGTATGAGTTATTTCTGGATTATTCTAAGGATCTACTTGAGATCCAACCCAAGTAGAAGAACTGTTCTTAGATGAGATTTTTCAGCCCTTTGTGGTTTTTCATTCTGAAAGTAAACATGTTAATCATTATGCCCTAATGATATTCTAAATGCAGGTAATTATACTTTGTTTTCCTTAAACACTTAAAGTGTGTTCTTTAATGGGATGAGCTCACTATTTGTGGAAACACATTATTATCACTTTCCCCAACTATTTATATCTGTAAATAACTGAAAATCACTTGCAAATATGCAAGTTCTAGTGTCCATGTAAACACAGTTTGGATTTTACCTAAAGGCAGGGAAAAACACAAAACAAAACAAAACATCTTCAAATACTCGTAGTTGGTGTTAGAAATGTCAGAATATGATTTGACTTTTTGCCTGTTCTTTTCCTTCTACAGAAAAATCTGTCATTGCTCAGCCAATATTTGTTTTTGCAAAGAGAGAACAAACTTTTAAGGTAAGACCAAGCTACTTTTCTTTGTTTGATTTTCACTTTGACCAAGAAAATTCTCTCTCAAGAAGCTGCTGTTACTAAATATCATTGCTGCCTTAGTTTAGGCTCTTGTTCTTTACTTAGCAGAGTAGTGCCTCCAGAATATTTATGTAGTCGGTTTTTACTGGCAGCAATTTGGCTGAAATGGGAGGCCAGAGGCCTTGTCTTGAAGCTATGAATAACATACCATTTTTACCAAAATTATAGGGTTTTTTGGAGTGACTTGGAAAGGGGCAGGACTGAAAGAGGTCAGGAGGACTGAGACTCCTTGTGGGTCTCCACCACTGACCTAGCTTAAAACTGGGTATCAGATAAGTTCTAAACTCTGATACTTGATTTAAAAGGGATCTTGAAGAATTTATCTGCCTTTTCAGCCTCGTAACTAAAAGCACCTTCTTTGAAAGACGAACGATAAGATTCATGGCTTTTCTCTTTAGCTTGATTAGGATTTTCTTGTTATTCGTTCTTGCTTATGCCAGGTCATTTACCCTACGACCCACAAAACTAACTAAAGAAAAGCTCAACCCCAAGCCCTTGTCGAAAAGTCCGTTTCCTGGGCCCCACCCCAGGCCAACCGCTTCAGAATCTTGAGAGTTGGTGTTTCAAAACCAACCAACTTTTAAATCAGTTCCCGCAAGCAATTCTGCAGTCACTGAAATACAAAACCGCTCTACGAAGACTTTGCTTTTTCTTGAATACATACCTAGTGAGCAAAGGTGAGTGGCTTTAACCTGGCCCATCTGAATAGACCTGGCTTTTGAGAATTCTCTGATCAAGTGACAGGGTGGAATTCTGACCTAAAATCAGCAAGTACTCAGCTCTCATTGACAGCTTTGCTTCTTTCCAGAGACCTGCAGAAGACACCCTGTACGAAGCAGCAGAACATGGTAATGACTTACATCCTTATTTCAAAATCAATCTTCATACAAAGAAAATAAGCAGGCACAAGCATGTAGACATGTGGCAACAACTGTGTAAAATGTAATGGTTTTTCTTGTGTTTAAACATGAAAGGAAAAGTGGCTTTTGTTTTGACAGATGACACGTAGGTCCTGAGAACCTGACCCTAGTGACACTAAACTCCCTTGTTTCCCCATTGCCTGTGTCTTAACCTGCCAAAAACATTCTCTGTATGATCTCAAAATTCGTATGCAGTCTCTTGCTGAAGCCACTTGTTTCTAATCGTTCTTACTAGGATGATATGCCTACTGCTTTATAATCACCAAGCTGTTACCCCCAGTATTTAAACTTGTGCTTCAGGAGTTAACATGTTATCAGATGATGATCTATGTAGGCAAGAGGTAATTCTATTTACCTTTCCATATCTTTGCTTGAGGATAATTTGTTATCCAAGCAATTTTACCCTTCACATTGAATTTCTTACAGAGTCTAATGGTTTTCTGAGAAAGCGCGTACGGTCTTCATCTTTTACTTTGCATACTACACATCTTCAGTCTCAAGGAGGTAGGTATAGACCTGACTGTTGGCTGTTCACTGTTACGTTTACTCCGAGTGTGAATTACTGAGAAACCTTCCAGATGGAAAATGTTTTAAAAGTCTACCCATCAGATAATGTTTATAATAAGTTGCTGTATGAGGGGCCCCTGGGTGGCTCAGTCGGTTAAGTGTCCAACTTCGGCTCAGGTCATGATCCCATGGTTCGTGAGTTCAAGCCCTGAGTCAGGCTCCGTGCTGATAGCTCAGAGCCTGCAGCTGCTTCAGATTCTGTGTCTCCTTCTCTCTCTGCCCCTCCCCAACTCGTGCTTTGTGTCTCAAAAATAAACATTAAAAAAAAATGTAATAAATTGCTGTATGAAAACAGCAGTCTAAAAATGGATTGTATAGTGAGTCACTATGTACAAATTCAATTTATCAACATTGGATGAAAGATGGAAAGGACATAAGCCACAATGTCAGCAGTGGTTGTCTTAGGTAATGGGATTACAGGTGATTTGGGGTTTTCTACCCACTCTTTATATTTTGTTGTGTTTCCAAAGTGTCTGCATTAAGTATGCATTAGCTTTGTAATTAGAGGAAACTGCCATTTCTCCCTAAGTAACCACCTACTTAAACAAACAGATGTTTGCCTTCAAAAGAACACTTTAAGAACTTCATCGTGTACGTATTCGGAGTAAATCCATAACTTAGTTTGCCTCTCTTCTCCACTCAAAGCTCATTGGTGATCCCTTTTATAAATGACCGCATTGCCCCTTGCCTTGTACTACAGCTATTTGTGTGCGTGTCTGCTTCCCACTGTGAGTTCCTGGGGGTCATCTTCTTGCCTGATAGAGTGTCTTACATGTGCTGAGCACTCTGAAATTTATTGGTCCGAATAGAAATTAATTTATAATTCTCACCACAGCCACATTTTATTTCTACTGATAAACATACAAAATCTTGTCTAAATTAGTGATGTAGAAATTTTTCTGAAACAGCAAAAGTTCAAATAAAAAGACATACAAAAACCAGCCTCCTTACTGACTTTAGTTTGCAATTTGCTTCTAGCATCAACCTTGTCCCAGAATCGAATGAGATCATCATCCTTCACTGACCTCCCGACCTTCCCTCCTTCTCGGCCGGGTAATAAACAGCTTCTGGAACTTCAAGCCTGATACTCTGGTTTTTCAAAATCCATTCTCGTTGATGGTGAACCTTCTTACTCAGCTATTATAAAATGCTGGCATTTTAGTGGAAAATAAAATAGAGGCCTTAGCCAAGTATGATTAGAAGAATGCCTTATGAATCCCAACTCCACAAATCCTGTTTGTTTCTGGTAGAAAGTTTGAACTTGAATTTTTTTAGGATTTCATGTTTATGATAAAAATATTTTCTGTAAGGCAGCCATACAGAGTAACTTGTTTTATTTCACTTATTATTGTGCATCTGTATGGTTCATGGTACCTATGGTACTCAAAATATACAGCTATGCTTCAGATTCTTATTCTTAAGTTTATGCTTTAGATGATATTCTAAGGTTTAGAATATGATTCCTTTTAAACTTTTCACTAATTAAAACATTACTTCTTTTGATTTGGAATTTGTAGTGCTTTGCTAAGTAGATCTATTTTATCATTACAAAATATTTGAGATGGTTGGAACATTCTCTACATAAAAATTATGATTTATATTCTTTTTGTGTTTGTTTCTACTGAACAACCAGCTGCCTTTTCCAAGTTAATCTTGCCACTAAGAAACTAAAAAAATACAAACTATTCACTTCCTTTCAACTGATCCCTCTCTACCTGGGAGCCACAGAGTTCTCAAACTAACGAATTTATATTCTTATTAATAATTCCAAGCATGGCTGAGCAACATATATGTCAGATACCTTTCAGATACAGAAGAAATACTTTCTAGCTCAATATACCCCATTTAAACCTCACTGACAAGTTACAGACATTAAGAGGAATTGGGGTCCTAGCCTAAAGAATTTGTTTTATTGTATTTGTGCATAAAATAAAGGGATGGCTGTAAGTATCTGAATAACTGTTTCGATTTATTAGTATCTTAAGTTAGACATACATACACAAAAAGACTAAAGAACATTGATATCAGTAAGCATCATTCCATTTTATGCTGTGCAGTATGTTGGTGGTGTTGGAATGGAGAAAAATAGTACAACTTTATACGGCCCTTTGGTGCTCGTTTTCAATAATAAAGATCATAAACCATTTAGTTGCACTTTGAATTAGAAAAGCAATTCTACCCCAACATTTATAATACGTTATAATACTTAGAAGAAGCAATTCTTATTCTTTTCTCATTTCCACTGATCAAATGCTCGAAGGTTGCTGTTTCTGCAGTTTGCAACCAAGAGATGATCTCTTTGAAATGTACAGTAATTCTGTATTTGCAGCTACCACCATATTCTTCATACTATGAACACACCTCATAGAAAAATCACCTAGCATAACAGTCATCTTCTGTCTGTAGGTATCACCAGGGTAGAGAAAGCGGCAGAATTTGCTAATAGGTTCATAACATTTTATAAGAAATACATATTAACGTACACATAGGGATCACTATCATCAGATTTCATAATATGTACTCATTTCAGTACTCGTTTTTATGATTCTAGAGAAGACCGCCTATTCCATTAGTTGCCCAATTTTCACTTATATTTCTGAACGTAAACAGAACTATGTGGCAAAACTCACTGCCGTCAGTCATTGTTAGCCCACCTGCCTTCTCAGCACACTGCCAACAGTGACATCTACTGGTGAGCTTAAGACAGGACTGTTAAAACCCAAATCATGTAGAAACTGACACCCTGTTAGATTTAAATTTTTCTAAATTGTTTTTCTTACAGTGAAGAAAAACAATGTTTTTATGACATCAACTCATGTGCAAAGGAATGTTGATATGAACAGTGCAGAACAAGGTATGTAGTTTATTACAAGAACCTCTGAAATTTTACATTTTACCATTTATATTTTAATTTGGTGTGTGTGTGTGTGTGTGTGTTGGGGTATGGAGGTAGGACCCAGTGACAAAACATGAAAAAATATATTTGTAAGCCAAGTCCCATGGTCAAAATGACTGGTTATTGGGTAAAATCTAGGCCAAAAGTAAGCACTAACCAATTCATTGGCTATTTTGACTTTGGTTAATTAACATTAACCCCTCATTTAATGATGACTTTAGAAAATAAGCGTTACATTGGTCAAAATATGGAGGAAGAAGTATTTCCCTAAAGATATATTGACTCTTGAACCCTGTTCTTTTAAGGTCCCGTGAAACATTCCGAACATGTTCTAAGACCTGCTATTTTGCAACCACCTCAAGCTCAAAGGTGTGAAAAAGCAAGAAAAACATTTGGACACGATACCTTGGAATCCTGCAAGATTAAAGACAAAACGAAAAATAAGGTAAGGAACCTCCAATGGCAGGACTGACACAAATTCTCCGTCTTTCATTTAGTAGATTGCTGTGGGCCCTACATCCAAAGTTAGGGGCTGCCTGACTTTTGTTCTGTTGCTGAGGTCACTGCCAGGCTGGAGAAACACCCCAGACTATAGCAAAAAGCCCTCAGTAATCTTATTCAACTTGTCCTCTTAAACTGGAGAGTAGTTTCTAGGAACTAGTTTTGTGGTCTCCCCTAAGCTGAAAACCTGAGTCCCTTGGGGTAGAAACTTCTGGGGTCTTATTCCAGTGCGCTGATCCCATGTGAGAATAGGGGGAGCAATGAGGCGGCCAGCTCCAGGAGTCAGAAGTCAAAAAAGGAACATGGGCTTCCAGCATCTCCAGCTGGTTGACATCCTAGTGTGGCTTTGCCAGTTGAGGTCACACCAGGTATCCATCCAGACCCACCTTCATGGATAATGGGAGCAGGGAACTACCCCCACAGGGTAGGGAATTGGGAGGGCCGGGGAAGCTTCTGAAGACAGAGAAAAGTCTCTCTTCCAGTTGTTGTGGCTGACTGAATTCCTCAGTGTGGGCCTTTCTAGGGAGATTGTCATGTTGCTCAAGCCATGCAGATATGGGTTTGGGGATATTCTGTTGCTGTGTCTTCCAGAAGCCAAGTTGAGAGGAATGGTACCAAAATCAGTAGGTTGGAATTTGAGAGTAATGCCATCCTTCATTCATCTCCAACTAAACTGTTGAGGGTTGGTCACTTGCTTTGTTTTGTTTTGTTTTCCATACTGAACATAAAGAGAGTGACACATGGAAGCTGATAATACCAGCCATTTCATCAATGCAATGAAAAAAACATCAGATGGGTAGTAATCCTACCTCTGCCACTAACTATGTTTACATTCTTGGACAAAGCACCCAATCTTCTCTATCAGTGAAGTGAGAGAGTTGAACTTGGTCAGCATTTGACAATATTTTTATAATTTCAAATCCTTTTTTTGTAACATATGACTTCATAAGACCTATTTTGAATTTTAAAAATCATTTAATCATTTCTGCATGGTATATGGTATGAGCTTTAAGTAAACCATGTTTTAAATTTCAAACCAGGGTGCCTGGGTGGCTCAGTTGGTTAACCTTCTGACTTCGGCTCAGGTCATGATCTCACGGTTTGTAAGCTCGTGCCCTGCTTTGGGTAAAAACATGAGCCCCACTTGGGTGAGCTCTGCTTCTCTCTCCCTCCCTCCTTCCCTCTCTCTCTGCCCCTCATGGGATTCTCTCTCTCTCTCGCCCCTCGCTTACTTGCACCCTCTCTCTCAAAAAACTTTCAAATCAGTAGATTGTTAAAAGTTTTCATTGAAATATAATCTAATAATCATTACCATATTACATAAATTCTTACTTTTATCCATTTAAGAAATGATGCACGTTGTTTAATTTGTGTTAAAGTATATAAAAAAAGTATGATATGTTGACTAATTTCTAAATGTTATTATATTGCATATGATTTTGGAACAGTATGTACTATAAATTATAGATTAAAATTTTTGTTACATGTTATAAATCAGTATTTCTTCTTTGGCATGGCTTTTTGAAATTTTGCATTATGTATTTTATTTTTTTTATTTTTATTTTTTTGCATTGTATATTTTATAAAGTTTATTAATATTTTTCTTGTATTTTCTTCCTAAATGATAAAGAATAAGAGAAATTTTCAGGCTATTGTTTGCAAGCATTTCTTCTTGAATAAATGTATTAAGCATAATGATGCAATGTAAGAATTCTGACAAAATGTAATTTATAGATCTAGTGAAAATTATCTCTCGGTGGATTTCATAGAACTATTATTTTCATGTTTCTTATTAACTTGTATATAAAATCAGAGCAATTTTCATTCATTCTGTCATTAATCAATGGTCACTTATGCACTATACATATAATATAGCATATGTACTGTTTTACATATGAGTATATTTTAAGTACATAAGAATAGAAGTACATTTTGGCTGAGAGTTAAGTCATTTGAGTGACCGAGTCACGAGGCATGAACTTTGATCTTTGCTTGCCAACAGCATGTATTCTCTTCATACATATTTCTCACCTCTCAAATTCTGTTATAAAGGGAAAAATGCTCAAAATTATTTTTATTGATTGACATGAAATTGAAGTGGAAACAGACCCTATCTACCTTTAAAGATATGAACTCCTTGCAACATCTTTGCAAATCCCTGCTGGGGGAACGGTGAGGTGTAGAAAACATTGGGGACATCTATCAGATAATTTATAGGGCTCCTTCTGGTTCTAAAATTGCTCATACCTGGGGGCACCTGGGTGGCTCAGTCAGTTAAGCCTCTGACTTTGACTCAGATCATGATGTCATGGTTGCTGAGTTTGAGCCCCATATCGGGCTCTCCTGCTCTCAGTGCAGAGCCTGCTTCAGACCTTCCATCTCCCTCTCTCTCTGCTCCTCCCCCACTGGCAGGCTCACTGGCACACTCTCTCTCTTTCAAAAATAAACATTTAATAAAAAAAATTGCTCGCACCTTCATCTATACATTAGTCAGGCAATGTGCATATGTATATACATCAGACAAACTAGTTAAGTTACCAGTCAAAAATTTCTAGATGAAGAGATGAATGGGATTCCCTCCAACGTTTGGTGGCTGTGCTGGTAAAGCTCTTAGGGTGCTTGGGGGGGTTCAACAGTCCTGAAGGATATATCTGCTAAATTAGAAATGAGAATTAACTCCATGTGGCTAAAAAGATAAAAGTAACAAAAGGAGGTGGGATTTCTGAATATGATGGCTAAGTATACAGTCTCTGGTGTCAGACCCTGGCTCTAAGATCAACCCCATTCCTGGCTGCCCAAGCCTAGCCACGTTATTTAAACTCATTAGGTCAGTTTACTCATCTGTAAACTGTAAAATGTGGATAGTAGACATACAACCTATAGAGAGATGTTGTGAGGAGTAAATGAGATAATGTACCTAAAATGCTTAGGGTAGTACTTGAACACAGTAAATTTTCAATACATTTAACCGTAACTATTGTTTCCTTGTCTGATGCTCCTTTTAAGGCAACTGAAAGGAACTTTCTGATGGATTGTCTTTCAGATTTCTGAGGGGAGCTCCTGTTTGCTAGGTGAAAAATTACCCAGCACCAGAATTTCAGTCCTGCTGACTACTAAACAGAATTGTTTAGGTGCTACATCAGTAGGGTAAGTTAATGCTGAGGACACAGAGAGGATATCCTTTGATTCTTGCTTTCTTTTACCATTATAATCATTTGTGGAAAAATAACTTTCTGATACTGCACAGATAAATTGTCAAGATTTCTGTTTGAGATTTTGTAAAGAACACAAGTTTAAAATGCTTTTCAAATAAGATAAAAAGAGAGAGGGAAACAAACCATAAGAGACTCTTAAATACAGAGAACAAACTGAGGGTTGCTGGAGGGGAGGTGGGTGGGAGGGATGGGCTAAATAGGTGATGGGCATTAAGGAGGGCACTTGTTGGGATGAGCCCTGGGTGTTATATGTAAGTGATGAACCATTAAATTCTACTCAGAGATCATTATTACACCACATGTTAACTAACTTGGATTAAATAAAATTAAATTAAAAATAAAATGCTTTTCCCATATCTCTAATATATAAAGATTATCCTATTAATATTGGATTATTTCTACTTTTTCATTGACTTGGGTGAGAATATTTCAAAACTGTGTAGCTAAATTTTTATTTAGTTGGGAATTAATTATCTGACTGCTAGCTTAGCCTTTTCTACCTTTTCTCTGATGTTCCCCTTTTTTAAATTACTTTGAATATTAAATTATTATTCATTATTTATTGACATACATTGGATAGACAACAAAAGAAAGCAGTATAAATGTGAACAATGAAAGTAAGTATTTCCTGGTATCATCAAACATGAAGGCAGGTTTGAGTTGAGAGGAGATTAAGACAAGCCATGGACATAAACGGACTCACATGGTTGGGGCCCGTGTGGGTCCCACAGAGCTC
Organism: Acinonyx jubatus; assembly: GCF_027475565.1. Lineage (NCBI taxonomy): Eukaryota > Metazoa > Chordata > Mammalia > Carnivora > Felidae > Acinonyx > Acinonyx jubatus. Next base: position 207,479,010 of record NC_069380.1, read on the forward strand.
ACCTACAGCGCATACTAGGGATGCAATGTGGACCCCGGAGTACATCGGCCTACAGATAGACAGCTGTATGTCTGAGTTTCTCATCATGCAGAACACTTTTACCATTAAAAAAAAAAAAAGTTCCAGGATGAAAAACCCAAATTAGACAAATGCACATTCAAGTATCACTGACAAGATGCATTGGTCATGCCTTTGCTCTGGAGGTGGCTAAGAGCATTGGCCACTTGTGGAGGAGGAGAGTAGAAATTAGAGACTGACAGAGGCTGTGCTGGAAAAGCAAGAAGATAAGGGCTGGGCAGCCCCTGGTTGATCACACGGCCTGAAGAGTGATGGGCATGACACGTGTTTGGACTGGTTTCAACTAGCGCTGTCACAGCTGTGAAATATTTTAAATATTATCCCTGGAAGTACCTATCTCAGTTTTCCCTTCATTTCTCAATATCTGCAGATGAGTAAGAGTTAACAGATGTTTTTATGCTTTACATAAATCTACTAAACCATTTGACTATTTCATGTGCTAAGGTTTAACATGGCTTTATCCATATATTTTAAATAGCAAATGCTTATTTGTTTTCCTTAGATGTCAACCAAATGAAGAGAAGTATTCTTTTAAAAGCTGCAGTTCTGATTTCGTGTTTGGAGAAAACATGGTAGAAAGAGTTTTGGTAAGAATTTGGCAAAGGTGTCTATTATATAAAAAGCTGTCACTTCAAGTTTCTGGAGGCAAATTAATTAAAACAATGTTAAATTGGATCATACTTTAACTCCTGAGTTCAAAGGCACATTTTCTTTCTTTAATGGAAATGTTCTCCTGGGAAGCAAGTTCTAGTTGTTAGAATAATAGACAGGAACCCGCAGAGGAAGGGGATTGTTTAATTATAACATTATTACTGATGAGAAATATTAAATAGTTCTTTCACGTGTGTTAACTGAAGGTATGCATGGAAATCCCAGAATCATCTGCAATAGACAAGCTCAACTGGTAACGATATTTTAATGTAGGTTTTTGATAGCCTTTTTCATAACATGGTGCATTTAAAACTATTTATTTTTTCTTATTAACTACAACCCTCCCCTTAGAGCTTTTATAGTGAAAACATCATTATAACTTTTTTTTTTTTTGCTAGCTTTAAGAGGAAAATAATAAGACTTTAACTTGCCTAGGGAAACATCCTTGTCAAGTGGAAACGCCTAACTAGTATTACTATCATCCTTATCTAATATCGAGCATCCTCCTCCAAGAGGCCATTGCTGCCCCATCCTCCACAGAGCATGTTTGTAAAGCACAGCAGGGAAGTAGACAGCAAAGTGAAGGCTGTGCACCTGGTCCATCACACCTTCATGCTGCTTTCACCCAGACCAGGGTCTTGGTTGACATAGGCCAAGGTGACCAGTTTATCTTGTGGCTACTAGTTCTATGGAGGATCCAGAGGAGGCTACAAAGGTTTTAAAACCTGTGTAAAACCTCAGAATAACAAAAGGACCAAGTCATGAGGTCAGTCTATTCTAAGTTTCCTAGGGCTTTCACAAATCAATCACTTGGAAGACCTTGTTTATGCCATACCTGCCTCAGGCCGAACCCCAATCCCAAGAGTAGTATCATAGCTTTTCAGCTTAGAGGCACCATCCTTCACTCTCAAGATGAAAGTCAACTCCACAGTTCTAGAGCTATTGACTCACCTCTTTGGATCTGAACCAGAATGGACCAACTTCTAGAGGGAAGTCCCGGGCAATACATTCAGGCACATTTCTTCCAAACCATTTATTCCCAAATTTGGCACTAGATTAGTCACAGCTTCTATAAGATGTCACAGACGCAAATAAAACATTTCCCAAGCCTCACAGGATCAACTTTAACATTCAATTCAATTCAACAAACATGTTTTGTGTTCTCATGACATCTAAAGCACTGGCATTGGTCTCAGCTTTGGCTGCGTGTTAACAATCATCTGGTGAGCCACTAAAGGATTTCTTAGGGCATCTCCACAAACAGATTAGATCAGAGTCTCTGTGGGTGAGGGTAGGTGTTAGGTGACTTGAATGTACAACCAGGATTGAAAAACATCTGGGTAAGTGGTTATACAAAGCTAAGGGAGCCACTGTGCTCTAAAGGTGTTTATAATCTAAGGGGAGACAGAGAGATCCCTGAACAAATGAACTACAGTTGGGATTGTAAATTTGGTTTAGGGAGGTACTTGTGTATATTTCCTATGGGCACTTTAAATCTGGCTTGTGAAGGAAACTGTACTTCCTGTATTTTAAGTTGATAACATCTGAGGACAGCAGGAGCTATAGAGATCACTTGTATTTGTCCTCTAGTTAATCCTATAATCCTGTGGCCTTGTGATTTGGTGGTCAGAATGCCTTCCTGATTTGTTTGCTGACCATGTGCTTTTCAAGGGGGTCATTAAACTTTCTGAGCCTTAGTGTTTATTTTCTTCAAATGGAAATAATCACACCCGTCTTGGGTGCCTGGGTGGCTCAGTCGGTTAAGCATCTGGCTTTGGCTCAGGTCATGATTCGCAGTGTCTGAGTTCGAGCCCCACATCAGGCTCTGTGCTGACAACTCAGAGCCTGGAGCCTGCTTTGGATTCTGTGTCTCCCTCTCTCTCTGCCCCTCTTCCGCTCACCTCTGTCTCTCTCTCTCTCTCTCTCTCTTAAAAATAAACATTAAAAATTTTTTTAAAAATCACACCCAACTCTACCGATTTTAACAGAATATCTTAATGTCCAGTTAAATAATGTGGAAGAATTTTGAGTTCATAAAGGAAAAGATAGAAACCTAAATTCTGAAGTACTGTTCCAATTCTCCCTGTTCTCCAGGGGGCTCTCCAGTATCAGAAATGGCATGGCTGACTCAGTTTTTTTTCACAGGCCTTGATTATAGCACATACACAAAGCCCCATGTGTGCAGCCTTAAAAGCAATTGTTGGCGGAAATTGTCTTGGGAAAGGGGCCCCTTGGGAAAGGGGCCCTCTCTCTCTCTCTCTCTCTCTCTCTCTCTGCCCCTCCCCTGCTCATGCTCTCTCTCTCTCTCTCAAAGATAAATCATTTTAAAAAAGAATATCCTTAAAAAAAAAATAAATTGTCTTGGGAGAAAAATTACAATTCTTTCTGTAAAGATGAGCTCTGAGACAGCTAGTGCGTTCTTTGGACAACTTTATTTATTTATTCATTCATTCATATGAAGTGGGTATAAAGTGAAGTGCTGGGAATACCGAAATACCTTGAAACAGAAATAAGGGACACCTGGGTGGCTCAGCTGGTTAAGCGTTCGACTTTGACTCAAGTCATGATCTCATGGTTCATGAGTTCGAGCCCCACACAGGGCTCTCTGCTGTCAGCACAGAGCCTTGTTCAGATCCTCTGCCCCACCCCTCTCTCTGCCCCTCCCTTGCTCTTTCTCTCTCTCTGTCTGTCAAAAATAAATAAGTAAACATTAAAACAAAAAGAAAAGAAATGATAGTTACGTCTCCTTCTAGGCATCAGGTTAGTCTGGTGGGAGCATGGAACAGCTGCTACCTCCTTCTTGGTCTCTAAACTGTCTCCCTTTGTCCCTGGAACTAGATCCCACCTGAAATAAGCTGGTGGTAACTAGATTATGCTTCCTGAGGATGAGAACCAGGGTCCTCTGATGATAGGAAGGATTTCCCCATTCAGCACACAGGGAGTCCAAAACAAAAACAGAGCAGTTGAGTTCATTTGCCCTGTTGAAGTGGAACAAAGGTATCTTTTGGCTTACTGCAGATATATGGGGATACAATTAAGTAATACATCTTTTTCCTTCACCTAGGATATTCAACATCTCACCCAATCTCAACCTGAAAATGATTCATACACCAAGGAACAACCATTCAAATCCGTACTAGAATTTCCTGTCAACTCTCTAAATTCAAGTAAGAATTATTTGATTTGTAAAAAATTTGATTTAACTATTATATTTCCTGTGTTTCCATGTCATCTGTTCAATAGCTATAAAATACAAAAACAGTAATGCAACACTTTAAAAACTTTTTGGCAAAGATTAAAGCATAGAAAATATTGTTGTATGATACATAAGCATTAAAATTTTTTTTACTTAAGGATATGAGGAATCATTAAAGAGATTTATCTAAACTCAAGTAGTTTCATATTTTTGGTAACACTCATTATTATAAAAAGCTAAGGAGACATGTATATTAATGGGGACAACAAGGAACTTTTACAGTAGAGAAAATGGGGTCTTTACGTGTCTTTTCCCATTTTTTCTTACAAACAGACTCTATTAAAAATATATCCCTAATCGAATCAGCTGCTGCTTTCTCTTCTAAGCCATCACCCAAATGCTTGCTGCAGAAAATTGATGTTATAACAGGGGAGGAAGCTGAACATAATGTGTTGAAGGTCTGTATATCACACATTGCTCTTTCTGGGAGCACTTACATACACGAAACCAAGTTTCTATCAGCAGAAGCACCTTTAAAAATAAAGGCAGAAGTATAGTTTTCATGAAGACTGAGCTGCTTAACTAAACATGCTAGACACTTCCAAAGATTAAGCCAATATTTTGTTGTATTCTTATTTTTGTACGGGTAATTTTCAGGAAAATGTGTTACTGGGTTTACAACCATTCACATTAGTCTCTTAGAAAGAAGACAGCCAGGGACCCTGTCTTAAAAGAACTTCAGACCTACATTTTATACTTTACATGCCTGTGTTTATAATCGGTGCTATTATTGTGTGATTTAAAAGTTCTACTTACACTGGACATTTTTAAATGATAAGATGAATAGATTTCAGTTCAAGATAGAAAAATTCTGGTTTCCTTTGAAAAGTTCTTTTAAATAAGTTTTGAATTTCATATAAAGCAAGAATTTCACACACGTAGTATATAGTATCATGCATAGGATTTGAATGTTGAGTGACGTAGCCATCAGCGTAGGCACATGAAATAAGGTAGTCATTTTCCAACAAGGAACAGATTTCCCTTTCTTTTTATCCATCTGTTATAACATTAAATTTCATTTAAAACGTGGTACATATAAATATATTTGTTAAGTGGAAAAGCAAGATGCAGAAAGTATGTATGATATTCTACTGTTTATAGAAAAAATAGGGGACATGGGCACTGGCATGCATATAAACACAAATATCTCTGGAAGGATAAACAAAATATTAGCAATAGCGATCACCTGATCACAGAGGGTAGAAATCGACAGACGAAGAACAAAGGTTGGGAAGGACTTTTTATTTTGTACATCTTTTTGCTTTTTGATATTTGAACTATTCAAAAATTGTATGTTTTAAAAGTTAAATAAATTTTTTAAGCTGGTTTACAAATCATTAACCAAGGTTATTCTGGTAAAAATCAGGCAAATAAAAGTGTTGTAGCATAGAAAGAAATCATTTTAAAATAAATTTCTATATATTTGACATTTCAAAAAATTGTCCTTTAGATCAACTGCAAGCTTTTTATATTCAACAAAACAACACAGTCCTGGACTGAAAGGGGCAGAGGAGCTTTGAGGCTGAATGACACAGCAAGCAGTGACTGTGGAACATTCCAGTCGAGACTAAGTAAGGAATCATTTTGTAAAGCAACCTGCCATTTCTCAGGGTAAAATTTCCAATAGTCACACATCATTTTCTGGAGATGTGTTATAAAATAGTCAACAAATCACTGTTGAAAGCAATATTGTTTCTAATGTGCTGTAGGATCTTCCTGTTTAGAGCAGGCTCTGATGTCAAACTACACAGGTTCGGTTCTGCCTCTATCACTGACTAATTGGTGACCTTGGGCAAGTTAGTCTCCCCACAGCCTAGTTACATCAGCTTAAAATGGGGATAGTAGTACTCCATGACTTATTGAGCAATTGTGAGAATTCAGTGAGATAATGCACCTATGACACAGCCCAGCACACCCCTAAATAGTAATCTCGGTAATATTGAAAGCAATATGATGATATTTTTGAAGGGAAAATGGTTTTTCCTAAAAAGGATATTTGCCCTATATTTCATTCTTGGCATTCTAAGCATGTTGTGTGGGGCGAGATGAAGTCAGTTTCCAAGGAAATTAAGGTGTGTGGTTATTGAATCCTGTGTGTGTTTACTGACATCCATAGTGATGGTAGGAATCTGGAGTCAGTCAGACTGAGAGGCTCTCAAAGTTTTTGGCATCTGAAAAGACACACTGGGCATTGTTCAGAGGCCCAAACCGAAAGTGAGCATAGGCAGAGATCTGGGCAGGGTGTGTAGGTTTACTGGCCAACATTGGCCAATCAGAGCTGTGGAAGGAACCACTGGAAGAAGTGGGATCCATGTATATGGATTTTTATTGAGTTTCAGATATCAAGCTCAAGAAACCAGTAAGGAATAGAATTCACACTGAGAGAATAGGAACCGTGTTTTCAGTTCTATAACTGGCAAACAGGTTTCTAAATAACCCAACAAAGTATTATTCCCAAGGCAGGTGCTAGTTGTTTTCTACTCTTGTTCAATGCCACTCTGGCCACTGCCTGCCAAAATTTACAATGCATGGTATTTACACTGTTGTGTAACCTGATTTTACTTTTTATATAGTATATACCATGACCACCTTTATACATCAGTAATGATCTTTCTTTAATATTCTTAATGGGTTTGTAATATCTTGAATAGCCATGTCATCATTTATTTAGCTAATTCAATTTTTTGAATGCTTAAAGTTTTTGCTTCTGTTTTCTCCATTTTGGATAAATATTTTTTAGACCACTAGGTCCTCAAAGGAATTCTAAAATTGTAATCATTGTTTATTATAGTAAGAAAATAATTCCAGCTTTTAAGCTAAAAACGGTCTTCCAACCTAATAAAGCCAATTTGAAAACCAACTTATAATCAAGCCAAATTACAACTTAATAGTGAAAATACAGTCTGAAAAACAACTAGAGGATTTACTTCACTTTCAAAAATGGCAAGTTCCCCGGGGAAGGTTAAGGAATCAACTATTCTGTAGTCTTATATATTCACCTTCCTATTTTAGTTATGCGCAATCAAGGCAGCCTGAGGCTGATTCTCAATAGCAAACTCTGGGCTCAAATGGAGATTCAAAGAGCGAACCACAAAAATTTACGAATAACAGCTACTGATTTAGAAGACTATAACATCAAAGTGTTTTTAATTCAGGTAAGTAACAAATTTCAGTGATAGAGGATTATCCTACTATATTTATAGATCTCTGCAATTGCTAATTTTTTTTCACTGTATTATAATAACTTGCACCATTGGCCAAAAACAAAAAAAACAAAAAACCAGCCATTTATTTTGGTTGTTTACAGTTTAACATGAGACCTAAATTTTAAATGAAATTTACAGATTAACACCAAAATCTGTAGTAACCAATTGGCATGTGTCCCAAGACATTTGTATTGATATATGCTTCAAACCTTCACATTTTTTTTTCCATTGAAATTATGTCAACAATCTTACAAAGTTACCAAAGGGACCGTTGTCAAGATTGGCTCCTAGGAGTCCAGTGGAATACATAGCCCAGTGCTTACACTGAATGCTGAAACTGAGAAGGCTTTGAGATCACTGGAAAGGACCCCCTGAGAAATGGAAAAACACAGGGCTAGTAAGTTAAAACAACCAGTCCAACAGCAAATTCCAATTCTGGACATGTGTCAGTCACCAAGGTAACAGGATGGGAGCACAGCTTTAGCTCTTCCTGGCAGCAGGAATGCTTGACCTCAAATACAAAATCCAGGCACAAGAGAGAGAGAGCTGGCAGGGATCAGGCTAGAAAAAAAGGCTAGGTTTCCCACATGAGCTGAGACCCAGAAGACTGGAGAAGACTGGGTACTTACGTGACTCAGGCGGAAAGTAACAATGCAAGTAAATAAACATACAATGCAAGTAAATGCAAGTAAATAAAAATACAGTAATGGAAAAAAGTTGGCAAGTGCCCAGTGATGAAAAACCAAAAGTTTTATTAACTACCAATAAGTGCACTGTTAGGTATAAGTGATACTGAGTATTAAGATGTTACAGTAAGATAATGCCCAAACCCTGTTTACCATTTAGGGAGACAGACAATACCTGATATCCTGCCAAGCTGGATCTCCTGGTTTTGAGTGAGTAAAGCAGCCCGCTGCCACTGTCACTGAGATTGAGACTATTAGTTATGATGAGATTCTGCTGCTCAATGTCTGACCCGCACTGACCCTGTAAACTGTAGGATATTTGCTAAATAAACCAAATTTAGTTTGCTAAATGCAAATAAAAATCACCCCAAATTCCATTCCCAGAGATGGTCACTATTAACATTTTTTGTCATTTCAGCATACGTGTGTGTGTACATATGTATATAATGTGCCAACTGTATGATCTTCAGGCAGGTTATATAGATTCCTTAACTTGATTTTACTCATCTGCCCAATAAAGATTATAATGATACACTTTATAAAATGGTTGGGTAGATTCGATTGCTAATACTTGATTATGAAGTACACATGCGTAACCTTTTCACTCATCGATGAAAATGAGTGTTTTCATGTCATTAAATAGTCATTAAAGGTGAAAAGAATTCTATTCTGCAACATAATTTATTCCATTAATCTTGCTTTGTTAAATACTTATGTAATTTGCTGTCTTTCACTATTATAAATTCCACAAGAAAGATGTGAGGAATTCTCTTTGTACACGTGTTAATTTTCTTGGGGAAAGGCTTGACTTGTCTTGACAAATTTCTCTTCAGAAAGACTGAACCAGTTTTCATTCTCGCCAGCATTTTCTTATGGTACTTCCTGGGAATTATAATTTTTTTAAGCATTGAGAATTTGTTATCTGAAAAATATGTCATTGTGATTTTATTTTTAACTTCTTGTTCTGAATTTCTTGAATGAATATATCTAAATGAATTTAGCCAAAGACAATATATTGACTAATGAAAGGCATATTTAAATTTTAATATTAGAAAGTGAAGGTGGCAGAGTAGCATTTATATTTTTAATACTTTCAATATTTATTAACGTACTAAAGAAAAATGACATCTTTGCACATAATGTAAAAAATTAAATCAGTCAAGAGTCAACATTTACTCAACACCCTCTATAGATTATTTAGCACAATATGAGAAACAAAAATGCTTTATTTAATTTATAGTTATTTTTTGCCCCAAAGTAATTAAGGGAACTTAAGAACATGCAAATGAAAAAAATATAATTGAAGACCCTTCTCCCAAACAGTTGGCATGTAGTTTGTTCTTGCTTTGAAAAGTCTGATAGCTTTCTGGAGGGTTAGGAAAGAGAATAATTTACCTACCTTCTCTTTGATATTGTGAAAACATACAAAAATGTAAACCACTGCCATGTTACCTTAAAAGAGCACTGACTCTGATGACAAAGGTCTGGGATTCGAGCCCAGCAGATTGCTGACTAGCTATGTAAATGCAGGCAAATCATTGTACTTTTCTGAGCCATATCTCCTCATCTGTAAAGGGATGTGGGAAGTAAGTATAAATTGAATACTTGTGCTAAGTGCTTTTGCTAATATAAATGGAATAAATGACTAACTCATAGTTTTGTTGTAAGTGTTGAATAAAAAAAGAACGTAGTAACCATAATGTCATACAAATGTGATTGTTACCACCATTTTTTATATTAACAGCAACTATTAAAAATAGCATAGAAAAGTACTGAAAGCAAAGACTTATGACGTGTTTATGATACAGTATCATAAGGATGGCTCTGTGGCACAATGGACAGCGCATTGACTTCTATGATGCAATATTAGACTGCTTTAATGAGCTCTGCTTTTCCACAGAGCTGTGAGGCTTGTTGGGATGTCTAAACAAAGTGATGTAAAGGAAGTGGAGGTCTGTTATTCACCGAACCCTCTAATTTTCTATTAGAAATAGAAAAATAGTAAAAAAATAGAAAGATAGTAAAATAGCGGAGGAGGGATAGTCTTGAATTCAAGTAGAAATTTTACATCAAAAATTTCATTTCTCAGTTTAAAACGCACAAATAGGGACCTGTTATAAAATTATTCACTTTTGGATTTAATTTGTTTGGTTCAGGATGTATGGCTTTTTACCCTTTAACTTCTAGGGTTATTTATATCCTAGATTTCTGCCATATAATTCCTTCCTAAGAGTGAAAGATTAAAAATCTCTAAAACGTGACTATTATTCAGTTATTTATATTCTTAACAACTTAATTTTCCTCATGCAGGCCAGTGCCAAAGATACAGGGTGTCTGTACGCGGCAATACATCATCGGCTCGTTGCACTTCGAAGCTTTGGTAAACAGGAAGATGTAAACCAAGCGGAAAGCCAGTCAGATACAATCCTCCAACAATTAAACTGTGAAAGCTGTGATGAGGATGAGGATGATTTCATCAAAGCAACTAAGAATAGATCAGGTAAATAATTTTTCTTTTGTTAGGTCGGAGGTATAAGAAAGAAATCTTCTACACAATCCTAATATATGAAATTGTTTTGTTGTTGTTGTTGTTGTTTTTAATGGAACTGGTATGTTTAAAGTGGATGAGGGGGCGTTTGGGTGGCTCAGTCAATTGGGCATCCGGCTCTCAATTTTGTCTCAGGTCATGATCCCAGGGTCATGGGATGGAGCCACGTGTCGGGTTCTGCACTGAACGTGGAGCTTGGTTGGGATTCTCTCTCTCTCTCTCTCTCTCTCTCTCTCTCTCTCTCTCCTCCCCCCCCACTCTCTCTGTAAAATAATAAAATAAATAATTAAAAATTTTTTATAAAAAAATAAAGCAGATGGGAATTAGAGTCCTAGCTCTTTGGATCAGAGGAGTGGATTTGAAAGTGACTGCCTTCTATGTGTGGCCTCCATCAGGATTTTACCAAAAGTCATCCTCATTTTGATGCCTGTGTGTCACTTGTGCATAAATTTAATAAAAATACCACAAAGTATTACATTCATACACTGAAACTACCTATTTATTCATATTTCTCTTCACCTGTTCTCATTTTCCTATTATTGGCTATAGTAGAAGAACTTTATAAATACATCATAAATGTAATAAACATATTACAATGGATCCACCAGGCAAAGCTGGCTTGAAACACTGAAACTCCTATTTATCTCCTTTTTTTGGAATTTGCTTTATTCTCAAGGACCTTTTTTGCATAGGCCAAAAAGTACTATTTTTTTGTCAGGATTCATGAATTGAGCAAGGTTAAAATAGAACCAGTAGTTATCAGATTTTTAGGTTTCAGTGCTTGCCCTGGTGAGTAGATTTAAAACAAAAACTTATGATTATTTTTGGAGAAAAAGATTGTCTAGGAAATAATAAGTCCTGCTTTGTTATATAAATGGAGCCAAGTATTTTCAGTAATAGTTTCATTTAGGCCTGAATTCTGTTCTACAGAGAACTGAGCGACATACCTACAAAGATAGTGTGTTAGCAAGCATTTTTCCAACTTTTATTTATTTTAAATCTTAAAGGTAACTTAATCACACATAATTTAAGAATCTATCAAAGCACATGTGTAAAACTTGAGGAAATATCTTCCTTTGCCTAATACTAAAAAATGTAATCAAAATGTACAAAATATGCAGACCAGGGGGCACCTGGGTGGCTCAGTTGGTTAAGCATGCAACTTTGGCTCAGGTCATGACCTCAAGGTTTGTGAGTTCAGGTCCTGCGTTGGACTCTGTGCTGCCAGCTCAGAACCTGGAGACTGCTTCGGAATCTGTCTCCCTCTCTCTCTGCCCCTCCCCTACTCACACTCTGTCTCTCTCAATAAGAAACATTAAAATTTTTTTTAAATATATGCAGATCAGGATTATAGATTGCTTGACTCAGTGAGCCAAAGAACTAAATGAATATGATTTTTCTTGTCACTATTAAATAAATAGTTTCTTATTCTTCAAAATGTGTGAAATGTATAAATAAAATCATCTTTTATAATGTTTGTATTGTCAATAATAAAATAGGGTCTATTGGAAAATGAATTGGTATCTATTAGAAATGTTAACATGAAATAAGGATTAAGTGGCAAAGTTCTCTCATCAATAAAAGTCACATTTATGAAGTCTATATTTTATTATATTCCATTTTAGGAAAGAGTAATATACAACTACCTTCATACAAAATGAGAAACAATGGAAATAATGGAAAATAAATGTCAACCATATGAACCCCTCTTCCTCTGCCATTTTTCCCTTTTCACTTAGTACTTTCTCCGGGAGGTGATGCATACAAATGCTGAACTGTTACGAAAGCAATAAAAAGTCCAATTTTTTAAACTTTGTTTCCCATGAATTAAGGAAGGGTTTAGTTATCTGAAATATCATGTTTAAAATTAGCAAATTTCAGGGCACCTGGGTGGCTCAGCTGGTTAAGCGTCTGACTTTGACTCAGGTCATGATCTCATGGCTTGTGAGTTCAAGCCCCGGATCAGGCTCTGTGCTGACGGCTCAGACCCTGGAGCCTGTTTCAGATTCTGTGTCTCCCTTTCTCTCTGACCCTCCCCTGTTCATGCTCTGTCTCTCTCTGTCTCAAAACTAAACGTTAAAAAAAATTTTAAATTTAAAATTTAAAATTAGCAAATTTCCAAATGTTACATATAAAATGTAAATTCTACATTTTGCATTTCATCACCTGTAAGCATCTTCATGCATATTCATGTTCAATTGTGTTCAATATTAAATCTAATCTGAATGTAACATTTTCTAACATTTTAAATTTATATCACAGATCCTTCGAGGTGGACCCACAGACAGTCGGTTGCCTGTTCATGAGCACTATCTACTATAAATGTGACAACATCTACAAAAAGATTGATCACCTTACTGAAAATCCTAAATCATCTTAAGTAAATGAGAAGATCCTATTCATCCCTTGAAGAGTTTTTATAGCAAAGTTCATAAAACATAATTTGTTGCAATTAAAATTTTTCTCTTATGTAGTCAAATAATTTTAAGGTTTTACATTTTGATTATTGTGGAGAAAATGAAAGAATTTAAGAAATGCATGGACTTAGGAAGTTCAAAATTTATCATTTTTGAAGAGGTAATTTAGAATAGGGTTTGATAACTAATTTGGACTATTCATCACATTGGTGGATATCATAGTTAAAATAAATTTCTGGATTTGATAAATATCTAACTAAGATATTTATTTTTTCAGTCATACACTGTCTGGTCATAAAACAAACATTTTAAAGATTTCCAGTCATGTCTTCAAAAACACTGTAACTGCATGCTAACATTTGATTAAGTTGTGTTTATTTTCCGGGAAATGAGTATTTGCATTTAACCTTTGGATTTACTAATACTATAAGATTATATATTCATGGTATGAATTTCTTTAAATTTACTATTGTTCTTGGACCTGTATCCATTGTACCTTGTATATGGTTGATTTCAGGTCAGCATCCAATAGTTGTTGAAGGGATGAACAAAATACATTACCTATGTAACAAAATAGTAAGTATACAAAAGTAAAATATGTTAACTCGTTCTTTGCTTTATGTAATTAAATTGTCATTAATATTTTATGGGTGTAGCTGTATAGAGCCTGTTTTTTTAATATATACATATAGCCAAATAAATCTTTTCTTTTTAAAAAAATGTTTATTTATTGGGGCACCTCAGTGGCTCAGTGGGTTAAACATCTGACTCTTGATCCCGGCTCGTGATCTCATAGTTTATGAGTTCAAGCTCCACGTCGACCTCTCTGCTGTCAGTGCAGAGCCTACTTCAGAATCTTTGCCCCCTCTCTCAGTCCCCTCCCCCCTCAAAAACAAATAAACAAATGTTTATCTAATAATAAAATTTGTTTTAATTAATTAATTGAGAGAGAGAGAGTGCATGAATGGAGAAGGGGCACAGAGAGGGAAAGAGAGAATCCCAAGCAGGCTCTGCACTCTCAGCACAGAGCCCGACGCAGGGCTCAAACTCATGAACTGGGAGCTCCTGACCTGAGCCAAAATCAAGAGTCTGATGCTCAACTGACTGAGCCACCCAGGCGCCCCCAAATGATACCATAATAATGGTAGACTGTAATAATTTTAACAATCGTGCAACAGAGTTTTGATGCTCCTCTTTTGAGATTTGTCTCAGAGATACTTCATGAGTTACACACAAAAAAGTAGTCTCAGTGCTTGTAGCCATACTTCATTTTTTAATCAAGTTTGATCACCCCATGACTTCAAAATGACTTTTGATCATCACTCTTAAATAGTCCCTTGTTAGAGGCATCTTACCCTTCTCGGTCTGCCATAACAAAATACCGCAGACTGTGCAGCTTAAACAACAGACATTTCTTTCTCATAGTTCTAGAGTCCGAGAAGTCGAAGATCAGAGGGCCAAGAAAATAGGTTTCATTCTGAGGCCTCTGCTCTTGGTTGTAGGCTACTCACAGGATCTCTTTGTGGGACACAGGCAGAGAGACAGTAAGCTCTCTAGGGTCTCTTCCTATACACCAATACCATTACACCAGGGCCCTTCCCTCATAAACTTGTCTAACTGTAATTATCCCCCAAGGCCCCATCTCCAAATTCCATCACATTGGGTGTTAGGGCTTCAACATAGACATTTAGGGGGAGAACATAAACATTCAGTCCATAACTAGGGAATAAGATGTACAGTTCCAAAATGATTTCTGAAAAGTTTTTGAACAATGACGACATCTATCTGGAATAATGGGTCTAACTTCACTAAATGCTACTTTGAAGAACAATATTCATTTGAATGTAGACATGTGAATACACAATTTTTCAAAGTTACGTTATTTTGTTACAATACCTTTTACAGTAATAAAAGCAATTATATATAGATACATATAGATATACTAAAACCTGAGCTAATGCCTGAAAATTTTAGTTTGGCATGTGAAAGTTGAGTTAACTCTTTTCGACCATAATTTGGTTACAATATAAATTGTTCAGAGTTTTGTTCCTTCCCTATAACTGAGTATAACTTAGTGAAAAAATGAGCTACTAAGAGAAGCCCATTCATTTTTCTAGTGACTGTGGAAGAAATACAGCATCTTCTACTTCTAAATTAAGCAATGATTCAGGAAATGGAAAAGAAAAAGTTAATGTGAGAGAGTGATAGAGGAAAGGTAGAGAGAAGGTTAAAAAAATAAAAGAATAGCTCTAGCACGAAAGAATAAAAAGAAAGGAAAAACAAATTTTAAAGTTGGTTGCGTTTTTTCAATCCCAAAAAGTGCCTCTGATGCAGAACATAGTCAGTGAAAATTTTCTTTAGAAGCTAACATAAACAGGAAGACATTTGGAGAAGAAATTAAAGAACTGGTTCTCTTTTCCTATAAGATCTTAGCCAATAGGGGAACGTTGTGATTGCACTAAATTGTTAAAGAGAAGCAGGGAACAGAGATCTTTATCCTCCTAACATGTTCATTCTTGCTCTCACTTTAAGGTGGAGATAGAGCAATGTTTTCTCAATGCCTCAAACATTTTAATGTAATTTGAATTCATTCTTTCCTTCTGTGATTTTCCTTGAACTTCTCTGCAAATACCAAGCAAAAAAAAAATTAGATTACTTCAATTACTTGTCTATATATTAATGCCAGTGCAACAGAATCAAAAATAGTATTAGAATGTCAGGAAGGCAGAGAAAGAGTGAAAATTTCTGGATTACGACATGGTTACTCACAGCAGAAACATAGTATTTAGCTTGTGACTTTCAAATCATTTTCTGTCCACTGTACTATTCCTTCTTACAATCTTTATGCAAATATTTAGTAATATTTTGGATAATAGTAGAAACATCTTATAGTTTCTGTTTGTCCTGTTTCTTCATCTAACCTCCTTTTTGGCTTTTCTACATACTTTGACCTCTCTTTAACATGAAGAGATCATCATACAATGATAATAATTTTCATAAGTTATTAGGTGATCTCAAAGCACACATCTTCTTAGATTTTAATAGAAGCTGCTTTTATTAAAATTTTATTAAATATTTCCCAAATATATTAGATATATATTTAACATTATATTTAATTATATATATATTATATTATATATATTATATATAATTAATTATATATATTAATTATATATATTATATATATAATTTTATATATTATATATTAATTATATATATATTATATATATATATATATATAAAATAAACTTAACAGTCTTCTCTTTCAACAGGACTTTAGACTTTACCAAGTTATTCAGCTTAATTTATGGCCCGTCAAAATGTTCTCTCTTTAAACTATTATTTTACATCCATTACTGCCAAAGCCAGGAACCCTTTGACCCCAGGGACTAATAACTATGCAAGTCTTAGAGTATGTGGATGCCGTTAAAGAAAAGGGGCGGGGGTGTATATCTTTCATAGAGTCAGAATGTGCATGAAGTGAGTTGGAGGGGGATCTAGGGATTGGGAAGGATGCATTTTAAGCTTTGTAAATCCTCAAATTGTGAATGTCACAATGATATAGAACTTTTCCCATAAAATGTTGAAAACAAGTAAACTTCTTGAGATGTGTTTACCAGGTGGTTGGGTAAGCTTACTCTAGAAAAGTACACCAGCACTGCCAGACCTGGGGTTTGAGTTTGAAACTCAGTAACATTACAGATTATTTTAGTAGTTTGAGGGTACTGAAACTCATATTAAATTCATGAATGCAAGCACTTTTGTTTGTTTTGCAATGAATAGATCATACCCACAGTACTGCATGATTTTTGACATCAGACTTGGAGTGGACAAACTGGAATACATGAACACATTTAAAGTTTCTAAGATGATATTTAGAAACTGTGGCATTGGAGAAGTTATTGAAATAACTGGGAATGTTTAGCCTTATAAAGCCTTGATGTAATAGCTTTCAAATAATTTAGAAGATTGGCAAAATTTCTTAATCTCTGCCAACCTAGTGGATATGAAAGACTATTTCAGTGAAATTACCTTAATTTGTATTTTTCTAATTTCTAATAAGGTTGAGTATATTTCAGATATTTATTCTCTGCTTGTTTCTTCTAAGAAATTCCTGTTCATAAATAATATTTGCAAAGCTAAGCATGTCATTTTCCCCTTTTAGTGGCTTCTTAGCATATACAGGATAAAAGCCAAGTTCCTAAGCATGGATATAACATCTTCCATGTCTTTCCCCCATCTGCCTTTTTTTTTTTAACTTGTTTTATTTTTTATTTTTTTAAATTTACATCCAAATTAGTTAGCATATAGTGCAACAATGATTTCAGGAGTAGATTCCTTAATGCCCCTTACCCATTTAGCCCATCCCCCCTCCCACAACCCCTCCAGTAACCCTCTGTTCTCCATATTTATAAGTCTCTTCTCATAATGAGGTTTTGTCCACCTCCCTGTTTTAATTATTTTTTCCCTTTCCTTTATGTTCATCTGTTTTGTCTCTTAAAGTCCTCATATGAGTGAAGTCATATGATTTTTGTCTTTCTCTGACTAATTTCACTTAGCATAATACCCTCCAGTTCCATCCACGTAGTTGCAAATGGCAAGGTTTCATTCTTTTTGATTGCCGAGTAATACTCCATTGTGTATATATACCACATCTTCTTTATCCATTCATTCATCGATGGACATTGGGCTCTTTCCATACTTTGGCTATTGTTGATAGTGCTGCTATAAACACCCCCATCCACCTTTTATAGTAATCTGCCTCTCTAGCCTCACCTTTCATTGTTGCTTGCCTCCCTCTAAATTCTCTAGGAATTCAGCACTGCTATTTCATTCTCCATACTTTTGTTCATGCTGTTTCCTCTCTAGAAATCCTTACTATAACAGTGTTGGAATAGTGAGAAGAGAAAGGACCTTGAGGATGTTCAAGTTATAAATGAGTAACTCACAGGAGTGCCTGGGTGGCTCAGTCAGTTGAGCGTCTGACTTCGGCTAGGGTCATGATCTCACGGTTTGTGCATTCCAGCCCCGCGTCAGGCTCTGTGCTGACAGCTCAGAGTCTGGAGCCTGTTTCAGATTCTGTGTCTCCCTCTCTCTCTCTCTGCCCCTCCCCTGACTCACACTCTGTCTCTCTCAAAAATAAACATAAAAAATTAAAAAAAAAAGAAAAATAAATAAAAAAATGAGTAACTCACATCCCATAGAAATTAAGAGATGTGCTTAAATTTCCACTACAAGTCACTATTAGCACCTGCTGTGAGGCAACGTTCCTGGCCAGTGACCTACTAAAAGACATCTGGGGCGCCTGGGTGGCTCAGTTGACTAAGTGTCTGTCTCTGGATTTTGGCTCAGGTCATGATTTCACCATTTGTGAGTTTGAGCCCATGTTGGGCTCTGCACTGACAGCGTGAAGCCTGCTTGAGACTCTCCCTCTCCCTCTGCCCTTCCATATGCTTTCTCTCTCAAAAAAATAACATTAAAAAATACTGCGTGGTGGCTGGGTGGTTCAGTCAATTAAATGTCCGACTTCAGCTCAGGTCATGACCTCACAGTTCGTGAGTTCAAGCCCCACGTTGGGTTCTGTGCTGACAGCTCAGAGCCTGGAGCCTGCTTCAGATTTGTGTCTCCCTCTCTCTCTGCCCCTCCCCTCCCCCCCACTCATGCTCTGTCTCCTTCTGTCTCTCAAAAATAAATATTTAAAAAATACTTTAAAAGTAGACATCTATCAGACTCAATTGTATATTTCCTAATAATATAGTACCCGGCACACATTAGGGATTCTATAAATATTCAGTGAACCCATGAATAAATGGTGGTGGTGGTGGCTAGCTGAAAAGGAAGAGCCCAGATTCAGAATCAATTTGGGCTTGACAGAGCCTTGGTGCCACTCTAGTTCAGTATCTTCATTTTACCGATGTGGAATCCGAGGCCCAGAAAGAGTTAGCAACCTTCCCAAAGTCCACAGACTAATTATTGATAGTGCTAGGACTCTAAAGAAGCAAAGAGGGAGCCAAAGCAAGTGCATGTGAGGAGCATTAGGGTAACAGTAGGATGTGGACTGCCATTTGACTCTCCCCTTATCATGCGAGCATTTTCTTGCACGTCCATTACCACTAACTCAACCTAGGGCCACGTCTAACTATTCCAACAGTGCCAAGTCTCCTTCCTACCCCTGCCTCCCAATCCACTCAATAGTCCCAAGCCAGATCAACAGTCCTCAAACATTGTTTTCAGGACTCGCATCTTTCCAGTTAAAAGCTTTCAAGATTTCAAGCTTTCAAGGCCACGACTGCCTATAGAATAAAGTCCAAATTACTAACATTCTTAAGCTTTCTCTCTTGTCCTAGCTACCTTTTCAACGTTCTCTCCCCATCCAGAAATGCTTCACTTGGCGATTCCTCTACCCGCTATCCTCTAATTTCCTCAATGGCTACCTGTCTCCCTCCGGACTGATAGTTTTTTGGTTGTCAGCAGAGGCTGTAACTTGTGCAGTCCCACGGGCGCCATGCTTAGATGGGCCAGGGACCCGGCTTACCGCTCTCGGTCTTGAAATTCTTGATAATTTCTGAACAAGAAGCTCGCATTTTCATTTAGCACTAGGCCCCACAATTTATGCACATGGTCTTTGGTCAGTTTCCTTGCCCCTCCCCCTCCCCCACACCCCCCAGCCCAGTGTTGGTCATATTGGCCATCTGCCTAGACTTAGTTGAAGGAAGGGATAAAGAATGCAGTCTTATGTGCCATGATTAAAGAGTGGTTTTATGTGGTCTGTTTAAGAGCAATAAAGAAGCCCAGGCAAGGAGGCGCTTACAGGCACCTGCTCTCCCGCCAGGCGCTCGAAACCCCACCCGCAGTCCCCCGCGCCGCTTCAGACCGGTTCCAGCTGGATTCCTAAGGCAGCTCTATCGCCAAATAGAATCCCAGCCCTTCTTCTGGCCACAGCCAACCCCCGCAGCTCCTCAGGCTCCGAAACCGCAGCGGGCTCTGATTGGTTCACAGAGTTGGGGGCGGCCGTGTGGGTTTGGTGCCCACCCAGGGAAGGGGGTGGAGCTGGAGTCGGCCCGCCGGTGTCGAAGCAGCCACTGCGCAGGCGTGGATGGAAACGGATACACAAACAAACAAAACCCACCACCCTGAGGCCTCTAGCTCTTCCCCGCCCACCTTTCCCTGGCTCGGGCTCTCCCTCCTCCCAGTCGCCGGGTTTTCCCCGCCCCCGTCAACGTCTGGGCACGTCTCCCTCGCGGCGCGGGCCACGCACTGTAGTGCTCTTAACCTCTGCCCGCCCGGCGCGGAGTTAGAGGCCGGGTCTGCGCGGGCCGCGCGCACTGTTGGTGGCGGCAGCCCGGGCCTGCAGCCCCGCCGGGCGGAGGATGACTTGCTACCGAGGCTTCCTGCTGGGCAGCTGTCGGCGTGTGGCAGGCGGCCGGGCGGCGGTGCTGAGGGGGCCGGGCGCGGGAGGCCCCGCCGCGCGGCCGCGGCTCTGCGGTGACGGCGGCGGCCGGCGACACCTGGGGCAGGGGCAGCTGCGCGAGCTGGCGGGCTGTGGCAGCCGCCCCGAAGGCGGCTTCCGCCCCTCGCGGGTGGTGGTGGTGGCCAAAACCACCCGGTATGAGTTCGAGCAGCAGCGGTACCGTTACGCGGAGCTTTCGGAGGAGGATCTGAAGCAGCTGGTGGGTCCCTGCGGCCCCCGCGGTTGTGTGTGTGCTCGACCCCGGCTTTTTGGTGTGGCGGAGACCTCTCGGGATGACCCTTCTACCCCGGCGCCCTAAATGCCCAGCCTTCCCCCCTCGCTGCCCTCCATCCTTCTGGCTTCGCTCGTAGACCCCCGCCCTCTGTGTATGCTGAGGGGGGGGGTCATTGAAACTGCAGAGACCCCCCCCCCCAAGACGGGGAGGAAGACTTGGGGGGGCAGGGGCTCCCAGTGGGAAGGGTTTGGAGATTCATTTGCGCCCTCACTAGCCCCACTCCCTATTCTCCCTTTGGGGATTAGCAACAACAGCCCCGAGAAAGGTGGGCCAGTGGCTGACGTCTGGACGCCCTGGAAACCGCTCCCCAAGCCTCCCCGAGAAAAAGCCCCCCCCCCCCCTCCGGGCGCCGCTGCGGGAAGTGGGAGAGAGGACGAAGGTACCGCGGACACACCCCCTTTTACTCCGCAGGACTGCTAGGCCTGGGATACTCCAGAAAGCCGGTCTGGGCGAGCCTTTTCCGTGATGGAACGTGGTCGTCAGACAAGGTTCTAGCAGCTTGTTTTAAAAGCACACGTGTTTTGAGTTCAGAGGTTAGCAAGGGAGAAAATTTGACTTTGTGTTATTAAGTAGAAAGGGCAGGACAGAAGGCAGGTGAATCTGGCAATTATGAAATAAAGAGCCTACGTCTATAACATAGTATCTCCACAAGAGACTGTATTTGGTACAGATAGTAACATGTTTGCAGAAGTATATAAATCCATCCAAACAAAAGCCCTGAATATCTTCTCTCTTCCCTCTCCTTTTGAAACTTCTGAACCCATGCTCCCTATCCACCAACTCTAGGAAAAGGGGAGTGAAGATGCTACCATGAACAATATGGAAATCTCTAATTGTTGATACTGTGGCCCCAAAGGCTCTGGAGTTATACATGCTTATAACCATAATCTTGTAGAATTCTGTGTAACAGTGGACAGCTTGTTTTAAACTTCTGGTATGGTTTGTAATCTTCAGATTTTTTCGTAATATTTTGCAGAGGTATCAAAATGAAATTGTAAATCCTCACTGCTTAAATATAGTCTGTTTTCAGCATTAAACTTCTTGATTCTTCAATGAGTTAATTGAGCAGCGTCCCTATTTTTCTTTAATGGAGGTGCTAGGTGCAGGTGTGTTTCCTCTCAGTGTTTGAAGATGTAGCGATTTATAGAAGACAATTGTATCATTTTAAAAAGTAAATCAGTTAATTTGAGTAGGAAGTTGGAGTAGTTATGTTTTGTCAGGGAGTGAAATTGGGGATGAGGCAGGGAATAATGTCAGAGGCAAGCACATTGTTTCTGTTCTGGGAAAGAGGTGTGTCCCTTGGATTGTACTCCCAGTTTTGCAAGATCTACTTTTTAGAAATTGTCAAACATATGTATAAAAATGTTTTCTATACAATTTTATCAAAGCCCCTCGCAGCAGTTTAAAGTAGTACACTCCATTGGCATGTTTGGAGTGTGGGATTGGGATTTAGGAGCTTGGGGTTCTAGGCCCAGTTTGTGTGGTTAACTTCCTATCAGTCTTTTTAACTTCTCTGGGCCTCATGCATGAAAATGATACCTTTTTGTAGTACTGTCAGGTTTTAAAAGTGCTTTCACCTAGTTCAGTATATGAAACAGTAGGCTGGACTAGATAGCCTCTACAGGCTCTTTTTCGTGCTGGCATTTTGAAACTCTGGATGATTTTTCAAGGCCTCAGGAAGATGAGTGTCCTCTAAATTAGGTTAATTCTGGGACCTCTGAATTAGATTGCCACTAATAAAAACATTTTAAATGTAGGCAGATCAATAAGTCTTTAGAAATTGAACTACATAGTGTACCCACTATGGGTATCTAAAGAGAAATCTCTAATTGGTAAATATTTGTCTATTGCTAGGTAATGCTGTTTGGGAGAAGAAAACTTAGCATTAAAACTTCTGTACTATAGAACACATGGTTTTGTAATCTCAAGGCAGTGAAATAGTCGTCGTCATTTCAGTTACATTATATTGGATTAGTTCCTTACTGATTTGAGTTTACCATTTACATTAAAGCCAGTATTCAGAATGGAATAGCAGTAGATGGAGTTGAGGCCAAATATGGGGCTGTGTAAAGTTTTCCTAAAATGGGACTCTGTAGTAGGACTGATAAGCTGGCTAATATTGTTTGCTGTTTTGCTGGGGTAAAAGATATTAAGATATATGAATAATGTGAATTGAGTACAAAAGAAAGTGGCCATGTGCTTACTTTAGTCTCTGGCACCTTACCTCTGGTGTCTATAGTGTCATGGTAACCTGAAGTTTTATACCAGAGGGTTCTCTTTTGTTGTGGAGGTGGTGGTTTTGTTGCAGAATAGGTCTCTGTTAGGTTGTTAAAATGCAAATAGAAGATGAAGGATGGAGTGCCAGTAAAATCTTATACCCCAAAGCCTCATGGGTTACTTAAGTAGAAGAAATACTTCTTAGTTGATAAAGTGTGTACAAAATAGGGTTAAATCTTTGAAGCTTGGTCTTTCACTTTTATTGGTGGCATTGCTTTATTTTTAATTCGTGCAGTGATGTTTCCTGTGAATTTCTGGTGTAGGATTTTACCTCTGCTGGCTCATTACCTTGCAAGGGATAATTAAACTACTTTCCAATTTACTTACATCATAAGAGATATAGCTGTAGGCAGATGTGGAACTTTTATTTATAGGGTCCATGACACTCAACAGATTAGATCTTTAGATGAATCAAAGATGATTGGAAAGGGTTTTGCCATTGTAAACATGCCTTATTGGCCAAAGAGAAGGTTTTATTGAAAACTATTTTCATATATACTAAATGAGACATGAACAATTTCCACCCTTCTCTCCCTCCACCGCAACTCCCTTTAATGGTTGCCTTATTTATTTATTTATTTAAAGTTTGGGTGTGTGTATGGGTGCGTGTGTGTGCATGCATAAGCAGAGGAGGGGCAGAGAGAGAAGCAAAGAGAGCATCTCAAGCAGGCTCTGCTCTCCAGGAACTGTGAGATCATGACTTGAGCTGGAACCAAGAGTCACTTAACCAACCTAGCCACCCCTGCAGGCACTCCTAGTTGTTGTTGTTGTTTTTTAATCTTTTAATGGGATGGAATAATTTCATTTAGCAGTCCCTTTATTACTGGATTAAATTATTCATAGTTATTACCTTCCTAACATATTTGGGAGATCCTAGCACCTTGGATTTTGTTTCCCTTAACAGTGTTTCCTGCAGTGATGGTGTAGCTTAGGTTGTGGTTCTTGGGCAGGTAATACTTTTGCCACATGGTATGCAATGAATGTAGTGTATATGAATATTTATCAAATTAAAGAACATGATCTGGAGTACCTCCAGGGCTTTCTAACAGAGTCTCACTCCTCTCAAATCTTTCAGATACAGGCACCAGAGTGGTCTATCTAAAGTGAACATCTGGCCAGTTTACTCCTCTGCTTAGAACTACTCAAAAGCTCCCCATAACCTGTAGAGTCACCTAGGAAGTTTGTTAAAATGCAGATGCCTGAACCTTTGCACCCCAAGATTCTGATTCAGTTTGTGGAGACTCCAGACTCTGCCTTTATCAACCACACACCCTTAAGGTTGTTGGCTCTGTCCAGGGGACTTCATTTTTAATAAGCTCTCCAGATTTGCAGGTGGTCCCCAGGTCACACTTTGAGAAACACTGCTCTATGGGAACCTTCATGATCCTTACTTAGTATGCCAAACAAGGCCCTTCATGAACTGGCTCCTGTATGCCTGTTGAGCTTTATTTCTTATCAGTTTTTGTCTCGAACTTCATTTTCCACTAATTTCAAACTATTTTAATTTTCATTAGGTGCTGTGCTGATTTAATTTTATGTATTTATGGATTAGTGCATTAAAATGTTCAAAATGTAAAAGATACAGAAGGCTATACAATGAAAAGTCTCTTATTCTTGTTACTGGGCACTGTGTTTTTGTCCCTGGAAGTAGCCAGTGTTATCAGTTTCTTGTGTTTCCTTCCAGAAATAATCCATACATACAAATCAACACAATGAAATATTATTTTTATTTGTCCCACCCCTTTTTACTTAGTGATAACATACTATTTAAGCTATTCTGCACCTTGTTCTTTCTTTAAAATAGTATGTGTAGGAGTCCATTGTGTGCATGTCTTAATTTATTAAAATACATTCTGTAATGGGGGTGCCTGGGGGGCTCATTCTGTTAAGCTTCTGATTTTGGCTCAGGTCATGATCTCAGATTTGTGAGTTTGAGCCCCACATTGGTCTTGCTGCTGTCAGTGCAGAGCCCACTTTGGATCTTCTGTCCACCCCCCCCCCATGTCTCTACCCCTCCCCCGCTTGCATGCATGCACACTGTCTCTCCCTACCCCCCCCAAAATTAACATTAAAATACATTCTATAGTGAGTAACGTGTGTGTTAATTTATGTATGTGTGAACCAGGCTCTAAGATAAATACCTAAAAGTGGAATTGCTGAGTCAAAAGGCATGTACATTTGAAATTTTAATGGGTATTGCTAAATTTCTTCCCTTCAAGGCTGTACCAATGTATACCTTCCCCAGCAATGGATGAAAGTTACTGTTATTCCACAAGAAGTTTATCACACTTTGGAGTTTTACCAAGCTGGGAGGTGAAAAAATGGTATTTCAGGGTGGTTTGATTTGTATCTGTTAGTGTCTTTTCCTCTGCAGCCTCTTTTAGTGTGAATACTTCTCTTTCCTCTAACCAAATTTGGAGGTCAAGCTCCAGATGTTACTGTCATAGGAAGCCTTCCTTTGTAACCTTGCTGTGCCCCTCTTTGGCCACCAAAGTTGTGTTAGGTACTCTTCACTGTATCTTCCCAATACTTACACATTTGAGTTTTCCACCTTTGAGTATAATCTGATTATTTTCTTCTCTAGACTTCAGGGCAAAGACTGCATCTTATTCATCATCCTCTCCACCTTCCCATCCCCACCAAAAAAGGTAGTAAAACGTTTGTCTTTTTAAAAGTTATTTTTAGTTCTTTTCTCTTGGAGGCTTCCAGTCCAGAGCCGTATTTCCAGCTATCATTCTTCTGAAAGACGTTAGCTGCTGAAATCTTAAGATAGAGGTTACCAACATGAGTTTCCTGGAAGAGGCTTCATGTGTTAAAGAAACATGAGCCTAAACAAAACAGGATTTTTATTTGACCGTGGGAGGGGGACAGAAAAATGTGTCAAATTTTGTGCGATACAACTTGGAAAGTAGAGACTTACAGTACACTCCTTCCCATAAATATTTGTCATTAATGGGAGACCCAGAAAGATGTAAAAGGGTTGAATATTACAGTAGCTGAAATTCCACCACTAACGTAATCATTGACTAGTGTGCTTTAGAGCCCTGATTTTCAGGCTTTTCTTATCAGGATTACCTAGGGGAGGTTTTCAAAACTACAAATATGTGGCCAGCCATGAGACTGTAAACAACATAATTTCTTACTGTGATCCCTTTTCCTGTGTTTTTAATTATATGAATTAAGTTTTGAGTAAAAAAGTGTTTATCAATACACATTAGTATCTTCTTAGCTAGTAAGGTGTAAGTTAACTTTATTTTTCGCTATCATTGATCTTTGTAATACGTAATAGGTGTATTTCAAAATATCACCAAATGTGCCGGTTATTTCATGCCTTAGGAAAGTTCATTATATATGATGTGGATTGTGCAGGAGATTAGACCAACCTCCATAAGACATTTGCATTCAAGGAGAGGTTAGTCAATTGGATTTCTTCTTCCTAACTGAAAGTTGGTAGAATTAGGACATAGGAACAGAATAGTTCTTGGCCTGTGTAACTTAATCATTAAAATGAGGCTTAGTGCCCTAATGAGCATTTACATTTCCCAAGAAGGAGTGAAATCTATAGCTAATGTAGGGTTGTTGGGAGTCTCTAGTGGACAAGTCTTGGATTAAGAGCAGGGGCGCCTTGGGTGGCTCAGTCTTGGATCTGAAGGGGCGTCTGGGTGGCTCAGTCGGTTAGGCGTCTGACTTCAGTTCAGGTCATGATCTCACAGTCTGTGAGTTCGAGCCCCACGTCGGGCTCTGAGCTGACAGCTTGGAGCCTGGAGCCTGCTTTGGATTCTGTGTCTCCCTCTCTCTCTGCACCTCCCTTGCTTTTGCTCTCTCTCTTTCTCTGCCTCTCAAAAATAAACAAACATTAAAAAAAACTAAAAAAAAAAAAAAAAAGGGCAGGAGATCTGAGTTTGGATACTGGCACCAATCTATTAGCTTTGTAAACTGGATCAAGTAACCTAACCTCTTTCTATTTATCAGCCTCTTTGACTTTGAAATAGGTATAATGTCTGTTTTTCCTTGTTTACATGATTTTTAGGAAGAGCAAATTGACTGATAATTTACATAATTTAAAGCAGCATAATTAAGATTTTTAGCCACAATAATGATCATTATGTAAATGTCACCATTATTTATTAAATTTTTTACCTAAAATGGTACTGATTTGGTCACTTCAAAATAGGTTCCTTTGTAAAACAGATGGTTTAAGTAACTGAAGACTTATTGAATTTAACTTTTGCTCATTTTTTTTTTTAAGCCCATTTCTTGGAGGAAGTGATAGTTTTCAATTGTTTACTTTCTTCTAAGAAGTATTTTTGCGGGGTGCCTGGGTGGCTCAGTCGGTTGAGTGTCCAACTCTTTATTTTGGCTCAGGTCATGATTCCAGGGTTGTGGGTTCGAGTTCCGTGTTGGGTTCTGTGCTGAGTGTGGAACCTGCTTAAGATTCTCGCTCTCTCCCTCTGCCTTTGTCCCCTGTTGTACTCTCTCTCTCAAAAAAAAAAAAAAGTATTTTTGTAGTGGAGAAAATAATTATAAAAATTATGGTCTTTAAAAATAAGATCTAAAAATATGTTTCAAAATAAAACTTGCTTACAGTGTCACTATTGCCAACATTCATGAAGTTTGTTGGTTAATTTGTTTAAAGTGTCACCCATTCATTGAGCACTTGCTAGGTTCTGGGGAACCACAGGTGAATAAAAGAGTTCCCAAATGTATGGAGAAAATATTTTAAATTGTGTTATAACTGTAAGTGGTCCACGGGAATACAGAGAAGGGAGGGAGTAATTTGGGAAGGGTAAGAATGAAAGAGAAAAAGATGACCTTTGCATTTTTTCAACTTTTAAGTAGACTTGCTAGTGATCTTTTTAAAGTTTAGACTTTCCGTTATGAAATGTTTTTACCACATAGAAAACTTTCAAAATAGACCCCTGTATATCCAGCTACTGAGACGTAACAGATACTAATATTTTGCCACATTTGCTTGAGATACTTACAAAAAATTTTTTAAAAATATTTGTTTATTTTTGATAGAAACAGAGTGTGAGCAGGCGAGGGGCAGAGAGAAGGGGAGACACAGAATCCAGAGCAGGCCCCAGGCTC
The DNA here is from genome assembly GCF_027475565.1 of Acinonyx jubatus. Taxonomy (NCBI): domain Eukaryota; kingdom Metazoa; phylum Chordata; class Mammalia; order Carnivora; family Felidae; genus Acinonyx; species Acinonyx jubatus. The sequence goes on from NC_069380.1 coordinate 207,506,965, forward strand.
TGAGCTGTCAGCAAAGAGCCCAACACAGGGCTCGAACCCACAAGCCATGAGAACATGACCTGAGCCGAAGTCGGACCTTTAACCAACTGAGCCACCCAGGTGCCCCAATGCCAGAGATATTTTTAAAGGGAATGTTATAACTAAAGCCTTATCATTCCAACTTTTTTCCTCCCTGTGTCCCTAGAGGTAACCACTAGCCTGAAGTTGTTAAATAAATATATATATACACATATATATCTTTTTCATGCATATGTTATACATTTATTAATGTGACCATGCCCATAAAAAGTGTATTGTGTGTCTTAAAGTTACATCAATAATATATTCTTTAAATTGTATACCTGTTCTTTAGAAATTTGCTTTTCTTATTCACTATTGGTTTTGAAACTTCTCTATTTTGATATATGTTAATTTATTTTAAGTGCTGTCAAGTATTACATTGTTTAGATAATGAGGTTGTTTCTAGTTTTTTCTATTAAAAAATGCAATTAGAAGTACAAATAATATTTCCATAAGCACTGAACATCTCCCTGATACCCCGTGTTCTCATTAGCACTTGGTGGACTTTATCATTTTTGCCAATATGATGACAGTGAAATGAGATCCTTTAAGTTTAGGGTATTTTAATTAAATATTAAAGAATAAGGAAGAATTTGTATGTCAAGGATAGAGAACAGTACTAATGAGACAGTGGAGAAGTTAATCTTTGCCAGCCAAAAGAACTGAGATATTTCTGACTGTAATCTACAGTTGGAAAAATTTTACATATGACTCACTAAGTACATATACTCGTATTTGAAATAAAAGGTAATATGAAACAACTGAGCAGTTGCATGTAGTAGAGTTTATTCTTAATACCAGTGCTGCTTGTGATCAATAAATTGATGTGACAGCCATTTTAGGGGCAGTTTGAAAATCATTGTTCAAGAGTGAGTATATAGAAGGGGAACAGGTAGGCTGGACCTTATCAGGGTATTAAATGTCATGTGCAGGAGTTTGCTTTATGTCCTAGTCATTTTCAGTGGTTTTTTAGCAATAGAAAACAACTGTCAGTCCTGTTCTCTTTCCCCACAAGAGGAGTGGAGGGTCAGTTTTTCTGAGACGTTAGCATTCTGGGCCTAGCATGAAAGCAGGCTTCTGGTAGTGGTGGTTAGGTTGGAGGACTGGGAAATAAAGACTTTTAAAGGAAGCAGTTAGAAATTCTGGAGGCAGGCTATTACGTGACACCAGATAAGAGCTGATGTTGCCCAGAACTCAAGCAGTGGCAGCATGACTGTGGACAGATTGTTGTTCTTCACCACTGACTGTGGAGATTGAGTGTGAGGGAAGAATTAAAGGTGACGCCTGCGTTTATTCTGTTGCTTATATAAATGTAAGTATTATTAACTGGTATACGGGACTGAGAAGAGCAAATTTGAAGGAGGGATATGTAATCAGATTTAGATGGTTGTGGGGAAAGGTACCTGATCTACCAATGGGGGAGTATAAATGCTCACGTTGAAAATTTGAGCCGAAAGCTTAAAGGAAAGATGTGAGCTAACAGTGTATATTTCATAGTTGCCAGTGTATACTTGGGCCATCAAGTCCTGCAGCAGGGAGGTAACTCCAAGAACACGAAGTGGGAGCAGGTAAGAAAGTCAGAGATGGAACCTTGAGCAATCCCAATGTATGAGGGAATGGGTAAACAGGATAAAAAGAGGAAGGCAGAAGTAGGAAGAGAATTATGGGGAAAGTAAAGGTGAGTGCCTGGGAGGAAGGCTAAGTGAAACTGAAATGATCTAAGATAAATGCCAAATATAGCTGGAGAAATATTTAGGGTTCATTGTACCAGGCCTGATCATGCTAAGTGGAATAGTTTACTTTCTAGCTGTTGACTAGGTGTTTCTCATCAGTGTAAGGCAGTTTTGAGTTAACAGTGTACCATTTAGTTAAGTGGGTACTCTTTTTAAGAGTGCTTCAATTCTGCCTAGTGAGTTTACATACCAAACAAACAGGTCATTGTCTCAAAAAGTTTGTGTATTTCTTATGCGTTAAATTTGAAAAGACTATTTCCTTCCCTTACTGAGCTTTCCTGTGACTTATTACAGAGAGTAGAAAGTAGTAACATTCAGCTGACTAGTAAAATAAGTTAAAAATTTGTTTTGTAATAAACTCAGTTTAGGTCAAGTAAAAATATCTATGATACTTTAATAAAAGCAGTTGGATCATTTAGGAAATAACCTATCACATCTAACTTTAATGTGGACAAATTTTTGTTGGTTTAGAATCCATTTTTCCGTTCATGCTTTGTTGTATTTTAACTTTCAGGCTACTTGGGCAGAAGTGATGTTCGCTTTTGGAAATTTTGTAGGAGAAACTCTTTTTGCTTGTTTGTTATTTTTTTAATGCTTATTATTTAATGTTTATTTTTGAGAGAGATAGAGTGTGAGTGGGGCAGGGGCAGAGAGAGGGGGAGACACAGAATCTGAAGCAGGCTCCAGGCCACGAGCTGTTGGCACAGACCCTGACGTGGGACTTGAACCCACTAACCACGAGATCATGACCTGAGCTGACATCGGATGCTTAACTGACTGAGACACTCAGACGCCCCGCAATATGCTTTTTAATTCTGGCATTCACTCTACTGGACAAATTTCCTACTTGATTAAATGGATGTTCATTGAAGATATTTCTAAACTTCTCTCTCAACATTTTATTTACTTTTATTTTATTTAGAAGACATATACTTTAAAAGGAGAATATTAATGGTATGGTAGTAACATTATAAAATGTCACTCCAATGGACTAGGAAAGATAATTCTTGAATGACATATGTCTTTATATCTGAATGTTATCCAATTTCAGTGAGCTAACCAGTCCTTTGTTTGGATTGTGTGGGGTAAATTCCAAATAGAGTTTATAAATCTGAACAGAAGAGAGCTGCAAATCCAAGTGGAGTAAAGGTCATGTAACTGCCTTCTAAAATATGAGAAGATTAGTTTATCTTTGGTCTTCGAGTAGCCGTATGCAATGTGTTAAAAATCCATTTAAAAAATTAGTTGTAAAGTAAGCAAAAAAAATTTTTTAATGCTTATTTATTTTTGAGAGAGAGAGAGCACGAGTGGGTTGGGGCAGAGAGAGAGGGAGACACAGAATCCTAAGCAGGCTCCAGGCTCCGAGCTGTCAGCACAGAGCCCAATACGGGGCTTGAACTCACAAACTGTGAGATCGTGACCTGTGTTGAAGTCGGACGCTCAACCGACTGAACCACTCAGGTGCCCCAAATAGGCAAATTTTGAGATCTTGTTAACTACGTGATTCAGGAAACTTAATGCTGTATTTGGTATTGAAACCAAATTATAATTTTCTGAAGTAAGGCTTTCTAGTTCAGTTTAAACTTGTAGTCCTACAAATATACCTTCAAAAAAAAAAATCTTTCGGTTTTTACATAGGGTTTTTTAAAGAGAGATGTTATACTGTGTACTATATGACATGTAATAAGACAGAATTTGTTTTATTTTGATATAGCTTGCATTGAAAGGCTCTAGCTACAGTGGACTGCTTGAACGGCATCATATTCACACCAAAAATGTAGAGCATATTCTAGATAGTTTACGGTGAGTCATTGGGATTGGATCTTGGATGGGCTTTTGTATTCAGGACTTTTAATTTTTATTTTTACTAGAAGATGATCCTGCGATTTTTAGTAAAGATTTCCGTTATAATTTTCAGAAAATTATATCATGGTTAATGGAGTTGACATTGTAGTGTTTCTAAGGAAATTTTTGTACTCTGAAAATTTCACAGATTTTCAGTTAATATTTGGTCTGAGAAGTGCTTTTTCCACAGAGACAATTCTGTATACATTATGCTTGAACTGTATATGTAATGTTTTTTTAAACAATACTAGATTATATGGGTGTTCATTAAAATATTATTTGAATGTCTGAATATCATAGAAACTTCAGTTAATTCAATTAATGCAGTCAGTGAATAAGTTTATATAAGAGAATCAGTGTGAGAACATGCAAAGTAGAAAGTATTTTAGTTACTGTTTCAGCGTCTGACAACTGAATGAATATTTTGGATTTAAAGTAATGACTATTTTGTTTTATAATTAAAAGTCTCTCAAGATGTGACTCTTCTAGGACATTTTTGTATTAATGAATTTTAGCATCAGGAATAGAGAAAATGAATTGAAATTCTCATTTATCAATATTGCTATTTGTCAGGGACTGTAACAAGATGTTTTTAAAGCATGTAAAGATTTGGGATCATTATTAACTTTCAGTTTACTCTTGTGCATCTTGACTTACCATAGTTAATTGGCTGTTGTAATTAAAATGAAGCTAAGCTTGCAAAGCTAAACATAAATTTGTTTATAAAACAAGTTTATTTTACATCATTGTAATAATTTGCCTCTCAGAAAACATCCTTTAAATTATTAGTGGAAATTTTATGTAACGTTTACTTTCTTATCTTAGGAATGAGGGAATTGAGGTTCGCCTAGTAAAGAGGAGAGAATATGATGAAGAAATTGTTCGATGGGCAGATGCTGTCATAGCTGCAGGAGGTAATAGTTTTACAGAGGGAAAGATTGGAATACAGAAATACTCTTTAATATACATTTCCAGATTCCCTGTAGTCTAGCTGTATTGAAGTCTTCAGAATCCTACCACAAGATGCATTTTTAGATTTTTAGGATAAGATTTAAAAAGATCTGCTATATGTAACATTTTGCTTTTTTAGTGAATGATGTTATTGTGAGGTTCCATGTATATTAAAGGTATATTTAACTTCAAATATGATTCAAAGAATGAGTTGTAACTGTATTTTGGTTTAGTTATACTAGTCTTTAAAAAAAGTTGAAATTATTTAAGAGTTTAACAGGATTAGATTTCATCCCACTCTGACTCTCATATACTTATACCTATTTTTTCCTGAGCTTTATTATTAAGTTAGTGAACATTCTTTCTAAAGCTTTAAATTGATAGCATTTGTTAGAAAAATCTACACCGGACACTTTGTTAGATATATTCTCATTAAAATATTTTATGAGTTTGGATTGATGTTATGACAGAAAGAAAAAGAATTGGCTAATAGAAGTGATAGGATTAGAGCAGTAGTTCTCAATTGGAGGCTACTACTGGGCATCTAGCATGTAGAGGCCATGGATACTGCTGAACATCCTGTTTTGCACAGGACAGCCCCCCACAACAAAGAATTATCTGGCCTAAAATGTCAGTCTTTCCACTGTTGAGAAATCCTGGGTTAGGGCTGGTGGGTAGAAAGGCAGTGGAGAGACCTCTGGTGGTCAACAGGATGGGATGGGAGTGAGATTGTTAAAATAAAAGTACTTGTGTTCAGAATGATGTTAAAAACTGGTTTTGTAACAAATCTGGTTATGTAGGTGATGGCACGATGCTTCTGGCGGCAAGTAAAGTCTTGGACAGACTTAAACCAGTTATTGGAGTAAACACTGATCCAGAACGGTAAGGAAAAACACATTCTCTTTATTTGCTGTGTGTGTGTGTGTGTGTGTGTGTGTGTGTGTGTGTGTGTGTGTGTGTTGTACATACAGTTATGCTTTGCTCTGCTTAGGATCTATTTCTGATAAATCTTAAATTTTGGAAGGTCTTTATTTCCTCTACCATAGTCACATTGCTGTGCTCTGTTGCTGCAGAAAGTTTACTGTGGTGCATGATGTTTAAGTGAAAGCATCATTGTTCCTGGTTATCATGAATATTAGAACCATGTTCCAAAAACATTTTAGAGATGAAATTCAGGCACGTAGAATTCATTTCTACTTTTAGTATAATTTTTCTTTTTTAGTACAAGTTGTTTCCAAGGATCTAGCTCTTGCTTATAGCTCAGGCATGAGAAATATATATGCATTTAGCTGCCATTGGTGGTAGAAAGTTATGATATGGGATGGACAGGTCCTCACATTTGACTTCCCAGGTAGTCTGGGAGTAGGATCTGTGTCAGGATAGACCTGAGCCCTTGACCTAGGTGAGTATTGGTGTCCTTCAGTATTGCTGAAGAGGGATGAGTTAATGTCCCATCTTCTACCTTTCTTATGTCTCTCATCTCCATTCCTGGTTAGATCTCCACTGATTTTCTGGGTGACTTCATCAATTTAATGAAGAGACCAAACCCTGTCATCACTTCTTTTTTTCTTTCCTCAGCTTCACTGACATTTAGCATCATTCTATTCCAGCCACCCACAGTATGACCATACCTGGACTTGATGATCATCTAGAATTGCCCCATCTCGCAAATCTTAATTCCACTCTGACCGCAGTCTCCTATCTTTAATAGCAGTCTTATTCCTTCAATTCTGCTAAGTCTGCCCTTTGGTTTTCAGTGCATTGAACCCCTCTATTTTCTTCAATTAATTTTCCCTCACTTCATTCACTTGCTTGACAAATTTCGTAGACGTTTTGTACCATTGTCTTTCTGCTCAATCCTACCTCTGTCGATCATCCTTTTTATTCCTCCATCAGCACTGCTGAGGCCATCTGGGTAAAAAAATAGAAACTTAAGCTTTGTGGCCTAGTTTGCGCCCCAACTTACTTCCAATTTGTAGTTTCTAGCACTTAGAACTGGACCCAAAATTTTCTGTGTGGCTCAGGTCCTCTCTCTTCCCCATTCTGTGTGGTAGCTTCTTCAAGCTATTTAACCTGTATATATTCCCTGCTTTCCCTACCCTTCCTCCTTCAGCATTAGCCTTCTCCTTTACCTGATAGAGGAAATGGAAGTCATTGGATAAGAACTTCTTTACCTTTTCCTTGGCTTAAAATAAAAACCTTGTTCTGTTCCCTTTCTTTCCTTTTCTCCCTTTGCACATGGTTCCTCTTAGGCTAAAACCTTGCTCAAGACTGTCATCTTTTAAGAAAATTTAATAAATTCTTTACCCTGTGCCTTTCTCTTGATTATTATTCTTTTTCTTCCTCTTTACCCCCAAGCTTGGTATCTCCACTTACTTACTTCAGTTGTTTTTAAACCTTTGCTAGCTTTTCTGGATTTGCTCCCACCAGTTCATTGACATTCGTTTTGTCTTACTAGTGATGTCCTGGTTATTGAACTTACTGGACATTTTAGTCCTTGTCTAACTTGATTTCTGGGAAATTTTTGGTGCTGACTTCTCCTTTAATGCATCTGTACTTCTTTGGCACTTATGACCGCCATTCCCCCCCTGCCCCTTCTTCCTATCCTGATGGCTACTACTTTGTGTCTTTTGAAGGATGTTATATTTTAGTCACTGCTTAAATAGTGGTGTTTTTATATATTACCCTCTGGGCCATCTTTCTCTCACTCCTTTTTTTTTTTTAATTTTTGATAGAGACAGAGTACAAGTGGGGGAGGGGCAGAGAGAGAAGGAGACACAGAATCCGAAGCAGGCTCCAGGCTCTGAGCTGTCATCACAGAGCCCGACCTGGGGCTCAAACTCACTGCGAGACCATGAACTGAATTTGGACACTCAACCGACTGAGCCACCCAGGCGCCCCTCTCTTTCACTCTTTATAATGTCTCCAGAATAGCTGATTAATATCTCTGGTTGAACTTAGATCGTGGACTCCAAAATATTTATATCTAACATTGATCTTGTTTCCACTCTTACCCGTATTTATATTCTCTTCCCACTGCAGCCAGAGTGACTTCTCTGCTCCAAATCTTATGGTGGCTCCCTTATCTAACTCAGAGTACAGTCTAATTCTTTATTCTGGCTAGGGTGACCAACTCATCCTGGTTTGCCAAGGACTTTTCTAGTTTTAGCACCAAAAGTTCTATGTCCTGGGAAAATTGTTAGTCCCAGGCAAACTGGAACAGTTGGTCTCCTTCGCTGTGATATGTAAGACTCTACGTTTTCTGGTTCCTGATTATTCTTTGTCCTTTTCTCCTGTTATTTTTCTCTTATTTGAGCCATTCTACCCTCTACTTGAATATATCCATTGGCATTAAAAATGTAACATGTCTGAGCGCCTGGCTGGCTCAGTCCGTAGAGCATGTGGCTTTTTTTTTTTTTTTAATGTTTATCTTTGAGAGAGAGAGAGAGAGACAGAAAGAAAGAAAGAGAGGGAAGGAGGAAGGGAAAGAGAGGGAGACAGAGAATCCTGAGCAGGCTCCGCACCATCAGTGTGGAGTCTGACATGGGGCTCGAACTCATGAACGGTGTGATCATGACCTGAGCTGAAATCAAGAGTCGGGTACTTAACCAACTGACCCACCCAGGTGCCCCGTGTGAGTCTTAATCTCAGAGTCGTGAGTTTAAGCCTCACACTGGGTATGGAGCCTATTTAAAAAAAAAAAAAAAAAAAAAAAAGTAACATGCCTGCAAACGAACCTATCTCCTTTGCCCTCCCCTACTTGATGAATGGAGTCATAACCTGTGCTAAAGCTGTGACCACCTGTCCCTCATCCACCCCCCCACCCCCACCCCATCCCCACCTTACCACACTGGTCTATGGATCTAATTCTGAGTTCTTGGGATCTTACCTTTGAGTCCATCTCTTGCCATCGTCACTGGTAATGAACACCGTGTAGGCGTTTATAGTTTGTTGTTTAAATTACCACAGTAGCTCCCAGTCTTACTCTTTCCAACCCATCCATTACACTTTGTCTTCATGTTACTCCAAAGTACAAATAGTGTATCCACTCCTAAATTAGAGTCTTTTAGGCTTTCCCATGACTTTTAGGATACATTGCAAATTCCTTAGTATAATAGTATGATCTTTCACCATCTGTTGCCTATTTGCTTTTTAGTTTATCCTCATTTACTGTATGCTCTTCAGTAAAAAACAAAACAACAACAAAAACAACACCTCTAGGAACAGCCTAGGATTCTTCCTAAGGCTGTTTCTTTTTTTTTTTTTTGAATCGCATCTTTTCTCCCAGTTTTGTTGAGATATAATTGACATGCAGACTGCATAAATTTAAGGTGTAATGCATAATGACTTATACATAATGTGAAATGATTGCTACAGTAAATTTACTTATATAGACATGAAAAAAAGGGCTTTTTTTTTGTGATGAGAACTCTTAGGATCTACTCTTTTAATAACTTTCAGATATACTATACAGCAGTGTAAACTATAGTCATCCTGTTGTCCATTACATCCCCAGTACTTATGGTCTTATAAGTGGAAGTTTGTACCTTTGACCATCCTCACCAGTTCCTCTACTGCCCACTCTGATGGCCGTTCTTAAGTGCAGATGTTCGATCTGAGCATCTGCTGACACCATGGGTGGAGGCTTTTCCTCTGGTGAGGAGCTTTGTTGATATTTAAGACAGTAGGATTTGAAAGAATAAGTGAAAGAGTTCTCCAAAAGGCCCATATTCTTTTCATGTCTATATATGTGCTTTTGTCCAGAATGCCCTTATACCACATACTGAGTTGTGTAGTTGTATAATTGTTCATTCATGACTCTGGTGCATCTTGTGGGCTCTGACTATAATTCCCTGTAGAGAATGCTTATCCTTTCATATCGTTTTCTGCTTGGTTGTTTGTCTCCTCCATTAGACTATACATTTCTTGAGCATAGGACTTTGTATTTTAATTTTTCTATTGCTTTTATAGTATTATACATAGTCCATAGACAGTAAACCTTTGAACTGAATGATTAATTAAATGCTTTTAGGGAATAGGGCTAGGACCCCAACCTAGCTGAGTAAAAATTTCTTGAGCATAAGTTATTGAGATCATTGGTTCAGTAAATATTTTTTTGACTGCTTTCAGTGTTGATGCATGTATATTTTAGAAATTCTTATGGCATATTTTTATATCGTTAAGAGATTCTTTAGTGGTCACATTTCATACAGTTTGTTGAGACATATTTTCCTTTAAAAACCTGGCTTAATAGTCATAAGCTTGTGGAGATTTTGAAACTGGTAAACAGATACTACTGCTTCTCTAATTTCTACCTAGAATAATAGGCTTTAGAAGTCCTTTGGTTTCTCTTCTTGTCTACAGGCGAGAAATGTATTAAGCCTCCTAGCTTGTTCGGTAATTCAGGTTGTCTGACTTCTTTTTCTTAAGCACTGTGGTGACTCACAAGCCTTAATCCTAGAAGTTAATATTCAACTTAAGTTTCCTTTCCTCTATTAGTTATCAAATGCTGCATAACAAATCAAACCAGAACTTAAAGGCTTAAGTAGTAAAAATCATTTATTATCTCTCCTGGTTTCCGTGTATCTGGAATTCAGGAGTGGCTTGGATGGGTGGTTTGGCTTGAGATCTCTCCTCATAAGGTTATAGTTACATGTCAGGTGGGGCTGCAGGCACTTGGAGGCTTGACTTGGGCTCGGAGATACCCTTCTAAGATGGTTCACTCACATGGTCACTCACATGTAAATTAAATATATAACTTCGGTTTGTCTCGTTTGTATTCTGCAATCGTCTACTGAACTTCTAAATAATAATGACATTTGAATGCTTAATAATTAAAATAGGGTATACGACATGTAGTAGCTAGCCTCCAAGATAGCTGCCTAGCATTTACACCTTTATGTGGTTACCTCTCCCCTTCTGTATTCAATCAGGACTGGCCTATGGAATATGGTATGACAGTGTGTAGATTCTAAGGCCAGGTCATAAATGGTATTCCAGCTTCTGTTTTGGTCTTTTGGATTGTACATTCTGGGGTAAGTCAGCCAGCATGATGTGAAGATAGTCAAGCAGCCCTATGGAGAGGCTCACGTGCAGAAGAATTGAGGTGTCTTGCCAATAGCTCACACAATTTGCCAGCCCTGTGAGTGAGCCACACTGAAAATGAATCCTTCAGGCCAAGTCAGACCTGATTCAGATGCTCATAGCCCTAGCTGATATCTGACTATAACCTCATGAGAGATTGTTCTCTCCAGGATGTTTTAGACCTCCAGTTGACCCTAGCTGGTATTGTTCTATCAAATGACTGTTGATACCTTTTATATACTTAGCACTATGTAAAGTGTTGCAGGGAGTATAGAAATTAAAGGCAAGGCCTAAGTGTCTTAATTTCAGTGTTGATCCACTCAGATAAAGAAATTGACTAGTCACGACTTTGTGAAAAGGTTTTCTCTGCTCTTCACACTTAATGTAGTTATTATGAAGAGTTTGTTTTGCAAAGCCTACTCTCAATATTTCCTTCAAGATCAACGCATCATGTAATGATGATTGAGCTTTCTGGACACCTTTTCTCATGTTAGGTGCCATATTATCTCATCTTTCTATAGCAACTATAGGCAATCTTAAGACTTTGTAATTTGCAATTTTTTAAAAAAAAAATTGTCTTCTGCATCAAGCTCTTTTTTTTAATGTTTATTTTTGAGAGAAAGAGTGGGAGAGGGACAAAGAGAGAGGGAGACATAGAATCTAAAGTAGTCTCTAGGCTCCGAGCTGTCAGCACAGAGTCTGACATAGGACTCGAACTCATGAACCACAAGATCATGACCTGAGCCAAAGTCAGACACTCAACCAACTGAGCCACCCAGGCGCCCCATACCTCAAGCTTTTAACGCCTTGAAAAGGAGTTAATTCTTCTATATTTTTTTAATAAATGAAGGATTGCATTGGATTAAGCTTTATGATTTCTCTTTATGACTTGGAATATCTTAAATGACATTTAAAAGATTTATGGTTCACTTTTGAACCATAAATAGTTTGATTCCTCAGAATAACCTTTTGAGATTGGTGGTTCTATCACCCTTTTAGAGATGAGGAAGCTGATGCTAAAATGACTTGCCTAAAGTTAATAGATAAATATTATAAAAGTAGGATACAAATGTCACTATACCATCAGATAATTTTATAGGGAAATGAAATCAGTGGCACATTTGCTGTTATTTTTTAGTTTCACTGTAATGTGGAAACTTTAGTTTTGTGTATCATGGCATTAAAACTGTATGTAAAATCACTTTGGTCTTTCTGTTTGGTCTTTCTGTCTTATTGAAAATACAGAAAACTTTGTAGCAAAAAAATGAAGTATAGAATAAAAATTTACAAAATTTTATGTCTGATTTTTATAGCTTAGTGATACCTTTTGAATTAAATTTTTTTTTCTTCTTTCTTCCCTTTACACCACTCCAAATCTCTTAAAGGTCTGAGGGTCATTTATGTCTTCCTGTTCGATATACACATTCCTTTCCAGAAGCCTTACAGAAGTTTTATCGTGGTGAGTTCAGGTAGGAATTTCTTACAGTTGTTTTACAAATAATCTTAATAAATATGTGCTATTAAAAATGCTATTGAACAGTACAAGTTAGATAATATTTGGCTTAGTCCGTAGTTACAACAGTAGCCGTAAAAAGTAATAAACTAGCTGAGTCACAAACATCTCTACCTTACTTTCTTCTAGTCCAGGTGGAACTGTCCAGAAACCCTGACAAGTGCCCTTGGCCTGTAACATAATTGCACGTGGAGGGGTTTTCTCCATCAGTGAGATAGAGGCCACATTTCTACTTTTTAAACCTGGTTCTGTGTTCTTAGCAGTTTGGTAGAAAGATAGTTAAAACTGTTGGCTAAAATTAAGTGTTCAAATTCTGCGATTTTATATTTTTTATCCTCATCTCCCATCTGGAATGGCTGAGGGTTGGATTTACTCCACTATGCTGAAGGTTCCTGATGTCTTTATTTTACATATTAAGTGTATCTTAAGCAGGGGGATGTTTTTTCATATTTTTTTTCCACTTACTGTGTTCGGAGGCCAGGCTGTCCTGAAAAAAGAAGGATGGGGGGAGGAGCTGAGATGGGGTTGGTGATGATAGTAGAGTGAGCCAAGTTGGACTACTTTTTTATTTCCTGATTTAGACTAGATTTTTATTGTTGGAGAAAGCTTTTTCTCTGGTTTTGTGAAATTGTATTAAGTCTTCTTGACTTGTGGAATCATTAATAATGATTCCAGTTTCTATTGATTTCAGAAGTTTGGCACCTCTACAGATGACCAGTTTATAGCTACCAAATGGGAGTATATTTTTATATGCTAATCTAGCAGAATCTGTCCCACTAACTTTTTGACACATCAGTTTTTGGTTTTGAAATTAATTTTACTTGATTTTTTTTCCTTTTATCAAAAATGTTTAAGTTTTAGGTATAATCTTAAATGTTACAATATTTGTCATTGATTTCTTTTTTATTATTAAAAAAAATCATCATTACAGAATTTTAGGGGAGGGAATTTTGTCTAATCTGACCACCAGAACACAGTATTATTTTAATTTCAGAGTGCTTTCTTTTCTTCATGTTATGTTTTTGTATGAGCAAAATGCAACTATATCTAACTCAGTATCTTAGATTTAATGGATATATGATAAAGAATTAGGCTTTAATTCAGTTATGTGTGAGATTCTATATAAATACATTAGATATTTCTGTTATAATTGAGAGACCTAATCTCTAAATTTGTCTTTGACTAGGAACCTGTGGGTTTTGGATGTTTCTGGTATAATTTGTTCATGGGATAGTTTTTTAATATTTTTATTTTTTTAATTTGGTGAAATTATATCTAATTCTAAAAATACTTTATTCTATCTTAAATTAATGTGATTTTCCTTCACTCTTCTAAGGTGGTTATGGAGGCAACGAATCAGATTGTACCTTGAAGGGACTGGCATAAACCCTGTTCCCGTGGACCTTCACGAACAGCAGCTGAGTTTGAATCAACATAGCAGAGCCTTCAACATTGAAAGAGTTCATGATGAAAGTAGGTGGATTGGGAATTAGATGTGTTTGGAGCAATATTTAACTTAGAGTTCCTTTGATTTCTAATTTCTAGAAGTAATAATTTATAATTATTTGAGGAATTTAGTGCCACTGACCATACTTAAGAAAATACAGTGAACTACTTCAGGTGTAAAATTTAATGACTAGATACTGAAATAAGAAGTAAGCATATTTCCAGAAGAAATGTTATCTAGGATTGAAAACTTGTTGATTATGGAAGGATTATAAATGTCTAAGAGAATAGTTGATATTTAAGGACAGATTCTTGGCCTTAATCTTTGAAATGTCAAAAAGGAAAAAGAAAGCAGTAGAAATAAAACGAGCTAGTATGTAGATTTCATCATAATTATACACTTGTATAGTTGTATTTAAATGTATTCACCACAGTTATGCTCATTGATTTAAAACCTTTTTGTTGAGAAATTTTGCATCTTAGCCTTAAGATTTGTGTTTCAATCTCTGTAAACTGCTAAGAGAATATTAGCATAAGGTGATACGCAGTTTTTTGTTATGAGTGTTCAGGTGAATTCTCAGTTGTGAGTTAATTTGTGGGTTATAATTTAACCATATTTTCCCACTTTTTCCAGTAAGATTTTTATGATACAAGAAGATCCCAAGAGATATAGTAGATATCTACGGACTCCAGGAAAAGATATTTTTTTGTCCTGTGTTTCATTTCTTGGCTAAACTTACCAGGAAAAGCTACCTTTAAATATCTGTTTTGTCTCTGTCTTGTCGTGGTACCTGATGTTTATTTATGGTCATTGTTCTCAGAGTTTTTCATGGTGATTTAAAGCTTTTTATTTTTCAGTTTATTTATTTATTTTGAGAGAGGGAGACAGAGTGCGAGCAGGAGAGGGGCAAAGAGAGGGAGACTCCCAAGCAGGCTTCCAGCATCAGCACACAGAGCCCAGCACAGGGCTTGAACTCACAAAACCATGAGGTTGTGACCTGAGCCAAAATCAAGAGTGGGATGTGTAACCAATTGAGTCCCCAAGGCACCCCCATGGTGATTTATAGGTTTATATAGGTTAGGATATTCTTAAACTATGTGTTCATGTCATGTTTTAAAGATGCTCCCCCCACCCAATCATATGCATATGGATTCCTATTACTGTTTTTCAAAGACTGCAGTAAGATTTAAATTTTTAACTAAAAGTTTTACTTTATCCCTCACCAAAAGAAGTTATTGCTACCACCAGAGATGTTTAAGATTTGGCTCTGAAATTCACCAGCTACATTATAGGAAAGCTATAGATATTCAGAGATTCATTGCTCAAGTTCCTGTCTCAGATTTACCGTTTAGTTTGTAAAACTAAATATATATAGAAACAAAATCACATAGTTATTAACTAAGTAACATCCAGGATGTTCACATCTGATTAATGTTTTTCTAGAAAAAGAAGAGAAAATGTTCAAAATAAAAAAAACACAAGAGAATTTCTCAAAATGTAGGCACCATTCTTTGAATTGAAAGGACTCACAAGTAATGGTAACAGATTTCAAACCAAGGTATGTCAGATTAGGGATGAAACAAAGCTCCTGAAAGCTTCCAGAGAGGAAGTGGTGGTGGTGATTGTGGCTGAAGTAGGTTATTTTATATATAAAGAATCTGGAATCAGAATAGTTTCAGAATTCTCAATAGTAACACTGGAAATTACTATGCTTATTGTAATAATTATTTTTGTTAGAAGCAATTATATGATATTTAAGTGTGTCTAGGCACTATTTTAGAGGGCTTTTTTGTGAGTTTTGTTATTTTTATTGCTTTATGAGAAAAAATTTAGGAAGATTTCAAATTGTATCTCATTTTTTTCTATTTAAATTCTTAGCAAGTTGGTAGGGAACATTTCTTAGGTGGGTGCCATTAGGAATTTTGAAATATTGGAGTAGATTTGAGAGTATAAATATGCTACCATGTTTTATCCTGGATTTAGCTTTCTAATAATATATTTATATTTATGTGTTTTAATTTTTTTTTAATTTAAATTCAAATTAGTTAACATCAGTATAGTCTTGGCTTCAGAAGTAGAACTCAGTGATTCATCTCTTACATAGGATACCCAGTACTCATGCCAAAAAGTGCCCTCTTTAATGCCAATCACCCATTTAACCCGTCCCCCTACCCACCTCCCCTCCAGCAACCCTCAGTTTGTTCTGTGTATTTTAGAGTCTCTTATGGTTTGCCTCCCTCTCTGTTTATATCTTATTTTTCCTTCCCATCCCGTATGTTCATCTGTCGAGTTTCTCAAATGCCACATGAGTGAAATCATATACTTGTCTTTCTTTCACTGACTTATTTCGCTTAGCATAATACCCTCTAGTTCCATCCATGTTGTCTGTTGTAAATTAAAAAAAAATTTTTTTAGAGAGAGCATGAGTGGAGGAGAGGGGCAAAGGGAGAGCGAGAGTGAGAGAGCGAGAGAGAGAAAGAGAGAGAGAGAGAGAGACAGAATCCTAAGCAAGCTCCACACTCAGCACAGAGCTCTATGCCAGACTTGATTTCATGACCCTGGGTTCATGACCTGAACCAAAATCAAGAGTCAGATGCTCAACTGACTGAGCCACCCAGGCTCCCCTAGCTTTCTAATTTAGAACCAAAGATTACAGAGAAAAAAAAAAAATTCTAGTGTTGTGTGTGTTTGTTTAACTTTTCAGCTTAAGAAAAATCTATCCTTTATTGGATTGTATTTATGTACAAGTTGTTAAAGGATATGTTCAAGGGAAGGTAGGGTTGGTATATTATTATTTTTAAAAATTTTCATCACATAAATTAGCAACTTTATTTGCAAGTCGAGTTGTATTAATTTGGATAAGTGAATTGATTTGATAAATAATCCCAGATTCTCAGTGGCTTAACATATTGAAAGTTATTTCTATTTCATGTCACTGTCACCTGGGTGTTGAAGAACTTCCAAACAGTGCCTCCTACCATCTTCTAAGGCCTCTGAGTTTTCTATTGGATCCTCTGGAGCTTGTGGAAAGAAGAAAGAGCATAGAGTATCTTAAGGCAGGTTTTAGGAGCCAGGCTTTATCACTACTTTTCCTCATATTTCATTGGCCATTACTAGTCTCATGGGTGTACCCACTGCAAGTAAACCTGAAAACATAGTATAGCAGCATGGTGGTGAAAGAGAATTGTACATGTAGTGGTCCCTGTTACTAGTATAACAATTCTATATTTAAAAATACAAATTATAATTAATTTTGTAATCCATTGTTTTGGATAGAAAATTGTTAATTGTCCTTTACATGTCCTATTGAATTAAGTTATAAATGCACAGTTTCATTGGTTAGGTAGTGTTTGGTAGTAGTCAATTAGCATGAAAGAAAATATAGGCAGAATTAAGATGATTAATGAATGAGACCTGAAGCAATCTTAATTTTCTTGTTTGACAAAGGGTTCTAGGTGAAATTCAGCAAGTACACACAATAAAAGTGCAAAATGGAAAGGAAAATTTGGGTAGGGAGAAATGGGAATAGAGGCAGAAAGTCAAGACTATATAAAATACATGGTTACAGTTTGGTGAGAAATCAGATTTATTAGTAATATTTAGTGAGTACCTACTGTTAGTTTGGCATTTGCAGAAAATCTGTGGGGAGATGTAAAACAAATTCCATTAGGAATTACCTTACGTAGGGGTGCCTGGGTGGCTCAGTCAGTTAAGCCTCTGACTTCGGCTCAGGTCATGATCTCACAGTCTGTGACTCTGAGCCCTGCGTCGGGCTCTGTGCTGACAGCTCAGAGCCTGGAAACTGCCTAGGATTCTGTGTCTCCCTCTCTCTCTGCCCCTCTCCCACTTGTACTCTGTCCCATTCTCTCTTTCTCTCTCTCTCTCTCTCTGTCTCTCTCTCTCCCTCCCTCCCTCCCTCCCTCCCTCACACCCTCCTTCCCTCCCTCCCTCAAAAATAAACAAACACTAAAAAGAAAAAGCAATTACCTTATGTAAAGAAAAATAATTTAAAGAATAAAATTTAGTTTTTTACATTTGTAAAACTGTTAAATTTTGACATGTGTGAGAATGATGGATCTAGTACCAAATTAAGACAATTTCAAAAGTTAGGTTTTATAATCTTTAATGTGAATTTGATTAAACATATCAAATTTTTTGATATACCTTTTTGTGTCCAGTTTTTTCAGCTATACTATGAGATTGAGCTGATCACGTTAGCCCATTGTACAGTTTAATCAGATAACAAGTTTTCTTATGGTCTTTGGCATTGTATGACAACTTGTTATATTCAAAAGCATCATTGGGTCCCCCATAGACTGTTGAATCCAAAAGAAATGAGATACGTGTAATTAGTGTCTAATAAACATATAAACAGGAATATAATAGGGTAGCAAGTCAGGAGAATATTAGATCAGTGGTTGTGTTGGTGACAGTGGTAGAGATTTTATTAGTATATGAGGTGTTTAGTGTGTATTAGATATTTATTACTGCATAACGAATCACCCCCAAATTTAGCATCTTAAAACACAAATATTTATGATTTCAGAGATGGTGAAGGTCAAGAATCCAAGAACAGGTTAGATTGTTAGTTCTGGTTTAGAGTCTTTTGGGAGGAGGATCAAGCTGTCATCCAGGACAGCAGTATCTGAAGACATCTGGGACTGGAAGATGTGCTTCTCAGCTCCTCACATAACTGTTAGCGGGAGGCTTTAGTTCCTCACTATGTAGGCCTCTTTATTTGACTGCTCATGAAGTCTCTCCCCATCCCCCCAACCCCCCAGAAGCCAAGTGATCTGAGAAAAGAGGCTGAGGTGGAAGGAAGCCAGGGTGGCTTTTTAAACCAAATCTCCGAAGTGTCGTACCATCACTTGTATCGTACCCTATTTGGTCACATAGACCAAACCTAATATGCTATCAGAGAGTTACACAAGAATGTGAATACCTGGAGGCAGGATTCACTGGGGACCCTGTTAGAGGCTAGTTACCACAGTCCAGGTAGACTTTCAAGCTTTGACTTAGGAGAAAGCATGGAGGAGACAGAGAAGGGAACTTGTTCCACAATGCTTGCCCAGCGAGAGTTGGGTGCAATGAATCTGCTTTTAATGACATTGAGAAGATGAGGTTGGCATTTCCAGTTGGGAGACTGATAAAAGATAAGTAAAAGAAACCATTTGAAGGTGACAATTGCAATTTTAATTGAGAAAGCAGTGGGAATCCTTTGGAGGATTTTGTGATGAAGTGAGGTTTAAATATCATCAAGGCAGATTACATAAACTGTGCATATAGCCTTATAGAATAAAAAAGAAAAAAAAGATGACATTTTTCAGAAGTCATGAAAGGAGATGTGGCAGTGTTCCTTCAGGACTACTATTGCTAGAAACACTCTTGAAGTTTTCTATTTAAAAAAAAAAGAAATCTGATCTCTAATAATAACTGATTTGGTTTCCAGTATGAGCCATGAGTGTAATTTGCCACTTAACTTCACAGTGGCTCTCCTCTGGAAGTACTTGATCATTTCTACCTCTGAAGCTTTTAGAGAGAAATTAAATGTGACAACAAAAATCTTATGAGAAGAATAAATATGTATTTTCTCGGTCTTGAAAAATTGTTTCAAGAAGAATTAAGGCTTATTTTGGAGAGCTAGAGGCTTCATTGCAGCAATGTTAGGTGACTTTGAGGTTCATATTATGAACATTTTATTTATTTTTTAATATTTTTGTTTTTTATTTTTTTATAATTTTTTTCGCATTTATTTATTTTTGAGAGACAGAACAAGACAGAGCGTGAGTGGGGGAGGGGCCGAGAGGGGAGGGGGGGACACCGAATCTGAAGCAGGCCCCAGGCTGTCAGCACAGAGCCTGATGCGGGGCTCAAATCCACGGACCCTGTGATCATGACCTGAGCTGAAGTCAGATGCTTAACCGACTGAGCCACCCAGGCGCCCCAGTTTTTTCATGTTTTATTTATTTTTGAGAGAGCGAGCGAGTGAGCATGAGAGAGTCAAATGAGCATGAGTAAGCGGGGGAGGGGCAGAGAGAGACAATCTGAAGCAGACGCCACACTGTCAACACAGAGCTGACACGGGGCTTGAACCCATGAGTGGTGAGATCATGACCTGAGCTGAAGCTGGATGCTGAACTGACTGAGCTATCCAGGCGCCCCTATTAGGAACACTTTAAATAAATATTTTATTTATATGTTAATAATGTTAAAGTATGGATTATAGTGAAAAGTGTGAATATTGTAATGTCTCATAAAATTGAAATCCTGACGTTTCTAAGATTTAAACAAGTTGTCTTGAAAAAATTTTTTTCATCACCTTCAGGACCTGAGGCTTCAGGACCCCAGCTTTTGCCAGTGAGGGCACTAAATGAAGTCTTCATTGGGGAGAGTCTATCATCCAGGTACTTTTAAACCTGTGATCTTGAGTTTGAGTTTGGAATTTAATGTTTTAGTATTTTTTAGATATTTATTCAATTTCTATAACTTAAGAATTATGAATAATTAAGGTGGTAGAAGTAATAGAAGTGAATTATTAAATGAAATATTTCTCAAACCCTCTCACACATTTATAATACGTGTTAAGGGGAAAGAAGGTTCTATGACCAAAAAAGTTTGTGAAACCCTAGATTAAACAAAAAGTTATTTGGGTCCTGTTACTTGCAGAGCCTTTAATCTATCATATAGGTGGCTTTATAAATGTTTAAGAGAATGATATACTAGGCATACATTTGCAGTTTTTACAAACTTTTATAGACAGTCCATATCACAACTTCCCTACTAATTATCTTAATAGTGTCCCTTAAGGTAGATTTGTTTGCTTATTTTTATCCAGGATCTAGTTAAGGATTATGCATTGCATTGGCCATCATGGCCCTTCAGAATTAAGAACAGTTCCTCAGTCCCACCACTGTTTTTTCATTCATGATATTAATATTTTGGAATAGTCTAACCCAGTTGGTTTGTAGAATATCCCTTGTTTTAGATCTGTATGATTTTTTTCCTATGCATGATGAGATTCATGCTAAACATGTTGGGCAGGAATACTACTTGGTGCTAATTGTATCCCTTATGCAACATCGTATGTCAAGTATATTGACAGTTTAAGATTTGTAACCATTATTAGCAAATATTAAGGTTAATAAAGTTCCTCATTAGTATAAAAATAATAGTATTTTATTACTGATGAAATCTGTTTTGTGGGTGTTGAGTATAACTTAGGCTTATATTGTCAGAATTTTGTTTCAAAACTTTTTGTGTGACATTAGTTACCAGTTGTAAAATGACTGCCATAATGTAACGTTAATTTAATTCTTCATTGTCATTTAGAACTTGCCTTTGCATTTTTCTAGATGTAAATGAATTAGGAGTGGAAAATTAGAGATGAATCTGTCCCACTTTGCTGCTACCAGAACCATGTGACCCTTTGAAGATCATGTAGTTGATTCCCTAGTTTACTGAGAGTTCCATGTATTCTGGAATTCTGTTCGTTGTCCTGTCTTTTCATAAGAAGTTTAATTATGATGAGAAATGTTTGTCTTAATTAAAGAAGATATCTCTGTTTTAGCCAATCATTAACTCAGGTAGTACTGAAAAGAACAAAGCTTGATTCAGCAGCATGCTTTGGCCAATCTTTTTCAGTTATAATTATTTTGATTAATGTAATTTTAAGTTTATTCAGTAAAAATATATTGTGTACCTGCTATGTGTGACATGCGAGTCACTAGGGATCTTATTTTTTTTGGAGCGTGGTAAAATGTATAATTTTTTAAAGTATTAAAAGTAAAAGTTATTCTTCAAAGGAATCCTAAACATACATTCTTTACAGAACGTAAAGTGTAAATATATTTATTTTAACATAGTAATAAGACTTACACTATACATAAGATTTTTTCTTTTGCTATATACCAAGTTTGAAGCAATATGGAAATGAATAATGGATACTTTTATGTGATAAAGAAGGCAGAAAATGTATCTCTAATTAGTGATATAATTTAGTCATGATTACTAAAAACAGAAGGCAGAAAGCAACAACTTTAAATGAAATTGAAGAAATTTCTACATTAAATAGATGACAAATGAAACCTTGCCATTTGTGACAGCATGGATGGACCTAGAGGGTTTTATGCTAAGTGAAATAAGTCAGTTAGAGAAAGGCAATTACCATGTGATTTCACTCATAATGTGGATTTTAAGAAACAAAATAAATGAACAAATAGAAAAAAAAAGAAACAGACTCTTAAATACAGAGAACAAACTGGTGGTTGCCAGAGGGGAGGGGTGGTGGGTGAAAGAGATAGAGGGGTTTAAGAGAGCACTTGTCTTGATGAGCTCTGAGAGATGTATACAATTGTTGAATCATACTGTACATCTGAAACTAATAGAACACTGTTAATTATACTTGAATAAAAAAATAATAGGTGACAAAGGTAAAAATGTTTTGTAAGTTTATGTTTATCCTAGAGAAGCCATTTAATGGCTTATGATATTCGGTTTGTATATTTTAAAAGTTGTAACTTCTGAGAGCTTCTACTAGCGTTGCTTTATAATTTGTACTTACTAAAAATTAAATAACTTATAAAAGGAGGAAAACTGGGATCAGTTGACAGACTTTTGGGAATTCAGTGAAGTCCCATTAGATTTTAGATTGAATGTTGTTTTCTGTGGCAGCAGTGATTTGGTTGGTTTATCTCCTAAATAATGTCTGATGCTGCTTCTTTTTGTGTTCTTTGAGCCTCACCTTATATCCTTACTAAGATAAGGAGAGCAGTGGGTTCGCTTCTGATGCTATTGAAAAAGTTCTCACTATTGGAGGTATTAGAACTTACTTTTAAAGAATCTATGACATAGACCCTTAGCTGGAGAGGAAATGAACACTTACTGGATGCCTGCTGTGTGTCAGGCACTGTGTGTATTACCGCATTAAACTCTCATAGCAACCCTGTGAGAAAGGGTAGTTGTAATTATCAGTGAAAAAACTGAGATTTGAAGAGTTCAAATGACTTTTCCTTGGTCATATAATTAATTAGTTAGCATTAGAACTGTCATATAAAACCCAGTATTTCTGATTCCAGGTCCTGTACTGAGGCTTCACTATGCCCTGAAAACTTAAGTGCTTTGCTTGGAAAATATGAAGTGCAGCAATATTATTCCTGCCTCATTTATAATGTTCTTACATTTAAGAACATTTTAAAAGCCCAATTTTTTTTTCTTTTCTCCTATTTGTTCTAACCTAGAATGTCTTATTCTTGGGCTGTAGCAGTGGAGAATTTAAGAAGAAGTATACCCACTCTAAAGGGACTGTGAGTTTTATTGCTGCCTTAAAAAAATAATTTCCTGAAAAAAAATTTCTGAGTTGACTAATCTTGATAAACCTGCATGTGAGAATGACACTAAATTTGCTCATTGTTTTGGACTCAACACCTCTTACCTGACTATACTTTTCTTCCTCTCCAGCTCTGCTTCTCTCCTGTCCCCACTTAACTCTAATCAATCTTTTGTTTCAGTGTGATTCTGGCATAATAGCAGCCATTCCTGTAGAGTTGACTGGCTTGTCTGAATGTAATAGGCTCCTAATATGCCTAAAATTCCCAACATTCTAGGAAAACATAACAAAGCTATGAAATAGATTAAATGTGAATATTAGGCCTATCTTTTATGAAGAATGGTGACTTCAGAGAAAAAATGAAAAGGAGTTGTGCCATGTAAAACCTTTAAAGATTGAATTTGGCAGGAGAAATTGAAAGGGTTAAAATAAGAGATAATATTATCCAGTGAATGTTAGTGTTTGCAAGCCTAATAATTGTCATTATTGGAAAAGCTATATTAAGAGTTTAACTTTTTTATCTGCTGGACAAAAATAACCCAGTGTTGATCAATGACACCATTATTTTAAGATACAGTTTACAAAATAAGCTTGTACATGTTTCAAAAGTTTTTTTGAATAATTGCAAATTTGTATGTTCATACAGTTAAGGAATAGTGCCATTTTTTCTGGTGTCAGAAAACCCATTTGATTTAATACTTATGAAATACTGTAAGAAATAGAAATCTCTAAAGAAATTATAGTTTTAGTTTTATTCCTAGTTTTGCCCACTGATGCAGTACTGACTGAGAATTTTCTTTAGAACTTTATCTCTCTTAGCCTACTATCAATTCAAAAGGCACATTAACATGTAACTTAAAAAACACGAGTTGACCAGGAACTGTTGGTAACTTGAAGGATTAGATACAGATTGGGATATATCAAGAACTATCTACCAAGAATGAAACTCACTTAAGAATGGTATTTTCTTTTTGAATTCTGAAATAAGGATCTGTATGTGTTAGAGTCCATAAAAACAGTAGAAGCAATCATAGGTAAAAATTTATAAGGAGCCCTTGTTTGAAATGTTAAAATACTGATATAAAGGAGCATATGGATAGGAGAGGGATGCAGTTTTACAGATTTTTTTTTTTTTTTTACTTTTTCACTTAATCAGTATTGGTATTAGCATCATGGTGTGCGTGCCTAAGTCAGGTATGTCTGAGTCAAGCTGGCCCACTTAGAGTCCATTAGTTCTGAAGAAACGGTGTTTGTCTTATTTACCGTGAGCCATAAATTCAGCAAATCCAGTTTTATATTCTCAATTCTTAGGGCTTCCTACTATGAGATTTCAGTTGATGATGGTCCATGGGAAAAACAGAAGAGTTCAGGGCTCAATTTGTGTACTGGAACAGGATCAAAGGCTTGGTGAGTACCTTGGGATGTTACTTATTGACTTTTGTGAAATATTTTAAGTAATGTAATTTACTCGATGCTGCATATCGGTGTATCTAAGGCCTCTGAAACGCAAGAGGTAGCCTGGTGTTGTTATGTTGGTTGGCCCAGTTTCTGCTTTACTCATCACTTGTCTCTAGAAGTCCTGCCTGGACTTCTTAGATTAGAGCTATAGCCTGGATTTGGTCATTTTTTAGCCTGTTGCCCTAGGTTTGTAAAGAGAAAAAAGAAAATGTTTTGGGGGACTGTATTGTTTTTAAATGAAAAATATTTTAAATAATAGTAAAGAAATGAAAACAACTACAGTAACAACAACAAATGTCCTGGAGGTTTGTGCGTCAAAGGCTTAACTAGAGAGAACTTGGGCTCCTGTATCTTGTTTACCCTATAACCTCTCTCTGGGTAATGGCTTCGCTTCTTGGTACAGACATGGATGCCTTCCAGACTTTTATCTGTAGCTATCTTGTTTCCTGAGCCCGAACTTCTGTTCTAAAATTACCTACTAAATAGAATGTTAATAGACCTTCAAATTCTACACATTCAAAACTAAATTTATTATCTTCAGGTTTTTTTTAAGGTTTTATTTATTTATTTATTTATTTTGAGAGAGAGAGAGAGAGAGAGAGAGCAAGTGGAGGGGCAGAGAGAGGGAGAGAGAAAATCCCAAGCAGGCTCCACACTGTCAGCACAGAGCCCATGTGGGGCTTGAACTCAGGAACTGTGAGATCATGACCTGAGCCAAAATCAAGAATCGGACACTTAACTAAGTGAGCCACCCAGGCGCCCCCATCTTTAGTTTTTCTTGCTGTGATCCCTGTATTGCTTAATAATATCACTGTTACCGTGAGTTCATGCTCTAGAGAAAAAACAGTACTCCTTAAAACCTGGCTCTTACTTTTGAGTCTCCCTGTTCTCCTCTTTACATGTACTGGTCTCTGAATCCTGCCAGTCATGCTTCTGAAGTCCTTGCCCCTCTTTTTCAGTTTCTACTGCTGTGTGGTCTACTGCTCTATGCCACACTTCTGTTTCTGTAGTTTCTACTGCTGTTTGGTCCAGGCCCATCTTTTTAGTGAATAATCTTTGTGCCTCACCCTTTATTCTTCAGGCTGTCGTCCATACTGCCAACAGAGTAATATTTCTAAAATGTAGATAAATTTGACTATTCCTTTCTGTGCTGTAAAAGCTTCTTTGACTTCTGTGTTCAGATTAGTCTGCATGTAAGACCCTTTAAATATGATCTAAGAAACTTCACCAGCCTATTGTTGCCTTACTCTAACCCATTGGCACAATGGGGACACTGCAGGCTACTTGCAATTCTCAGCACAAGCCACATTGTCTCTGGGCTTTTTGTTTTTGCTCAGTGCAACTTCTTCCTGCATTGAATGCCTGAACATTTTCCACTTTCCTTCCCCTGGCTGAAAAATCCAGTCTTCAGATGTCATTCTCTGTAGGAAATCTCTACTAGGACCTAGTTCTTTTCATCAGCATAATGAATCCCCTTTTGGTGCATCCCAAGCACTTTTTCGTAATAGCACTTTGACAGCACTTACCACATTATTAGTTCTCTAATTACCTAATACCCAGCTGGTTTGAGCAACTTGAGGTATTTGGCATGGTGACTAGTGGTTTTTTTGTTTAATTTTTGCATGTATAGCACAGTACCTAATACATATTCTCTCATTTTTTTTTCAAATAAATGACTACATGCTTACAAATACAGCTAGCAAACACAGTAGTAATCTGTGATTTTAAGTTTGGATAGTTTAAAATGGAGTTTTACTTCTCATTTTTTCGGTGTTTTTAATACTTTTTATTGTGGAAAAACTTAAAGATCTGTAAGAGTAGGCAAAATAGTATAATCAATATCTGTGTACCCATTAGTCAGTTTCAATAATTATCAACACATGCCCAATCTTGTTTCCCTTTTGTCTTTTTTTGTCTCATAATACTTTGAAGTAATTTTCAGACATCACAGTTCATTCATAAGTACTTAGTAACTTCACATCTTTTAAAAATATCCTAGTCTTAGCCAAATAAACCTTTGGAGAAAAATGAGAAGTATCATTTTAAAATATTGGTTAATATTTCATTTTCCTGAGGGGGGCCAGTGAGAACTACATGTCTAAAATGACTTTAACAATAGTTTGCAAAAGTAATTTAATAATCTAAGATGCTATAAAATTATTTTGTAGCCCTCATAAAATGAAAACATTAGTTAATTGCTTTAATTTATCATAACATCTTTTCTGCTCAACATGATATGTTACTTGGTGAAAACTGGATTGAAAATCAGAAATGGTTTCCCAGATCCTTCTCCTCTTCTTCTAGGATTCTCACCGCTCCCTCCCCCCCCCCCCCCCCCCCCCCCCCCCCCCCGCGCCCCCATCGTGGGCAAAGCGGTGTAATTGAAAAGAGTACTGGCCTGGAAGTTAGAGAGACCTGGCAAAATCACCAACTAGCTTTGTGATCTTGTACAAGTTTCCTTTTCTGAAAAATGAGGGGAAATGGAACAGATAAAATAAGATTATCTTCTGGACTGTGATTCTGTAGGTTCTGTTGTATGCAGTAAATACAAGCTATCAGTTATTTAGCCCCTGTTACTTTGAATATACTGTGGTAGGTACTTTTTATACATTGACTATAATTCTTACAGAAATCCTGCAAGAAAGTGGTAGTATGCCTGTTTTATAAAGTAGAAATTGAGGCTTCACAAGGATAAACAATTTAGGGTGAGGTCAGAACTAATGTCAGAACCTGGATAAAAAAAGCTCAGGTGTGCTTGACTAAAAAGCCAGTGCTTTTTTGACTGCCAGCTTTTTAATGTTTATTTATTTTTGAGAGAGACAGAGACAGAATGTGAGTGGGTTAGGGGCAGAGAGAGAGAGGGAGACAGAATCCGAAGCAGGCTCCAGGCTCTGAGCTGTCAGCACAGAGTCCGACGCGGGGCTCCAACTCACAAACCGTGAAATCATGACCTGAGCCAAAGTCGGGTGCTTAACTGATGGAGCCACCCAGGCGCCCCTGACTGCCAGTTTTTAAATGCAGAGGGGGAACTGTCTGTAGAAGCCACTGGTTCAAAGATGTGTCACTAGATTGTATCGAAAAATTATTAAGGTAAACTTGCTAATCTTAGTGAAACCGTGGTTATGCTAAAGGCAGTGAATAGGCTTTTGACTTTTGCACTGGGGTGTATGTGATTTTATTTTTTTTATTAGAAAAATTTTTTTAATGTTAATTGATTTTTGAGAGAGAGAGAGAGAGCATGAGCGGGGGAAGAGCAGAGAGAGAGACACACACAGAATCTGAAGCAGGTTCCAGGCTCTGAGCTGTCAGCGCAGAGCCCAGTATGGGGCTCGAACTCACAAACCACAATATCATGACCTGAGCTGAAGTCAGATGCTTAACCGACTAGCCACCCAGGTGCCCCTAATTTTGAATTTGTTTTCAACCTTTCAGGAGTAAGAAGAGCATAAAGGATAAGAGCCATTAGGCTTGCTTGTAAAGCAGTCCTGCCCTCCATTGCCACACACCTTATAGTTGAGTCCTGTGTTCCCATTGGATGTGAATAAATGTGGCTTAGATTAGAATTTCATTCATTTCTGTGTTGCTTAATAAAGTCTGATGTCTAGAACTCTGTCACTAACTATATCCTATCCCTGCCACCTTGATTACTCAGCCTCTTCTCTCTTCAGCCTATGTAGCTTGCTTGCTTCTAATGTTCTACCTTACTCCCTCCCATTGCTGATTGTTCTTTGCCTGTGATTGCGTTTTCCCTTTCATCTTCTGTCCTTCTTCTCTTCAGAAAATGGAGGGAGAGAGGAGAAGCCTAGGGGCCAGAAGGACTGAGGAAAGCTATACATTTCCATACATTAATAACTTTTATCAAACTACCATTAAAAAAATTTTTTTTAACGTTTATTTATTTTTGAGAGTGTGAGCAGGGGAGGGGCAGAGAGAGAGGGAGACACAGAATACAGAGCCTGATGTGGGGCTCCAACCAACGAACCATGAGATCATGACCTGAGCTGAAGTCAGATGCTTAACCAACTGAGCCACCCTGGTGCCCACCCCCCTTTTTAAAGTTTATTTATTTTGAGAGACACTGAGACAGCACAAGTGGGGGAGGGGCAGAGAGACAGGGAGACAGAGAATCCCAAGCAGACTTCATGCTGTCACTGCAGAGCCCGATGCGGGGCTCAAATCCATAAAACCATGAGATCATGACCTGAACCTAAACCAAGTCAGATGCTTAACTGACTGAACCATCCAGATGCCCCTTGAACTACCATTTCTAAGCACTTTCTTTGTCTGAGCTAAATATGTTAAATTTTCAAAAAAACTCTGGAAGTAGGTGATTATTTTTTAAAGTTTATTAATTTATTTTGAGAGAGAGCATGTGTGCGATTAGGGGAAGGGGCAGAGAGAGAGGAAGAGAGGGAATCCCAGGAAGGCTCTGCACTGATGTGGGGCTCAAACTCATGAACCGTGAGATCATGACCTGAGCTGAAATCAGACGTTTAACTGACTGAGCCACCCAGGTGCCCCTGGAAATACGTGATTTTATTTTCGTTAATAGAGTAGTAAAGTCTCAGAAGTTTCCCAAAGCCATTATGGCTAATAAATGGTGAAGACAGACTTTAAATTCTGTAGACCTTAGGAATCACTGAAAAGAAAGGAATAGAATAGCTTATTTCTTTTACTCTTTTTTTTTAAATTTATTTTTTATTTTTTAAAATTTAAATCCAAATTAGCATATAGTGAAACCATGATTTCAGGAGTAGATTCCTTAATGCCCCATACCCATTTAGCCCATTCCCCCTCCCACAACCCCTCCAGCAACCCTGTTTGTTCTCCATATTTATGAGTCTCTTCTGTCTTGTCCCCTTCCCTGTTTTTATATTCTTTTTGTTTCCCTTATGTTCATCTGTTTTGTCTCTTAAAGTCCTCATATGAGTGAAGTCATATGATTTTTGTCCTTCTCTAATTTCACTTAGCATAATACCCTCCAGTTCCACCCACGTAGTTGCAAATGGCAAGATTTCATTCCTTTTGATTGCCAAGTAATACTCCATTGTATATACTCCACATCTTCTTTATCCATTCATCGATCGATGGACATTTTGGGCTCTTTCCATACTTGGCTATTGTTGATAGTGCTGCTATAAACATGGGGATGCATGTGTTCCTTTGAAACAGCACACCTGTGTCCCATGGATAAATGCCTAGTAGTGCAATTGCTGGGTCATAGGGTAGTTCTATTTTTAGTTTTTTGAGGAACCTCCATACTGTTTTCCAGAGTGGCTGCACCAGCTTGCATTGCCACCAACAATGCAAAAGAGATCCTCTTTCTCTGCATCCTCACCAACATCTGTTGTTGCCGAGTTGTTAATGTTAGCCATTCTGACAGGTGTGAGGTGGTATCTCATTGTGGTTTTGATTTGTATTTCCCTGATGATGAGTGATGTTGCGCATTTTTTCATGTGTCGGTTGGCCATCTGGATGTCTTCCTGGAGAAGTGTCTATTCATGTCTTTTGCCCATTTCTTCACTGGATTTTTTGTTTTTTGGGTGTTGAGTTTGATAAGTTCTTTATAGATTTTGGATACTAACCCTTTATCTGATATGTCATTTGCAAATGTCTTCTCCCATTCTGTCGGTTGCCTTTTAGTTTTGCTGATTGTTTCCTTCACTGTGCAGAAGCTTTTTATTTTGATGAGGTCCCGATAGTTCATTTTTGTCTTTGTTTCCCTTGCCTCTGGAGATGTGTTGAGTAAGAAGTTGCTGTGGGCAAGATCAAAGAGGTTTTTGCCTGCTTTCTCCTCGAGGATTTTGATGGCTTCCTGTCTTACACTGAGGTCTTTCATCCATTTTATTTTTGTGTATGGTGTAAGAAAGTGGTCCAGGTTCATTCTTTTGCATGTCGCTGTCCAGTTTTCCCAGCACCACTTGCTGAAGAGACTGTCTTTATTCCATTGGATATTCTTTCCTGCTTTGTCAAAGATGAGTTGGCCATACGTTTGTGGGTCCATTTCTGGATTCTGTTATGTTCCATTGATCTGAGTGTCTGTTCCTGTGCCAACTTTTACTCTTAATTCTTGATATTAGGAGATAAAAGTTTTCCTATGTGACCCTCTCCTTGCTTTGACTATAAAATATGGAAATGTATGACTTTGGATAAGATAGTTGTTATAACTGATAAACCCCCACTCAGTGACTTAACACAATAGAAGTTTATTTCTTGTTCTTATGAAGTCCAAGTGGGTGTTCCCAATTGGGAGGTGGGTCTCAAAGTGGTGACTCCAGGTATCCAGGCTCTTTGCATCATCTGCTTCAACCATCTTTTAAACATAGCTCTTGAAGTCACTCTACTCATTTAAATGAAGCCACAGAAGGAAGAAAAGCATGGAGGGTCACCTGTGGCAGGCTTATGAGACAGTCTTAGATATGTTGTCTATGACATCTACTCTCATTCCTGTAGCTAGAACTCAGTCACATGGATTTATGGCAAGAAAGGATGGAAAAGATAGTCTAAGTATGCATGTATGCATGTAAGTACACACACACACACACACACACACACACACACACACACGAAGGGTTTGGGGATTAGCTCTCCCATTTTGCACTTCCCAAAATTCCTCCACAGGATATAGGATGTAGGGGTTATGTTGCATAGCAGGTTGTCTCTGATTTGTCCCATTGTCATCTCGGTCCTCTTCCCAGCATGGAACACGATTTGCTACATTCACTGGGAGAAGTACTACTGAGCGCAATCACATATATTTCTGTGTGTTTTTTTAAAAGACTTTTCCCAGTTCCCTTCCTTTACACATTCTGTTTTAGCTGACTTAATTAAGGGTAAGTGTTCTTAAGTGAAGAGAGAAAGCTTTACTAGCTAAAGAAGAGACGAGATTCAATTTGTCTTCAATTTGATTGTCTTTAGTGGAAGTTTTATCTGATTTCAAATGGAAACTCTTAGAATGGTAAAGGTTGTAGACCTAAGAATAAAGGCATCATGTGTTAGCTCATACCTGTTTAAGCATATAGTTTGTCTTTGATGTAGAATATAAACCACTCCTAAAGGGAGAGTGAATTGGCTGAGATCCAGGTTACAACCATAGGAAATTCATCTTAACCCCAATTCAGAGGACTTAGTTTGGGTTGGCTTATGATATCCCTAATAAATCATAATTCTAGGAATATTTGATCAAATCATAGAAGACTTTTGTTCTCTTAAATTAAGTCTTCAAGGGTCACCTGGGTGGCCCAGTTGGTTGAGTGTCTGACTATCGAATTCGGCTCAAATCATGATCTCACGATTTGTGGTTTCAAGCCTCACGGTGCCTGCTTAGGATTTGCTCTCTACCTCTCTGCTCCTCGCGGGCTCATGTGCTCACTGTCAAAATAAAAAAAACTTAAAGAAAAATTAAATCTTCAGTATTTTAATTTAGTGGAACCCTAATAAACATGGCTCATTTTATGTGACTTTTAATTTAAAATAAAATTCTGAAACCATATCTTCTAATGTCAATTAGAATATAATTCATGCATATCTTTCATTTGATACTTTAATTCGGTATTGAGTTCTTGCCATGAGCCAGGTAGTGCCGCAAATGCCTTGCAGTGTGTATGTAATTATGCAGACAGTAATTATGATGAGATATGTATTGCGAACTTCACGCTGAACAGTAAAAAAGTCAGGACACTTACTGGTGAAAAATAGAATAGGCAAGGGCCAGATTTGGGATTTTTTTAGCATAGGGATTTGGTGTGTGAATGACCCCAAATTTTTAATATAAAACTTGTTACCTGCATTTTTAAGAGAATGCCCTAAATGTTATCACATTTCTCAAAACGTGAAGGGCATAGGGTTGGAAGTGTATGCAAGAGTATCTATTACTCCCCCTCCTCAGAAAGGTTAAGAGCCACTGAATTATGTTTATAGAGTTGTTTGGGTCATTATGCTGCTGTTCATTGAGATTATCTACTGAGGCCATGTGAGAATTCTGTAGCAACAGAATTCTGAATTACTGGAAAGAATTAAAAAGAAGAAAAAACCCAAAAACCTTTCCTTAACCTTCTTTGTAGACCCAAGGACAGAGCTACTTTTAGCTGATTCGAGTTTGTGTTAACATTTGTTCTTAAGTGTTTAAGCAAAGCATCACACTGGTAAAGATTTCTCATCTTTTCTATTTTGTAATTTAAAGAAATATTTACAAGTTAAAAATAGGTTATAGTACAGGGACACCTGGGTGGCTCGGTAGGTTAAGTGTGTCTGATTTCAGCTCAGGTTATGATCTTGCAGTTTGTGGGTTCACGTCCCACATCGGACTCTGCTTGGGATTCTCCCTCTCCTTCTCTGTCTGCCCCTCTCCTGCTCATGCTCTTTCTCTCTCTAAATAAATAAACATGAAAGAATGTTATAGTACAAAAGGGTTTAAAATGAAAAGCTAGTCTTTCATTTCATTTATCTAGTACTAATCTCCAGGCACAACCTATATATATATATATATATGCACACATACACACACACATATACATATATACATATATATATAACGCATATTCTACATAATGCCTTTGTTTTTTTTTAACTTATGTTTCTATCAGCACATACAGTTCTATTTTATGCTTTTTAATCTCTACATAGTAACATATTTAACCAGCTTCCTGCGGCTGTGAGTTGTTTTGCTATTATAAACAATGCTTCAGTAAATATCCTTGTACACGTCTTTTGTGTACTATAGACAGAAGTATCTTTTAGGATAAATTAGGATGAGTAATATGTTCATTTAAAATTTTAATAGTGAAGAATTGCCTTCCAACTGCAACTTCCATAATGCCATCATGTATGAATGAGAATGTCTTTCATATACCTTTCATACATTATCAGTTTTTAATTTATGTGTCCTTAAGTAGGAGTAAGATTGAATGCTTTTTCATATAAGCCTATAAACCGTTTACTTTGCCCACTTTTTAAAAGTGGGTGAAGTAGCTATCATATTTTGGTTGCTTCTTCTTGATAATTTCTAAGAGTTCTCTGTATATTAAGTAGATAATTCCTTTTTAATTTAAAGTGTGTTTTTAGAATGAGAACAAAGAACTTACATGGTGTTTCTTTCTAGGTCATTCAATATTAACAGGGTTGCGACCCAGGCTGTGGAAGATGTTTTAAATATTGGTGAGTACCAGAATAGCTATTTGTTACAATTATAATGTACTATATAATGTATATATTTTATTGTATGTTAGCTATTATGACATTATTTAATCAAGATATTCCACCCTTTCCTTTTTCAATAGCAAAACGACAAGGAAATTTAAGTCTTCCATTGAACAGAGAATTGGTAGAGAAAGGTCAGTGACTAATGATCATAATTACTAACAGTTTCATTCAAGTTCTGTATCAGTCTTTAGGATGTTATTATGAAGTATACTTGTCTAATTAGCAAAGCATTGTACTTTTTTGACTCAAACGGGCCCTTGATATAATACCTTTACGTATATTTAAACAATAAAAAGTTTAGAGCTGGACTTTATATTAGATTTTTGTGAACTATGAAATATAACCTCTGTGCCAAAACTCTTAACTACATACATATTCTGGGGGATAGGAAAATATAGAAAAATACAGATCTGGCAAATGGGAAATGTTTACCTAAACTCCGTGTGCCATAAATATCCTCTGAATGAAAAGGAGTTCACTGAGCTGTGAATGCTTATCTTCACATTCACTAAAATCTTCTCTTTAACTTTCTCCTTTCTATTCCTGCCCGGTTACTTCAGGGTTCCTTTGAGAGAACCAGCACTGTTGGGAAAGACTACTACTGATCAGGGAACTTGAAGGCCTGGGCTCTAATCCCAGACCAACCAGTCACTCACTGGAAATATGAGCAAGACTGTGGTTCCATTCTTCTACTTCTTGAACTATAAAAGGATGAAGTAGAGATAGATTGGTAATACCTAAGGGGGTTCTTCAAATTTATTCTTCAAGTTTTTCTGTTCTAAATATTTAAATTCTTAAATTGGAAAACACATTCCTTTGATTTGCTTATGAAATTAACTCACTAAAATCCCCTCTCCTGTACCAGAATCATTTTTGTACAGACCTCAAACTAAAGATTCTCTAGTTGTCTCTGTTTAATTGAAGAGTATCCTAAGTTTTCAAGATTATTAAAAAATCCAAACTTGTTCATAGTGCATCTCCTTATCTATGTAAGGGTGTTCAACATATACAACCAAAACCAAATACACAAAGTGGATATTGGCAAATGTAAGACTGCAGCTGGCATCCATAAACACAGACACTTGAATTTAAGAGTTATCAAAATAGTCTCACTCTTTTTGGTTGCCTTTTAAATAATTTAGCAATACACAATAAAGTATTTGAATAGTGCCAGTTCATTTATGTGTGTATTTTAGATTTCCACATAAGACTTACTTTACTGGGGGACATGGTTGGCCTTTAATAGTTTGAAAACAGGACTAAATCTCTGAAGTCCCTTTCAACTGTCTAAAACGGACTTTCTCCCTCTCTCAATTTGAGACCAAAACGATTATTTTGATCACAGCTTATGAGCTAGCATTAGCTTTAAATCTGTGTTAGAGTTAAATTAGGCATTTACAGTAGTTGATTCATTATATAATTTAACTTAAAGGGGCGCCTGGGTGGCTCAGTGGGTTAAACATCCGACTCTTGATTTCAGCTCAGGTCATTATCTCATAGTTCATGAGTTCGAGCCTTGCATTGGGCTTGTGCTGAGAGTGCAGAGCCTGCTTGGGATTTTGTCTCTGCCCCTCCCCTGCTCATGCTCACTCACTGTCTCTCAAAATAAAAAACTTCAAAAAATAATTTAACTTAAAACATATATAAAACAACTGAAATTTATATCGGGTATGTAAATTAATTTAAGGGTATACATAAAATACAGTGATTTTTCCACTTTACTGAATGAATGTTATTCCTTTGAAGATTTGACTGTCCTCAGAAACAATAGTGAATGCCAGTAGTGCAGTCACTGTTACAGACATTTCTGGAACTACCTTCAGAGCTAGCATTTTTTTTTTTTTTTTTAAGTGATCTCTATGCCCAAAGTGGGGCTCGAACTCACGATCCTGAAATCAAGAGTTACATGCTCTACCCACTGGACCCAGCCAGACAGCTGTAGCTAGCACATTTTGAGTGTTTGTGTTCCCAGAGGAGCAAATTTTTGAGAGTAAATTAGATTTTTTTCAAGGAGCCAAATAATTTAAACAAAATTTTGGTAAATAAGGTGGATTGTCTGACAGTCTTATAATGTTTTAATGTGGTGTTCAACTATACGTTCTTTCAAGCCTGATTTCCTTGTATAATTGTTTTTGACCAATTTATGTTTTGCCTACCAACTGTCATGTGCCTCTTGGTTAGAAAGCAGGTCCCAAAGATTTCTAAAAATATCTTGTGTAATGAGAGTTTCATTAGAGAAAGCGTATTACCTGTAATTTTTTGAGACTGCATTTTTAATCAAGAGAATTAACTTAATATTTATGGACACTTTGACGTGGTGTTTTGGAAGGGAATTTGGCAAGGGACTATGGCAACTCAGGTTCTGTTTTTGAATGCCCCAAGTTAGTTCCTCTACTTTTGTTTAATTACTGGTTTTGTAGCCCACTCCCCAGTATGTCTCCAGCTGATGTGTCAGGGGCTTTGGTGGCCTTATCTTGAAACCTAATCCTCATTTTATAAAGTTTTTTGTTCTTTTAATGGAATGTGTTGTGAGTTCCAAGAAAGTTTCTGCCAAACAGACCTTTGAAACAGAGTTGCATTTAAATTGGGGATAGCATAGCATCCATTTTTCATTTTGCACTTCTCAGAAGTGACTGTCTTTCTTTGAATGTGCTAATACTTTTTTTCCTTTATAGTAACAAATGAATATAACGAATCACTGCTCTATAGTCCAGAAGAACCAAAAATACTTTTCAGTATTCGAGAACCAATAGCAAACAGAGTTTTCTCCAGCAGTCGTCAGCGCTGCTTCACGTCAAAGTAAGCTTCCAAAGGCCAGCCTGTGACTATGCTTCCATCTCTTGTAATTATAAATGGGTTTTGGTTTTAAAGTATTCAGTATGATGAAATTCACTCATTCACACTTAATCTAGTAGGAAAAGTAGGGCTTTTGGAACTAGTGAGGCGTCATGCTATATATACCCTGGAGGAAATATTTCCTTTCCCAACTTGTGCCATTTTAGAGAAACTATAAGTAAATAGAAGGGGCATAATTATCTAACTGGGTGATATGGATTTGTTGTTTTCATATATTAAGACAGAATAAGATCAAATTATCACTTTAAAAGAAACTGGAAAGCAACTTTTTTTTTATATGCTATTGGATTAAAAAAAAAAGGCAGGACAAATATTCATATAAAACCTAACTTGTAAAGCCGTAAACTTTTAGAGTAGGACTCATTTCTTTCAGCTTTTTCCTAAAAGTGACCTCCCTCTTCCTCGCATTTACTGAATTTGATTTTTGTTTGAAGGGAAGATATCAAAAAACCTTATAATTTATTTTATAAAGGTTGCCCAATTTTCTAAACAAAACTATGAAAAAATGTCATTTGTCTCATGGCAAGCAAAGAACAGTTTAATTATGAATTGCTACTTATATAGTGTGCATATTTTCTTTTTTGAAATACGGTTGATATTTTTTCTAGGAAAAACAAATTCCTTTTACTCATTTGAAAGTTAATTTTGATCGACAAATCTATGTACTCAATTTAGGTGAAATTACAAAGACATTTAAATTTTGCTCATATAAACAGAATAAGCTTCATGACTTTGGCAGTTGGACAATATTAACAAAAGATGGAGAAATTGAACTATTCAGAATTAAGTACTTTTCTTAATGGAGACACCATTAAGGAAAAAAAAAAAAGGCAAGCCACAGAGTGATAGATATTCAACAATGGACTTCTATCCAGAATATTGTAAAGATTCCTACAACTCTATTAAGAAAAAGGCAACTCAGTAGAAAAATTGCCAAAGTCCTGGACAGGCCTTTCACAGAAGAGGGTATCCAAATGGCTCAGTGTATGAAAAACATCCTTGACCTTATTATTCATGTGGGGAATGCAAATTGAAACTATATAATATGATACCATACACACCCACCAGAATAGCTAAGGTGCTAGTTGTTGGTAAGGTGGGAGTAACTGCAACTTACATGCAGTATTTTTAGGACTAGTTTGGCATATTGTTTGGCAGTTACCTACCAAAGCTGAATAAAGCACACACAGTGACCCAGCAAATTCGCTCTTAGGTATATATCCAACAGAAATGTATACACACATACGTCTGCAACAAAAGACATGATTAAGAATATTTGTAGTAGCACTACTTCCAGTAGTAAAAACCCAGATGTCTATGAATAGAGGAGGTACGTAAATTTTGGTATTTTTACACAATGGAAATGTTTTCATATAGCAATGAAAATGAACACAACACAATACTACTATATGTAATAACCATGGATGAATTTCACAAGCATACTTTTTTGTTTATTTTTGAGAGAGAGAGAGCATGAGCAGGGGAAGGACAGAAAGAGACACAGAATCTGAAACAGGCTCTGAGCTGTCAGCACAGAGCCCCACCTGGGGCTCGAACTCCTGAACCATGAGATCATGACCTGAGCCAAAGCTGGCCCTTAACTGACTGAGGCACCTGGGTGCGCCCACAAGCAAACTGTCAAGCAAAAGAAGCTAGACACAAAGCAAACCTATGTGTTCTTCCATTTATATAAAGTTTAAGAACAGAGCTATTACCACTATGGTGACTGAAATTAGGGTAGTGGGCATGCGTGGGAAGGATGGCCCAAGGGTAGAGACTGGAGGAGAGTAGTGAGGGAACTTCTGGGGAGCTGGGGAACATTTGATTCCTCATTTGGGTGATGAAGGCTGCACAAGTGTGTTCACTGAGCTGTTCATTTGTGCCTCTTCATTTGTTCTTAAGTCAAAATTATCCATGAAAATAGTTACATTCTCAATATTAGTACTTAAAATAGTAATAACTCAACATTTTGTCATATGAAAAAAGCCTGTGAGTTCCATCAAGTCTGAACTTGTTCTCTTGAAAATGTTTGGGTGAATGGAGCTATCCTGAATATCTTAATTTTGAGATTTTGATAACATACAGTTACTCTCTCAAACCAAAGAACAACTTGATTTTTAAAATCAAGGCCGAATGATCTGCCAGTTTCAATGAAAATTAAAGAAATCATAATTTTAAAGTTTTAAAGAAATCATAATTTAAAGTTAAGAAAACTTTATATTAATGAGATGTTTTTTTCTGCTTAGGGTATGTGTTCGATCTCGTTGTTGGGATGCCTGCATGGTTGTGGATGGAGGTACTTCTTTTGAGTTTAATGATGGAGCAATTGCCTCAATGATGATCAATAAAGAAGATGAGCTTCGAACTGTGATTCTAGAGTAATGAAAAATTTCCTCAGATGACAAATTTTGATTACTGGGAAAATACGTTCACTGCAGAAACAGACTACCAATCATAAAGCTACATATTTTGGTTATTGTTGAGACTGGTTGGCCCTGAGCTCCAAAGGTGACCAAGGAAGTGAGATTTGCATTATTCTTCTTTTGGATTTGGATAAAAAAGATGCTCACTGTGTTAGAGAATGGATGGACTAAACTGATCAGAATTTATACTTCTACATTGCTTATAGTTGGTATCAAAGAGTACTGATACATTTTTAAATTTAGAGAGGTAAGCTCAAATAAAGGATTAAATGTTTAAGATTTGAAATTTCACTGTACAAGATTTTTTTTTCCCTTTCCTAACTTTGTGGAATTGGTCAGACCAACATATATCATTTAATTAGGGTATATTTTTTATAGTACCTAAAAATCAAGATTTTTAAAAAATTTTGATGGAGAATTTTTGATAAATCCTGACATTGACCTAACTGAAGTAGGTAAATGTGTTTTTTATATGTGCTTAGAATTTTCTAATTTCAGAGGACAATACTGTTATGGCTCTGTTGATTTAAGAAGTTCAAATCATTTTTGAAATTATCAATGTTTTCATTTAATTGATTTTCAGGTTAATTTTGACAGTTCTGGGTGAAATACATATATCTGGACAAAATCATGATACTGTTGCAAATGTATTAATTATCCAATAGCTATTTGAGGGAAGAGACTTTTTAAAATGGTTTTGAGTCTTAATAGATTCCTTCCATATTTAAAACTCTAACATGGAATCAGAGACTATAAGAATGAACTGATTAGACATATTCTATTAGGAGTTTGGTAAAACCTTTTAAAAATATTTTCATCCAGTATTATGAGGTTTGTCAGAAAATGGATTCTTTAATAAATATGCAAAACACAATTAGTTGGAATTGCCTTGCTTTTAATATCATGGTAGTTTTCACTAGCTCATATTCCATGTTTTTACACATTAGCTTTGGGAGATAAAATGTTATGGCTTCTCTTGCCCTCCCTCCACTATGAGATTTCCTTTAGTTTGAGAGGAAATTATCTAATTATTGATCTACTTACAAGTAATCCTAGAATTTTCACAAAAAGCACCTATTGCTGTGTCATGAGACAACTGGTAATCTCATGCCATTTATTCAAAGTTGTATCTGTTTTTTTTCACTTGCTGCTAAAAAGTTCAACATTGAAATATTTATTCAACACATACCTTGTGCCATGTACTGTGTCAGATGCTGGATCTCAGTTGATCAATGAAAAAGACTGTCCTGATAGAACTTGAGATGAGTGGGCTCAAATTCTGTGAGAGCTAGGCTATATAATCAAATTGAGTGCTATTACTTTTGCCAACATTTAATATGTTCTTGTCAAATTTTTAAATAAATGTTACTATACAAAGGTAATCTAGGTTTTGATGTATATCCAGAACAAGAATCTGTTTTTCTTTTCGAAGAGTATCTGCATAGATGTTCAAAGCAGTGTTTACATGATGTGTACAATGAAAATTAGTGTTTTCCCAGAGCTGGATCTAGTTTCTGGCTTGATTTAAAAATGTACTGAAGATAACACTTTATGAAGAAGTGAAATTCCACACCATAAAAATTCCTCTAAGAAGTTTAAAATACCTTGACAAAAATGCCAACTCTATCCAAAATGGTACCATAGATCTGTTAATGTTACATATTAATAGGCAATCTGCTCTGTAAAATTGTTCATAAGCCATATTTTAAAGGTTTAAAAAATAGTTAATGTGCTGCATTTGCAGTATAACTAACATTTCTGCTAGGTGTTGGGGATTTATTTGTTAAGAGATAAGAGGCAAAGGATATTGCAATAGAAGAAACATGTTTATGAATGAGTTAACCTTTTAATGGCAACTATGTGAATAAACAATTAAACTGGTATTATCTTTTTTTTAAACTACATTTGCTTGCTTAACTCTTATAGCACCATTAATGGAAAATCAGATTCTCCCAAAATGGTATGTTTCAGGTCTTTTCCACCTGGAAAAGATACTTTCCAGGATACTGCTGATGTTGCACACAGAACTAGGACTTGTTATATAAGCAGAGGGTACTTACTTTTTAAGTATAGACTCTGCAGATATTTTTCACTAGTTTTGATGTTCCACATGTATTTATATTCGTGGCCCCACTAAATCAAATCATATTGAATGTTTAGTAGCCTTCAGGTATAAAGAATTTCCATTCATTTCACTTTTTAAATATCAAAATAAACTATGTATAAATCATTAGAACCAGTTAACACAAAGTTATCAAAAAATATTCACTTGATGCACATGGAACACTCTCCAGAACAGATCACATATTAGGGTACAAAACAAGTCTTAACAAATTCAAAAAGACTTAAGTAATGTCATGCATCTTTTCATCTAGTTTCATAACAATGCTATAAAACTAGAAATCAACCACAAGAAAAAATCTGGCAAGACCATAAAGACATGGAGGTTAAATAACATGCTACTAAAAGCAAGAAATCAAAGAAGAAATATAAAGTTACATGGGGACAAATGAAAATCAACACACAACAGTCTAAAATCTTTGGGATGCAGAAAAAGTGGTTCTAAGGGAAGTTTATAGCAATACAGGCCTATTCAAGAAGCAAGAAAAATCTCAATCTAACCTTATACCTAAGGAGCTAGAAAACGAACAAAACTCAAAACCAGCAGAAGGAAAGAAATAATAAAAATCAGAGCAGAAATAAATGATATAGAAACTAAAAAAACAATAGAACAGATCAATGAAATCAGGAGCTAGTTTTTTGAAAATATAAACAAAATTGATAACCTTCTAGCCAAACTCCTCAAAAAAGACAAAACCAAACAGCCAATACCATAGAAATACAATTAGAATACTATGAAAAGTTAGATGCCAACAAATTGGACAACCTAAAAGGATGCCTCTCTAAAAACATGTAACCTACCAAAACTGAAACAGGAATAGAAAATTTGAAGAGACTGATCACCACCAATGAAATTGGAATCAGTAATCAAAAAACTTGCAACAAACCAAAGTCCAGGACCAGATGGCTTCATAGGTGAACTCTACCAAACATTTAAAGAGTTAATACCTATTCTCCTCCAACTATTCCAAAAACCAGAAGGGAAAGAAAAACTTCTAAATTCATTCTATGATACCAAAACTAGATAAAGGCACCACAAAAACAGAACTACAGGCCAGTATCTCGGATAAACATGGATACAAAAATCCTGAATAAAATAGCAAACTGAACCAAACACAATGCATTTAAAAAAATCATTCACCATGATCAAGCGGGATTTATACCCAGGGTGTAACAAGGGTGGGTCAATATTCACAATCAATCAACATATGATGCATCACGTCAATAAGAAAGGATAAAAACTATAGGGCAATTTCAATAGATGCAGAAAAAGCATTAAACATAGTACAACACCCATTCATGATAAAAACTCTCAAGGTAGGTTTAAAGGGAACATACCTCAACATAATAAAGGCGACATATGAAAAAACAACAGCAACCCTCATACTCAATGGGAAAAAAACTGAAAGCATTTCTCCTAAGGTCAGTAAAAGATAAAGCTGTCCACCCTCACCACCTTTATTCAACATAATACTGGAAGTCCTAGCCACAGCCATCAGGCAAGAAAAAGAAAAGGCATCCAACTTGGCAAGGAAAAGGTAAAACTTTCACTATTTACAGATGACACGATACTATATATAAAAATCCCTAAAGACTCCCCCAAAAATACTAGAACTGATAAATGAATTCAGTAAAGTCATAGGATAAAAAGTCAATATACAGAAATCTGTTGCATTTCTATACACTAATAATGAAGCAGCAGAAAGAGAAATTAAAACAATTCCATTTATAATTACACCAAAACTAATAAAACATCTAAGAATAAACTTAACCAAGGAGGTGAAAGACCTGTACTCTGAAAACTATAAAACACTAATGAAAGAAAGATGACACAAAGAAATGGAAAGACATTCTGTGCTCATGGATTGTACTGTTAACATGTCTATACTACCCAGGGGTACTTGGGTGTCTCGGTTAGGCGTCCGACTCTTGGTTTTGGCTCAGGTCATGATCTCACGGTTTGTGAGTTTGAGCCCTGCATTGGGCTCCGTGCTGCTGGTGTGGAGCCTGCTTGGTATTCTCTCTCTGCCCCTCCCCCACTTGCGCTGTCAAAATAAACTTTTTTTTAAAAAGCCTATACTACCCATAGCAATCTGCAGATTTAATGCAATCCCTATACCAACAGCATTCTTAACCAACAGAACAGAATCTAGATAAACAGTCCTAAAGTTTGTATGGAACCACAAAAGACCCCAGATAGCAAAGCTGTCTTGAAAAAAAGAAAACTGGAGGCATCACAATTCCAGACTTCAAGTTATACTACAAAGCTGTAGTAATCAAAACAGTATCATACTGGCACAAAAACAGACACATAGATCAATGGAACAGAATAGAAAACCCAGAAATAAACTCACAATTATATGGTCAATTAATCTTTCACAAAGGACATAGCTCGCCTACTGCTGGCAGGCACAATTTCTGCCACTACCTAGCTAACACTGCTTGCCTTGTCCTACTCCCTTACAGACCTGATCCATCCAAATAGCCTACTCTAGCAGGTGCCCCTCCAAAACAGCTCCCATCCTACCATACCCAGCAGGGGTGGCCTTGGTCCAGTGCTCCTCCCCAAAGCAGCTCCTACCCTTGGGAAGCAGCCTAGCCCATGAGTGCATCTATAGCAACTGCAACTAAGTGCTGCAGCCAGCTGAGCTGGGGGATCAGCTCTACCCAGCAGCACGATCACAACATTGTGCCCTGGCCAAAACAGACAGCACATATCCCCCACATGTGATAACCTTGGAGTGCCCAGTTCTGGTGATAAGGGTGGAGTGCCCTTCTGAGTCCCACAGGACACATTCTACATAAGCCTGCTCCTTCAAGATCGGGAGACATAGCTGATCTACCTAATACAAAGAAACATAGTCAAAATGAGACAGGAATATATTTCAAATGAAAGAGCAAGACAAAACCTCAGAAAAAGAAATGAAACAGAGATAAAGAATCTACTGATAAAGAGTTCAAATTAATGGTCATAAAGATACTTACCAAACTTGGGAGAAAAATGGATGAATGCAGTGAGAACTTTAACAAATATATAGAAAATATAAAAAAAGAACCAACTGGGGCACGTGGGTGGCTCAGTTGGTTAAGCATCTGACTTTGGCTCAGGTCATGATCTCATGGTTTGTGAGTTCAAGCCCCACATTGGGCTCACTGCTGTCAGAGCAGAGCCTGCTTCAGATCCTCTGTCCCCCTCTATG
Source organism: Acinonyx jubatus (assembly GCF_027475565.1). Classification (NCBI taxonomy): domain Eukaryota; kingdom Metazoa; phylum Chordata; class Mammalia; order Carnivora; family Felidae; genus Acinonyx; species Acinonyx jubatus. The sequence continues at coordinate 207,551,182 of NC_069380.1, forward strand.
CCCCTACCCCACTTGCACTCTCTCAAAAATAAAAATTAAAAAAATAAATAAAAACGAACCAATCAGCCGAAGAATACAACAATAAACAAAAACTACACTAGAGGGAATCAACAGCAGTTTAGATTATGCAGAAGTACTACCAGCATCTGGAAGACATGGTGGTAGAAATCACCAAAGCTGAACATAAAGAAAAAAAAAAATTTTAATGAAGATAATTTAAGGGACCTCTTGGGCAACATCAAGTGCACTAATGCTCATTTCATAGGGGTTCCAGAGGAGAAGCGGGGCGGTGGGGGGAAGGGGAGGGCAGAAAATTTATACAAAGAAACAATGATAACTAAAAACTTCCCAAACCTGGGGAAGGAAACACACATCCAGGTCCAGGATGCACACAGAGCCCCAAACAAGATGAACCCAAAGAGGTCTACACCAAGACACAATAATTAAAATGTTAAAAAAACTAAAAGAGAGAATCTTAAAAGCAGCAAGAGAAAAATAACTAGTTATATCCCCCATAAGATTATAAGCTGACTTTTCAGCAGAAACTTTGCAGGCCAGAAGGGAATGGTACACTATATTACATGATGAAAGGGAAAAGAAAACCTAGGAACACCAACACTCTACCTGACCAGACTATTATTCAGAATTGGAGACAGAAAGTTTTCCAGACAACAGTTAAAGGAATTCTTTTTTTTTTTTTTCAAATGTTTATTTATTTTGAGAGAGAACGAGGTAGGGCAAGCAGAGGAGGGGCAGAGAGAGAGGGAGAGACAGAATCCTAAGGAGGCTCTGTGTTGTCAGCACAGAGCCCAAAGTGGGCTCGAAATCACGAACTGTGAGATCATCTGAGCCAAAACCAAGAGTCAGATGCTTAACTAACTGAGCCACCCAGGCACCCCAAAGGAATTCTTCACCACTAAGCTAGGCTTAAAAGATATGTTAAAGGGCCTTACTTAAATAGAAGAGAAAAGGCCATAACTAGAAGAAAATTATGAAAGAAAAACAAATCTCACTGGTAAAAGCAAACATACAGTAAAGGTAGTGGATCAACCATTATAAAACTAATAAGAAGGCAAAGTAGTAAAATCAACTACAGCTACAGTAATTAGGGATATGCAAAATAAAAAGATGTAAAATATGTCAAAAACAAAACGGCGGGGGGGGAGTAAGAATGTGTTTTCAGAATTCTTTAGAATGTAAGCAACCATCAACTTAAGACAGACTGCTATATATACATAGGTTGTTTTACATGAACCTCATTGTAACCACAAACCAAAAACCTCAAACAGATACACCATAAGTAAATAAAGAAAAAAATAATCCAAATATAACTCTAAAAAAAGTTCTCAAACCACAAGGGAAGACAGCAACAGAAGAAACAACTACAAAATCAACCAGAAAACAATGAACAAAATGGCAATAATTACATACCTATTGCTAATTACTTTAAATGTAAATGGAATAAATGCACCGATTAAAAGAGAGTGGCTGAATAGATACTAAAAAAAGAAAAGACCGCTATATATGTTGCCTAAAAGAGAGTTCAGACCAAAAGACATACCAGACTGAAAAGGAAGGGATGGAAAAAGATATTCCATGCAAAGGGAAATGAAAAGACAGCTGGGGTGGCAATACTTCTTCTATCAGACAAAACAGACTTTAAAACAAAGACTGTAACAAGAGACAAAGGGCCTTACATAATGACCAAGGGATTAATCTAACAAGAGGATATTACACTTATAAATATCTATGCATCTAACCTAGGAGTATAAAGCTCCTACATACATAAAAACATAAAGCTAATATTAACAGACATAAAGGGAGAAATTGACAGTAATGAAATAATAGTAGGGGACTTTAACACTGCACTTACATCAATGGATAGGTCATGCAGACAGAAAATCAATGAGAAAACAGTAGCTTTAAATGTAACATTAGACAAGACAGGACTCAAGAGATATATACAGAACATTTCCATACCAAAACAGCACAATACACATTCTTTTCAAGCGCACATGGAACATTTTCCAAAACAGATCACGTGTTAAGCTATAAAACAAGTTTCAATAGATTTAAGAAGACTGAAATCCTAGCCTGTTTCTTTTCAGACCACAACAGTATGGACACAGGTATAAATTACAGGAAAAAAAACCTGAAAAAAACAGAAGCATGTGGAGGCTAAACAACAACTGAGTCTATGAAAAAATTAAAAAGGGGAAATAAAAAAATACCTAAAGATAAATGAAATTAGAATCCCAACACTCCAAAATCTGTGGTATGCAGCAAAAGCACTTCTGAACAAAGTTTGTAATGTGATACAGGCCTACCTCAAGAGACAAGAAAAATCTCAATCTAACCCTATAACTAAATGAACTAGAAAAAAGAAGAACAAACAAAACCCAAAGTTAGCAGAAGGAAGGAAATAATAAGGATCAGAACAGAAATGAAGACTAAAAAACAATAGAAAAAAAAAATCACTGAAGGAACTGATTCTTTGAAACGATAAACAAAATTGATAAACCTTTAGCCAGACTCATCAAGAAAAAGAGAGGGCCCAAGTAAATAAAATCTAAATTCAAAGAGAAGTTAAAACTGACACCATAAATTAGAAGAGACTACTATAAACAATTATATACCAACAAATTGAGCAGCCTTGAAAAAATGGTAAATTCCTAGAAGCATACAATCTTCCAAGACTGAATCAGAAAGAAAGAGAAAACCTGAACAGAACTACTAGTAAGGAAATTGAATCAGTAATTTAAAAACTCTCAACAAACAAAAGTCCAGAACCAGATGGTTTCACAGGTAAATTTTAGCAAAAAAAAAAAAAAAATTTTTTTTCTAACATTTATTTATTCTTGAGAGACAGAGAGTAGGTGCGGGGCAGAGAGAGAGGGAGACACAGAATCTTAAGCAGGCTCCAGGCTCTGAGGTCTCAGCACAGAACCTGATGTGGGGCTTGAACTCACAGACCATGAGATCATGACCTGAACCCAAGTTGGGAGCTTAACCGACTGAGCCACCAAGGTGCCCTTTAGCAAACAATTTTTTAAAGTTAATACTTATCCTTTTCAAGCTATTCTAAAAAACTGAAGTGGAAGGAACATTTCCAAACTTATTCTACAAGGCTGGCATTAACCTGATAACAAAACCAGACAAAGACACTATATACATACATACATACATATATACATACATAATTACAGGCTGATATCCCTAAAAGCATAGATGCAAAAAACCCTCAACAAAATATTAGCAAACTGAATTCAATAATATATTAAAAGGATCACATGCTATGATCAGGTGGGATATACTCCAGAAATGCAAGGATGGTTCAATATCCACAAATCAGCCAACATGATATATATACCACATTAACAAAAGATAAAAATCATATGATCACCTTAATAGATGCAGATAAGCATTTAGAAAAATTCAACATTTATGATAAAACCTCTCAACAAAGTGAGTGCAGAGGAAAGAAACCTCAACATATTAAAGGCCATATATAACAAAACCACAACTAGTATCATAATCAACAGTGAAAAACTGAAAGCTTTTATGATCAGGAACAAGGCAAAGATGCCCACTCTCACGACTTTTATTCAATGTAGTTTGGAAATCATAGGATCAAGTGAGAAAAAATAAATAAAAGCATCCATACTGACAAAGAAGAAGTAAAATAGTCACTATTTGCAGATTATATGATACTATATATAGAAAACCCACCAAATAACTATTAGAATAAGTGAATTCAGAAAAGTTGCAGAATAAACAGAAATCTGTTGTGCTTCTATATACTAATAACAAACCACGTGAAAGAGAAATTAAGAGAACAATCCCACTTATCACTGTGTCAAAAAGAATAAAATACCTGGAAATAAATTTAACCAAGGAGGTGAAAGAAAAATATGAAAACTATAAGACACTGATGAAAGAAAGATGACACAAATACACTGAAAGATATTCAGTGCTCATGGATTAAAAGGCTTAATATTGTTAAAAAGTACATACTTCCCAAAGCAACCTACAGATTGAGTGCAATCCCTTATCAAAATACCAGTGGTAGGGCACCTGTGTGGCTCAGTTGGTTAAGGTCTGACTCTTGATTTCGGCTCAGGTCATGATCTCAAGGTCGTGAGCCCATGTCTGTCAGTCCCCACACGGAGAACAGAACTTGCTTGGGATTCTCTCTTCCTTGCTCTCTGCTCCTTCCCTTGCTTGCTTGCTCTCTCAAAGTAAGTAAGTAAGCAAACATTAAAAAAATATCAGTGGCATTTTTTAAAACAGAACTAGAATAAATACCCCTAAAATTTGTATGGAACCACAAAAGATCTGAACACAATCTTAAAGGAAGATGAACAAAGCTGGAGGCATCAACATCCCTTGATTTCAAGCTATACTACAAAGCTATAGTAATGAAAGCAGTATGGTACTGGCACAAATACAGACCAATAGATCAATGGAATAGATTAGAGCCCAGAAATAAACCCATGTTTATATGGTCAATTATAGTTGACCCTTCAACAATGTGGGGGTTAGGGGCACCGAACCCCCCAGCCAGCACAGTTAAAATTCCACATGTAAGTTTTGACTGCCCCCAAAACTTAACTCTAATAGTCTACTATTGACTGGAAACCTTAGTGATAACATAAACAGTCAATTAACACATACTTTGTATGGTATATGTATTATATATTGTATTGTTACCATAAAGTAAGCTACAGAGAATAAAATATTAAGAAAATCCTAAGGAAAATGTACTTACAGTATTGTACTTACTATATTTATCAATACCTCAAATTTATGTCATCTGTTTACAAGATTAATCATTTGTCATTACTAACATCAATACTGTCTTACATAATACAAAACCCTGTAAATGTTATGTGTATTAACCCGAGACATCAAAAATGAAAAGATGTGAAAAACAAATTCATATTCACAGGTATAACGATTCATGCATTGATTACAAAGCAGTAGCAATATCATTGCCCTATAGTAGCCTAGAGTAAATAATATGGTTTCACAGTGCCCTAGCCTGTACATTAATGAATGAATCACTATAAAATATTTAGGGCACACAGTATTACCATCATATTCATAACACAGTATTGGAAATACTGTTACATTTTTTTTTTTGAAAAAGCACTTACCTTGATGATAGGCTGATACATTTTCTCCAATAACGAGAGGCATACTGTAATTCTTTGAAAACAAAGTTATAAACAGTAAGAAAATAACGTCATTAATTTTACATTAAATATCACTCACTTTATGCCTATGTAAGGATAGGCCATCTACTTCCATACGTGTTTGTACACGATGTTCTACCCCATGAATACTTAGGTGATGATGATGATGATGACACAAAAACATATCAGAGTTCTTGCCACACAATTGTCAGATTTTCACACTAAGACACTCACACATACACACAGCACTTTATTAACTATACAGCAAGATTATTTTTCATGAAGTGGATCATCATAAAGGTCTTCATCCTGTCTTCATGTTGAATAGGCTGAGGAGGAGGAGGAGGAGGAGGAGGAGGAGGAGGAAGAGGAGGAGGAGGAGAAGGAGGAAGAGGAAGGAGTGGTCTTGCACACAGACACGGGCGTGGCAGAGGCAAAAGTGGAGGAGGTGGAAGGGGAGGACGGGGAGGAGGCACAGTCCGTGTAACTTTATGGGAGTACATTGCAATTTGTCTTATTTGCTTTTTCACGTTTCTAAAAATGTTTCTATACAGTACCATTTTTTCTCCCACCATTTGCTTTAGTTTCTGTGCCCATATTCATGGAGTAAAATAAATCAAAAGCAGTCTTGAATAACTGGAACCCTTCTGCCAGCTTGTCTAATGTCAATTTGGTTTCTGGCACTGCTTCTTCTAGGTGTTCTTCCTCATCATCCGGCACTGGTTCAGAAGCACTCGTCTCCATCAAGGCATCTTTAGCTAAGTCTTCTGGTGTGGCGTCTCTTGGCTCTTGAATTTCTCCAAAAATCGCATCTTGAAAGCCTTCATCCCCCACCTTTTTTGCCATACCCACAATCTCTTTCATGGTGCCCTTGATTGGCTCTGTTGTAAATCCTGTGAAGTCATGCACAACATCTGGAGTTTTCTCCAGCAAGAATTTGTGTAGGGTTTGACATCTTTCCTGGCTTTTTCTGTGACAATGCCATCTTCAATGGAAAATTCTACCAGGCTTTCATGATGTTCTAGCAAGGTTCTCTTGCATACACAATCCTTTCCATAGAATACTGTGGGTAGTAAGCTTTAAAGATCATTATGACCCTCTGAGCAAGAGGCCGAATTAGAGACATTGTGTTGGAGGGCAAGTACACCACTTTGATAAACTCACGAGGTTCTGCGTGGCCAGAGTCATTGTTCAATACCAAAGAATGTTAAAAAACAGTTCCCTACAGGCAAGGTACTTCTTGACTTCAGGGACGAAGCACCGATGGAACCAATTTAGAAAGAGGTCTTATTGTCCAGGCATTCTTGTTGTCCAGTGAAGAGACTGGCCGTTGGTGTTTATCTTTTCCCTTTAAGGCTTGGGGCTTAGCAAAGGGCAGTGCTGATCATAAACCCGAGTGCATTTGCACAAAAAGGTAGGCAGTCCCTTTCTGCCTTATATATTGCTACTTACTTCTCTTCCTTACTAATGTCTTTTGTTCTTTCCAGAATAGGGCACTTTCATCTGCATTAAAACCTGTTCAGGCAAATATCCCTTCTCCTCAAGGATTTTCTTAATGGGGTCTGGGAACTTGTCTGCTGCCTCTTTGTTGGCAGAAGCTGCTTCTCTTGTTATCTTGACATTTTTAAGTCAAACCTTTTTAGAAAATTATCAAACCATCCTTTGCTGGCATTAAATTCTCCAGCTTTAAATGCTTTACTTCGTTTTGCTTTAAGTTGTCATATAATGACCTTGCTTTTTCTCAAATCATATTAGAGTCTCTAGGTGTATGCCTTTTTTACAGCGATCCCCAACCCGCATAAAGTCTGCATTTTCAATACAAGATGAGAAGGTATTTGGTAAGAAGGGCAGGGTGTTCATGCCTGCTAGTACAGCTGTACCAGCATCTTCACAAATTTCCTTTCTTTTACGGTGGTCCTTCTGCTGGATTTATTTATCTTGAAATGGTGGGCAACTGCAACCGCAGACTGATCAAACAATCAACATTTTCTTGTAATGTCATGACTTTGCTTTCTGGGACCACTTTCAGTGTCATGAGTGGCACTTCATATGGGTCCTCGGGTGTTCTTCAAGGCTTACAGTTGTACTAAGCACAATGAAAAATACGTGAGAACCATGGGAGATCGCTTTTTAAAAGCAATATGCAACTTACGGGAGATGAACTGCTCATGAGATTATTAGCATCACATGGTATTTTAAGTGATTACTCGCGATACTGGAACTCACTGCAATCGCAACAGGGGTGGCTACGAATCTACTACAATAGTACAGTATGGACTGCAGTTAATTTTACGCAGTTATGGTTTAATACCGCATCTTTACATTGTTTACGTTTCTCTCAACTGCAAATAGCACCAAGTACCGTCTGTGTGCTTATGGAAGTTCTGATAAATTTTAACATTTTATAATAGACTTGTGTGTATTTTATGGTAGTAATTGATGAAATAGAGTAGTATCTACATATATTTTATGCACATATGACGTATTTAGCCATTTTTCATATGTCTAGGCTACACAGTTCACCTAAGAACTTTTTCAAATTGTCACAAATCTCCAAAAATTTTTCTAATAGGTTTATTCAAAAATCATGCATATAAGTAGTCCTGTAAAGTTCGAACCCATTTTGTTCAAGGATCAACTATAACCTGTGACAAAGGTGGCAAGAATATACAATGGGAAAAGACAGCCTCTTCCATACACGGTGCTGGGAAAACTGGGCAGCTACATGCAAATGAGTGAAACTATAGCACTTTTTTTGCACCTGATACAAATATAAACTCAAAATGGGGTAAAGACTTAAAGACCTGAAACCATAAAACTAAAAGAAAACATAGGCAGTAAACTCTTTGACATCAGTTTTAGCAATTTTTTTTTTTTTGGGATGTGCTTCCTCAGGCGATGGCAACAAAAGCAAAAAACAAATGAAACTACATCCAAATAGAAAGCTTTTGTACAGCAAAGGAAACCGTCAGTTAAAAAAATAGAGGTAAAAAAAATAGTGAATGGAAGAAAATATTTGCAAATGATATATCCAATAAGGGGTTAGTATCCAAAATATATAAAGAACTCACACAACTCAATACCAAAAATAACCTCATTAAAAGGAACAGAAGACCTGGATAGACATTTTTCCAAAGGAGACATACAGATGGTCAATAGACACATGAAAAGATGCTCAACATCACTAATCATCAGGGAAATGCAAACTAAAATCACAAGGAGATGTCCCCTCATACCTACCAGATGATTATTTTCAAAGAGACAAGAAATAACAAGGGTTGGCAAGGACATGGAGAAATGGGAGCCCTTGTACATTGTTGGTGGGAACTGATGTAGCCACTATGGAAAAAAATATGAAGGCTCCTCAAAATATTTAAAATAAAACTATCATATGATGCAACAATACCATTTCCAAATATTTGAAGAAAACAAAAACACTAATTCAAAGAGATATATGCACCCCTATGTTCACTGCAGCATTACTTACGATAGTCATGATATGGAAGCAACCCAAGTGTCCATCGACAGATGAATGAACAAAGATGTGGTATACAGTGCAACATTATTTACCTATTAAAAATGAAATCTTGCCATTTGTGACATGGACAGACCTAAAAGGTATTATGCCAAGTGAAAGAAGAAAGACAAATACTATATGATTTCACTTATATGTGTAATTTAAAAAAAGAAAATGAACAGAGAAAACAGAAACATACTCATAAATGCAGAAACAAACTAGTGGTTGCCAGAGGGGAGGAGTAGGGAGTCAGGTGAAACAAGCCAAGGGGAGTGAAGTATAAGCTTCCAGTCATAATAGAAGTATATGTGAAGTATATGACTTCCAGTCATAATAGAAGTCATGGAAATGAAAAAGTCAATAAAAGTGTGATAATGTTGTATGGTGACAGATAGCAACTGTACTTATCATGGTGAGTGCTGTATAATTATTATTATTAATGCATAATGTATAATTATTAATGCATAATTGTTAAATCACTCTGTTGTATACCTGAAACTAATAAAATTAGTTTAAAATAAAAACTAATAAAAATAAAACTATCCTTCAATTTTAAAAAGCTTAGAAAAAACGTAATTTAGGATTTAAATTACTAAAAAATTCATTCCATTGTGCCAATGTACCATATATGTATCACTATACTTAAGGATAGTAGTATCTACCAAGACAATTGTGCAAAAATTTCCCAGCAATAATGTGACAGATAAATATAATGAGAAAAAATTATATATATGAGAAGGAAAATAAATATACTGATGAACTGCTGAGCTACAAGGAGAAATTATTTCAAATGCAGCTTATTCTTGACATTAACATTACAAATAAGCACGAGATTAGGGTGTAAGTCAATGAGAAGGTTTAAGTTTTCTACATTAAGGAAAATAGGAAGAGTATTTTTTTTAAGTGTCATAGGCTTTAAGATACAATTTTAAGAAAATTACTGCCTACACAAGGAGGGACTAAAGAGAAAAATAGAAAAGAATATTAAAAAAAATTTTTTTAATGTTTATTATTTATTTTTGAGAGACTGTGAGACAGAGTGAGAGCAGGGGAAGGGCAGAGAGAGAGAGGGAGGCACAGAATTTGAAGCAGGCTCCAGGCTCTGAGCTGTCAGCACAGGGCCCGATGCAGGGCTCAAACTCACAAACTGTGAGATCATGACCTGAGCCAAAGTCGGATGCTTAACCAACTGAGCCACCCAGGCGCCCTGAAAAGAACATTTTAATTTGAATATTTTATAAGATAGTAAAGGGATGGATTATAACTAACTTCATTCATTTCTCCCTTTTAAAAAGTCAAATTGATATTTGCTAAAGAATATCAAATCAAACTTTGGATTCTGAAAAGACCATTGAAGAGATCTGAATAACATACAGCTTTCTCTACCAGTAGAGCTTCTGGGGAGTAGGGATGAGTTCTCATCTGTACCTCTACAATGAATAAGGACTGGGACTACCAGAGAAGAAACTGCTAATTACAAGAACAAACAATAGTTTTCATACACTGAAATTTAACATTCTTTACTTATGGTGTGTGTGGGGGGACCTGATATACGGATGTTTGAAGTAAGTATAGTGTATTTGAGAACCAGGTTTTTACAAACTTCTATTAAACAAACATTTCCCCCAGCTACAAATAGTTTATTTCTCCACACTTACCTTCTTTGAATGGACAAGGAGGGCTTGAATGATGTTGTTGCCATACTAAACTGGCTCTTCTTGGCTTTCACAAGAAAATAATCTATTTAAATATCTCTGGCAATTACGCTTTGCCATTTCCTCCTGCCTCCGATCTTCTCTTTGAAACATCTTTTCTTCATGAAAGGATTCCTCACAGGATCATTGTATTAATCTTATAAATACTTCTGTAAGCATTTTAACTGGGCTATTGTAGATTATCCACTTGAAATGCAGTAATATTGCCAAAGTCTAGAGCTCCAACCTGTATCACAAAGAGTTAGCCTCTTGATGAAGAGACTTTATGACTTCCTTGGATATTTGGCTAGTTTGGGAAAGGGAGAGGAAAGAGGTTGCTTTTTCGCTTGTTCCAGGGTGAGGGTATCCAGTGGGAAGGAGCTTCTTTCTAGTTTTCCCAGTCCCTGGGTTACTTAGTGCCTTTCCTCAGAGGCTCTGCATCATCCCCGGTGCTGCTGCTCAAACACAGTATCCTCCACACTGTAAATCTTCAGTAAACGTGGGACGGAAATGAAGTTGACCAGGACAGAAGGGATATGTTACTTTATACAGAAATTTGGATCTCTGGAACTTGTGGCTAGAGCATGAGAGGGAGGAATCAAGGGCCACAGGCAGATGCCAGAATCATAAAAAGAATGACAGCCAGATGTTATGTGTCTCCTGATGGAAGAATAATACCACTTAGCAAGTATCGATTCGCCAAAAAAAAGAACTTGTAAGATAAGCCTCGAGATCAGGGTTTCACAACTCTGGCACTTACTGACATTTTGTAGCAGGTGACACTGCTGTGCGGAGCTGTCCTATAAACCGCAAGGTGGTCAGCTGCATCCGTAGCCTCCGTCCACTAGATGCCAATAGCACCTCTCTACTTGTGACAACCAAAAACGTTTTCCGGCATTACCGAATGTCTCCCGGGTGGCAAAATCACCCTTGGTCTAGAGCTTTTTGTTGCTGAATCTAACTACCAGTTTATGGAAATAAGAGGTTAACCTGTTATACAGAGATCACATCAACAAAAGTCACAATGTAGAACACAGGACAAACAACCTAGTTTCATCTATAAACAAACTGCAAAGTAAAAAACTTGGGGCGGGGGCCAGGGGCGGACCCCAAAGATTAAGAGACTTAAGAAAATGTCAATCAAATGCAATGTATAGATCATGTCTGGAGCCTCATCAAACTCATGTTAGAAAGCACTTGAGACCAAATGGGGGACTTTCAACAGCATCTTGATATTTAATGTTTCAGAAATAATTCAGGAGAATATCTTTCAGATGTATATACTAAAATACTTATAAATTTTGCTTCAAAGTAATCTGTGCAGGTTGGGGTATGAGTGTGTGTGTTGGGGGGGGTGCAATGATAGACAAAATGGGATAGGCCATAACTTAATGACAAAAGAAAATAATGAGGTTATGATATGGCCTACTTTTTGCATGTATTTGACATTTTTCATCATTAAAAAAGGAAGCATAGTAGTGATAATAACAGAACATAATGAAAAGCACCCAGAAAAGCTGGGTAATGTTCAGTAAGAATCACACTACCATTTGAATGGACGGGTTCAAAAGAAACTGAATTCCCAAGATCTGTAGGTACAGACTGAACTATTCAAAGTTTCCTAATGAAAGTAAAATATGCAGTATAAGCTGACCCAGTCTCTATTTAAAGAGTGCTACTAGCTGCCTTTCACTGACAGTACCTGACTATCACACTCATCACCTGAACTGCAAATGTTTTAGAAGTGTTACTATTTTAGAAGCACTGTAAAGAAAAAGCCTGTATTTAGCACCTTCTCCGAAAGCCTTATAAACTATCATTTTAATTTGATAATAAGCAGATGAAGTGGATGGAACAAAGAGGATCATTTTAGGGCTCATTTTGTAGGGCCTTAACTAGAGGGCCAGGATCAAGGGCACACCACACCAAATGCTTTCTAATTTCAACCACCGGACTTAAGAAAAAAAAAAAAAAAGAAAAAAGGAATACAAGTTAGCTGAAGTACTCATTTTTATAAAAATGTGTTTTATTTTAAAACAAGTCTATAAAAGTAGAAATCACATACAAAAATACAGATTACTCTGACATGTTAGCAAAATAGCTTATGGCTGGACTTGAGTCTGGAAGTACTGTGTGTCTGAGGGCATCTGGAAATCACAGCCCATCTGGATCCTATCATCAGCCCTTGTCACTAATCTGTAAACAATAATTTCACGTAGTAAATTTAGCACTTTTTTAACCAGTACAAAATCAAAACATAATCATTTCTTGTATAACACCACTGTAAAATGTTCGTCCTTAGGTCTGAGCAGGTAAGGGCACTTCGCATCGTTGTTTCTAACATTCGAAAAACCTGATTTGAAAACAACGTTAATAGAAATGACGGGTTTTGGCTTTTTTTGTTCCATTTTGAACATCAGGGAAGGTCATCAGTGTAAATAGGAAGTTAGTGTTTTGTGTCGTTTTTTTTTTTGTTTTTGTTTTTTTTAGTAGAACGTAATCATTTTTCTTCTAGACACCATTAAAAAAAAAAAAATCACTGTTCCTATCAAAAGGTTCCACACCTGAGTTTTAACTTTTACATAGGTTCAAGCTGTCTTACTGCTTTGAAACTGCACAGAACACATACCTACTTCTGGCGTGTCTTTCTGAGTGAACGAGCATGCAGTTCTCACAGGACTCTAGGTCCAGTAACTTTATAAAACAATGGCTTTCAAGCAATTATCGTGGGAGACAATTTTTTTTTAAAGGCAATGTAAAATACTTGATTCCAGAGTAATATAAAAATAACTTTAAGAGCCTTGGCAATAAAGGAAAATGGCAGGCAACTTCAGTTTGGCATTCTGTCCAAAATTTCGAGAGCAAAGACTGGTTACCACCGCCTTTCTAAAACAAAGTGAGCCACTTTAAAAGCTAAAGAACCCACTTAACATGATTTGATCGCAAAGTTAGAAGACCACAGTTCTGTTTCCTCAGCTAATACAGAATTCTGGGAACAAAGTCCACGAAGGAAACTTCAGTAACGTGCATTAGACGGTACTTCAGATTACCTCGTCATAGGAAGTTGCCTCTTGAGCCTTCAAAGTCCATACCAATTCTTTACCTCTGGTTGGTTAGCTGTTTTTTAAAATTTAGGTTTCCAGGTGAATTGCCCAGGGCTATTTGTTTCCATGAGCCTAGCTTCAAATCTAAAGGCAAAGTTGAAATGCATATTTTTCTATCTCCAGAAGAGATTACCACAAATGCTACTATCCATCCTATGATTCTTTTGTTCCACTCACAATACAAATAGCTTATTCTTCTACCAATCTATGTCTCATAAAGCAATACTGAAAAGTTAAATAGAAGAAAGTTACCATATAGACTGTGAAAATGATTTGCTGGTGGTGACTCTTATACTTGATTCTAAATAGATTGAATAAGAAGGGCACTTGGAAGAGGTGGCTCAAATCTTGCTGTTTAAGGTCTCTTGAAATTACCGGTTCTCCTAAAATTTCAAAAGGCCTAAAACTTAGGCTTTTAAAGGCACAGAAGCAGTGACGGAAGCTTTTATAGTTACTTAGAAAAAGCAAAACTTCATAGTTTTCTCTCAATGGTTGTCTAATATACTTGCAGAATGAAGGCAAAGGGAAAACCAAGAATAACAATAGCTGAGTGCTCCAGCAAGCGGGCTTCCTGCCTATTTTCCCTGTTCCAAAGAAAAGAGGAGACACCATCCTGCAAAAAATACTTCATAGACAACTGGGCTTTTGCAGTGTCAGCCGGCATTTGATGCCCCATATCTCCTGGTTCTTTTTGTTGCCAGTGGTCGGCCTGGCAATGGTGGTGAAATGGGAAGTATTAATCTGTAGATGAGGAAGGGCTTCTTTTAACAGTTGAAGGGTACCGTCTGGCACGATTCCAAAAACTTGTAGTGTTTTTAGTGTGGGAATTTCTCCAAGTTCACTGGAAAGGAAGAGAAACCTTTCAGAGTAGCAGTATCTATGGTAACAGATCCACTAGGGTTACATGACCCAATTTTTACAATTTGTATCATATTCTATAAAACACAAACTGAAAACATAATTCACAATCAAGGATTTGAGAAAACAGCAAAGGTGAATCAAACCAGAAAGCACAGACTGAGGCTCAAGACAACACAGCCTTAGGACACACGCAGCGCATTTTGTTAAATTTCTCCCAACCTAAAAACTCTGAGGTTTCTTTAAAACCCAACCATATTTGCTTCCTTCCTCCATTCTCGATTTAAAACAAAAGGCGTTACTGTGTTGTGAGAAGCTAGAAGGTAGTGATGGTAAAGAATCACCACAAGTTACATGTAATTTCAAAATATGGACTTGACCTTTAGTTGAACTAGACTCTTCCTCTCAAAAGATCAGCAGCAGAAGTTAAGGTAACTTCTTAATAAGTCCATCACCTGTGATAAAACCTAACAGTGACTTCACTAAGATCTTTTAGACGGGGTTATATAGTTGGGTGCAGACAGAAAAAAATAAATAATCAATCACACCTTTTCTACGAGAGGCAAGAGCCATCTGACTTCTCCACACATTACCATTTTTGCTGTTGTTTTGGTTTGGTTTTGGTCACATATAGGCCAATCCTCTTCTCAGGTATTTCCCATTAAGTGAAATTCAACTCTGTCAACAGTGAAATTCTGGTCCACAAAAAAGGGAGCCTATTTCTCCAAAGTAAATACTTTAGGTAATGATTCTTTCTTCTTAACCCAGATCTATGTGCTTAGAAATTCATCTCTCTGATCTGTATTTGCTCCAGGTTGGGACACACAGTACAAAGTCTTAGGAAAGGGAATATTTAGTTTGGAATATCAACAAAATCCCACTGCAGATCAATGAACACATCAGTGGCCTAGAGTTAGAAGCATCCTTTATATTTTCATTTTGCTGGTAACTACTAAAAAACCAAACTTTCCTCACAGTAATTGTCACCTTGCCTCCAATCTTTCTTCCTTCCAGCCTATTCTATATACCAGTGCCCAAGGCATCTTCCTAGAGCCTAGCTCAGATTATGTCACCCCTCCCACTCACCTGCTCCACAGCCTTTGATGCTGCCCTCTTGTTTACGGAACTCAAACTGTTCAGCTGGCCTTAGGACTTTTCCACGTTCAACCTGTTCTCCCAGTCACCCCACTACCCTCTAAATGTATTTATTCTACATTCAACAAAGCGTAGTAAACACCATAGACGTTCAATACATGTTAGCTGAATAAAGACGAAGGGCACTTTAGAAAATACGAGTACTATCTAAATAAAATAAATATGCTTGGTGTTCATAAAAGGCCAATAAGATCTGGAGGTTACAACAGACACCATGGAAAATCAGGAAGAACAAACTGCTGTTCTTGAAGTAAACTAACCTCTGGGACCATAGAGACAGAAGTGCAAAGAAAGATCACAATTCATAGATGTTTATACTCGTCATTGCTTAAGATGACAGCAATTCTGCCCCAACCTTAAGTCCCTCTTACGTGAAATCTGAGTATTTGAGAACTTTGTGATGAAAATTCAGGTGCTGCGATATCCAAATTAGACAAACTGTAAGTCATTCTAGAGTGGACGGTGTCAGAAGCAGAACCTAGAGGTGGGAGCAAGGAAAGGAGGTACAGCGGATGGCAGAAGAGGAAATGTTCTTGCAACAGCGCTGGGAAGGACGCTCGGCGAGGAAGGACATGACAGCAGATTCTCAGAAGACACTCAGGTGTCCCAGCTGAAAAAGGAGGGAGCTGTCTTTGATGGGATGGTGGACAACGGACCAACCCAAGTCAAAAAACCAGAAAGTCTTTACACTTTTAACGAGACCACAAAAATAAAAAAACACTGAAAGCCCCTTCGTACATGTATCATCTACAACACAGGAGAACAAATTTCTAAGCATCTTTCTAGATTGAAAAGCAACTGAAGGCTGGTGAATAGGAATAAATCTCTGAAGAGCAATGACTTCTAATTTAGGAAGCATAAACGGACACTGGTAATGTCTTTAGTATCTTTGCTGAATCTCAGGAAACAGAAGATATTTACAGACCCCCTCACACGTTCATACCTCACCTCCACTACACGATCCTGTTTTCCTCATAAAATTTAGTAAATGCCTAACTAGGAATTCTCCCTACAACAGACTTTTTATTTAGTCTCTCCTAATGCCAGATCAGTTTGCTACCTCCAGCTTGGCTTTCTTACTTGAATGAGAAATACAGAACAATCAGAAGAGAGTTCAGACTTACGGGATAAGATCGATAAAGGCGTAAGAAAATAGACACAATGTGGACATATCCTGGGGAAGAAAAATCTGATTACCCAAGTATTCTAAAGCACTATCATTACAGAAGAAAGTCATTCAAATTTTATTTTCCCACTTTTGAGATAAGAAATAAAAATTCTTTAGCATAAACAGCTTTCTCAAAATTACTACTGAGGATCCTAGAATTCTTACTATGAATTTCAAATACATCAGCTGCCGGAATGGAAGTAGAGAGAATAACATTTTATCTTGAAAAACTCCTAAGGATAGGGTACAAGCAAATTAATCTTAATGGGTTCAGAAGGTAAATCAATGTACGTATTATTTACATAATGCCTGAAGAAACATCCTCTTTTACCTTAAAGTTCAAGCACAGCATCTTTTCTCTCTGTGTTACTCTTTTGGTGGTCTGATTTGTAAATTAAACTCCTGATGCCCCTATTTCTCTCATTTCAAGGTAAGATTTAGACAAGTCACAAGAAGGCAGTGAAGGTTCAAACCTAAGTCTGTTGTGACCTGAGGTCTGTACGCTTAAGCATCAAGTCATACTGCCTGCAGGTATTACACCATGGAAGTGTTACTATCTTACACTAAACTGTGAGAGCTCACAGCCTTCCCTTAGCCTCTGCTCAAGAAAAAAAAAAAAAAAAAAAAACACCAAAAAACAACATCTGGGGATTACCTGCTTAGCTTCTTTTTCTGGAGAGAAAGAATGAAAGTGAGACATCTGGAGAGATTCTCTTGAGAAAAGCAACCAAAACACACTGATCCCCAGGGGGCTGCACAGGCAATGAGGCTGAAGCCCAGAGGGCAAGGACAGGAAAGACGGAAGACAGAAATGCCTTTCTAGGTAGATGCTAGAGGCTCTTAGGAGTTTTGGATACTAGAAAGGACAGGAGATTTCAGTAACAGTTCCATGGATATGAATTTACACCCTACCTCTCAGAGCCACGGATGTAAATCCTAGCATCCCTGTTAGGTAGTGCTTTTTCAAATGAGATACCAGCAGAGACCCTGAGCCCCAAGATTAATTAAAGCGATTAATTAAAAACAGAATTACTGGACTCTCTAACTCTACTAGTTAACCTGAAGTTACCTTCAGATACCTGAAGTATCTGATTTATTAATTCTTAAAACCAACTTAGAAGATTCAAACCAATCATTCAAAGACTACATAAATTCTTTGTTCAAATTTACCACCTTTCTTTGGTAGACGCCAGAGGCTAAATTACCTTCATCTGGATAGTGAGCTACATACAGGAGGTCAGCAGCCTCTTTCAGGGCATACTGGCTGGAATAAGAAAGAAGGGCACCTGACCAAATTCAAGATACTGACTTCTTGTGGTTTTCAATGAAATTGCTATGCATTTACATTCTACATGAGGAAGGATCTTCCAGCCCTTTGGGGATAAAAGAAAGGAAACTTTTTAAAAACAAACAAATAAATAATATTATTCCTGGGATGATGTGAGCATAGCACTTTCCAAAAGAAAGATCTACTTCTTTTTCCTTTGTGCAAATTTTTGTGGAAGTTGCTGAGCAGGTACAAAATTAACCCTCCTAAGAGCTACCGGATTAGATATAGACTATTTTCATCCATCCAGAAAACCTAGGACATAGACCCGGCTCAGTCATTAACTTACTTTACAGCTTTGGGTTAAGACATTTCTCTCTTCTGGACTTCAATCTCCCCCTATTCCAAGACAGCATTAGACTCTTCTGATATTTACCATTTACATTCTGCCATTCTTCCCATTCCCTGACTACCGTCCAGAACAGCCATCACTAGAAGATTACACAACTTTCCTCCAAGGCCAGAGGGAGCCTCTCACAGTCAACTGGGGTTGACTTGAAAAATATGGGGTGGGGGGGAAGCCTCCACTGATCTGCCTCCCAGTTATTACTGTGAGCTCCCCAGAGGTAAAAACTGTCTTCTCCTTTTGTAAATCTTCCAGATATTAGTACAGTATTGTAATATCTAAACGTGCTTCTAGGTAAATAATAAATGTTTAGTAAACTATCCCAATCAACTCAACTTTTCTAGATATTTTAAACAAAAAATTTTGCCTTGGGTTTTCTATTTTGCTGGTCTTCCCTAACCTATTTGTGGCCCACTAATATTGATGCCAAGTTTTAAACATCTGCTACTTACAATAACAGATATTAATCCCAAGTGACATCTCCTTTGCTCCCTGTCTTCTAGTTTTAGACAATGAAAATACTTACAGTAAAGTTTCAGGTATGATATCATAGCATCGACTGAGTGACAGATGTTGGAGGTAGTTGAGCTGGTAAAATTCTGGAAAGCAGTCATTCTTCAGCATGACACTATCACTGTAACAGAGCAGAAGAAAAAATTCCCAACCTATCCATCAATTCAGATGGAGAAGACAGAATTAGCTGACCGTTTGGTTCCTTCAACATGTTAAGATGCTTTCCTCCTTCAATGATCAGTCATGACTTTTCAATTTTTGTTTGAAAAGAAATAAACAAAAAAAATACCTTAAGTCTAGGTGGACAAGATTGGGGCATCTTCCAACTAAGGTAGAGACATCTAGGGGAAAAAATGATGGGCACGATTAAATGAGGAACACCACAAGGGTATCTGCTATTAACACTATCTTTAACATTGTGCTAATAAAACTTTGGGACAATGCAATTAGTCACTCTACTAGACACAAAACACAAAGTCATCATCTTGGCATGTAAGATTTTTGAACCCAGAAAATCCAAGAGAATCAACTGAAAATAGTAGGAGAACTATGTAACACAACAGGTTAACAACAATCCATAGCTTATCTATGTATGTGCAAACACTGCCTGGGGAAGAAAAGAAAACAAACAAAAATCCCATTCATAATAGCAAAAAGCAAAACCAAACACCACCATATGTAAACAAACAACATATTATAAAGGTAGCACTTAAAATCAATAGGGGAAATCATGGATTATTTTTAAAAAATGATATTGCTACCACAGGCAGAAAAAGACTTATTTCTCCAACTCAAATAATATTTCCAAATAAATTCCATACATATTAACAAGTCCTAAATGCAAAAATATGAGTATTTTCTTTCACTGGATCTTGGGATAGGTAAGGTTTTTCTAAACACAAAAGAACACACAAAGGAAACACTGACAATTTGCTACATAAAAATTTTAACTCTACCATGTTAAAGCAACACAAAACACAAACAGAATTAAAGAAGTGTCAGAAAACTGCAAATGTTTTCAAGATACATGCAATAGACAGTTAATGGTCTTATATAAAGAGAAGAGAAAGCTAAATATAGAAAATGGGTGAAGAATATGAAGAGATACTTGGCAAAACAGGTATGAATGGAATAAGAAAAGCAAAATAAAATTGAAATATTGCTTTTTAGCCATCAAATGAAAAAAAAAATTCTATCATAATACCCAGAATTGATGAAATACAATTAAGCAGATCTCACATACACTGCAAGTGGATATTTAATTTCCTGCAGCCATTCAGGGGAGCAAATGGATTTTTTTTAGGATAAGCAGATTCTTTGTGTGTGTGTGTGTGTGTGTTCTGAGCATTATACACTCGGCACTTTGGCTCAGTAATTCCAATTTTAGAAAAACAATTAGGTGTGCACGAAGACATTCATTTTAGCATAGCTATACTAACCCTTCCCCCAATTATTTTAATCCATTAACCTCCCTCCATTCTGTGGAACACAATGCCAATGACGGTTATTCAAAAGCTTTTATTTATTTATTTTTTTAATGTTTATTTATTTTTGAGAGAAAGAGGGAGAGAGAGAGAGCAGGGGAGGGGCAGAGAGAGGACGAGACAGAGGATCTGAAGCAGGCTCTGTGCTGAAAGCAAAGAGCCAGATGCGGAGCTTGAACTCATGAACCGTGAGATCATGACCTGAGCCGAAGTTGGGCACTTAACTGACTGAGCCCTCCAGGTGCCCCTTCAAAAGCTTTTAAATAACACTTAATGACATGAAAAAATACTGAAGATATACTGTATAGTGAAAACAAAACCAGTGGGTGTAGCAGGGGAAGGCCAGAAGGAAATATACACAAGGTTGGTGGAATCACAGGTACCTTTGCAGAATTTGGAAGAAAGTCACATGTGCTACTTTGCAATCAGAAAATGAATCAGTAGATGTTATTTATTTTTAAAACCAGCTTCATTTCCTGTGGGAAGGAAAACATGGGGCTGCCGTCAGCCCCAGTCCCTCCCTGGCAACCTAAACCTAGACTTGCATTTAATTTTTTTTAAATTTTTTTTTTTTTAACGTTTACTTATTTTTGAGACAGAGAGAGACAGAGCATGAACGGGGGAGGGGCAGAGAGAGAGAGAGAGAGGGAGACACAGAATCAGAAGTAGGCTCCAGGCTCTGAGCCATCAGCCCAAAGCCTGACGCGGGGCTCGAACTCAAAGACTGCGAGATCGTGACCTGAGCTGAAGTCGGACGCTTAACTGACTGAGCCACCCAGGTGCCCCTAGACTTGCATTTTAAACCGTCTCCTCAACACACCCACTGTGATAGGTGACAGGCATCTCAAAGTCATGCCTAAAAGCAAAACTTCATTTCTTCTCTAAATCTGCCCCTTCCCTAAGTCTTTTCCATCTCTGAGAAGGTGCTCAAGCCACCCATCCAGCTGCTTAGGCCGGAACCCCAAAGTCACACTCAACTGTTTTCTCACATCCCACATCCAGTCTGTTACCGAAGCCTGTTCTGTTGGCTTTTTACCATCTGATCATTTCTTACCACCACCAAAGTCACCACCCGAGGCTCTTACAGCCTTTTCTCAACATGGCACTGGAAGAAGACTTTTAAAGGTGAGTCAGATCATATCACATCATTCCCTGCTCAAAATGCTACAACGGCTTCCCATCTCACTCAGGAAAATTCTGAACAAAGCTTCTGCCTCGGCTTAGAGAACCCTGGGCTACCTTACCTCCTATCACTGTCCTCCTTGCTCCCTCTCACACACTGCCTCCCATATAAGGCCTTTGCACTTGCTGGTCCTCAGTTCTAGAATGTTCTTTCCTCACTTATCTATACAGCTCATGCCTTTCATTCAGGCCTTTGTTCAAGCATCACTTCCTCAGAGAGGCCCTCTTTGGCCATTCCATTTGAAAATAAGCCCCTCCGGCCTGTGCTCTGCCTGGTCACTCTGCTCCATTCTTTCTCCCTCCATCTCATCTCCTTTCATCACATTTAGTCATCTGTTGGTTGCCTGCCTCCCCCACCAGAACATAAACTATACAGGGGTGACTTCATCAGTTTGGTTCAAGGCCACAGCTCCCAAGTCTGGAACAGGGCTTTGTGCATCGTAGGTGCTCAATAAACATTTGTTTAATGAGTGACTAAAAAACGAAGAAGCGCACAGTACAATTTTGAGTGACCCACCACCTAGCCAGCCAACCAGCCATCAACAAAA
The DNA here is from genome assembly GCF_027475565.1 of Acinonyx jubatus. Classification (NCBI taxonomy): domain Eukaryota; kingdom Metazoa; phylum Chordata; class Mammalia; order Carnivora; family Felidae; genus Acinonyx; species Acinonyx jubatus. Next base: position 207,573,273 of record NC_069380.1, read on the forward strand.
CTCAAAATCAGATACCATGTTATTTTGATGCCACCCAGGAAAGAACAAAACCTTGGGGGGTAAAACTGGTTGGTCTCCAGCCCTCACTTAAGCCCTGGCCATCCCTCAGCAGAAAGGGTTAGTAAATAGTAACTGCTTACGAGTATAGATTCCCTCTACACACGATCCCCTTCATTTCACCACTAACCGAAGCTCTGCCTGAGCCAGAAGGCATCTTACAAATCCCCAAATCTAACCCATCATTTTAGGGGAGAGCGATTTCATCTAGAGAAGTCAAGGGCACATCCAAGACCAAGAGCTGGGTCCTCCAAGACCTCGGTCAGCCCCTACTGCCCCATGGGGAGGTCGGTGGGGGTGTAATAGCCAACAATTATTGTACTCTCACTAGCGTTAACATGCTATGTGAGATTAAACCATTTATTCTTAACTGCAACTCTAAGAGACAGGCTTCACTACCACTCCCTCCATTTTACTCATGAGGAAACTGAGGAACAGAAAAGTTTAGCAACTTGCTCACGACCACAAAGTAAATGGCAGAGCACGAAGTTGAACCCGGGTGGACTGGCACCAGTCTGGGAGCTAAAATGACATTTATATTATCTTCTAAATAGTGAAGCAGTGTGTGCCATTGTTAAAGATATTTAAAAAAATCTGATTCCCACTATATAATTAAGAAAACACATACTTCAACTTAAACTCTAGGTCTTTGTCCTTGCCCTGAATGTGTCTAGCAAGCACAATTTTATTACCCATTATTCTTGCCAAACCTTGGTAAACAGGCGCTCTGTTCTCTTCTGGAGGAACAACAGAAGTGTTTTAAGCCAAACTTGGGACAAATTAACAGCAGCTTGCCTATAGCAGAGTCCCTCAACCTTGCAGCTAGAACCTCGTTCATTCAGAAAGACTCTCAATAAAGAAACAGCAAATTCAGGTATGAGGCACTGCCTTTTCTTGTCTTAGGGATGAGCAGAGAACTAGTGGTGAGATTCAATGTGAAGAGGCTGCTCACTGGTGGGAGTTTAAAATCCTTGGGAGGCAATTTGGCAAGAACTACCCAGAGCTTAAGAACAGAGCCCAATCCTTGACTCAGCAATTCCACTTTTAAGATCCCACCCTTAGAAATGCACTCAAAGGTCTGTTTATGTTCATGACAAGGTTGTTTATAAAAGGAAAAAACTGGAAAGACTCTAAAAGTCCATTACAAGGAGATCAAGTGAAGGAATTATTATTCAATCAATATAAATCATTCTTTATCTATTTGATGGAATATCACACAGCCACTGACAATGATGTGGGAGAGCTACTAAAAATGGGATTATCTGGAGGGAATAAAAGGGTTTTCTAAAGTATTTCATGCACTATGTCCCACTTTAAAAAACACTTTTATGCAGGAAAAAAAGCAGCAAGATGTTAGTGAGATTACTGATGATTTGTTTTTCTTGCTGTTTTTCCATATTTTCTGTATTTTTGAGAATGTATGATACTGTAATCAGATTTAAAACAGTATTTAAAGGAGAAAAATGTAAAACACAAGTATCGTGTGTATAGGAGAGTGGTAAGAAAAACACTCTGCTGCTTTTACAGATGCCTAAAAAAATAATCCCCTTGGGAATGCAAGCTGGTGAAGCCACTCTGGAAAACAGTATGGAGGTTCCTCAAAAAACTAAAAATAGAACTACCCTACAACCCAGCAATTGCACTACTAGGCATTTACCCACGGGATACAGGTGTGCTGTTTCAAAGGGACACGTGCACCCCCATGTTTATACCAGCACTAGCAACAATAGCCAAAGTATGGAAAGAGCCCAAATGGCCATCGATGGATGAATGGATAAAGAAGATGTGGTATATATATACAATGGAGGATTACTCGGCAATCAAAAAAGAATGAAATCTTGCCATTTGCAACTACGTGGATGGAGCTGGAGGAGTATTATGCTAAGTGAAATTAGTCAGAGAAAGACAAAAGTCATATGACTTCACTCATATGAGGACTTTAAGAGACAAAACAGATGAACATAAGGGAAGGGAAACAAAAATAATGTAAAAACAGGGAGGGGGACAAAACAGAAGAGACTCATAAATATGGAGAACAAACTGAGGGTCACGGGAGGGGTAGTGGGAGGGGGGATGGGCTAAATGGGTAAGGGGCACTAAGGACTCTACTCCCGAAATCATTATTGCACTATATGCTAACTAATTTGGGTGTAAATTTAAAAAAATAAAAAATCAAATTAAAAAAAAAAAAGAAAAGAAAATAATCCCCTGTCTGAAGATGCAGGCGTCTGGACTTGGGCACAGGCAAAGGACTCAACTCCCTGGCCGCTCCCAAGAATCTAGCTCCTCTTCTGATTGCCTGATACATCTTACTTTGCCAAAGACACATTTGTTCTGGAGAAGCATGTCTCAAATACTAATATTCTAAGAAGATACATTCTCCAAATGTCTGATTCAAATCTTTTAAAGTATAATAAACTCTATAATAAATAAAACAGTTATGAGCTAATATCAAGTCATAAAGACACGGCTGAGGTGCGCTGGCAGCTTCACAAGGCTTTGCGTGGCCCACAGCCTGAGAGCTCGAGGGGAAGCCATTAAAAAAAAAACCTGTGCCATTTGCAAACACTTATCTCTGCAAATCGAGGTTTTGCCAATATTAGAAGATTAAAGCACAACTGAATGTCGAGGCTTATAAAGACTGTTGGCTATTCGCACATTACCCCTGACTTCAAATGCCCGTATTAAACTAAACATCATGATCCTCTTAGACTGAATTAAGAAGAGTTGTAATATGATCTTATAAACAGGGCTGAGAACAGGGTTTTTCAAACCTTGGCACTTCTGACATTTGGGTCAGATTACCTTTTTGTGTTCTTCTGCTGTCCCGTGCATTGCTTTCTTGCATTCCGGGCTTCTGCCCACTGGATGCCAGTAGCATCCCTGCAGCTGTGACAATCACAAGTGTCTCCAGACATTCCCGAATGTCCCCTTGGCAGGAAAACTCTCCCTGGTTGAGCACCACTGCTTACTGGTCAAACACTGCATTCATCTATTCTATGTTGGGGGTCTTACCTAATAATTCAGCTGACTAAAAGAAGTTCTGCTTAAGTTGGTTGAAAGTACAAAGGCTTTCACTTCCAGATTCTGGATTCGAATCCTGATGCTACCCCACCGGCTGTCCATCACCTAACCCTTCCAATCAGCTGCTACCTCCTCTGGACAATGGGAACAAGACTATGCGTACTGGACTGAGACAATGGAGGCAGGACAGCACTTAGAAGCTCTGCAGTAAATGAAACCTTCTGCCGGTATGGTCGCTGTTAAGGGTCCAGTGTCCAGTGGGTCTTACCTGATCTCTGGAGATTCTTTCGGTAGCCACTGAGGTTCAGCTGGGTGACGGTCTCTGACACATGCGCGACAGCCACTTGCACGTGCTTCTCAGTGAAGTCGTAACACCAGGAGAGGTTCAGCTCATCCAATCTGCACACCAGAGGGGAAATAAGGAAAGCGTGAAAGCACAACACAGGAATGAGTTCTGTAAGTAGCACTGTCTCAAGCTGCAAAGAGAACACAAAGCCATGGATAGAGTCTTTGCCATTTCACGCACAGAACCTCTGCTTCTCTAAGCAGCTACCTCCCTCTGCTCACCTGAAACTGCCTTCTCCCCTCCTGACACACTCCCCTGCCCTGGTTTGCCTCAGAAAGTTGCCTTAGTGAGTGATGCCCCCTTCTGGAAATGGAGGGAACACTCTCCTCTAGATGGCTCAAACCTCATTACAGGACTAGATGGAGAAACTCTAGGCTATTTTCTTTTTCAACCAACCATGTTGTTAGCAAACAACCAGAGACTGAACAATCACTCGAGACACTTTAAAAAATATGTATCGGTGGATTATACCAGGGATTCCCAATAAAGAAATGTTGACATTGCAAAAAGCCACTTCATCTTACCTGGCCTCTGCTAACTGAGCAAATGAAGGACTCAAAGACAATATCCAACCATTAAACCACAAACCCCATTCCTGACACTGCTGAATAAATGTAGGTTTACACATTTTACTTCACTGATAATATTTTTATCCAAAGGTAATCTACTTTCAACAGATTAAAGAGATATACGGGGGTGCCTGGGTGGTCGGTTCATTAGTTAAGTGTCCGACTTCTGCTTGGGTCCTGATCTCACAGTTGGTGAGTTCGAGCCCCATGTCAGGCTCTGTGCTGACAGCTCAGAGCCTAGAGCCTGCTTCAGATTCTATGTCTCCCTCTCTCTTTGCCCCTCCCCTGCTTGTGCTCTCTCTCTCTCAAAATAATAAATAAACATTAAAAAAATTAAAGAGACACACATACAATGCTACAGTAGAAAGATTAAGAATTATTAAAAAGGACACACAAATGCACACACACAACACAGTATTGTGTATTCTGTGAGCCATGTCCCCCTCCCATTTAGTAGTATCTGTAACTGTAGCCTTTATTTATATACTAACATTATTATATGACACAAAAGATATTTTTCATGGAGCCACCCAAATTTAGATATTTGCGTTAAGTTAGGTCTATAGATATTATAGGGAAAAGGCCTGACTGAATAGTCAGGTATAAACAGATTAATTTCAACCATACTGTTGATAAACACAGTACTAAATTTCCCTTGTTTTAATAGTAAAAAAAGAAGGGGGATCACTACACAAGTATCCCCAGCAAACCCAAGTGATCTGCCTCCTCAGCTTGAACAGAAAGTTCAGAGGGTAAAGGATGGATGCTGTGTTACCATCAGGAGCACAGAGTCAGGAAGAGCTCAAGAAATATATTCGATTCTACTCCCATGGGAGGGATAGTTGTATATTTGCCAAAACAGTTCTATAATCAAATCTCACATCATTCTTACCTGGAACAGCTGCTCAGCAAAGTCTTCAGGGCAGATTCGGAGAATCCAGAACACCCAGAAAGATTTAGTCGCAATAAATTTGAGTTCTGTGCTAGGTTACTGGAAAAGGAGGAAAACGTCAGAATACCAATACGCACTATTACTCAATTAGTAAGCATTCTGAGGAAAACAGGCTAGAGAAGTTAAGTACTCAAACACACAGGGCTTTGAGCCAGAAGTGAGTTTCAACTCCTGTCTCACTCTGTATGACACCAAGCAGGATGCTTTGCCTCAGTTAATTCATCTGTGAAATGGCAGTATCAGTACCTTCTTGGTAGGGTTGTTAAGATTAAATTATATAATGTGATAAAGGGCTCAGTACATGCCTGGCACAAAGGAAGCACACAAGAAATACTAATCAATGTAGTTTTATTTATTTTTTATTATTTTTTTAAGTAGGTTGCAGGCCCAGCGTGGAGCCCAATGCGGGGCTTGAACTCATGACCATGAAATCAAAACCTGTGCTGAGATAAAGAGTGGAACACTTAACTGGCTGAGCCACCCAGGAGCCCCAATGTAGTTTTTAAATTAAAAAAAGAAAAGAATGATGGAATAAACATTATTTCTTTTTCATCCATAATTAGCATTAACTTATAGGCACACTTTTACTTGTCAAGTCTCCAGGTTCTTTCAATTAAACTTCTCTCAAATTTGCCCTCTCTTCTGCATTCTCAAATGCCTTGTGTTAGTGGATTCAGTGATTAAGAGCTAGAGTTCGGGAATCACACTCTATAACCAAGTTCAAATCGTGGTTCTGCCACTTAACTACCTGTGAGACCTTGGACAAGTTATTCAACCTCTCTGTGCCTCAGTTTTCATATCTGAACAACAAGAGCTTACATCATAGGTTGCTGTGAGAATTTATGAGATGACCTTTGAAAGTGCCCAATAAATGTTGGTAGTTAATTTTATGCATTTTTTGCATCAGGTTTCATCATTTCTTACCTGAGTGAACACAAAACCGTCTTAAGTAGTCTAGTTTTTCCCTTGTCTGATTAACCTGCCAAGGTGCCTAACAAGTTATTTTCCTAAATTTGAACTCTGACATGTTCCTTCCATTCTCAGATCCAGTCTCTTTACGACACTTCCCTCTTCAGTGACTATCATGGAGTCCAGACTTCTTATAGCATGGCAGGGGCCCATTATGATCAGGTCCTCACCTCCTGTCACCTCCTCACTGTGCCCTACGCTCCAGCAGTTCCCAACTACTTCAGAGTTTAGAACTGCACAGGCAGCTTTACCTAGACTGCTTCTTTACCTTGTCACATGGGGCTCTCCAACCTGAATATCTGCAATACTCAGCTTAAGAGTCACTTCCTCTGAGAAGGCTGCCCTCCCTAAATTTAACTAGGTCTCTCTGTGGGATGCATGCATCTAACAAACACACTGCACTGTAATTATCTGTCTCTCCCATGAATGGGGCAGGGAGTGGGCCTCTATTCATCCTTGCTTGTCTAGAACCTAGCATAAGTCCTGGCATATAGTTAGCATGCCAACTTGCATTGCCTGGATGAGTCCCGCACAGTACTGCAGAAGCACAGATACTGAGTCCATCTGGAGATGGACAGAAGGGCACCCCACATATATTCCGGAAACAAAATTAACATACAGAAAACAACTGCCTGTGGGACATGTTTCTGACGGCCACTCACTTGACAATGGGATCTGACAGCTGGAGGCCTTCCAGGCTTAGATTCTGCAGCTTGGAGCACCGGGACAGAATGCCGTGGAGGGTAGACACATCGATTACAGAGTTGGACAGATCCATGTGTTGCACACGGAAAGAGCTGAACACAGACAGGAGAAAAGAGAGGCTATGTAAGGTGGCCCACACAAGTACCTCCAGATCAAATCCAACCTCATCCCCTCCCCAAATGAGCAGCCAATCACAAACAGGATCCTTACTACACATTTCAAGTACAGTTTTGGTCTTAAAATAATTCCTACTAGTAACTCCTTTCCCTCACTCATTTTAAAATTCAGGAGGATTTCCGCCAGGTCAAAATGGTGCTGCCCATTTTGCTTAGGAAATTAGTCAGTGGGCATCATGAGAACGAGCTGGAGGTGGCTGACAAGAAGATTCTGCGTATGATGCCTCGAGGCAAAGGTGAGTGAGTGAATTACTGAAACAGAAAAGACAGCAGAAGAGCAAGCTGTAAAGGGCTAATATTGAGAGGCCTGGAGGAAACACAGGTGTGGAAGTTTCTAGGTAATTGGACCTAGTTGTTTGAAAGAGAGGGATGAACTAGAGAAGAGGATTGGAAGGTTCTGGCACAACTGTGGGTGTATGACAGCGTGTGCAGACAGTGTGTGGATCGAGGAAGGCAGCCAGGGACAGACCCCAGAGTAGCAGAGAAAGAGGCACATGTGAAGAAGACCCAGAAGGAATAGCCATGGGAGAAGGATAAACACCAGTGGAAGAGGGGTGCAGTCATATGACCATGGAGGGAAGGGGAAAGAACTAGAGTTGGGATCCCTGTTTTGTCCTTAACTCTGCCATTTTTAGCTTATCTTTCTGTTCGGTATCTAGTCATTCCACTCAAGTTTGGGATGGCATTAAACCATACTGCAAAACTACGAGGAAAAGAGAAGTAGTTTTTCAAAAACATTCCACAAGGCAAACAAAAAGAGGGCATTTCTTTCAGGTTGCATATCTGTCCACCATTGGATCAGAAACCCAGAGCTACAAAATCCGGGAAGACTCCTCACACACTGTCTTTATCAGAACTGGCCAGTGCGGCAAGAGCTAGGCTGGTTGAGTACTGTGCATGGCCCCTGCCTCAAGCGACTCACGAGGAGCATCTGCTGAGGACCCCCCTCCCCCCTGAGAAGCAAAATGTGCATCTCTGACCCTCAGGAAGAGCCCAAAAGTAACCCTGACTTAAAGTGGGAATGGGATCACGGTAAGCAGTGCCATGTTTCAGCATAAAGGCCATACAGCAAAGCATGCACTTAACATTCCACTACATAGCTGACTTGTCACAGGCCAGAAGGCTGGACATAGAAAAAAAGTAAGTTTTCATCTGCTTCTACCTCAAGATTTAGAAATAGTCTTTTCTAGTTTTTTTTTTTTTTTTTTTTTACCTGAAATGTTCAACTAATGGTTGATCCACAAATGATCGTGGGCAGCGGAAGGCAACCACCCCTCGAGACAGCAGCCGGCCGATCACATCCGGGTGCAGGTTTTTACCTGTGAGGTCCAAGGTCTGCCACAGGGACTCATCAAACCTGGAAAAGAGGAGGTCCTTAGTTAAGTCAGGGGCACTGGATACCAGAGGCTCTTACCACTGTTACAGAACAAGAGGGAGATGGCCATAAATCACCTTGAAGCAAATTCCGAAGGAAGCTATGTTTCTGAGTTGACAATACAATTAGCTATGACACTTTTGAGATACTATTGACCATTTCTTGCGCATCTCACAGATTAGCTTCCATCTTCATCTATATATGTATTTCAATATACATTATTGAATAGGTAGGTAGGTTCAAAGTTACCTAAATGATCCCACCTGCTGTTTTTGATAAGCATAAATAAGTTACCACAATCACCCTAAGTAACACGTAAATATAACTAAAAGGAGGGAGGTCAGCCCTATAGCTGACCTTTGCACATGGGTTTGAACTATGCAGGTTCACTAACATGCTGATTTTTTATTTATTTATTTTTTTAAACGTTTATTTACTTTTGAGACAGAGAGAGACAGAGCATGAACGGGGGAGGGTCAGAGAGAGGGAGATACAGAATCTGAAACAGGGTCCAGGCTCTGAGCTGTCAGCACAGAGCCCGACACGGGGCTCGAACTCACGGGCCGCGAGATCATGACCCGAGCCAAAGTCGGCTGCTTAACCGACTGAGCCACCCAGGCGCCCCACATGCAGATTTTTTATAGCACAGTACTGTAAATGTATTTTTTTCTTATGATTTTCTTAACATTTTCTCTCTGGCTTACCTTATTGTAAGAATAAGAGTATACAACACATATAACATATAAAACCTGTGTTAACTGTTTATGTTATGGGTAAAGCTTCTGGTCAATAGTAGTCTATTCATAGTTAAGTTTTTGGGGAGTCAAAAGTTATATGTGGATTTTTGACTGGGCTGGGTGGGGTCAGTGCTCCAAACCCCCATGTTGTTGAAGGGCCAACTGTACTTTGTTAAGAAATAGTACTATCAAATATCTACTAGGAAAAAGGAACCCTAAAAAGGAGTTGGGCTGTTTTACAATACCCTTTAAGCTTAAAAACAAAAACAAAAAACGTATATACATGCATGGAAATATATGTATTTGTATGAACTAACGTGAAAGGAAAAAGGAAAAATATTACTTAGATTTTGGATAGTGTTTCTAAAGCAAAACTGAGGTACTAAAATGTACTGAACAGTAAACCAGGGGGCTGTAATAGCCACAGTTTAATTCAACTTAACAAAAAAAAGAAAACATGAGATCAAGCACATGAGGGACCATTTTCAATGCCTACTAGAATTTTATTCTTTAATATTGCTTGAAATAAGCAGACCACCGGCAGGGCTTTGAAATATCGCTGCATAAAGAAACTGTCAACGTGTTATTTGACTTCTATTAACAAGAAGGCACGACTACAGTACCTGGCACATAACAAGTGCTTAATAAATGCTGGTTATGGCTTTTATGACAACTGATACGAAGATTAACAGACTCTGCATGAAGAGGAGAGCTGGCTGAAAGAAAATCGGTATGGGGTCACTTAGGGAGGGATCAGGGAAACTCCGCCACCACTGGCTCCAGCATTCCAGGGGTGCACACCTCCCCGTGGCTCTTCTAAGCAAACAGCCCACTCTGTAAGTACCCGGGGCATCTTACTGCCCACACAGCCCTGAATGGACGGGAAGGGGCTCTTGCTGGCTCACGATAAGAACTCCAGAGATGTGCAGGGAGAAGAGAGATAGATGGCCTTTAGGCGCAAAGGATGGCTAGGAGCTGGCTGGGGAGGACAGGTGGTGAAGAACGGACAAAAGTTCTAACTGCAAACAAAGCCTTCCCCCACTTCTGGCCCGTTACTGCCTTCCAACTCACCAAGACGTTCCCTGTGCAGCTCACCGTTCACACTTGAAAAGTGGCAATCCCGAACCAACAGAGACACCCGTAACTATCGGTTTCCATGTGCGACACGCTTCCACGAGCCAGGCACTGCACCGCCATCTTTATGCTTCATCCTCATAACTGTCTGGAAGGTACTACGATCTCTATTTTATATATGGGGGACCGAGGCTCAGAAGTGTCAAGAACGTCACTAAGGTCCCAGAGTGCTAGGTGGCAGAGACTAGGTTTGCATTTGGATCTAATACCAGGACCTGTGTTCTCCCCTCTGCGCTCACTGCCTGGCCCACGGGTGTGAGAAACCGTTGGCATCCCCCTTCACTCCTAGGACATCACCTGGTCGAGAGTCGGCATCCAACCAGCAATAATATAGGAAAAAGTTCTCCGAGGTGGGTATGTTTACACCTCCAGGAGACTCTTCCCTTCCGCTGTGAAATGAAGTCACTAATATTAAATATATGAAGATACCTAGTTTGCTTTGTGGTACTGTATTTTTCTTGTTTTTTTAGTTTCACTAGATCCAAATGAATAAATAAATAACCCTTCTCTTCTCCTTCCACACATAAACCAAAAGGGGTAAAAAATACTTACGCTAGGTGATACCACCTCTTACAAACACTGGAGACCTTCAAGAGTTCAGGGAGGCACAGACAGGAAAAGATTCCTAAGAGCAGCTCGTCCGGAAGGGAGTCCCATGAAACACCTTTGAGGGAGAAAAACAATGTGTCTTCTAATCACCACTCATTCACCCAATCAAGTCTACTGAGTCTTTTCATGCACTTAAAGGATACACAACATTTAACTTACAGGGGGAATTTAACACTAATCGAATTACTCATCCCACAATTGTTTTTCTGTTCACCCACTGTCTCCGTACCCTGCGGTGAGGCACCACACCTTCTCAGCAAAGGAGAAAAGAGAAAACCAAGAATACTTTTCATATCATTTTTCCCTTCAGCATCTGCTGGCCAACCTTAGTAAGGGCTATATTAAAGGCGGTACAGAGCAAGTCCCCCCTCCATGGCATACAATAATGTCTAAGACATTGATGCCCTCCATGGCTAAGAAATGCCTGGTTTCTCTCAGAAGTGGATTCGGTGGTGGATTCAGCCATCAAGTATTGACCTTATCTACAAGGCAAATGAAGTTTTTTCCTCTTTCTTTCAGATTTACAGAAAGCACTCAGAAGTCCATTTGCCTACAAGTGCACTATCAGAAGGGTGCTTTCATCTATCTCTCTATTTACTATGGTGCCAGGGAGCATTCTAGGTGTTGGGGAGAGAGCAATAAATCAGATAGACAAAGCATTTTAGCTTCACGGGACTTACATTCTAGTGGGAGGAAACAATCACACATATAAAAATACATCACAAGATCTGGAAAAATTGATTAGTGCTATGCAGAAAAGTTAAGCAGAGTAAAAGAGAGGACAGGAAGTACAGGGGCCAGTGTTCAGAATCTCAACAAAGCGGTCAAGGAAGGCCTCACTGAGACAGCGATTACTGAGCAAAGGCTTGAACAAAATTAGGGAGCCATGTTTTCTAGGTATAGGGAACAGAATGTTTGTTTTGAGGAACAGAAGAATGAGCAGGGAGGTGACAGAAGATGAGAGATGTCGGGGCCAGGTCATGCAGGACTCTACATCATGAGGCCTTCAGCTCTGACTCTGAATGTTGTGAGGAACCACCAGAGAGTGCTGAGCACAGAAAATTCTGAAAGGATTGCTTGGGCTGTGTTAAAAAACAAACAAACAAACAAAAAACTGGAGGGGCGCCTGGGTGGCTCGGTCAGTAGAAGGGTCCTACTTTGGCTCAGGTCACGATCTCATGGTTTGCGAGTCTGAGCCCTGCGTGAGGCTCTGTGCTTACAGCTCAGAGCCTGGAGCCTGCTTCAGATTCTGTGTCTCCTTCTCTGCCCTCCCCTGCACACACTCTCTCTCAAACAGAAACATTAAAAACAAAACAAAACTGGAGGGGGGAAAAAGGTGGATATTTTAAGATGAGTTTTGTCTTATAAAAGCAATGTCTCAATAGAACTCTTACATAGGAACATACAGAACATAACCCACAAGATCAGGATAATAGGACAATGGCCAAGAAGGAAACAGGTATGCATGGAAGAAATACTGAGTGTTTAGATCAGTTCAGTAACTCACCTTCCTAGTCAGTCTCCCTGTACCTCCACTTGCTCTTGTACACCAAGTCTAGCGCTATCCTCTCCCTTCTGTGATGGTTCACAGGACTGATGTCAGCTTGACTGGGTCAGGGGGAGGCTAAATATTTGGTTCAACACTATTATGGGTGTGTCTGTTGAGGGGTTCCTGGAGGAGATGAACGTTGGGAGTCTGTTGACTGAGAAACAGATTCCCTTCTCCAACGTGAGTGAATCTCATTCAATCCAAGTCCTGATGAGAATTGGTTTTCTCCCTGCCTTTGAGCTGGGACATGGATCTCCTGACTTCAGATGTGAACTGGAACCATCTGCTCTCCTGGTCCCTGGGCCTTTGCACTGTGGACCTGGGTACTTCCCAGCTTTCGTAATAGTGTGAGCCAAGTCCTTATAATAAATCTCCCTACATCTCTTATTTTTTCCACATCTCTGGAGAACCCTGATTACTAACACACTGTCCCTCCTCCCCGTTACCTAAAAAGGTGGATTTCCTGCACAGGTACACTGAACCAGGCTCTGTGGAGAACATGATGGAGAAAAGCACTGAGGGTGATAAACGTGGCACTTGCTGTCTCTGGGTGGTATTCTTGGGCAATCTTTCCGAGTTTGAACATCTCCATGGTCCCCCCCAAATATGTAGCCTAAGGTCCAAACTGCTTAGCATGAAATTTATGTCACGGACCCACTCATTTTTCTAGGTTCATTACCTAGAAATATGTTCTAGCCATTTGGACTTACTTGTAATTTGTAGAATGAGTCATTCTGCGCCACATCTCAGAGGCCCTGTACGTGCTGTGCCTGCCCCGATTGCTATTAATTTAAAATCAAGTTGCTATTAGAGCCCCAGTGCTTATGGAAGGCTTCCCATGACATCACCAAAAATGGGTCACTTTTTTTTAACCACAATTTTATTATTTACTTACTCATTTGTTTAGCCCTTGCCCCTGCTGGGCCATGAGTTCTTGGGAACAAAAAAGTATTTTTTAAAAAAATAATCTTTGTATTTCCTGAAACTCGCATGGTGTCTGATACATTCATATGATATATACATGCATATACTTATTTAACATGTCCTATCTGTGGGTGTCTGTTCTACAAATATGGAAAGGGATGGCCAGCTCAGGGTTTGAGACACAAACGGGAAATTTCAATGAAGTATCATAATGGGCTGCAATAGGGATCACAGTGCTGTGCTGTGCAGTGGATGGTGGTAGAGGAGAGATCAGAGAAGCCTTCCTGGAGGAAGTGTGCTCTACTGAAAAATGAGGAAATATGCAGTTGCTCAATGAATGCCTGCCCCTCCCTCCCTGAGGACAAAAGGGATGAGGGCAGACCATCCATGCTGACCCTGGACCACAATGCAGGGAGGCAGCTGGAGATCACCCTGAGGCTTCTCAGTGTGGCAACAACCCCCCTTCACCACAAGGCTCCTCCAAGCTCAGCATGGACAGAGGACAGGGGTTCTCAAATACGGCTCCTGCTCTGCTTCCCAAATTCGAAAAAGTTGATACATTAGCTTTTCTTAAGTTCTCCTTCCATTAACTCTTCTGAACTCCCTGACCTCTGGTGCCTCTTGAATACGTAGATCAGATTCTAGCATTGGATTTGGCAAAAAAGTCACATGCTTCGTTATTTCAAATCCAGGATGTTGAGACCACACTAGGACTTGCACTACAATCTGTCCACTCCTCGTGACACCAGGTGCCTGGCCTCCCCGAGGGTGAGAACCACTGGAAGGGAAGCACGCTGATGGGAATGCATCTCTGTGGCCCAAGTCTGTGAATACTGGGCAGGTTACCTAATCCCTCGGGCTCGGTTTCTGCATCTGCAGGAACAGGAATAAAATGATTTATTTTGCAAAGTAGTTCCCTGTGGAGATTAAATAATATAAGGGAAGACATCAAGCAGCAGAGTCAAACTTTCCTTTCTCCTTCTTGCCTCTATCTCTCTCCTCTCTCCATTAAAGCTGCACATTTGCCTTTTGTGATGACTGTTCGCTGCTGCTTGGAATTTCACTTATTTGAAAACACACTGGGTTTTAATAGGGTTTGGATGAGGGCTGCAGCATGTGATTGACCAAGAGGCCCAAACAGCCCTCTATCTAAGTTTGGGACCCCCAGAAGCAGATCCTGAGGACCTGAAGTCAAGTAGTTTATTTTGCTAAGTAATCCCAGGAAGCATTGGAAAGTGAAGAGATATGGAAAGGAAAGAAGCTAATTCGGGGAAATGTTAATAAGCAGGTTATTGCCATTGCCAAGTGGAGTTCAAGTCTGCCGGGGACTCCAGGAGACCCCATAGCACCCTGCCCCAGAGCTGTCTGTCTCAGCCAAGAGCATGGGTGCTGGGGTATTAATCCACCAACAACTCTCAGTCACTGGGTGTGGGCTTCTGGGAGCGGGGCAGAAATGTTAATTCCCACATGCCTGCCCAGAGAAAGGCATCAAGCAGTCATATCTGTATGCAGGAGAAAACCTGGCACACAAAGGAGTGCTGAGCTTCAAGGGGCTATGGATGGGGCACCATGCGTCCTCTAAAGACAGTGGAAAAGGAAATTAGGGAGGCTTGTTGTGAAGTGCAGGGCAGGAGAAATAAATTAATGAATTTGGTGCCTATTTTACTGGGAACATACAAGAAATCAGAAACAATTAGAACAACATGAGCTAGGTAATTAAAATGCGAGGAGGAGGGCCACCTGGGTGGCTCAGTTGGTTGAGCATCCAACTTTTGATTTCGTCTCAAGTCATGATCCCAGGGTTGTGGGATCTAGCCCCGCATTGGGCTCCATGAAGCCTGCTTGGGATTCTCTCTTTCTCTCTCTCTCTCCCCTCCCTCCCTCTGCTCCTCTCCCCCACTCATGATCTCTCTCTCTCAAATAAAAAATTTTTTTTAAATGCGAGGAGGAAAACTAGTCACTGTTGGCAGCAAGGAACACAGAGGTTTGCAGAGGACAGCAAAGCTAAGCAGTGAAGCACACTAGTAAGGTTAACACTAGAATTTGGATGTCTTCGTCCGTCCAACTCCTACTCATCCTGCAGATCTCGGCTTAAACTTGTTACCCCCTCAGAGGAGCGTTCCCAAATCACCACCACAGCCCCCAGACCCAGATTTGCACACCCAGCACACGGCACAATACTAAGCCCGTAACTGGCATCCAATAAAGCTTTGCTAGATGCATCATACCTTTTACTCTCCCTTCATGCAAACTGAATATGCCAATTCTGCGTTTGCATTTGCGTTGACTAGTTACCCTTTGCTAATCAAGAAACTAGCACACACCCAATGCCTAGGAGAGAGCCTGGCAATGAATATTAGAAAGTATTCAAATGCTGTTTCACGAAGGAATGACTGACAGCCCAAAGAAGAATGCTGGCTTTATTCTACACACAGGCAAGGCTGCTGGCTTCTTAGGACCAGTGAGTTTCCTTATTTGTAAAATGATAAGGTTGGCCTATGGCTCCACTTCAGCAAACATTCCTGGGTGCCTAATTAATGTACTAGTGCTGGGAGCTGGGTGTAAGCTACAGTCCCTGCACAACAGCCTCACTTGGAGACAAACTAATAAACAAATACATAACTTAACATTTAAACACTGCCATTTACTGAAAGCCCTAAAGTCTCGAGCATTTATTCATGCACACTGACTCTAAATGCAACAACCCTGTGTATTTAGTAGCATGCCGTCTTACAGATAAGGGAACTGGCCTCAGCAGGGTTAAATAACCTCACCAAGGGGCTATTGGCTGTTAGGCAGGAGAGCCAGGAGGCAAAGCTGGGGCTGCTCTGAGTATGCCAAAACCCCACACCCTGAGGTGCAGGTGCAGAGCCCCAAGAGGTGGCTATGTGAAGGCTGGCCAGGTAGCAGAGGGCACTGCAGGTGTGGGCCCTGTACCTGCAAAGGAATGGCACGGCGCTGCCATGCAGAGGCAAGAAGGCTGAAGACAAAAACCCAGGACGAAAAGATGATGTACTTGGGTCAGTACACGAGTAGTCTGTGAGATGGGAGGTGGGGGGAGTGCAGAAGAACACGCAAGTGCGACAAGGCCACACAACTAGCAAGCGGCAGGGTGGGAATTCAAACCCAGGTCTGACTCCAAATGATGTCCTTTCCACCACAGGATGCTCTAACATCCCACACTCTCCCCTGTTCTAAGTGCTTGATGCTCTACAAGACGGAGGAAGGTAAGAATTCAACCTGACTTACAATGCGAAGAGAACTCAATCAGGGCTAGGGAGGGAGGGCTGGCAGGGAGAGGGAGTAAAACAAAGATGCTAAGAGTTATCAAGCAGGCTGGCTCCCGAAGGGAAGGAACGAAAGCCAAGGAAACGCACGGCCCCAGCTGGCAGCCAAGTCCCCAGGACTCCCTCAGTTGATCACAGGACACGGACCTTAGGGCCCCTCGCTAGAGGTGCTGAAGCCTGAGACTGGCTGCTGTATAAGCAGATGGGGCAGAAGTCTGTCTTCCAGCTCCAGCGGCTGGTATCCAGGCTTGTGATATGCTTAATCTAATTTTACTTGCCATACTTAATTCTCCAAACATCAGCCATCTGTTTCCTGGATTCCTGACTCCTCTGCTGCCTGGTCTGTTTGCCTGAGTGGATGGGAGAGTCCAGAGCAGGACTTTCCTCCACTCACCTCTTCTACACCCCGAAGGCTGCACACCAGCCCTGCACAGAAAAGGAAACAATTATTTAAGCCCACGGCCGCCAGTCTTCAACTACACAAAGGCTGTTACACTTTGGAGCCCCGAAGGGGTGAAAACTGGCCAGATTCACAAACCTGCTGGTCGTCACCCTCAGCCACCATCATTTCCACTTACCCTTCACGTGCAAACCCAGCTGTCCACGTCTATAACTTCGCCACTGCCCATGCCTCAAACTCCTCTGGGGAGAGCAGCTTATTGAAGAATTTTCTATGTATGGAATCTTTGCAGTATAGGTTACTCATCTTTTTTTTTTTTTTTAATGTCTTCATTTATCTTTGAGACAGAGAGACAGAGCATGAGCAGGAGAGGGGCAGAGAGAGGGGGAGACACAGAATCCGAAGCAGGCTCCAGGCTCTGAGCACAGAGCCTGATGCGGGGCTCGAACTCACAGACCGTAAGATCATGACCTTAGCCGATGTCCGACGCTTAACCGACTGAGCCACCCAGGCACCCCTATAGGTTACTCAACTTCCTTGCAATATTTATTTCTTGGAACATCACCCACACTCAGATTCAAATTAAAATTCCAAATCTTAATCATAAACTCTTGACTCTCAAAACTGCTCCTCTCCTTCAGCATGGATAAACAAATTATACTTGAAGGATAAGCCAGCACTCACACCTCCCGTTTCTTATATCTAAGGGTGGGGGCTCACTTCACATTTGCTTGTGTTAGCTTGTTTTAAGTATTAACAATCTATGCTTCCTTTCTGAAAAACCACAAACATTCTGCCAAGCAAAACACAGTAAAACAAAAGCAGGGTCCCAAATGATCCCCTCAGCCCCAGAACCCTCTATTTCTGTAAGAAACTTGCTCAACTCTGAAATGTGGGGAGAGTGGAGAAACCATGGAAATTAGGATTTGGAGAATAAGGTAAAGTATATACACTCTCTAGGAGGTCTGAGAGGAGGTCTTTTGCCTGTTACGTTCACTGCTGTATTAGTAACCTCTAGAATGCTCAGTATTAATTACTGGCTGCATGAATAAATGAAAGGAAGCTGCAGGGCAAAGAGATGCCTCAAAGGGCCCCATAAAGGCTCTTGCAGAGCTGAGTTTTGGGAGCCGGGGGCTGAGATTCATTGGTGAGTCATGAAATCAATTCAGTTGAAGCAGCCTTGTTTTGAAAGAATGGAATGGAACACAATAGGAAGTATCTTAGCAAGGGGAATTACAGCTTTGTGAGATTTCTGTTTCAGGCACACACCCAGCATCGCAATGTAAAATATATTTATTACTGGTTTAAAAAAAAAAATTGGAGGAAAAATGTTTGCCTGTGAGCATTAAAAAGCAGATTCCCGGGCTCAAGGCAGGACTTCTTGGATCTGAATCTCAGGAATTTTGCACTTTGAACAAGTTCCTTTGGGGATATCAGCAGACACTAAACTTTAGAGTCTCCAGTCTGAGAACCACTGCAGGCTCTGGAATGTCAAGCAGTTTAACAGCCCTGGGAAAGCTAATCAACAAATTAGTTCAACGGTGTTTTCACTGTGTTTCACTGTTTTCACTGGGGCGGAGGGTAGGGAGAAAAGGGACCAAGACAGGCATTTAATGACATGAATAAAATGAAGTTGTCCTGTTTGGGCTTGTTACTGACCCCACTACTGGGCCACTTACTTCCAATTCCTTCCATACACTCACCCCGAGGGCAAAACAGACCTGTCCTGATACAGCGTTTGCCACACAGTTTTTATCTTCCAAAATAAAAAGATGAGGAGGATTTAGTTGCCAGATGTGTATGAGTCTGGCTGGGGGCCTGCAGGGAGACTGCTGAGGGAGGAACCAGGAAAAACTCCCAGCCCAAGGCCACTGTCACCAGATCGCTACATAAAGCAGGTGTGGCTTATTCTGCCCTAATCCTGGCAGAGCCATTAGCCACCTGTCTTGACAACTGCACACAAAACTCCCTGGAATGATGATCCAGAGAGAGAGAGAGAGACAGAGAGAGACAGAGACAGAAAGACACTGGAGGCCCACTGGGAATCCTCTACCCAGCTGTCTCTCATCCTGCATCAGGGAATCCACCTCTCCACACTCCATACCAATTAGCCAGTCTATATTGTGTGCAATTCCACACACGTAGGATGTAGATTATTAGTTTTCCTTCCTGCCTCTCTCTTAGGTAGTAACAAACATAAAAATCAAACGTTTTTTCTCTTCTTGCTTCAGGCATATATATTTGAGGTCAGTTTTAACAATGTAGACTTATTGACTGGACCATTTCCAGATCTTTCCCTCTCCTCAGAGCCTCCACTTTCGCTGAGTGGAAGGAGGAAGATTGTCCACATCCGCTGGGAATCACCCTGGAAGCCCTTCTGCACCTGGGAAGCTGTACCTGGTTCAATTTGGTTCCTCTGGCCTCCAACTGCACTTACTACCTAGACTACTCATTGGATGCTAGTGTTTTGGTCGCCATCTTCTGCCGTGAGATTCTCTGAGGGTGTGTTGTCTTTCTCCTCAACTTGACTTGCAATGTCCTACAAGCCAGCAACCATCCCTTAATCTCTCTTGTTTCTACAGTGCCTTGCTTAACAGTGACTTTTTTATTTATACATCTCTATCTCTGTGTATGAATGTGGAAGGACATACAGGAATCACACTGAATGTTTAAAAGCAACTGGCCCTGGACAAGTTAATCAAAATATGCTCATCTTAGCAGAAATGTGGTGTCTGTCACCACATCTGGTTGGTCAAACACCAAATTGCTAGTGCTACACTCCAGACGCTAAAAATAACAGAAGCATTAAATTCTGAAAGAAAAAATTCTGTACTAACAAGGTCAGGCTAACACGACTAAGGACAAAAGAAAAAGTGAAGTAGCTTCCCAAATGAGTGTCAGAAATTTTGTTGACCAAATTAACTGGATTTACTTATTGTGTATTATGTGCACACAACATGCTAAGAGCTTTGTGGGCACTCTTTCCCTTAATCCTCACAGCGACCTATGAAGTGGGTATTATTATTCTATTTCACAAAGAAATGAAGGCAAAGAGAGCTCAAATAACTTCCCAAGGTTGGTAAATAGCAGAATTAGGATGCAAAGCCAGATCTGACTTGATCACAATCCTTTATTGCCTTTCTAATTAATTCACCCCCTCCCCTGATGTAGATTTCCAGACGATAACCTGTAGGTTCTCATTCCTAACGAAAGGGTCAAAACCCCAAAACAACAGATTTTTTAAAGCAAAGCAAACAAACAACCCTTTTTCAAAGATAGTCAAATGGGAGGACTAAGGAATATACTTATTTACCCCGGCTCGTCTTCAATATTTCTTTAATCTGTCTCTTCTTCTCTGCTATCACCCACCCAATTCCTGTTTAGCCTCTGATCACCTCTTCTACAGACTACCTCAATGGCCTAATTCTGTCAACTCTAACGTCAGAATCTATCCAGAACGTGACACGTATTACTACCCCCATACCTCTTAACAAATCTCTAAATTTCTACCCTTGACCCCCTACAGTTTAATCCCATCAATGTGTCCTTTTAAAAGGTCACATCACAACTCTGCTCAATACCAGCTCTAGCCTTATCTCCCACTACTCAACCCTTAGCTCATTCCACACATGTCTTCCTTCTTCCTTGAGCAAACATGACATGCTTCTGCCCCAAGGTCTTTGCACTGACTATGCCCTCTGCTTGGAACCCGTTTCTCCAAGATACTTGCATGGCACATTCCTCACACTTAATGCCTTTACTTAAAAAGCTCATGTCTCAGTGAAGCTTCCCTTCAGTACCCTGTTTAAAACTGCAATCCATATTCCCACCCCAGGACTTCCAATCCCTCTCAACTTGTTCTATGTTTGTTTTTGGCCATGGCATTTATTACTTTCTAACATTCTACATACCACATTTATTATGTCTGTTGCATCCTCTCTCTCCAACAGAAGCTTCTTGAGGTCAGGAATGTTTACATTGTTTGTTGCCAAATCCCTAACAATCCCTAACACCTAGAACAATGCCTAGCACATAGTATGTGCTCAGCAAAAATGTGCTGGCTTAATGTTTTAAATACCTTCTAGCAAGAAACGGTATTATTGCACTACATTTACCCTATGGCCTTCTGTACTCTTGGGGCTCTGATCCTCTCTGGGAGGCACACGCTGATCTGTTTGAAAAGCCTGGAGACGGGGAGCTATCAAAGCCAGAAATGATACGGGGAGTTCTACATTTCAGTCCGTCTGCTCTAGCTCTGGGGATGGATCTGCAGAGGATAAGCCTGGAATTATGAGCCATTCCAATATTCAGGCAAGAGATAATGAGAGCTTGAAAAACATCCTGGAGACAAGAGGGAAAGATTCAATGATTGGCTGGATGCTGGAGGATGGCAGAATGGGACTGACCCTCAGGTTTTTGGCTGGGTGACTGAACACATAATGCTGGCAGTAATGTAGACACAGCATACCAGAAGAATCCCACTTGGGAGGGACCTGGGGAGAGAAGTCCCTACACATAGTTAACATTCACTTTAGCCGTTCTTTGGAAATCACTAAAGCAAATATGGCCAAAAAACAAAACAACAATAACAAAAAACCCCAAAACCCTCAACCAAGGCTACAGAGCAGAATATAAACAACAATAACAAAATCCTACAAGATTATTGCTTATGTTCCCATTTATCAGTAGCACCGAGCTGGCCTTTGAACATGCAGATTCACTTCAAAGTTAAGAGGTAGGTAGGTATGTCTTCTCCTGGGTTAAAATTTCACATGGGTTAAAAGTCAACTGTGCATCTAAAAATATGTATCTACCAAGATTCCTGCAGATTTGTGAAAATGACTTGTCCCACTTCTTTGGAAAATGACTTCAGAAGTAGGCAATTTTGAAAATGTGCCATCCTGAAGATCACTAAACAAAGATTACCAATAAAGTAGTTCAATCCACCTCTTATGTGACCGCCAGTTTACCTTACCTGGAAAGCTGTCTCTATTTAGCTTAGGTCTGCGGACTATCACAAAATCCTTGTCATTCCCCTTGCTCTTCAGCCGTTTTCGTGGGGGGCTCTGAGCGTGGCCCAGGTTTGAGAGCAGTTCCTGGGGGATATTCTCACTGTCCACCTCCTCTTTCTCCAGGGCGGAGACCCCCATGCCTGACAGCAGTTCAGAAGTCTTGCTAGAATCCCATCCCCATGTGAAGCTGGTAGTAACGTTGCTACCCTGGTCAGGAATCTCCTGGAGGTGTTTCCTGCAGAAATGCACAAAAGCCCCCCACCCCCGGCCCGTTCCTTTCAAAAACACACCCGAGTAATTAAAAGATAGGCCTAAATGAAACTGCAAGTTATGCAATGCAGAAAACTTTCACAGTGGCTCACAAAATTGCATATCTTAAGCGCCGGCGGCGAGTTTCCAAGTAGGAAAGAGAAAATAACCAAGCAAATCAAAAAGGCTTTTTGATTTACGATCACGTAGAAGGCCTTGAGAATGTCTTAAAGTGGAGGGAATAGACAAGAGGGAGAGCAATCATACAGCGACTGAAAATAGCAGGAAAGCTCAGTAAGGGAAGTCAAATAAAACCGCACACTGATCACCGCACTAAAGCATCCAGCCATCCACGCTTTCCCAAAGGGGCTAAGCAACTATTCACTCTACAGCATTAGTAACAATATTAGCAAGTAGCATTTTTCGCGGCCTAAAACAATTAAGACGGTTCATGCAAGCTCTGCCCCCTTTTGCAATCCGTTTACCTGTGCATGGCGTCCACAAGTTCTGGAGTTTTAAATGGGTGCATTAATTGCAGAGCTGCCAGCCACCGGGATTCCCGCTTTGGCACGCGGCGGCTCGCGGCGTGGAGCTCCGACCCCCAACAGCAAGACCCGCGAACTCTAGCAACGTTCCATCCTCACCGCGCGCGCAAGGCTCTTCTACTCGCTCTCCTCCGCCGCGGCCGTCTGCAGCCCCGCTGCCTGCTGGGAACTGTAGTTTCAGCCCTGACTTGTAGTCCAGCAGGCTCTCCGCTACTTCCTTCCTGGCTACTTTACCCGCCTTTGAGATACCCACAACCCCCTGCGGCTGGGGGCTGGGCGATCCATGGGGTAGGCGGGGAAACGGAAGTGGGCGGCGCTCAGGCTGCCTGGGAAATGTCAGCCTCTTGACTGGGGACGGGTTTTCCTCACAGCGGAGACTGCGGGCCTTCTAGTGATCGTCACCGCCGTCGCCTCGAAGAGTGGGTCCCAGATCCTGGACGATTGCGGCCGACGCGGAGTTTCCCGGTCCTTCCAGACACTGTCTGGCGAGATCGGACCGTGAGCCCGATGGGGAGAGCGTGAGGCACTGTGGGGTCGAGGGTCTGAGGCCGAGAGCAAGCGGAGATCGAGAGGACCACGGAGACCCCGAGCACCCGCCGCCACGGGCCTAACTAAGTCCCCGGTCACGGAGAGGAGGTGGTAGCCCGGCCCGCTGGCCAGGTGAGAGGATGGGGGCCGCGGGCGTCACATGTGCTCTCCCCTCCGCCGGGAAGCAGCTTCCTTCATCGGGGAGAGGGTGGCCCTTAGCACCGGTCTGTGGACAGGATCCTTTCCTCAACAGTAAAACAGGCACTAATGATATCGGGGGTCATCTCGAAGGCTTGGCGTGAGGGTCAAGTCAGATAACGCTTGTGAAAGCGTCTTGTAAACAAAAGCGCTGTTCGAACGAGAGGCGAGGCGGTGTTTTAATTTCAGGTGAGCAGACCAGTGGTTCCCGTGTGCAGTGGGAAGGCTGCGCATAGCCTTTCAGCCTTGACGAATTTCATAAATGTTAGCAAGGGAACGAATACGGTGACTGTATGTTTGCAGAGGGCTTTATAGCGCAACTGTCGGGGCCACGAGCGGGGCCATTCGGCTCTTAAGACCGGCTGCGTCTGGTTGCGTCGCTGTCTAAAAACAAGCTGCTTTTAGCCTGTCTCGGCGGAGAAGAGTTTGGGGGCAGCTAGAGGAGGGAGTGTGCCATGTTCCAGATAGGATGACCATGCGAAATCTGTTGTGCACACTATACCATAACTGTGACCCTTGGAAAACATTGGAAGAGAGAAGGGGAACGAATTCCAACCCTAATAAAAATGGAGAGGATTCATAAAGTTCGGAAGTAAGCAGGCCCGCGTCATCACAAAAATTAATATTGGAGTATTACTTCGGTATGCTGGATGACTTACCTTAAAAACTAGTATGACATACCATTAAAAAAATGATTCGCTTTTTGTTGGATTTAAACCTAAAACCTATCTTGTCCAGGTATGTGTTTGTTTCAGGCTTGGTGCTTAGCTTGAAAAGTGACTACTTCTTAATTAAGGTATTCACGAACCTTTAGTTTTTTCTTGAAAGTAAGCGAAATTGGCCTAAAGAAGGGATATGCTCACAAATTAATTTTGCCTTAAACTATGTGAAGATACTAGGTTGAATTGTCACAACTCATTAAACTGATGTTACAGAAAATATTTTTAAATGCAATATTCTTATTTTTTATATAAAGCTACCTTTATGTTACTTTGGCTAAGGAGAAAGCAGTTGCCCTGGGTTGGAATCTACATCCTTTCCCTTAAGTTGGCAACTCATTAGAAAAAATAATTTTGTCAAAAAAAGTTATAGTCTCCTTCAAGAAAGACAGAGGGAATGTTTCTGGAGGAGAAAGAAAACAAGAAAATAATGTGTCGTGATGAGAATAAACAAAGTTTTGAGACATAAAGTAGATCGTATAGATAGGAAGATCTAATGGGATGATTTTAAATTTAAAGATGAGAAATTTCTAGTGGTAGGATTTAGCAAGGATTTACCTAGGAACTAGGGAACATTTCTAGTTGTCAGAATACTTTTTATATCTGAATTGGTGGACAGGAGGTCCTCTATAGGACTTCAAAAAGAGCCTTTCAACTTTGAAAGTCTGTCTTCAAATTCTGTAATAGTTATCTTACTGACAGTTTGCCCTGGCAACAGAAAAACATTCGCTTGCTGAAATAGGAATCATTTTTTCCCGCATGTCTTCTAATCATGGCTGTTTTCTATCTAAGTAAATAAAAGTTTAAATTGGTACAGGTGTCTGATACAAGGAATTGTGTCCGTTGAAGAGATGAGATTATCAGCTACATATATAATTGCTGTCTGGTCTCTTCAGGAATTGCATGTAATTGCTACTGATATGGATTATTTTTTTTCCCTGATTAATTTTATTTACTTAATCTTGCTCAGCATGCCCCATGTCCCATTTTAGTGGAGAGGTGTGACTATATTCCTAAAACTAGAATTACTAGATCATTATCTAGGATAGATGAATTATAATTGTTTTATCTCTGGAAATGACATTAGAGTAAGTAATGTTTAGTACTGTTTGGAAGTTTGAGATAGAATACAAAGTGACTTTGGGGCTCCTGGGTGGCTCAGGTTTGATTTTGGCTTAGGTCATGACCTCATGGTTGTTGAGATCCAGCCTGCATCAGGCTCAGTCAGCCCTGGGCATGGAGCCTGCTTAAGATATTCTCTCTCTCTCTCTCTCTCTCTCTCTCTCTCTCTCTCTGTGTCTCTCTCTGTGTCTCTCTCTCTGTCTCTCTCTGTCTGTCTCTCACCCGTCTGTCCCCTCTCTGTGCATTCCCCACTCTCAAAAAAAAAATACAAAGTAACTTTGTAAATTGGGAAAGTGTTTATTGTAAAAGGGACAAGATAGTCAATATTATGAAGGCACAGGAGAGGCCAAAAAGGACTGGAAACTACACTTGACAATAAGATAGATAGATAGATAGATAGATAGATAGATAGATAGATAGATAGATAGATAAATGTATATGTATATATGTTCAGTAATATATTAGTGTTCTTTTTGAAAATGAAATATGACAAGAGATTGTATTTAAATAGAAGAGTGATGTGCTTTTTTCTTAGTTCCATCATAGCATGAAATCTTAAAGATTTCTTTAATTTTTTTATGTTATTTAGCTTAAGGGAACAAAAGGCTAACAACAATTACATAGCAAGAAGTTTCAACCTGCCATCAAATTTCAAAAGGATCCTTTTCCCTCCATTAATTTTAAAGTAGATCTTTTGATCTCTGTAGTTTGATGTTTTCTGTGATGGACAGATTGGGGCAAGAACAAAAGGGTTCTTTCCCTATTCTGATTTGCTCTGTTTTCTTTTCTACCTTCCTCATGTAGATTAACAGTCTTAAGTAATAGCAGTCTTACCTGAAGGTAAAAATTCTTAGTTAATTCTATATTAAACATGACTTTTCTAGCATTCTATCTTGATATATGTAAAGGAACAATTAATAGAATGTTTCTTGTTTACTATGAAATGGAGCAAAAGAAAGCATTTAAACAATTTAAATTGCATTAAGTATGTCTGGATTCAAAGAGACTCTGTAGTATCCATGTTGTAGTTAGAATGTGTAGGTTTGAATCCCAGCTTTGCCACTCACTGACTGGGAATGTGGACAAACTACTTACTCTATGTACCCTTTTCTGTTCTATAAATAAGGATATTTATAGTCCTTTCTTATGAGGTTGTGAGGTCTAATTTGATAAAGTATGTTAAGTGCTAGCATAATGCTTGGAATCCAGTAAACTCATACTCAATATTAGCTATTGTTGTTGTTGTTGTTTTTAATTACTTTAGTAAGAAGGATTCTAAGGGGTCACCGGGGTGGCTCGGTTGGTTGAGCCTCCGACTTTGGCTTGGGTCATGGTGTCGAAGTTAGTGGGTTCGAGCTTCCACGGGGCTCCCTGCTGTCAGCCCAGAGCCTGCTTGGGATTCTCTGTCCCCCTCTCTCTCTGCTCTTCCCCTGTTTATGTTTTCTCTCAAAACTACATAAACTTTTTTTTTTTTTAAAGGATTCTAAGGATTATTCTTTAATTACCAAAATAAGTCTTACAATCTCTTTACCTGAAATCTTTAAGAATCCATTACAATTCCAATTGTTTTCTTCTTACCTGCTTACATGGTTACTCACTCTCTCTCTCTCCCATGGCTTACCAAAAGTTAAGCACTTTGTACGTATCTGTTTCTTCAGAAGGGCTTGTCACACTTTGGAATTCAGCTTACCTGGTTGATTTGGCAACTCAGCTCATTTTTTGAAAATGACTTCAAAAAATATTACAGCTGTTTTTATTTTTAGAGTAGGAGCCACATTCTCTTGTGGTATATCCTAAACTGAATTCTCCCTGTACATCTCCCTGAAATCTTTAAACATGGAATAATGGTTATATTTCAAAGATTTAATTTTTTATTGGTGGTAGAGAATTGATGACTTTCATCACTCCATCTAGTTCTGATACTTTCAATTTTTCATTATTAAGATGTTGGGTTGCCTCCTAGTTTTTATTATTTTACATATCTGAATAAAGACACATTTAAATTTACACAATCTGAGCCTGATGAATCACTAGGTTCTAGCCAGAAATCTTTCATTCAGTTTTGGAACCTTAGGTTTGGACAAAATATTTGTGTTCAGTTGCTACTACAAATCTTTCCTGCCATCTTCCCTTCTTCTCTTTTCCTTTTCTTTCTCTTTCTTTTTGAAAATATTTAGGATGCTTCAAATTCCAAAATTTTCTTAACCTGTAAATTTTCCACTTAAATTTAGCCTAAAAACCTATCAGCCATAAAGTACTTGGGAAACAGCACCCCAAGTCAGTAACAATAACAAGCTAATTATGAAAGGCATTTGAAAGGGATTGTATGAGATCTTGATACTTGTTCAAAGACTGACTTGGATTTTAAATGTTTAAGACTTTAGAACTGGTATTTTGAAAGGGAGACTATGTCTGGATTTCAAGTACTAAAATTTGATTGAATGAATTGGCGTTTTGATTTTGAGTAAAATCTACTTTTGCTGCTGTTGGTGTTCATGCCATCCTGTGACAGCTTTAAATCTGTTCAATTTCTAATCACATGGAACTGAATTTTGATTTGCCTCCAAATTTTTGCATATTCTTCACTCATTTTTGTCATTTAGCCTAAACATGTTATTTTAATGTTTGAAGAATACTACTAGAAGGACCACTTTTGTGGGTGGAGGCACATTTCCTCTTTTGTCCTTGGAGTATATTTTTGCACAGCTGTACATGGTTGCAGGTCAGCAGATGATCCATTTTTATCTACCTCCACTTTGATCATGTTCCTAGGAGAATGGCATTGTCTTTTCTACATGACATTGCCATGTCTTACACACCTTCTTGACATGGTTCTGTCCCTTCACAACAGACAGGTGAAGGGGTGTTTGGGCTACTTTGTAGACCTATGGAGGTAATCCCAATTAGTCAAGAGAGGCAAGGGGAGCAATTTCTTGGAGCAAAAATCATTTTTTGTTTTATAGGAATGAGGGTGGACTCAGGCTGTGGTAACCACAGAGAATGAGAAGCAAAAAGCATTTGGTATCCATATTTTGGTGGGGGAGGAGACTATATGGTATAAAGCTATGCTTTGAGACTGTTGAAGCAACTGGTTATCTTCTAGAAGCACATGATATAAAGGAGGTGGAGATTAGCAAATAGCATTTATTGAGGATCTGTTCTGGGCCTCGAACTCCTATTTGGTGTTTCACTTTTGTATCTCCTTTGATCTTCATAGCAACCTGTATGAGGTGATTATTTATCCTCACTTAATAGCTTAAATTGTATAAAGTTATGCAATTATTAAATTGAGTTGGGATTTGGAACCCAGGTTTATCACAGTACAATAAAACATTTGTATTTTAAAATAGCTGTAACTTTAGACACCCAGCACCACAGCAGAATTTTTCATTTTCTATTTGCTGTGTGTTTTACCTTCATATTACTACACTGATTTTTAACTAATGTTAAAATTACAAAATAATACTTTATTTGAAATTAAAAACACGTAACACAAAACCACAAAGAAGAAAATAGAAATCATGTCTTTATCATTTTAGGACAGCCACTGTTAGCATTTTGATGTATATTTGTCCGTGTGTTTCTTATGTGCACTTCCTCGGACCCCACCCCTGTCCCTTTGCCATCTCTAAAGTGCCCCTGTGGATCTCACCTTTCTTCCAGACTGGGGAATCTGGTGGCTTCTTTGAATCACAGCCTGTAGTGGAGTGTTGCTGTTCTGTAGTCCTTGACTCATGCACAGATCCCTGCTCCCATCAGTACGGACAGGTTTGCAGGATTAGTGATTTATGAAACCCTTGGCTGCTTGTTTCAAAAGGGCAGTGGACAGCGATGAGACTGGTGGACGCTTTTGAGACTTCCTAGACTATTTAGTACAAACATTTAAGTTGTTGCTATGTTTTCATGTTTAAATAATGCTGCCGTGAAAGATAATATCGTAGATCAATTTTTGTTCACGTTTTGGGTTTTCTTTAGGTTATTTGAAGAGGGATTGCTAGGACAAAGGATATGTACCTTTCTAAAGGTATCTCATACATATCGCCAAATTGCTGTACTCCTTGGTTATGAGTTTTTTTTACTAAACCAAACCTGAGTTGTCTAATCTATATTTTTATTAGATTTTAATTGACAGTTACTTTATTAATTGAACATACAGATAACTAGATCAGATGGGGAATAAGGTGTGCCTCTAGCTTTGAACACAAAATTATTGAGCTGAAATAACCATAACAGGATATAGGGATTCGTAAAGAACCTTGAAAAGTGCTGTCATTCTAGACTGAAAAAAATAATTCCTCACTTGAATTTAGGTACAGGTCAAAGTTATGGACTTTGAAACTATTATTTTCTCACCTAAGATTAGGGAAACCCCAATTTTCATCTCCAGTTTATTGGGGCCCTTAGGCCTAACCTTGTGCCATAACAAGACAACAGGAGTTCAGGTTGAACAGAATGGACGGTGTGGTAAACAGAATAATAGACCCTAAAGGATATGTATGCCTTAATCCTTGGCACCAGTAAATATGGCTGGATTATCCACATTGTCCCAGTGAGATCAGATAAGCCCTTGAAAGCAGAGTTTTCTCCCCCCGAGAGTGGAAGAGAAAGTCCAAGATTCCTGAGAGGATTTGACAAACCATTGCTGTCTCTGAGGTACACAGGGCCACATGCAAAGACTGAAAGAGGCCTCTGGAGCTAAGGGTAAATGCCAGCTGACGGCCAACAAGGAAATGGCGATCTCAGCTCTAAAACTGTAACAAACTGAATTATGTCAACAGCCTGGATGAACTTAGAAGTACATTCTTCCCCCAGAGTCTCCAGAGAGGAACACAGACCTGCTGACACCTTGCTTTTGATCTTGAGAATTCAGTTGAGCCAACTTGTGCCTGGACATCTGACCCACAGAAACTATGACATAAGGGTGTTGTTTTAAGCCTCTGAGTTTATAGGAATTGTTTATAGCAGGAATAGGAGACTAATACACCGAGAATGGAAGAGATCGAACCAAACCATTTCTTTATTACTAGAATAAGGGATCCATAGTTCTGTTTATTCATCTATAAGATTTTAAAGTGCAATCGAATCAGACTGAAAAATTGACAGCTACTGTAAAAAAATATTAGTAGCTTGTGGTAAGTTTATAACTGATTTTGTTGTTTGCCTATGCCAATAATCTTATAATTCATTTTTGTCTTAGTGTTTTCTTTTCCTTTTTTCTTTAAACAATTTTTTTTAATGTCTATTTATTTTTGAGAGAGAGAGTACAAGCAGGAGAGGGGCAGAGAGAGGGAGGGAGACAGAGAATCCGAAGCAGGCTCCAGGCTCGGAGCTGTCAGCACAGAGCCCCAGGCAGACCTCGAACCCACAAACTGAGATCATGACCTGAGCTGAAGTTGGTCGCTTAACCGACTGAGCCCCCACCTGGCGCCCCAATGTCTTACGTGTTTTTCATGCATATTATAATAAATGTAAAATGTGTGAATTGAGTTTTTTCCATTAATTTTATGGTAATTTTCAAATGTTACTAGATAATCTTAATATCATTTGATATACTTCAATAATGTATCATTTGCTTCTGCCATACTTTAGCATTTCCTTGGTAATCTCTGATATTCAGTCTTTTTTCTATGACTACCATATTCCTTGGACTGGACAATTTCAGGAAAGTAAATATCTCAGTCAAACCATAAAGGGATTTTCAGATAGTAACTATGTTACATTTAAATTCACATTGAGTTATGTTTGTTTAAAAGCTGGATCTTGAAGATGGTAATGGCTTTCATCAGCACATTCTGCATGGAGTTATCCATTTAATCTATTCTTGAATTACAAATAAGATTTGACCTACTCTTATTGTGATGGTATAAGTTTTTCTCATAGAAAATGAAATTTGAAATTTTGAGTAGTAGTTAGTAGTGGCAGAGATGTAGTAAGTCTTTGAGTTGTGATAAGTATTTGTAAAATCGGTTTTGAAGAACATAACAAGAGTTTTATGTTGCCTTTATAGTCAGCATTAATAAAAATTATGTATATACTGAAATGTAATGTTTTTATTCACTTATTCATTCATTCAACAAATACTCTTTGAATATCTACTGTATGCTGAATACTATATTAGAGACATGGGATATAGTACTGAATAGTCAAGTCTCTGCTCTCATAAAGTCTGGGAGGTGGGGATGGAGGAAAAGGGCTACAGGGAGAAAATAAATATAAATATACATTATATCAGGTGGATAAGTGCTTTGAAGAAAGATATTGCAGGATATGGTGATAGAGTGATGAAAGAGGGTCAATTTGAGATATTTAAAAAATATGAAAATACTGGTTGAAATACACAAAGGAATGTTTAGTTGAAATACACAAAGGAAGGGTCAGAGAGAGAGAGAGAGACACAGAATCTGAAGCAGGCTCTAGGCTCTAAGCTGTCAGCACAGAGTCAGATGCGGAGCTCCAACTCATGGACCCTGAGATCATGACCTGAGCCAAAGTCAGACACCCAACTGATGTAGCCACAGACGCCCCTTTGTATCACAATGTTGATTCACTATTAAGATATTTATTACTTGGAATAATGTAGTTAGTCCATGGACCCAACAAAAATGCCTAAAATTGATTTTACAAAGGTGAACTGAACATGCTGCATTTAGTTAGTAAAGGTAAATTATTTTAAAAGCATAGAGAGAGAAAAAAATAAACCATTTGCTGGTGTATTATCAGCATTTATAATTAAGAATATTTTCAAGTGTTGATGATTACAGGTTTGTAATATAACTTGAAGTCTGGAATTGTCATATCTCCAACTTTGGTTTTCTTTTTTAACATTATTTTGGCTATTTGGGGTCTTTTCTGGTTCCATACAAATTTCAGAATTGTTTGTTCTAGCTCTGTGAAGAATGCTGGTGTTATTTTGATAGGGATTGCATTGAATGTGTAGATTGCTTCAGGTAGTATCAGCATTTCAACAATATTTGTTCTTCCAATCCATGAGCATGGAATGTTTTTCCATGAGCATGGAATGTTTTTTATTTCTTTGTGTCTTCAGTTTCTTTCATAAGCTTTCTATTTTCTTACTATTTTTTTTAACGTTTATTTATTTTTGAGACAGAGAGAGACAGAGCATGAACAGGTGAGGGTCAGAGAGAGAGAGGAAGACACAGAATCTGAAACAGGCTCCAGGCTCTGAGCCGTCAGCACAGAGCCCGACACAGGGCTTGAACTCACGAACCACGAGATCATGACCTGAGCCGAAGTCGGACGCTTAACTGACTGAGCCACCCAGGCGCCCCAACTTTCTATAGATTTTTTTAACCTCTTTGGTTAAGTTTGTTCCTGGGTGCTTTATGGTTTTCGGTGCAATTATAAATGGGACCGAGTCCTTGATTTCTACTTCTGCTGCTTCTTTATTGGTATATAGAAATGCCACAGATTTCTGTATGTTGATTTTCATATCCTGTGACTTTGCTGAATTCACATATCCGTTCTAGCAGTTTTTTGGTGGACTCTTGGGTTTTCCACATAGAGTGTCATGTCATCTGGGGAGATTAAAAGTTTGACTTCTTCCTTGCCGATTTGAATGCATTTTATTTCTTTTAGTTGTCTGATTGCTGAGGCTAGAACTTCCAACATATGTTGAACAATGGGTGAGAGTGGACATCTCTGTTGTGTTCTTGACCTTAGGCAGAAAGCTCTGTTTTTCCCCATTGAGGATGATACTAGCTGTGGGTCTTTCATAGGTGGGCTTTATGATCTTAAGGTATGATCCTTCTATCCCTACTTTCTTGAGAGTTTTTATCAAGAAAGGATGTTGTATTTTGTCAAATGCTTTTTCTGCATCTACTGAGAGGATCATGTGGTTCTTATCCTTTCTTTTATTAATGTGATGTATCATGTTGATTGATTTGCCGGTATTGAACCAGCCCTACATCCAGGAATAAATCGCACTTAATCATGGTGAATAATTCTTTTAACGTATTGTTGGATTCAGTTTGCTAGTACCTTGTTGATAATTTTTGCATCCATGTTCCATCAGGGAATTTGGTCTGTATTCTCCTTTTTAGTGGGGTCTTTGTCTGGTTTTGGAATCAGGGTGATGCTGGCCTCATAGAATGAGTTTGGAAGTTTTCTTCCCATTTCTATTTTTTTTGGAACAGCTTCAAAAGAATAGGTGTTAACTTTTCTTTAAATGTTTGGTAGAATTCCCCTGGAAAGCCATTTGGCCC
This sequence comes from Acinonyx jubatus, assembly GCF_027475565.1. Classification (NCBI taxonomy): domain Eukaryota; kingdom Metazoa; phylum Chordata; class Mammalia; order Carnivora; family Felidae; genus Acinonyx; species Acinonyx jubatus. The sequence continues at coordinate 207,606,681 of NC_069380.1, forward strand.
TGGACTCTTGAGATTTTTGATTACTGATTCAATTTCTTTACTGGTTATGGGTCTATTCAAATTTCCTATTTCTTCCTGTTTCAGTTTTGGTAGTTTATGTATTTCTGGGAATTTCTTCCAGATTGACCAATATGTTGGCATATAATTGTTCATAATATTCTCATATTGTTGTTTGTATTTCTATGGTGTTGGTTGTGATCTCTCCTCTTTCATTTGTGATTTTATCTGGATCCTATCCTTTTTGATCAAACTGGCTAGGGGTGTATCAATTTTGTTAATTCTTTCAAAGAACCAGCTCGCGGTTTCGTTGATCTGTTCTGCTGTGTTTTTTTTCTTTCTTTTTTTTAAATTTTGATATCCTTGGTTTCTGCTCTAATCTTTATTATGTCCCTTCTTCTGCTGGTTTTGGGATAAAGAAGATGTGATACACACACACACACACACACACACACACACACACACACTCTGGAATATTACTTAGCAATCAGAAAGAATGAAATCTTGCCATTTGCAACAATGTGGATAGAACTAAAGTGTATTATGCTAAGTGAAATAAGTGAGTCAGAGAAAGATAAGTATCATAGGATTTTTCTCTCATATGTGGAATTTAAGAAACAAAACAGATGAACATAGGGGAAGGGAAGGAAAAAATAAGATGAGAGAGGTAAACCATAAGACACTTTTAAATACAGAGAACAAACTTAGGGTTGCTGGAGGGGTTTTGGGTGGGGGGATGGGCTAAATGGATGATAGGCTTTAAAGAGGACACTTGCTGGGATGAACACTGGGTGTTTTGTATAAGCGATGAATCATTAAATTCTACTCCTGAAATCATTATTACACTATATGTTAACTACCTTGGATTTAAATAAAATTTAAAAATTAAAAACCAATTCTCAAGTGTATGATTTTATTCAATAATCATTGGTAATTTTTTCTACATATAAAATAGGTAACTTTCTTTAAAGAAAATAAGATTTATATAGGTAAATGGAAAAGTGGTAAGTATACATTTGCAAGGGTCAGGGGTGCCAAACCCTGTACAGTCGAAAATCTGTGTATAAGTTTTGACTCCCTGGAAACGTAACTGTTTATAGCCTACTGTTGATTAGAAGCCTTACCTGTAATGTAAACAGCCGATTAATAGATATTTTGTGTGTATGTCTGTGTGTGTGTTTTACTGGATGAACTTGACGTTTATTTTATAGTGTGAGTATTTTTTATTGAAGATAATTAGCATACAGCATTATATTAGTTTCAGGTGTATGACATAATGATTCAACATATATTGTATGCATATTATATACTCATAATAAACTAAGCTACAGAAAAGAAAATGTTATTAAGAAAGTCATAAAGAAGAGGACATATATTTAAAGTACTGTATTTATCAAAACAAAAAAAAATCCATGTGTAAGTGGACCCACACTGCTCAAACCTAAGTTGTTTAAGTATCAAGTACTGTGTTTTGTGAAGCAGTAAATAAGTAAGAATTTCAAGTCATTAAAGTTGTTAAGACAAGATTAGCACACACAAAAAAACAAACTATTTCAAACAAAGGAAATGTTTTCAAATGGTCTTTTTCTTGCTGTTTTTCCCTCTTTTGGAACATTTTAAGTAATGGACTGTGGAAAACTTTATTTTACAAAACGTCTGATTACTTAGGATCTAGTCAATTGTGTATTTGTATAAAACTTCTGTTAGGGCTTATAACTGTAAGGAACAAACACCAAATGATACTTTTGAAACAGTTCACGTTCAGTATTCTTATTTTGCAATATTTTTAGAAGTAGTATAATTTTCATTAAGATAACTTTTTTCCTGAAGATACAATTTATGTCAAGATTTTAAGATCTGTTTTCAAAAATTAGATATGTATTTGAGAGTAGGAATTATCCTTTTCCTTCTATTTCTTTTTTTTTTTGATGTTTTATTTATTTTTGAGAGAGAGAGAGACTGCAAGTGGGGGTGGAGTAGGGGAGGAAAGGCGGTGATGGGACAGGATCCAAAGCAGGCTCTGTGCTGACAGCAGCGAACCTGATTCCAGGCTTGACCTCACAAACTGAGAGATCATGACCTGAGCCGAAGTGGACACTCAACCGACTGACACACCCAGGCATACCCTTTTTCCTTCTATTTGTAGTTCAATGTAAGGCCTGACAATTTTCCAAAGAATTTATTAACACGTCAATAAACAAATATTTAGGAAATTTCCGAGCGGTTGTTTATGTTAATGCTACTTTTTTTTTCTTTTCCACTTTACAGATATGATCCAGACCTGCTCATGAATGACTTTTGGTTAGTCAGAGTGAACATTCAATAATGAGTGGTGCAGCTTTGGGACTCGAGATTGTTTTTGTCTTTTTTCTGGCATTATTCCTACTTCATCGATATGGAGACTTTAAGAAACAGCATAGACTTGTAATTATTGGAACACTGCTAGCTTGGTATCTCTGCTTTCTTATCGTCTTCATACTGCCTCTGGATGTTAGTACGGTAAGAGGTGAAACTGAGTTTTGCAATTTGAAAGGCAATTGTAATCATACAGCATGTTTGAGATATGTTCTTAAAACAGCTAAATTATATAAGGTCATGCTTAACTTTTTGTATTTAAATCTTTGTGAATTTGATCATTAAAAAACATAACCAGGAAGGTCACTGGTGGATAGGTTGATACCCCCCAGTATCCCGTAACTCTGTAACCTTCTGATTTTCATTTTTAAACCATGTGTTCATTGATTTAGACAATATACAACCGGTGTAAGCATGCAGCCGCAAACTCAAGCCCTACCGAGAACAGCAACATTACAGGATTCCACGCAACTGCTACCCCAGTTCCAAGGTATTTTCTTCCTTTTGTTTTTTTTTTTTCTTTTTTTAAATAGCGTAGAGGAAAAATTACTTTAAAATTGTCTGTTCTTACCATTCGGGATTTAAATTTATAAAGTTGATCTTCTTTTTCTACTCATCCCCCACTCATCCCCCACGCCTCCCCCATCCTTTGCTAGTAGACTTTTAATTACATTGTATTCTATTTAAATGTAAAGCTTAAATAAATTTTACATATTTATTGGTGTACGAGGCCTTTCAGTAGATGCTAAGCAGAAACTTGGAGAAGACCTGATTTTTTTAGCCCTGGTTCTACCTCTTACTAAGAATGTGACTTCCAATGGCTTTTTTTTTCCTTCTCAGCCTCTCTCTAATCTAAAAAAAACCTTCATTTTCTCTTTTGCCTGATTTACAAGGTTGTATAAGGGGATTATTCTGTATGTAGGATGTTCTTTTCATATTGTGCATCCTTTGAAACCATTATAGTTTTAGAACGAGAATGAACAAAGTTCAAATTATCGAAAGGTTACGTTAAATCCATACCAAACTTCCAAGTAAATAGGTTTAATAAATGTTGAGTGTAGCTTCTACCAATGCTCTAAGTAGTGTTTGCATGCTTCTTTATGCAGCTTTTATTATTTTTTTAATCTAACCTGAATAAGGGTAAATTTAAAATGTAACTGTTACTCCCTTTAAAGCACATTAAAAATTGAATATGGATCAGTAGCAGTTGTGAATCGTTGGAAGCTCCTAGACTAAACAGTATCCTTATAGTCAGGGAAGACTATTAATGGAAGATACACATATGTTCAGAAAATTCAAACAGAATTATATACAGATACTGGCATCTCTGTCCATGGGATCTGTGCCACAGTGACTAATCAGTTAGGGCTCCAGTTACCAGGAGTTAATCACCTAATTTCTTTTACCTCCCTGTTCCCTCTCCCCAGAAAATAACCAGTCCCACAAAATGGAGTGTGTATTTTAAAGACAGTTACCAGTTTTAAAGGCAGTCAAATCAGAGATTTAGTTTCATGACATATTCATTCACTTTTAAAGACTCACATTATCAGTCTATTAAGTGAACATTATGCCCTCTTTTACTCAAGGACTGAAAATACACTGAAAGTTGAAAATTTAAGTGGCATTCCTCTCTAGAACAAACTGTTTTGTTCCCTTTGTTTCTTTTTTTTTTTTTAGTTTGACGGTCTGCTTTGAATTTTAAGTTTTCTGTGAAGTTTTGGAAGCTAGAGTCGGTAATTTAATATCTGAATGTAAATGAACTTTGCCATGCACAAGTTAATTATATAACTTATTTAAGTAGTCATCATTTATTAATTGGCTATAAATTGTTGTTAAACAGCCAACATCCATGTTTCAAGCCATGGAGTTACATTCCTGATGGAATCATGCCAATTTTCTGGAGGGTAGTATATTGGACATCACAATTTTTAACATGGTAAGTGATAGTGAAGGATAAAAAGTTTTTAAATTTTGGCTGAAGTAAAAAGAAAAAGATTATACTTTCTCTGTGAACCTTCATTTTTAGGGTTTATTCAAGTGTTAATTTTTTTTTCCTTAAATCTGTATATTCTCCTTTCCTGCTCATTCACTTCTCTCCCATCTTAGAAGAAATGAAACAAAAAACCCCCAACAAACAAGAAATAGAATACAGAAACCAGAAATTTTCCTTGTCACCATTCCCTTCTAGTTACTGCCTTCTCTCTTGACCTTCTTCCATTTAGTCTTCCTCCAGTCCCAGTTTTAAATGAAACTGCTCTTGCTAAGGTCATCATTGTCTCCTGGTTTTCTTTCTATCTGCTTAGCCCAACCTGCTGAATTTCCTTCATGGGTTCTATTTCTGTGGCCCATTTCCTGAATGTTGGCATTCCCTAGGATCCCATCTTTGGTCATCTTGTTACTTGAGCCTCTCTGTATAGCTTTAATTGTAACCATAATCGGATGCATTCCAAATGTTTCTTTCTACCCACGGTAGCTTTGTCTTTCTGCTGCGTTCCAAATTCACATTATTCACTGCCTACTGAGCATTTTAGATATTCTGCAGGCAACTAAGCTCTAAAACTGAAGCTAGTGAATATTGCAAGAGAGAAATCACACGGCACAGTCAGGTAGTACACCTGTAAATTCGTGTTCATCCGACTCATCCAGGCTCCCAGCATTGCCAGACTTCTATGTGTCTCTAGTCTGCTCGCTCTTTGTTCTCCACAGTGAATCCTTCTAATCACTACAGACCTCAAACCTCTACTGTTCCCTTTGTGGCTCTTTCTCTCTCTTTTACATCCTAGAATCAGTCGCCTTTTCTCCTTTCAGAGTACTTTACTTTCTACTTCACAGTGAAAATAGAAGTCCTCACATGGTACTCTTTCAGCTTCCCACCAGCACACCTCCCTACCCGTCCTTTTCCCTTCCACTCAAAGAATGGAAGAGTCACTCTCAAAGTGATTACAAAGTGAAATCCCTCTTCCTGAAGTATGGACCCATCTCCTTCAGCTCTTGCTACCTATACTTTCAGCTTCCGGTTTCAACAAAGCATATACAATTCTCTCATCCTTCTAAAAAAAAGAAAAGAAAAAAAAGCCAGATCTCTCAAATGCAATCCTTTCCAACTTCCTAGCTTCTAAACTCATTGATCTATTCATCACGGCTTAATTTTGAGAGGGAGACTTTTTTTTTTTGAGAGAGAGAGAGAGAGAGAGGGCAAGTGGGGGAGAGACCGAGAGAGAGACAGACGATCCAAAGCAGGCTATGCCTTGACAGCAGAAAGCCTGACTTGAGGCTTGAACTCACGAACTGAGACATCATGACCTGAGCTGAAGTGGGATGCTTAACTGACTGAGCCACCCAGGTGCCCCTCGGGGTGGGGGAGACTTTTTTATTGAAGTATAAATTAGTACAGAAAAGTGCACAAATTGTGTTCAGTTTGACTTTTTCCAAAGTGAGTACACCCATATAACCAGCACTCAGATGATATTATAGAATATTAACAATGTTCATGCTAAGTCTAGAAGCTTCCCTCATGTCCCTCTCCCAGTCCTACCCTCCCCAAAGGTAGCCATGATTCTGACTTCCATCACTATAGATTAATTTTACCTGTTTTTGAACTTTATAAACATGGAATTAATATGGTATGTATTTTTCTGCACCTCTTTTTTTGCTCACATATTTGGAAATTCATCTGCATCTTATTGTACGTGTCAGTATTCTCTGCTTTGTCATTTATGTAAAATCTTCCATTATATGAATATACTGCAATTTATCCTACCCAGCCAAATTTCTTAAATGAATTGTCTACATTTACTTTTACTGTCTTCATTTCCTCATTGCTTACTCTTTCCTCACCCCATTGAACTCTATTTTCTAGCTCCACTTCTCCACTCACACAGACAGGTTCCTAATTTACTAGACTTCTTGGCAGCATTTGATTATTGTTTTCTCTCTCCACTTTGAAACGCTTTCTTCTTCTGTTTTTTCCTCCGCGTGCTCCTTGGTCTTCTTCCATATCTACTGATCTGTCTCAGTCTCCTTTACTGGCTCCTCCTGTTAGTTCTCTACCTCTCCTTTAAAAGATGATCTTTCCCAGGGTCAGCCTTAGTTCTGTCCTTCTCATTCTACATATTCACCCTTCCAAATCTCATCTACTGGTGTTATTTCAGAACCACTGATAGGGTGATGACTCCTCGATCTGTATTTCTAATCCTCTCTCCCGAATTCTAAAGCTGGATAGCCAACTACTTCCAGTGCAGCTTCTTTGGGATGTGTCCTAAGTACCTCCGATCAGTGTATTCACAACCAGACTTCTCCCTTCCTGCTTCTTACCATATCACCACCCCTTACCCTCTCCCACATAGTCCCAGTTTTGTTTCCTTTCAGTCCATTCTTCCTGCTGAAGACTTACCAGTCTTTAGAAAACTTAAATTTGATCACATCTCCTTTCTGTTAAAGAAAAAGATTCCTCGTTGTCTGAATGCAGTCCAAAGTCTTCATAAAGGCGTTAAAGTCACTTGTGACACCGTTGTACTCGCTGTTGGTCATTGTGGCCTCTTTTGCTCCCAGAAATGTGCTTAGGTCTCCCCAAAATCTGATATTACAAAAATATTCAGTTATCTGTTATAGTTTGTTCAGTATTAATACTCAAAATCATATTTATGAAAAGAACTACACATTAAAATTGAGATTCACATCATTCTGGTATTTCGAGAATAAATAGGCATGTCAATTGTTTCTGTAATCATGTTTTTCCAACCGTCTAGGATTCTGTTACCTTTTATGCAGTCCTATGCAAGATCAGGAGGGTTTTCCATCACTGGGAAGATCAAAACTGCACTGATTGAGAATGCAATCTATTATGGCACCTATTTGCTGATTTTTGGAGCATTTTTAATATATGTAGCTGTAAACCCACATTTGCACTTAGAATGGTAAGAAAAGTTGTTTTCTTAATATTATTTTAATGTATGTTTGCATTTTTAAAAATTTACTTTTCTCTCATATGGGCAGGTAAACAGACATTTCACTGAGAAACATACTGAGTTATGTGTCTAATAGATTCCCCAAAAAGAAATCTGAATAATGCATATTTCTAAGAAGAAAAAAATGGAACAACTATTAAATGTAGCTATTAGATAAAGGACTAATGATTTGTCTAATAGCTATGTGTTAGAAGTATTAACACTTATGATTTTTTCACAGTTTTTATTTTAATTCCAGTTAACATACAGTGTAATACTAGTTTCAGGTGTACAGTTTTGTACATGACAAAATAACTAGTTGTTTTTTTTTTTAATGTTTATTTTTGAGAGAGAGCAAGAGTGCATGTGCAGGAATGGGAGAGGGAGAGGGAGACAGGATCCTAAGTGGGCTCTGTGCTAACAGCAGACAGCCTGATGTGGGGCTCCAACTCATGAACCATGAGATCATGACCTGATGTGGGGCTCAAACTCATGCACCGTGAGATCATGACCGGGCCGAAATCAGATGCTTAGCTGATTGAGCCACCCAGGTGCCCCTTAGGTTTCTTTTTCTTTGGAGCTTGTTGAATATTTTTTCTTTTGTTCTGACTATACCTTAAGAGCATATTTCTCTTTGATGTTAGATTCAGACATTATAATAAAATTGAAATCTGTATTATACTTGTGATGTATATAATGTTATGTGAAGACATCTCAAAAATTTAGGAATACAGTAGTAATGATAATTCTCACTGTTGCATTCCTGAGATTTGTGTAGGTATGGCTCAACATAAAATTTTTTAGACTTTAAAATTTTTTTCAGGCTTCTCTTGGTTAATACTGAGTAAGAAAGCACCTAATGAAAAATATCTCTTTTTGGGGAAAAAATATATATAGTTTTCACCATGAACTATCCTAGATTCTAATTTTAACTATGATAGAAGCAGTGTTTCCTGTGTTAAAGTCTATTTCTGCAGTTAAGCTCTAACTTCCTTTTAAAACGCACAGATTATCTGCTGTTGCTAAAAAAGTAGCTGAGGATTGGAAGGTATACTTTTTTTCATGTAAAATCCTAGCCATCTTGTAGGGCTGTTTCCTGAAAAACCATTTAACACTAGTTAGTTTTATTTTATATTTTTGGAAAAAATATATATATAAAATTGTTGGAAAAATTTCTTTCTCACAGCTCTGCTTCTGTTTTCTCTTTCCCAGGAACCAGCTTCAGACAATTGGAATAGCTGCAGCAAATACATGGGGCCTGTTTCTCCTCGTGTTGTTATTGGGATATGGTTTGGTAGAAATTCCTCGGTCGTACTGGAATGGAGCAAAAAGAGGTTATCTACTTATGAAGACATATTTTAAGGCAGCCAAACTGATGACAGAAAAAGCAGATGCAGAAGAGACGTTAGAAGATGTCATGGAGGTAATAAGCAAGTTTAAACTAACAGTCAGTCACTATTGGTTTGTTGCTGTTGTTGTTTGCACGTTAATGGGTTTCACACGGAAAATTTGGTGATGTGCGATCCTTCAGTATGTCCCATCCGGTAGGATGGCTTCCTGTTGGCCGTTCCAGCTTCATGAGGTGTCATCTCCACCTTCTAACCCACAGATTCAGCAACAATTATTCAACAGTGCAGGGTATGCTTGTCATCTTGGGGTAACCTTACAGAGCCCTTATTTTACTCTTAAAAGTGTTGTGATTCAAAAATCTAATACCGGCTTTTTGGCATGTATTCCCTACAAAAAGTAAGAACTGCAGTAGGATATATTGATTGAAAATGTAGGAGTAAATTCACAGATAGTATTCTGTTACATTTCCTCAGGCATCTGCTGGCTATTATTACATGTTTCAAAAGAAGATAATGTATGTTTGATAATTTTTGTATTTATTTATGATATATTTGGAAGTTTATATTTGAAAATTCAGATTTTTGGAAAAAAACTTGAAAATTTGTATTTAGTAAGAAAATAATTTTTAAAAGAATTTAAATTTGATACTGTTACCCTTTAAAGTTGGTACTAATTCAGTTGTTTCAGATTTGAGGAATATGGATTTTACCAGTTATTCAATATTCCTTCAAGAAATATAAATCCAGTTAATTATGCCAAGATCTGGATTTTGCTAGGAGGAATTGTCAATGACTGAAGAAAGATAGATTTTGTTGTTGTTGTTTGTTAAGTAGGAACTCTCTACTGAGGAATAGGATGTGGAAAACTAGGACTGGCATTGGTGCCGTCTTTGTTATTTTATTTTTATTTTATTTTATTTTATTTTTTTGAGAGAGAGCACACACGTGCAAGCAAGGGAGGGGCAGAGGGAGAGGGAGAGAAAGAATCTCACACAGGGCTTGATTTCAAAACCATGAGATCATGACCTAAGCCAAAGTCAAGAGTTGGATGCTTAACTGAGCCACCCTGGTGCCCCAAAAGTTACAAACTTTTGAAGGAGCCTTAGATTTATAACAGATATAGCAAATATCAGTAGTTAACTTGTTTCAGTACATATTTTTGTGTCACATGGCTGAAGAATTTAAAGGAAGAATACAATATTTTACATATAACATATAATCAGTATGGTTCATATTCAAAGTTGTGCTAACAAGTCAACAAATCTTTAAGGCAGTTTAGGAATAGAAAATTGTAATGTAATGATGATTCAAGCATCTTTTAAAAACCCAAGTCTTCTCTTGTCCCTGCTATATTTAGGTCACTTGTTGACCTCAAACAAACCGTTATAAAGGCCTTCTGGAGTGCTTTGCTTTTCTTTAGCCTGATCAAGTGCTGCTCAGGCAGCCACTGACTGTCCTTTTCCCTGCTATCACATGTACTACTTTCAGTTCCTTGAAACTCCTTACGCACTTCTGCGTGGAGGCCTTTATACTGGCTGTTCCGCTGTTTGGAGTATTCTCGCCCCTTCCTTTGGTTTGCTGACCTTACTTCTACTCAGGCTTTTATCTCAGCTTGAACAATCAGTTTATCAGAAAGCCTCTCACACTAGATTACACAGCAGTTTCCATACCATTTCTATTTGAATAATACCTGTTTTCCTCAGTAAGCTGAGCTGCTGACAGGAGCAATGTCTATTGGTACAGGTTATTCCTAAAGTCTGCATATTGTAAGTTTTGATGGTTATTGCTAAATTACTTTCCAAAAACTGTTCTCATTTTTAAAATTTGTAATTGTTTTTAGTGAGCTTGACTATCTTTCCAGACGTATATAGGCCAATTGTATTGCTTTTGTGTCTTCCCAATTTTCTCTTGATTTGTGATAGCACATATATATTAGGGAAAATGATTTTTTTTGTCATATAAGATATAAATATATTTTCATAACTTTGTATGCCAGGTGGTTTCCTTGCCTCTAGTTTTGTATTCCTTGGGGCCATTCTCTACTCTCCAATCAGAATATTCTTTTTATTGTCCTGGTCAGTTCTCTTGCCTCCCAGCCTTTGAACGTGCCATTTCTTCTGCCTAGAGCAGTGGTTGCAACTTTTTAAAAGTTTCATTAGTATAGAAATTATTGTTCTTCTTTGGGATCTGCTGGTTGTAAAGATTACCCTTCCTAACTAACCCCTTTATACTTTTCATATTCACTAAATTGGTTATTAAATTAGCTCATCACCAGCCTGTCATCTTTAAAGACCTGTAACATCATGTCTCCCTACCACACCCTTCAGCATGGATCGTGGTGACCTTATGCTTAACACAGTGCTGGCATAGAGTGTGCTCTTTATAACGAATGTGGAATGAGTCAGTAGTTGTGACTGCTGTAGGGAACTCTCTCATTGGAAAGGATCCGGTGCTTTGTGACGCTTGTTGCCTGTTGCTTCTTCATCTGGTTTCTTCACTGTACTTTAGATAATGAGATAACTGAGCTTGCTGAGCAAGGTGGAAGAACACAGCATTGCAAAGTTTGTCTGATCTTTCATGACCTTTTTATAATGCTCATTCACCTTTGTGTACCAAGAGGCAAGTGATAAGAGAGTAAATCTTAAAAAATAGTAAAAATCATGAGGGTATAGATATTGCTATTCTATAACTTTGTATTTTTACTTAAGTTCTTAAGAACTTCTATTTGGTGAACAGAACTTCATGTATATGCTAAGTAACTTGGGTTGAAATTAAACTTATGAGAACACATACAGTACCTAGGGCAGTCTCATTTGAAATGTACGATGTATAGAAATGGAAATATTTTTATTCTTCTTACTTTTTTTATAGGAGGTTCGTAAAGTGAATGAAAGCATCAAGTATAACCACCCATTGAGAAAATGCGTTGACACGATACTTAAAAAGGTAATTTGTCATATTCTCATCTTTTTTCTTTTGAAATATAAATTTGTAGACTGTAACATTATAATAAAAGCATCAGAAAAGTGTGAGAACAGCCTGTGACTGTGGTCTTCCCATCTCCTTTCCATTTTCATGGAAATATTAACCATAAATCAGTAGTAATCCATACTTAGAATTTGTTCTTTTGTTAATACAAGTGTGACATTTAATTATTGGCAGTATTTGTCATTGAAATGTGGATGTAGAGGTTAAGTAATAGATAATGATTGCTGACACAGCGATGGAGATGGACCTTCACAGTTTCTAAGTGTCATTGAATGTGGTCACTAAAGGTGCACCTCCCGTAATAAACTAGAGCCTTAATAATCTCTTTCAATTGCTTCTACCATGTCATTTCATGATATATGAAATAAATTGTAAAATAAATGACCCTATGAGATATTTAACACAGATATTTAACAAGAAGCTATAAAATTAAGGTTTTGATGCATTGGTATTGAATTAGGGTAGTCATATACTTCCAAAATGATTATTCTAAAAATGGACTTCTCAATAATTGTCTTTGCAACCATAGAACCACTGAACTATTTCTTTTTCTATATTTTAAATCTATTATACTGATTATTAGCTAGTGTTCCCTTTGGCTAAGTTGATGGTAATGAGAATCAGTTCTCTAATCTTTTCTCTTTATATTGCTACCTTTTGAGACCTATTCAGGGAGGTTAAGTAACTTGCCCAAATTCAGATAGGTAATAAATAAATAATAGGGCAGATGGCTCCAAATTACGTGTTTGTTTTTCTCTACAAGGCCTTTTAAAAATTCAACGTCTTGGGTTTGTTGCGATTCTTTTTTGTTTTTAGCTAGGAAAATAATTGACAGTTCCGTCAGGTTGCCTGCATAGCCTAATCCTCTCAAATACTAGTTGCTTCATGTAGGTAAGCTCTCAAGGTAAGAAGACACTTAATACATCTTCTAGAACATTTTCAAGGAAATGTCAGCCACTAACAATCCAAATATCTAGAGATGCCAGTAAAGGAAGATGTTTTTGAGAAAATTAGATATGCCCAAGAGTGGCAAATTTTTAAATAAAAATATAATTTTACTTTTTTGCACATGAGATTTAAAAATATCTACTTTTCCCTTTTAGTGTCCTACAGAGTATCAGGAAAAAATGGGTAGGAACATGGATGATTATGAAGATTTTGATGAAAAGCATAATACCTACCCAAGTGAAAAAAGTCTGGTAAAACTACATAAACAGGTGACTTTATTAATAATAGCTTTTTTACTTACTGATGATTTTAATTAGATTTATAATTGCTGCCCACAAAAAGCGATTTTCGAGTAAATGTGTATTTGAAGCTTTCTTTGATCCTTGTATCATTCTTTGAGGTGTTTTAACTTTGTGTTTCTCAACAGGGGTACTGTTGGCATTTGGGGAGGGAAAATTTCTCACTGAGCCTAATTGTTAAATATGTCCTAGAATATTAACATTCTTGGCCCCAATCAGTAAATGCCACGTGCCATTAACACTTCCCCATTATTATGACAATCAAAACATGCTCTCTGGAGGGATGTATAGAAATGGATCAGAACATTGACAGATATACCCAAATTCTCTTTTTTAGGTGATTTATTCAGTTCAGAGACACCGTCGAACTCAAGTACAATGGCAGATTCTTTTGGAACAAGCATTTTATCTCGAAGATGTAGCAAAAAATGAAACTAGTGCTACTCGTCAGTTTGTTCACACCTTTCAGTCACCAGAGCCAGAAAATAAATTTCTCCAATATTTTTATAATCCTACAGTTGGTATGTAATTTTACATAAATTTCAGAATTCAATGATGATAATTTTTCTAGAGAAAGAAAGTATATATTTTCCCCAGTGCAGAGTTGAATTGTATTTGTATTATTTGACATATACCATGTGGTAATATTTATTATGTGTCTGATAAACTTCCCCCTCCAAAACTGTTTTACTTGTCATACAACATATAATCTATCAGTTTCCACTGTTACTTCACAGATAACCAAAATGCTATGCAAAAATATATGCAATACATCAAGTATATTTATATTCATAATATATACTTAAAATAATTAGAACTTTAAGCAGTTTTATATCACAAGCTTGGGTCTCTTCTTTAGTCTTGACATACTACTAAAATATTCCCCTAAGAAGTCCTCTTTGATTATTTACATCTGTTAGTCTATTTATAAAACCTACATAAGTAGTCAGAATTATTTCATTCTCTTTAATGATTATTCATGATACTCTCTCAATGTTATCAAATTTAATACAAAGAACTTAATGAAAATATGGCAAGTGTCACAGTATTAAAGCTTCCATTTAGCTTATTTGTTTACATAAACAATTATGTTCATTTGATTCTTTTTGCCGTGTTTGGTCTTGAGTATGAAGACATAATGGCCATAACATATGTTAGAAAACTACTTCAACAAAGATCTTTTCTAATTAAATGAAAGAAATACTTGTTTTCATTCATTCAACAAATACTTGAGACATACATGCTGTATGTTGTTGGGTGTTGGGTATATATCAATAAGTGTAATGACAAAAATTCCTGGCTTTACGGAGTGAGAAAGTAGACTATGTACACAGAAAGGTATAAAGAAGATACCAGAATGTAGACATCAGGTTAATGGAGGAACCCAGTGAGGAAGGAAGAAAAGCAGGATAGTGAGGTGTTTTGAGGAAAGGTGTGTGTAAAGTACATTTCCCAATAGGTTGACTTCAGAGAAGTGAGGTGGGGGTGGAAAAGAGAAAAAGGTAAAAAACAAACAAACAGACAAACAAAAGCCCAGTTGAATTTAAAGGAAATCTGGAGGAGAGCAATTAGAGGCAAGGAGAATACAAAACTCTTATAAGTTTTCCTTATAAAATGGAGTAGAGAAAAGAGGTAGTAGCTGAAGGAGAATGGCAAGGTCAAGATAAATTATAGCATGTAATTTGGGAACCATATCTTAGAGGAAATGTAATGAACGAAGAGCATGGCTGGAGTGATGTTCATGAGTAGCAGAGATGAAATGGGAAATAGTGAACAATGTAGAGATTGCCCTTAGATTAGGAGGTAGGGCACGGGTGTACCTAAACAGGTGAGAAGAGGTAGTGGCAGGAACTTGGGGAGGTTCCCTTCTGCCAGTTTCTCGGTGAAATGCTGAGAGTAAAGCATAGGGTAAGAGATTTGGGAGATCTGAAGAGAAGATCTGAAGAGAGAAGGTGTAAAATAGTTGCTTAGGAGTGAAGGCATGGGAGAAGATTGAATTATAGGAGGCCAGCCAGGCAGTGCTCAGGATCCACCTGAAGTTGGTGATTAGGAATTTGGAATGAGACCAGTCAGCAAAGTTGGGTGCCTCACTCCTGAAGGGTACAGCTCCATGGGTGCAGGCTCAGAGTGGCCAGGCAGTTGGATCCTAACCAGGGTGTGGTCTTGCTTAGCAAGTACAGGGAAGCAAGAGAGAAAAGAAATGGGGATGCTGGAGCATAATTATCCTCAAAGACTACGGAATCTGAGCTGATAAAGGAAGCAGCAGGATACCAGGGTATTAAGTGGCAATATAAAGGTGGTACAGTGAATGGATGCTTGGTCCAGATAGAGTCAGTCAGTGGAATTGGATATTAGGTGAAGGTATTGCTTGGAAACAGGGATGCTTTAATGAGATTATAAGGAAGGAAGGGCAGTAAGAGGTTTAGGGATGACTGAGAATGAGTAGTTGAGGTGGGGTGGAGGATGAGATCACTGGAGGAAAGGAGGTCAAGGAAGTGAAAGACCCTAGGATATTGAAAAAAGGATCACTGGTGTGGACATTGAATTCATCAGGAATTGTGCTGAGAGTAGGGTTGAAAGATTTAGAGTCTGAGCTAAGAGCTCGCTCAGCGTAGCCTTTTCAATTCGGTGAGCTATCTTTTTTGTTGTTATTGTTAAAAAATGTCAGACTTAACCAAAAGTTAGCAGAATAGTACAAAGAATTTTTGTATATACTTCACTCAGATTCATTTACTTTATCTTTCTCTCTGTATATGTATTTTTCCTTAATCTTTTCAAAGTTTTATTCCAGACATGATGCCTCTTTGCTCCTAAATGTTTCAGTGTCTGTTTTCTAAAAATAAAGACATTTTCTTACTAACCAAATACAGTGACCAGATCAGGAAGTGAACTTTGATACAGAGCTGTTTCTGTACACCTTACTCAGATTTTGCGAATTGTTCTAAAATATTCTTTGTAAAAAAAAAAAAATCCCAGATCATGCATTGTATTCAGGTGTCCCGTCTCCCTAGTTTCGATTCATCTGGAATAATTTCTCAGACTCTATTTGTGTCTTCTGACATTGGTGTTTTCGGAGATTATAAGTCAGTTTTTTATTAGGTGTCCCTGGATTTGAGTCTGGTATTTTCTCATGTTGGATGCAGGTTTTGCATTTTTGGTGGGAATACTGCAGCAATGACATTGTGTTCTTAGTGCTTCATAGCAGGAGGCACATGATGTCAGTTTATCCTGTTATTGGTGATTATTTGATGAACATGGTACCTGCCTGGTTCCTCTACTGTGATATTACTGTTTTCTTCTTTGCAGTTATGGATCCTGTATGGAGATATTTTGAAACAATATAAATATCTTATTCTTTTATGATTTTTCCTAATCATTTTTTTCTTTTATCTTCCAGAATGGTACTGGGAATGTCTTTTGAGACCGTGGTTTTATAGGATACTTGCTGTGGTTTTGTCCATCTTCTCTGTGATTGTTGTGTGGTCAGAATGCACATTCTTTAGCACTACACCTGTCTTATCCCTCTTCGCAGTCTTCATACAGCTGGCTGAGAAAACATACAATTATATTTATATAGAGGTCAGTTGATTTTACATCTGTCATAAACATATGTCAGTTCATAGTCTAGTCATCAACTGTGTTTTTTCTTTATATAATCTAATAATAATGAAAGCAGTGAAGTTGCCCATAGTGTTATTCAGACTTTCAAAAATGAGCTTCATCCATTTATCAGACCATAAAAACTAAAAACTGTGCTTGAGGAGGGATGACAAGGTGCAAAATAGTGCAGAATTCTTTTATGAGAATACTTTGATCCTGTTGATGCCAGTGAAGCTGCATAATGTACAGTCTTCGCGGGAAGGGTAGCCAAGGGCACGGGAGAACGGGCTCACTTCAGGAGGTGGATTTGAAACTTATGGACAGGATATTGAACTGGTTAAGACGTAGATTTTTTTCATAAATTCATTTTCTTAGGTGGTTAAAAAAAACCCTGTTACTGTGTTTAAACCAGTTGCAGGTGTTTAAAACCTGAACTGTGTTCTAAAATTTTTAGAATGTCAATAAATGTTAGCTGGAGATAAAGGATAATGCTTGTGAGAGTGTATAAAGTGCCAAGGTCCGTTAGTCTTAAGTCTGTTAGTCTTAAACTGATTTTGTTTGTTTTCATTTTTCAGATTGCTTGTTTCCTGAGTATCTTCTTTCTGAGTATCTGTGTTTATTCTACTGTGTTCAGGATTCGTGTCTTTAACTATTATTACTTGGCTTCACATCACCAGACTGATGCTTACAGCCTTCTCTTCAGTGGCATGTAAGTAGGAGTGTGTTTAGACACAAGGGAGTGACCCCACTGCATGTAGTCTATGGATGTCCCTTTTCTTTCTTATTGTTTCTGAGCATTCCACTAACACCTGCATTTATGTGAGCTCATTGATTACGTTTAAGCATTAGATGTTTGCTGACTGCTAGCTAAATCCTGCTTGAAGTTTAAGGTTATAATACAAGAGGTTTACTAGGTTAGGAACGAAAAGAAAGACAACCTGGACTTACAAGTTAGAGATTCAATAAATAGGTTGGTAAATACTAGGACCATTTGAGAGTTTAGAGGCTAAGTCAGACCTAGAGTGTTCGGTGATTCAGTGGCATCAAGCTGCATTGGGAAGGACTTAAAATGAACAGGAATATCCTTTGCTAAGAGAGTATTGCTAGTAATAGCTAGGTTGTGCTATTGTTTGTCCCTGTTGGTAAGTTGGTCATATTAGGTATTTATAAAATAGGCTGCACTTAGGCAGGTTCCCAGAGAAATCCATATCTGAAGAATCTTTAAGACTTTTTTCTTTAAATCTTTTTTCCCTCAAATAATTATAGAGTCACAGGAAGTTGCAAATACAGTACAAAGGGTCCTACTAACTAACCTTCACCCAGCTTCCCCAAATGGAGAAATTTTATATAGCTATTGTACAATATCCAGACCAGGAATTGTACATTGATATATTACTCTGAATTAGGTTACAGACCTTATTTAGTTCTTACCACTTTTTATCCTTCATTCATGCGCGCGCGTGTGTGTGTGTGTGTGTGTGTGTGTGTGTAGATTCACATAACCGCCACCACAATCAAGATACAGAACTGTTCCATCATCACAAAATAACTCCCCATATTTCCTCTTTGTATTCACACCCTCCCTTCATTTTCCTCACCACCTGTTCTCCAACTCTATAGTTCTGTGAGGTTCTCTTTTTATCTGGACATAACTGAGCTCTAACAGTTCTTTGTACCTGAACTTGTCAGAGTGACCTACTTCAATACAACTTCAGCTCCTTTATGTACTGAGTACAGTTCCCCTCGAGGATATTGCTGTTCTGGTCATGTGGACACGGATTGCACAGATGGTAGATTTGAATAAAGTGCGTACGAAAATTCTTCAGGTACTGCACAAATCTTAGGATGAAACAGTGGCAGACACAACCAAAGCAGGCAGCCTGAGGCTGGAGTTTTGCCCTGATGTTTTAGGGAGATGTGATTAATAGGATATTCAGAATGTCTCTCAAATAAGGGCAGTTTGCATTAAGAATTCAAGATATATGTAATACAAATAGATGAAAATAACAACATAATAAAATGTACTTTGCTGCTATATTTTTTCTTACTCTGTTTATATATGCTTATTGCAGGTTATTTTGCCGTTTGACTCCTCCTTTATGTCTTAATTTCTTGGGTTTGACCCATATGGATTCGTCCATCTCTCACCAGAATACTCAGCCAACTGCTTATACATCTGTAAGTATGGTCAGGAAACAGTTTTTTTAGATTTGTTGTCTCTACAAGATGTATTATTGTGGAATTTCTTTTAATGCCAGCAGAAATGTTCTATAGTGTTATTAGGATTTTTTAAAATATCGAACTTATTTTAAAGGTTGTATCTGACTGGGTAAAAATGATTTTGTTCTCTTTTATTGTAAAAAAAACACAAAGTTTTTTGGTTCACATAGGTTGACCAGATGAGCAATATCAATAGACCTGATCTATAATATTAGCTTTCATATTTATAATCTTCATGTACATGATAATTTTTAGTAATATTTATAAAATATTAATTTTCTTTATGTGAAAACCTTAATAAATAAGCAAATTCGATATTAGTGACATATAACATTGTATGCAGTGTAAAGTGTACAATAGAATGATTCGATACGTGTAGATATTTTGAAATGATTGCCACAAAAAGTTAACACCCATCACCTCACATCGTTACAAGTTTTTTTTGTGATGAGAACTTAAAATCAGTCCATTTAGTGCTTTATTTCTACTTTTTGAAAAGTCCAAATTTGTTAATAAGACTGGTGATGAGTGAATTTTTTTAATGGTGGAAAGGAATGAAAAATACAGAATTGTACTAATTTAACTTATTTTTTTTTTTTTTTTTTTGCCTCTTTAGATTATGGGTTCCATGAAAGTTTTATCCTTTATTGCAGATGGATTCTACATATATTATCCTATGTTGGTGGTTATTCTCTGCATTGCTACTTACTTTAGGTAAGAAACTTAACATCAATTATTTTTCCTCTCACTCTTATTCAATCTGGATATCCTTTCTCCTTAAAGCCTTTTTAAATATTCAGTTGTTAGGTTTTGGTTGTTGTTTGTTTTATTGTGGCTTTGGGAGAGCAAGGGATAGCTTAAATGCTTTGCTTAAATGATCAAGTCAGGTTCTCCCTCTGAAGGGATTTTTAAGAAAAGTGAAGTAGAGTTATTCTTTTACAAGTTTTTAGATTACAAGATAATAGGATAGAATGTTAACTCTTAAGTTCTGGCCTTCAGCACTGACAGCCAGCGTAGCTCATAAAATACCCCCCCAGGCCCATCTTTTATCCAGTAACATAAATGAATCTGAGGGTGGGGCACCTGGGTAGCTCAGTCAGTTAAACAACTGACTCTTAATTTCAGCTCAGGTCTGATCTCATGGTCAGAACAGTGCGGAGCCTGCTTGGGATTCTGTCTCTCCCTGTCTCTCTGCTTCTCCCTGGCTCTCAGACGTACTCGCTCTCAAAATAAATAAACAAACTTGAAAAAAAAATGAGTCTTAAGGCTTTCCCCACAATCATCGCCAGGTTTCTAGATGCCTCAGACCTTAGCCAGCACAAAGCAACAGGTGAGGAGCAACTGTAATTAGGCAGTACATACATGTGAGATTGGACAGGAAAGGACACAGGGTATGTTTTTTTATAGGATTAGAAAGATGCTTGATTCTTGGCAAGGGTGTGACTCACAAGGAGGTAAAGACAGATCTACTTGGCTTCTAGCACCCTGTCTCCCCTACTTCCACGTCAGGTACCCTCATCCTGTACTGTGTTTGCCCTCTTCTGCTGACTGCTTAAGTGCTCTGTGACAAGCCAAAAATACCACTTTAAAAAAAAAAAATTGATGTTAATCACTTCGCTTTTCTGATGAAAATGTTTTATCCAACCACTTTTCATTTAAAACTTCCAATACTATTAGGGGCGCCTGGGTGGCTCAGTCTGTTGAGCATCTGACTTCAGCTCAGGTCATGATCTCGCGGTCCGTGAGTTTGAGCCCGGCATCAGGCTCTGTGCTGACAGCTCAGAGCCTGGAGCCTGTTGCATATTCTGTGTCTCCCTCTTTCTCTCTCTTTCCCCGCTCATGTTCTGTCTCTCTCCTCTCAAAAATAAATAACGTTAAAAAAAAATTAAAAAATAAAAAAAAAACTTCCAATACCATTGGATAGTTATTACAGATAATGTATATGTACTCATTAAGAAGTTAAATAAACAAATATTGTTTGAAATAAATTCTCTATTGGATGTTTTAAAACGTTTATAGGGGTGCCTGAGTGGCTCAGTCGGTTGAACGTCTGTGCTCAGGTCATGATCTTACAGTCTGTGAGTTGGAGCCCCGCATTGGGCTGTCTGCTGTCAGCCTGTCAGTGCAGAGCCCGCTTCGGATCTCCTGCTCCCGTCTCTGTATAGTGTCTTCCTTTACTACATCATTTTCACAGTATAAACAAACCTATTGTCTTTTTTACCTTATAGAAAAAAAACTTGAAAATCAGACGTATTAGCAGTTCATATTAACAGTTTTATTTGAAAAAAAAAATTTTTTTTTTCAACGTTTATTTATTTTTGGGACAGAGAGAGACAGAGCATGAACGGGGGAGGGGCAGAGAGAGAGGGAGACACAGAATCAGAAACAGGCTCCAGGCTCTGAGCCATCAGCCCAGAGCCTGACGCGGGGCTCGAACTCACGGACCGCGAGATCATGACCTGGCTGAAGTCGGACGCTTAACCGACTGCGCCACCCAAGCGCCCCAATTTTATTTGAAAATATAATCTCTTATTTTACCTATGAGAAGTCAAAATATAAATGTTTTAATTTTTTAAAACATTTTTCTTTATTTTTGAGAGAGAGATTGAGACAGAGCGCGAGCTGGGGAGGGGCAGAGAGCGAGGGAGACACAGAATCTGTAGCAGGCTCCAGGCTTTGAGCTGTTAGCACAGAGCCCGATGCAGACCTCAAACCTTGAACCGTGAGATCATGACCTGAGCCTTTACTTAAACTGCGTTCGCTAGGACTAATATAAATGGTATTATTTTTTATTTCAAGCTTTTATTTAAATTCTGTTTAATGCAGGTGCGCCTGTGTGGCTCAGTCCGTTAAGCGTCCGACCTCATCTTAGGTCATGATCTCACAGTTCATGACTTTGAGCCCCATGTCAGGCTCTCTGCTGACAGCTCGGAGCCTAGAGCCTGCTTTGATTCTGTGTCTGCCTCTCTCTCTGCCCCTACCCCGTGCGTGCTGTCCCTCTCTCTCTCTCGCTTTCTCTCTCTCAAAAATAAATAAAAATTTAAAAAAAATTAAAACATTCATATTTTGCCTTCTCATAGGTAAAATAAAGGATTATATTTTCAAATAAAACTTTTATTTATAAACTATTATGAACTAATAATACGTCTGATTTTCAAGTTTTTTTCTGTAAAGTAAAAAAGACAATAGTTTTGTTTATACCGTGAAAATGATCTAGTAAAGGAAGACACTATACTTTGCATGTCCAAAACTTAGTTTTGATTATATGTTTATTCATTTTAAAAGTTTATAAAACTGGGGCATCTGCGTGACTCAGTCAGTTGAGCATCCTGTTCTTGATCATGGCTCAGGTCATCATCCCAGGGCCATGGGATTGAGCTCTGTGTCGGGCTCTGTACTGTGTGGAGCCCGCTTAGGATTCTCTCTCTCTATCTCTCTCTCTCTCTCTTCCTCTGCCCCACTCCCCCACTCACACTCTATCTCTAAAATAAAAAAATAAATATAAATTTAAAAAAATTGTTTAAGTTTATAAAACTATTAATGAAACATTAAGAGCTTGTGATGTGTGAATTATGTTTTCACACGTTAGTAGTTTTGTTGGCAAGATTAGCATCTCTTCCTACCTTATTAGATTGTTATGTGGATCAGGTAATAGATGGGTAGAATAACTAATGGTTTATCAACTATAAAATCTTAAATATAAAGAATTATGTCTAAAAGAAAATTTGTTAAAATTGAAAATAATCCATTAAAGGTATTGTTTTAGAATTAGGATAAACTTTGATTTACAATTTGTCTTTCATTTTTTAATTTAATTTAATTTAATTTTATTTTATTTTATTTTATTTATTTTTTAACAAGTTGAATTTTTATTTTAGTTCAAAGTCACAATTTGTCTTTTAGGAAAAGGGCAGATTTCTTGAATTTTCAAATTACCTTTCAAAATAGATATTCTATTATAGAAACATATGAAGCAATGCCTTACTGACGTTTTAATGGTAACTTTCTTCCTAGTTCTGTTTTCTTTGGAATGCTGCCATAATTAGTCTAATTTCCATATTACTAACAACACAGCCATGCCCAGAGTTCATATTCAGACTTAACTGCCTAGAGAACATAAGGCTGTTTCCTGATACTTTAGGAAAAGCTATGACCTTCTCAGAGACCATGATCTAGTTTGGGGCTTCTCATACTAGGGTGTCATACTCCTACAAGGCTATGAAGATAGTAAAGGAGTATTTACAGTCACAGAATTAGCAGGGCGCCTGGGTGGCTCAGTCAGTTAAGCGTCCAACTTCAGCTCAGGTCATGATCTCACACTCCGTGAGTGAGTTCGAGCCCCATGTTGGGCTCTGTGCTGACAGCTCCGAGCCTGGAGCCTGCTTCGCATTCTGTGTCTCCCTCTCTCTCTTCCCCTCCCCTGCTCATGCTCTGTCTCTCTCTGTCTCAAAAATAAATAAAAACATTAAAAAAAAAATTAAAGTCACAGAATTAGCATGACCATCTACCCAACACCCCAATTTTTCTCAGTGATAAGTTATATAAAACATTCTTTATTAAAGCAAGCAGGCATTATGAATTCATCAGAGTGTTACACATTGGTAATATAAAATGGAAGACCTTCACTTTTGTGTAACTGCTCCACTGTTTTCCTCTCCTCCCAGTGCATGCACCTGTGTGCACACACACGCTTATTCCCTCCTTCTTTTTTTCTCTCCCTCCTTGCTCCGTGTGTGTGTTCAGGCTTCTGTCAGTAGAAGTACATCAGTAAAAAAGTTTGAAAACTAAGGTAATAAAAAGAGCTTAGTCTTTGTTTTGTCTTGGATTTAAATCCCAGCTCTAAAGTTTATTCAGTGATCATTAGCAAAGTATTTAACCTGTGAGCCTCTGTTTCCTTATCTGTAAAATGATATCTATCTCTTAGAATTACAGTGAATAAGAGAGTATCTGTAAATTGGCTGATGTATAATGGGATCCTAAGTATTAATCCTGATTGTCTATCCATTGCTTCTTTCCTTGTGTGTCATATTTTCAGAGTATTCTTGTCCTGCACAGCAATGAGGTTTAAAGTAAATACCAAATAAGATAAAATAATAGCCCCCAGGTAAGACATAGTAATCAATTCTGAGTTTATAATAAAAGCTATTTAAATAGAATTGACTAGCTCTCAGGTTAAAAAAAATGAACATGAATATCAACTTGCATAGTTAAGATGTTCTAAACCAGGATATTTTATACTTGGAGATACAGATTGTGCGTATTTTCAACACTAAAATTGTTGTTTGAATATAAGAAAAGAGGGGCACCTGGGTGGCTCATTCGTTTAAGCATCCAACTTTGGCTCAGGTCATGATCTCACGGTCTGTGAGTTCGAGCCCCGCTGTCAGGCTCTGTGCTGACAGCTCGGAACTTGGAGCCTGCTTTGGATTCTGTCTCCCTCTCTCTCTGCCCCTCCCCCACTCACACTCTGTCTCTGTCTCAAAAAATGAATAAATGTTAAAAAAATTTTTTTAATATAAGAAAAGAATGAATTGTATTTGTGTTATAGCGATTGCATTGTTGTTGTTTTTTGTTTTTTTTTTTTTTATCCCTGTATGATTTCTGAAGGTATTCTAATGGCCCAATTTAATTTGTTTTTGTAGGGAATCTGGGTATGGTACATACCCTGTCAGTGGAATACTGGGTATATAAGCTCCTTAGAGAAATAAGTCCTTCTTCAAGAAAGACAGATGTTGGGGCACCTGGGTGGCTCAATCAGTTAAGTGTCTGACTTCTGCTCAGATCATGATCTTGTGGCTCGTGGGTTCAAGCCCCATGTCGGGCACTGTGCTGACAGCTCAGAGCCTGGAGCCTGCTTTGGATTCTGTTGTCTCCCTCTCTCTCTCTGCCTCTCCCCTGTTTGTGCTCTGTCTCTCTCTCTTTCAGAAAGGAATAAACATTAAAAAAAAAGACAAATTACATAACTTGCCATGATAACTAACAATAAAACGTAGGCTTCTTTGGGGCAACGATGTTAAAGAACAGTTTATCTAATCATTTACAATGAGAAATAATACTTGTCTTTTTTAAAATCTTTTATTAGTTTGGGAACGCGTTGTTTGAATCTGCTTGGTTTCCAGCAGTTCATGGGAGATAATGACATGACATCAGACTTGGTTGATGAAGGAAAAGAATTAATCAGACGAGGTAAGATTTGTCTTTTAAAATAAATGAATGAAAGTATTAAGACTCAAAATATAAAAAATTCAAATTGTATAATTTATCATTATTCTATCTTAAGAAATTAATATTTTTAACTAAAAATCTATGTACAGGCTTCATAGCAAAAATAATTTGAAAACAAATGGTTTCATCTGACTTTAAGAAATATTGTAGCAGAAATCATTAGTATGTCTTCAGCTAAATAATGCTCTTGGATGGTGTTGGAGTCATTTTCATGTTTGTCTGGAAACAGATTTGCCAAGTTCAGTACAACTGTAAAATTCATGAGATGAAAGAATCATCGGTTTAATACTACAGAGGAAATCATTCAAGCCAAGGCTGGTTTTTAGAATGTGATAATTGTTAACAACCTGTTAGAATGTGTGGCATTCTACTAGAATCTAATTCCAACACTGAATGTATCAAATTTCCTGATGTTTAAGTGATGGTAGGGAAAAAAAAAAAACAGAACTTGAGTGTCGGGACATGGATTCCTAGACATTCTCCCTATGTGTGTCTGGAGTTTTTATGTGATCATTAGTTAAATGTAAGCCAAAATGTGTTGTAGCTCCAATAGAAGTTGTTGTAGCCTTCACATTCTCTCCTAGGAAGGTGGGGTCTAGTTGATGTGATGGTTCTGCTTTTTGCATTAATTAGACTTCATCTGGAGTATCATATTCAGTCCTGGGTAAGATTTCAATAGTAGGACTAATAAGTTAGAAGGTATTTAGAAAAGGACAGCCAGAATTATGTATAGCATATCTTATAACACACACACACACACACACACACACACGCACACACAAAACACTGAGTATATAGCCTGAAGAGAATAAAGGAAAGGACTTTTATGCAGAAAGAAGTATCAACTTAATTTAGAAGATAAGGCAAAGAAAAGAGAAGTTACAAACAAATTTCAAATGAAGAAGAACTTTTTCCTCACTAAAACTGTTCAGACAAAGCCTAAAGGTCATCTCCAACAAAAATACAGAAGGGATTCTCTGTGGACTTAGGTGGCCTCTAAGGTCCTTTCCAACAATAACCTATTACTTTTGACTTTGTAGTAATTTAAAGGAAATTGGTCATAGCCTGATACCTTTACTTCAGTTACTCTACGTCTAATTAAACCATGTTATACCAAATTTGAGACCGCTTTTCTGTCTCTAGAGAAGAGAAAAAGGCAAAGGCAAGAAGAAGGTGAAAATCGAAGAAGAGTAAGTATAGTACTTAATTTGCCGTGACCTAAAGACTAATGTGAAGTATCATGAGAATTTTACTGATTTAGAATTGGCTAAAGTCTAAAGAACAGTGGGAAAATGAAGTAGGGCACATTGTTTTAAAAAGTTAATTTTAATACTTTGAGATGTATATGCTAACTGTCTTGTCAGACCTGTTTTAAAAGTTATTAGTATTAAATTATTTCATGTCCAGTGTCTAGCAGTTTCTTGCCTAAAGGTTCCCAGGAAATACTTATTGAATGAATTAATAAATTCATGCAGTCCTTTTGATTCATAAAGTCCTTTTGATTGCTTTAAAGTTGTTTATACTTTTTTGGTAATATGACATTAATTTTGTTCCTCTTCAATTTTTCTTCAGTTTTCTGTTTGCTGAGGCAAATTAATCTCCTCATAGAGAGTGAAAGGGCATAAAATTAGAAAAATATAAGTCACAGTTACCACAAAATTTGCAACACCTTGGTGTTATCTGTACTGGAGAAGTGAAGACTCAAAGGAGGAGACTTGATGGTTGTCTTCATAGTGTGTGTTGTATGAAAGGAAACTTGTTTATTTCAGAAGACATAATTAGGAACAGAAAGGGGAAGTTACTGGAGACAGATTTCACCTCTCAATGAAAATTTCTAACTTCCACAGTTTATCAAAATTGTGATGGACCGCTCACACATAGAAACGTTCATGTCATTGAGGCCCCTGGGTGGCTCAGTCAGTTAAGCGTCCGACTCTTGACTCTTGATTTCAGCTCAGGTCATGATCTCACAGTCATGAGATCAAGCCCCTGTGTCGAGTCCTGCACTGGAGAATGAGATTAAGATTCTCTCTCCCTCTGTTCCTCCCCCGCTTGTGCAAGAGCATGTGCACTTTCTCTCTAAAAGAAAGAAATTTTCATGTCCTCTAATAAGAGAGCCCATGGCATGGCTATTTTAGAATGAAACTGCACTGCAGTTGAATTAGGTGACCTCTAATGTTCCTTTCAGTTCTAATAATTTATTGAGTAGTATCTCCCTTAATAGGTTTGACTGCAGTTATCTAATCATCTTGTACACAACTCTGATTTTGCTATCCAGAGTGACTTTTCAGGTCTTTGGTAGTTGTAGTTTATTCATATGGGAGAAAATTTTGTTAACATCTCATGAATTATTATGAATTCTTATAACTTTTATATGGTCAAGGTAAGCTTACTGTAGCTATAATGTTTTGACATTTTAGAGGAATTGAAAAGGTTAATGTTTTGACATTAGATAGAAGAATTGAGATGGTTAATTATAGCTAGCAAATATGTCTGTAAATATTCATTTGTAAAACTTTGGAGACTGTATTAAAATCATGTAGTGACAAGAAAAATTATTTTTGAAAATTTTAATGGCACTTAGCTAATCATATTGATTATCTGGTGAATTTCTGATGAGAATAACTGAATTTTATTACTCTGCATATGTAATCTGTTGATACCGATGAATTATTTTCTGCCTGTGAGTTCTTTTGTTATATATTTATTTGTGTTTCTGTCCTAGGAATGGAAAGAACGTTATGGACAGAATAGAGAAGACTCCACTAGAAACAGAAATGTTCATGTTGACCCGAAAGAATCAAACCTCTCAGATATTAGTACCAACCGATGTAAGTAGTTTATTTTCCTGTTCCCTTAGAAATTGTTTTATTATGCTTGCTTGCATGGAGACTGAGAATTAGGGTATCCATTCAAAAATGTCTTTATAGAACTGTAAATGTGGTTCTGTAGTTCTTTCCTTTCTCATCCCTCAGTGTATAGAAGGAAGGGAAACCCAAATATGCATTCTGGGAGGAGAAGGAGAAATTGAGAGAGCGAATGAAGAGTTGTAATCAGTACTTACCCAGGCATGTTGTAGGCAGATGCTGATTTCTACTATTTACCTCGATGTTGTTCTTTACTTTTCTATTAGTAGATGTAGGTAATTCAGTCATTTTATGACAGTTTCCTAACTGACCCATATATGTCACGTACTTTCCTAGATACACAGTGACATGGAGAAGATAAATTTCCCGTCCTTGGGTTTGCTAATTAATTTAGTGACGGACTGATACCAAGCAGAAGACATTTGCCGGTGGGTTGAGATAGGAAACCTCCTCACATCCTCGACCCTGCCATCTGCCCTGGGAAGGTGGCAAGAAACCTGTTTTTGCCCAGGACTCTGACCTGAGTAGATGGCAGAGGATGCTTGTCTTTGGGGGAGACGCAGAAACGCTGAGAGAGTAGAGGGGTACACACCTGATGCCGAGGGAACTCAACTCAGGGGATGGAAAAAGAGATCTTTACTGCGAAAGGATTTCTGTGATAAAGAAATATTCACTGGGTATTTGGGAATGAACAGTACTTAGCCAGATTAAGGTGCTTTAGGCAGAAGGGCGAATGAGTGACTTGTGAGAATCTTTGGGGGAATAATGCAAGTTTGTTTCTGTGACAAGAGCCTGAAGTATGAGGAGCCTGATAAGGGGAGGCTACAGAGATAGTTGGGAAGCAGGTATTACCATGCCCAGAAGTTTAGATTTTATCCCAAAGGTAAGATTTCAATCAGGAAAGGAGCATGCTCAGATTTTTGGTTTAGAAGATAAATTTGATAGCACCATATACAGCATGATTTCCAGAGAAGTGAGACACAGAAACCTGTTTAATTTGTTTTGGTAATGCGATCAAGACATGATGAGGGCCTAAAATAAGCAGTGATTGGAGATGAGGAAGAAAGGATGTGTTTGAATGAGATTTAGGGTAGAAGAAATGGGAGGGGTGCATGGGTGGCTCAGTAGGTTAAGGGTCCAACTCTTGGTTTCTACTTAGGTCATAATCTCGAGTTTTCATGAGGTCGAGCCCCACATCGGGCTCTGCACTGACAGCACGGAGGCTGTTTGGAATTCTCTCTCTCCTTCTCTCTCTGTCCCTCCCCTACTCACGCTGTCTCTCTCAAAATAAATAAACTTCAGAAAAGAGAAGAAGAAATAGAGGTCTAAAGTTTTAGTTAAAGCTAGGAAATAGAGGGTTCCTGGATAGTTCAATAAGTTGAATGTCTGACTCTTGATATCGGCTCAGGTCATGATCTCGTGGTCATTGTATCGAGCTGAGCCTGCTTGAGATTCTCTCTCCTGCCCCTCTACCCTCATGTGGTCTCTCTCTCTCTCTCTCTCAAAAATTAAAAAAAGCTAGGTAATAGAGGGAGAATTCTAGAAAGATTTGGAAGCTTGTTTACCACAGAGTAGGGCAGTAGAAAGATGTGAGAGTGTGGGAGGACGGTCAAGAGAACAGGAAATACAGCGCTTTAGGATGATGACTTAGAACTTGGAATATGGGAGGCAACCAATATGTGCTAAGGAATGAGAGAAAAGATGAAGGGCAGAGTCCAGGATGACAAAAGTGTAAGATATGATAGAATTGGCTTACTTTAAATTTTCAAAAAGAGCTATGTCATAAAGTTCTTTTGAAGCTATTGGACTGCTCGAAACAACATTGTGAAAGTTTAGGTTGTTTATGAAGAAAATCTGCCTCGTCCACATAGAGAAGGGAGAGTTAGTTCTCTAGATCTGTACTGACCAAGCTGGTAATCATTAGCCACATGAGGCTGTTGAGCATTTGCAATGTGGCTGGCGTCCCATGTTAAAATGATAATATATTGGATGTATTGAATTGAACATATTAAAATTAATTTCATCTGTTTCTCTTTACTTTTTTAATGTAGCTATTAGAAAATTTCAAGGTAAATATGGAGCTTGCATTTTATTTCTGTTGGACATTGCTGCCCTAAACTCTTATCTAATGGGAGAAAGACTCAGGCCTTTCTTGAAGAGCTTAAGTTGAATACACTTTAAAGAAAATTCTAGTCAAAAACTGAGATACATCAAGTCTGGATTCACTGTGAAACCAATGGAAACTTGATAATGAACAGTTTCACTGTTTTGATACCATAGTTAAATGTTAATTTTGATTCATTTTAATTGAGTCTTTGCATTGTACCTGCTTCTGAGCTTAGATTAGCTATAAGGGATAACTTTTCCTTGTTATTTTCTGTCATACTATTTATCATTTTAATTTGATTTTTAAGGAATCAAGTAGTTATCTTTCCTTACTGTTGTCTTCACAATCAAAATTCACGTCCTTTATAATCTTGACTATTTTGGGGGAGTCCATAGACTGTGACCCATAAAGGCCATAGAAAAGTAGACATAATTTTTTTCTTTTTTTACAGCAGCATCCAAATATACCAGGGCTAATAACAGGACGGAAAGGGACCGAATAGAGCTCCTCCAAGATGTAGAACCTTTGGATTTTAATGCAGAAACATTCACTGATGATCCTCTTGAATCTGAACCAGGAAGGTAAGCTTTAGCTGTGTCATTTTGGCTCCAGTATTCTGAAATTTTAATAAGATACAATTTGATGAGATAAGCATAAGGAAAATATTCTTTACTGCTAATAAAAACCATATTAATCAATTTTTGGTACCTTTTTATACCTTCTAATGTTTTTATATTTTAAAAATTATAGCATCCAGTGATGGTAGTTGAAATTGCTATCTCCATAAACTACTAGTGATATTATAAACAAGAAAGAATTAAAATTGGTAGAATCTGTGAAATTTATCGTATTTAGCAATAGCTACATAGCTATGACTGGGTGTCAGACACTATCCTAAGCACATTAACCATAATACTGCATTTTATGATTGTAAATCCAATTGGATTTGAATCCAGAGAGGCTTAGTAACTCAACCAGAGTCACACAGCTTGCAAGTGGCAAAGTTGGGTGTTCAAATCCCAGGACTCTGGCTGTAGAATCTGTGCTTTTAGCCACTATGCTCTGTGAAAATGATTAAACAAAAGCAAAATATCATATGCATGAAAATATGCATGAATATCATACGCGTGAAGACATTTTTGCCTACAAATAGGAAAAACACTAGAATGTTTTATTTATACTGAACAATTAAGAGTGATTATTAAATCTTCAATCCCATGATATATATATTCCCTTTCTGTTTACATCTCTCACCCTCTCATATGTGTATTCTAGGCTCCAGAAAAAGCTGTTGGTTAATTTATAATTAAGTAAATCCCTTGGGGTAATATCTTTGGAGAGTAAGTTTCTGCTTTCAGCTACTGAATAGATTTTACAAATTATGCTTACTAATTATGTAGCCACTTCCTTTTAATGTGTCCTTGTTTTTCTCTCCTCCTTTGTTATTTTTGATGCCTCAGATCATTTCTTTATCCACCTTTCAGGTATCAGCCTGGTGGACGATACCTCTCGATGTCTCACAGCAGAATATTCGATGATGTTTAAAGTCTGAAAGAGTTTATGGAACAACTAACCAAGATCAACACATCAGTTCAGTCTTTACGAACATATGTATGCCCTAGAATTTACACTGTACTCTTAATGAAAAGTGTCAGGACAAAAATGGCACTGAAAGTTAATCACATCGCAGTAATCATAGTTTATTGCCTATTGAATAGAGTGTCATCTTTTCTCATAGGATTTATTACCATTCCTGAAGTGTCTGCCTTAGAAGTACAGGTGTAATGGAAGGATTCAGTTCATGATAGAAATCAGTATATGTTGAGAATATGTAGTTCAGTTTGTTTCAGGTTAATTTTTTTCAGGAAAGTTGTTTTAAAGGTCCAGGAAAGCCATAAGTCATGACTAAATAACATCATACGTTTTATTGTTGTGATTTACATTTTTGCTGTTTCTAAAGAATATGTTAATCCTGTATTTCCCAAAGAGATGGAGACCACAAATAATAATGGTATTTTCAAAACCCATGTCTTAAAACAAGGCTTACTTACCAGACATAACTGAATGTAGAAAGCTCTTTTTCACCTCTATATGCAAATTATTGGGGTTTTTGCATGTATAATTAAGATGATACTTCAACTGACAGTGTTAGTATCTTCAGCATGTGTACTATAATCAGGTGATGTATTATTCTTTCAGTCTTTGGTAGAAACTGGAAATTATTTTACGCTTTAGGTATTGCTTTGTAAAAGATTTTCATTTCAGGGAGAAATGTTCACCTTTATCATTTAGCATATTGACTTACGTGTTGATCATTCCACTCAAGGAAAGTCTGAAGCATTAATGGTAAATAGCAGGTGGTTTTTTTTTTAAAAGCCAAAGAGTCCCATAAAAATTCTCTAATTTTTAAAGGTGCCTATTTATGCTTTTTGAAAAATAACATTTGGTTATTAAAAGGTAAAAAAAAATAGTTATTAACACCTAAATTGTGGTTCATATTTCAATCTTTTAAAATTTTTTTTAAAATTTTACTTTTGTGAGAGAGACACAGCATGAGCAGGGGAGGGGCAGAGAGAGAGGGAGACACACAATCTGAGGCAGGCTCCACGCTCTGAGCTGTCAGCACAGAGCCTGACGCAGGGCTGGAACACTGGAACCATGAGATCATGACCTGAGCTGCAGTTGGACAACTGACTGAGCCACCCAGGTGCCCCAAAATGGTGGTTTATAGAGTGGAAATGTGCAATAACTTCGTTAAACATGCTTATTATTTAAAAAAAAAATTAACTTTTGTGTTTAAGCCAAAGTTACGTATTGCATTTTAAGTCATCAGTGTTTTATTGCACAATGAATACTGTACCGTTGAGCACAGCATGCTACAGAGAGTTTTTTATGTCCCTGAAATGGTTGCAATTCAGAGACCCCTGCTATGGATTCACCCAGTGGTGACTGTTCTTGAGCTTGCCCACGACAGTCTCAGGTTAATACCTGTTAATTCTGTGTAATTGTTAATTGTGCTCACTTTCACTCTTAGATATCCCAGTTTGAAAATGAATTGTATAGTCACCCTAACAATATGATTATATGTTTCTTGAAGGTAATCCTCCCTTGAATCATAATTTTAAATTTTTTATTTTGCTGTTAGTATTACCATGTAAATTTTTTAAAGACAGTTCTATGCAGATACTGAAAGGAATAGTATATCATCCTAATCTGATTTTTTTTCAATTTTTATGATCTTTGAGGTTAGGCCCCTTTAAAATAATTATAAATGGATAGATTTTATTCTCAAAGGTCTCAAAAGTCAAAGATCATTTAGACTAGAACACACACAACCTTTCATTGTAAAGTGTGGTTAGTGAGCTATGGGCCAGGAGCAGAGATAATTCAGTACTGTTTGTAGTTTCATGATCGACCATTGAATACCTTGGGCAAATTATGTAACCTTTCAGTGCCTCAATTTCTTCATTTGTGAAATGAAGATGATACTTGCTATTTACCTACTGATCTACCTCACAAAACTATTGTGAGGGTATTCAGTTGATGTTTGTATGCTGGAGTTAAAAACAAAACAAAATAAGTTGTTAGCTGTGCTATTTTTCCTAGTGGTACTTGAAGGTGTTGGGTGGAGAAATGATCAGCCCAGAGAGGGGTTCAGCTTCTTATTATTACAGAGAAGCTTATAAGTCCCCAAAGCAAAACAGTTTTTAGAATAATTTATCAAAAGTCCTGTGAAAATAATATTTTTGTATTTTTCATCTTTGGGTTTACCCTGAAATATTTTCCTTAAGTATAATGTTGTTTCTCATCAGGTTTTGTCGTGAAACCCAGATGCTGTAGGAGAAGTAGAAGCAGAAAAAGAGAAGAAATTATGCAGTCACTTCTGTAACTTATAATGCCCTAAAAGAGATTGATAGGAATATGTAGGGGAATGTACTACTTTCCTTTATTATTAAAATTGTTATGATTATAGTAATTGAAGTATATGTAATACTTCACAAACAATATAGCTCCCTTTGTGACTTTTTGTTACTCTCCAAATGATTTTTGGTTGTTTAAGTGATCTAGACTGTTCAACTTTTTAAAGCAGAATTTATCTTACAGGATTTTACAGCGTTACCTGACTGGGTAAATTTGAGTTCATAAGGTAATGATTTAACCCCTGAAGAATAAAGAGTTTATTGCTGGAGAACTAAGTTAATATTTGTTAAGCCACCTTGTGTAAAAAACTGGAGTACGAACAAAAGTCTTCTTTTGGGGGGAGTTTATGCAAAACATTACTGCTAAATTCAGATACTGTAAATGCAGAGTAATTTCCTGAAGAATTACTTCTGACAATTAGCTTTTGATGTCTTTCTTATAAAATTATAGATAACTGATTTACACTTTTAAATTATTTTTGTAAATAATCGTTAGGTAAGGATATTCAGTAAACCAGTAATTCAAATAGCCATTGCAGAAAATAATAATTAATAATTTATTAATTTCATGAATCACCTGTAAGTTGCTAATTAACTTTTGTTACATCAATAACTTGTTATCAATAGAGCATTTTTATAAAAATCATTATTAAAATAAGACATAAGGGATAAGCCTAATTACTAGAATTTGCTCTCTTTCCAAATGAATACAGGGCTGTGGAATAATTGCAACACAAAACAGGCCCTCATTTCACAAGAGTGGTAAGAGCTAAATTAAAACTTTCAAGGATTTTCCATTTATAAAAAATAGATTGGAAAATTAGACAACCCATACCATCAAAAAATGCTGTGAGTTGATGTTTTTTTTTTTTTAATGTTTATTTATTTTTGAGAGAGAGAGCATGAACAGGGGAGGGTCAGAGAAAGAGGGAGACACAGAATCGGAAACAGGCTCCAGGCTCTGAGCTGTCAGCACAGAGCCCGACACGGGGCTCGAACCCACGGACCGTGAGATCATGACCTGAGCCGAAGTCGGACGCTTAACCGACTGAGCCACCCAGGCGCCCCAGTTGATTTGGTTTTGAATTCTATTTGATTAGAGTATCACTTCTGAAATTTACACTGGTTGTGTACCCAAATGAAATTAAATGTGGAGAGGAAAGTTGATTTGTGTTTTTTTTTTTTTTTAAAGTATACTTCAGCATACGAATGAAAGAATTCCATTTATGTGCAAAAACAAACCTCAGTTTTTATCTTATAATAGATTCAGGGAATGTTCTTGGTTGTGTGTTGATTACCATCTTAAAGGAAAAACAAACTCTCCCTTATTATAATTTACACTGTTCAGTAATGTTGAGTTTTGTACTTGTGATTTGAATGGACCATGACTGAAAATCATAAGGATAAGTGTATTTGCACTAAAGAGGCAAAACATGTCCCTGAAAGATCTTAACATACTTGAATCTCTGAAGTGTAATGGATCACATTACATTAAATTCTAAATGTTGAGAAGTAAATAGAGTTTTATCTTTCCTTTCTTTACTTCCTCCCTTCCTCATTCCTTTTTTACCTGAGGCCTCTCTTTATAGTGTGATTTTTAATGTACTGACAGATTTTTCTTCTGTTTTGTGTACACAGTTGTTTCTGATGATCTGTACACTCAAAAGGAACTAGTTCTGATGCCAGATCCCACTACTTGAATAGCAATGTTGCACCTAAAGTAGTGAAACAGATTTTTCTAGACAACTAAGCAGCATCTGAATGTGAATGTGATGTAAGCTGGCTTGGTGTGTTGTCTTTAGGTCACTAAGGAGGGCATTTCATTAAAATGCCTTATTTTCAGTGTAATGTTTTGGCATAAAAATGGATTTCCAAAACCAGTGATTGTTAAAAACAAAACAAAACCCCCAAAAAGATTTAGAGCCTTGAGGTATCTTTTTATGACAAGAAACTCATAAATAACCTACGTCGTTGGCAAAGTTTTCATTAGAAGAGGTTGGAACACTACATGAGGGTTTACAGGAGGCCTTCTAAAATATGAATTCCCTCGATGTAGGGTACTTCTTCCCAAAGGACTTTTTTCCTGCTCAGAGAGCTGGAGGACCAAGGCGTGTCATCCCCTATCCCAGTTCCTGAGGACCAGGTCCTGTGATCATCTCCCCCAGCAGAGCAGGCACAAGCCTTGCCCCATATGAGTCCCATCAGTGGGAGCATGACCTCACCTCTAATTCCTTTCACGCTCAGCCTGGTCTTCCTAAAATTTTATTGTCAAAAGATTTGTCTGTTGAGGTTGATTGAAACCTTGCTGTAATTTTTAATTTGTTGATAAAGCAAGAATATTGGCATGTTCCTCTTCTTGTTGATATTCTAAGAGACATTTGTTTTTAACACACTCCCTGGGGATAATTAACCTTTTTTTTTTTTCCTCCTGAAAATCTTTTCCTTTTGTGGTAACCTTGATCTGTCATTTTCTAACATATTTTTTCTGTACTTAGTGCAAAAGAGTAGAAAGAGTGGTTTACTATGGCAGACATAATGTAAGGGAAAGTCATAATTTATTAATCTGACTATACAACACAATTTTGAATTGATATTATTGATAAAAATCGTATCAACCTAGTCACTTAGAGCTGTATGTCTCAAAAGAGTACTGGCTAGCATCTTCCTCACTTAGTACACCAAGTTGTAGGGGAGAGACTGTGTATTTATTTTACTAAAAGCAATCCAATGGATTTGTTTTTGTCCATACTTTGAAAACAGCTTGAAGGATTTTTCTCATCTTAGAAGGTAGAGAACATGTGGACGTGTCTTTTAAATTACTGTAATCTAATATATATTTATAAATTATATAGCATTGAAACAAGAGCTCTAATATTGATGTTGTTACTTTCTGATATTTAATTTTTATAAAATGTTTTTGTAGTAACTAATTGTAGTGCTTTTAAGTAGTTTAAAAATCTTTCTCAAATAAGTTCTACCCACATCCTGTTTACTTAGGGCAGTATTCTGAAGTTCAGTCCAGTGTGAATTTGAAATATTCCTTCATCCCTTCAGTGTCTTTTTATAACTAACAGTACCCAAGCAAAGTATACCAAAAGCTCAATTCCTATGTTGCATTAATAAAGTGCTTGTTCTTTAATTCAGTGGGTTAGGGGAAATGGAAGATAGGTTTTTCTCAAGTGTGCATCTGATAATTTTTCTAAATGTTCATTATGTTGATTTTTGGTGCATGATGCCAAATTTATCTTTAATCAGCCATTACTACCTGATATGTAATGACAAATGTTTTCCTGTCTGACCAATGGGTTGTGGATTTAACTATTTTTCTCTGCATATTCTCACTACATTTTCAAATATGTATGTGGAAAAAGCTACAAAGTGCTACCTATACGTGAGTTAGCATCTTTGGCCTTATCTGTGCATAATGTTCTCTCAGTTTGGTTTTGACAAACTCGTGGACTTGCAGTTGCTTTGTAGTATTTTAACTTATTGTGATGTAATGAATTTTTTGAAATGTTTATTTGATTAGCTATTAAAATATAGGAAATTATGTAGCTTTGCATGAAATAAAGTACATTTCTACAAGTTCCTAAGAATTTTGCAGATTATGCATTTGATTTCATACCATCTTTTCATACTATCCTAAGAGATTAAACTCTTAAGGAGCCTGAAGCTTTCTTTGTTTCTTACAAATATATTAACAGGTATTACAAACAAAATATTTTAAGATAAGTAATTAAATGTACTTTAGGTTCTACATTACTTTATCCTGTGTTTATAGTTAAGTAATAGTGTTTTTAAAAAAATTTCTTTGACATTTATTTTTGAGAGAAAGAACATGAGTGGGAGAGGGGCAGAGAGAAGGAGACTCAGAATCTGAAGCCGGCTCCGGGGTCTGAGCTGTAGCACAGAGCCCAACATGGGGCTCAGACCCATGAACTGCGAGATCATGATCTGAGCCAAAGTTGGTTGCTAAACCTAAATTTAGGCGCCCCTAAAATAAGTAACTGTTATAAAAATTAGAAGTCAATGAAATTTAAAGCAGGAAAACAATAAGGAAAATCAACAAACCAAAAGCTGGGTGCTTGGAAATATCAATAAAATTGGTGAAACCATTAGCTAGGCTAAGAAAAGAGAGTTGCTTTCCTTTATAAATTGAAGTTTGAAATTAAAAACATAATGCCATTTAGGAACAAGACAGGGATGCCCACTTTCACCATTGTTATTTAACATAGTACTGGAAGTCCTAAACTCAGCAATCCGACAACAAAAAGTAAAAGAACATACAAATCAGCAAGGAAGAAACCAAACTTTCACTATTTGCAGATGACATGATACTCTATGTAAAAAAACCTGAAAGACTCCACCAAAAAATTACTAGAACTGATAAATGAATTTAACAAAGTCACAGGATATAAAATCAATGTACAGAAATGTGTTGTATTTCTATACAACAATAATGAAGCAGCAGAAAGAGAAATTAGGGAATCAGTCCTATTTACAATTGGACCAAAAACCATAAGATACCTAGGAATAAACCCAACCAAAGAGGTAAGAGATC
Organism: Acinonyx jubatus; assembly: GCF_027475565.1. Lineage (NCBI taxonomy): Eukaryota > Metazoa > Chordata > Mammalia > Carnivora > Felidae > Acinonyx > Acinonyx jubatus. The sequence continues at coordinate 207,645,063 of NC_069380.1, forward strand.
TGTACTCTGAAAATTATAGAACACTTCTGAAAGAAATTGAAGAGGACACAAAGAAATGGAAAAGCATTCCATGCTTGTGGATTGGAAGAACAAATATTATTTAAAATGTCTATACTACCCAAAGCAATCTACACATTTAGTGCAATCCCTATCAAAATACCACCAGCACTCTTCCCAGAAATAGAACAAGCAATCCTAAAATTTGTATGAAACCACAAAAGACCCCAAATAGACCCCAAATGGCCAAAGCAATCTTAAGAAAGAAAAGCAAAGCTGGAGGCATCACAAGTCCAGGCTTCAAACTACGATACAAAGTTGTATTCATCAAGACAGTATGGTATTGGCACAAAAACACATAGATCAGAAGAACAGAGTAGAAAACCCAGAAATGGACCCACAACTATATAGTCAACTCATCTTCGACAAAGCAAGAAAGAACATCCGATGGAAAAAAGTCTCTTCAACAAATGGTGTTGGGAAAACTGGACCACTCTATTCACAAAAATAAATTCAAAATGGATGAAACACCTAAATATGAGACAGGAAACCATCAAAATCCTAGAGGAGAACACAGGCAGTAACTGCTTTGACCTTAGCTGTAACAACTTTTTACTAGACACAACTCCTGAAGCAAGGGAAACAAAAGCAAAGATGAACTATTAGAACTTCATTCATCAAGATTAGAAGCTTCTGCACAGCAAAGGAAACAATCGACAAAACTAAAAGGCAGCCTACAGAATGGGAGAAGACGTTTGCAAATGATATATCTCATAAAGGATTAGTATCTAAAATCTATAAAGAACTTATCAAACTCAACACCCAAAAAACAACTCAGTTAAGAAATGGGCAGAAGACATGAACAGGCATCCAAAGAAGACATCCAGATGACTAACAGAAACATAAAAATGTAAACTGGTGCAGCCACTCTGGAAAACAATGGCGATTTCCCAAAAAGTTAAAAATAGAAGTACCCTATGACCCAGTAATTGCACAACTAGGTTTTTACCCAAAAGATACAAAAATACAGATTCAAAGGCATATATGCACCCCGATGTTTATAGCAGCATTATCTTATTTATTTATTTAATATAATTTATTGTTAAATTGGCTTCCATACAACACCCAATGCTCATCCCAACAAATGCCCTTCTCAATGCCCATCACCCACTTTCCCCTCTCTCCCATTCCCCCCTGCCCCATCAAACCTCAGTTTGTTCTATTTAAGAGTCTCTTACAGTTTGCCTCCCTCCCTCTAGGTTTGTAACTATTTTTCCCCCTTCCCTTCCCACCCCCCCCACCATGATCTTCTGTTAAGTTTCTCAAGATTCACATATGAATGAAAACATGGTATCTGTCTTTCTCTGACTGACTTATTTCACTTAGCATAATCCCCTCCAGTTCCATTCATGTTGCCGTAAATGGCAGGATTTCATTCTTTCTCATTGCCAAGTAGTATTTCATTGTATATATAAACCACATCTTCCTTATCCATTCATCAGTTTATGGACATTTAGGCTCTTTCCATAATTTGGCTATTGTTGAAAGCACTGCTATAAACATTGGGGTACATGTGCCCCTATGCATCAGCACTCCTGTGTCTATCCTTTGGGTAAATTCCTAACAGTGTGCTATTGGTGGGTCATGGGATAATTCTATTTTTAATTTTTTGAGAAACCTCCATACTGTTTTCCAGAGCAGGTGCACCAGTTTGCATTCCTACCAGCAGCACAAGAGGGTTCTTGTTTCTCCACATCCTCACCAGCATCTGTAGTCTTCTGATTTGTTCATTTTAGCCACTCTGACCAGTGTGAGATACCAGTGATATCTCAGTGTGGCTTTGATTTGTATTTCCCTGATGATGAGTGACATTGAGCATCGTTTCATGTGTCTGTTGGCCATCTGGATGTCTTCTTTGGAAAAGTGTCTATTCATGACTTCTGCCCATTTCTTTACTGGATTATTTGTTTTTCCGGTGTGGAGTTTGGTGAGTTCTTTATAGATTTTGGACACTAGCCCTTTATCCAATATGCCATTTGCAAATATCTTTTCCCATTGCGTTGGTTGCCTTTTAGTTTTGTTGATTGTTTCCTTTGCAGCACAGAAGCTTTTTATCTTGATGAGGTCCCAATAGTTCAGTTTTGCTTTTAATTCCCTTGCCTTTGGAGATGTGTCAAGTAAGAAATTGCTGTGGCTGAGGTCAAAGAGGTTGTTGTTTATAGCAGCATTATCAACAATAGCCAAACTGTGGAGAGAGTCCAGATGTCTATCATCTGATGAATGGATAAAGATGTGGTGTATATATGTATACATGCATACCCACAATGGAATATTACTCAGCCATTAAAAGAATGAAATCTTGCCATTTGCAACGACATGAATAGAGCTAGAGTGTGTTATGCTAAGCAAAATAAAATCAGAGGAAGACAAATACTCATATGTGGAATTTACAATGTGAACATAAGGAAAGGGAAGGAAAAATGAGATAAAAATATTATGCTAAGCAAAATAAAATCAGAGGAAGACAAATACTCATATGTGGAATTTACAATGTGAACATAAGGAAAGGGAAGGAAAAATGAGATAAAAATAGGGAGGCAAACCACAAGAGACTCTTATGTATAGAAAAACAGTTGATGGAGAGAGGTGGGTGGGGAATGGGCTAAATGAGTGATGGGTATTACAGAGGGCACTTGTGATGAGCACTAGGTGTTATATGTAAGTGATGAATCACTAAGTTCTACACCTGAAACCCATTTTACCATCTGTATTAAATAGAAGTTATTTTTAAAACAATTTTAACATTCATTTTTCAGAGACAGAGACAGAGCATGAGTGGGGGAGAGGCAGAGAGAGAGGGAGACACAGAATCCAAAGCAGGCTCCAGGCTCTGAGCTGTCAGCACAGAGCCTGACATGGGGCTCAAACTCATGAACCTCAAGATTATGACCTGAGCTGAGGTCAGACGCTTAACGGACTGAGCCACCCAGGCACCCCTGCATTAAGTAGAATTTAAATAAAAGTTTTAAATAAAAAACAATACCATTTATATTAGTCCTAGCTAATGCAATTTAAGACAAGTAAAGGCAATAAAAGATACACAGATTTGGAAGAAAGAAATAAAGCTGCCTTTGTTAGCAGATGACATCGTGTCTATGTAGAAAATCTAAAAGAATTGACAAAACCCTCCTGGAATAAGTGATTATTATAGCAAGGTTGCAGGGTATAAAGTAATATGCAAAAGTCAATCACTTTCCCATATAGCCAATGGACAAGTGAAATTTAAATTAAAAACACAATACCATTTACATTAGCACACCCCAAAATGAGCTATTTAGGTATAAATCTGACAAAGTATATATGAGATGTATATGAGGAAAAGTACAAAACTGATGAAAGAAATTAAAGAACTAAATAACTGGAGAGATTCCACGTTCATGGAGAGAAGAGTCAACACTCTCAAGATGTCAGTTCTTCCCAACCTACAGAGTCAATGCAATCCCAGTAAAAATTCCAATAAATTATTTTGTGGATATTGACAAACTAATTCCAAAGTTTATATGCTGAAGCAAGAGACCCAGAAAAGCCAACACAATGTTGAAGAAGAACAAAAGTCAGAGAATTGACACTACCCAACTTCAAAACTTACTATGCAGCTACAGTAATCAAAACATTGTGGGATTGACAAAAGACTAGACAGATGAGTTAAACACAATAGAAAGCCCATAAATAGACCCACATATAGACAATTGATCTTTGACAAAGGAATGAAGGTACTTCAATGAAGGAAGGATAGTCTTTTCAGCAAATGATGCTGAAACAACTGAATAGCCACATGCAAAAAAAAAAAAAAATCTAGACACTGCTGACTTTATATTTTTCACAAAAATTAACTCAAAATGAATCATAAATCTGAAACTGTAACAAAACTATAAAACTTCTGGAAGATAACAGAAAACAGGTGACTTTGGGCTTGGCAATGAATATATATATCACACAAAAATGTATATGTGCACAAGAAGACATACAAGAATGTTCATAGCAGCATTATTCATAATAGCCTCAGCCATAAACAGTTCAATAAACAGAACAGATTTATTTACCCAACATGATGGATATGTACATAAAAAACCAAATGAAAATGAGTTAATTGCAGCTATGCAACAACACAGATGAAACAACATGTGTATCAAAGGAAGGTAGATGTGAAAAAGTAATATAGTGTGATTACACTTAGACAAACTTCAAAAGCAGCCAAAACCAAGTATAGTAAAAACATGAATGCTTTGTAGTAAAACCATAAGAAAATTAAGGAAGAAATAACCATAGATGTCAGACTATTGCTTAACTTTGAGGAGGAGGAAGGGATTAGTGATTGAAGTGCAGCGCAAGAGAAGCTTCTGCATTGCCTGTGTTCTCTTTGTAGAGTGGCACTTATTTTTATTTTTTAATATTTACTGATTTTGAGGAGAGCCCAAGTGGGGATGGGGGCAGGGAGAGGGGAACAGGGGATCTGAAGTGGGCTCTGCACTGACAGGCTGACAGCAGAGAGCCTGATGTGGGGCCTGAACTCAGGAACCATGAGATCATGACCAGGGCCAAAGTCGGACACTCAACCGACTGAGCCACCCAAGTGCCCCTGTAGAGTGGCAATTTTATAGGTGTTCACTTTGTAATGAATTGTTGAGTAGTGTTGTGTAGTTATGTGTGCTTTGCTATATGTGCATTTTATTTTGTAATGTTAACATCTTTAGAGAGAATTAAATTATATAATTTACCATATAAATTGGGAGTGGGGGAAGCTGCATTCTAAGCTCATGGTACACTATACACAATATACATTTGTATCGTATGCACTTTTCTGAATGTCTCTATTTCAAAATGTAAAAGATTTTAAAAAGTCAGTTTCTGTAAATCACATTAATAGTTTAAAAGAGCAAAATCACATCATCATCTCAAATGCTGAAAACATTTTGATAAAATTCATTTATATATTTTTAAAGTCCCATTTTTTAAAAGAACATTCTTTTTTTTTGATAAAGGATGAGTATCTATATATGTATATATACACATGTATACATATAAAGAGGAACCTAAAACTGCAGATATCATCCTTAATGCTACAGGCTTTACCTTTGAGATCCAGAACAAGCCAAGGATGCCTACCATCAGCACTTCTATTCAGCATTGTATGTTCCATAATTATAAGACAAGAGAAATAAAAGGCCTAAGGATGAGAAAAGAAGAAGGAAACTTTTATTTATCTTGATTTTGATGGTTATGTATGTGGAAGATCCAAAAATATAGAGGAGCTCCTGGGTGGCTCAGTCCATTAAGCCCCCTGCTCTTGGTTTAGGTTCAGGTCATGATCTCCGGGTTCTGGAGTTCGGGCCCATCATTGGACCCTGTGATGATAGTGAGGAGCCTGATTGGGATTCTCTGTCTCCTCCTCTCCCTGCCCCTTCCCTCTCTGCCCCCTTCTCTTTCTCTCAAAAATAAATAAACATTTAAAAAACACCAAAAATATACATCTTACTGTAAGAATCGATAAGAAAGTGGCATTTCTTAATATGGTGTTTGGATCCCCTGAATCCTGGTTAAGTCAGAGACTCCCAGTAAACCTGAACCTCAGATTCCTTTGTCAGAAAAAGTTGGGGAGTGAGATCGTTTATAACAGAGCTCATCAGGATGGTTGTGAGGATTATAATCAAATAATGTATTTGAAAATGCCAAAATAAATGATGGTACCTTAACACCAAAGAAAAAAAAAAAGGAAGGTAGGAAGGAAAGGTAGAAGGGAGGGAGGGAAGAAAGGCAAAGCAAGGCAAGGCATAGTGCTGCCCCATAGCAGACACTCATTTATTAAGAAACAGCGAACATCCTCGTTGTCAAACTCATCCTCTTCCTTCAGAGCCTTATCTAGAAGTCATCTTTCAGAGGGGCCATCCCTACTTAATTTTTTTTCCTTAAAACTTAGCACTAACATACTATTGCCAATACTGTACTCATCTCCGTAACAGAAGTTCCGTGAGGAATGATTTTTGTTTTGTTTGCAGACCCACTCTTGCCTGACCCATACTAAGTGTTCAATAAATTTGTGTTGAATGGGTGAATTTACTCAGTCACCATCCCCGCCGGATTTGTGCTACTGCTAATTATCGGAGGTACCGGGGCTTGAGTGGGATATTGTTAAAACATCAACACCTCTGGGGTGAGGTTTAAACAGCATCGCCACCCTCTGGGGGAAGAAGGGGAGAACTGGAAATCAGGTATGTGTGACTATTAGAATTAGTGAGAAGGGCAATGGGCACCCAAGTCAGAAGAACGGTCCAAAAAAAGGGACCCTGGGATACGAAAAGAAGAATCCGGGTATCCCGAGTTAGCATTCCAGGCTAGCGCTGCTGAGTTTCACCTGCCCACTTCAAGGAGGCGCCTGTCCTCATGAGATTTTCATGCAGACCCTCCAAACCCGGATTTCTAGGCAGGGCCAAAGAGGTGGGCCCCAATAGCTATCAAAGGGCCGAGCAGGGGCAGGGGAAAGAAGCCAGGCCAGACCGTTGGCTGCGACCCGGTCGGAGAAGGCACCCCGCCCTCGGGTCCTGCAGCCTGGAGTTCGCCCCCCATGCGGTGCCAGGCCCAGGGCGCAGCACAGCGCCCGGCGTGGCGGGCACCGCGCGCGCGAGTAGCGCAGGGCCGACCGCGCTGCTTCTGGCGTTGATGCCGCCGGGGCTCTTGCTGCCGGAAGGCGCCCAAATCCTGGCCGCGTCCTCTGTGGGTGAGTGCGGGGCGGGCAGAGCGCGCGCTTGGGCCGCCCCTCCGCGGCTGGGCTGGGGAAGCCCCGGGAGTCTGCGCCGCCGCGCGCCGGCGGAAGGTGACTGCAGGCGGGCGCTTGGAGGCGGCGCCGGCGGGGAGGACTGTGCCCTTTGCCCTAGGCGGTCTCAGCCAGCCTTCCGTCGCTCCTTCACGTCAATCTGGTCGGGCCGAGTTCTGGCGCGGGAGTGAGGACGGGCTGCAGGGACCGCTCGTTAACTTTAAACAGAGCAAAGAGCAATGTTATGTAAGCAAAAAAATGAATGAATGTATGTGGAGATAGCAAAGGAACTACAGTTCAGGACAAGGAACCTATGGCGAAGCCCAAGAGACGAAGAGAAGGTCAGCTTTTATTAGGTCTGAGGAGGAAATTGGGGAGGGTTTATTCTGAACAAAAGCTCCTTGGAGAAGAACAAGAGTTTGAGACTGGGGCAGTTTCTCATTGGTTGCAGGCAGCTGGGGCAGGTTGAGAGCTCCTTTCCTTTTCTTAAAGGCAGGAGATAAAAAAAACTCCCGTGTGAAAAGTGCCTCCCGTGGTGGAAACCATGATCTTCCTTCTTCCTGCTGCTTCCGTGGGCTGTGTGGTGCGTGCGTGAGAGCTCCCCCTTCAGGGCTTCCTCGCTCTACTTTAAAGGTTTCCTTTATTTTCACACCCACCACGTCTGAATTCTTACTGGAGCCAAGCTCAGGCCCAAAATAAGTACCCCCCCCCCCCCGCCCCCCGCACAAAGCATTTACACTTAAAGGAAGTTTCTAGTTTTAAGGACTAGTTCCACCTCCGCCCCATGACTGCCTCCTGGGCTCACTTTCCAGCCACTTTCTGGTTTCCACTGTCGCAAAAATTCCCAAAGAGGAGGATACCCCTCCTCTTTGGGTATCTAGGATACCCCTGATCTGCTGTCTGCTATAGGAAGTCGTAGGTATACCACCAAGTGGAATTAGGTTTTGGAGCTTGATTAAGGGGCATGACCTTAAAAAATTTTTTTTATTTTTAATATTTATGTTAGAGACAGAGTATGAGGGGGGTAGAGTCAGAGAGAGAGGGAGACCCAGAATTCCAGGCTCCAGGTTCCGAGCTGTCAGCACAGAGCTCATTGTGGGGCTCAAACCCACCAACCAGTGAGATCATGACCTGAGCCTAAGTCAGACACTCAACTGACTGAGCCACCCAGGTGCCCCAAGGGGCTTGACCTTTTAAAAAATGTAGTCTATTTCCTAGAAAGAAGAATGCTTTAAGCTCTAAGTAAGTCCTCTAGAACTTATCACATTGTCATGGATAGAGCCCCTCCCGTTGCAGGATTTTTTTTTTTACCTCACTTCCTCAGAATTTATTGTCTCCCCACCTAGAAAAACGAAGAAGTGGACACAAAATAAAATGAGCAGTAGGCAAAAGTTTATTAGAATATAAGATTAGAAAGTAAGAATAGTATGAAAGCTCTCTTTACAGAGAGGGGACGTTTGAAAGTGAATGCCCCCAACTATGGGCAAGGGACTTTATTTAATATGGTTTTGGTCCATTCCCCCCCCCCCCAACTTTTTTTTCCTTTGTTGGCCTGATAACTGTAGGTGCTGAGTTGTTCATTTCTGTGGGAAACGTGAATGGGGGAGGGAGTAGGTAGTGTTTGTTACATTCTTAAGAAAAACTTTAAGCCTGAGGGAATTTCTCTCATGGTCAGATGTTCCCAGCACTGTTTTAAAATATGTGTTTTCTCTACATCCAGGGACTGCAAGTCCTAACCTTTTCCTCTCTACCTATCATTCTGGGTCACAGGACAGGGAAACTAGAGGAGAGTTGCGGCAGGTGAGGAGGGCTCAGAGAGTCAGGAATCATTCTGCATGAGGACTCTGAGGGTCCAGGGCGGGGTTGCCCATATAGGAAATGAAGAGGCAGATGAAGCTTTCCTTCTGCTCGCCATCCAGCGAAGGTTTATCCTGAAGCTTCTCTGTTTCCCTACCCTCCCACCCTAGCCTTTCTCTTCATGGACCTCACAAAAATGAAGCCCTGTTCCCAAGGGGAAGCCATTATCTACTGATGGCCCAGGTATCTCAGATTCTTCAAGACCATGGGCATGATGTGATCTTACTTCAACAGAATGGACTTTCGTTCACATTAGGTATCCTGTCTTTCTATTCCATGTTCTGTCCAGTAGAAATACAACATGAGCTATAAATGCAAGTCCCATGATGTATTTATATTCCAGAAGACACATGAAAAATAAAAACAGGTCAAACTAATTTTCATCATATATTTTATTGAAAGTCATATATCCAAAATATCATTTCAATGTGTAAACAATATAAAAATTATTAATGACATAGTTCACATTTGTTTGTGTTAAGTCTTTGAAATCTGGTGTGTATTTCACAATTCACACTAGCCACATTTCAAGTGTTCAATAGCCACATGTAGCTGATGGCTGCCATATTGGACAATACTGTTTGGACCCTCCCACCATAGATGATAAACCTTGCATATGTTAAATGTTCAGCAAAACTTCATTTTAGTTCTACTGAGTTATTACAATGAAAATGATATGTGTGTGCTATCTGTGTTTATTTCAAAGTCCATCTTAAACCATAACTCTAGCATAAGAAAGTTTGAAACACTGTTTCACTCTCCTCATCATCTTCTGCATCCCTCCATCTCACATCCTCTCACTTCTGTCTTCAACCCATTCATGCAAACCCTTCGCACACATTTCCAGATCAATTTGACAAAATACTGCTTTATGTTGCATGAAACCTTGTGTATAATTTGTGGAGATTGGATCAAGATGATTTCTCTTTTTTTTTTAGAGTAGGCTCCATGCCCAGTGTGGACCCCAACCTGGGGCTTGAACTCAAGACCCTAAGATCAAGACCCTGAGCTGAGAGATCAAGAGTCGGATGCTTAACCAACTGAGCCACCCAGGCACCCCATCACAATGATTTTTTCTGATAACAATCCAGGAAAAGAAAACAGCAAAATTGCAGGAGAAACTTATCAAACAACTAATACAAGAAAAATTTCCAGAACTAAAATACGTGTAGCTCCATAGTGAAAGATCCCACCTGCATTCAACACAAAGAATAAAAAAATGACCTACACCAGGGGAAATCATGGTGACATTTCAGAATAGCAGTGGTTAATAAAAAGCAATCTAAATGTTTTGGGGTGCCTGGGTGGCTCAGTCAGTTAAGTGTTTGATTCTTGATTTCAGCTCACGTCATGATCTCACAGTTCCCACATGATCCCATAGAGAAGGTTTGAGCCCCGTATGGGGCTCCACACTGAGTGTCTAGAGCCTGCTTAGGATTTTCTCTCTCCCTCTCTCTCTCTGCCCCTCCCTGACTCACATGTGCTCTCTCTCTCTCAAAGTAAATATAAACTTAAAAAAAAAACTATTTTAAAAGCAACCTAAATGTTTTGATATACTGCAATGATGAGTAGGACTCAGAATGGCATCAAACTTTTTAGCATTGACATACAGCAGTGGACACAGAAAACCCAACAAGACTTGACAGTAAAATAGTCTCAAAGGTTTTCCTTTTCATATACCACTTCTTAAGAAGTTATTACAGAGTTTAGTCCCAGCAGAACAATGGGGTGACCAAGAAAGAGGAAGACGAAGGGTAAGTATATAGAAGTGGCAAAACAAGAGAGTGTTAAGATTTGTCCTAAGGTATCAGCTGTGCAGTTGGCCTGGAGAGCAGTTGGTCCAGGTTGAATTGATAGAAGAATCCAGAAAGAACATCTCTGGGGGGAAAAAAAAATTAGTCAATAAGTTGACCTTATTGAAAATCCTATTGAGAGAATATTGGAGGGAGTTGAGAGACTGGCCAATAGGCACAGAAACAAAACAAAACAAAACAAAACAAAACAAAACAGGCCTAAACAAATGAAAAGTATTCCCTCTGTTCTCCCATCCTCCAACTAGATTTAGCAGGGAACATACACTTTTCGAGTGTGACCTACAGGGCCTAACATTATTTATGCAAGTCTTTTCTCTCTCATATTGTTAATGTTTATATTTTCTTTCTCTCTTTTTTTAAGTTTTTTAAACTTATTTTGAGTGAGAGAGAGGAGAGAGAGAGAGAGCACGAGGAGGAGAGGGGAAGAGACAGGGAGAGAGAGAATCCCAAGCAGGCTCCGCACTGCCAGCACAGACCCTTATGTGCGTTTTGATATCATGAACCATGAGGTCATGACCTGAGCCAAAATCCAGAGTTGGACACTTAACTGGCTGAGCCACCCAGGTGTTCCTATTTTCATGTGCTGATTTCCAAAAATGTATACCAAATGTCTTGAATTTCTCAAAACTAGTCCCTGTGTTACTTAATTTTTTTTCTTTTTTAATTAAGGCTCCATGCCAAATGTAGGGCTTGAACTCACAACCCTGAGATCAAGAGTTGCGTGCTCTACCGACTGAGCCAGGCAGGTACCCCTTTAAACATTTATTTTAAAAGCTTAATTTTTAAAATGTATCCCCACCAACATATATGAAATTGGTAGTAGCACATAGAGAGAATTACTGTACTAACTGCTAAGCTAATTACGTTGTTTGTACACTTCATAATGCCTACCTCTTTCTTTTTTTTTTTTTAATTTTTTTTTTTCAACGTTTATTTATTTTTTTTTTGGGACAGAGAGAGACAGAGCATGAACGGGGGAGGGGCAGAGAGAGAGGGAGACACAGAATCGGAAACAGGCTCCAGGCTCTGAGCCATCAGCCCAGAGCCTGACGCGGGGCTGGAACTCACGGACCGCGAGATCGTGACCTGGCTGAAGTCGGACGCTTAACCAACTGCGCCACCCAGGCGCCCCTACCTCTTTCTTTTTAAACACTTAACACACTGGTAATTTTTTCCTTGTAATGATTTGCTCAATATCTGCTTTCCCTGTCAAACCGTAAGGTCCATGAGAGCAAAGATCATGTTTTCCTTGCACACTACGAGATCCACAGAACCTACCATAGTGTATGGCATATAGTAGGCAGAAAGTAAACATTTAATTACACTACCTAAAGATTAAGATGTATAAAAATACTAAGCCAAATTATAAGTTACATCTTCCTTGACTAGTTTTTTATAGTTACTGAAACCTTTGATATCGTCCCAGATATAACTGGGAAAATTATCTTGACGTGATCGTTGGATTCAAGAAGCCTTCTTGGACTCTTCTCTCCCTGGCTTGAAGTAGTTGTCTGCCTGCACCCCCCACCCTCCAATCCAATCAGAACACCCTCATCAAACTTACTATAACCTAAAATGACTGCCCATTTGGCCGCATTTATTTTCTCCTCATAATCTTGTGACCTTTTGGAAGAAGGCTGCCCTGCTCATCACACTGCTGAAGTGACAAAACAAATTCCTCTCTCTTGTCCCCAGTAATTGTCAATAATTATCCTCATAGAAAGTATTTTCTTCATTGAAACAGCACTTTTAACCACTTTTTGTCCCAACATTATTTCATTCCATCTTCTTTTCCCTGAACCAATTTTATTATTAAAAAAAAATTTTTAATGTTTATTTATTTTTGAGAGAGAGAGAGAGAGAGAGAGAGAGAGAGAGAGCAGGGGAGGGGCAGAGAGAGAGGGAGACACAGAATCTGAAGTAGGCTCCAGGCTCTGAGCTGTCAGCACAGAGCCCAACGTGGGGCTCGAATCCATGAACCATGAGATCATGACCTGAGCGGAAGTCTGACACTTGATGGACTGAGCCACCCAGGCACCCCCAATTTTATTTTTTTAATGTTTGTTTATTTATTTGTTTTTATTTAGAGTGCGAGCTGGGGAGGGGCACAGAGAGAGGGAGAGAGAGGATCCTGGTCAGTCTCTGTGCCCAACGCAGGGCTCAATCTCATGAACCATAAGATCATGACCTGAGCCAAAATCAACAGTTGGAGGCTTAACCAACTGAGCCACCCAGGCATCCATCCAGAACCAATTTTAGAAATAGTTGAGCCATTTAAATAGGCATGAATGGTGGTATACCCTGTGTCCTTATGTTAGGATAAATGCATATTTGCCTTCTCTGTCTCTCAGGAGGGCACTTCTGAACCCTGGCTGCATATTAGAATTACCTGAGGAGCTTTGAACAAATGCTTATGTTTGGGGTTCACTTTCAGAAAGTCTCATGTAAACTATTTATGGTGAAGTCCAGGCATAGATATATTTGTAACGCTCCCCTATAGCACACAGAGTAGAGACCTTCCTCCTGGAGCCATGTTTCTGTTTTCCCCTTCACCACTCTCCAGAGGTTCTCTCTAAGTGTTGGGCCTTCACTTTAGTGAAAGGAGATCATGCAGCTGATTGCTGATCTGCAGTTCATAAGTCAAGTGCCTAAATCCTGGGCATGAGTAGTAGGAATCTCATTTTTCAGCCCATATTCTGCATCCTGAATCATCAGTGCAGAATCACTTTGGTGCGGCATTTGTCAAATGTTGTGTAAACCATAGCACATGTTTAACCATTATTAAAAGAAAAGTAAATGAATCCCCAATAAAACAAAGTAAATCCTCAAGTAAAAGCTGACACAGGACATTAATCTTCAGCAGGGTTGTTGGAATCTGTATCATAGAAGAGGCCCTGAAAGGGAGGTAAAGGTACAAAATCCTCATTCACTGGCCCTTAAGTGGGAACTCCAAGCACCAGTCACCTTTTTGAAGGATTTGTTGCCCAGTGGAGTGTGAAGACATCCATTGGTCCAATAGTTGAAAGCAAGAAACCAGCAGATGTCACTAGCACACAGCTTTTACAGTGGTTTCTCCAATGGAAAAAGCTGTTTTTTCACTTGTGTTCATGAGACCCTGTCATCAGGATGCTCACAGCTGCGGGAAAACAAGTCCTACACACAGGTATATTTAAGAACAAAGTTTGCCGGGCACCTGAGTGGCTCAGTTGGTTGGGTGTCCAACTTTGGCTCAGGTCATGATCTCACGGTTCGTGGGTTCAAGCCCCGCGTTGGGCTCTGTGCTGACAGCTCAGAGCCTGGGGCCTGCTTCGGATTCTGTGACTCCCTCTCTCTCTGGCCCTCCCCCATTCACACTCTGTCTCTCTCTGCCTCTCAAAAATAAATAAAAATGTAAAAAAAAAAAAACAAAAAACAAAGTTTGCATATAATTGGAGGTCTTACAGAACGTCATGGATGAGCTTCAGGATTCAACCAGTGGAGAGAGATCAGAGACACCAGCCATAGCTGGTAATATGTCCCACAGCAGGAAGAGCGCCAAAAGATGGGTAGGATTTTGATGAGGGGAAGAAAGGAAGAGGAAGAAAGCAGGAACATTCTAAGCATCAGAAAGAATTGTAGCAAAGAAAAAACAGAAAAATGCCATGGTAGATTTGGAGGTCATGAAAGGACCAGTATCTGGATCAGAAAGTTCTCAGGAGACAGCAGTAGAACAGGTTGCTGCCAAAAGTGCTTTCTGGGTGTTCACTTCCGGTGTGAAGATTCTTTAGTGTGTTTGAAGATTAACGCCATTTGTGAATATTGAATATCTCTCACTTCTTTTTTTTTTCTTTTTTTGCAGGAGCTCATTTACAAACCTTTTAAAGGTCATGTAGCTTCATGACACAACTCAGTGTAGTCATTTGTTAGGAAGGACAGATATTATGGGCTCCTTAAAGAATGAGAGTTTTGACCTAGTGGTGGTTGATGCTATAGGATCGTTACACTTTCCTGGTTGCTGAGAAACTTGGAAGGCTGTCTGTGACCTCTTTACTAGCACATTTGGAATATCAATTTTGGGCTGTCTGAACCTGTGTCTTGCATGTCCTTTCTGACAGATCACATGGATTTCGAGACCAGGTGAAGAACTCTCTGATGTTCTTCATTTAACCTTGAGCAAATGGTATATATTCATACTCAGTTTGATGACACTATCAAGGAACATTTCCCAGAAGGCTCTAGGCCAGAGCTATTTCATCTTCAACTGAAAGCAGAGCTGGGGTTTGTTAGTTTTGGCTTTGGCTTTGTCTTTGCCTTTGCCTGGCCACAGCTTCCCAACACTGTGTATGTTGGACACTTAATGGCCAAACCTGATGAGCCAATACTTCAGGTAAGTAAAACCTTTGTGCCCCATTGGACATGAGGAATCACCCTCATGATGGTGTCATTAGTGCACAGATGGCAATTGCTCAGACAAGGGGTAAATCTAGGTTTTTTTTAAATTTTCTTTTAACATTTTTTAAATGTTTATTTATTTTTGAGAGAAAGAGAAAGAACGTGAGCAGGGGAGGGGCAGAGAGAGAGAGACAGACACAGAATCTAAAGCAGGTTCCAGTCTCCGAGCTGTCAGTGCAGAGCCTGATGCAGGGCTTGAACTCACAAAGTGTAAGTTCATGACCTGAACTGAATCAGATGCCTAATTGACTAAGCCACCCAGACACCCCTATATTTCAATTTTCAAATGCTTTTGGTATTATATAGAAATACAGTTGACTTTTATATATCAGCCTTGAGTCCTGAAATTTTAATAAGTTCACTTATTAGACTCTATTGGGTTATTTTGTAGCTTCCATAGGGTTTTCTATATAGATAATAGTGTCTCATAAAACTGAGAACATTTTCTTTCCATTCATTATTTCTTTTACCCATTTTTCTTGTTTTATTGTCCTGGCTAGAGTTTAAACCATGATGTTGAATAAAAGTGGTGAGAGCTGACATCTCTACTTTGTTCCTGTCTTAGGTGGAAAGAGTTCAATATTTTACCGGTAAGTATGATTACAGTACAGATTTTTTTCAACATATGCCTTTTATCATATTTAAGAGATTACTTTCTATTCCTAGCCATGCGGAGAGTTTTTATAAGAAAAGAGTGTTGAATTTTGTCGAAGATTTGTTCTGCATTTATTGAGGAGATCATGTGATACTTCCTTTTTACTGTTATTGTGGTGAATTATAATGATTAGTTTTTGACTGTTAAATTGACCTTGCATCCTTGGATAAAAGAATTGGTGATGATTTATTATGTTTTTCGATATATTGCTGGATTCTATTTTAAAATATTTTAAAGGCCTCATAAAACTATATCACATGGATTTCTGGGGCTGAGTGAAGAACTGTCTGATGTTCTTTATTGTATTTATGAGGTTATGCTTCTATAGGTGTCTTTTTAGAAATCTTTTGATTCTGAATTCAATTTTTATTAAAAAATTGAAATTTAAATTACCAATTTGAAGTTACTTAAAATTTCTAATTCTTCTAGTGTCAGTTTTGGTAAGTTGTGTTTTTAAAAAAATTTTTTTTAATGTTTATTTATTTTTGAGAGAGAGACACACACAGAGTGCGAGCAGGGGAGGAGCAGAGAGAGGGAGACACAGATCTGAAGCAGGTGCCAGGCTGGGAGTTGTCAGCACAGAGCCTGATGTGGGGCTGGAACTCACGAACCACGAGATCATGACCTAAGCCGAAGTCGGACGCTAAACAGACTGAGTCACCCAGGCACCCCAGTAAGTTGCGTTTTTTTTTTCAAATAATTTGCTCACTTCATGTATTTGACAAGAAATATTTCATTTTTCGGAGAAATAAGGTGATATATGGGCCCTGGGAGCACTGAAACAATTGGTGCTCTACTATGGGTATCTCATCAGTTGTATATGCTGCCTTGTCAGAGCCTTTCCCAACCCAACCCCAGTATACATATATACAGCTCCAGTGAGCCATTACCCTTCCACACTGGTGTTTCAGGATTATGCAGGTCACACTCTGCATTAGTTTTCCTCAAAGTGTGGTTCTTAGCCCATCTTTGTCAGGTTCACTTGAGATGCTTATTAAAAATACGGATTCTAAGCCCCACCCAAGAACTACTGCATAGAATCTCCAGGTTTGAATCCTGGTAATTTGCATTTTCAACAACAACCAAACTGCATTTATACAGACTAAATATTTGAGGCTATAAATCTGACTGTGAGGCAACCACTATTTTTTATTCTTTCCCTCCATAGTCTGTGTGAAATCCCAAAGTGAATGAGCAAAACTGAAAAGGAAATGTTATTAGAAAATCATAAGGAAGCAAAATATAGTACTAAACTGTATTTATTGAAAAAAATCCACATATTCGTGGACCTGTGCAGTTAAAACCCATCTGTTCAAGGGTCAATTATGTATATTCAGTCTAAATACAGAAAGAACTGCAAACAAAACTTGTCTACTGAGTAGGTTTTTTACAGTTGTGTGGGGTAGTGTATTTGACCTCACTTTCTAGGCATGATAGGACTGAGCAAATGAGGAAATGTATTGATGTTGTTTCTTACATTAGGAAAAGACAATTACAAATGTGGAAATGAGGAAGATTATAACAACCCCTGTGATATATTGAATTGAGATATCAGTATGAATTCATAATTTTTTCTATAGGCAGAGAAATAAATATAGGATCTTGATATCTACATCTATAGCCATATATTTCCTAGTTCTGTCCACTGAAAGGATTATAAACAGTGGCGCTTTGTTAGCAATGAGCACACCTAGCAACCATATAGGTATCTTTTGGTCTAGTAGATCATAAACTCCATGAATGTAGGGACTGATAAAGGGCAACTTTACCTTTCAGCATTAAATTGGATTCTGTGCACACAGGAGTTTTAATAAAATTAAACTCTTTAAGGCATCCAGCTGGTAAATTGCAGGCCAGGTTATAATTACCTGAAAACCAGCCTTCTCTGTTCAGCCTAAGCTGCTGAGAACCTGCCATCTAATGTTGCCACCAACCCTCTGTCTCTGCCAACCTGTACGTTTCAGCAGCGGTGGCCCCAGCACCATCAGATGCTCCTGCACCCTGAGCCCCCCACCCCCACCAGGGGCTGGTGGGCTGGATCTACCACATCCTCCAGGTAGGGGGTGTAGCACAACTCAGGCCCACACTTTCCAATAACTGTGGCATGAATGTACCTCCTGAATGTCTTATTGTCCCTGCTGATGGTCACCCTGGGCACTGTGTGGCTGTGTGGGAAGCTGTTGAGTGTGGTGGCCAGGTGGCTGTGTGGGCCCTGAAGCTGAAGGCCCGAAGCCAAGTGTAGGCTTGGGGGATGCCATATTGGAGGGGGGGTGTTACCATTTCTTATGAGCTTCCCACCAGTTCTGGCAACTCCTGTTATCCATATCATATCCATGTGCTAATTTTGTTGTAAATACCTGCTCATTGGCTTCTTCTTAAAATTAGAATTCTTTATTCAGCCCGTATGGCCTTCTTTAATGCCAGTCAGTCAGGGCTGTTGTATGATTTTGTTCCCACGGTAATTTGGACCAGTGGCCCTCATATTTTAAGCCTTGAAGCCACCTTCTTTGTCATGCCCCTGTTGGAGGAGCATCAGCCTGAACCATTCCAGCCTCCATGTCCAGTCCCTTCTCAGGCTGTTTCCCTCACTCCTGCCTCCGCCACCCACTATAACACTGAAAACAGGCACCTGACAAACTTTTTCATTTTCTATTTGCCTTTCCTGCAAACTCTTGTCAATCTATCTTGTTGGAGCAAGAGGAGCCCCTGCCTCATGGAAAGCAAAAGTCTTCCAGAATTATCATACCCCTCCACTTGGAAAAGAGACTCCATCCTCCTTCCCCAGAATTCTGTCACCTGACAACTCAAGGCTGTAAGGGGAGCTGCACCGAAATCCTTTATAAGAGCCAGTCTTGTTTTGAGGATAGAAAATGCAAAAATGCCTTCTGGGGCTTGCATGCCCTGTCCTTCCCAGGGCTGACACTGCAAAGAGTCAGAATGACAAGATGTCCTCAGTTTGTGCCTGAGGAGACTGTGGAAATATCCCCAGTCCTATTTTATGATGCTCATTGGAATTATAGTCTCAGCAGTAGCGGTTCAAACCTTCAAGTAAAGACTTGGACTTGTAGAGTTAGGACTCTAGCACGTCTTCATAAATAAATGACCTCCTTAAGAGGTCCTCAGAATACAGTCCAGGAATGATAGGTGGACTTCTCTTGGGGATTGACTTCTAGAGAGTAGACACAACTCCTTCCAGGGAGCGGTGTCTTGAGACTGGAAGACTCGCAGAGATTTTAAGCAGATACCTGGGGAAATGGGGCATGGTGATGACAGTATGAGGTCAATAGTGCAGTTAGGAGGTGGGAAAATTCGTGGAAGAGTCTCTAAAACGGAGATGGGTCTGAGTCACCTGGGGGTGCCACTATCTTGGAAGTGACTTCCTGAAGTCCCTGCCATTCCTGGTTCAGAGTATGCTCTCTGCAGAGAGTGTAGTGATTCCATGGAAGGAGAGGGGTTAAGGAGCGCTCACTAACCCCTCCTTCCTTCTGCCAGATGCCTGAGGTTAGGGAGGGTGAGGACATATTAGCCAGTGGAGCAAACACCCGGGGAGGAGGAGCAGAAGGGCAAGAAGTCACAGATAGAAAGAGACGACAGGCAGGATCCACCTCTCACCTCTTCCCAAGTGCCTGCCAGCGCATCTCCTTGGCTGCCCGTGCAGTGCGTGTCCCCAGGGTGCACAGATTACTGTGTGGGGCGCGGGGTGCAGGCTCTGGGCACAGGACCGGGCTCCGCAGCTGGTACAGGAGTGAGCATGGCGGGGCAGCGGGTGCTGCTGCTAGCTGGCTTCCTTCTGCCCGGGTTCCTGCTCTCTGAGGCCGCCAAGATCCTAACCCTGTCTTTGGTGGGTGAGTGCGTGGCTGGAGAATCAGACACAGGCTCGTCCCAGACACCTGCGTGAAGGCTCAGGCACATAGCCCTGGGCCAAAGGGTCACTCTGTGGGGTTTTCCAGACAGCGCTTGGGTCCCAGGCTGCAGGAGGGAGAGGCGGGAGGGGGTTGTTGGGGCATGAGGAGCCCCTGCCTCATGTAGGGGGGAAGAAGATACTTCTGGAGAAAGTAGAATACCCTTTCCTCTCTCCCTATTCAGACTAGCTCTCCGAGGCACAGGGATGGGGCGAGAGGTTTGAGATCCCTCCCTGTGCTCGAGACGTAGGGCAGCGTCTTCCCCAGGGCGGTTTGGACATTCAGAGGCTCACCCTAAACATCTCAGGGGTGTGCAGCAATTGTCAACAGAGACAGGGTGGCGGGGGGGAGCGGGGAGCATTTGCAGGCTCTTGGAGGCCCAGGGAAGAGCACACGGGGACAGCAGCACGGATTTTCTGAGGCTGCATGGGAGCCAATTGGAGAAGGGAAGGCATTTCAATAACAGTTAGGAGGGTGTTTTTGTCCAGAGAAAACCTAGAGAACTGGCCAGGGTTGGGGACTGGACCCTGGGCGTTCAGGTCTCTCCGGTGCCCACTCCTTTTCACCCGTGGGGCTGGAAGTGTTTGAAGGACTTGAGGGACTGTTAATTTTGCATTTTGTGGCCTCAGTTTTATCTCCTTTACTTTTGCACCAAAGGGACTAGCAGATGAAAAGGAAAATCATATCAGGATAAAGGGTCATCCTCGGATGGAGCTTCCCCAACATTGTATTTCAACTCACAGGGGGCTCTTTTAGGTCACTTGACTGTATAGGTCACTGGGAATCGGGGGATCTTAGAGCTGGAAGGACGCTGAATCATCTCATTTAGCCCCCACAGTGTTTTCCTGAACAAGAAACTTAAGGGTCGGGCACCTTTGCCAGAGCACACTGGACCTCCTTAAAGGCACACAGCAGGAATTTACTCCGCTCTGTCAGCCCAGGAGCAGCCTTTTCACAGCTTCCAATCTCATGCACTTTTAGTGGGTAGTTTTAAAAATCACTCTTTAAGAAACCCTGTAACTGCATTTGAATTCCTTTTTTATTCATTTAGTTTTCTTTCTGATTGTTAGTAGCAGTGACACAAAAGCACTCCCTCCCTTCTTGTAAGTACATGTCCTCTGGACTCTGTGAGGTGGGGAGGAAGGTGTGGTTTGCAGGCACTGAAGCCCTGCCTCTGTTCCAGAATGCACTGTGCTCACCAAGACCTTTAGGAATGGCTGCCTGTGCAGGTGCAGGAAGCCTTCTCTCCTGAATCCATTTCCTGCATGGGTTAAAGGTAGAGTCAGAGCAGGGAGTCTGAGGGGGTAGGGTTCATGTTTTATGTAATCTGTGTTACCTCAGGGCAACACAAGTATAGCTATTAAAAACTAGAGTATAAGAAACCAGATGCACACTATTGCTGTAGTTCTTTTTTAAACTTTTTTATTACTGTGGTTCCACATCCATGTGAGCTGACCCAATCATCATGGGACCTTCATCTTCCAAACAACCCCCAGTTCCCAGCTTGGGCAAATTCTGTTCCTTCCCGTGTGGTCTGGCTTTGACTATTGCTGAGACTCATAGATTCCATAAAAATGGCCCCTGGTAGCATATGGTTTTAGATACAACTTGATGTGATAGAAACTGTACCTCCCCAGGGGATCATACTCTGTTTCCTTAGGATCCCAGGATATTTCTAGGATGGGTGGTGTCTCAGTCTCTCATGCATACAGGATCCTGCAGTTCCACTGCAAGCGTCCACAATTATTCTGAATGCCTTAATTTGATATTCAGCAAAATGCAGACCCCAACTGAGAAGCCTCCTGCCAAATATATTTGAATCTGAAGAATTTTGGCTCTAAGTGGTGTCTCTCTCTCCTTTGCTCCAGTGGCTCTTTCCTGGACTGATGTTAAGTTCCCATGTTTTGGCCCTCACATTAGCCTAAATTTCCAGAGAGAAGGATTCCAGAAATGCTCTGATTAATTTTCCGCTAGGAGTCCTTCACACTCATATATAGCACTGTGCCAAACTTTCCATCAGTACAGTTATTTCTGTAGGGCACCAAGTGTCCATAAGGCCTGGCTAGAATCAGCATGTGCTTAGAATCAGGAACTCCTTAAAGCCTAAGCACAGAGAGGCTCATCACACTGATGTTTGGTCACTTTTGTGACCAGAGTCACACAAAAGAATCAGAGGGAGGTTTGCCAAGGTCAAGGGTTTGGGCAAGTAGCTCAAGGTGAGTGGCTGTGCCTTACCCAGATGGAGATGGGCAGCGTGGCTGATGAAGCTGATCTTCCTCTACTCACTGTCATCTTTCTGTTCTCTATCTCTCATGTGTTGGCTCTATCACCCCATCAACTTCACGCACTCTATTCTCATGATTACAAAGATGCAGTTGTGAATTGTTCCTAGGTGGGAGCCATCATCTGCTGCTGGACCGGGTGTCTCAGATTCTTCAAGATCATGGTCATAATGTCACCATGCTTCACCAGAGAGGGAATTCATTCATATCAGGTATCTTTTCCCACTAATCCTTGATTCCTTCTGCTCTATGCAAAGTGTAGAGTGAAGCAACAATGCCTTTTGCATAAATGGGCTCAGAAAAGTGTTTTTAAAATCTAATTGGACCCAAACAATGAAAAGTGTGTGTGTGTGTGTGTGTGTGTGTGTGTGTGTGTGTGTGCGTGTGTGCGCGCATTTAAGTAAGGTGTTGTAAAACTTGCTGGCTATGTCTACCAGCACTCCACACTCTGTAGTCTCATATTTTCCTCCCTTACCTTCATCCCAACCAACAGTCCACATATTATTACAGGTTATTTTGGTAAATGGCACTTCATAACATAGCTTGAAAATATGTGAACAGAAGTGTTCATCCATATATAAGATTTCTAATAGGAAAGGATCATTCTTTTTTTTTTATATCAGAGATTACTTTTCTTCCTATGATAACTGAAATTTAAGAAAGGTCTCTCAGGAAGCCCCTTATTTAGGCAGGTGAGACAGATCCTATAATTGAGATGATTTTGTTTTCTTGAAAAATCAATGACTGCCCATGAGTTTGTGGATAATGATGTTGGATGTTCTTAACTGAATCATCGAATCCAATGAATGTTAGTCAAAATGAGCAAGGAAATCTTATCAACTCTTCTCTGTTGACAGACAAGACGTCAGCAACCCAGAGAACTGAAATGAATTGCCCAAGGTCATATGGCAGGTTAATAATAGTGTTGGGTGGCTTTAGGACTTTAAGCTCTGGATTGCTCAATCTGTAGTTTTCTCAGGCTTTGATTTAAAAAAGATTCAATTTTAATCAGCATCTTTGAGGAATAAAATTCTGAGAAATTATAAAATTTTGAAGGTGATCAGCCTTTGTTGTTGTTTAGATTTTATTAAAAACAAATTTTTTTTACTGTGAAAATTTCTTCTAAGATATTTATTGTGGTAAAATATACACAGCATAAAATTGATCACTAAACATTTTGTTTTGGACAGTGTAATGACTTTAAGTACATTCACATTGTTGTGCAACCATCACTCTAGAACATTTTCATCATCACAAACAGGAACTCTGTACTGATTATATAGTAACTGCCAAATACCCTTTGCCTGAAGCCCTTGGTAACCACTACTGTACCTTACTTCTCAAAAAATTTGGCTATTCTAGGTATTTCATTTAAATAGAAATATACAGTATCTGTCTTTTTGTATCTGGCTCATTTCACTTTGTATCATGTCTTTAAGACTCATTCATGTTGTTGTATGGATCACAATCTCTTTCCTTTTTAAGGCTGAATAATGTTGCCTTGTAAGTACATACCACATTTTGTTAATCCAGTCATCATCTGTCAATGGACATTTGCACTGTTTCCCCCTTTTGGATATTGTGAATAATGCTGTTGTGAAAGCTGCTGTAGAAATATGTCTTTGAGTGCCTACTTAAGGCCATTTAAATCACTTTCTAGATTAGGTTCTTCATTCTTCAGTGAATATTATTTATATACATATCTCTTTGTATCTGCCTTGATGACAGACATGAATAAAGAACTGTAGTTTGTTGATGATAATTTGTCAGTGTAGTTAATCTTGATTTTGAAAATTGCAATTAAATTTAATTAAAATTTAAATGAAGTTATGTTAAATTAGAATTTCAGATTGATTAAAAAATAATTTCACCAGGGGCACCTGGATGGCTCAGTCGGTTATGCGTCTGATTTTGGCTCATGTCATGATCTTCTGGTTTGTGAGTTTGAGTCCTGCATTGGGCTTGCTGCTGTTAGCACAGACCCTGCTTCAGGTTGTGTCTCCCTGTGACTCTGCCAGTCCCCCACTGGTTCTCTCTCTCTCTCTCTCAAAATAAAACTTAAAAAGAAAGCGTCTAGGGGAGCCTGGATGGCTCATTTGGTTGAGTGCCCAACTTCGGCTCAGGTCATGATCTCGCCGTCTGTGAGTTCGAGCCCCGAGTCAGGCTCTGTGCTGACAGCTCAAAGCCTGGAGCCTGCTTCGGATTCTGTGTCTCCCTCTCTCTCTGCCCTCCCCCCCCCCCCCACTCATACTCTGTATCTCTCTCTGTTAAAAATAAGTAAACATTAAAAAAAATTTTAATAAAAAAAAAGAAAGAGTGTAGAGTTGAGTTTCTTTCAATATGCCCCAATCACGAGCATTTCTGAGGCTTTGAAACAGCATATTCATTCTTTACTTCAGGAATAGAGCTTTACCAGACATCTGCAAATAGGGAAAACACATGATAGGGGTGTTATTTCTGACCTGTTTCCCATTTCAGTGTAATGTAACATTTGTGTTTTTTTGAGGGGGGCTTTATTTGGAGGGCTTCTTTTGAAAGTAAACATTTACTTAGGAAATGCTATGTGACTAGCACTGGGATCGATATTTTCACATTTACACCATCATTTAAACTGCAGCCTGATCTTTGATCCAAAGTAAATGTTTAACAGAGTGTTTGGAAAGCAAATGTGGGGATAAACTTTTGGAGGAAAAGTTCTTAGAATTTCTTCAAATTGAATCATCCAGAGGTGCTTCTTGGCCTGTGTGTAGACTTGTCTGTCTTCCCGACCTTAGGAAATAACACACCCAGTGTTATTTGTGCATGTGATGTATTGGTGGAGGGCTGTGTGGAATGCTTCTTGTTTTGTGACCTTCAGGTCACAATAACTACCTTTGCTTTAGGAATTTATTTTCTTTTTTTCTTTTTCTAATTTAAAGTTTAGTTAGTTAATATACAGTGAAATATTGGTTTCAGAAGTAGAATTCAGTGATTTATCACTTATATACAACACCCAGTGCTCATCACAAATTCCCTCTTTAGTATACCCATCACCCATCTCCCACCCACCTCCCTCCATCAACCCTAGTTGATTCTCTGTCATTAAAAGTCTCTCCTGTGGTTTGTTTCCCTTTCTTCTCTTCCCCCCACCTCCCATATGTTAATCTGTATTCGTACTTAAATTCCACATATGAGTGAAATCGTATGGTATTTGTCTTTCTCTGATTGACTTATTTTGCTTACCATAATACATTCTAGCTGCATCCATGATGTTGCAAATGGTATGATTTCATTCTTTTTGATGGCTGAACAATATTCTTTTATATATATATATATATATATATATATATATATATATATATATATACACACACACACATACACACACACACACACACACGCACGCACACACACACACACACACACACATTTGGGCTCTGTCCATAGTTTGGCTATTGTTGATAATGCTGCTATCAACATCGGGGTGCATGTATGCCTTTGAATCAGTATTTTTGTATCCTTTAGGTAAATGTCTAACAGTGCAATTGCTGGATCGTAGGGTAGTTCTGTTTTTCATTCTTTGAGGAACCTCCATGCTGTTCTTCAGAGTGGCTGCACCAGTTTGCATTCCTACCGGCAGTGCAAGAGAGTTCCCTTTTCTCTGCATCCTCCCCAACAGCTGTTGTTTCCTGTGTTGTTAGTTTTAGGTGTTCTGACAGTTGTGAGGTGGTATCTCATTGTGGTTTTGATGCGTATTTCTTTCCCTGATGATGAATGATGTTGAGCATCTTTTCATGTGTCTGTTAGCTATCTGGATGTCTTCTTTGGAAAAGTGTCTATTTATGTCTTCTGTCCATTTATTAACTGGGTTCTTTGGGTTTGGGGTTTTGAGTTTGGTATGTTCCTTAAAGATTTTAGATTCTAACCCCTTATCATATATGTTGTTTGCAAATATCTTCTCCCATTCTGTAGGCTGCCTTTTAGTTTTGTTCATTGTTTCCTTTGCTGGGCAGAAAATTTTATCATGAAGTCCCAATAGTTCATTTTTGCATTCATTTCCTTTACCTAACCATAAATCATTTGTTGAAGAGACTTTTTTTCCATTGGATATTCTTTCTTGTTTTGTCAAAGATGAGTTGACTACATAGTTGTACAATTGTGTCTGTTTTTGTGCCAGTACCATACCGTCTTGATGACTACCGCTTTGTAATATAGCTTGAAATGCAGAATCATGATGCCTCCAGTTTTTGTTTTTTTCTTTTCCAAATTGCTTTGCCTATTTGGGGTCTTGTATGGTTCCATACAAAGTTTAGGATTGTTTGATCTGGCTCTGTGAAGAATGCTGGTGGTAGTTTGATAGGGATTGCAATCAATGTGTAGATTGCTTTGGGTAGCATAGACATTTTAGCAATATTTGTGCTTCCAATCCATGAGGATGGAATGCTTTTACATTTTGTTGTGTCCTTTGCAATATCTTTTATAAGTCTTTATAGTTTTTAGAGTACAGATCTTTTACCTCTTTAGTTAGATTTATTCCCAGGTATCTTATTGTTTTTGGTGCAATTTTTAATGGGTTTGATTCCCTGATTTCTCTTTCTGCTGCTTCATTATTGGTGTATACAAATGCAACAGATTTGTGCAGGTTGATTTAATATCCTGCAACTTTGCTGAATTCATGTATTAGTTTTAGCAATTTTTTGGTAGAGTCAGGTTTTCTACATAGCGTATCATGTCATCTGCAAATAGTGAAAGTTTGACTTCTTCCTTGCTCTATTTGTATGCCCTTTATTTCTTTTTGTTATCTGACTGCTGAGGCTAAGACTTCTAGTACTATGTTAAATAGTAATGGTGAAAGTGGGAGTCCTTGTCTTGTTCCTGACTATAAGGGAAAGGCTTTCATTTTCTCCCCAATGAGGATGATATTAGCTGTGGATCTTTCATATATGGCCTGTATGTTGAGGTATGTTCCATCTATCCCTACTTTGTTGAGGGTTTTTTTTTTTATCAAGAATGAATGTTGTATTTTGTCAAATGCTTTTCTGCATCTATTGAGAGGATCATATTGTGTATATTGCACCACGTCTGCAGTCCAAGAATAAATCCCAGTTAATCATGGTGAATAACTCTTTTAATGCACTGTTGAATTTGATTTGCAAGTATCTTGTTGAGAATTTTTGAATCCAGTTTCATCAGGGATTTTGGCCTATAATTCTCCTTCTTAGTAGAGTCTTTGGTTTTGGGATCAAGGTAATGCTGACTTCATAGAATGAGTTTGAAACCTTTCCTTCCATTATATTTTTTGGAACAATGTAAGGAGAATAGACATTAGCTCTTCTTTAAATGTCTGGTAGAATCCCCCTGGGAAGCCATGTGGCCCAGGACTCTTGTTTGTTGGAAGATTTTTGATTACTAATTCAATTCCTTTGCTTGTTATGGGCCTATTAAAATTTTCTATTTCTTTATGTTTCAATTTCTGTAGTTTGTGCATTTCTAGGAATTGTCAATTTCTTCCAGATTGCCCAATTTGTTGGCATATAATTTTTATAGTATTTTCTTATAATTGTTTTATTATTGTTGTGTTGGTTGTGATCTCCCCTCTTTCATTCATGAATTTTATCTACTTGGATCATTTCTCTTTTCTTTTTGATAGGTCTGGCTACGGGTTTATCAATTTTGTTTATTCTTTCAAAGAATGAGCTCTTAGTTTCTATAACCCATTCTACTGTGGTTTTTTTGTTTGTTTTTGTTTGTTTCTATATCATTTAGTTCTGTTCTAATTTTTATTATGTCCCTTCTTCTGCTGACTTTAGGCTTTATTTGCTGTTCCTTGTCTAGCTCCTTTAGGTATAAGGTTAGGTTGTGTATTTGGGACCATTCTTGCTTCTTGAGAGAGACCTGAATTGCAATACACTTTCCTTTTAGGACTGCCTTTGCTGCATCCCAAAGGGTTTGAACTGTTGTGTGTTCATTTTAATTTGCTTCCATGTATTTTTTAATTTCTTCTTTGGAACACCTCGGTGGCTCAGTTGGTTAAGTGTCTGACTTCAGCTCAGGTCATGATCTCGCAGTTCATGGGTTCGAGCCCTGCATCAGGCTCTGTGCTGATAACTCAGAGCCTGGAACTTGATTTGAATTTTGTGTCTGCCTCTCTGTATCTGCCCCACCCTCCCCATATTCTGTCTCTTTCAACAATAAATAAACATTAAAAAAAATAATTTCTTCTTTAATTTCCTGGTTAACCCATTCAGTTTTAGTAGGATGTTCTTTACCTTCCATGTATTTGGGGGCTTTCCAAATTGTTTCTTGTGGTTGACTTTAAGTTTCATAGCATTATGATCTGAAAATATGCATGGTATGCTCTTGATTTTTTGTACCTATTGAGGGCTGATTTGTGACCTAGTATATGATCTATTTTGGAGACTATTCCATGTGCACTCGAGAAGAATGTGTATTGTGCTGGTTTAGGATGAAATGTTCTGACTGTATCTGTTAATATATCTAAGAATTGTCCAGATATAAGTACATCCAGTCCAGTGTTTCATTCAGTCATTGTTTCCTTGTTGATTTTCTGATTTGATGGTCTGTTCATTGTTGTAAGTGTGGTGTTAAAGTCCCCTACTATTACTGTATTATTATCAATAAGTTTCTTTATGTTTGTTATTAATGTATTGATTTGTATATTTGGGTGCTTCCAGTTGGTGGTATAAATATTTACAATTATTAGATCTTCTTGAATGGCTAGACCCCTTAATTATGATACAATATCCTTCATCATCTTTTGTTACAGTCTTTGTTTTAAAATAAAATTTGTCTGACACAAGTATGGCTACTCTGGCTTTCTTTTGACATCCGTTATCATAATAGATTGTCCTCTACCCCTTCATTTTCATCTGCAGGTGTCTTTAGCTCTAAAATGAGTCTGTCTTAGGAGCAGATAGATGGATCTTATTTTTTTATCCATTCTGATACCTTATGTCATTTTATTGGAGTCCTTGTCCTTTTACACTCAAAGTAATTATTGAAAGATATGAATTTCGTGCCATTATTAACCGGTAGAGTTGGTGTTTCTGGCGATGCTATCTGGTCCTTTGTAGTCTTTATTGCTTTGGCCTTTTTTTTTTCTCCACTCAAAAGAGTCCCCCTTAAAGTTTCTTACAGGCCTGGGTTAGTTGGTCATGAACTCCTTTAGTTTTTGTTTGCCTGGGAAACTCTTTATTTCTCCTTCTTTTCTTAATGACAACTGTTATGGATAATGAATTTTTTGGCTGCACATTTTTCCCATTCAGCACAGTGAATATTTCCTGCCCCTCCCTTCTGGCCTCCCTTTCAGTGGACAGGTCTGCTGCTAACCTTATGTGTCTATCCTTGTTGGTTAAGGACCTTTTGTCCCTAGTTGCTTTCAGAATTCTCTCTTTATCTTTGTATTTTGAAAGTTTCAGTAGGATATGTCATGGTGTTGACCTGTTTTTGTTTATTTTGCGGGGAGTCTGTGTGC